>NC_140558.1:38860973-40227640 GCF_057381845.1 Rhamphochromis longiceps
GTTCTCGTCGGTCCTGCAGTCAAGACAAACGAATCGTTTATCATTTATCTGCATCAACGAGCACTGACACTTTTACATTCATTAGTGAGTGTCACGGCAGGTCTGCGCTACAGGAAACCTGTGGTATGAAATTATTAACGCTCGCTACATTTATTTTCATTTTTTCATCCTACCTACAAAAAAAAAAAAAAAAAAAAAAAAAAAAAAAAAAAAAAATAGCCTGACTTGTTAACTTCACACACTTTTTGTCCCACTTCTGTGCTGGTCTCACTTGCCTCCTTCTTTGGTAACGAATAGACGAATAACATCAAGATGACTCATTCTAAAACTCAAAGTAAATACTTGCAGCTTGCAAGCTTAAGCCCCAAGGTTCTTCCAGCACAATTACAAAGTGATGATTAAATGCTGAAAAGGTGCTGCTCTTATGTAACACAGATGGCACCTTTTATAGCCGTAACCGCCAATCATCGCTTGAACTTCATCCATATCCATCCACTGAGAAACACCAGGCCTGTGAAAAAGATGACTGATGATCCATTTGTTTGTAAAGTCGGCGAAGATTTGGCGGAAGGACTTAATGGTCAGAAGGTCCTACTTGTCGTTTTAATGGCTGTCATGGTTAGTCAAACACCTGGCATAAATACAGATTCGTTCATTCAGCTCATTGCCGACGCCAAAAAACCCATTATATCTATTTATTTCCAGCCATATGCATCTGCATGCGTGCCTACTTAATAATAAGCCGCTAACTGCAAACACGTCACATTACTGTAAGCACACAGCAACTGTTGTGACACAAGAGCTACAACATTGATCAGAGCCATGTGTTCAGGTTGTGCAGGTCCTTGCAAACCTTGCCATAAATGTATGAATTCAATGGTGCACAGGGAGAAAAAATGTCTTCTGCAGAGCATCAAACTTTCTCTGATATTGTTATATAATTTACTATGATTTTTTTTAATAAAATAAAAGAATAGTAATTTGCAGTTATTTGTCTTCAAAAATCAAATACGCCGACTCATGTGAGGAATGTGTGAAATGTAAACAGCACTCAAGTCAAGCCTGAACCAAAGTGGTCCTGTAAAATTACCATTTCCTCTGTGGAGTGTAAATCCAGGGTACAGACATTCTTGAGCACACTGGAGGGAGTTGTTCCCATATTAGGAGCACGTTACCTGATATCTGGCACAAATCATGCCCCAGGAGAGTTAAACGCCATCATTCCTGGCAGGTTAAGATCCAGACTTTACACTCACACCACTTTTCTTTAAAAAATTGTTAGTATTTTGTTTTGTTTTTTGCCTTTAGCTCTATCCTACCTAAGACTAATGAATCAATACAGGTCATCAGTTACATGTAATGAATATCAAAATATGATCAAACTGGAAAAAAAATGGAGATCATTGAACAAGAACATGAAGGTGACCTGGATTTTAAAGCCCATCTCAGAAACTTAATATCACACTGGCAGCGGTGGCATGATGGTTAGCTCTGTCGCCTCACTGTTGCCTGGGTATGAATCTACCATCTTCCAGGTTGGGCCTTGGTAGGCTCCAGCACCCCCACAACCCTGAATGGGATAAGCAAAAGAGAATTTGATGGATAGTATCACACTGGATTAAAGGTTAAGGAGGCTTTTAACTAAGGCTCAGTATAAAATCCAACCCTTTAATCTACCCCAGATTTGGGTTTAAGGAAATAATTAATGTGCTCTTCAAACTTTTAAATTATAATTGCTTAAAATAGAGTTGTCTCCTTGTAAGAGGCTGTGTATGTCTACAAGCTGTAAGCAGTAGATTCCTGTACTCTTAAGTTATTTTTTAATAACGTCCAGAGGCAAGAAAACTAAAACAATGCATATTTTTCTACCATCTTGCAACCCTGACTCTAGAGTTGGGAATGCAAACTACATAATGTTTTAAAATGTGGATTATTAAGTCAGCTTGAAGCCAAATTTTATTCCTCTCTAAAATATCTGAAATCACATTGGATGCCAGCTCAGACTACCTGTCAGACTTCTAACGTAATTAATATTATAAACCGATTATTACACTGTAAGAAAATCCCTTCTCTGATTCATTCAACTCAAATGAAATCACTTCTGGCACTAAACTCATTTCATGTTTCTCAGGATGGGATGATCTCAAGAGTTCATGGCTTCATTCTTTTAAAGCCCAGACATCCACAATAAATAAATGAACAGTAAAAGAGGAGGCCATTACAGTGAGGGCTTTAATCAAAAGCACAGGCTTCTGTTTATTGACCGTTGCACGCAAATGAACAGGTGAGAGTATATTTACACAGATGTAAACAGTCAGTACCTGCAACACAGACAGGAGAGATCACAATGCCTCTCTCCTGTCTCTCTCTTGCACATATACCCACACATTCAAATCCTCATCCACATGCAGGCAGTGACACACACACACACACACACACACACACACACACACAGACACATTCACACACAGAGAGTTTGCGGTAGAAAGATAGAGTGGACTGTCTGAGAACACGGAGCACAGCAGGCTTCTTTGGTCAGCTACTTCAGACAAGATTTCCAATGATCAAAGCATATCACAGGTCACCATTCAGAGAGCAGAGACAGAACACGTACTGGCAGAGCAGTAGGAAAACACCAAAACCTCTTTTACTTTTTGCAGATTTCACATCTTTTAATGTCTCAAAGAACAGTGGATCACAATATTCCTTGTATAATTTTTCACTTTTGGTTCCCACTACGCCAAAGAGTCCATAACAGCAGAGGATAAATGAATCATGCCTGTGCACAAGTCATGGCAACGGCATTCAAGCAGCAACTTACACACAAAGTACCTGAATGGCGAAGCAATAAGATGGAGCAATGTGGGAATATTCCTTCATAAAGTAGCACAGAAAACAACTTAAGATGAATTCACTGACATGAATTTGCAAATCCCACAACCTTTCAGTGTAAGTAATATAAAAGTAACTAAGATAAAAACAAGAGTAGAAAAAAATAAACAGAATAGAACAGCGCAACATTTGTAATAAGTGCAAATCATTCTTTTTTATTCACTGTGTCCCTTTTTCAGAAAAAAAAAAAATATTCAGAAACACACTTACACATATAAAAAACAAAACAAAACTGTGAGATCAACAAATCATATATTAGAAAATGTGGAGTTTAGAGACATAACTGATAAAAAAAGAAGAAATAAGAAGTTCCTGCACAGCAGAAGATAACTGTGGAAGGAAAAGCGATATCTAGCATGCCTTCTCTTCCTTGTACCTCCGTATCATCCCAACACATGAACGCTCAACAACAAGAGCCTAACAAGCCCCCCAGTCACCCCTTCTTCTCACTCTTTAACTACATCATCCTCCTCAAAGATCCATTTTGCATACACACAGTATTTTTTTCTCTTTGGATCACTAGGAGGCCAAAACAACAACTTTGAGAAAAAAAGAAAAAGAAAAAGAAAAAACGCCATGATTGCTTCAAGTCACCAAATGTTGTCTAGCTTCAGTCTGCATCAACACAGTGTTGCCACGGTGATGTGCTATCAACACTTCCTGTTAAACTCACATTAACAGCTGCTGTACTCCGCACCCAAAGGAGCTGACGACACCTTCCGTTCTTCTTGTCCACGCACTGAAATAGCCCCAACAGCGAACACTGACACAAGGCTACAAAGTCAAATGTAACACATCCGGCCAGGAGTACCTTTGATACACTGCATGTTTCTCTTTATGTGCCTCTGTGTTCATGGTCAACCATTACACATCAAAAACTCTACTGTGTACAGCAGACAGAAACATCCAGCATTTAAATAGCTATTGTTGCTCTGTTCTGGCAGTCTGCATAATAACAAACTACCACAGTGCCACTGAAAATATCTGCTGACATGTGGACGGACTGATTAATCCTGTGGGCTTGTCTTTTGAAAATAATTTCATACAACACAATCGATAAATTCACAGCTGCAACGGTTGATTGATTAACTGTTCTGCCAGTAAATAAAATAATTGTACCGCATTCATTTTAATACCAAATGAATGATCTAAGTCGTGCTGTTGAACAAAGGTAATGTTATCTACAGATTCTGAAGACTTGCGTTACATTTTTAATCAGATAATCAGACAAAAAAAAACACAAATGAAATAAGTAGAAAGATGTAATTTGTCCAAAAAAAAAAAAAAAAAAAAAAAAAAAAAAAAAATCAAATAATTATAGTTTTTCTTCTGGCTTGTAGTGACACCTCGACTTTTTGGGGTGTCAGTAGCCCAGATTTAGAGAGGTGCACCTTCTCTCTTATATAATGAAACTAAACTGCTCAAAACTCAGAAGCACGTCTCTTTCTGGAAATCATGACCAGCTTTAAAAAAGAAAACTGCATTGTGGACAGTTTCATGTACTTAACTAAAGGAGGAGTGCATTTACCTGTTACTAGAGGCTCGTGCCTGGATGTAGTTTAATTAAAATACATCCTAAATTAAACAGCTCAAAGACAGTTTGTAGATTTAATTTCAAGTAATGATGTAAAAGGAGCATTTCTGTGTTTCTCGATGTTTTGGACACCACAAGACTAGAATTGTGTTTGGTTATATTTGACAGAAGGCAGATATCTTTAATCTTTACGGCTCATTATTCAAAAAAAATGGGCAACTCACATCACATTGATCTTCATGAATAAAAAATTTACCTAAATCATATTTTTTCCTGAAACACTCTTTAAGGTCTGTGCAACTCTGATGCGCATTGTTCACTACTCTCATTTTTTTTAAATTTTTTTTACACCAAATAATTTATTAAACAACTGCTGGCAGATGAATGAATTGCTGTTCGCAGCCCTACCAAAAGCAGATAGATAGTTCTCATTAAGCACAATATCAGTTGTACGCTCTTAATACCACTGTAGCAGATAATTTAGTCTCAGATTCATGTATCTAGATGTGTTGTTCAGGTTCATTGAATGAGAAAATATAGACTAGAAAATGGATATGAAAAAGGTGATTCAGCTCACAAACCTCTGTTGCAAAAAGAATACAAAACACTTTAAGGTCATCTGCATTCAGATTTCATAAAATGTAAAAATGCAGGACAGAAATGGCACTAAGCGTTCTCGCCTCATCTCATTTGGATCTCGAAACAACAGCCCTTCGTCCTGCCATGAACGACAGCAGCCTCTAAAATAAGGTGTAAAGTCTCCCTCTATGTCACAGTCAAAGGTCATTGGGAGAGATCCACATGTTCACTGCCTGGTTACACTGCAACACTGGCATCACATTGTTACACACTATTTACAAGCAAATAGCACACAGACTGACAGCCCAAACACGCACTAAGTATATTGCTACCTTATGGACAGAGGTCTTTGTTTTATGTTGAGCATTTTTTTATCTTTTTTTTTTAACAATGGAAAAGTGAATGACTGACCATATTGAATCAGCTCTGCTTAACAGAACTAATCCAGTACTGGGCTGCCAAAAACTACAATTCCCAGGCACTTGATTGTAACCAAATTTACAGTAACGTTGTCCACTGGGTCAGCTTGCCTCTGACCCACAGAGAGAAGGCAGCAACATTCAACACAAAAGCCCTCAATCTCCCAAACTAAGAAAACAACTAGCATCCTCAGCATGCATATAAAAGTTATAGTACTCTTGGGATATACTTTACACCGACAAGTTAGCTAGTGGTTGCATTTACACACTGACACATGCTGCTAGATCTCTGTGCAATGCTACAGTAAGGTGACACAGAAATTTAAGCTGAAATGATTTAAAACTGATTTATGAAGAAAAAAACTGCAAATAAATATGACTATATTACAGTAATGGCAGAAAGGTGTGGAAATAAGCAGAAAGACAATGAGGTAGAGACGATGATTTGCCCCATAGAATATGTGAGAAAATGTGGCAAGAAGGATGGAACAAAAGTGCTAGAGAAAAGGGAAAAAAAGCAGAGAGAGGTGATAGGAGGAGACTCAGGTACTGGTCTTTTGCTCAATGGCTCGGGTCAGGGTGCGTCGGACGGTTGTCTGGGTCTGTATTCAAAGACTACTTTCACATCCGCATGCGGTGGTGGGGCTCTGTGAAGGGCGGCTCCGAGTCGTCCATGGGCAGCACCAGGCGCGTGCCTCTCATCACCAGCTCGTGATCTCCGTATGCTAACTCTCTGTCCAAGTCATCAGAGGTGGCAGCGCCAGCAAAGGCCGGGCCGCCGCTAGTGTGGGCGCCACTGGCGTCTGTACTGACTGTGATGTCGCCATATGTCAGGCTGATGTCACCGTCTCTCAGGATGAGGTCAGAGTCGTCATCCTTCAGCTGGCATTCGTTCTGCAGGAAGAAGAAACACAAATTGTTCAAAGAAACACAACAAATTTGGGGAAAAAAGGATGTGACTTTAGCACTCCATAGCTATTGGATGAAATTGTGTTCAACCAATACAATTATAATTTTGTCCCATGCTTTGTGTTTCCTTATCCATCCAATGAGACAATGAAAATTGAAAATGAAAACTGAACCGTTGATTCATGACCGTTTTCCATCTGGTAATATGGGATTAAAAAAAAAACAAAAAAAACAACACAGTTCAGTCAGAAATAGCTCTTGTATAAACCAGCGTCTGACCTCAAAGGCCTGAGGGCTGGTGAGGAAGCGAGCGAGGGGGCCGCAGCAGGGAGGCAGCGTGGCTGTGAGAGGGGGGCCGCTGTGAGTCAGGATGGGCTTCAGGTAGCTGGAGGGAGGCTCGAGTCAAGGACATAATGCGCGTGAAATAAGCACTAAAAGACCGCTATTAGACACAAAAAGAAAGCTCCTGGTACGGTGTGATGAATGCTTAATGAATCCCAGTCCTCAGAAGAAAATGTTCCAAATTAAAGTAATTTCATAAGGTAATTTATTTTAAATGCATAGAACAGTCTGACCTTCATATTTCAGAGCCAAAAGATGACCTAATGTGAAGTTAAGTCTGTAAGTGGGGCTCCCTCTGCTGCTGGTAAGTTGAAGTGAAGTCATTAATGAGTTATCACATATTCAAAACACTACATGTATGGTTTATTTGAAAATTATTTCTTGATATTAATAACACTAATTAAGCAAAGGATACTTGTGGTCGAAGTTGTACCAAATTCTGAAAAGCCAGGCACTTTCTTGTTTGGTGCTCCTTCTCTCTGAACCTTCACCAACACTCATCTGGACAAAGACAGACAACACTGTTTAGGTGTCTTGGTTTCCTTTACAGTTACTTTCCACCAATTACATAACTACAACACGTTTATAAGTGCCACACTCACAGAGTTATCTTGATCCGAGTCCACTCCCACACTGTTAAAGAAAAAGAAACACGTGTAAATCAGCTGCAGTCGTAAGCTGTCAGAGCAGAACAGTGCTGTGAAGCACGTTTCCCCCGTTTTACAAGTTCACCAGCAGGAAATCTGCTTATTAAAAAAAGACAAGACAGAGCAGCACATTCTTCAAGACGTTCAATAATTGTTCGAATACTTGCCTGACAGGATAACTAGATGAGTTAAACACCCGGCATCATAAAGTCAAAATATTTATAGACAAGCATCAGACTTATTTGTGAAATTTCCCCACTGTTAAAACAAATGCTAACTGCAAATCCAGTCTGGACTTTGCAGAGGAAGGATAGGCATACCGTATGCGCTGGCAGGACAGCATCTGAGTGGTACCACCCCCACAAATCCATACAGTGAAGAAGACCACGAGCAGAGTGGTGGAAAACATCATCTGACGAGCATATGTTGCAGTGTCCCTGATGGACAGTGCAAAGGTCATTGCACCTCGCAGGCCTAAAAAGCAGAGCATGGAGAATGTTGTATACAAGATGAGATAATAAGCATCTCTGTTGGTTATATTTCACTCTGTTAATAAAGGAAAGCGCTTTGCTTAAGACGGCACATAATAAACATCCTTATCCGTACACCACTAACCTGCAAACATCATCATGTGCTGGAAGTTGGATCTGATCTTGTTGCGTCGTCCCAGATTAAGAAGGAAGGAGAGAGGGTAAATGTTAGCGGCTCTTCCTATGAATAATGCTACCTGGGTAAGAACATGGTTAAGGACAAAAGCAAATGAGGTGTGCTGTCTCCTGCCTATTTACTACTTGGTGGTTAGTTGTAATAAACTTCTTTTGTTCCCTTTAGGGAGTGAATCATCTGCCTCAATCTTACCCTATCCCTAGCATTTTCTTCTGTTATACCAACCCTCTGCATGTCCTCCTTCACTTCATCCATTAACCTCCTCTGAGATCGGTCTATCCTTCTGTCTCAAATCACCCTGGACGCTAGTCTCCAGCCACTCCACCCTGCCTACACTCTCTTCTTCACCTGTCTTGTCCACTGTGATGCTATATAAACTCATCTGCCTGCACTCTCGCTACTCCTTGCATGGTCACCTTTCCATCTGTCTCCCACTGCTGTAGATAATGCTTCAAGCCAAGGATTAACATGGCTTATGTGAACTTGGCAGGGCCATGTAAAAAGATACAAAAGCTCCAACGATGAACATCGGATTGAAGACATGGTTTTGGAACGTGAAAAGGGTCAATCCCATGTAGGAGAAAATGAAGTTCTCTGCCAGGAAATTTAAAAGTTCAAACAGCTGCAAAAGAAAAGAAACAGCATGCTTTACATGACAGCTGATATCCAAGTATAGATAGATGTATACAATAAAAGAAAAAGCTAGAGTTTCCAATAAATGCTGTTAAACTTGGATTGCATGACTGTGATTGTAATTAAACTTAAAATGCCGCTTTTTTATTCGCTATGTTATAAAGACATAGAAAAGTTTTGATTTTTGTGTCTTTACCTGTTCAACAAACCTACAATAGCAGATAACTGATAAAGCAATCTGCAGTTTTTGTTTAATTTTGAGTCTCCATCACCCTACTTCACCATAAAACAAAACAAAACAAGGAAAACGCAATACTTAAAGCATCTAAAAAAAGAACTGAATAAGTAGTGACCTGTTTGGTTCTGTCCTGAGACTCAGGAGACAGATTGTTGTAGGTGTAATGGGCCTGAGTGATTCCACAGAAGAGTACTGCTACCACACCTGCAGCACACCAAAGGGGGACGGAGACACACAGAATAAAGATGGGATCAATACGCACTGATTTCTATATGCTCTGATGCATAAAGCTTCCAGCTGGACACAATTACTATTACGGTATTATCTAAATTACTAATCTCATTTTTTGTTTTTGATATTCTGGTAATTACAGTATGCCATACACGTAGAATGTGTGGATCTGTGTGTGTGTTACCTGTGAAACCACAAGCCTCAGCCAGTAAGAATGTGCTCCATGACATGAGAAAGAACAGAGCTGTTTCCAACAGCTGGAAGTCTCGCAGCTTGGTAAATTTAGTCACGTGGACACCACAGTCAAAGAATTTAACGACATACTCAGATATTGCTAAATCCATTCATGTTGACCTTTTTACAAATAATTCAATTCTAAGACATTAAAAAAAACAAATAAGAGAACCAATAAAGTTCTGCTTTCCATTTGAAGTCTGAAACTGTTGGCTTCTAATGAGGTTAATGTCAGAATAACGTTACACAATCATTTTAATCAGCTTTTTTTGCATTTATTCTACATTTTCATATAGTATTTCACACAAACTAATTTAGTGCATGGTATAACTGAGATACTGATGATAATGTTTCAGTGTTAAGAAGCTAACCATTTTAGAATTGAAAACATGTAGACCGGGGTGGAGAACTCCAGGCCTCGAGGGCCGGTGTCCTGCAGGCTGTGTCCTTGAGCCAACACAGCTGATTTAAATGGCTAAATTCCTCCTCCCAGAGGCCTGGTAATGAACTAGTCATTTGATTCAGGTGTGTTGACCCAGGGTGATATCTAAAACCTGCAGGACACTGGCCCTTGAGGTCTGGAGTTCCCCTACCCTGACGTAGACTATCACAAAAACATTCATGTAGCCCCGCTCAGAATGTAAAAAAAATGACATAGATGCTGGCCAGCTAACACTAAGGCTTTGGTGTAGTTAAATCTTCCCCTTTATGTCCTTAATAAAATGGACACGAGAATAAATTTCTTTGGTTAATGGTGACTGTGACCTTATAAAACAAGTCTTTGGCTGTGACACAAAATTCATACGCTAACTTTAGCAAGGGAACAAACAGAATGAAGTGATAAAATATTGATGCTTTATTCCAAAGGACAAAGGTCCGGTCTGAACAAAAACTTTACAGGTTGAGTTTAAAATGCCAAAATAAATTGAAAGAACCTTCATGTCCCTTTTTGTATTTTGGAACTGAATTTGATTGCACTTTTTATGTACTTGGTTTGAATGAAATACACTATTAGGAGTTTCTTGATATTTATGGCACATGTGCGTATGCTCATTAAGAGTCTGTTTGCTGTTTAAGCACTGCTACAACAACATGTAACTTATCTAAATAAATGCTACAACCAAACAAACGAAAAAAGATATGAGAGCGGTGACGATTCCAGTGGCGACTCCTAGTGCAAATGAGCCGCTGAAAACTCCCAGGAAAATCCCAAAAGACTTCAACATCGCCATAACCTCAAAGGTGTGGCTGTTGTCTCCTTCTGGTTGATATGCTACTATAGAGCTGATATGAACACAAAATACAAACATTTAATGGCAAGTATTTATGCAATGGCAGGGCAAATATTTATAAGTGTACCATATACAAGTTAATGCCTGCATTAGTCACCACAACACAGGGTAGTGTAAATTTAAATTTAATGTTGCTGAAACAAAAGTAATTAAAAAAATAAATATCTCTCAGGGCTCTCAAAATTTCAAAATCCCTGGTAGCCCTTCGGGCAGGGACTCTTCAGTTTTTGGTAGCCCAAAATAAATTTAAGTAGCCCGAATAAAAAAAGAGAGCAATTTTTTGATTGATGTTTTGTTTCCTTTACAATATTATACATTAAAGTATAATATTGTAAAGGAAACAAAACATTAATCAAAAAATTGTTGAAAAACAAATTACAACATTGTATAAAAATTACAATCATCAACTCAAATACTTGGTTCTAATTGAACAGAAATTTCTATGAACTTGTAAGAACTGTGTAGGACATGGATCAGTCTGTGTCAGATCCTGAATTTGAAATTTCCACTGAAGTCACGGGTAAGAGGCAAGTGGAACCAAGATCGAGTCCATTTGCTTTTTGAAGTTTGCAAAGACTGCTAAATTGTGCCAGTGGTAGTTCACTCTTTGCAACATAGTACGCTGTTTTAAACAGATTTTCAGGTTTGTTTTTAGTATGTTATTTGCAATTGGTGTTTGTTCTGGGAAACATATTGCAGACTGAGCAATGCATTTCTTGCATTTCTCATGGGTTCTAATGGGGGCCTTTCTTAAAATGACTGGTCCCAGTAACAAAGGCGCTTGTCGACTCAGAAATCGAGAGAAAACCAACAACACACCCGGCAGAACATTATGTTATTTACACAGGTGCACATAAGTGGTCCGCATTCGCTGTCAAAATAAAAGACGCACACCAGATAAGAAGTTGCAACGCGCGTTTGCGTCCATATAAAAGGCGATCAACCTCTCACATGTTTAAGCTTGCTGCGGGAGATTTCACTTGTCATGTTTGCATAGTAAGCTAACGATTGATAAGACGATGTCAGAGGAATTGGTGCGCAAATTATCATCACTCACCAATCAATGCTGTCGCTCTCTATACACAGTTCGCGCGATTGCAAAGTGAAAGCAAAAAACAAGCGCAAATTCAAACGCGATTTCAATATGTCACATATTGACAGTGGCTCACCGATGCCAATGACATAATTACCCAGCTACATTTCCGAAAGAATGCAAAAGCATTGACATATATTTTTCCTTCCTATGATAGCCCGACGGGCAGGGCAGAGATAGATTTTGGTAGCCCGACTGGAAAAATCACTAGCCCCAGGACGTCGGGCTAGCGATTTTGCGAGCCCTGTATCTGATTGAGGAATCACTCATCTTTGGAAAAGAGAGTTTATTACAGAGAAATGTCTATTTCCAAAATAAAAGCTATACTATACGCTTCTTCTGGGCTATATTCTCAGCAGCATATTGTAGCGGGGCAGGGCTGTTCGGGGTTCTGTTTGTACAGTTATGTTTTGTTTATGTTGCCATAGTGACGGGTGACGCCCTCTCGCTGCGACGGTGTGTCCTTCCGGGGTCAGAGGGCGCCCTGTGTGTTGTTGTTGTTGCTGTGCGGTTGCCGCGCTGAGCAGTTAGCTAGCGGCAGTGTTCTTCTGCAGATGTCAATAAACGGCTGTGCTCCCTGGCTAGCTCACGGGAAGCAAGACCAAACGACACCTCCGTCTCCTCCTTGTCTGAGCTCGCCACAATCGTGTCAGAAGTGGGATGATGGTAGCACCCCATGTTCTGACCCGAGTGACTTTTCCCCCGCCGGTCGTGACCGGCCGGTGCGCCAAAAGAAGGCACCTGGACATTTGCAGGACTTTGTGTGGGGTAATCGGGTCGTCGGGGACGACTGACCTCTTAGGTGGGGGCTATGTAGCGGGTCAGGGCTGTTCGGGGTTCTGTTTGTACAGTTATGTTTTGTTTGTGTTGCCATAGTAACGGGTGACGCCCTCTCGCTGCGACGGTGTCCTTCCGGGGTCAGAGGGCGCCCTGTGTGTTGTTGTTGTTGCTGTGCGCTTGCCACGCTGAGCAGTTAGCTAGCGGCAGTGTTCTTCTGCAGATGTCAATAAACGGCTGTGCTCCCTGGCTAGCTCACGGGAAGCAAGACCAAACGACACCTCCGTCTCCACCTTGTCTGAGCTCGCCACAATATTAAACATATCAGGTCCCCATAAGGAGAATCATGTGCTAACGGCTGTCTAAATGACTCGGGTAAAGTTTGTAGCATGCATGCTTGTTGCTTTTGTCTGCTTCCACTTGTCTTTGCACTAGGATGATGTCAGCGTAAACGTGCAGTCATATTCGTTGTGTTCCCACTAGTGCTGTCAGCGTTAATCTCGTTGAAATGACCTTAACGCTACGACACGGCAAATCTCCGTTAATGAGCTACCCCTGATCGCCCCGTGCATGGGGCTAGACGGCCAACACGTTAACGAGCTAACTGTGCTAACACACTAGTTCCCACCCATGTAATTGAGCATTGCGTGGCACATCCAACATACTGTTTTACTTTAGTCCATGACGCGCTTACCTTCAGGGTCATACGAAAACCAAAATAATTCCAAACGCCAGATCTGAATGAGGGTGGGGGAGGTTCATTTTGCCATGTTGCAAGGAGAGCTTAACTTCTGTCTTGCTAGCTTGCCCTGCGCTCTTCCTTCTGACGATGCTGTCTGTGTTGAGCGCTCAGTGGATCTGCGCTCGACAGTGCAGCCTAGGCGGAGTAGTCGAACGCAGATTCACTGAGCGCTCAACACAGACAGCATCGTCAGAAGGAAAGTTGATAAAATAAATTACAAATTTTGTATTGTTCAATACATATGCGTACCGAACCGAAAGCACTGTATCGAACGGTTCAATATCGATATGAGTATCATTGCACCCCTAATATACACATATATATTTTTTAACATTATGCTGAAGTAGTTTTGTGCTCAAATGTGCTGAACTTGGCAAACGTTTATTTCCAAATAAGAGATTCAGATCTTTGAATAAATAGCTGTATAATAAATAGCTATTTGAACCAAGTGTCGCAGTAAAATAACATTTGTTCACCCTCTCTCTTCACAGCCCCCACACTCGCAGAACAAATCACCAGGCATTTTGTCTATAAGCATTCTGGCTTTCTGCCTTTCCCTTGGCTCCCACAGTATCTTCAAAGAAAATAGGAATGTGCTCTTAGCTGACTCATAACATCAAAAACATTTAACCAATAACAGAAAAAAAAGAATAAATAATGCAATGTTCTGCATCTCTGGTTGAATAGCCAGAGTCTTAAAAACAAATGGCCAGTGATTTGTCATGTTTATCTCAAGGCACTGCAAAAGCACACAATGCCATGCTCTACTTAGTGCACCCGTTCAACGGGCCGGTCTGAGTGTCTCCACAGGGCCGGGCCCCTCCAGTCTGCCTGCGCTTTAAATTTACAATTCTGTGGAAATTACAGCAGTTCCATGTGGCGGGGGTCAAAAACCAAGTCAAGTGTTAGTTTAACAAACCTGTTTCACATTTAACAAGGTGTTATTGGGAGCTGATACCAGGTTAGTAAAAGGTCACAGGTCCATCAACAAAAAAAGAAACGAAAAAAGAAAAAAAAGGGAGACAACTTACGAGGACAGAACCACGGCCACGGCATCGTTAAGCACACTCTCTCCAAACAGTAATGCGTAGAGATCCACGTCCACCTGCAGCTCATTAAAGATGGCCAGGACTGTCACTGTGAGGCACAGAGAACATACGTCAAAATTCACTTCCAAACGCTGCTATACAATGTTGTGCAAAAGTCTTGAGCCACCTTTATTTCTTTACATTTTGCTTGGAATATGGGTGCAGCAATTTATTGCAACATCTACAAACATACATGGAAATATGGTATATAAGGGAAAAAACAGATTTTGTACAATTTTAATGAGCTTTAATTGGTAAGACCAACTTTATTATTTAAAGCTTGAACTCTCTTAGGCAAAGCCTTCTTTCTTTTCTCTAAACAGTCTTCAAGAATACTTCTCCAGGTTTCCTGAAGGATATTTAAAGCTCTTCTTTTGGATGTTGGTTGATTTTGTTCAATTCTCTGAAAAGATGATGCCACACTGCCTCAATAATGTTGAGGTTCTGGCTCTGGGGAGGTTAATCCATGACAGTGTTCTATTGTGAGTTTTTCTATCCAAGTATGCTTGTACAGCACTGGCAGTGTGCTTGTGATCCATGTTATGCTGAAAAATTAAGTCCTGGCCAATCAGACAGATCAGACTCACTCACTTTTGCACCTCTCTCCTGACCTCCTCCATACAGACTGACAATGGCTACAACTTAAAAAAATTCAAATCTGAATTCATCACCCAATAAGACTTTTTTGGTAATGATTTCAGTCCAGTTGGCATGCCTCAACTTTTATCTCTATTCCCCTACCATTTCTTATGAGGCTTTGAATAACAGTATGTGGACTCCTTGTTAAGTAATGTCGACACAAAACCGGTTCATTCTTTGAATTACATACATTTTTTACTTTACTTATTCATGGCTCAGTCTCAAGGTGCTGAACAAACATAAAAACATTCAGCTGAAAATGTCACTTTTACTGGATGCGGTGTGGTGGTAGAAAGGCCTTTTGCACACTACTTTAGTTAATATATGTAACAATGTGCTTTGAGTTAGTAGAAGAAAACTTTTAAATCTGAGAAAAATCATATGTACCAGGGTCTGTGGCAGAGACAATGGCCCCAAAAAACAGGCAATCCGTGAAGAAAAAGTCTCCATTCAGCTGGCCCACCTGCTTCATTAGCGTCACACAGCCATACATCAGCAACCTGATGGAAGAAAAGGAAGAGCAGGTGGTTTTGTCCATCATCATAAACAACAATAACTTTAAATGTGCATAGTTGCACAAGGGTTGTAAAATCACAAGGATGAATGGCTTTCATGTTTTTGCTTTTTTTTTTAATAATAAAATATTTTTTGTAATAATTGCAAATTAAGTCTCTTACCCAATAATAAAACAGGAAATGACTGTCCCGAGAAAGGCGTAAGCCAGGATGGA
Source organism: Rhamphochromis longiceps (assembly GCF_057381845.1). Lineage (NCBI taxonomy): Eukaryota > Metazoa > Chordata > Actinopteri > Cichliformes > Cichlidae > Rhamphochromis > Rhamphochromis longiceps. The sequence goes on from NC_140558.1 coordinate 38,876,659, forward strand.
TCCCATGTTCCGAAAAAAATGTCTCTGAAAGACAGAAGAGTTACCAGATCAGCAATCAAATGCATAAATACTATAAAATAAATTATTCATCTTGATGAATACGTAAACCCCTGCGGTCTATAAAGAGACCACAAATGGACATGAAGTTATTTAATTAAGAGCCAAATACATACTGAAAATATGTATTTAATAAATGTTGACTTTTTATATGATATACTGTACCCTTTTTAAGCTGTAGCCAGCATGGAAGATGATAGGCGGTAGAAGAATATTGAAGAACACTTCAGGGTCAAAGGTCACCTGAGTTATACAAAACACAGAACAAAATTACAGATCTGCATCAAAAGAAAATTAACAAGTTGTTTTCATTAATATTTCTTTCTATGCTGTTGCATTTTTGGATTGACTAAAATATCAGTTAATCAAAAATGACCCATATGGGGCATCATGACACAGCTTCCAGGACAATAAACAAAAAAACTACTATAATAGTAAAATGGCATGTTACAGAACGAGGACAGCTTCTAGCCACATACATATACACACACTAAGGCTAATGCCATTTTTAGATGCTAAATCTAGAGCAGTGCTACATTAAAATCAGTATGTGGATTCAATCTCTGACAATGGATTAGATGTATTCATGTTTGGAAAACAATCCTCAATTTCTGAGCATGAGATTATGACTTAAATAGATTAAACCTGTTCATCAGATTGTTTACTTGTTTGGTGGTTAGAATAGCGTCAAGAATACTGCTTGTATGTAATTGTGCAGCTGTTTAACTGACAAAGTACAAAGTGACAAACACACCCCAGCACATGACAACCGTAAAACAAGTACTTTTATGGTTTCTTTTACATTCTGTATCACTAATAAAGGCATTCTGCCAGTTATTTTAACAGAACATTTCAGGCCCTGTTTAATAGTCTTCAAACTGATTTGATCTAGATGTAGAGCTATTGTTTTAAAATTGAAATAGCTACTTAATATTGATAATAAAGAATTTGTATTACATAAAGAGAAATACAAATCATTCAGCTTACAAAAAACTAAAACCACCATTTAATCCCATTACAAATTAACCTATGATTTCTCTCTTGCATTGGTTAGTTATGTTGTATTTAAAATATCAGAAGGGTAGCTGGTTTTGATCATCGGTGCTTGCAGATTTAAACATCTGCTATCATTTCAGTGTAAAATAACTGATAATTATGTCTTTGCTGATGATTAAATCATCTGATTGCTCCAGCTCAGGGGTGGGCAATGAAGCTTCTCAAGGGGATACAGGAGAAACTGGGACTCTTGTGGAGGGCTGTACCAATAACTTATACACAGATAAAATTAATACTGAGTTCAATTTACTGGCACCGTCCTCCACAACAGTCCCAGTTTTACATAGTCCCTTAGGAAAATAATTACCCATCTCTGTAACACAACTGCTTGTATGTAGACATCAAATTCAAATAATAACACGACACAGTATACCTTGCGCAGCATCTCATTATCCTTCATGTCGTTGCCACTGATCTCCCCTTTCAATGTGTACTCGTAGAACTTGCCGCTTACATTGACCAGCAGAGTGGCAGGGCTGGCATTGACCTGGCAATTCAAGGTGATGTTGCCAACATCCAGAGGAACATGAATGATGCCATAACGCAAAATCACTCCAACAATTAAGCCTGGGGAAAAATTCATAAAAACGAAAGACAAAAAAAACAAAAAAACAGGAGAGAGAGAAGAGTTGATTAATACAGGATTTTTAACAGTTTATGGCACGTCGCCACAGAAACGGATGGCGAGTGTAGTTTCAGGCTACCTGATACTACAGATGGTATTAAATGTTTCAGTGGGATTCATTTGTACAAAAAAATATTTTTAAACAAAGGTCTACTCTGAACATCACACACGTACCTAACAGCTCTGGATCTCAAATTAAAGTCTTAACACATCCATGTGAAAATAAATTACCCTATCAGATACTGTACCAGCAAATTAGAATTTCAATTAGTTTAGATTAGATTAGGCCATATTGTCTCCAGTGGGAGAAATTTGTCTTGGACAACCGAGGGGAATATGTCACACAAAATAACACAAAAATCACAACATGTCTGGTATCCTGTACCTTTTTTCCAGAGGACTCATATTCTTTATAAAAGATGGGATTTATATCTGTAGTGATTTTCCGTCCCTTCTTTATCACCGACTCTTTAAATATCTCATGGAGAGAAAATGGAGGCAGGATGACAATCATCTTTCCAGCTATTTTGATCAAATTTTGGATTTGTGATCTGATCTTGACCTAAAATGCTCAGATCAAACATCTGTTACTATTGGTAGTAATGCATGGTTTGGTAACCATGTAGTAGACAGTAATGTCACAGCAAAAATAATAGCATAATGTTACTATCCGCCCTATGGAGCCTTCATAAAAACTAAAAATGAGTAATTTGTGAATGTCTAGACTCTAAAAGCTCTGCACAGCCAAGCAGAAGTTATTAATTATCTGTTAGATGTGAAGCAGCTGGGTTGTGAGGCAAAATGTAAATGATTCTACGGTGGCACGACCACTTCCTCTTCTACAGGTTGGAAGATTTCTAACAATACTCCTGAAATTCAATATACAGAAGTGGAAGCAAAGTCCAGTTACACACTCATGATTGGCATTTGTCCAAATAATCACTTGTGACTTGCACGAAAAAGCAAAAACAAGTTATTTAAGAACTAAAATTCAGTAGGATTCATAAGACAGTATTTGTCGAAACTGCTTAGGTGCTGAGATGTAATTTCTAAGATTAAGCAGTGTAAAAGAGGCGTCCACTGTCGTTAAATTACGCTTGCTCAATCACAACATAAACCGGAACAGTCCTGCAGCATAAATGTGTTAAAAGGGGCGAACTTATCAAGCCTGGTGTTGACATTCGTCTGTTCAAAATCTAACTATTAGGACACAATGAGTGTAACAGCTCGGATGACGTCTCTCTGTCACGATGGACCATCTTACCATAAATCATTGCCAGCCCGGTTTCGTGGAGAAACCTGAACCGCCGATGTTTGAACAACCAGATGGTCAGGATGGTGAGGGTGAGGAGCAGGATAAAGATCAGCAGGTCAGCGCTGTCTTGTCTGTGGCTCTCCTCAGCCTTTTTCTCAGTAACGATGTTCTCCATGGCACTGTCTTCCTGAGGTGATGATGCTCGGCAAACACTGATGCAAACAGGCAGGCTTACTAGCGCGAGCAGCCACAGCGTCCTTGTTGCCCTCCGGGCACTGCTGACAGTCACTTTAAACACCATTTCGGCTTTCGGCGGCCAAATGCTGCAACGTCGCCGAAGGTAAAAAATAAACTTGTGCAAATATTATTCATAAACGAAGGGGAGTGGACAACAGAAAGACGACAGCAAAAGAGAAACCAATTCCGGCCCGGAAGGGAAAAGTAATTTTTCCAGAAAGTGTAATTTTATGTTTCAAATTAAAAGCACACCACCGTACCGTGGATGGCTAAAATCAACGCCAGTGGAAAAATTTAATACCGCAAAAAGAAAACCTTCTAGATAAATAAAAATGTCTATCTGGCAGTTTTCTTGGAAGTTTGCTTCTTATTAGCGCTGATAGTTTTCCCCGAAATCTTTTATTATGAAATATTTGACGATAGCGTGTTTACCGGGAAGTGAGTCCAACAGTCCTTTAGGCTATCGATTTGTGTCGTATTAAAAAAAAAAATAATAATAATAATAATAGTAAACCAAATATAATAACGAACTTAGCGTTTATTTTAGATTACGGTTTAATTACAGTTTAATTCTTAATAGAATAACTTTAAATAAAAAATAGCCGCATATTTCCTGTGGTATTTCCTCTTTCCTACTTCCTTCCTACTCTTTTACTGACAGACCATTTAGCGTAACGATACGAACATCAAATAATAATTTTAAATATTTATAGATACATTTAACTGTATTGGATAAAGAATATTCGTTATTTTTTTGTTTTTTTAAAAGTACGATTGACAAGTCTCGTGATACAGATGGTCGCGTGGGACGTTCCAAATTATCGGAATTTTTATATTTTACTGTCATGCGCTGAAAAACAAACTAACTAACTTTCACTGTTAGTCCTTATTTAATAACATGGCAGTGCAAAAATATGCACACATATATATTATAATTACTTAATTATTAACTGAAATATGCCTATAATTTGTAATTTAATGCTCAGACATACGAGTTGTACAGCCAAGATTAAGAAAACACAAATTTCCGAGGAAGTATTGAAAGTGGCAAAGCCCTAAGCAACACTCTTGTTTTTGCTCGTGATTATGCTATCACTGTGTAGCTAAGAAGTCTCGTTTTTGTCAGTCAGAATCGTCATGTTTATGCGTGTTTAGCATTGAAATATATTTATACAGCTGCACCATCTAAACTTCTAAACGACGATGACATCTAAACTGAAAGGTACGTTAAAATCCTCTGCCCTTATCCTTATGCTAAAGATAACTAGCTGTTAGCCTCGTAGCCTCCACTTTTGCGAGGTAAGGAAACACTTTTCGTTGTCGGTTATTAAGATGAAGCTGATATAACTCAATGATAGTAACAATAATGGTGATGATGAAACAAAACATGTTGTCGGTGGCAAATTTTAACAACTGTGTTCGCAAATTAGCGTTTATCGTTCCTGTCTTTTGAACATTGTGTATAATCTCCTATAGTGTTATTGTTCCACAGTGTGGTAGACGTCATTAATGTAAGATGCACAAGTAACCTTAATTAGCTGTAATTATCTGTGTTTTACTTTTGATGTAAAGACATTCGTGATAGAATTTGAAAAGAGATTCAGAGTACATTTGGTTGGAACGTTGGTTATTTTTTCGTTCATTTATTCATTCATAGTATAATATAATAAACTAAATGTTATATTGAACTAATAATAACGTTTGTTGGTTTGCATTTATGCACTGTGAGAAATAAAAATGGTTTGGCTATTTACATTTTTAGCTTATTACATTATAATTTCCTTTTTTGTCAGCACTGAAATAAACTTTACTGTTGTAGGTACTTAAGATAGTAGTTAGTGTTTATATACGAGTGTTTGTACACTAGTGTGTATTTCTAGTGTTGCTGCCCAGTGAAAACCTCACACCATTAAAGACAATTTTCCACAAGTTTAAAAAAAAGCAAAACAAAGAACACTCAAAGTAAAATAATGCATATAAAATCACCAAACTTGGAGATTTCTTTCCACGGGAAGAACATGAAAGACTATAAAGTGATCAGTAATTAAAGCTGTCAAAAAATGTGGTGGAGTGTAGTTTTTGCCCCTGAGATATAATGTATGTAAGAGAAAATGCCCAGCTAAGGTACTGAAAATGCTTTAAATGGTCCACAGACGAGTCCGTCCAGCCAATGATTCAATTGAACTGACTTTCATTTGTATAGCGCCAAATCACAACAACAGTTGCCTCAAGGAGTTTTATATTGTAAGGTAAAGACCCTACAATAATACAGAGAAACCCACAGCAATCAAACGGAATGCTATGAGTAAGCATTCAGTGAGAAGACAAAGGAAAAACTCCTTTTTAACAGGAAGAAACCTCCAGCAGAATCAGGCTTCAGGAGTGGCGTCCATCTGACACTGTGAAAAAAAGACAGTGGAAGAGAGCCAGAGATTAAGATATTAGATACTATATTACTTCTTACTTCAAAATAGGAAAAATGAGTTCCATAATGTACTGTATATTTTAATGTTAAAGTAGAATGACAAACTTTGTAGTTTGTCAGCATATAGCAAGCAAGACATATTTTAACACTTTCATTATGGTGATGTGTTTTGATTTTAGTTGGGAAGGTCGGTTCCAAGAGTAAGGAGGATGCCCCTTATGAGCTGGAGAGCCAGTTTGTCCTCAGGCTTCCTTCGGTGAGACTTTTGCACTTGCAGAAATTCATTGTTTGATGGAAATTCAGTTTTATCACCACCAATATGATCTGGCTTCATTTTTCTTTCTTTTGCAGGAGTATGCCTCAACAGTAAGAAGGATTGCACAGTCTAGCAGTATGAACATGAAGGACAGACTCACCATTGAGTTGCACCGTAAGCTGCTCACAATCTTGGCACTGGTTTAATTAACGCTGTCTCCCTGTCTTGTTATTCATTTACAGTCGGGTCCAGAATTTTGAACGTTGTACATATTTCTATACCAGTTTCATTCTTTTTGTTATTTAAATGTAACAATGATTGTAGCATACTAATGGATCTAGTTAAAGAATTGTCACCCACATGTCCCCTTAACAGTCATTTGTCCCTCTTATTTGTAGCTGATGGCCGTCATGGCATAGTTAGAGTAGACCGTGTTCCTTTGGCCTGCAAACTGGTTGATCTCCCCTGCATGATTGAGTCACTCAAAACGGTGGACAAGAAGACGTTTTACAAGACCGCAGATGTCTGCCAGGTAAGCAAGAGACTGGAAATAAATAATTTTTACAGTTTTCCATTATTTTATTGGTTTAAAATAAAAGTACATTTTGGATTTTAGATACGTGTTATGTAAATTTATTTTCCCCAGTTACAGTGCAGTGCAGTACAGATTAATCAGCATGGTATTTTGCATTCATTTTTCCCATCCACGGGTTAGATGCTCGTGTGTACACTAGATGGAGACCTTTACCCCCCTTTGGAAGAGCCAACTGGCACTGACCCCAAGACCAAAAAGAAGGATAAAGACAAGGACAAGAAATTTGTTTGGAATCACGGCAGTAAGTAATTATATACAGACAGCAGCTTTTTGACTTGTTTATATTGAAAACTTGGCATATCAGCAGTTCAGGAAACATAATGTCCCCTCCTTGGGTAGTGGACTGATTTTTGGCTTCGCTAATCCCATTGTTTTGCTCTTTAGTCACCTGCCCTCTGAAGAACACGCGCAAGAGGAGATTTCGGAAGACTGCGAAAAAAAAGGTTCTGACATTTTTCATTTTCCCTACAGCAATCCCCTCCCGTGTCCCATCCATCTCCTTAGCATCTCGTTTGATGATCCATCTTTTTCCTAGGCTCTCTTCCAACAAGACATTTACATTTCATAAAACAGGAACTATGGTAAAAGTGAAAACTAAGATTTACATATAAATAAAGCCTTTCCATCTTAGTTTCCCCCAAAGGCATGCAAAAAAGCTATTTCACTATTGCTTTGATCAAAGTGAAAGCGAGTGGAGCTGGAGCACTACACTTTGTCTACTTTGTCTTCTGAATAAATCTTCCTGAAGGTGCAGAGCTGAGCCATATTGATTTGGCCCCTTCTGTTTTTAATCGCTAATGTACTTCCTGGCATGTGGCCAGCTGCTACCTTGGTGTGTGTGTGTGTGTGTGTGTGTGTGTGTGTGTGTGTGTGTGTGTGTGTGTGTGTGTGTGTGTGTGTGTGTGTGTGTGTGTGTGTGTGTGTGTGTGTGTGTGTGTGTGTGTAAGTAAGATAAGGCAAGAGAGATGCAGCTAATACTACAAGTAACTCGATCTGTCTGTCTCTTGCAGTACATTGAATCTCCTGATGTGGAAAAGGAAGTGAAGAGATTGCTGAGCACAGATGCTGACGCTGTCAGCGTCCGTATCCTTTTTGACACCTAAACATTCTGCACGTCCATCTTAGGACAATAGTAACGGTGTATATCAGGGGTGTCAAACTCAAATACACAGTGGGCCAAAATTCAAAACTGGAACAAAGTCGCGGGCTAACGTTAATATTTATTGAAATATATTTATTCCTCCAGATATAAGAATTAATCTTTTCTTATGGACTCAAACACATTTTGCTGAAAAACTGAATATGGAACAAGCAAAGCTTAATACTAAACAATATATATATTAGCTGTATAATACCAGTAGGCCAGCTCTAATAGTAATTTGGCATGGCTTTGCGGGCCAAATGTAATTAGGCTGCGGGCCAGAGTTTGACACCTATGGTGTATATAAACCATCAAAACAATAGTGTGTATTACATCTTTAAAAGTACTTCAGAGTAAGGCAGAATCAGCTGGCCATTACTTGTAACGTGAAATCTAGTCAGTTTTTCAGAAGCGTCACATAATTACCACTCTTTGTCTTTTAGGTCAAACATAATCTCTGTTTAATTTACCATGTAAAATATGTTGAAGTTAGGCCCAAGTGGCTTTCCTGACTCCTGCATGGTTACATGGTTCACCTGATTTGACTTTCCCTGATGCCTTTGCGAGAGATATGCACTGTGTGAGGAAGCTATTAGTGCTTTAATGAAACCCTAAACTTGCCTGACAGAATAAGAGCATAGCGAGGCTGCCTTGAGTGGCTGCTTGCTGTGTGTTAATTGAGATGGACTGATGATTATCATTGCTTAGTTGGTCACAGTGAAGCAAAGATTCTTATTTTAATTTTAGTGCTTGCATACAGCTGGGGAGATAAACATGGCACTAATGAATGTTAAAACTGAGACAGTTTCTCTGCATCTAATTTGACCCTTCAGGTCTTTTTTTGAAGTAGGATTATTCAAAAGACCACAAGTCTTTTACTTTAGTTTAGGCCCTCTGAAGGTTAAAGGAATCTGCAGAAGGTGTGCCAACCCTTAACCTAGTTATCAGGATGGGAGGTTATCGCAGAGGATGAGTCCAAGGAAGCAGATCAACACAGCTCTCTGGCCAACCTGGATTCCTCACCTGGGACCTCAGGACACAAGATGGGTCATGGGTCCTCTGGTAAATAAAACTTAATTTTAAAAAGTCGTGTGAAATAAGATGTGGTACACTCTGTTATAATGCTCAGCCAGCTTCTCAATTCAGCTAAAAAAGAGAACATGTTCTGCTACCCAGGCCTTTTAGCTGACCTATATGAACACGCGCAATAAAGCTTGATTGATTTAGGTTTTTTAATAATAGCATTATAATTGGGATGAACATTTAAAAATGGTTATCTGAATCATTAAGACTCAGAATACTAGTGAACACATCGTGTAATTAGGATGCAATTCCTAAACTTTTCTTTACTCTGGAAGAGACATATGTACACATGCATAGGGCTGTGCAATATGACCAAAATCTCATATCCCGATATAAGACATGTATCGTCCCGATAATGATATAAATCACAAAAATGTAACAGTTTCTGTAAATTCTGTGAATCTCGGGCAGCTCGACTTGCGTGAAGTGTTTCCAGCTCGTGTACCTGGAGTCGAGTGTTTTAACCGATGCATGAAATTATACATTTTTAGACATAAGTTGTAACGGCCGCCGTTTTCTTTGTGAGTATTTATTACACAGCGTGCTGCGGGGAAAAGCCTGTTCTAACGTTTGAGTCTAAGGTTTGTTTGTTTTTTAGCACCTGGCGGCTCTTTTTTGCTTCCCATTCGTAAACACTGCATACTCTTTCACGTGATTCGGTTTATTTTGAAAAGTCTCAACAGGATCTTGAGCTTTATTGTGAAAGGTTTATGTGGAAAATAAACAAGCGGACACGCGATGGTTTTACTGTCGTTGTTGCTAACGACAACGCATAAAATTGTTCGTGGTGTGGTTATATTAAATATAAAGCTGGGCTCACACTGTGCGATTTTTGGCCCATTTTGAGCCGATTTTTCAGTCGTGCGACCGTTTTAGTGATCGCCCCGATTTTGGCCCTTCATCGTGCATCGTGTAGTATACGTGGGATAACGAGAAGCGATTAACACCTCACGACCAGCTCCCGATCATCAATCGCTTGGTCGTGAGGATTTCAAAGAGGTTTGAAATCCTCACGACCGTCGTGAGGGTGTCGCCGTAGCTGCTCACACTGTGCACGCGCAAACACATAAATGTTGGTGAAAAAGACGGAGTAGCACAGCAGTGCAGCGTGTGATCTGGACACAAGCGATGGAGGCACAACTTGTAGAACTATGGCCTCACAAAATGATCATAACCACAACAACCATGAAAATAGTTGGATGGACATTGCTGCTCAATCACAGCTGCCTGATCAATGTTTTTCATTAGCAATTTAGCAAAGTTGATGGTGGTGCTGTGCGTGTTTGTGTGAGTGAAAGACGGAGAGGGAGAGCGAGCGTCAGATTTTCTGTTATAACCTTCATTTTTATGGACGCACAGTGTGAGCACTCGGGTCGCATCACAGCATCGGCTGTATAGTGTGACACCCTGCATCATGACCTACCAACTTCTAACCCCTGCAAGTCAATCGTACAGTTTGAGCAGGAGCTGAATAACGCGACTGAAAAAAATCGCACAGTGTCTGCCCAGCTTAAGAGAAAGAGAGAACTTTAAGAAATGAATATAGCCACTACAGTAACATCAAAACGATGAAAAAATATTGCCGTAAACAGTTTATTTTGCGACACCACGAAACAAACGATAGCGTAAAATGAAACGATAGATGTTTTTATATCGTCATCCGATATATATCGTTATATCGAACAGCCCTACACATGCATACGAAATGATCTATCCATAAAGCTAATCAGATTGTTCATAAAACAGTCATGAACAAATTAGTGCTGCTGTAACAAGCAATTATGAACAAAACATTTCCCTAACCTTTTTACCTCATTTCATTTTATTTCCTCCTTTCATTCCTTCCCATACCTTGAGGTATGTGGCTAAACTATCTAGTGGTTCATGCTTGAGTGACTTCTACTGTACTGCCAAGTGTTGGAGCAGAGTTATTTTTGCCATGTAAGAGAAGAGCAGGCTGGTTGTTTGGACTCCACATTTATTCCTTCCTGTCATATAAGCCCAGTTTTAAAGCTCCAGTAGACTGTTGGCTCTGTGACCTAGATTAATCCCAGAGCAAGTGCTCTAAATTCTCGCTGTTTCCATCTTTGTGTTTGCGTTTCTAACGCTAATGTGCTTTCTGCATCACCAGTCCAGCATGATGAACTGAGGGAGATCTTCAATGACATCAGCAGTTCAAGTGAGGACGAGGAGGACGAAGGGGACCGGCATGAAGATGAGGACCTGAATATCATGGACACAGAGGATGATCTGGTCCAGCAGCTCCAGGACAAACTTAATGAGTCCGATTCTGCACAGAATGAAAGTGATAGAAACAACCAGATAGGTATGAGGCAGAAAACTATATACAAGTCATCGTATATAGTTTTCATTGCTGCATTAACTCATAAATAAAATCATCACTAGCTGCAGTCCAACTGATATAAATTACATTTTGTTGTTAAAAATCTCACCAGCATCCCTAATCAGATTTTTTATTTTTTTTATTTTATGAAAACAACTTAACAACTAAACACAGGAGAGATAGATGTGATTATTATATGTGATTCTTTATACATTATGCAGTAAAGAGTGTGTGTGTGTGTGTGCACCCAGGTGGATGTGAAGTAAGTGCCGCATTAGAATTATGCAATCTTTCATGCCGTGCTTGCAGTTTACACCACAGAGATAATTCTCTTTCTCTTAGCCGACTTCCTCTGTATACCAACAGTTGTTCATTTTTCAGTTGCAGCAGTCACAGCCAAGAAAGTGGGCTTGGCTGCCCAGAGATACTTGTCGAAGTAGAGGTCAAAAATAACCTGAGCAAGGTGTCTGAACTTTTAATCGAAGTGGAATTTTCTAGCTCATCACACACATTCAAATAAATAGCCTTACTTAAATACACGTGCTGCGCCCTCACCCACAGAGATGCTCATTCTGACAGCTCTCAGCTCTCCTCTTCAACTAACCAGTCTGACAGGTGTTGTGGCTCAGCAGGAGGCTCAGGGAGCTGTCCAGTTTGACAGCACAATACCTCCTTAGCTAGATACATAGAACTGTCAGTCAGGCAGCACTGCTGGCCAGCTCAACTGTAGCATCTTGGCGGAGCCCTTCTCAATATGTTGGAGCCAGGCCATGCATGATGATGGCATCCATGCATAGCTGTAAAAGTTGAATGAATGGATTCACATGGCCTCCTTATTGTTAGATAGTTTGCATTACAACAGCTTTGTCAGAATTTGGAGCCAGGGGAAAACGGTGAATGGATACAATTAGTTATAAGATGGTTGATTGGTGGTGGAGCCACGGGTTTCTGTGAGACATGGTGGATTTGATGAGAACTCTGTGTGGTGCACAAAGCAGACTGATTTAGTTGTGTCTTTATAGAACTGCATCCTGCTGATTCGTGTCCTTTTAAGTCAACTGATTGTTCCCATTATGGATAATTTGTCAAACTGAACTGGAAGCATCCTTATGGTTCAGCAAGCTAAGCTGCATATCTTGTCCCCGTGGCAAGTGTAGTGTCTCAAATTATGTCACATCATCTTCGCCCTCCAACCTTTTTTGCCTCCTCTTTGCAGCACATAAGTGTTTTTATGACAGCCCTCACACATGAACCTCCCACTGTGTCCTGCAGTTATGGAGTACCAGGTGCAGATCAACAACATTAAGGCCAAGCTTCAGGAAACTCGTGCCCGCAAGAAACAGCAGGAGGAGCTCATCATGAAAGTGGAAAACCAGGCCCTCAAAGTAAGCACTGAAAACACTCACACTTTTTTCACCTGTTCATCCAAAAACTAGGTCTGCATGTACAGAGACGTAAACAAGAACATGCAGATGAGCTTGGAGGCAAAATTGTTCATGCAGCATAAATTCTCTCAAAGGTGGCGGGAAACCTAAATAACAGCTGATTTCACACATTGTTGGAGGACATTATTTTTTTAAATGGTTATTTTAAAACCCAGAATCTTGCATCTCTGCTGCTAGCCTTTTTCTCTGTAGGTTTTTCCATGCACAAAAAAGGAGCTGAAAGTTCATTCTTATGCCCAGCACTCTTTAGTGGAGAATTTACAATGAGTGAAACATGAGCAGACACGACCCTTCCTACGTTGCCATTTAACGCTCTCATTGCTCAGTGTTTTGGGACCGTCAGAGCCCCATCTCCAGTCGTTATTATCACAGTCACATGGAAAAGGTCAGCTGCCTCTGACTGGCATTCCAAGTGGCCTTTCTGTCAGAGAGGAGATACTGACACGAGCAGCCCAGGCCGACACACATTTAAAGCCATCACAATTTAATGAGGCTCAGCATGACTCAAACAAACCTTGTTTGCCTCTCTGCTCTTACAGAACCGTTTCCAAGCCTTGTTGGATGAGATTATTCAGCAGGAGGAGCGGGAGATGGAGCAGGTAAGAACCTTTTTGTAAAAGCCAAGGATCAGTGCTCACTGTGAGCTTTCTACAGCCTTCAGCACTTTGCATGAATTTCTCTTGAATGAATGTCAAATATCATGTCGGCGGATGGTGTTGTGTTTGCTATTCTTTTTCAACCCAACATTTTTCATGCCTAATAGCAAAGTTGAAAACCAATCAAGCGCAATTTAATTTGACAGCAGCTACCAGGGGAGTCCTTTTTGTAGCTATGGCATAGTGGCCACCCACTGTCTAGGGTCGTTGTTTGTATTGACAAATGACTGCAGCAAATTAATGTGAAAAGACATGTTAATCATCATCCACTTACCCTCCAATTACACCACGGTGCTGCTGGGCATCAATCACGCCCTCTATTTTCTGCTCCAACAGCTGGCCTCCCTGCAGGAGCAGCTGGACTCACTGATAGAGAAGTGACCACCAGGGGGCAGTCACATGTCATCTTCTGGCATACAGGAAAGACAAGGAGGAGAAAAGCCTTCATCCAGGGAGAAGAGAATTTTTATTGGAAGTTGCTGTGTCATTCCTTTAAATTTGTGATTTTCCTATTACACAGCACACAGATTGGTTCACTCAAAGTTTGTGTTTTTAAGTTGACAAAATGCGTTTGTAGTTACTGTGTGATTAAACTGTTCCACCTCAGTGGTTAATGTTGTCTGGGTGTTTATTGTCTTAAAGACAAATTGTCTCTAGCCAATGTTTACTGCAGGTCAACATTTATTTTATTACCCGTCAGAAAAATAAAGTTACAAAATGTATTTATTTTTGTTTATATATTCCTACATCATTGGTACTAATGATCAGCATGGTCGTGGTGGATTTTGGTTCAAACACACCTGATTTGGCAGCTTAGAGCTGTTTGGAGCTCTACTGCAAACAGCTCTTACTGCTTAACTTTTATGTAATATACAGTGGGGCAAAAAAGTATTTAGTCAGCCACCGATTGTGCAAGTTCCCCCACCTAAAATGATGACAGAGGTCAGTAATTTGCACCAGAGGTACACTTCAACTGTGAGAGACAGAATGTGAAAAAAAAAAAAAATCCATGAATCCACATGGTAGGATTTGTAAAGAATTTATTCGTAAATCAGGGTGGAAAATAAGTATTTGGTCAATAACAAAAATACAACTCAATACTTTGTAACATAACCTTTGTTGGCAATAACAGAGGTCAAACGTTTACTATAGGTCTTTACCAGGTTTGCACACACAGTAGCTGGTATTTTGGCCCATTCCTCCATGCAGATCTTCTCGAGAGCAGTGATGTTTTGGGGCTGTCGCCGAGCAACACGGACTTTCAACTCCCGCCACAGATTTTCTATGGGGTTGAGGTCTGGAGACTGGCTAGGCCACTCCAGGACTTTCAAATGCTTCTTACGGAGCCACTCCTTTGTTGCCCGGGCGGTGTGTTTTGGATCATTGTCATGTTGGAAGACCCAGCCTCGTTTCATCTTCAAAGTTCTCACTGATGGAAGGAGGTTTTGGCTCAAAATCTCACGATACATGGCCCCATTCATTCTGTCCTTAACACGGATCAGTCGTCCTGTCCCCTTGGCAGAAAAACAGCCCCATAGCATGATGTTTCCACCCCCATGCTTCACAGTAGGTATGGTGTTCTTGGGATGCAACTCAGTATTCTTCTTCCTCCAAACACGACGAGTTGAGTTTATACCAAAAAGTTCTACTTTGGTTTCATCTGACCACATGACATTCTCCCAATCCTCTGCTGTATCATCCATGTGCTCTCTGGCAAACTTCAGACGGGCCTGGACATGCACTGGCTTCAGCAGCGGAACACGTCTGGCACTGCGGGATTTGATTCCCTGCCGTTGTAGTGTGTTACTGATGGTGACCTTTGTTACTTTGGTCCCAGCTCTCTGCAGGTCATTCACCAGGTCCCCCCGTGTGGTTCTGGGATCTTTGCTCACCGTTCTCATGATCATTTTGACCCCACGGGATGAGATCTTGCGTGGAGCCCCAGATCGAGGGAGATTATCAGTGGTCTTGTATGTCTTCCATTTTCTGATGATTGCTCCCACAGTTGATTTTTTCACACCAAGCTGCTTGCCTATTGTAGATTCCCTCTTCCCAGTCTGGTGCAGGTCTACAATACTTTTCCTGGTGTCCTTCGAAAGCTCTTTGGTCTTGGCCATGGCGGAGTTTGGAGTCTGACTGTTTGAGGCTGTGGACAGGTGTCTTTTATACAGATGATGAGTTCAAACAGGTGCCATTCATACAGGTAACGAGTGGGGGACAGAAAAGCTTCTTACAGAAGACGTTACAGGTCTGTGACAGCCAGAGATTTTCCTTGTTTGAGGTGACCAAATACTTATTTTCCACCCTGATTTACGAATAAATTCTTTACAAATCCTACCATGTGAATTCATGGATTTTTTTTTCACATTCGGTCTCTCACAGTTGAAGTGTACCTCTGGTGCAAATTACTGACCTCTGTCATCATTTTAAGTGGGGGAACTTGCACAATCGGTGGCTGACTAAATACTTTTTTGCCCCACTGTACTTTCCACTGAGGGATTTGGGTTTAAGTCATGCCAGGATAGTTTACGTATACCTTTAATGTCACTGGAATTGGTTTTCTTCTTTAAAATTTGTTTGTGTTTATATTTTCATGGACGTAGATATAGAAGTAGCAAAGACTTTGACTGCTAAATTTGAGCTTTTTTGTTGTAAAGTACCTTTAACACTAGAATTACTGACCCTTTTTTTTCCTGGTGTAAGTCCCTACTACTAGATTTACTGACCCTGCGTAAATTTGCGTAAATTCCCCTGAACCTAACACCTCCTAGCACCCCGCTGAGAGGCCTACAGCTCCATTGTTCTCCTGCTTTTGTTGTGCAAACATACCCTCCGCCAACCCCCAACCAGGAGAGATTCAGGAGACAGGAGAGAACCAGGAGAAGGTCTTTCCTTCCAATCGTTGTCAGACTCAACAACAAAGTACGGTACCTGCAGCCTACAATACACCATATTAGTAGTAGCTTTTATGTGCAGTATTATGCAATATTAGTTGTCACTACATTGCATACCTGTCCATAAACATATATACAGAGTATATGTACATATATTTATATATCCACACCTTACATAATATATATATAAAGTCTAGTTTAGGATATCTGGGCCTTTTTCTTTTCATGTGATATGGGCTAACAAGGATTTGAACGTCCCCCTTGAACTTTCACACATTTTGTCACATTACAGCCACAAACATGAATCAATTTTATTGGAATTCCACGTGAAAGACCAACACAAAGTGGTGTACACGTGAGAAGTGGAACAGAAATCATACATGATTCCAAACATTTTTTACAAATAAATAACTGAAAAGTGGGGTGTGCGTAATTATTCACAAATCACAAGATCACAAATCTTCCACTGCAGCACGTTGACAAAA
The DNA here is from genome assembly GCF_057381845.1 of Rhamphochromis longiceps. NCBI lineage: Eukaryota > Metazoa > Chordata > Actinopteri > Cichliformes > Cichlidae > Rhamphochromis > Rhamphochromis longiceps. Next base: position 38,893,213 of record NC_140558.1, read on the forward strand.
GTTGTTGGAGCTGGAAGTGAAGGGAGGGTGAACACAAATATCTTCCTGTAGATCTTCACATATATATTATGTGTCTGACAACTCTCTTTTTTTTTAAACAAAGCTGCCTGTCAGCACACCAGACTGGCCTAACTTTAACCCGTAGCAAAAGCCAATACAAGTGCAGGTTTAATACAGGCTATCTGGGACTGTGTTTAACAGAATAGTTCAAGTCTCCAAATGGATGTTTTTCGGTGTTGTGTGCACCATAAGAAATCGAGGTAAAGGCTGCATGGCCATCTCAAGGCATATTGATGTTTTTATGATAACAATTTGTAATATTATTCGGAGGCTCAACGTCTGCGGGACCATTGCTAACCTCATGAGAAACGACCACAACAGACAAAAATCAACTGAAAGATTTAACATGTTAACAAAAAGGAAGAAGAACCAAATAAAGTCAGAGTCGAAACACATATAACAAGCCGGCGAGATCAAAGCAGGTGTATGGGGAGAGACCCACGATGACCCCGCTTTTAAAAGAGAAAACAGAAAAGCTCATGTTGACAAGCCAGTATTTCTGAAAGTCATTTTACAGATGAAACATGATTAAGAGCTTTTTGGTAAGTTACATCAGCTCTGGGTTCACAGAGGGAAAACAGAATCTGAAATGAAGTTTCATGAAAAGGACACAATCTTCACTATGAAAAATGAATTGCCTCCTTTTTAGTAAAAGACATGTTACGGGCTTGTGCACAAATCACATCGAACATTGCACGGCACAGTGCATCAAGTGTCAAGGTGGAACATATCTATTGTCAAAGCTCGGTCTCACTTGCAGGTCATGGCTCCTCCAATCGTATAAAAGACCCAAAGTATACATTTAAAAGCTCTCCACACGGGTTGAGAAGGTGACCTTTATGTGGTGCCCTGCTATGAATCCCAGTTTTAATCCCACTGAACATCTGTTGAAAGAGCTGAACCTCTTCACTGGGAGAAGGTACCAATCTACCAATCAAGCCTGAGACAGGTTTGCTCAAGTAAGAGGGTGAAACTACCGGTTATGAGCAACAATAGGGGCTTGGTTTTCATCTGACTCAAGAGTGTACTACAGAATGTTATTTTAAGTGTCCTTGAAATAGATGTCCTATATATGTGCGTGAATAGTCTATCTCAGCTACAAGTTTTGTTTATTGGCTCAGAATCAGTACTATGTCACACACTTTAATGTATTTTAAGATTAAAGAGCGTGGTAGCATGGTGGTTAGCACTGTTGCCTCACAGTAAGAAGGTCCTGAGTTCAATACCATGTGTTAATTGAAAAATCTAAATTGCCCATAGGTGTGAAAAGGTGAGTGTAAATGGTTGTCTGTCTCTCTGTGTGTTAGCCTTGTTACAGACTCGTGACCAGTCCAGGATGTACCCTGCCTCTCACCTTTAGATAGCTGGGATAGGCTCCAGTGACCCCCATGACCCTGAAAAGGAGAAGTGGATGGACGGAGTTGTTTTCTACCCTAAAGATCAAAACATTCAAGGGGCTCAAAGTGAAATGGCCACATCTTACAAGTCTCCAGGTATCATTAAAGATCAGAAATGAGCATTTACTACTCGCATTTAAAGGTTTGCGTCCAAGATGAAACCTAAAGTGATTTATGCAACATTTTACATCTTTTTACCTTTATTATGTTGTGGTGATCTTCTTTTTATGATTGCACCTGACCAGTACCCGAAGAGCTTAAATACTGCACTGGCTGTGGAAATCATTTACATCACTGTTATCTGTTTGGTAAATGGCCTGTATTTATATAGCGCTTTACTAGTCCCTAAGGACCCCAAAGCGCTTTGCATATCCAGTCATCCACCCATTCACACACACTGGTGATGGCAGCTACATTGTAGCCACAGCCACCCTGGGGCGCACTGACAGAGGTGAGGCTGCCAAACACTGGCGCCACCGGGCCCTCTGACCACCACCAGTAGGCAACACGTGAAGTGTCTTGCCCAAGGACACAACGACCGAGACTGTCCAAGCCGGGGCTCGAACCAGCAACCTTCCAATTACAAGGCGAACTCCCAACTCTTGAGCCACAATCGCCCACACCGGGGCAACTAAATAGCCATCTCTTTATATCTGCAGACTTTCCCATTGTTTGGCTTTTATCTATAAATCTCTGCTTGGACTGGTGCCTTCTTATCTGCGTTTCTATATGTGTAAAAACCTCAACCTCAACCAATACGTCATACACTCTTACAGTAATATAAAAACGTTTGTCCCCAAATTTAGAACAGAATATTGCACAGACAAGTGCAATATTTTGCACTTGTCTGTGCAAAATATTGTATTTGTTTCTTTGTTACATGTTTATGTGTTGTACTGGTTGTAATTTCCTGTGCTCTCATGGTCTCTCTTGGCAAAGAGATTTTGATCTCAATTAGACTTTTGCCCAGATAAATAAATGATAATGAAGTTAAATATAAATATAAATAAAAGTAGCAGAACAATCTAATCTAAAAAAAAAAAGTTTGATTAACAATAAAAGTATTTAAATACTTTGGAGCCTAAGGCCAGATTTAGTTGGAAGGATGCTCTCTCTACACCCTCTGCCTCCCAGCTGAGGGACAGCTGCATCTTTAGGACATCACTGTGTCATCAGAGCACTCTTCCTCCAGAATGATCTTTACTTGTTCCAGACCGATCTCGGCCTTTCTCATCCACATGATTCAGCGGTCATCCCCGCCTCTCCCTTCTCCTTCCAACAGGGATTGCCCCCACCAATCACCGGAGTAGGCAAGGGATTAGCTCCTCAGATTAAAGTGGCCATCTCCAAACCCTGTCTAATCCTACCATCTGTCAGAGAGCAGCAAACTAGCCAAGACTCTTGCCACTAGGCTAATCAGAAAGTCAAAAGAACACAGCTAGAGGGAGAAAGACATTTCGAAAACACACTTTTCTGTTTCCCAGCGTGGCAATGGAGGAGACATACCTTCTCAACTATCCAGGTGTCAGGAAGAAAATTCTGGCAGGAGGCAGTGGACCGTTGCCTCACTTTCCACCTGGGACAAAGGTATTCTAAATTGCAGTTAACGTGATAACCTAATCGTTAGGGTAGGTTATCACGCAGTGTTGATGACACTGGTTGTGTGTACAATAATAACCATTGTGGAGTAATTCATGTTCCACGGGGGGGGGGGGGGGGTTTCTATCTTGGGTGTCTATTTTTAGCTGTGTGTTGCAATGCCCACTTCAATTAGATTCTGTTGAATTATTCATGAAGTTAGAAAATTTATTCCGTATCTGGCTCATGCACACAGAGCAAACATTTGGTCAACCAAATTGCAACATGTTTTTTGGCACTGTATCTTTGTTTCTGTGCTTCCACTGATCTGCTGGTTTCCGACTTTTTCCCTTCCTAGTCACATCCAGCCATATGGCACCGAGCCTGGACACTGTGACAAATATTTTCCATGACAATGCCAGCATGAATTTCCATTTACCTGTGCGCGCGTGTGTGGATGTGTGCGTTCCCTCCCCAGTGAGGTGATTCCCATTTGTTCACACAGTTATCAGACTGTTGCGATTACACGCAATCTGTCAGGCTATAAATAAGGTTACACAGATCCAACATTATTTTTAAGTCAGGGTGATGCTAAAACCTTGACGACTCTTAGATGCACGCAAACAGATGATGTCTGAAATATATCATGTATGTCATTCAGTTTAAAAGTACTTACTGTAAATTATATTTACAAAATATACAAGAAAATAATTTTCAAGTTAAATTGGATTTTGTTTTTATTTGGAAATGACAAAGGGGGCTTTTTAGTTTTCTTGTTGTAATTCAAAACTATTTTTGTTTTAGCCACTGATTTAATGGGCTTTTAAAGCTTGCAATCAATGGAACAAATTAACATTCACTAGAAAAGGACAATCAATAGGCTTTGAGAAGATGTGGTAGATCCTTTATATTGACTGCAGGAAATTATTTAAGAAAACTTTCAAGATTTAGGTGGTGATGTAAGTATTTGCAGACAAAGATATTTTTTAAAATTATTATTTCTGTATAGTGCTGTGAAAACGTATTTCTGATATATATATAATTTTTACATATTTGTCACATTTACATGTTTCAGGTGGTCAAATTAATTTTAATATTGTTTTTAAATGATGATTCAGTTTGTCAAGAGAAAAAATGTATCCAAACCTAGGCTTATGTGGAAAAGTAATTGCCCCCTAAAACTAGAAATTGGTTGGCAGCAAGAATTGTAACCAAGCGTTTGTGACAACTGGCAATGAGTCTTTCATATCTCTGTGGAGAATTTCTGTCCCACTCTTCTTTGCAGAACTGTTGTAATTCAGCCACATTAGAGGTGTTCTGAGGTCATCTCAAAGTATGGATTTATGTCTTAACTCATTGAAACACAACAAGACTTGCACCACATTTTTGTCTCACTGCGCAATCCCTTACGTGTGCAAACCCTGCACCTCCTTGCAGGTCTACTTTTACTGCTGGTGGGCTTCAGTTCAACTTACGTTGACTGCCATTGACGTCTATAGACGTCAATGGCAGTGAATGAGTTAACTTATGGCCTCTCAAAAACCTTCATATTGTTGTTATTGAGCCATTCAGAGGTGGAATTCCTCATTGTCCTGCTGGATAACCCATGTTTGCTTGGGACAAAATGATGGCTGGACATTCTCCTTTAAGATTTTCTGAAAGAGAAAAAAATGTATGGTTCAATGAATTACAGCAAGTCATCCAGGTGCAATGGGACATAATATATTTATAAAAGTCTTCAGGATGTCTTCAGTTAAGAAGTTTTATAGCAAATGGTGAGACGAGCCTTCGTGTTCTTTCTGGTCAGCAATGGTTTTCACCTTGAAACTCTCCCATGGATGCCATTGTTCCCCCGTCTTTCTTATTGTTGAATCATGAACACTTTAACTGTGGCAAGTGAGGCCTGCAGTCCTTCAGATGTTGTTCTGGGTTCTTTTATGAGCTCCTGGATTAGTTGATGCTCTTGAAGTAATTTCTGTAGGCTGGCCACTGCTTAAAGGTTCACCTCTGTTCCAAGTTTTCTCTATTTGTGGATAATGGCTCCCATTGTGGAGTCTCAAAGCGTTATAAATGACTTAGATGTCAGGGACTTTGTTTTTCGTCTGTTCTTACGTTTTTGGGCTTTTTTCGACTTTTTTACTTTGTCAGATTGCTTCTATTTCTCAATTCAAAAGGCAGCAGTCAGGCTGGGTGTGAAAGTGGAAAAAAAAAGTTAATCGGAACTAATTCCTGATTTAACAAGAGAGGACAATTAATTTTCCACCCAGTTAAGTTTAGATAGCTTTTACCCCTTTAATAAATAAAATCATCATCAAAACTGTATTTTATACTCAAGCAGCTTATCTTTGTCTTGTTTTGTAAACAACTTGATTTTTCATGAAATATGCAAATGTTACAAAAATGCAAAAAGCTAAGAAATCAGGGAAGGGCTAAATGTTTTTCACCACACTGTATATTAAATATTTTGTTGAAAAATCAGTGGCCACTTTATATGTCTAGTGAAGTCTCCACTGACTGTAGTTTGTGCCATTAATCTCTTGTACTCTCCCTGTTCCCACTTTCCAAGCTGGTTTTCCACTTCCAGACACTGTTGGACAACTTCGAGAGGACAGTCATTGATGACAGCCGACTAGCTGGCAGACCGGCAGAGATCTTTGTCGGAAAGATGTTTAAGATGGAAGTCTGGGAGACCCTGTTGACGTCCATGCGTGTTGGAGAGGTGGCTGAGTTCTGGTGTGATGCCATTGTGAGTTGGATTACAAACCGCACGCACACATTCTGAGATATCCGGCCCCTGAGAGGATGTAATAAGTGTTCATGACTGGGAAAGGGAAGCTTTTACTCCTCATTATAATGCACATGAATCAACGTTCTGTAGCCTCCAACATGCTCAGTAATATAAACATAAACAAAGCAATCTCTTTGTGCAATTTTTTTCTGTTTTTCCTTCTGGAGGAAAATGTAATTTGCAAGTAAAATTTTGCGACTTCTTGTGTTTTTTCTTGTACGGCTGATTGGCACGGGCTGCCAGAACCAGAGGGTTAGCATGATTAAGTGCTTCTGTGTTTTATTCTAGATGTTGCGTGCATGATTTTGTTGATGTGCTAATTTCACAGCACACAGGCTTGTACCCCATTGTGTCCAAGGGAATGAGACTGATCGCTCAAGGGAAAGACCCTCTGGAGGGTCAGAGACACATGTGCGGAATGGGAAACCTGTTCCACTATCACTCCACGGGTTTCCCGGAGCTGGATGAGCTGATGCGGACTCCTCAGCCGCTCATATTTATTATGGAGCTGCTGCAGGTAAGCATCTGTGACAGTGACAGTGAATAGCGGAAGAAGAGAATGAACAGCTTCTCCCACTTTTTAGCTTACGCTACACCAGCTTACGCTTTTCTAAAATTTACTGACAGCACTGACTAAAGTGCCTCTCTGTCTAAAACATTCAGCTTTGAAATATTATATTTTCCCAAACAAGCTTGAGACTAATTAGCGAGTCCAGTATTGCTGGCAGTGCATTAACATTATTTCTGTTTCACATCAGCTGACAAATCTTCAGCAGTGGAAAAATGTAGATACTTTATGAAATGTCTTGATGCATGCTCAATGATCCAAGTAAAGAAATTCCAAAAAGTTGATTCTATTTATCTGGACCTAGCGTTTCAGTGGGAGAAATGTTTTGCAACTCATCAAAATGACTTCTTCAGTCTCCAAAAATGGATCCTTTACCTAAGTAAAAGTTTCATTATCACAAATTGAAAGTATATAAGCAAAGTTTAAAGTTAAACAATTATTATTGCTATTGGTGGACTGAAATAACTACTAACTGTAGCTTTAAATAACTGTAATAAAATAGACAAATTTATCACGCATGCTTAGTACCTGTTTAAAATTCACTTGCATCATTTATCTTCTTCTCCTATGCAGGTAGGAGACCCCATGTCCTACCACAGAGAGTCGTGGATGATGGAAAAGGATGAAAAGCTGCAGACAGTGCCAGTTCTCCACATGCAGGGCAATGCTCTGGTCCAACAGAAGAAATACAGAGATGCTGCCAGCAAGTACAAAGAAGCTGTCCTGCTGCTAAAAACTGTCCAGTCTAGGGTGAGTGAAGAGCGGTTGGAAGAAAGGTGGGATGTAGGCAGGGTGTGTGTGTTGTTTGTGTGAATCTGTCTGTGTGTTTGTGTGGGGAGGGGCATGCAAAATGAGTACTGGGGAAGCTTGTGAATTCTGAGGTCTCTTCAGGATTTGGGGTTTTTGGGACATGCAGCTCCTTCTTTTCCAGTGGGACATTCCTGTTTTCCTGTTTTGCTCTGCTTCATGGTGTCCCTGATTACATGCAGCCGGGTGGGAGGCAGGCAGCAGAAAAAAAAAGGAGACCTGTCTTAGATAAGAGCAGAGAAGGTGGGTGGTGGGGTGTGAGGATAGCGCAATGCTCTAGGGAGAAGAAAAGTTATGTTAAAGTGAACACACAACAGTTTTAGACATATTTGAAGGTTTCATGTTGTGGCTTACAGATAGCTGGCCTTAAACGCTTGGTAAAGTAAAAATGATAATTAAATGTACTGAATTCTTATAATTATTAAAACAGCAAAACAAGAGACACTCACAGACACAGACTTGACACTGAGACATGACTAACTGGGGAAACGCAAGGGAAGCACGAACCCGGAGCACAGAGACAAGAGTAACAAACTGATAAACATGGAAGAAGAATGACCACGGAGACAGAACTAAACATACACGATAGACTACGCAGGGAGGCACAAATGAGAACAGACTAAATGAACAACAACACACAACAGAAATACAAATGATTAAACCAGGAAGAACGAAACTAAACAATAGTAAAACGAGAACATAAGAAAACTAGAAACACCGTGACAATCTCTCAGAGAGCTGAAAATGACTGTTCAGTGATGTTCCCCATCCAACCTGATGGAGCTTGAGAGATCCTGCAGGGAAGAACTACCCAAAAAGAGGAGTGTCAAGCTACTCAACAGGACCTGAGGCTGTATCTGCTGCCAAAGGTGCTTCAACAAAGTATTGAGCAAAGGCTGTGAATACTTATGTGCATTTTGTATTTTTGTTTTTTATTTTTAATAAACTTGCAAGAATTTCAAGTAAAGGTTTTCCCTTTGTCGTTATGAGTTATTGTGTGTAGAATTTTTAGGTGAGAAATAAATTCAATTGATTTTTGAATAAGGCTGTAACATGACAAAATGTGGAACAAGTGGAGAACTGAGAATACTTTTCATGTGCACCGTATAACTACTAAGCAAGTGTTGAATGAACATGTTGTTTTTCTTTTAAATCTGCATTCTTGTGTAGGAGATGCCAGGTGATATAGACTACATTAACCTAGGTCGAATGATTGTCCCCCTGGAGCTGAACTACTGCCAGTGTATGCTGGAGCTGGAGGAGTACTATGAAGTCATAGAGCACATGGATGAGCTGCTGCAGAAACACAAAGGTAAAGAAACATGCTGGAGAAAGAAGAATTGTGAGGGTTTATTCTGATTATTCTCATCATTTCTGGTTAAGAAACATTTTTAATTTGACTTTTTTCAGGAGAATCAACAGGGCACACTTTTATATATTTCCTGTCACCTAGATTCACATTTGCACGGTTGCATCAGCAAGCTTAATCCTGTGCACAGAAGTAGTTCAGCAGTGCACGGCTGTTATTCACTCTTTCCCTCCAGAGATTTGAACCAGCAATGATACCATATGCTCATAGTTCTCTAACCTCCAGGGTACTGCTGTGCCCAAACTTTGAAAGGGGGAGGGATAAGCTCCAATTCTTGCTATCATCAGCCTTTGTTAGCTGGGCTAGCATAATTTACGCATGAGAGCCATTACTATTTAAAATGATTCCAAATCTTTTATTCTTTCCAGAGCTGTAAAAATAAAGAAATCTTACATTTGACAGAAATCTTTTTCTATTTTTAAGACTTTAGAGCTGTTTTTGCGTATACATGTCAGTGAAGAGGTTTGTTTTCTTTATAAAAATTCTACCTGCAAGTCTAAGTGTCATTCATGCAAAGTGATTCAGAGCAAGCTTGACCAGAATATCCTCGAGAATGTCCTATAACATCGACATAACTGCACGCATTATTGTATTCTTGACTTTTCTAGAAATAATTAACATTTTCGTTTGTAACTGACTTATAGGAATTTTGACATTTTGATACATTTGGCTATTTGCTTTCTTGACAAGACAGAGGAAGATTGATGCCACTCTGATGCATGAATTTTAAATCTGAAGGAAACCCAGATGGCCTTCACATAGATCCCTCCTGGTGTTATTTTTTTAGTCTCATAAACTAAGTTGGGATAATATCAATTCACTCTTTATAACCGTCATCATTATCAGTTTAATTTGCACCTCTCGATTCAGGCTTAACAAAAACAGTCATTTCAAAATCTTGTAAAAAGCTGCCAGGTGAGAATCTGATGCCTGCACTGGTTTTACTGCATGTTGCAACTGTTTCTTGTTAATGACAATTTTAAAGCTGCAGCAGTCCCGGGAATTGCAGTGTCATACCCATGGCTGCTCAAAATCCTAGAAGAGCCTCTTATGCTGGCACAGCCTTCACTTCAGAGCCTCATGAATTATGCCCATGTTGAGGCAGTCTTTATTTTACTCTCTTCTCCCCAGTCTGGGGTTTCCACTTCCCCAGTGTTGTGTATTTGACTTTTGCATTATTTGTGATGTGGGGCTATAAATCTGTTTATCACATTATGGTGACTTACCTTTCCTTTAAGGACAAAAAAAGTACTCATGGTGTAAGGAGAAGACTAGGTTGTAAGGAAAAGATACTGTAAGTCTTTTGGAAAGTAGTGTATGCAATGTAATGTCTTTTGAAATGATGCAAACACAACACTATGTGGGGCAATAGAAGGAGATGTGTAAACTGAGCACAAAAGTTTAGCATGGATATGGTGGGCAGGATTTTCTGGGCTTCCCGACCCAGTTTGAGCACTTGTCACAAAGCTGCAGGGCTCTTTATGAAGCTTAGAAGCATGTAGCCCCCACACAAGCATTGATACACCTTCTTCTACTCTTCTCCTCTCTTATTGTCCTCAGTTTCATTTCTCCAGTCCTTTTCTAGCTGTGTCTTAGTTTCATTTCACACTTCCGTCTCCTTTTGCTCACCACTCTGCTTGCATTCTTCGTGCTGTTGTTGTTCCTCCTGTCATCAGTATCACGTTGTCTGCATGAGTTCCTGTCAGCCACTCGGCTGCTGATTCATCCCTTCAACCCATTTGTTCTTTAGAAAAGGATCACTGCACTGTCTCTGCTTTGCCAGAGGCGACAGTGAAATCTGTTTAATTGCTGGCTGAACGAAGATTTAGCGTAGAGGGAAATTAAATGCAGAGAAACAGGAAAATTCAATTATATGTGTCTATCTAAACTAAACACAAACAGGGGCATTGCAATGTGTTCGCATGGTGTTTCCACATGTCTGCACTTTCCAATTTGGGAAATGCAGTTATTCACTTTGTGGTCTTTAATTAAATGCTTGAAAAAAAACAAAACCCATCTCTGTTCATCTTATTTCGCATGAAAAAACAAAACAAAAAACACTGTTATGCCTTGATTTGGCTTAGCTGTAACTCAACACCTTTGTCTCATTTAATATGTGTAGATCTGTGAATATGCAAATTCTTTCCTGCCTCCTCCATCAGCTACTACTACCTCCATCTGCCCCCTGCACACTCCCTGTGCACAGTGGTGGTCCAAACTTCAAAACTGAGTGTTTTGTTAAGCACAGGAGGAAAAACCCAGTGTTCAATTTGTAAAGCAGGAGATATGCTGTACAGTGAGGCTGCTGCTCTGCTGGGTCAGGGGAGAGAAAAATTCCTGGAAAACACACACACACACACACACACACACACACACACACACACACACACACACACACACACACACACACACACACACACACACACACACACACACACACTCAAGCATAGAAAACAAAGACTAGGTGCTAGGTTTTAAAAACTAAACAAAACAAATAATTTAGGCAATTTAATACTCGCTGGGAAGCTTTTAGTGCACTTATAGTAAGGTCTCATAATGATGCTTTGTAAGTCTGAGATTTTTAGGTGTACTCAGTCTAGAGAATATCAAAGGAGAGTAAAATAACAGGCCTGTGTTTACACTTCCATGCCTATTTGTCCTTTTAGATATTACGTGGATGATTATTTTCCCCTAAAGTACAACAATTTTCAGCATCTTGACATCCTCCTAACATGGCAATGCTGCACAGCAGCAGCTACACTGAGCTTAAATGAAATAAGTCTACACTGACAACATTAGCTTTCACGCTACCAAACTCTTAGACCCACCAAGATTGGATTCCGCTGTTTGCTATTTATGAAACACTGCCTCAACACACAAGATTGAAGCATTTCGTAAATTACACAAGGTCAGCCTCACATGGAGCATGACACTCTGAAAAAGACTGAAAGAGAAGTTTAACATATAAGTATCAAATGTTAAAACTATTAGTGTTATAAAAAGAACAACTTACAAGGGTGCAAAGGATGAGCAGCAAATGCGCAGTACATTCTGAATCTCTGTTTTTGAGTTTGTCATTGGAACACTGCAGTTCTGGGGAAGCCATACTGACTTTCAAAAATATGATTTTCATAGACGAGGTTCTTTAAATAAAACGTACAGCCAGCTAGTTTAGCACAAACACTCTAATAAGGGGGAAACATTTAGCCTGACTCGATTCAAAGGTCACTCCACAGTCATTTCTAAAGCTACCTAATTAATGCGCTGTATTTTGGTTGTTTGATCTAATAAAACTACATTTTTTAGTCTTTTTTCTCACAAATACACAATGGGGTTGTTAGTGAGCTGTAGAAGTGGATGGGGCAGAGCCAAGCTTGCTGTTTTTCTCTGTTTCTAGTCTTTGTATGAAGCTCAGCTAACCCACTAGATGTAGCTTCAGCTTTTCATTAGTTGCACCATATCTCATTCAACTCTGGAAAGCAAATAAGCTTTCCAGAATTATTTTTTTTTAGGGTTTATTAGAGTTTTGCAGATTTAGTTTAGATGAGAACTAACAGGTCACACCTACTCTCTGTCCTAAAAGCTTATAAATAACCACCTGTGCTTCAACGTGCATATCAGATTGATTTACGTTTTTTTGCAGTTATTATTTCACTGTGTTGTTGTTTCTTGCCTTTTCTGTTTCGTAGACTGTGTCAAAGGCTACTACAAAAGAGCCAAAGCCCACACTGCTGTGTGGAATGAAAAGGAGGCCCGGAGAGACTTCAACATGGTGGCTCAACTTGACATCACTTTGGCGTCCCTCATCCATCGAGAGCTGAAGGCCCTGTCGGAGCGCATGAAGGAGAAATATTGGGAGGAGAAGGAGCAATACTGGAACAAGCTAGAGAAAAATGAAAACGCAAAAGAAGTGGGGGAGGCAGAGAGGAATGATGAGGAGGAGGAGAAGCAGACAGGAGAGATAGAAGAGGGAAAACAAGAACATCTCGAAAGTGTGACAACAGCGGCAAATGATAAAGTGGGAGGTGGTTCCGAAGAATCTCCCCCTGAATATGCAGAAGTTCACAAAGAGAACCTCGGGGAAAATAAGGTTGCACTGACTGAGGGAACAGTTACCAAAGAAGAAGCAGTGAATTTAAACACTTGCAATAAAACAGAAGGCAAGGACTGGCAGCAGATGTTACGACTGGTCATGTTGCTGCAGAATGAGGGAAATTTCCTCATTAAAGAGAACCACTTTCAAGAAGCTTCTGGAAAGTTCAAGGAGGCTATAGAATATGTGGACTGCCTTCAAAATAAAGTAAGTAATTGGTGATTAAGTGAGGGTTTGTAAAAGCGTTCAAGTAATTGTGTTGTCTTTTCCAGGCAATTGAATGTAAAATAGAGCTTTTTGTTGCGATGACAGTACCCAGATGGACATACCACATTAACAGCCACCGGTTCAATCCACTCAGTGTGATGAATAGTCGAACATGCCAGAGAGTAGTCTTGCTAAAGGACCGCGACTCACTGTGGCTTGTAAACTGTAATCATCTGTCATTGTTGCTTTTTTACTGAAGAGCAGCTGTGGCATTGTAGGTACGCTGGCAAAGTGAAGAGCAGAGAAAGTGCTCTGAAAATAACAGCTATCCACAGAGATATCACTGTCACACTCTCGCCATCTATCACTACCACCTCCTTTGCCCTCACCCTCCCACCTACCCGGCTTTCATGTCCACTCTCTTTTCTCTGCAGGTGGATCAACAGGGTGAGGACTGGGATTCGCTGGAGAAAGTGCGTCTTCCTTTGACTCTTAATTTCAGCCAGTGCATGCTGGAGCTAAAACAATACCAGCAAGTTGTGGAGCTCAACACCAAGCTGCTGAAGAAACACAAAGGTAATATTAGAGTGAAAATTGAGTTTGGTATAGAAATAGATACTTGAGTATATAAATATACCCCGGTTTAGTGCGTACAGAAAAAAAAAAAACAACCCCAAAAAACCTATCATTTTTAAGCTAAAAAATGTCAAGTTCTCCTGCCAGCCCTCAGCAAACACTCGCCTTCACAGTGCAACAAGCCTTGATCTTTGTGTTTACCAGGGAAAGAAGAAACCAAACATTCACAACCGCAAAGCTGTGTCTATCTTTTGTTCCCTCAGCTCCCACCCATGGACATCACAGTCAAAAATGAATTCATTGTTTTCTTTTTGTTTGTGCTATGATGAATTATTAACAGTTAGGGCGATCTGAAAAGGTTGTTTTATGCGTTTCTTTCCCGTTCATTTACTCCTCTCGTGCGTTCACCTCCTACTACATCTCCTGTCTCACCGCTGGCATTCAGTGTAGTTAACTCCTGTGGTATTCATTTTATCTTCAACTTTTACGGCTTTCCAGTTTTACTCTTGCCGGCCTACCAATCATTCTTACCTCCTGTTGCCTCTTGTGGTGTTTACGAGTCAATAGTATTGCCATTTATACTTATTCGCTCTCTTTTCTCAATAGGTAATTTCAAGGCAGTGTACCAGAGGGCTCGGGCTCATGCTGCTTTGTGCAATGAGGATGAAGCTCGAAGAGACTTTGATACGGTGGAGAAACTGGACCAGAAGTTTAAACCCTTTGTGCAGCAGGAACTGAGGAAGCTGGGCCAGAGCATGCGTTCTATGCATGCCAGTCAGAACAAGACTTACTGGGATACAACACAGGAGAAGTGGGGGCCTGGTGGGACCAAGCCCACGAGTGCAGCCAGAAAGAAGAACGTCAAATTTCCTCCAAAAGCCACAGAAGGAAAAGCTAAAGCAGATATTAATGTAGATAAGAAGACTGAAGACACTAAGAGCCAGGAGATGGAAAGCTCAGAGAAATGCACCCCTGTCGAGACAGAGGGGGTGGATGGTGCAGAAACAGGGAAAAATCCAGATGTGAAAGCAGAGCAGGGTAATAAAGAGCCAGAGCGTGGGAGAGCGAGTGGAGAGGGGTTAGATAATGAAAGTATAGAGAAGGCCGTGGTTCATGAAGCTGGGCTGGGTGTACCAGATAATCAAGCAATAGATAAAGATAGAGATCCTGCGCCCGCCAGCTCCGGCAAAGATAATGCAGCGAGCAAGAGATCAGTGCGCGATAAGGCGAGAAAGAAGGTAAAATGTCAATCAAGTGCTGCACCACAGCCAAAGAGAACAAACTCAGGGAACAAAGCCAACAGGGCTAAAACAGAAAAGGGTGGCACTGCATCAGAATAGACCAATGAGCCGTTTTTTCTGCGCTGAAGCAAAGGTTTAAGGTAGAAGTCGAGGGCAGACTGAATAACAGAGTCAGAAAAAAAATGACAAGCACACAAGCCTCACAATGGGACATACACAAATCCAAATATAAACACAAAAAGAAAAATTAATATAAAACAGCCTGTATTTGGCACCATTCTGAGTTAACTTTCATTATTCAAATCTCAAAGGGATAACTGCAGTCACATGAAATAAACAAAAAAAAACAATAACACGAGCAGACAAGGAGTTTGCCAAATACAAACTTTTATTTCTGTACACAAAGAGTAGAAAGCAGCCAGTAACCCACTTGTTATTACAGTAAAAAGCCTTTCTTCAGAAACCCTTTTTTTTTAAATACAGATTAAAAACTCCAGAGAAAAGACGAAAAGAAGTGTTTTGAGTTCTGGACAATAAAACAGGAAATCAAAAGTGTTAAAGAAGTCAAACATTATGATTAATGAGGTATATTAATGGTGATTTAAAAGAACACACAAAGAAGAAAAGAAACCTCATTTCATCAGAAAAAAAACCGAGTGTGTTAGAGTAACAAACTTATATATGTTGCGTGACATACAAGCGCATGTGTCCTTGTTACATATTTAGATGCGTGTTGGTAAACACAGGAGGGAGGGTCTGACACTGAGGCGGCAGATTAATGACAGGGCCCGTGGAGCATGTTGGCAAGCTACATGCAGTAACAGAAGTCTGAGCAGTGATAGCGGTGTCCTCTGGGGGTGACTCCGGCTTATGTAGAGAACCTTTTTTCACCCGGCTTCAGTCATGCCACAGGGAGCAGTGTGTGTTAGTGTGTGTGGGGCAAAACAGGAAGCCACTAGGAGTAAAGAAATGTGCACACGGATGAGACCTCAGATGATCACACAGTCACGCATCATCATTTATTTGGATGGCGGTGTCGAGCAGCAGCAGAGTGAAATGTTGGGACAAACTGTGAATTGCAATGTAACCCTGTAGTATAACTACCTAGTCTATGTGCGTATATGTTTGTGTCATTCTTTCGCCACTATATGGTGTTAAAATAAACATGACAACTGTTGATGTGCAGTCCTACTGGGGGGGTTGTCTCCCCTTCTTTTTCACAACCTGTCACTGCGCCATCATCTTGTGTACCCACATAGAAACGTATGGAGCAACTGAGAGCAATGGATAATCATCACTGTGTAATGAGATGTGTAAATACCAATAGATAAATGTCTATGAATAAACATCGCTTGTCATGGCTTTTTTTTTTTCTCCCACGAGCTGTGCAGCTGCTCTTTGTTCTGAGTTGCGAGAGCTTTAACAAAACAAATTCTCAAGCAGTGCTGATGCAGAGATGGGTTCAACAAATAGTAATGACTATCTTCAGCAGCTTAACAGTGGCAGGCTTCAGTGGAGGTGGACGTGAAGAAAAGGAGAGCTGTGTTTGGGAACCAAGGGCCTCTCTTGCTTCCCTTAAGGCTATTAGCATTTGTATTATGAATGGCACATCACGTTTCCAACTTGCAAACCTGTGGAGCTTTGTCCTTGGGGGCAGTTCCCTAGCAACGGTATCAAAACTAACAGGCAACGAGTGCTGAGGAGGATGGTGTCAAATGTGAGTGCTATGTGCCTGGAGGAAGATCCCATAATGAATGCAGCACATGGGTTTTAAACTCATGTATGTGGGGTCAGAATGATATTTTTAAAGTTTAGCATGGATTCTTCAATGTATATGAGAATGGGGTGGTTTGAGTACGGAGAAACACACAGAACCACAGCTTCATTGTTTCAGGCAAACTTTAGTCCTGCTTCTGGAGATTTTGCTGTGGCAGGCACATCAAAGTGGATCTCTCCCACCAGCCCTCAAGCAATAAATGGATTGTTTTTTTTATGCCTTTCCTCTCTTGTCTCTTAGATCTTTACTCCCTCCAAGCATACCCGGCACCATGGGTTCACTCATACAAGCCTTATTTAACCGGTTTCACCCTATGGATGCTCACATGCTGTGATCCACACTTTTCCATTCCAGCTGTCACTTCCAATCAACCACAGGTCTGTCCGGGACTGACAGACACTAGTGCACAAACACACTCCTGACGCAACCTCCTTCCCTGAATTTAAAGCATAATGAAAAAAGAAAGAAAACGTGGAGAAAGACTAACTCTTGTCTTTTATGGATTCAGCTCGGTTTTAAGGCATTAATTGACTGTGCTATGTTTAGAACAAAATGCACCCTATGAGCTTGATACGATGAGGGTGAAACTATATCAACGACACATCCTTTTGTAAATCTAAAAGCAATTAAGTATGCATTAACATGAGGGGAAATGACACATGCAGAGTCAGTAGCTACTGTTCTTTTCATATCTACATGGAATGAAGGGATTATTAAGAACGGAGCTGGTGTGGGACTGAGTTATCTTGGTGTGCCTTATACCCCCCCTGTAGTTTTTGGAATTAGCATATCGAGGGGTGGGGGAGCTTTAACTTTTAGGAGCTCCTTCCTTCTGTCTGCACATAGCAGGAGAACCCTAAGATCTCAGAGCAGTGGCATGCATGCTGATATTTATCAGCAGACATTTCCTAAACAAAACACAATCCCATTCACAAAACAAATTGGCTTACCACTGAGAACTTGTTTATATCCTTCAAGATGAAATAGATCTCCATTTTTATGAAATTGGCCTATGGTGTATTTCTGGCGATACATCACAGCACATGTTATCGATCATGCAGGGAGCCATTTGGTTATTTGTGCATAATGTGGGTGGATGCGTGGGGGCTATTGCAAATAGGGGTGCGTGTGTAGCAGCATACGTGTGTGCACATACACTGAGTGCAGTTAGTGCTCTATGGGTGTAAAGGGCTCACTTAGGAGAGGCAAGCAATGAGTGCGACAAGCAGTGAGACAGGATTAGAGGAACACAGTGTGTGCATACAGAGGCGCTGTGCTAGCGGGCACTTTGGCTGTCTCAAATAAGTCATGGATTTAACTGATAATGTGTCATTCTGAAAAAGTAAATAAGCCCATTGTGGGTGCTGTCAGCTCCTTGACAGTCTGCACCACGCAGCCACATAAAATGTAGTCAGCCCAGCCCTGATCTAGCTTACACGGTTAAGCTTTAGCTCACCTCCTTGTTTCAAAATACAAAAATAACAACCATGACAACACATTCAGGAGGGGGGGGAAACACACACTGAAGATACAGGCATTTTGATAGAAACAATGGATGTCCTTCCTTTTCCCTTTTTGCATTTTTTTGAGGTTCTTTTCACGGAAGGTCTGATTTGTGCTGCAGACTGATATAAAGCTTCCCACCTCTGAATGACTACACAAATACTGGTAAACACAGTGTCTTGGCTGGGCATTTTCCATCACTTTAGTCTCTCCCTGACCTGCTGCTAACATTAGTTTCCTTTGGCTCGTTAACATGGTGTCAGGCTGCGCCACTGAAGCTATGAAGCACAGCCTGGCCAAAAGGACATCAGCGTGAGCCTTTAGCAGTTTGCATGAAAAAGGCTTTTAGTGCACAAAATTCCAGTAGAGGGTTAGCTCTAAGTATCATTGCCGCTGCAGTGGTCACATGGCCTGGTGTACTGTGGCCTGACCTCAGCTGCATAGAGCTCCTCCCTCTGCCATCAGGCGTTCTTTCAGGCTTTCTTTCTGCTCCTCCAGGCACACTCAGGGTTAGATGTGTGATGTGGTGCCTGAAATTAGGATATAAAAGAGAATTTAAAGAAAAGAAAAGGGTTAACAAGTTTAGGAGCACATGCAAAGGACCAAGGAAATGTTCTTGGTTATAACTAAGAAGGCTATAATTATTATAATCCCTTTCTTTGTTCAAATTGCAGGCTTTGGATTGCCCAGCAAATTGCATTTTAAATGCAGTGGGGCACTGTGGCAAAGTGTGTGACAGTGACACGCTCTGTCTTTCTCTGCTGCAGTCGCCCTCTTATCTTACTTCTCCTCTCTGCCATTCAATCTTTCCATCCCTACCCCCTCCCCTTCTATCGATCCACACTAGTACATATTTGCTCTCCTCTCCATCTCTCATGGTCCCAAGGGCCATGGGGGGAGCAAAGAAGCTGTCTCTGAAGTGTGGAGTGCTACAGCAGCAAAGATCCATGTAGCCGAAACAAACTCACCAGGTTCTGAAGGGAAGACGTTTCTCAGCTGCTCAATGACCTCCTGGAGCTGCAGCACCGTGTCCTGCTCATGCTCCAAATCATCTCCTGCCACACACACACACACACACACACACACACACACACACACACACACACACACACACACACACACACACACACACACACACACACACGGATTCAAGCCGCCACAGAAAATGTTACTTCTCAGTGAAAAGATAAGGTTTTACATTTAGCATGCATGCATATGTCAAGCCCTCATCTTAGCCTGGCTGCATGCCACTGACCTGCTGCTTCAGTGTCTGTAGTCTCTCTGCTAGCTGGCTCCCCATGGTGTCCTCCTCCAGACACAGGAGAAGACAGGGTTGATGGTTCTGATCCATTGGCCTCTGAATCATCTTTGGGCTGCTTTTGGGAGAGACTTATTACCATTCTTTCTAAATAACCCCTCATATCTATCATATTTCAGACATCAGAGTCATTTTGCCTTTCAGATAGCAATGAATGTGATGTTTAATGGCAGCCGGCAGTCCTCAAATGAGAACTCAGAGAAAAAATATTTAAAAAGGCAATTTTGCCCAACAGCTGTTCATCAGGTTACTGTGATTTGTGCTTTGATAGGTAGGTAAAAGCCAAAGGGAGTTGCACTGCACAGACAAGCATTGCAGAAAACAGACTGACACCACAATGGATGCCTCAATTCAGAATCAAAGGGGGATAGTGTAACTCTCGAAGATCTTATATGCAACATTCCCATGGTTCGTATTGTTTTTAGCAACACTGTGGCAATACTCCAGAGGTGAGTAAGTTCAGTAGCTGCTGCAAAACAGGAGTCTCTGTAGAGACTGGGAGGGATTCATACATATACTTCTAGAGACTACAGACTGCAGATTCTACAGATTTTATTTTCTGAGGAAATGAAACTGTGATATAGGTCCACAGAGAAAAGAATTCAAATAGCTTTTTTCCCTCCCTTTATGTTTTTAACCCAGGAATATGTGCCTCTTGCTCTCTTTAACCTGAAGATGCAGATCCCGTTCTTGTTCTTTCTCCTACTGTCATTTATTCCCTTCATTTTCTCTTTATTCTGTGGCCTGAGTGTGCAGTTTAGATACTCCCACTAACAACAATTTACACATTGCCATTATAGTAACCAGTAACTGTGAGTGTCAGCTCCCACTCGCCTATCTCTTTGCCACACCTTTCCTTTACACCGCAGTAAATCCTTTTATATGATGCTCCAGAGTGTATTAAGGCTTATCCTCTTTCTTAACTCCTTCCATACTGTACTTCTTTGTACTCCCATTCCTTCTTTTAAATGAACACTGTGTGCCTTTTTGTACTTTTATAAGTGTATTTCAAGAACTTTGCTATCTGTGCTGTCTGTGAGGAATACAAATATTGAAAACTGGTGAGGTTAAATTTCCCTCTGTGCCCCTTTTTTTAAACTGCAGCTACAGAAATCTGCAAGAACTATACAGTGCTGTGCCAAAATATTTGTCCTCTATCCAAAATATCCAAACCTACCTAATTGTCCCCTAAACCTAATAACTGGTTGTGCCACTCTTGGCAGCAAGAACTGCAATCAAGTGCTGGTGATACCTGGCAATGAGTCTTTCACATCGCTGCAAACCACTCGTCTTTGCAGATTTGTTTTAATTCACACACGCTGGAGGATTTTCAAGCATGAACGGCCTGTTTGAGATCATGCCAAACATCTTAGTCTGATTTAAGTTGGGAATTTGACAAGTCCACTCCAAAACCTTCAATTTTTCTTTTTTAACCATTCAGATGTGGACTTGTTAGTGTGTTTCTGATTATTATCCTGCTACATAACCCAACTGAACTTGAGCTGGCAGGACATTCTCTTCTGGGATTTTCTGGTAGAGAACAGAATTCCCGGGCCTTCCACAAAATTCAGCTTTTGTCTCATCAGCACACAGAATATGTTCCCAAAGATCTTCACTTCAGTCTGTTAGACAGATTCTGTTTAAGCTTTTTGTGATTCAACAGGTCTGTCAGTAATGAGACCTGGGCGTGGCTATAGTTCAACTGAGCGCAGCTTTCCAAAAAATGTGGTTAATCACAATTAATTCTTGATTTAAGGAGGGCAATTTGTTTTTCACGTGTGGCCTGGTAGGTTTGAATAGCTTTTTTTCTAAATTAATTTATTTTACATTTACAGCGATAATCTTTGTCTAATATAATTTTTTTTTTAAAGATCTGCACCTAAAGTATTTGCCTGTAAAACCTAGTTGGTAGACTTAGAAGTACACATAAAAACATACAAGTATTGTTTTTAAATAAATAAAATCCATTGTAGGAACTGTTCATGTCCTTTCCAGGTCTCCCTCAGAGGTGTACCGCTGACCTGTAGCAGTAGCTCCCTGAGCCGGCGCAGCTGGGACTCGAGCTGTTTGTTGTGGTCCTCCAGGATCTGCATACGGGTCTCCAGGCGAGTCTTGTGTTGCCGGAGGACCCGTGCTTCAGCCAAGAGCTCCTCGTCCTGCTGCCCTTCCGCTGTAGGTGAACCGAGACCTCCTTCTCCAGCCTCAGTCAACATGGGAACTGATGCCGCCTCTTCGTGTTTCCACTTAAGCCGCCTGTACTCGCTCTGCAGCACCCTGAGGACCAACAGATGGAGGAGAACAGTCAAGGCAATTTGTTGGTGCAGCAAGCAAAACATCAACTTAGAGAATTATACTGACACAAACAGAAACGCATTATAACCTGACATTTGTATTTATGAGACAAATCATTTGAATGATTTACTAAATACCAACACATTAAACAATCAGTACTGCAGGATCCTAATGTATTATTGATGACTAACCACATGGAGTGCAATCTTCATTTTTAATAGAAGCCTTTCATATCACATATTTGTATGGTGCTGTGAATATTCAGTGGCTTTGTGTGGTGATTCGCTATTAAAACTGTTTATAGACTTGTGATGCATTGTTAATTGATTTGGCTGCTGGAAAATGATCGTCACAACATACTGGTCTATTTAATTGCAGAATTATCTGTAACTATCTCTTTGGAAAAGAAAATGTAATAAATACATAAAATAAAAACAAAAACCAGAAAGTCAGGGTAGCTGTTCTAATGAATGGTGGATGGTCAGAGGTTGAGCAGCTCGCCATGGCATTCATATACCCAGATAAGGTATATGAAACATATTTCATATTTTACAGGCTATCACTGAATTACATGTAAATGCAATTTTGTATTTTTTTTTTCAAAAACTGATTCACAGTCATTTAATGAAATTCATGTTTTCATACATATTAAATCTTCCTGTTAAAAAGGATGTTTTTTCTTCCCACTATCGCCAGTGGGAAGTGCTTGGGTTTTTCTGTTTTCTTGTAGGGTCTTTACTTTTGGCACTATATAAATAAAACAGAACTGAACTGAACTGAATTGATCATTTAAGTGATGGTTCTTGAATATAGGTGGTTGTACCACTACATTAAAAATCATAAAATTTCAGGTAAATTCTATATTATATTAGATACAAGCACATGTCCATCTCTTTATAAAGCTAAAAAAAGGTTGGGGGTTTTTTTGGGTTAAAGAGACCCAAAATAAGTTCTTAATTTTTTTTGCTAATTTATTGTTCTGTTATAAGCATCAGAAAAACCACTAAACAGCCTATAAAATAAGCTAAAGCAACCACTTTAGTCATTAATAAGGACAACAGAGCACACTATAACAAGAGACACAAAAACTGAACTAGGTCAAGGTTTCAGACACCCAAAGGGCACAAGTGTGTGTGTAGCTGTGTTTTGCTGTGTGTCTAGAAAGGTCACAACCAAACTGAGGACAAGGGAAATGTATTCATATGAGTCATTCAACTAAAGGATGCCTCTGGTAACCAATTAAGTGGAAAGGAATAATTAATTTGCTTCATTTATGGAAAATATCTGCCCCTGTAGTAACTAAAATCTAATTCAAAAGCATTAACATCTTGTGTTTTAGATATGTTTTACACTTAAAGCCAAACAATTCATAATAGACTCTTTGTTTTTCTTGTGCAGGACAAACTGAAGGTTGACATATGAGTGGTTTTCTTCAGGCAGTTCAAAGGATTTAGAGTATGAATGTGTTTATTCACTGCAGGAGGTTTGCAAATGACAGCAGACATACTGAACCGAGTGTAATACCTCTAAATAAACACGCAAACATACTTGTGTAAAATGCTTCTGGGGAGCTTTACTTATAAACACTGAACGTTAAGCCAAACTTTAAGGTTTCTGCAGCAAACATTATTTTTATCTTAGCCTCGATCATATCTAAAAGCAAATCAGATCAAACACCGTTTCAAATGTTTAAAATTCCGTGTTTGGATGTGATGCAACTGGTGTTGAAATTCATTCATTTTCATTCATTTATTTATTCATTTTCAGGCACAACAAATACCTATATTGAACATAAAATACACAAAACAAAAAACAAAACTTATATGTCTAATATGTCTAAAAGATGGGATTCTGGAGGATTTATTGTGCTTGAAAACACATGAATTCTAAAGAATGACGAGAAAGTTCTAACAGCTTTATTTCCTGGCTACAGACCTGTTCTCGTTCTCCAGGCGGGCCAGGGTGCACTGGAGCTGCTCCTTATCCTGGTGTTCCAAATGTGCCAGCAGCATGTGCTGTCCACAGGGTGAGTCATGGTCCAGGGCTGGGCTGGAGTGACGCAGGAGGTACTGATCTTCATCCCTGAGTCCCCCACACAGGAGACAGCACACTGAGCCACCAGCACACAGCCACCAGCAGCACAAAGCAGAACCAAGAGCATGGGAGAGCAGACAGGCCAAAGCAAAGCAAGGCAAGCAAGACAGGAAGGCATAACAGGACGAGACACAATGAAACCAGACAGGATACAGCAGCTTGGAGCAGTGTGCCAGGTTCCCAGTCCAAACATTAAATGTTCTGCAATAAAACTTGCTCACCAGACCATTTAACACCTACTCACATTTATTAAAAATGGAAGGTACATCTTAAGCTGAACAATATATTGCTCAGATATTAATGTCCAATAACATTTTATTGACACTGGAACAAAAACGTAATGTTCAAATCTATGATAACATACCTAGGGCTATTAAACGATAAATGGATATGTGTTGTTGTCAGTTTATGTTGCAATAATGCTATTGCCCAGGCAAACCACTTTGTACAGCCAAAGTTAAATGAGAGGCATTCATATCAAGGAAAGACATGACGCCTGAGCTGAGTTACTCTGATACTCTGATACTTAACCTTCAGGTGCATTGATGAGACAATGTGGGTCTAAATGACCCAACTCATATGTGCTTGGGCTTAGTTGACTTGCATGCCTGTTACCTGACAACATTAAACTGCGATTAATATATACAGGTGGAGGTAAAGGCCGAGCATGCAGGAACGGTGGTTCAGGACAGTAAACAGCAGGATGCCAAGCACACACCAGCTGGAAGCACCGATAGCACAGAGCCGTGCAGCAGGAAAAAAGTAAAAAAAAAAAAATGAAGCATTGACAGACAGAAGGACGGGTGTGCAGAATAAGAACAAGAAGATACAAGGGCACAAAAGCTGGAAGCAACACAGCTGCACATAAGGGGAAGAAGTGAAATGCCATGCATACAAACACACAGGCACAGAATAATCCAGAGACAGAGTGTAGATGCAAAAACTATATGCATGTATATACATTTGTGTGACACAGCTCCATCCAAGCAACACACTAGATGCATGCACATAGCAACAAAGACAATGAACGCAGGTTTGATAAGCAGAAATATCAGTACTGAAAAGTTTTTGGCTTCCAAGTCTTTTACTTCTCTCTGAGTTTAAAACAAGCTCTTAATGTATCATCAGTCACATCACTCTCTGAGAGCAGACTAACACAAAACACATGTGGAAAGGTACAATAAGCACACTTCACACTGCACTCACACACATTACACAGACCTCTAAAGTGTGTATGTGGCAAAGCTACAACCTTAACTTTAAAGCAGAACCATCTCAGAGAAGGAGGAAATGGCTGACAGCCCACAGCGATGTCAACAAAATAAGACATGGACACACAGAAAATCATGATCTCAAACAACCCTAACCACTCTCTCCATGTGGCACTTTCTCAGCTTTCCACAATGAGGACTGGCTGCCTCATTCACATCAAACATCCTTATTCCTCTCACTGCTGTAACCCCGCCACTGCCAGCCACTCAGCCAGCTTCTGCAGGCACTCACACATACGCTTTGTGTATCTACACACAGCCACAGACCTTAATCGCAGCGGGCATGTGTATGATGAATAGAAAGTGTGTGCACACTGCTTGCTGTGGGTCATTTTCATTATGTGGCTGACTATTTATGCGGTTACCCAATTTTACCCAAAGAGCTGAACATACATGTACAAGTCTGTGCACACAAACAAACGCAGAGACAGTCGAAGCATCGCGAGAAAAGAGTGTACACACAAAACGCACACATAATCCCTGTGAAAGGCTGTGCTTGTAACGACAGGGTTTGTAGGGTGGGGGTGGTGGCATACTCACAGGCTTTCATCAGGAGACAGACTATCCGTGAAGAATGAACAATTCTGGCTCTCCATTTCCGCCAATCTGTATGTATACAAACACACAAACGCACACACACGCACACCAAGGACAGGATGTCAAATATACACGCAGTTGACACAGGTACACAAACACCCAAAAGAGAAATATTGAGTGAGATCAGTAAACTTAATGAAAAAGGAAAAGCAAGACATTATGTTTATTGCCACACACACTGAGAAAAAATATATTTCATCAAACACAAGCTTTAAACAAATAATCAAAACTTATTTTAAGCTGTGCATGTGGGACCTCTAGCCTGGATAGTAAGGTGCGCAGGGGCATTTGACTAACAAGACTGCAGAGTGGCAAAAATAGAGTAGAGTAAAAGCTATAAAAATATCCACAAGGAGCATGCATAAAACTTTATTGTACATTGTCTACTCGCATACAGGCAATAAAAAAACCTTTTAGAAACATGCTACTGTTCAGCACCACAGACAGCATCAGCGGTGTGTGTAAGGCCACAGTGTGTCAGGTGCTCTGTGGTTTTTCAGCACCAAGGACAGCGCTTCCCTTCTGCATTATATCCTGCTGACTGTCAGCTACACTGTACATGCTGCTCTGTAAGCTGTTTTACTACAACACCAAATAAAATGTGTTGTGGCAGGGCAAAAAATGAAAAGAAAAGAAAATTAGTTTTCTTATTTTTAATGGAATACATAAGAAAATTGGGTCCTACAGAAATCACAGCAAGATGGACAAGGCAGGGGCAGGTAGACCCAACAGGTAGGTGAGTGTACCTACTGTGCAATTAACAGGCTAACATGTCTTTGAGTACTGCAAGATTCTGAACAGCATTTTCTGGGGAAAAAGAAAGAGCAGGACTGTGCATGACAGGTTGCTACCATCGCTATATGTCGTTGATTGAAATCAATAATTAAAATATAATGGTTAACATGCATTCTGCTTAGAAAATTAATAATACCAAAAACATCATTGATAGATAGAATGTTTACTGTAAGCTCAGTGTGATACTATTTTTAATATACACCTATAGTACTGCATAGAAACGTTTATAAAAATGACTTCTTGCCTTCCATAACACATTTACAACAATCAATAATTTTTAAATGGTTTATTAATGTTCCATATTGTACACATCAGCATAAGAAAATAAGTAGCTCAAAAAATTAACAAAAAATAGGTGCTTTGTGCCCCATCTTCATCTCTTACAAGCAGCACACACTTTAAAATACAATTGTATTCACTCTTTCCCATACATTATAAAATATGTAGGAAGATGTGATATAAATAAGATGCATGCATGAGCTGGCTGCATGAAAGTGGAAACACCAGAAAGCCAATTCATCACAAGCAGCTGCAGTCTGCTGAATATCAGAGGGTAATGACTTATAATAGCGATCCATGATTAAAGGGTGGGTTGAAATTGGCGGTCAAACAACAAAGTTGTTATTTGCACCGCAAGCGTCGCTGCAGCTTTAACCTCTTTAGCTTTGTCCTTCAAGTCAGGATATTAATCATCATGAAGAAGCAGCCCACTGATGCAAATGTGCTACGAGTCTTGTGCCTGCCCACATAAATACACACAGATTTGCCACATTAAAATAGTCTTCTTCACACACCGACACGCTACATGCTGAGTCATCTTTCGCAGTGTGTGGTCAGGTGAAGGAGTGAGGGATGGTAGAAGTGGGGATGAATGATGTAGAGGTTGTCAGGTGCATCCACATAAGATTCCATTTCTCTCCAGTTTTCTATGAGACCATAATACTGAGAAATGCAGGATTTATCCATGGCCTGTTACAGGAGGCCCAGCCTGTGAACCCGACCGCTCGTAATTCAGCCCGCAACACTATTCATCACAAAACCGCCGCAGACCTCAAGCTTCAGTCAGGAACAGCAGCAAAGGAGACAAGAAAGAGCAAAAAGAAATAGGAGACAGTATTGTTCAAGTTTCTTGCGCTTACATGTGTTCTAGCCTCATGAATTAATGTAAAAAAATAAGAAATAAGAAATGTGAGCAAAGGGCTATGGTTTAGAAAAATCTTATCTTACTTTCTTTTTTTAATGTAACAAGTTTTTTTTTTATTAAAGATCCCACTGCTTTCATCACAGCAGTGGCGATAATGAAAGAAATAAAGTCCTCATATCAATATTAACAGATTTTAACAGTTTAATAACTACTGAAAACTAGAAATAATCCTTAGCGAAAGCGACAGACCTCATGTCTGTTGCACAGTATGTAAAAACGAGTTACAACCAGAGGGGAACTGAATGGCAATCCACGCCTCCACACACTCATACACAAGATATGCACTAATATTGAAATCTTAATCTTATATTAACATTCATATTGTTATATTACTGTTCATATTGTTTATTGCACTTTCCTGTGCTATGAAATTGCATGAAATTGAATTGAGAGTGAGAGAGGACGTGCGAGAGGAGGAAGCAGATGCACTGTGTTTTTTACTGACTGTTCTAACCTGAAACTTCAAGTACTCTTCCTCTGAGATGACTGTAGAATATGCGGCATGGATTGTGTTTTTATCATTTTGCTTTTTTTCAGAATTTTGTTTATTTCTATGTTTATTGTAGTAGAGTAAGCCATGGGCAAATCTTCATCTGCAGTCCCTGGCCATGTTTTTAAGGTTGTCATTTGTGCTTAGAAACATATAATCATTTATATGCTGATGAAAGAGCGCACTCTTGTCTTGTTTTGCGGTGCAGTTGGCGGTTTTGTGTTCCAGCAGGGTTTGTGCCTAGATAAACCCAATACCCCCCCCCCCCACACACACACACACACACACACACACACAATATGCCATCATAAAGGAAAAATATTAGACAAACTGAACTGACAGAGATTTTATCCAAACTTGAAACTGAAAATTCAAAGAACTCAAATAAGAACAATTTCCCCCTTTTATCTTACATTAACTGACAGTAAAAGTAAGGAAGGAAGTAAAAAAAAAGGTAACGGAGAATGAAATAAAGATCTCCTCTTGCTGCCAGAGTACAAATAAAATAACACCACCACAATAAAGCGTGTCTACTCTTATTATGATGGTGCTCAGATGATGCTGGAACATACGAGTGGGCTTACACAGTTCTCCTTTTTGTGAATAAATGTGCGACTGCCTATTCTCATTTAGAGCCATTTGCAATTCTTTATAATTCATTGCATTCTCATTTGCCCATTCATTCATGCACAGTCCCAAACATATGCAGTGAATGCAATGGCCTGAGCATTGAAACCACTGGCGTTGCCGTTGCTCGTCTTGCTGAAGACATCTGTATACGTGCATGGCATGAATTACCATGTATATCACTCCCAACACACCTGCCTTATATATTATTTACAGGTAGAAAGAAAGGAGAAGGAAAGGAGCAATCTTGTTGCTAATGTATGAATAAAACAGTCACTATTGCCATACATAAGTTCTGTCTACTTGTTTTTTTTTGATAGTTCTCAGTGAGAACATATGAGTCAGCTCACTGCTGTCTTTTTTCTTCTGTCGAACTGTAGCACCATCGATTTAGAAGCGTTTATCATCCCTTATAATTCATTCATTTTTTCCTTTTGCCCATTCACTCATGCACAGACAAAAACATAACAGGAGACCTTTAAAACAGTTTGGGGTTCATTTTTCTTGCTCAGATCCCATCAATACATGTGGATGGAAAAAGCTGAAAACCCCCCGCATTAGTATGTAATTCACCAGAGCTAACAAAGGGCTCGAGATGGCAAGTTGGGCAAAAACACCTCTCGGATTTGAACTCAGTAAAACTAAATTGTACAAAGCTATACAGCAATCAGTTTTTTAGTGCTTACCAATAAACCTACACTTAAAACGTTCATGTTACAACACTGAAAAACACCTGGTGTGTAATATTAAATGGTTGATAAGATAATGATAACACCATAACAGCTTGACCCATTTGTGTGGATATAGAGTTAGACATATAAACATCTGTGTAAAGAATTGTATTCACTGTTGAACACATTTAGGAATAATTTGTAGAAAGGTTTTTGTTTTACTATTGCAAATAAACAAATTGATGCTAGTAATGAGTGTTGCACATGTATTGAAAGTGTTATGCAGCTTTTAGTGCCTCTGTGCTGAAACCAAGCACCACAATGGGGATGAAAGGTGATTTAAGTGACTTTGAACGTGGTATGGTTGTTGATGCCAGATAGGCTGGTGTAAGTATTGCAGAAACTGCTGATATACTTGGATTTTCCCCACGCAACCATCTCTAGGGTTTAAAGAGAATGGTCTGAAAGTAAGAAAAATATCCAGTGAGTGGCAGCTCTCTGGGCAAACATGCCTTGTTGATATCAGAGGTCAGAGAAGAATGAATAGACCTCTTTGAGATGTTATAAAGACAGCAATAACTCTAAAGAACTGCTAGTTACACACAACCATACTAGGTATTATCTTAGTACTGCTGACAATGAGTTCACTGTACTCAAATGACCTTCACAGCCACCAGATCTCAGTCATAGATCATCTTAGGGGTGTGGTAGAGCTGGTGACGTGTGATCCTATCATGTCAATATGGATCAAAATCACTGAAGAATGTTTCCTTGCTGAATATTTGCCACAAAATGATTAAGTAAGTATGGAGACAATGTGCGTTGTGTACTACTGAACCACATTATAGTGTCTCATCAATATGAGACACCATTTATTAATTTGAAAGATAAATCATTTAACTATTTTGGGACTCCATTGCTGGTGAGGAGCCCAAAGTCATTATTTTATATGCAGAAAACAGACATGAGAAACATATATAGTTTAAAGACATGCGAAATTATTATGGTACAATGAAACAATGTTTGCTTCTGAGAAAATGTTTCCAACTGTGCACATTTTTCTAAAATATTCTCAGGAGATTGAAAATTTGCAAATAAATGTGTCTTACTTTTACCAAATTAGATTGTTGTCTGAGGTACATGACCGCTTTTCCCACTTTCTTTATTTGTTGTTTATTTCTGTGATAGTGGCAGCTACAGAATGAAACTACTTGAGACCAATATGACTGAACAGCCTTTTCAGAAAATTGTAGCATGACTGAAAACAAATTATTGAATCCAAGATGACAAAATAGAAAATATGTTAAAGAATAAGAGAAAAGGGGTTAGATACCTATAAAAAGCAGCAAAATAGGGTGGGAGACAAAAGAAGAGAGAGATTGCAGATAGCAAAAGGAAAAAAAGGGGCAAAGAAGATATAGGAGGAGGGAAAAGGGAAGAGATAAAGGGGGTAAAGAGGACAATTGTACTTGCTTTCTCTTTGGTGCATATTCCCTATGTTTTGGCAGTGTGTGAAGCAGTTGTGTGTAAGAGCCTAGGGGAAACAATACACAGTGGCACACTTACCAAAACACACACACATATACACAAACACACGTGCATGCACACTGCACTGTGGGCAGAGCTGCCAGGAGTGTGGGAGTCCAGTGGTGTGCCCTGTATGCTGTCAAACAGACACTAAGCCACACCGACAGCTCCCAGGTGACCAATGGGCTCACTGCCCCAGTAAGTGACAAGCTGCTAGGCACGCTGAGCCCTGCTGACCTCTACACACACGTACACACACACACGTACACACAATGGTCACAAACTTCACTGTGTTTGTGTGGCGCATAAGAGTGAAGGAAACCGCTGGGTAATACAGCCTCTATCCTAGCTGGAGTACAGTGCACAACGCAGACAAATCAATACCTCAATTAGAGTGTGGCAAAGACTAAAGGGTGAGAGAACAGAAAGGGGAGAAGAAGAGGGAAAAGTGGGGTGGAGTGAATGTATGTAAGGGGGTGGGCGGGAAGGGGGTGGTTGATTTGGAGAATGGAAAGAAGACTCTGTAGTAATGATTTGATAGATAGCACAGTGCAGAAAGCCACATACCTGCTGGCATAATGTTCAATCCTGCTGTGTGTGTCTGCATGGGGCAGCTTGGGCGAGGAGCACGGTCTGGGAACAAAAGGCGCCACCGTCAATACTTCACAGATGCAATTTTTAACTCTTTCAAAACATGAATGTGTGGCTGCAGAAAAGCAAAACTGAAAAATTAGCATTCTACTACTACTACTACTACTACCACTGCAACAAACCAAAGAGACTTCAGGAAAAACTTTATTTAGGGAAGCACAAAGGGATTCTGACAGAGGTCCGGTGATTTTACAGGAAGAATGTGTGATGGTTTTGAAAGCCATCATCTCTGGCTTGTGAGTGGGCTGCATAAGTAATGAGTTGATCAGAAGATTAGGAGCGAGGACATCTGTATAGTAAGCTCTTTTTAACAAAATGGCTTTATGCACTAAGAACCTTGAGTATGTGAAGGCACAGCATGATGTTGATCATAATGCTGCCCTAAATTGAGGGGTACAGAAAAAAAGCCCCTCCTGACACGTAATGAAAGCTGCTGCATTTATTCGTTGAATATATTTCATCTCTAAATATGAAGGTCAAGCATTGTTTCCAATTATTTTTCCATTTTGTGCCCTAGGCAAATTTATGGATTAGTATGTTTTTATGTATTATAATTATATGCTGCTGCAAAATGACAATGCCGAGATGTAATCTTCAACCAAAAGCACTTTATCATATGACTGAGATCTTAGCTGGAAAAAGGCAATTTAATGGTCTTCACTTTGTCTGACGAGGGCAGGCTTAATGTCGCAAGGTCAGGACCATACCTTTTTAATAAGCTCCTATTATAACCATATACTGAATCTTTAGCTCTAGCTCATTGTTAGTTGGCAGGACAGATATTCCTTTATCCTTATTTGTCGGACATTTATAAAATAGTCATAAAAGATGACCATAAAAATGGGCCAAAACCTGGACCCATAATTGTGTAAATCATCCTGGGTACATCGTAGCCTGAAGCAATGCTTCACGATGATCTAATGGATGCTAGTCTCATTGCCTGTTTCCCACTTTAAATGAGACTCAGTCATGTGAACAGTGCTCCCGAGCCAGAATGAGATCACAGGACTAACATTATTTTAATCCTGAACACAGAGCTTTCTCTTTAACCCATCTGAGTGAGTCAGCATGATAATTAGCCTGCAACAGCAGGAGTATGTATGGGTGTAACAGTGAGTCAGTGAGGGACAGATGACAGGAGAGAGATGACTGTGTTCTGTGTGTGTTTATGTGCACGACTCACGTCTCTGAGGTATCAGCTTCCAGCACTGACTGCACTGGCAGGTAACCTCTCTGCGGGTGCTTCGTGAAGTACTGCTTTGATCTGAACTTGTTCTTCAGAGTCTTGGCAAAGTCCCTCATCTTTTCTCCTGAGGTTGTCTGTAGTGTGATTTAGGTGCACATGGGGTAAGTGGGTAAAGTTGAGGTGATGGGTGGGAGACAATTTATACAACTTTAGTTTTCTTGGAAATGTTGCGTTCTCCAACATTACCTCATTTAAAATGTATCCAGTCTGCCTTGAAGCCGGTTTGTTTTGACTTTACCAACTTTTTTCCACACTGTGCTTTTTCATTCAGTTTCTACTGCTGTTCTCTGTCGATCCTTTATATTTTGTCTAAACTCTTGCCTCTTTTTTCCCCCCTCTCTGATTCTCTTTCCTACTCTCTCAATCAGTGTAGAAATCTATGGGCGCCTGCCTGCCTAGTTGGTGGGGAAAAAACTGCAGCTAGCAAACATAAAATATTGTCCACTGAGAAAAAAAACACATTGTACGGATGGCCCTTTGCCATATTTTGCAGCTTGGAATTGATTAAAGATTTAATCTGGCACCATCTCAGTACACTCCAGCACTCCAGCAACAGTGCAACAGCTACTCATTTAGAATGAACTTGACTTTGGACAATGTACATGCACTTGTTTAAGACTTTGGTCTTATTGGAGTTTTGTGCTCCAAATCCCACTTTATGTGCACCGTTCAAGTCAAAAGGATATTGCTGCTGAGTAGTGCTCAGTCTCTGCATACTACAGATAACTATAAGGATATGTAACAGTATTATAGATGATAGAGTCCGTACAGTGGAAAGGTGCCTAATCCATGTCTGGCAGCAGAAATCAGGAGACAGGAGTACATTTTTTTCCCTTTTCGTTGGAGTACAGCTGGGCTCTATCCATCACTAGGAACTTGAATTTGTATTCCGTAAGAGCACTAGCTAATGTTTGTCTTACTGGTGTATAGTACTCCATGATGGGGTAGTGCAGCTTCTTTCCCTTGGTTGTGCGCCCGGTTAGAAAACATGTCTGGCAGATGTCCACATTGAACTGCTTCAGACTGCGATACCTGTCAAGATCAATATAAAAGAGAGGCTCAACTGATGTTTGCAAGAGAACCAGACAGAGTAGAGTGGCTCAGTGTGTGTAGTTGTGTTATCCTGCTGTTGGGACATAAATCTGTTTACACCGTCACGCTGAGACCTTTTGGGGGTTTTTCTTCCAAGTGACAAAAACCCCCCAAAAAACAAGTGCAGAGAAAATAATGGTTTGTGTGTCTAATCTTATCTAAATAAGACGAATGACGCATTCAAATTGCTTTCAGTTTTGTGCTTTGTGTATGAATGTGAAATAGTAACTGCTATTATTACATATAGACGTGCACATACATCACTTATATTCTTCACAACATTTGATGAAAATAAACAATATTAATACTCAGAGAGACTTCAAACGACATCCTGCATTATATTAATTTTTTGGGTCAGTTTTGTTCAGAAACCTTCAAGCGTGATGCTAATACTATAGTATCTGCAATGGAGTGTGCAGCTTTTCCTCATTATCTCTCATCATTTTTATTATAAACTAGATTTTCCAGCATTTCCATTCTGAAATGGACTTTTAATTCTGTAATAAACTCAAGTTTAGAATTTGTAGGTAATAAAGTGCAAAAAGATCCTAGGGTGATTATTTTAGATATATCAGAGGCACATGCAGGCTCACAAAGCAGAGTTCAATATAGTTTGGTGTTAAAGTTTTTGGTGTCGGTGGTGTATGGTTGTTGCACAGGTTGTTGGGCAAGGATGCTAGAACCAACATATCCTATCAAATCAGGAACATCATGAAGAAGCGGAAGCTGCACAGACAAAGACTGGAAGAGCACTTGGATACTCCCACTTCTCAGGTGCAGCCACTTCTCTGACAACCCACCCAGGCTGCTGCTGGAAGTAAACTGCGAGAAGCAGGAAGTGTAGATGGTGGGCCGTCGCACAGTTTACTGCTTATATCCTAGTTTTTCATAGGCAGCTGAAAAACAGCTCTTTCTAAATAATGTATAAGGTGGTCGATATGATGCGCTCTAGCAGAACCAGGTTCATTCTTGAGTCTTTGCTTTATGTTTCCTACTTATTATTTGGATTGTTGGTTGACTATTTGTCTTATAGCATGCGCTGTATGTTTCTCATTGCTATGCTGCAGTTGACTGATTGATTTTGATTTCCTTTTAATTAGCCCATATCACTTCAGATCCATATTTATCATTTTATGGAGTACATCTTTGCACATAACACTTGCCTACCTGAAGCCCTTTATGGGACATTGCTTGCAGACGTAGCATTTGGCCTGGTGCTTTGTTGACTCTGCAGCAGCCACTCGGTGAAGCACAGGCAGCCAAACCATGGACTGCGGCTCAAGGCTCATCCACTCCAGGAAGTGAGACACCTCAATAGCGGGTTTCCCTGGGGCCTGAAAAAGGAAGATTAGGGGAGGAAAGAAGCGCAGAAGACTGTAAACAATCCAAATATAGACCAGCAGCAAGTGAGATATGTAAAGTAATTAAAGAAGAAAGTATGTTTCCTTTGCTAACCTACTCGCACAAGGAGTATTGTTTTGCTGAAAATAAGGACTCAAAGAGAATAGAAAAGATAAGAGCGGGACAAAGAGCATGAAAGAAAAGGTAAACCGCTTTGAGATATCTTTCGCTTTTATGCAACAACCTAAACAGTTATAGAGCCACAGTAAAAGAGACATAAATTTAGTTTCTGTGTACACTGCATGTTTGTGGGTTCTCTGTCTCTCCAGCAGATAGCTTGTTGGGAATTCCAGAAAGTGGGATAAAAAGGAAGTCAACCTAATAAAAGAATGACTCGCCAAGCGCTTAAAATCCATGATGTGCTAAATTCTCATTAAGTCTGCATCAGAGATGCATTAAGAGGTTGATTTCCCTGGGGCTCCCTCCACTGCTCAGGCAGGGTAACATAATAAATGTGTGCGTGTATGTGCACTGATCACACAGACTGTGAGGTGTACAGAGGTGTAGAGTCTCCAGGGGATGAAGGAGCTTCTCTCTGTTAGTAGCCAGCTTTGCTCCATGTGGGCGGTCAAATAGCAGTCCCTTGCATACCGAACACCTGGAACTGGCGCTGACTATGCTGTGCATGCCGCTGCATCGCAAAGAGGCACACAGCAGATGGGATGTTTTAAATACCAGCAGGGAAAATAGAGTGATAAACATCCAGTTATCCACGAGAACGCCTCACAATGTGGCAATTAAACAACATGGACTTCTACAATACATCACTTTTGGCAGGATATGAAAATTGTTACGGAAAGAGTTTTTCCCATAAACTTACACATAAAGTAACACCTTCAGCAAACACTTCTATTGTGTAGAAGCCTGTGTTTATATACGAAAAGTGATGCCCCACAAAGTGATCTACCTCACTTTCAAAGTCAAGTGGTAAACAGGCAAATGGGTCACCCCCAAATTCACATTAAATTCATATTTTAGCTACAACTAAATGCCCTGGCATGGAGCAAGTAGAGAAAGGAATTGATTTTAATCAGCCGTAGCTGATACAGCAAGCATGGGCCAGAATAGAGCGTGTATAATTAGAACCTGCTTTGAAAATGAGGGAATTAAAAGGCCATCATTCAGGAAAAAAAAACAAAAACTGTCCTCTTCCTAATAACTCAGTAATTACCTGAGGTCCCAAATTGAATGTCATGCCTTAAAGCTCTTGAAACCTACACGACGTATGCAAATTCAGACAAATTTAGAACATGTAAAAGACACAAAGCATCTTCTTGCTACTTGATGTGCTAGTCACATCACGTATTGTCTAACCCTGACCCTGTAATAATGTGTTTGGTGTAGTTTCTGGCTTTTTTCGGCACAGCAGATTAATGTGTCTACTTACTATAGATGTGCACGGAGAATCTTTTTTCTTTGTAGGAATTAAAAATGTGCTAATGTCAGTAAAACACAACTTTGCAAATCTGGCAGCTTCTGATGTGAGTCGTGACACGGTTTTATTTTTATATGTGGGTTTTTATGGAACTCATCCACCAGCAAATGTTTAATTTTGGCATTCATTTTTCTCTATTTGTAATGCCGCTTTGGTGTAGACAAATTCAATTCGGAATAATTAGAGGTCTTTAATTATTTTCCTGGAGATTAATAAGTGGTTTTAAAAAATGATTGCATTACAATTAAGTTTTCAAGGTGTCTTTCAAATTCCTCATGGTAGCAATTAAGGTATTGTTTCAAAAATTGAAACTAGCACTTATGTTACAGTGTGTGAATATGTTGAGGTATGAACAAAAAATTATCCACACAAAGGCCACAGCAGCAGGATTTGAATTGACATCTCCTCCAACACATGTTTATGTATCAGCAAACTGTGCATGCTTTGTTGCTTTTCTCTGGATTTCCTTGAGCGTGCATGCATGCGAGCGTGTCCTCACCATGCGGAAGCAGCTACGGACACTTGGCTCCACATTGCTGCCCCCAAAAGCAGCAACTTCACCCAACTGGCGGGGGATCTGAATGGCTTCGTGGAGCAGCAGGCTGAGGTGACGCTGGTCTGTTAAACCTCCTGGAGCAGACACCTGGCGGAATAAGTCTGCAAAATGTTTATTAATTAGAATTATTTAAACTGATTATACAGCAGCGCTGTCTCAAAATGTAAATTATGAATTAAATCTCAAATGAAAGCACATTAGGGTAATTAAAAGAAATGGCATACTTCATTTAAAATGAGAGCATACACGCTGAGCAATAAAATATGGAATAGATGAAAAACTTTATTACCAATGGACCTCACATTTCAGATATAAGGTTTCCAAACAAAGCACTGTGGAATAATGTTTACTTTCATGACATACAGAGAGAGACAGAATTGGTATTAGTGGTCTGGCTGGTCAGCTTGGAGATGAAAGACCTGCATAAGTAGAGTCCTGCCAGGGTTTTGAATGAGATCTTTACGAAGCTAGCTGGGAGTCAGCCTGTCGCTGAGGAGATGAATGCTGACAGGCATGCGAGGGTGCTGCACAATGCCAGTACAGGCGTACCATGGATCCCTCTTGCCCATAACACCTGGGCAAGAGGACTAAATAAAGGCACATGTTAAACAGCCAGCACCATGTACACCCTCATAATTAGAACTCTGGTGTGTTGAAGTCAAAGTCAAACACTGAGCTGTTTAATTAAAAAAAGAGTTTGTTTGTTTTATTTTTTACATGATTTATAGAGAATACAGGATATTAAGTGTGCAGCCTGCAAATGTTGCAAACTTTGTAGTAAAACTGGGTTTGCTGCATGGGACAAAGATGGCTGATGACAGCACCCCATTAGGTTTTACAGATCAGGGGTAAAAACAATGAAAAAGTGTCCACTGCAGCCAGCGTCTGTACTTTTGATGCTGTATTTCCTGACCTTTGATTTTTGTTTTTTACACTGATACAAATGTCAAAGGACATAATAGAGGAAACACAAATTAAACATAACACTTAAGAATGCTGAAAAAGTACAATAAAGTTGTATTTCTGTTACTAGAAGGTTGAGGACTCAGTAGTAATCACAAGTAGGATGCTTTCCAGAATTTATTTGTCAAGGTTGATGGAATTTGTATTTATTATTTATTTATATTTACTATTGATAATAATTGATTATCTATCAATTATTTTGAAAATAGGAATTTAGTGACAAATATGGACTGGTTGAACCCCTTTAACCAAGAAAAGGGGGGCCTAACTCACCTCTGGGACCACTGAAGGAAAATCTGTTATCTTTCAGTCTTAGACCTGACACAGATGGTATGCCAGGCATAAATAATCTTGGCATAGGAGAGTGTGAGCATTTTTTTTTTCAAATCATGTATCAACTACAAGCTGCTCCAGCTCCAACCATTGTTAGTTCAAATGCTCCCTCACTATTTTACCAATACGTAAAGGTTAACTAACAGTTTCAGTATCTATCTATCTACCTACCTATCTATAGATAACCAACCGTCTGATTAGCAGATGACCTGCTCCACCTCCTGACCTGCACTAATAAAATATTACAGCTTAATTTATGGTAAAAAAAAAAAAAAAAAAGATGCAGAAAAATCCTAAGATCTTTCCTAATTGACCTGTGAAAAAATGAATGAGAGCCATGAGAGTGTGCATGAATGGTGTCTTTGGCCAGCAATCCTTTTAAGGCTCCTGATGTACTTTGTACAAGTAAAAATGCCTTCTCCATAATGGAAGCAGAGTCATTTCCTCCATTAGAGTAAGTGGATGTCTTTATGTAATACTGGCAATCAGGCCGGTTTTGTTTTGGCTCATTGTTTGCAGTTGAGGAGATGCATTAGGCACATGAGCGAGCATCAGACTTACATTTGTACTTCTCTTGGACGTCTGCATTGCACAAGGTCACCAATCCCATCTTGAAGCTGAGAACTCGCATTTTGCCATTTCGAGCACTGCAGAAAGGAAAGCGAAAAAAAAAAGTGTTCAAATGTGACAGTTTCTGAATGGTGAATAATCTCAAATCATGGCGCACTGGGTCATGATAATAAATTCATACGTTGCTTGAGCCCTGCTGGGAGGGACAAAGTGTGGAGGAATTACACGGGTCAAAAGAAGTGGAGTGTAGGTCAGTGCAGTAGTGTGAAATTGTATTAGAACATAATCAGAGTAACACTGTTCGCAGCCGGAAAGAATTTAGTGCCGAGCTGAGCACCATTGGCACAAACCGGGCTTATCAAATTAACATTTGAAACGCTAAGTGAGAAATCAAGAACATCAAATTCATTGGAGAACTTCAAATCAATGATGTATGAAATTGAATCAAGAATGGAGAATTCTCAGAAGTAAACATTGATGCTATAGATGTGCTAGAAACAGGGACAGACACGGGACTAAGCTTCTAATTCACCAACGGGTCAAAATGTGAGGTAGAGAGATTTTTTCAGGCTAGACCACTACAGTCAAATGGAGTATTCATTCCCCTATTAGATTGAGGGCTGAAATTAGAGCACATGGGTACAACTGGCTGTCAACTCCTCTCACACATTTTCTGCTGTGTACCACATGCCATCTTCAATATGTACCCCAGCGCTGCTCTTCAGGCGACACTTCCCTCCTACTCACCTTGCTAGTGCGGCATGTCTCTAGAGGACACATGTATGCTGCGATATACTGTAGGACACATTTCACTGAAAGAAAACGGCTGTAAAAATGGTCACGCAAACACACACACACCTCATTCACATTCCCCGCTGCTATCTATTGGAAAACAAAAAGCAATTACCGGAATTTATTCAGAAGGTAAAGTCCCTGATTGTCTCTCATTAGCAGCAAGTAGTTAAGAGCTACAGACTGCATTTACAGTCCTCGTGGGGTTATCCCTGGATTTCAGAGGCTGCTCTAAGGGGTTTCTCTTCGGAGAACAGCAGAAAATGGTCAATCAGGAACAAAGATGGGTGAGTGTTTGTGTCAAAGAGGATTTGTTTCGACTGTGTCTCAGAGGAGATGAATGGCTCTCTGCCTGGACAGTGTTATTGGAGGCTTTGTCACGATGTAGCTGTTTACAGATGTCTGTGGTTACATCAATGTGCAAACAGACTCTTGTTTATGACAATGACAAATTGTTCAAAATAGATTTTTTAGTAAGTTATGACATCACAAACAGTGACTGTGCATGCAGTGTGTACCATATTTATTTAATTTGATCAATGTTATTAAGTCTAGTGACCTGATGCAATAACAGTAGTGCTGAATGAGACCTGGTTCTGCAAAATCCTGATATTATGGTCATCCTAGACCCATTTCAAGCCTTTAATACTATCCTACTCATTAAGAATTACATAAAGCATCAAGTAGTTGTAAGCAAGGATCCACTAGAGAGCAGCTGATATTCCAGATGGAAAATAAAAAACATTCAACAATCTAAGTGATTTACAGTTGCTATGTGAATTAAATCCATAGAGCCCCATATAGTCAATATAAAAGCCACAGTTTTGCCTCATTCACGGACATTCAGCAACATTGTGCTTCGAGCAACCAGTGCCTATATTGTAAGGATACTGATACTTCACTGTTGATGTTTTGTTTATATGAGCTTGGCACTGACTTAAAATATCCTGAACTGTGGGTATAATATGAAACTTTATGAGCATTATATGACAGAAATGAATGTGTCATTTATAATAAAAATGCTGCACTGCTTTGGCTTTACACTGCATGAATACTGACCTTTTCCCTCCATACATTATTCTTCCTTGTTAATACCTGCTACCAGCATTACCCACGAGGCAGCGGCACTACTGACAGTTTGGTTGGAGAGTCAGGTGTGGTCTCGTATTCGTTTTGTAAGCTCACTTCTTTTAACTCCATTCCTAAGAACTTTTTAAAAAAATTATATTTTCATTAATGCTTTCAAATTGGGCAGTTTCTCTTTGAAATCCCTGATATCCACCTTCCATCCATCCATCTTCATCCGCTTTATCCGGGCCGGGTCGCGGGGGCAACAGCCTAAGCAGAGAGGCCCAGACCTCCCTCTCCCTAGCCACCTCCTCTAGCTTATCCGGGGGAACACCAAGGCGTTCCCAGGCCAGCCGAGAGATATAATCTCTCCAGCGTGTCCTGGGTCTGCCCCGGGGCCTCCTCCCGGTGGGACATGCCCCGAACACCTCGCCCAGGAGGCATCCTTGTCAAATGCCCGAACCACCTCAGCTGGCTCCTTTCGATGTGGAGCAGCAGCTGCTCTACTCTGAGCCCCTCCCGGATGGCCGAACTTCTCACCCTATCTCTAAGGGAGAGGCCAGCCACCCTTCGGAGGAAGCTCATTTCTGCCGCTTGTATCCGCGATCTCGTTCTTTCGGTCACTACCCACAGCTCGTGGCCATAGGTGAGGGTAGGGACGTAGATCGACCGGTAAATTGAGAGCTTCGCTTTTACACTCAGCTCCCTCTTCACCACGACGGACCGGTGCAGCGTCCGCATTACTGCAGCTGCAGCCCCAATCCGTCTGTCGATCTCCGGCTCCCTTCTCCCATCACTCGCGAACAAGGCCCCGAGATACTTGAACTCCTCCACTTGGGGCAGGAACTCATCCCCGACCCGGAGTGGGCACTCCACCCTTTTCCGGCTGAGAACCATGGCCTCAGATTTGGAGGTGCTGATCCTCATTCCCGCTGCTTCACACTCGGCTGCGAACCGTTCCAGTGCGAGCTGGAGGCCCTCACCCGATGAAGCCAACAGAACCACATCATCCGCAAAAAGCAGAGATGAGATTCTGAGGCCACCAAAGTGAAAGCCCTCCACCACTTGGCTGCGCCTAGAAATCCTGTCCATAAAAATTATGAACAGAACCGGAGACAACCCTATAAAACCCTTTACTCAGATTAATCAGTATAAATATAACAGAGAAATAGAAATCAGTGATAAAACATTAAAGGCAGATTAATGCTGGATTTAAACTTGTCCAACTACAAAGTATGTCTGCTGGTTGTGTCTACTTGATAAGCCACTGGTTTATAAGAGCGAAGCTGAAATACAGACACAGATACCTGCTGCAGTTCTTAACACAAGTAAGTTTTAATATATATTTCACTTTTGATTTTTTCAACCTACTCACCTGTCATAGACGTTGAGCAGCCAGTTAAGACACATATCAACACAAAGTGGAATGTTAACCAGGACGGACCTCTCTTCCTCCAGCTTCTCATACAAAGCTGTCAGGCCATGAATCACCTCAACCACATCCATCACATGATCTGCCTGCTGCAGCTCCTGCTCCCGGAACATCTCCACAAGGCTACTCAGTGCCACTAAATCCACTAAAAAGAACACATATTTATTTAGAGACATAAATATGGCACAATATTGTGTTATGTTTACAAGCATGTGTACATGAGCTAAAGCCTAAACATCCACATATAACGACACATGACCCCACATTCACTTTCAAACACACATACAGTCACAGCGGGATCATCATCCACACCTCAGCAAACGAGAGCATGGGTGACAGCAGTGCTTATTCACCCTTTTTGCCCACTTAAGCCCTACCAGATGTTTCAAGAGCAGTGACACAAATTTGATTTCGCTCTTCTAAACTAATTTGATGGCCCATCCCTAAGAGTGGAGTTAAAAGGGTGTCCGTTGATGCCAGGTATAATTGGATAGCACGGTAATGTGGTAGAACAGAGTGAGATAACAGTAGTATTTTAAAGGTTGGGAGGGAATCAGCTTAAAATGTATTTCTTATGCAGCACTACTCAATCATTCAAGACGTGTGCAGAGAGAAAAAAAGAGCGAGAATTCTGCAGTTATCAGTGCAGCCTGGCAATTAAGTTCTGTAACGATATCAACTAGTAGACCCGAGGAGTGAGAGATAAGAGAGCAGGCAAGAGAAAGGAAGTGGGAACGTGACTGAAAGGGGGTTTTTAGAGTGCTCCATGCATGGTGAGTTCTTATTACAGGAACGTGGGATCTAGAAGGGAAAGAAGGTTGAAAGGGAGTGGTAAATGAAGGTAGAGAAGGTAGAAAAACAGGCTGAACATGAATAACTGAATAGGTGTGAAACTGGGCACTTTTAGGGATACCAAATACGAGAAGGTCTGTGGTCAGGGGAGTTCGAGTACTACACCAATGCTGGAAATGGATGAGATGTAGGGAAGAAGAAAAAGAAAGCAAGAAAGAAAGGCCATGTTGGAGGTATTGACCCTGAAGTGGCATACAATCAAGCTTCAACCATGCAGCAAAAACTAATTGCCTCCTATTATGTAACTCAAATGGACCAATTAATAGCTAATTACCCAGAATGCTAACGATTCAGGTCGTGATGAAAATGAGGACGGAATCTGGCAGTAGAGTAGTTCTTCTTGTGGCTCTTGAGTTTTTCAGTACTTTTAATTGCTGCATTTCAAAGCTGACAGTATAGGAAAATGCAAAGAATATTTTCAACCACATTTCTATGTAGGGTACAAAAGAGCGCTGATGCTTTCGACAACCGAATAAAGAAACATGCCGCAGCTAATCATTATATCTCATTCCTGAAGAGAGCTTGTCACGGTGGATTAGTGATGGTGCAGGATAACTGTATATCACTTAACCAGCCATTTCAGCACAGCAGACAGAAAATAGCGTCGATGAAATACTGTACGTACGTCTCAGAGCTTTCTGAACCCGCCGCAGCTTCATTGCTGTTCTGTATGCTGAGAATTTGATGTTGTTCAGATCCGCTAATAGAAGGAGAGATGGATAGAAAGATTAGAGAAAACAAACTCATCCTGCATGACTCCGCTATACCATTGAGAAATTAGACATCATGTGTCCCCCCTGTTTATCACACCACTGCAGAAATCATTAG
The DNA here is from genome assembly GCF_057381845.1 of Rhamphochromis longiceps. Taxonomy (NCBI): domain Eukaryota; kingdom Metazoa; phylum Chordata; class Actinopteri; order Cichliformes; family Cichlidae; genus Rhamphochromis; species Rhamphochromis longiceps. The sequence goes on from NC_140558.1 coordinate 38,937,282, forward strand.
TAGTTTACTGTGATAATATTATTATCTGTCTGTGTGCATGCATGCCTTTTTCTAAGCTGAACACGTGTATCTGACAGCGGGCCTATCTCCCCTGCAAGCTCGCCGTGTCACATCAGATTAATGGTAAAATACATGATGTCGTTTAATCACAATTAATTAAAGGCTAAGCAAGAAGCAATCACAGAGCTGGCAAATTGGGCCTCGCAGGTTAATGACAGTAGAGATGTAGTCCCTAAGGTGTTTGAAATAAAGGTCCCTTAATGAGCTATATGACAGGACCTTCAAAGCTGAAGCCCGGTGGTGCCGTGTTACTGGTTCTGCTGCAGCCCAGTGGGGTTCCTGGACGAATGAGCAAGAGGGTGTTTTAATTGTCTCCTTACTCACCCAACGCTTGATACAGTTCTGTCATCTTTGGATGGTCCCAGCATGTCGTCTGGGCCTGATGGCTGATGGAAAGAAGATTTCATTAGGAAGGCAAAGAATCGAGGTACTCATTTTCAGGCCAGAGAGGTAAAAATGGAGCACAAATGAGCCAAAGGGGTAGAGTCTGGCAGGTGTGGCAGACAGCAAAAGGAGTGAGATGAACGAGTAATAAGTAAGAGATAAAGAGGAGAAACAGAGGGCAGAATACAGTGACCATTATTTAGGATAAGACAAAAGATTGTAGGATTGGAAAGAGCAGACATCAAAAGTTTTGTTACACTACAGCTCTCATGGAGACCCAATCACAGTAGCTTTAAAGACTTTCCTCAGAAAAACAATATAAAATCCAACTCATATCTGCATAAAGAAAATACATTTACACTTTTCTCTCCCAAGACTAGCTCGATGGGAACATTTAAATGTAGAAAATCTATAAAAGAGATTCAATAGAAAGAACAACCACAGGAATATAAATGGGAAACTCCAAATGAGGAAGCCTGCCAGCCCAGGACCCAGGAGGCTTTTAGGGCAGTGCTCATCGTTTTACCTGTGCGAGCACTCACTGATTGGTACCCAGTGGAGTGCTACTCAGATGCTACTTCCACTCCCACTGGAATAGTAATATAGCCCATAAAGAACTGACTAGTGAACTAAAGCAAAACCCATGAAGCTTTGTTTCAAATGATTAAGAAGACAAATACTTTTAGGAGAACAAACTGTACCAATGTTTGCAATACATATACAATAGTGTATGAACACACTCCTGAACAAACATATCCACGGTTCAATTATGAAATCTATAACGCTCCAAAGATAAACAGTATTGATGAGGTAAACAGATAAATGAGTTCTTAGGCAAACAGGGCTCCCAGTGGCACAACAGAATTTCGTCTTAATCATTTACAGTTGATCCACTCTTTAACAAATATTTGGCTAATGGGAAGCATTTGTTTCTAATCTAATGAAGGTTTATTATACTCCACGTGATGGATTTGCTTGTACAATGGATACATTTTCCCAAATTGACGCAGAAAAACTAGTTTCTCTCTCTACAATCGTTCTCAAGAGGAACACTGTGTGTTATAAGAGAGTTTATTATAGGAAAAAAATCTCTAGGCATTGGTTGGTTTTTGCAGTTAAGACCTCTTAATGCCGCCCACATCTCTCTATTTCCTTCAGTGATTCAAAGGGGCCTGGGTCTGGGCGTATGGCCGATGGCTTTTTTCCCCCCAGCTTATTTCTCTACCACAAAAATAATGACAAGTGAAGAGGAGATAGGCATAGCTTGAGCATGTGATTGACATGACAAGCATTAAGTGATTTTCTATTGCAGCTTTCATGTTGACTGACACTGACGTAGCTGGAGCAGATACAACTGAAACAAGCAAAAAACAAAAACCCAACATCAACAAAAACAAAAAAACGTCCATTAAAGGAAACATCTAACATGAGCACGATAATGGAAATAAAATCAGTATGAAAATTCAGTGTAATCATTGAACTATGATGCAGGTACTCCATGTTTCACAGACTTTATTAGTTTGCTACATCTGCTACTACAGTTTGCTACTACATATTCAACTGCCCTTTCTCTCACTGTGAGATCTCAACTATAAAAAATAAGAAGATACAAAGCAAAGAACATCCAGTAACAGGGGCTTTATATAGAAACAGTTTACTTCGAGACACCAAATGTTAAATAACTTAATGCTACAATTATTTTCTACCAGATTAGTTGTAGTTTGAGATGCAGTTTGGGTGATTCCCAGTCCCTGGCTATGGACTGAGGGATCAGTGTGTAAACCTGTGTATTCCTGCCATGTAAGAGTCTTTGGTCAGCTATTCTTAAGAAATTATCACCAGAAACTGCAAAAAGCATGTTCTGCCATTGTTAGAGATATATTTAATGCCTTGTCTCTACATAATAGTGAATGACATTTGATCTGCAAGTGTCTCCATATTTTTTCTTTCTAACTTTCTCTTGTCAATAGAATTGCAAAGCCTTTGTCTGTTTTTGTCTGACGATGCATTCATCTTGCTTTAATAAACTCCTCTAGCATTGTAAATAGACAGCACTGACTAAGGCTTCTGTGATTAGTGTTCTGTAAAAAGTGAGCACAGAACATTTGGCCATACCTATAAGACCAGACGTAAAAATACTGCACCACAGGTAAAAATGCAATATGTCTACCAGCTTTGAAAAATAGCAAATGAGCCCAATTTTGATCTAACGACTTAATCTGCCGTGGAAAAAGTACATTTGCTCCGACAACACAGACACTGACCGTGAAGTTGCACTTACTTGATGTAGTAGGGCACTTTGTTTGGGGAGATAGCACGCTCCCATGGTATCTGCACCGAACCTGTACAAATACAGAGAGACAAAATCAATTTTGAAATAGGGATGTCATGCATGAACAGCCATTGTGCACAGTGTCCCTGTCAGCATGTCCAGACACCATATCCATTCAGGCCTTCTTAACAGAGCTAAACAGGCACAGTACAGCCAAAGAGACAAGTCTATTGTGTGGGATTTCCACAGAGTATTGGTTTGTTTGGCACGGCGTAATAGAATACTGGAGGTAGAGAAGACGGTGACACGGGATGACTGTAGCATTTAACGGTCCCCCCAAACTGAACCACAGGAGATTCAGCAAAGAATCAAAGAGGGTGCAAAGACAATACCAAATTACACTCCATGTCACTGCCCATCACTGTTTAATGACATGGGACAATGCAGACCTGTGTGCTCTGTATCTATAAAACACACCAAACATTAAAATCACATTAAAAACACTAGCACATAGGTGAAGTCAATAATTTATCATCTTGGTAGTTAGTTGGACATCTACCACTCACCCTAACAACTATTAGATTATTCTGTTATTATATGTTACCTTATATATGTAATCAAAGTAGTTGAATTAGAATACTGCTGTAGATCACATTATACCCTTTAATATAGAGTGTGTGAGCTGTATGTAGTTTAGTTCTCATTATACTTTTGAGTTAACAGAACATATTCACATATTAGTTCATTAGATAAATGTGCATCACTCTGTATCCTTGATCTGCTGGGAATGTGTTACACTGTTTTCTTGACATGCTTAATTGTTGAATCATGAAGAGAAGGTTGTAAGCAGGAGACTCTGTGTCTAAAGACAGGGGAGATAGATAGACCACATTCCACACCCCCACCTTACAGAAAGCAGAGAAACAACTGCCGAGGTCATAACTTAGGCGCTGTAACAGAGAAAAAATGTGATGTTTTGGCTTTTACGACTAGCTGGGGGCCACTAGAGACTATAAAAAGCTGAGCAACCCGTCACCATTTTGAGACATGTGCCTGACCCTCTGGTAGCATCTCTCCCGTCCGGACGTTGTAATGCTCTGACTGTTGAATTGTATGGAAATAAATGATTGTTGATTGAGCATTGATACACCGAGTATTGTCCCTCCTTCAGCCCAAAGATTCAAAGAATTGGGAGATTTCAACAACTTGGTGCCGTGTGACCCGGATCTTTGGTGTGCTGAGGAGGTGTAGATTTGGCCTTTGGTGAGATCGTGGGGCAAAGTGAACAGAAGGCCGGCCTAAAACAGAAAGGTAAGCACAGCCTGTGCATATTGGGCTTTCCAAATTAATCTGTTCGCTGAGTCACATGTATTTTCACAGTAAATTTGTCGGTGTCTGGTTTTTGGCGCAAGATACTAACAACATAAGTTGAGGCTGAATTCCAGTGTGTTAAATAAACTGCTTCTACCGAGATACTAATAACATACTACGTTGGACTAGTTGCAGTAAACTGCTTCTACCGAGATACTAATAACATACTACGTTGGACTAGTTGCAGCCACTTTACCTTCCACATTTAATTTTGTCTAATACTGGCTTCTGTAGCAATAATACGTTAGAATTTCTTCTGAAGACGCGGCCATTAGTCCAGTACATTGAAGTCGAGGTTTGTTTATTTTGTTTATGGTGTCAGTGACGTCCTGGCTTTTGCCGGCTATGAAATAGAAGTTGATTTAAGGAAAAGCAGATGCTGGCTTCACGGTGCAGTTGAACGCTGGCAACGCGAGAGCGAAACACGTCCGTAGGTTTGGTTTATGATACGGCGTGTTCCGGTGGTGCGGCCGTGAAGTGCAGTAGTGGTTGGTGCTAATTTAGTACATTGGATAGAGGTTTGACGGTGGTTTGTGGCGTCAGTCGAGTTTTAAGGGCTGCGGTCATAATACAAAGTAAAATTTTAAGTACATAGAGCAACACCTGGTTTATGATGTCAGGTATAACTTCGGGGATGCAAGCATCACTTTTATGATGCGACTTTGCCCCGTTGTGGCGGTCATAAGCGCAGAGAAAGGGGTATTTTGGTCTATGGTGCAGTGTGCTTTAAGAAGATCTAATAGTTGAGCTCAGAGGTTTCTGTGCAAATTTCTGCTGATGAGAGGCGCTCTCTGTGTGTCACACTGATGGTGTAACGCGCTGTGTGTGTAAGGCGCGCTCTGGCTGTGTGTGAGGCGCGCTCTGAGTGTGCTTTTTGTGTGTGTGAAGTCTGAACACAGTGACAGTGACGGTTGATGTGTTTGATTAGGAGGACATTAGAGCAAAGACACATTTTAGGATCAAAGGTTGATGCCTAGTGTACCTGTGGAAATAATTTTGCCCTAGGAGTGGCGACCCTCCTGTTCGTGGACGCGCGGCCAGGACCGGCGGCGTCCGGGTGCCGAGGTGGTGACTTGGGGAGGTGAGGGCCCCCGCATAGCTACGGAAATAACACTGGAACGGCCGTGTAATCACGGGTTCACATTTATTCCGGACTAGAACAAGACACATTTTGCGAACAAAGGTTGAGTCTAGATTAGTAAAGAAATATAAAAAAAGGTTGAATTCCTCGTTTCAGTGGTTTGAAATAGTTGTGTGCCTGTCCCCTGACGAGTGTGAAATTAAAATAAAGAGGGAATTTGGAGCCACATAGAGATAGACGGGCATAATTGGGTGTATTACTCTGTGGTGTAATAAAAATAAAAAAGAGAGATAGTAAGAGGTGTGCAGTGGAGAATTATGGAGGAGTACAGAGAGGAATGTGTTGGGAGACTGGCGTACAGTTTACGCTGTCAAGGTAGGCGGGTTGCCTGCTTATCTGTTTAACATGTGATGAAAATGAAATTAAATAAATCTCTTAGTGTGTTAATACAGGAAGCTGCGGACCCGGACCAACTGCCCCCACAAGCACAGCGGTCGAAGCAAAATTATAGGTAATGGGAACCACACCCAGCACGAATCAGCAGCTGTGAAAAAGACAGCAGCGAGGAGAGAATTAGAGGAGAAATTAAGAGAAGTTTTAACACATAAAATTGGGGCCAACGGACTTGTGGAGGTTGGGAAGGCGTCCGGAGCATCACAACAAAAAGGTGAAACAAAAACACACAAGCAGAGAAATCTGAGAGAAAGGCTCCTTTTAAGGTAACGCCTAGTTTGAGAAAAGATAAAATTAACCTGCTTTTATACAAATGCACATACACGCAATGAAGAAACAGCTTACACTCATGAACACGTGAAGATTTTCCAGCAAGGTTAAAGAAAAATTAACATACTTAAATGATGAAGTCTATACATTACTGACAAAGAAACCCTCTGGGTTGCAGGACAACAATTTAACTAAAAAAAAAAAAAAGAAAAAAAAAAAAAAGAAAAAAGGAACACTGGTCTAACCAACCAGGCAAGACGCAACAAATTTAGTGGTAAAAAGAGTCAAATTGTGACATGTTTTCTGTTGATTGATTAATAAAAGTGATTACTGAATGAAAGAAAATTCCTTTTTTGGGTTTTTAAACATGATCTTAAGAATTTTAATATGTACTTGTGTTGTCCTGTCAACTTGGTGGGTTAGGAGTTGATTATATCGGGAGAGAAAAAACAAAAAAAAAGGGGGAGAGAAGGCTGACACAGGGCCTGGCCCCGTTGTCTCCCCTCTGAATAACACAGCCAACACAACAACATTTTCCTGTTCGTTTGTTTTTGTTTTGTTTTTGTTTTTTCTATACATATTTAATTACAGGCTGCTTTGCCGGCCCTGAAAGCCGAGGCTGACTGGACTCCTGCTCTCCCCCATACGTGACACTGACCAAATGCTGCAACAGCTGGACCCACAACAACGACCTGAGAATGTCAACAGACCTGCAGGAATGTGATCTCATGCAGCCGAGACGGAGAGCACTAAACCTAAGGCCCGTTTCACTACACGGGGGAAAATTCCCAGACTGCGTCAGCTGACAGAGCTGTGACGAGACGCCCGCCAAGCCCGAATGAAAAGTAAGGCCGAGCGAAAGAATGCTGACCTTGATAACTTTGCATTCACACTGTGCAGGACAGTGATGGACCAACACGGATGATCGGGTGGCGAAAAAGGGCGTGACCGAGACAAGAGGAGTAACTGAGGACAGAAGGCACCTCAGAATGGACAAAAACACAGAAGAAGATGCAGGTTTCACCTGCGGTGAACATCGACACTGGAGAAAGGACTGCCCCAATTGGGGTCAGAACCAGGACGGACTGAATTTTGAGCAGCAGCAGCAGCAATGGTCGCAAACAAACTGAAAAGGAGGGGGGCAGGACCCCAGGGCATGCTTCAGGCCGTGGTTTACCCAGAACACCAGAACAGGAAAGTGATGAACACAAACACCCACACAAACACACACATCTACATGCACTGACTCAGAATGAAGAGAAACAAACACACACACACACACACACACACACACACACACACACACACACACACACACACACACACACACACACACACACACACACACACACACACGTCTCCAAACACACAGATTCAGAATGAAGTGAAATACACACATGAACACGTGCACTCGTTGAGTGAGTGAGAAATGACACACACACACATATACACACACACACACACACATACACACACACACACATTGGAATGCTGATTCACTGAGAAGTGATCCACATACACACACACACACACACGCTGATGCAATGAAGAATGCTTTGCTTATGCTGATATGCAAAATGCTGCACACAAACATCCCAATGCATAATTTTTATGAGGAGCCATTGATTACCATTAAATACTTAGAATGTGTTATATGTCACCTAGAAGGCATTTATGTAGATTTTAGGAATAAGCTCTAAAACGGTTTGGTTATGAAAACAATGTCTGTGCGTGATGTCTGTTTATGGCTCAAGGCCTTGACTGAATTCTTTGCTGTGCTTCACACAGCCCTGATGAGGAACAGTGGCACAGAGTGAAATTGATGAATTAATAGTGTAAGGTTAGGTTGGAGTACGGCATTTTCTGTGATTGAGTTTTAATTCAAGGAGGAACAAAAGGTGTTCCGGCACCTGAGGTTCTCATTCCCACACAATATTGTCCCGGCAGGAAGCAAAATTTTCCTGTGAATTTCTGGTTGATTGTTTGGTTTTGTTTAGCGCTAGCTTGATTTTATCAGTGAGCTTTGGCTTGTGTTCTTTCTCGTAAGCGAGAGAGGATAGTTTTATGCTTGGACATGTCTGCAACGGGCCCTAGTTTGTGTTATTGTTGTTAGTGTTTTGTTGGTTATGTCTGTTTTCGTTTTGTTACAGTGCACTGAGATAAGAAAATCTGAGAGGTGTGATCCACCGGTGGTGATATGTTGATATTTTGTGAGTTTATGATTTAACAATCAGCTCTTTAAACCAGGCCTGAAAGATTGAAATTTAAAGCGCTATGAAATATTCTTACAAAAACAGTTGCAAAGTGTGCTTCTCCATGATTGTAATTGGCTTGGGAGAAATTCACTTATAGGGAACACTGAGAAGTTCTGAGTCTAAAAGGATTGCACCGAGTCAATCCGGCCCAAAAAACAACAAGGAATTGTTTTCCTTTAAAATGATGACGTCATCTTGCTGGTGATGGATGCTCGAATAGGTTGCGCGTGAGACTCCATTATCAGCAACATCTGGTATGAATGTGTATGGAGGTATGCATGTGAATGGACTGTGATGGACTGACGACTAAAAGCTTTGACTGACTTGATACTGAGACAATGACTGCACCCACTTTAGGATTAGTAAATGCCAATAAACAATTCACCCAGCCGACAAGAGAAGGGTGGATGCTTCGCTTTGTTTTGTTTTGTTTTTTCAGGAGCAGGAGGATAAGAGAGACTGGAGGAGGAGACTCTAGCTTCACATAAGTATGAACTGCAGACTTAACACTGTGGTTGCTGATTTTGAGTTACTGATGTTTGCATTAAGAAACTGTGCTATATTAGCTGTGTTTTGATTAAGGTATCATGTTATATTATTGGGAATGCCAAATGCTACAGTGGAGATAACTATTGATATCACTCATGACTGGAATATGTTACTATTAACCACAGCAGGCCACTGTAAAAAAGTCAATTAAATTTTATAGAGGAAAATCGCCAAAATTTAACAATACCTATGAATGACTGGCCACATTCAGAATAGAGATATGCAATAATAAACATTGGTCCACGTGATTTAGGTTCTCACTTGAAATAGTAAGTTATTAAATGTAGAATATAATCAACAGGGACATTTTCGGGATCGAAGATCCTCAGGGATGACAAGGCTGGAGCAACGGTACTCGAGAGAAGAATTTCTGATACTTTCTGAGATATGATGTCACCAACCTTCTCTTTTAATTGTCTAGCTCCAATGAATTGACACATGGGAGTGTGTCAAAAAGGGGGAAGTTGAGTCTGAACATCAAACAATGGTTTTATGAACATCTTATGACGTTATTTCTGTGTTTAATAATTTAGCTATGGTAAAACTTAAGCTTATAATGTGTTAGACTTAGAAAGGGTTCACTAATTTTTGATTTCTTTTACACACACATAGATTATGATTAGAATAGGTCCTGAACATAATATTTTAAACCAAATTTGAATCATTAAAAGAACAATGGATAACAATATTAGATTATCAAGGCTAGGGAGAGAGGTGTTTTGGTTTTCTGTCTCTTGCAGAGAAAGGAAGAGACACCAGACGGGGACACGGAGATGTGAGGACCCTTCACAGCAGAGACAGATGTGGGGACTGCCGAGACAGCAACTGGGGTCAAGTGTCATGACGTTTGGGCTCCTGGAGAAGATGGATCCCACAAACACAGCAATAACCATGAAGGGGTTGGCGAAAACCAGGAACACCAGACCAACGAGGTTCGAGAGGCTCTTGGCAAAAAGGGGGACACGCCGGTGAACCCAAAACACACAGATCCTTGTTTGAAATCGGGGCAGAATAATCCCCAGAACTGTGCAATGACTAAAGGGTGGTCTAACCCTGGAGGTCGAAGAAAGAAGCTGAGAATCACCCAACTGGAAGACACTGGTAGCTGCAGCAATAAAAATAAAGGTTAAAAGCTCCTTAGACAGAGGTTCTAGTCTAAGTACATTTGAAAGGTATAAGGTGGCATTAAAATGGGAGTGGAAAACTGGAGCACCAAAATAAAGCTGTGGGAGAATTGGGGAGTGATGGGAGAGTCATCTGTAACTGCTGTTATGGTTGTAAATCTAACTTTGCTTGCATCTGAACTGCGTGAATACAGAGGTCATCCCACATATGGTCCACCCGTTAAAGGGGGACAGAGGGCCTCAGGATCAAGAAAACCTGGACCTTGCGACCCTGGAGTGCATGTTGTAAGTGATCTCTTTCAGAGATCAAAAGGGGGAATTATTAGATTATTCTGTTATTATATGTTACCTTATATATGTAATCAAAGTAGTTGAATTAGAATACTGCTGTAGATCACATTATACCCTTTAATATAGAGTGTGTGAGCTGTATGTAGTGTAGTTCTCATTATACTTTTGAGTTAACAGAACATATTCACATATTAGTTCATTAGATAAATGTGCATCACTCTGTATCCTTGATCTGCTGGGAATGTGTTACACTGTTTTCTTGACATGCTTAATTGTTGAATCATGAAGAGAAGGTTGTAAGCAGGAGACTCTGTGTCTAAAGACAGGGGAGATAGATAGACCACATTCCACACCCCCCACCTTACAGAAAGCAGAGAAACAACTGCCGAGGTCATAACTTAGGCGCTGTAACAGAGAAAAAATGTGAGGTTTTGGCTTTTACGACTAGCTGGGGGCCACTAGAGACTATAAAAAGCTGAGCAACCCGTCACCATTTTGAGACATGTGCCTGACCCTCTGGTAGCATCTCTCCCGTCCGGACGTTGTAATGCTCTGACTGTTGAATTGTATGGAAATAAATGATTGTTGATTGAGCATTGATACACCGAGTATTGTCCCTCCTTCAGCCCAAAGATTCAAAGAATTGGGAGATTTCAACACAACCCTTCCAAAGCAACAGCACAGTAGCAGTGCTCCTAACAACCTGCAAAACTTTTGAACGGCTTCCATCTCAAAGCTTCCCAGATCACATTGTAATCGCTAGAACAGGCCTGATACACGGAGGCAGCACCTGCACCTTAAAAGACCCAAAGGACTCACTGCCAACTTCTCCATGCCAGACACATCTCAGGACTGAGTCCACGCCTCAGTGCATCAGAGCCGTTTTTGGCAGCACAGGGGGGAACTACACCAGGCAGGTGGTTTTAATGTTTGAGCTGATCACAGTACACACAGATACACACCACAGCTGAAGTAAAAGTACTAATATCAGACTATAAATATTCCACTATAGGGCCTAATCGTACTATGAAGACTAAATATACTCGTCTTGACATAAGTGTAAATATTACATCATTATTCGCCAAACCTATTTTTTCAAATATCTGCTTTTGGGGAAAGTTTCACTTATTCGTGTATCACACCACTTCAGAAATTGGGTCGTACTGCTAGCAACTAAAATATATTAAGTGACTCTACTAGATACAATACAGCTTTTTTCTTCAGAATCACAAAGTAAATTATTTTGAATATTCTTAATACTTAACAGTTTTGTGTCAATAGAAATTGTGTGCATATATATGCATATCCATGTCCTATATGGAATATGAAACAAGCTGAAATATAAGCATGTTGGTGCATAAAACCACATAGACATAAACCCAGACATCTCTGCAGGGCATAGTGGGCTGAGCTGGCAGTGAAGTAGTGCTATATAAGCCCCAGTGTGGCATCTCTGATCCAGCGTGACAGCAGTAAATCTGGATGGGGTTGGTGAGGACACTGGAGACACACAAGTACACGCCAACACTTCAGATGCACTTGCACAGAGAGATCCCTGCATCATTCAGCCTCTTCACTTCATCAGTTTAAACTAGGCAAGGTAAATCCAATTTTTCAGCCCCCTACAGCCCCACCCCCACCCCTACCTTCCCGCTACTCCTTTGTAGTCTTTGAAGAGCAGTAGGTAAAAGAAAAGACAGAATTCACAAATATGTATCCCTGCTCAAATGAGAGCAATGACTCTTGTGATGAGCTTCACCGGGAAGCTCGTCACAGCAGCGTGCTAGAGATGATAAAGACAGATGCACAAAAGCCTCCCAGCTCCACCTCTAACCCAAATGCACACACAGCCCAGTGCGGGCACACACACAAACACAGCAATTAATAGTCTTATCACCATTAAACTGTAATACACCTAGGCTTCTTTTCTCTGCCTCGGCACAGGGTGGTACAGAATGGTGCAACATGAAGCACCAACTTCAAATAGCAGAAAATGGCTCTTACTGGAAAGGAAGTGCTGCGATCCGGGGCCAAAGTCTCTATGTGCATCCTGGAGCTGCTTCAGCCGCTCCTCTATGGAACCCTGAGGACACACGCAAACACACACATGCAAAGTCAAATCAAAGGGAACCGTGCTGTTCGTCCCTGCACCACAAAATCCCCACAATAGAAACGCACACACACAGACCACCTGCTTCTCCTCCATTAGTTAACCGCGGAATATAAATTATGTCTTTTTTTATCTGCTGCTCCTCTTGAAGGACTTTGAGAGCCTTTGAAGAGCACGAGGTAGGAAATGTAGACTGATATTAGAAAATAATATGTTTTGTTGAAACAAGAGCAGTAGCTTCTGGATGCAGTGTCAGTGCAGCTGGGGGGAAAAGGAGGAAAAGAGGATGACATGAGTGAGAGAGATAGATGGGTGCAAGAGCTCACGTGTGCTGGGTAAATAATCACGGAGACCGTGGAGTTGACAAAATTAAGTTTGCCACTGCCTTTGTAAAAACATTTCATCAGTTATGTTCCCCACCAAATGGGATTTAGTCTGCCTAATCCTGGTTTACTTGAAATATATTGGATTTGGCACTTGAATCGTTGTCAGCTGGATGTTGAAACGCATCCTCAAACAATGGGAGGTAATCCACTCTGTGTGAGGTAGACAGATAAATTGAGAAAAAGAAACGCAGTGGGATATAATTTGTAAAGATAGATATATATTAAGTTAACATCTCCCGGTGATATGTACACATATCATTGCTCCCCTGTGTGATTTAAATTGGTTGGGACTAATATAGAGCACTGTCAATGTGCCGAAGAGATACAACTGCCAACTGTTCTGTGTTGTAAAATCTATTTGCTGTACAGGCAATTTGGGTTGCCATAAGGAAGACAAATGACTAAATTATCCATGATCGACAAATATTAGCAAATCAAATTTTGCTAGCGTCAGTCCAGCCAAAATAAACAGGGTACAGGATGTTGCTGGGATTAAAAATTTATCATTTTAATTAAGACAGCAAAACGTGACTCCAGAGAGCGAGACAAAGGAGGAGGTTTCTCCATTCATTTCAAATTAATTGAATTGAATTCAGTTTTTATTTTTAAAGCACCAAATCACATGAATAGGTACTTTATATTGTTCGCTAAAGACCCTGCAGGATTGTTAGTCCTCACCAAGATACCACATCTGCGCATCTCAACTCCCTTATTTTTATACTGTGAATGCAGAAAGACAGCAGATCAATTAAAGTACAAGCTAGGCAGCTCAAACAAGATTGAAATGATTTTCTCTCATTTTTAACATCTCTCTCTTCAAATGTTGCTTGGGCCCTACTACAATCACAGAAAATCTGAAGGAAATCTAAAATCTGGGAGATGAATATCTGCTGGTGTCTATGGATACTCAAAACCTGTTTACCACACTGTACATCAGATAAGCTTTCATCTACCTTCATTTACCACCTAAATCAAAGACCAGAGGGCACACAAACTGTGCGGCACATAGCTGCTTCAAAGATATACGTAGCAGGAATAGTTGCTGTGAAAGAACTTTTGCATGGAGACTCCTTTTACAATTTATGGACATAAATTAGGAGCAAGATAAGCCAAACCCTGCTCTTTCTTCATATACCAAATTGAATAAGAATGTAATGTAATGTAAGAATCTAATATAAGAATGCAATAATACTCAACAATGCTTCTTAAATGAGTAGAGAGGAAACACATTGTAGATTTGCATTTGATTTTGTACTTTTTGGTCATTTTTGAACACCATGTTTAAGAAATGGCTACATACACTTAGGTATGATTATTGATGGTTGGTTCTGGAGTAAGCTTGTTAGGTTTGGCTGTGCCAGCAGGGGGAAACTTAATTTTTTTTAACTGTAAAATCTCAGTGTAAGCAATTAATTAAACTGCTGGTGTTTAAATTCTGGTTATGACGACTTTCTCTTTGGGTCTGAGCAGGATTTGAAGATTCCCAGTGGTCTCACACCATCTTTAATTTTTGTACATGTTGTGGTTCCTGTCAGCTTCATCAAGCCATAACCTCCCACTTGTACTGGGACAGTTTGGAGCCAAGTGGAAAGTGATTGGTGATGAGTGATGAGAATTAGCACCTCTAAGTGGGAAAGGGAGGGATTTTGTGGAAGAGTTCTGGTATCTAGGGATGGTGTTTATGAGTAGGGGTAGACTGATGTGGGTAATTGTCAAACAGACTGGTAAAGCATTTGCAGTGATGCGGCATAAAGCAGTATAATGTGAATATTTAATTGCTTTTGTAGATTAGGCAACCCAATCTGAATAGCGCGGCTGGAGGGTAAACCATCAATAGTCTGTAAATGGTTGTGAGTTAACAGTACTGGGCACTGCTGCAATCTAATGCCACCTGTCAGAGTTAGCACTTTCAGCATGTTTTTTGCATGTTTATTGAGGGTGAAAAAAGCTGCTTTGTGTGGACCTCATCTCTCCCTTTAGCCGCTTGTTTTATTCCTGTCACTAGGCTAATGCTAGCTGTGACAATGGATGACTGGGGTTTTCAGCACGTGTGAATGTTTTAAACAATCATCTAAATTTCTCTCATTAACTCTTATCAAAGAAAAATACATCTACAGCAGAAGTGGTGTAGGTTACTAATGTATAGAAATAAAGACTCTGTGGGAGTATCTTACTGGTTTGCAAGCAAAGGCCAGTGAACTTAATTAGTTCACCACTAAAAAGACATATCACAATGACATGGTACCCGATAACAAAGTACAAGCTTTGTCTTACACCCACACATCCACTGCTTGTATTACTGATTCTAGGGAGTATATTCTCTACATTAAAACATTTCTGCAAAGAAGTTCACATTTTTCCGGAGAGCTATTTTTGAAGCTTTGTTGTGTCATCTACCCACCTAATCAGTTTGGTTCTGAGTCTCATTGTTCACTGATAACACATTTAAAATTTAACCATATTTAGGATTACATGCTTAGAATTAGAATAGGGGGTTGCTTGAAAGCATTTCAGTGACAGTCTATAGTATTGTAAGCATCATTTAAACAAGTGGAAAACCATTGAGTAGTTGTGGAAATGCTACATTAAGGTGCATGAAAGGGAAAAAAATCATTCAGAAAAATCATATTCACCCTATATTACTGTACAATAAAAGAGAAAAAAAATCATGGAAGTTGAACTTATTTTGACGAGATATTTCTGTACCAACATGGTGGGTGGACTAACTGACAGACAACTATTGCCATAGAGCATCTACCTACAAGTTTTCAGGCTAGTTATTGAGAAAATCTTTAGAAAGCACTGACACATGATTCTTACAGGGCTGCATTATTATTGTTTATTTGTTATTTCTTTCAGTCCCACAGAGAGCCTGGAAAAAAAAATCTCTTGCTGACAAATCAAAGGCACGGCTTCTCTATAGTGGTCTGTTCTGTTTTGTTTTGTTCTGTCCATGAAGTGCTCAGAGCTACGGACGCAATCTGAAAGTCACACTGAGACAAGTCACAGCGAGCGTGCAAAGTGGGTGCTAGGAATTAACTTCTAAGAATAGTTTAACAGACACTGAAAATCATCATGCTCAGAGTGGAGACACCTCATGAGGAAACAAGGCTGGAGTGGCAATCATCATGTCAGGGTGTGGAAGAGGTGTCATGACAGTTATCTAATGGGAAGGGGATGTTCTCACAAGAGATGCAGTGAAGGCTGAGAGTTTTGTTGTGCTTGCAGGAGTGTTACTAGGTTACTGATGGTGGGTAAAGCCTGTGCTTGAAAAACACTGCAGTTAAAGTAATGCACAGTAGATAATGCATCAACTAAGCATTCTGCTAAGCACTGAGAGGAAGCCAAGTTCAGTTCAATTTTTTAAAGGGGGTTAAGAGTAAGTGCTTTCATGGCACTGATGAATTACCCTCTTCATTTAAGTGCATGGGTTTAAATATATGTTCATCTCATTGGTGCACTGATGTACACTCACTGCACACTTTTCCTATTAGAAACACCACCAGATGGATAAAGCTGTTGTATGCAGTCAAGACAGACTCTGTTGTCATTGGTACATTTCTTACCAATTGTGCCCTACACTGACGTGATTTTATCACATTATATTCTGCAGATTTATGCTATGAATCCATTCTACCACAATGGCACTAAAATAACTATAACCATGCAGAATATTGTTATAATAATATAGAATACCATTAGTACACATTAGCTTGATGGCTGGCTTGGGTAAAGGCTGTGACACCACTGACAGACAGCTAGAGTGAAATGGAGCATTAGAGTGAATAAAATTATAGATTTCTCCAAATGTGAAAATCGCGGCAAATATTTGCGATCAAGTGAGGACAAAAGTCTGGTAAAATATATAATTTAAAAACAGAAATGTTCCGTATTGTTTTACATTCTTCCTTATAATGTCGTTTCAGTTCATTTAAGTTTGCAGGTATTTGTTTATGCACAGCTCCTTTAAGCACAGCATCTCAATCAGGTCGAGGTCTGGACTTTGACTGGGCTTATGCAAAAGAATGGATGAAAATGATTAAAAATCACGGTAATGCAAATTTGCTGCTGTTCTTGGGAACATTGTCCTGCTGCATGACATGATTTTGACACATTTGACTCAAGAATCCTTGGCTATACAGAGGAGGTCATATGCAACTCAGTGCCTGCAAGGCGCCCAGGTACTGAGCTTGGACTGGTAGTGCTGGGATGCCCACCTCTGGCATTTAGTTAACACGCACAGGAGCGCCACAGACCAGGAAACTGTCAAAACCTCTGCTGTTATAGAGGTGGTCACATTTCATGAAGTGCTGCTAATCATGTGCTTTTGATTAGCAACACCTGGCTGCTATATAATTAATATAAAAAAATACAAGATATGAAACCTGTGATTAAAAAAAAGGCTGTATTTCAACAAGAAGGGAATAATATATAAAACAGGAAACGGAGAGGAGAAACAACTCCACAAATTAGTCAGTATTTTACAGCAGGAGTGTTGTTTTACTTTTTTTCTTCTTCTTGTTTTATGATTGATTTCACACAAAGTCACTGTTAATGAAAAAATTGTACACTAAAAATGAGAGAAACAATACATGTTTTATGAAGTCCCCCTAAGGTTTTAAAGCTTCTTAAGGTTTTTTAACCTCCTCCAAGTGGGTAGGAGGCACTCATTACTTTTTTCCTATTGTTATGTCTTCAATTGTAATGGTTTAGGGCTCTTAAGCTTATGAAGGTTAGGAATGACTCTAAATAACTGTGACCATTAAACATATTTAATAACAAATGTATCTACATTCCTGCTCATTTCCTTAGTTTGAGCTCCCTTAAAAAGAGAAAGAGAGGGAAACAATGAAAAAACGAGCTCATCACAGGAATGAAATGCCATTGGAAAAACAACAGATGTTCATAAAGCAGGTTAATATTGTGATTAGTATGTCAAGGCTGCTGGGATTTGATACATTTACATGCTCCCAATGCAAATCCAACATTCACTCAGCCAAGTTTCTATACTATTAGTACGAGTTTTGAAACTGATTTTTATTCTGTGGGAAAAGAAAAGACAAAAACCAACGTCACTGCAAAAATAACGAAGAAGAAATCAAAACTTCAAGCGCAACTTGGTTTCATTTAACACATTCTATAAATATTCTACATTTTGACCTTAAGAATGTTTTATTTTCCCTGAGATTTATAAGCAATAAGCCATAACTTTGTATACAGACGGTGAAAACAGCTAAATAGACTGCCTCTAAAGCTCAAAATACATTTACCAACACATCCAACCAGCTTAATAATTTTAAGGCAACTTTTCTATGAGACTCACACACAAACAGTAATGTATAATGACACTGTACTCTGGCTGTGGATTTTTTAACTAATCAAATAGCTATATTTCTCTATCCAGTTTTTTCACTTAGATTTGATCTAATCTGATAAATTTTCCCAAACAAACATATGTTCTAAAATTTTATACTCTTTCTTTAAAATTACCAATCTTGTGATGTTGTTATCCAGTGGCTTCAACCGTTCTGTGAGTTAAGTGAGAGATACATCATTGATCTTTCAGCCTGCAAACATACTCTGATCTTCCTCTTAAATGGTATGAAAACTCTTCATCACGCACACGGCCCCTCATCAATGTCCAAAAGCACACCGCTGTGCTCAAAAGATGTGTAAAACATAAAACAGTTGGAAGCCAGAAGTATAGACACCATTAAAAGTCCAAACATTGCACATGGAATCACTCTCTTATGTCCTCTTGAATGTGACTGCTGCACAACCTGCTGCTGACAGAGTCAAACAGGCACTATGGACCCAGTAGTGAACTCTACCTGAAGTACTTTCCATCTGCTGTTGAGATGCTCCAGAGCACGGGCATTCTCCATCGATAAATGGACGTTGGAGATTGCCAGCTGGTGGGCTAGATCATTGATGTGCTTCATGCCCTCTTTCACCTGGGTCAGTTCCTCCTTAAATAACTGGATGGAGCATGAGCGAGGACAAGAAAAACAGAGGACCACAGGGAGTTGGACGTAAACAGGAGTAGTGGGAAAAGAGAGGGGGGAAACAGATTAAATACAAAATATTGAACAACATCAGACATAGATAGAATTATAGCGCAATCCAGAAACATCCAGTCTGGACCAACTACATTTAAATTAAATTTTAAAAAAAATCAATGGAAAGTTGATCCGTTATAGCTTTCTGGTCTGTTTTAGAAAGAATTTGGCAGAAAGCCATGTTTGAATGTCTTAAGATCAGACGAGAGAACAGTACTGAAACTGAACCAGCCCCTTTTTATAGTGTGTAAACTGAGAAAACCAGAAAATTTGTAAAATAACTAAGATGGAATGTGAGTATATGCATGCCAGTGTCCCGTGCATTTTGCATTGTTGGTCGCAGTACTGTGCAATATTTCAAAATCTGGTTTTGATATGATACCAAGTAGATACAAGGCCACTATCCTAAAGGTAGCTTACATAGGGGAGAGCAGAGCATATGAAACGAAAGCACCATTAATTTTCTAAATCCCAATACATTTTCATGACCATGATTGTTGCTTTCCACCGTTAATTAGTTAAAACAATAAAGCACACATTTCACACTTTTTCATGTGTTTTGAAACACTGTTTTTTGTAGCTCTGGAGTGGAAATAAACTTGGCCAGAAAGTACTTTGGGTCAACTTCTGTTGTTTTCAATGTGCTATATAAACAAAATAGTCCAGGCATTTTCATAGTTCACATTTGCTTCATTTATTTTTTTCCCCAACTGCAATAAAATAATTCATTTATCATATTTCAGTGGGATGAATGTATTCAGTCAAACGGAATCATTCTGCTACAGTAACAATAATGATGAACACTAAACCTGTGAAAGTTAGCTAATGCTGAAGATCAACGCGAGTAATAACTGAAACATCATTTTCACCACTATCCGCGTGTTCTTTGCCTCTCTGAAGTACAACTACTTGTCTACAAGCACTCGTCACTTTTCACAGTGAAACATGGTGATTGCAGCTGTAAGTTAAACTTTTACTTTGAAGGGAAATGGTTCATTTTCAGTTTTCTTCACCCTCACAGTTTCTTCACATTTGCAGACAAGTCAATACCTTCCATGAAAACTATGGGCAATCTGCTCACAAGCCAGTGTTTTTATTTTGTTGACCAATCATTTCTCATGCAGAATGCGCTCATTTGCTTCTTTTGATGTCAGAAAATTAATCCCTGAACCTCTCAAAATATGCTACCCCAGCAAAAATGAAGAGTTAATAAAAATCATTGGAAATATGAAAAACAGTAAAAAATAAATAAATAAATACATAAATAAAATCTGATATTTTATTTTTACTTTTACAAATTATGTAAGTATTTCTTTTTCATGCAAGAAGAGTTATTAAAATCTTTTTATCAGTTAGTCTGTATATAATATAAAAGTTATATTTGGATTTTGAGTGTTGATCAGATGAAACAAGACTAAAAAAAATGTAACTTTAGGATGTGTGGAATGTAGAGTAGATGCTGCAGATCTACTCTACATTTGAATGCAAAAGTGTCTAGTGTACTTTTATAATTGCATCCTGTGTGCATCCATGTGTCTGTTTTTGTATATGCATGCACCCATGTGTAAGCACAAGGGAGTAAAGGAGTACAGATGACGCCAACTGACAAGCCTGCCCTAAAGACTGAGCTGAACATGTGCTGGCTGTGACAGGAGTCCAAACAGTGACATGATTATTGTGAAGTGCCCTCGCTTCTAATGAATAGCGCCGCACAATTACAGGCAGCGGCAACAGAACCAATGACCTGTCATTTGTTTAACAACATCTATTCAGCTGAGATTTGTAACTCCTGCCACATCGCAGTGTCATTTTGAAGGGCCTTGTCATCATCTGTCAAATTACAGCCTTTCTGGCAGGAATGTGCATGCAGGCAACAAAAAACAATCACTTTAAAGGAACACAGTTTGAAACAGATCACCTGTTTATGCAGGAGGATCGCATAATTGTGGTTTTTAGAATTGAGAAAAAAAAAAAAAAAGCTGGATGTCATTTTTTTGATGTTTGTTTGAGACATGTTGCAATGTGTGCTTTTTCAGAGATAGCCAGAGGCGATAATCTCGAAGGAGACAATTAGTTTACTCTACAGGTAAACCCAATTTAGATTAGTGAGGGAGAGATAAGAGAAAAAAAAGAGCCGAGAGTGTACTGCAGATCGGTACCTTGGTAGCATCTATGTGGTCCTGTAGAGAGTCAATGAAGAGGTCTCCAACAGGCTCCCAGGCATCCCTCACCCCCTCTGCCTGCTCCAAGGCCCCTGCAAGCTCTTCCATTGCAGCCTGGATCTGAAGAAGACGCTCCAAAGTCCTTTCCATATGTCTGGAGGTTTTGTAGAAAATGCAACTTTTTAAAGTTAACTACCCGATCAATTAAAATCTGGAATCAGTGTGAGGAAATAAATCAATCAAAATCCATGGAGCATGCAGTGAAACAACCCATTTATCCAAATTTACAGGCTGTCATTTCAATAAGGCAGTGTATATAAATATATATTTCATTCCACCAGTTCTAAATGGCTTTTGTGCAAAAACAAGTTTCGATATAGAGAAAAGTGAGCTCTGAATTTTCACGACTTCAAACCTTGATAAATGTGTTTTCATAATTGTTTCTGTAATGGATTATAGCTGCCACATTTTGTAATCAGGTTATGGTAATTGTATTACATGAAATATATTGCTACATAAACCTGCTGTGGAGGCACACACACACAGTCATGGGAAGAAACAACTCTTGGCTTTAAAACCATAAAACACACACAGGCATTGTTCTCTTGTATGGATGTATGATCTTATTTTTTGATAAAATAAAAAAGTTTTATTATAAATATACACCACAATCTCATTCTTTTAAACAAACACAGTGGCTGTAGCTCAGGAGGTAGAGCAGATCACCTACTGATCAGAAGGTTGGTGGTTCGATCCCTGGCTCCTCCAGTCAAGTATCCTTGGGCAAGATACTAACCCCAACTTGCTCTCCGATGCATCCATCGGAGTATGAATGTGTATGAATGTCGTTAGAAAGCACTAAGTGTAGATAAAGTGCTTGTGAGATTGGGTGTGATTGGGTGAATGAGGCATGTTGTATAGAGCGCTTTGAGTACTCCGTGAGAGTAGAAAAGCACTATATAAGAATCAATCCATTTACCAATTTAATTGCTCTTTGAACCTTTTCCATTTCATTTTTTACCTACTTCAACTTAATTTGTAGAGCTCATTTTCTCTTATTGCTAAATTTCTAAACACAGTAATTTTCTAAAACTTTAATCTTTAACAGCTGACAAAGGTTAACCACAAATACAAGACAGATTTAATTTCTTAAACATGATTCAGAAATTCAGAAATGATCTAATTTACCCAATAGCAGAGTAAATTGACACCAAGAATGGGTAGAAATCATCTAAGACGAAAGGAAGAAAAATGTGGAAAAAACCGTCTTGAAAAATTAATTTTTCCTTTTCCATGTTTATATTTCATATTTAAAACTCCATACAATTATATACTCACAGGCCAATTCATTAGTTACCAGCACTGGGTGTAACGTGCTATGTTTAACATCAGAAGACGTTTACAGTACGGTCCTAAAGGAAATGTTCTGCATAGCTTGGTTATAACAAATGGCTATTTGAGTTATTATTGCCTTCCACTCAATTTAAGCCAGTCTGTCCA
This sequence comes from Rhamphochromis longiceps, assembly GCF_057381845.1. Taxonomy (NCBI): domain Eukaryota; kingdom Metazoa; phylum Chordata; class Actinopteri; order Cichliformes; family Cichlidae; genus Rhamphochromis; species Rhamphochromis longiceps. The sequence continues at coordinate 38,959,609 of NC_140558.1, forward strand.
TTCTCTTCTGACCTCTGTAATCAACAAAACAACTTATCTTTTTCTAATGATTCTTTGTAAACACTAGAGATGGTTGTGTGGGAAAATCACAGTAGATCAGCAGTTTCTAAAATACTAAGACCACCAGATCTGGTGCCAGATCACTTAAATCACCTCTCTTCCCCATTTCCTCTGATGCTTAAATTAAATTTCTGAAGGTTATCTTGACCATATCCAAATACACTCAGTTAAGTGCATTAATAAGCAGTTAAAGAGGCGGTTCAGATGAAGTGTACTAACAATCTTCAACTATCACAATCTCGAATATTTGCTGTATATTACATGTAGATTGTATTTTTGCAGATTGCACAGTATGCCCTGAACAATGTATTGTAATGAATGTTCCATGCTGTTTTTACAGACTATTGTTTTCAGCATCGATTACATTATTTTTAAAAAAAGAAAGAAAGTAATTGCCGCATGGCTATGATGACAAAAAACAAAAGCCAAGAACACTTGCTAGATATGGTCTGTGGACCCTGATTAAGACTTAGAGTTTATGCCAGTTTGCTTGAAAAATAAACTTAACATATCACTCAGTTTTCTGTGGTAATACTTGCACTACATGATATCTACTTCTCTTTTATCTCTTTTGGTTTTGTTTTTTGTTTGTTTTGCTTTGTTTTTTTAATGAAACAATTTTATTATTTGATGTTTGGTGTTCCCAGAAGTGTCGGAGGTTTTGTGAATGTAGTTTGAAAATTGTTTTTTTTTTGATTATTTGAGAAATAGGAAATGGTTTCAACCAATCTGCTTAAGTAATTCTGAGAAACTGTAATATAATTATGACAAATATGCATTTCTTTTTCCTTTTCCCATTAACTCCATTCCATTATCTCTGTCTTTATCTGTCTTGTTCATTATACATAGACTACAGAGTATACTGCACGGACTCACAAAAGCAAAAAGAATAATCACATATGCCACACCTCTTATATTTAATCATAAGCGAGCTTTAGTCACTCTTCATGACTAAAAGAAAAATAAAGTAATGAATAACAAGTTGTCCAATAGTTTCACAGGCACAGAGACCACAGAATTTGTTTTATTTACTGATGTTTTGTCATTACTAGTTTAATTTAAAAACACTAATTACTAAAATTGTATTGGCAAGGCCTGCAGAGGACACAAATACTTATATTCTGAAGAAAGATCTAAAAATAATTTTCCTTGTACTCAAGTTGATTAAAAATTATGACAGACAAAGAGTACAGAGTCCCAGTGGTGGAATAAATGAAGGGACGGATAATAACCCAGTAAATCTACAGCGTACTTGAATAGAAGTATATATGAATTATCAGCAAAATGTGCTCTTCATACTAAAAACTGGCCATTGTGAGCAACATTATATTGATTGAATTATGGAATGTGTAAGAAGGCTTTTACTACTGTATCGGGTAAGGATTAAGCCAAATAAAACCCCACAAAAAAAACACAAAAAAACCACAAAAAAACAGTTCTACTACGCTATCTTGAATTCCTCTAATCTTTCTTTAATCTCTTGGGGGGCTTAATCAATTATTTAAACAGAACTAAGTTCAGAGACTAAATGTATCTTCGGTAAATTTTCTAGCAACTCCTAGATATCTGAAATATGACAAGCTGTCAGATAAATGCAGTAAAGTAAATTTTACCCTGGATTTTGGTGGAAGCAGAAGGTGCCATCCAGTGGGAATACTAAAGCACAAGTATTTCAAATTCGCAATTAAATAATCCTGATAAACTATAGTAAACAATCCGAGTATGGTTTCTTTTCACCAGTTCAGAAACCACCCTTTATCAGAACAAGATATTTTATATATATATTACAAATAAAAGAGTCTGACCTGTGGCGGTCCACACAACGTGCTGTCAGTTTTTCCCACAGGTCACTGGCTACGTTCGCCTGCTTCCACACAGAGCGGCTCACATTCAAGATCCGCCGGCGTGGAGACACCTCTGTGGAAGATGGAAGAGGTTTGATGGGGTCATGCGGAGGTAACAGCATAAAGGTGCAAAAGAAGAAGTAATAAACGGGAGCATACGGAGAAATAACAGGGTGAAGAGAAGAACGGGGGGTTAGAAGTCAGCCAAGAGAAGAGTAATGATTTAAGAAGGATGGCATATCAACTCGATGAATAGAAACAGGGAAAGAGAAAGGCAGGGGGCCGCTCATGTTGGGGAACACAGTAAGGTTGATTGCTAGAGTATTCCCTCAATGAGCAGCCAGAAGTGAGAGCCAAACACTACAAAGAGGATGTAACCGTGGAGAACCAGAGGAGCATGCTGTATTATTGATCTGAGCAGATGGTACTTTAGAGGTGGTGAACTAGAGCTAATTGGTCCTGACCCACACATTTTCCCTAAACTCAGTGTGACACGAGAGGACGGATCACTGCTAATAACTACTAATGGAACGTTTCACCTGCATGGGTCCTACCAAAGGAACTCAACTAAGGGGGGGTGTATGAGTATGACATTTTGGCTGGAGCAGCAGTTGGCACAGCCGATGGAGGGAGCAGACCTTTTCCATCGGTCAGGGTCTCCTCGGGCTCCTGGAAGGGGTGCTGAGCCAGAAATGCCTGGGCAGACTCCAAGACAGAGTAGATAAATGGCCCACGGGACTTGACATCCTCCATGAATGCCTGCAGGGATACAGAGAGGGAAAAATGTAAAACTATCTCCAAACTTAAGGGCTTTTTCCTCAAAGGACGATGAGGAAGACATGGTCGCAGTTGAACCTGCATCTACTCTCAGAGCATTCTAATACTTAATTATGCAAAATAAATCATCAAATAACTGAAATATTATTATTATTAGAAAATATTATTTCAGTTATTTGATAAATGACATTAATCACCAATCATTGTAACCTCTGGGCTCTTAAACTGCTTTTTTGAAGTTGTAATGTCAAACTTTTTCTGGCTTAGTAAAAAGTAGAGATAGATTGGATATTGGTCCAGTGGTGTTAGGCATCAGAGACAATGAGCAGATGCATGGTTCATCTGTTCAGTTCAGGTCTATGTTGTTCTGTGTTTACTTTGCCATGTGACAGTAGCTGCTCTCAGCAGAGCTAGCATCAAGGAAGCAAACAGCAGGCGGTTTAGAGGTGTATCACAGTTTTCTATCTTTGCGAATGGTTTTTACTTAAACTTTAAACTGTGATCAGAGTGAACTGACATGACTCAAAAACATCCAGCGATGACAATGGTTGTTGATTTACTTTCACTTTCATCATGTTCACTCATAGATTTTACCCGAGGAGCTAGAAGGTCACTGGTTTAGTGTAACAGTTGTTGGTAAGCTTTTACCACACTTACAGTAATACTGTATACTGTGTTGTTGTCAGTGCCATTAATTATTATTTCACTAGTGTGAGGAGGAAAAGGGAGAATCTACTGTGGCTGTAAATGACAGCAGTTTGTACCCTAATGTCTCTCACTTTGATCTGAAATACAACCAGTGTAGTCAGTCTAGTTGCTCCTTCAGCTCCTGGTACTTCTCTATTTTCTCGTGCTCCTTCTTTCTCATGTTGCTGTCAGCTACAATTGCGTCTCTTACAACTGCAGTCTTCTTCTCATTGTCAACCACTTCTATGTCTGGTTCACTGGCCAACAGCTGCTTGTCTGTCTGGACCTTGAAGTCCCACAGGACCTTCGCCCTGTTGTACGCAATCACTTTCATGGTCTCCCATTGGGAATTGGGGACTTCTAAAACACATGCACCACAAATGTTCCTGTACACTATCTCAGTCACTTGGTTGTGCCTTCCAGTGTGTGGAAAAAGTAACATAGAAAACTAGTCGAGGTACACAGCACTATCCTTAAGTAACTATAATCTATTAGTAATATCAGACCGAGGACTGAGTCAAACAACTTTTATATGCCATAAAAATCATCCAAACCACAAAATAGAAAGAAGTTTACATACTAATAATCACCAGCTGACAAGTCTACCCAAGCCTAATATCAAAATATCAGCAAAACCGACTCTATTTATTTATTTTAAATCAAATTCATTTGGATTTACTTAAGATACTCAATAACAGGGTAACTATGAGCAAAGTTATTTAAACATATCTGAAATCTGGATGCTAGAGATAAGACTTTATGAAAGTTTCTCTCTGTGAAATCACCAGTGGAACAAGTAAAAATGTAGCAAGAAACCCTCTGAGTATACTGATTAGAGCAAGGGTGTGTTTGACGTCTATGAATTTTTCACTTGGTGAGAATAAATATTTTATTTTTTCCTTCAGAGATTGCATAACCTTCCTTAAAGATTACAACATGCCACACAGATTGTTTAGCTAACCTATTTAAGAAACACTAAATGGCGTACATAAAATTAACTTGCTCAAATGCATGGGTTACTTAACACAATCACTAAACACACATAAACACACATACACACACACACACGTTCCAGTGAAGTTACACGGCTCTCTGCTTGTGATGAGAGCCCAGGGCGCATAGGACTCTACTGGGTGCACTGGTCATCTGCCCTTCAAGCACAGAAGAGCCAATTAGCTCAAGAGCTCAGCTCCACTGGGTCACATTCAACAGTACTCACTATGCAAATTACAGACAAGGAGTCCAGTGTGTAAGAAAGCGCAAACACATATACACACCTTTGTAATGATAGTTGCTATTGTTGAAGCTACCCACAGGGGGCGCTCTGTAATCAATGAGATATACAGAATAGAAGAAGAAAGTGATCGTGGTAGAAAGAATAATAAACAGCTAGCTGAAGCTAGCACCAGGAGCAATTCTTGATGTTTTATTCATAGAGGAATAAGAACATTACATGGTACCAGGAGACGGGTTAAGAATAAGAAGCAACGCAACAAGATGGATGCAATAAAACCGCCAAGTCCGTTGAAACTGACTGGAAACGTGGATGCAAGTTGGAGGACTTTCAAACAGCAGTTCAAACTGTATATTGCAGCTGTCGGAGTGGATCGACGGGCAGATGAAAGAAAAATAGCCATGCTGCTCACCATCGCCGGCACAGAAGCAATAGAGGTCTTCAACACTTTTGTGTTTGCTCAGCCCGAGGACAAAGATAACTTTGATGAAGTCATGAAGAAATTTGACGAGCACTGTCTGTCAAAGAAAAATGAAACATACGAGAGATACGTCTTTCGCTCACGCTTACAGCATCAGGGTGAGTCATTTGATACTTTTCTCACAGACCTCAAGATCAAAGCTCAGTCCTGCAATTTTGGTGATCTCAGAGACTCTATGATACGAGATCAAATAGTGTTTGGGACTAATGAGAAGAAGCTCCGAGAGAAACTGTTGAGAGAAACAGAACTAACGCTGGAAAGTGCTATAAAGATAAGTCAAGCCAGTGAGCTAGCACGACAACATGTACTGACGTTTAGAGAGCCTGTTCAAGGAGCAGCGCAACAGGAAAATGAGGCAGTGAATGCAGTGTCGATTAAAAGAAAGCCATGGAGTAAATTCAAAAACAACGACAACAAAAACAAAACGTGTGACAATGAAATGTTCACTTGCAAGAGATGCGGAGAGAAACACAGACCAAAACAATGTCCCGCATATGGAAAAAAATGTGCAAAATGTAAAGGACAAAACCATTATGCAAAAATGTGTCTCTCCAAAAACAAGGGACAAAAAGTACACACTGTGCAGGAAGACACAGATGACAGTGATGATCTAAGTGAAACATTTTTCATTAAGATGGTGTCACATGAAGAAGATGTCAATGCACAGTCTTCAAGACATAACACTGGCCAAAGTGTTAGTTCAGTCACAGATGATAAATGGACTGCTCCACTGTTAGTCAATGGGACATTGGTAACATTTAAAATTGACACAGGGGCCAAAGCTAACTTGATCAATGAGAAGGATTTCAAGGCACTGACTGAGAAGCCTAGAAGATTTACAGAGAAAGTCACGCCGCTGAGGGCCTACAATAACCAGCCAATACAAACAAAAGGAGGATGCAGACTTAAAGTGACAGCAAAAGGCAAACAGCATAACATTTTGTTCACCATCGTACCTGATGGACACGAGTCACTTTTAGGAGATAAAACATCTGAGGATTTGGGACTAGTAAAGAGGATCTATCAGATTAATACTGACACCATGAAAGAAGCCAAACAAGGCAAAAGACAGGAACACCAAGGGCATGAAGGAAGTTCAGACATTATCAGTAAATTTCCTTCAGTCTTCAAAGGACATGGAACATTGCCTTACACCTACAAAATCCAGCTCAAGGATGATGCCGTGCCTGTGGTGCATGCCCCAAGGAGAGTGCCTGCTCCATTACGGACAAGTTTGAAAAAAGAGCTTGAAAGAATGACTCAAATGGGTGTCATTGAACGAGTGGAAGAGCCCACAGACTGGGTGAACTCTATCACTTGTGTCAAGAAAAAGAATACAGGTGCCTTAAGAGTCTGCCTTGATCCCAAAGATCTAAATGAAAATATTAAAAGAGAGCATTATCAGATCCCTAAGAGAGAGGAAATAATGAGTGAAATGGCAGGAGCTAAGTTTTTTAGCAAACTGGATGCATCACATGGATTTTGGCAGCTGAGGCTAGACCCAGAAAGCAGCAGGTACACTACCTTTAACACGCCATTTGGGCGTTACTGTTTCTTGAGGCTCCCATTTGGAATTAAATCAGCACCAGAGATCTTCCACAGGGCAATGGAGTCCCTGATCGAAGGGCTGGAAGGCACCAGAGTCTACATAGATGACCTCGTAGTCTGGGGAAATACAAGGCAACAACATGATGAAAGGCTGGAGAAACTTTTGTGGAGAGTTAACAAGAATGGACTTAAACTGAATAGAGACAAGTGCCTCTTTGGTGTTTCAGAGATGACCTTCCTGGGAGAGAAGGTTACAAGTGAAGGGGTGGAACCTGATCAGTCAAAGGTACAAGCCATATTGGATATGCCAGCACCCACTGACAAAAAAGGTGTCTTGCGAGCAATGGGGATGATCAACTTTCTGGGTAAGTTCATTCCTAATCTTACCTCCAAGACAGCATGCCTAAGGGAGCTGCTACAGCACAACACAGTGTTCGAGTGGACGGTCCGGCATGAGAAAGAGTGGAAAAAATTGAAGGAAACTGTAACTACAGAGCCGGTCTTGACATTCTTTGATCCATCAAAGCCAACAAAAATTTCAACAGATGCCTCAAAAGATGGCTTGGGAGCAGTTCTGCTCCAAAGGAACAAAGACAAGTGGCAACCTGTAGCATATGCGTCCAGATCAATGACAGAAACTGAACAACGCTATGCTCAAATTGAAAAAGAGACTTTGGGCTTAGTGTTTGGGTGTGGAAAATTTCACAGCTATGTATATGGATTACCAACCTTTACAGCAGAGACTGATCACAAACCTCTCATCTCGATCAGAAAAAAGAACCTCAACGACATGTCACCCAGAATTCAGCGCATGATGATGGTGTTGCAGCGCTATGATTTTGAGCTGATCTACACGCCTGGGAAATATATCGTACTCGCGGATGCTTTATCCCGAGCGCCAGCACCAAGTGGTGACAGGTTAGTCAGCACTACAGCCGAGGAGGCTGAAACACATGTAAACATGGTAACTGCCTCACTCCCAGCATCAGATGTCATGTTGCAGCAAATTGTACAGGAGACGACAAAAGATCCAGTGCTGCAGAAAGTATCACACCTTATACAGAATGGGTGGTCAAAAGGAGTCTGTCCAGGGTTCTACTCTGTGCGAGCTGATTTATGCATGGCTAATGGGCTGGTGCTGAGACAAAACCAGATTGTCATACCGCAATCCATGCGGAAAGACATGCTTCAGCGTATCCATGAAGGACATCTTGGAGTGGAGAAATGTAAAAGGAGAGCGAGAGAAGCAGTTTACTGGCCAGGCATCAACAGGGATATTGAAGAGATGATACAGAAATGTGAAACATGTCTCAAACATCACTACAAACAAACAAAAGAGCCAATGCTGGCAGCAGATCTACCCACTGCACCATGGCAAAAGGTAGGCACGGATTTATTTCATCTGGATGGCAAGGACTATGTTTTGGTGATTGACTACTATTCTAATTATCCAGAAGTGGCACAGCTTTCCAGTACATCAGCACAGTCAGTCATCACACACATGAAGGGCTTTTTTGCCAGACATGGAATTCCGCAGTGTGTCATCAGTGACAATGGTCCACAATATGACTGTAGAGAATTTAGTGACTTTGCAAAACAATATGGATTTCAACATATCACCTCTAGTCCCTTGTATCCCCAAGCGAATGGACAGGCAGAAAAAGGAGTCCAAATAGTAAAGAGATTGTTCAAAAAAGCAAGAGACAGTAAGACCGACCCTTACCTGGCTCTGCTAAGCTACAGAGCTTCATCCCTGGAGTGTGGGGCATCACCTGCTGAGCTACTCATGCATCGCAAGCTCCGCACCACACTTCCACACATTTCCAAGGAAAATGACAATGCACATGACAACAAGCTGACCGACAAAAGAATGAAACTCAAGCACAGACAGAAAGGGAACTATGACAAAACTGCAAGGCGTCTGGAACCGCTTCAGGAAAGAGATGTTGTGAGGATTGCAGGTCCAGATTTCTGGGACAAAAAAGCAACAGTTCTCAGCGAAGTAGGGCCCAGATCGTTTGCTGTTCAGACAGAGAATGGACAAGTGTTAAGAAGAAACCGGAGAAGTCTGTTAAAGACACAGGATGTTAAACATCAGGACACAGAGACTGGAACTGAACAACGAGGTGCTAACCCTGTTGAGCACCACAGTGAGCCTCCTTCACCTTCCCCAATGTCTGAGATACTGAGAAGGTCTACCAGACCTAAGAAACCTACAGAGAGGCTCATAGAACAAGTGTGAGCTGTTGTGGTAAAGAATTGTTAAAAAATAATAATAATAAATCACAAGTAAACAACGGATAATAATTCATTTAGAATAGTAATTGTTCACACTTAATTGATACCTGCTGAGTTATGTGTTATTGACTGTTCAAGCTGTCAAAGGTGAAGAGTTCTAATGTGCTTGAGGGCTGTATGGGATTCATTTGGTTCATTCTGGAAGATGTAAGGTATACATTTGGATTTATTTTGTTTGACTTGTGCTACAATTTTTGGTTATAAAAAAAAAAAAAAAAAAAGAATACTACTGAATGTAGCTTGTTGCACAATTTATAACATGTTGAATGTTAGACAAGAATGTTCAGATGTTACAGAGTAACAGTTCTCTTTGGAATTGTGGTTAGTATAACACCAACCTGTTTGGAAAGGGGATGTAATGATAGTTGCTATTGTTGAAGCTACCCACAGGGGGCGCTCTGTAATCAATGAGATATACAGAATAGAAGAAGAAAGTGATCGCGGTAGAAAGAATAATAAACAGCTAGCTGAAGCTAGCACCAGGAGCAATTCTTGATGTTTTATTCATAGAGGAATAAGAACATTACAACCTTCACTATTACTGAGGAGATAGCCAGAGCCTTCCTGGGGCCTCAAAGAAAGCCAACGTGTCAACCTTCTCCATTCTTCTGCACTAATCTTTGTTCTGTTTAAAACATAGCGCAGGTGTGAGAATTAATGCCAGGGATATTTCCTCTCTTCAGAGTAATTTATTTAGGTGAAGCCAATGTTCTCAATCCTCTTACGGTATAAAGAGATTACATTTTCAGCTAAAAATCTACATTACTAGCTGGAATTAGCAGTGCTGTGAGCCACTGCAGGGACAGTGTTTCAGTGTCTATGAAAATCCCCAGGACCAGAGCCCGGCAGGCCTGATAACAGGCAGCAAGTAGAGTGAAACAGAGAGCCTCAAATGAAACACCAGCAAACACCGGCCGCCACCATGCAAACATGCAAAAGTGTGGCACGACGGGGAGCTGCAGCAAGAGATAAGATTCCCAGTGCAACAGTCTTGAAGAAAACCTGCTTTCTGTCTTTTTCCTCTTCCTCTCTCACACTCTTTCTCCAAGCGCAAATTCCCTCCTTAACCTTTCATTCTCGCCTCGCCTCCTTCCTTTCCTTTACCCACTTTTCATCCTCTCTAGCTCTCTATTCTTTCCGTCGTCTCTTTAGCTGCTTTGCTGCCCAAAGAGGAGCTGAGCCATGGATTCCCTGAGCCAGCTGTCATGTTAAAACTTTAATTCCAGCTAAATTTCACACTCAGAGGCTTCATCTTTGGTTGAAGGAACATTAAGAGCGAAGCCTTCAGATCAGATTAAGATACATAATGCATGGCGGAGAAAAAGTCAGGGGGAGGAAATAACTTCATTGACTTGGTCTAAACATTTTGACTCCCTTTACTCATCCCGGATGCTCCTTTTCTATGTGCTTCTGACAACACAGAAGTAGATGAATTTTCATTTCATTTTCCTTTTGCAGCTACTGCAGACACACAAAATCCTTTCCAATGCCAAATTGCTCAGTCGTTCCAACACCGAAGCACGCACAGCCATACACTATTTCCCCCAATACGTATCTTACCCCTCTGTCACTGCCCCAAATATACACACAGCAAATATGCTCCCAAGCCAGGGCTCATGCAGATGTAGAGACACACATACACAAGTGTAATACAGTGAGAACTCCACTCACACACAACAACATCAGAATAAATCCACTTAAGATCAATAATTCACATTTCTTAAAACGCTTTAATTCTCTATAGAAAACCGAAATGCAATTTCCCTCTCTGCTTTGTCGGAAAAGTTTTAGAACGACCAGACGCTCGGGAAGCGGCGGCATCACAGATTATAAAGGCATGCTGTGCTGAAAATGGGACATTCGAGGAGAGAGGAGAGGAGCAGAAAGGAGAGGAGAGGAAAGGAAAAATTGTACATTACATCCTAGTAAGGATATACTAAAAATAGATTATAGTAAATGTTGTATTTTACAATGTTGTAATATATTGTAATTGTAATGTATGTCTTATAAGAGATGGATCTCCCATGTCTCATGATTTATTCATGAGACATGAACCCAACATGACCCTTTTAGCTTTTTCTGATCTAACACAATTATAAGAATTAATTATAAATCACATAAACATGCAATTTGTTCGAGAAAATGCAAAAGCTTTATTTTCCTTATGGGTATAAACCCCCATGTAAGTGGTAATTAAAGAAAGAGAAAAAAATACAGTTGGGGTTATAAAAACCTGTCGAGGGGTAGGAGAAAATACACATAAGAGTGACTAAGAAAAGGGACAGGGAGAAAAGAGAATGAAGAGAAACCCGGGGGAGAGCATAGCACAGATAAATGTGGAGTTTAAAGGTGTCTTTTGTTTTGTTTTTTATTGTTATTGCCGGCCTGCTAATTGGGAGTCTGATTTCACAGTGTACCAGTTGAGATGGGAGTTGAAGTGGTGTGAAGCAGGAGCCACAAACCTATGTCAAGTGGCCTTTCAGACGCACTGCACAAACTGGCAGCATGGAAAATTGGAAAAAGGGTGGAATGGGAAACTATGCTGTAGTTACAGAACCAATTACAAGTTTGTGCGAGCGGAGGCTACTGTAGGTGTCTGCGTGTATGTGTGCATGTGGCTACATCACTACCACTTCACAAGATATATCACTGCCGAGTAAGGGCTAAGGCGATTTAGTGGGAAATGAAAAAAAATATCCAGGAGATCATAGTTGATGTTTTTCCAAATACTTGCTATCACAAAGAAATCCGAAGAGAGTAAAAATGAATGGTTTTATACCCTCCACACACACTCCTTAAAGTATATTATAAAGCCTTGAATATTTGATTGCATTATTTGACTTAAATAATAATCAAAATCATTTTGTTCTAATGGATGACACACACACACACACACACACACACACACACACACACACACACACACACACACACACACACACACACACACACACACACACACACACACACACACAGAAAGGGAGGGAGAAAGAAAGGGAGAGCTGCCTGCTAGGCAGTTCCTGTCTGTACCAACTTTATGAGTTTCCACTAACACACTGCACACAGGGCTATAAGACATGTCAAGTTAAAAAGATTTCAGTTGAAAGATTTCCCTCCCTTAAAGACATCCTGGGGTTTCTATGGTTGTGCCACCAGTGGGTATCATTAACACACAGGAAATCCATTTTTTCTTTTGATCTCGTCAATAAAAATTCACTGACAAAATATTGAAACTTGCACTCATTATGCTGGCTTGTTAAATCGAACAAGTCTGATGTAATAGAGCTTGGAAACTGGATGCATGTATGGTAAGTATGGCAACAATGTAGTCTAAACACAGAAATTCAACTTATTATACTTGATTTGTTTGTAAAAGTCCAAATCAGCTGTTAAGATATTATGGTGAAGTACCTTTTTATGCTAACACCATCAAACATGAAATGCATACGCACTCAAAGACATACCACATATGTGTTATGTTAACTGATGATTTTCAGTTGTTGCAGGTGTGATAACGTGCAGCAACTTCACCTTTTAATAATCTCTGTTTTAGATCAGTGATGTTGTGATGGCTTGTCCTGCAAATACCCTGCCTCTCACCCAAAGTCAAGTGGGTCCATCACCCTCTGCAACCCTGAGCTGAAAGAGATTTAATGCATGTGAAATTTCTCTTCCTTTTGATGTATTTTCTAAATAATATATTTAATCACCACTTATATGTTGGAAGGTTGTCTTTGATCAGCATCACAGTTAAAACTTTGTTGGTTAAGAGAAATGCACTTAGTGGTAAATCTAATGCACTATAATTACAGACCCAGCTTTCCAATTATAGGTAATTAAGTAACATAAATGACAGCGTGACAACCTGACAGAAACATAAATGTAGATGTATGATGCTGTGTTTTAAATAACTGCATATACATCTAAGAGCGATAACCTTAAGAGTCAGAGTACATGTTTTGTGCAGGGTGAGGCAAGGACATACACTGGCCAGAAATATTGCTGCACGTGTTAACTGTTGCTGTGTGAAACAGACACACACAGGGCAGTGAGCGCCAGCAAGTTTATGGAAAACTGAGAAAGTCACCGGATGACTGCTCATTAAAGTCACACACAAATTTCGGCAGATTTACCTCACTACTGCGGGAAAATCTAATGATAGCACAAATTTCTTGGAAGTAATTGAATTCTCAATGTATGAATCAGACTTCCTATTCTGAATGCTGTTATCAGATCTGAACACTGATTGATTAAAACAGCAGTTCTCCTAGTTTTGCTGCAAAGTTCTATGGTGGACTAACTTTGACAACATCTCATCATAACCTAACCTATAAGTTATAGGTTAGGTTATGACGAGATGTGATGAGATGTTATAGGCTATAACCAACCTAACTTCTTCCTTGAAAAAGACCACTAAGTGGGTGTGCAGGGCCTTAAAAGAGAAATGGAGTAGCCAATTAGATTAAAGCACCTCATTCCCATGTGTCTTTAGATGGTGATGAAGATGGGTAAGAGGCCTGAGAAGAAATGGCTAATGAGATCTCAGCCACAGTTCTTTGGAAGTGGTCCTTTTTTCACTCCTCTATAAGAATAGACTCTTTTAAAGGGAGCGATCATTGTACATTGCTCGATAACTTCCTATATCATTTTTAATTTCCCTTCTGAGGAGGAAATATATATATATATATATATATATATATATATATATATATATATATATATATATATATATATATATATATATATATATATATACACATACACACACATATACATATATGAACAAAAGTAGCTGCTGGACAGATACTGTACATGACCTGGGAAGATGTAAAGCTATACACGACAAATTAAGCTTATATAATCATACTGCACTCTAATTAGCTTAACTCCTGTCACAAGAGCTCCTGAGTCCTGCAGAATCAGTTTTCAGCCAATAGCCAAAGTTAAATTATGAGCATCTTTACATTCAGTACAAGTATGAAAACATTCACTGGTCTAAACTGACTTGTTCAATTGATCACTTATAATTCTGTTAGCTCCTGGGTTTTTTGGCCCTCTTTCCACACAAGACCTTGAAAGATTTACAGGCCAGTTCAAATCACTGAACCGTGAGAGAATTATCTGAGAGGACGACATGTTGTCAATGTTCCCTAAAGCCTTAAACTTTGTTACTGACAAAAAGAAAACTTAAATTAGCTACCAATTCCATCAGCTTTAAACTGGTAATGCTTGTTTGTTGCTTGTATTCAACAAACACATCACCATTAAGTGGTACACATAACCCACAAAGAATGAGGCCTAATCCTTAGGTGGCTCAGTGTTAATGAATCTGTTTATTTGCCCAAAAGTCTCTAAAATCTTTTAAAATCATGGTTTTAAAGTGCAGCGCTTTTTCCTGCTACAATTAATCCCCTGAATCCCAGCCGTGGATGTAATTTGTGATCTGGAATTGTGAACATGACTTAAAGATGGACAAACACACAAGTCACAAAACCTCTAAATAGCTTGAGCTCTATTGTTCAATCTATGTAATTAATTAACCATCTCAGTTTGATTTTTAAGCAACAACATCAAAATTGTAAAGGTTCCAGCTTTAAAAATATTATAATTAGGTACTTTTACTTGTTTCACATACATATGTGTGGATGTCAGGAATCATATCATATCATTTGTGTGTTACAAAAACATAGTAGTTGCGGCTGTGGTTCAGTCAAGTTGAAAAAGAGCAGGCTCATTCCTTAGATTAACCTGGTTAGTTGGAGCAGTTTGTTTAAGCTGTTCCTGAGTGAACCAAAAAAAAGTGAGCTGGTATAGCTTGCATTTGATTGGAGGGTTTCAAAGTTTGAATTTCTTTCATTATTATTTCACTTAGTTAGTAAACCCGTTTCTTTGTGTATTCGCCAGCTGTCTTTTGGAGATCCGAGCATCCTGCAGTGTACTCCATCAATGCCTCCATCAATAGTATCAACGACAGCTAAACTTGGAGAAAGTTTCAGTTATCTAGTATTGATTCAAACTGGACAATAGATGCCGGTTTGATCGATATCTCGGATATCTGCAAAAGCTGGCAGAATAGAGACTTGTTATCTGCAAACTCCAAGCATGCTTATCCTTGTGCTTTTATTACTGCTCTGCTGAAGATTCAAATCCAGAATATTCCCCTGATTCAAATCTGGACTATTTTAGCTTTTATCAAGTAAAAGAAAAAAGTGCAGACACTGCCCCAAAAACCACACATCACACAGGTAAATGGGCTGCATTTATTTAGGCGTTTTCTAGACTTTATACTGATCAAAGTGATTTATCCATACTGACACAACAGGGGCATTTGGGGGGTTTAGTGTTCTACATGAGGCAACATCAGCATGGAGACTTTTTGGTTAATGAACTATCAGCACATGACCTCGAGCATGCTCCCAGTATAATTTCATATTGTCTAATATGGACATAGATATATGGCTTTTAAAATTGAGAAGAAAATCCTTTAATATAGCAAGAATCTTATCCCCTCTATCACATATAATCAAAGAATGCATTTATGCATTTTAGTTTCTGTTGTATTTTATATACATATATGGTTTTCTTTGGCTAATTTTTCAGTATGAATAAGCTGTGTATCTAATTTTCCTTTTGAGAATAACCACATCTTGTAAACTGGGTACTGAAAAGGAATTATCCACGTTACCTGGTGGAACTCCCTCTGGTGCTGGACAGCTCCCACATCACCTCCTATGGGCAGCTGCTCCGACAGCTCCTCGTCCTTGGCCGTCAGCCATTCTATGATCTCCTGCAGGGAGAGCTGCAGCTTCCCGCTGTTGTCGGAGAAAGCCTCTAGCCGCACCCTGCCAGCACATACAGCAACACATTGCTTTAGCAAACAGTAGGATTTTCCAACTCACCAAATAAATGCTGCAGATGACAGTTGGTCACTGCAGCCTATTTTGCACAATAGCAACATGTTTACATGTTTTCTTAGATAACTTCTAAACCACTCATTAGCAGTGTCACTTGAATTTGCAGTTCAGTAATGACTCTTAATATCACCTGCATGCCATGTTATTTTTCCAGTAGTCACCCAGGTATTTTTCCATTTGAAGTCCAACCTTAAGAGTCTAAAGGTAAGTAGCACACTGTCCAAGGTGAAATGAAAATATATTTCATGAGAAATTTGCTTTTTCAAGGATAAAGAAAATTGTAGCTTTTTTGCAGCAGTGATATGAATTAATCCTTAAAAGGTTTTCAAACAGTTCCCACAGATGGCCCAATTTATGCTGATTATTTTGTTGTTCCCACCAGATGGAATACATTATCAGGACAATACTGCAGGAAGTACTTTTTATAGCTACGAGAATGGTGAGCAAAGGGCAAGTAATAAAGGAAGACAGACTGGTTGGTCAGGTGTACATCCTACAGCAAGATAATAACCCACTAACATTTGAATAAAAGAACTAAGTGGTAGGTCTTAAATGGCACTCATTCTGGTTTGGTGTGAAGCGGAGAGGTTAAAAAAGGTCAAAGAATGTTCCCACAAATGTGTTGCTCTATGTTTAATTTTTTATTCGAGAACGAGAGTCAAAACTGTGTTTAGATGATGAATAAGTCAAAAACTTAGTTAATTCTAAAACAAGCTCAGACAACATACCTTTAAACAATCTTGAATTATTCATAATCTAAAGATTTAACACGGGCATCTTTTGTTAACAGCTTGGGTTTATCAATTCTGAAGTAAGCTTCAGATGGTAATGTTTGGTTATCTAAGCTAGAGAGAGGTAGCATGTGATAATTTAAAAGACAACTTATACACAGAGGTAGCAACAATATGCCAAGGTGTGAAGCATCTTGCCTGCAAAAGTACTGCCAGGAGGAAAGACTGCCACCAGGAAAACATGGACATAAAAATGCAGAGTTAAAATACTTTAGCACCTTTTAAGTGTTTATCAGCAAGAAAGAGAAAGAGACTTTAAACATATTGGTAGACACATATGATCGAGTATAGAGTAGCACTATATGTAACACTGTACTTCCAACGTGAACACACAAAAAATCTGTATAAATGAATGCCTTAATTTCAAGTACAATGACAGCATTACTGGATCCATGGACAGGGTGATGGTGAAATGACAGTACAATGCTACATTTTCTTTATTATATTTGCTAAATATAAATACTTTTGTTCTTTTTTTGCAGTCTTTTAATCTATGAAGCAAGGGGATATTTTAAATGTATGTGTTACAAAAAGTTGATAGCAACACTTTTTCAGTCTTTTGAGTCAGTAAAAGTTGGAACAAGGATAGTAGCTACGTTTTTGGTCTACTTTTGTCTGAAATCAGAGAAGATTTACTATGTCAAAAATGACTTGAGATTTTTATGGTAAATCTGAAAATTCTGTAACTGCTGCTAAATGAGATGCAATACTGGACTATTCTATTTCTTTTAATCAAAGATGCATGCAATGTCTTTTATGTAGAATCCCACATGGTAGCGGTGCAAGGTGAGAGGCACAGAGTTGTAGATGACAGTATTTTCCAGGCTGAAGTGAACTAGGTTCACATGACAGAAGGAAGTTATCTGTTCGCCACCTGCCAGCAGCATAAGAGATATCTGAGGGAAGTACTGCTTTTGTAGCACAGTTGGCGCCGGCAGTGTGGGGGCAATGTGAAAGCTTCCTCGTGTTTCAATTACACACCAGAAGCCAGCACTCAAATATCATTATTCCTGCACATCACAATTTGCCAGCACTGTCACATCAAAGATGATGAGTGGGAGCGAAAGCAAGAGTGAAAAAGACGTGTTACTGCTCACATCTGTAAATGAGAGAGGACTTTGCAAAAACCTAACTTGATTCAGATGACAATTTATGTGAAATCAAAGCAAAATCTTTAAGATTTTAGCTGCAATTAAATAGAAAACCACCAGAGATGAACTTCTGCAAGACACAAAGTTAGTTAATTACATGCTGCTAAATGGAGTTTAAGCAAATACTTATTTATAATCTTTCAACCTGAACCAACAGCATGCCACCATCGCCGATTCCATATTACTGACTGAAAAAAGGACTGTAAGGCAATATTATCCAAATTGAATTCAGCATAGATGGGCTCTGACACATAAGGGATTAGGTGTCAGGTCAGCGATGGCAGTTTCAGAAATCGCATGTGGGGAAAGCTTCGAGACTTTAAGGAGAAAAAGACAGAAAGGTGAAATCAAGCTTGTAAGTGCACGTTTCAGAACTGATAGGCCTCTTTGTTCAACCCTGTGTCAGAAAACCTGTGTGAACCAGACCATGATGTCCCCTAGCCTCTTGTTGCCCCTCCAGCTGTACTCGCTGTGGTAATTGAATCAGAGAGGAGCTGTTTTTCCATGGCCCCTGCAGAAGAGGCTGTCAGTCCATAACAGGCGTGAGGACACACACACAACCATACCAAAAATACACACATACAATCACTCAGCATGAATGGAATGAGTTTTCTGTTTCAAGTAAGAGCAAACCAGGGCCTCGGATATATCTAAGTAAGGTCATCCATCAAAAGATGACCCTGACACTTTTGCAGAGAAGCTTCAAAATGCTTCGAACTATGCAGCAGACATTCACACAAGCAATCAGAACAGGCACGAAGAAACACGCACATACACAGCTCAGAGCGCATTCGCTGATCACTGCTTTCCATTACACACACCGAGGGTGAAACAAATAGAGCGCTGTGCTGGAATGTAATCGCTGTCACATGGTGAGGGCTGCCAAGAACAACTCCTGCCCTGCTAAGCTACAGGGAGCCCAGGCTTAAGGTTTGCCAGTATGTGAGGCTGACTGAAGTTATTTTATCTCAACTGGAAACATCATGATATTCATTTAGGTTTTTTTATGGGTCAGCCTCTGCTGCACTGGATAAGGAGATGCCAGGGATTTTGCCTGTATGTGTCCAAAAAGAGGGAAGAAAGGACCAAAAGAGGAAAAGGTTTGGTGGGTGAGCTCTTCTTACTTTATCCAAACTTATTCAGTCTAGGTTTTGATAGACGATATGGCATCTTTGTGGTGATATGCGGTGTTTAGTATTTGCTCATTTGTTTTCTTTTGTTTGTAATTTGTCTGACCATTGTATGTGGGGAAAGCTTTTGTTGAGATGTCTACTCCTGGGAAGATTGCGGCATTCAATCAACACACACCTGAATGGCTGAGACCAGCAAACTGCCTAAAACGTCTGCTTTTGCAGAAGTGGTCACATTTTTTCCCCTTAGTAGCATCTGGCTGCCAGTAGTAGTACACTCTAAATTCCTAAGGAAGCAGTAGGCGTGCACCTAGTTTCCTACAGGATTGCGCAGAGAAAACTTTTTTTCACATTGAAGAACAAAGGGAGAAAATTAACCAAAAACAAAAACATTCTGTGGGTCTGTTCGTGTTTGTGCTGTGCATAGGCCTGTATCTATGCCTGTCTCAAGCTGCTCAAAAATAGCCAACAGGCTTGATGGCAATGCCAGAAATAATCGATACAAATGAGCTAATGGCAATGCTTGAGTGCATGGTAGACTGCTTCCTGTGTCCGCCCTTGACACGGCACACGCTCAACGTACAGAGTCATCTGCTGGCATCACAAACAACAGTCTAATGATTGAAAGGCAGCCAGTTGCACGAGCACACACGATGAGATACTCTGGTCTGAATTGAGACTGGTACTCAAAATACCAGATATTGTCATAGTGAAGAATGCATACCTTTTCATTTCCTGGATTAGCGTCATGCGATGGATTCATAAGAGATAAAATATGCCACCCAACATTAGAGAGACTGATCTTTGTTGTGAATATGAATAAACAGATTCTTGCTACAGCAGCTGAGGTAACAATCAACATCCCCGTGTCCTTGAAAACGACACTGCATCATTATCAGCTCATCGCTGTGGTGGCTCTGGAGAAGAATGCCAATCACAATGTTCTGGGTGTAAATATAAGATTGCATTGCTCCTTGGTTAACCTTTCAGTGTAAGTCAGTGTTCTACCAGGTGAAATAATGTGTTACATGAAAATTAATGGTGTGTGTCAATATTTCTTGAGATTTAGCATCAAAAGTAAATAATATGGTCAAACAAAACTCCAATTCCCTAATCGGTGAGAAAGATTACAGAGAGAAACATAGTGCTTGGTTCGATGATTAATTCATGCATAGGAGGATATGCTCAGTGTTTCTCCTGATTTAGAAGAGAGTAGCGTGCTAGCGTGTTGCCTCGGGGCCCAGAGAAGCTTTGAGCACAGCCCCCTCATCTCATTCTTTCTCAATTGCAAAGACATTGCAAGAGAGCTGCCAATGTGATGAGCCCTGTTGATACAACCACTGCATTTTGTTCAATTATGTATAAAGAATTATTTTTTCCCCCCAAATCTCCTTTTGGTTTTGAATTCTGCTTTATACTCAATTTGATTGTTTTTACCTTCATACAATAAAGGATTAACCTTCTTTTTGTTTTCAACCCACTCTGTCATAATTAAATGTTGCAGATAATCAGCACATTAGAAAGCTTTCCACCAACGAACCAAGTCGTCCTTTGGGTACTTTCAGTTTGCTGCCAAAAAAAGTGAGTCTTTGAATGTTTCAAATGGTAAATGGCCTGTATTTGTATGATAAGATAAGATAACTCTTTATTGTCATTGCACAGTCATACATAGTACAGTAGTACAATGAAATTGGAAAACTGTCCTACGTCGGCACTACATATAACACAACACGACACGATATGACACATCACAACACAACGTATAGCGCTTTTCTAGTCCCTAAGGACCCCAAAGCGCTGGTGCCTCACACACTGGTGATGGCAGCTACATTGTAGCCACAGCCACCCTGGGGCGCACTGACAGAGGCAAGGCTGCCGGACACTGGCGCCACCGGGCCCTCTGACCACCACCAGTAGGCAACGGGTGAAGTGTCTTGCCCAAGGACACAACGACCGAGACTGTCCAAGCCGGGGCTCGAACTGGCAACCTTCCGATTACAAGGCAAACTCCCAACTCTTAAGCCACTCCCATATATCTAACTACACAAAACCTTTGGCTGGTAAGTGGCTCAATCTGTCACATTAGCAAAATATAAATTTATGACCTGATCAAGAAAAATGAGAAGGATCACTAAAATGACCAATCAGAACTTATGGTTTGTCTTTTTTTTTTGCTTGTTTGTTTTTCCAATCTTCATGTCTTTGTGGAATGAAAAGCCAAAACACAACTATAAGAAATTAATGAAAAATTAAATGTTCAGATAAAAGACATTGCAACATTTGGATAAGTAATTCAAGAAGCAGCAATAAATGGCTGGGGCTCTTTCATATCATTAGTACAAAAATGGATTTGAACAGAACTCTAATGGTCTATTGCTAACATTTAAAATTAATTTTCCTCCTGTTGGAGCAGAAACTACTTTCTTGCTGTTCAACTACTTTTTGCCTCCAATTGCAGTCTCTAATTGTCTTTCCTCAGAAAAGTGCACATATTTTAAAAATAGTAGGCTATGTTTTTAGACTAAATCTTGTAGCATGTTTTGTTGCCGACATTTGCAATAAAATGCAACCTGTCTCAAATAGGTAAATGTACAGTGAGCATAGTTATGCCAGTGTGGGGTTTTTTAACATGTCATATTGTCTTTTTTTTATATATATATCCTGGCAGAGTCAAAATTGTTAGCCCCTCCTGATGCTAATAGTCAATTCTATATTCTTTTTGCTAACAGTTATCTGCTGACTGCTGGAGGTTTTCTTTTAAAATCTTCACATAAGCTTCTTTCTTCATCCTTTGCACTTTAATGAGATTCCCAGTTCTAGTTGCACTGAAGCATCCCACAGCATAATACTCCCACCGCCATGTTTCACTGTTGAGACAGTCTTCTTTGGGTTATGTGCCTCTCCCTTCTTTCTTCAACCATAAGCAGCATCTCTGTGGCCAAAGAGCTTTAGTTTAGTCTCATCTGACTACAGAACTCACTTCCAGTATCCATAATCTTTCTCCATTGTCTGTTCTGCAAAAGTTTTTCTTGGTCTGTAACCTCACTATATATTACTGTGCACGATTCTAGTGATTGTCTTCTTTGAGACCACAGTTCCCAACTTGGCTAAGGCATCCATGAGTGTCTTGGCAGTTGTTCTGGGGTCTTTGGACACATCTCTCACTGGTTTTCACTCCAGAGTCTTTGAAATCTTTTGCTTTCTTTCTCTGCCAGGCTTCTATGTTCTGTACTTTGTGACACTCTAAGAATTTCTTGATGACGTTTTCACTCCAGTTCTTGACACTTATAAATGCTGTGATAACTTTGTATATTCATCTCCTGCTTTGTGAGCATCAGCATTCATTTTCCTCAAGCCTAAACTGATGTATTAGGCCTGGTTCCATGGGTTTGCAGTTTGTTTTTGGAAAGCAGCTATTATCCTCCACCTGTTGAGGTGGAGCTAGAGGTTGTCTCTCCTCTTGGGATCTCCTGCAAATCATCAGATGCAATTAACTGCCGTTAGTCTCATGTGCACTTACATGAGGACGCTGCTTATTTCCTGCTGCCTTGGATCACAATTCACTGTTTTCCAGAAGTGCTCCTAGATCACCTGCCTGCCCACGGTCAGCCTCTTCTTGGACCAAGGGTTCTTCTGGATCCTGCACTTGAGTCCTAAAAACCATAGCTTACTAAATCTGACAATTTTATTTTCAGCACAATGTTTTTTCAAGTGATGGCTCAAATCCTTGAAGTTTTTAGACTGTGCATAAATTGGAAGATAACCCTAAGTTTTATCTTGATTTTACTAGCTTTAAACTAAATGAAGTTAAAGTATACTTTTGGAGAGCAGTGGTTTCTGCTGAATAGGGGGTGAATAATATTAACGCTGTTAATTTTTGTTTTTTCTGGAAAAAAAATGTTATTCTATGAAAATACAATGTACAATTTGTGCTTTTTTTTTTAAAAAAAAACAACAACAATTTTTGCATGTTTACAAATTATTTGTTGAAAACCTCTGTCACGGCTGAGCAGCTGATATATTTGCAGTGTGGACCCAAAAAGCAGACAAGGGAGAGATGGCAGTGAAGTTTAAACAAAAAGGGAGCCATTTATTTGGCTGTAAAAACATGAAAACAAAAGAAAAGCAAGGCAAACAGGAGCAAGAACTAAAACCTAAACTGGAAATAACTATGAACAACTATGACAGGAGAAACATGAACACGAACCTGAGCAGGTGCATGCGAGAAACTATGACGAGAAAACATGAACATGGACCTGAACATGAACAGAATCACGAGAGACCTGACGTGACGTAGAGGGAGAAAAACAGACGAACCGACAATGAACAAAGGGAGACAGATGACTTGAATACACAGGAGGGTAATGAGGGAAGTGAGAACACCTGGGGAAAACAGCTGACACAAATGAACCTGAACGCCACAGGGGAAGTACAACTAAACACACTGAACATGGAACATCAGACTCTTCACAATAAAACAGGAACAAGAAAAGGGACGTAGACAAGACAACATGAGCTTGACAAATAGAACATGCAACATGCAGACATGAAATACACGGGGAGACTCAAAAGACACAAGGAGACATAGAAGAAACATAACTGGACCAAAACTCGACTAAACGTAAACTAAAATAATAACAGAAGAACTTCACATGATTTCAATTTAACAATCAAAAATACAAAATAAACTCAGAATGCTGGATCACAGACCCAGCCCGCTGACAATGTCTTGCTGTGTTAAAAAACCCTTTGGGAAAATTTGGATAAAAACCTATTCCATATAGAGACACACTAGTTGTAATTTTATGTAAACAAATAAGAACTAGTGTGTCTCCATATATTTTATGAACTATATAGAGACACACATGTGCACATATCCCAGTGTAATCCATAGACCAAAATCTTTGGAGCTGGATTACCATACTGGCATAGAGCCTATTTTGAGCACAAAAATAAGTTTCTCACACTGCAAAGCATTTGAAAATCACAACAGTAGGTAATTTAAAGTTGTGACTGTCAATATCAATAAATTATATGCTGTCATAAAAGTACACTGCTAACAGCATGTTCATGTTTACCAGCTTTTCCCAAGCTTCTCCCTCCTCTTTCCCTTTTTGATTTTGTGCTCTGTAGGGGTAGATCGTGTCATGCATGATGCATTCAGAGACTCCTCCTGTGGCGGAGGAGTTTTACTGATTCCTAGCCTAAAGGATTTCTTCCAAGAGCAATCTTACTGATATTTGTGGGGAACAGACGTGACGAATGACATGAGCAGAGCACCTACTGAAGCCATTTTCCACAATTGGAAATACTTTATGCATTTGAATATATAAAAAATATAACAGCCATGGGGAACACATTCCTGTAACAAATTCCTCACAGCGGCATGAGTTAATAGAGGAAACTGTGCATGCTTCGAGCTCTGAGCGACAAAACAAACATTAATAAAAAAAGAAAAGAAACCAAAAATACTGACGCTGTTCCTTAGTAGCAATTCTCAACTTGAGGAATATTTAGACATATAAAGCAATCTATTTGGTTACTTCAACAGAGAAGATAGTTTTCTCTACTTTCTTTTCCTTCTTTACCTTTAAGAACAGAAACTAAACCATCTTAATCAGTGACTCACTGCTATAATTATCTACATTCAGAATGTCCTATATGAATCATGCACATTTCCACATCATAATTATAATACAATATGTCAATATAGTCTCAGTGGGTTCTGCTAGATGCCTACAATATGTACAGTAGACAAAGATATGGTATTATAAATGTATCTTGCTATAATGCTTCGCATATTACAGAGAGCAATTTGACATTGCACTGGTATGTAAAGATGTGAATGAAAACCGGGCGGAATTTCAATGCAAATGCAAATGCACAGACATGGATATACAGACAAGGGTTGAGTGGGTACATATGAATACAAATAAGGTTGCTTTTTCCCCCCAGCAGATACCCAGGATGTATCATTAGCACAGCACAGAGTAGGGAAGGTGTAAAAGGTGTTAGGAGAAGCTGAGACACTTGAAAGAAATAAAAGATGACAAATAAGAAGCACGAGAGATCACTGCTGAAATGGTCATACAATCCCACTCCTCTTTAACACCTGAGTGTATATGTTCAGTGTCAAGACAAAAAGGAAAACCAGTGATATATTTTCCAGATTTATTCTGTGCATATTGGTGTGAGCCTGCAGAGCAGATGTTTTCCCCCAGAAACATTATTTCGTTTTACTGATTGTGGAAGTTAATGTGTTTATGTTCATTCATCCAGACATGGATCAGCATACTTATCACTATTTTATGCTTATGAGACTCTGCGGAATTTTTTTTTCTTCCTGTTTTTAATCTGTTAAATTTTAACAATAAGCCACATGGAGAGGTGCTGGGACTCCAGAGTGGATCCGTCCTTCGTTGGTTAGTTGCATTGCCTAAATATCACTACTTCCCCTTTCATTCAATATAGATAGCTTGTTGCGGAAGAGCAAGCAGAACAAGAAGCTGACAGAAGTGCGAAACTGTTAACATATTTTAGTAAAGTAGCAAATTATGGAACTTTCAATACTCAGAGATTTAAACAACTACATTATCTGCTTTAGAAACATTCTAAGAGTAGGACTGAAGAGGGGGTAGTCATCAGCCATTCATCACACTGCCTCGCTAAAGCACTGTGCAGTCAGTGTATTGCTGGTGTCTCTGCTGAATCAAACTAATAACGTTTGGGAAGCTGCAGAGCCATATCAGAAAAGCTGGTATGACATAGCCACTTAAATAAACACCTCCTTCAGCAAATAATAATAATCATTACAACCATTTTTATTAATATTGTCCTGCTGCAGGGACACTAGAAGAATTTGTGTTTGTGTTGTTACCTTTCGTAATGAGAAACTGTGTTTATTAATGTTTTGTTTGTTTTTCAGTGTTTTAGGAAGGTAGATAAAAAAGTAGGTCTTCTTTAAAAGTGCCCAATATGTGGAACATTACAACTGTCATAAAAACTCACTGGCTACTTCATTAGGTACACCTATTCAACTATTTGTATACAAATATCTTTAGCCAATCACATGGCAGGAACAATATATTTTGTGACGAAGACATGGTATCTGCTAAAGTTCAGCATCAGGATGGGAAAGAAAGGTTATATACGTGACTTTGGCATGGCATGGTTGTACACAGACTGGTTGGTATGAGTACTTCAGAAACTACTAATTTACCATCTCAAATTGGTTTCTTGAACATGACAGTGACTTCACTGTACTCAACTGGCCTCTACTAATTTCTATATTTCCATATTTCTAAAGAGTGTAGAAGATACCTGCTCTGTCACTTGCCTCTCTTTGCAGTTTCCAGACCTTTTAAATGAAGATAAAGAGTCAAAACTGGTATGAACTTTTAAAGCAAATACTTTTACTATTATACTTTTATACATCAAAGCAGTACGTTAGACAACTAAATTTTAAACTAAACAGCGCACTTGCAAGGATAGCTCATGGTTTCTAGTTGTTACAGTAAAGCAACACCTTTATTTTTTTTTTCCTGGTATTACTGAGTCCTAATTCATCACAGTACTCAATGCAGTCTAAGATGACAAAAGAAAGAAAAATTAGATCATACAGTGAAACTTACTCAACTAACAGCTTTTTATTTATCACTAAGCAAGGTAATGACAAACTAAATGAATGCATGCTGTATATTCATTTTTTTAATCCTTTAGAAGCTAAAATATGAGGTAATTAGTTGTTTTAAACAAATGATTGTGCACAACAACAAAGCTTAAACTAGATCCATAAGGAAGAAGAAAAGAC
This sequence comes from Rhamphochromis longiceps, assembly GCF_057381845.1. Taxonomy (NCBI): domain Eukaryota; kingdom Metazoa; phylum Chordata; class Actinopteri; order Cichliformes; family Cichlidae; genus Rhamphochromis; species Rhamphochromis longiceps. Next base: position 38,986,334 of record NC_140558.1, read on the forward strand.
ACTACAGAGAGGTGATATGATTTAAAATACAAGCCACACTTGTTATGTTTTGGTGACACCTAGAATCAACTGCCTTTCTCATTGTTCTTACAGTGGACAAGATCAAGTATTTGGTAAGTTGAATGTTACAGAAAGAGTGACAGCACCCACAATAAGTGTGGTCAGTGACAGTAAAACGTGTATCCAACATTTAAAATGATTCTCATATGCATCTGCTCATGTTTAGTTATACTTGAATTTTTAAAGTAAATGTTTAAATGGACCGGTTCCTATATAGCACTTTTCTACTCTATTCAAGCATTCAAAGCGCTTTATACAACATTTCTCATTCATCCATTCATATACAACCATTTTTTCTATGCCTAAGTGCTTTCTATCTAACATTCACACTCCGATGAGCTCATTTGACAGCAGCTTGGGGTTCAGTATCTTACCCAAGGATACTTTGACATGCAGACTGCAGAAACCGGGGATTGAACCACCAACCTTCCAATTAGTAGATATCCACAGACACCCAAAAGATCATGCAGATGAAAACGCTCCCTTCACTGGTAAATTAAAATATAGTTCTGCAGTTGAGTGTCAAATATCTAGATTTCCACTGCTTACATGGGAAGTCCCCAAAAAAGCTTGCAGTCATTATATTACAGTGGATGGGATTTATCAGGTGATATGAATAACTGACAATACATTTGTTACAAGCAAACTTTGGGAAAGATGTGACCAAAACTTTACTGTTTTGTGGAATTTAAGAGTGAATAGACGTATGTCATATTATTGCTTTGACTACATCATAATTTATTTCTTCCCTCCTCTAAAAAGCCAAACTCTTATTTCTGATATTAATAATTTCTTCCATTTGCACTCCAGTAGGAAACAGTAACTACTTTATAAGAACCTAAATTCTTAGCTATATTTATAATTTGTATCCAACTGCTATAATTACAACAATTATTTATTTATTTTTTTTTGGTGTAATAGAAAAATCTTTAGCTCGCTGATCCACATTTGACCCCAAAGCAGCTCTTACTATGGGAGAATGAATGCAACCAGGGCTAATGTAAAAATAAATAAATACACATCCAAATCCCTCATTGTCTTCTAACTCCCAAAGACGGTGTTTCTCCCAATTTGTGGATTTGATTTGCTTCATATAAACCATTCAGCTTACCTCTGTACAGGGTGAGCACAAAGCCTCATTATTTTTACAGCTAGTCAAACACTGCAGCGGTCCAAAATGTCCAACATTGTCTCTAATCTGCACAAAACACTTCTGATTTGTTCTGCATCAAATGACTGGTGAGAAGATATAGTTCCGTGCTCTACTCACTCTTGCTTAATTTGAAGCTGTTTACAGCTTGGGATTAATGTTTGTACACACACACACACACACACCTACACACACACACACACACACACACTATGTGGTAACTTGCCATATTATTCATGGGGATCCCATTTCCCCAATGATTTGTTTTATCATTAAAGTGTATCAAAGTTTGTTTTTTCAGCCTTGCCACCAGATACGCTTTGAGCAGCATGATATGCGTGACATCAATGGGAGTCTCTCAAGGAAAGAGAGGGAAGGAGTGTGTTAGGACTCTTTAAATTATTATAGAATTGATTTAGTAATTGATTAAGACACGGAAAAGGCTTACAAATAGTAAAATTAAAACCCCTGAAATCTGGGCCACATTTACAGCAGTTAGCCTCGTGGCTTAAACCTCATCCATCAGTATTACAAGGACATAGTGAGTCTGAGCAAATATATACAAAGCACTTTAGAAGAATGCAGCCTTTTCTTGAAATAAACTCCTAGATCTCAATATGATTCTCAGGCAGCAGTAAAAACAAAATCCACTCCTTCGAGTGACTAAATGATTGATGGCTAAAATTCCCAAAAGAGTGCCACATACATCAGGCCCTGTCAATAGCAACTACAGAAGAATAGGTTTTCACCCAGCCTTGAACAATTTAATTATCATTAACATGTAATTGGAGCTAAATAAGCCCTGCGGGGATCATACTGTAGCTTTTCCTGTGGGTGATGTAGGAAAAGTGGGGCACAAATAACCAAAGGCGGACCGTCTCTAGAATTGCTAGTAAGCATAGGATGATGTGGAGGTGGAGGATAGTACAAGAAAAAATATAGCACCAGCAGAACAAGGTGAGATCTGCAAGAGGAAAATGTACAAAAATTCAAAGTAAATGGAAATAAAAGATATCTTGAATTAGGAGGACACTGGTAGACGTGATAGATGTGAATAGAGATAGAGGTGTTGTCATAATAACAAAGATGGAGACAAAAACAGACTCAGAGGTCTCCCTTTGCCCTCAGACAGACGCTGAGCGTAGGTGGTTGGCTCTCTGCAGTTATCTGAGCCATGCGGCAAATAAATTCATAGCATGCCACTGAGCTACCCACACGAACCCCTGTGGGCATTCCCTGCAGTGAATAACAGTGGGCATGTCCCTACGTGCCACAGCCTGAACCTTAACAATGCTTGTTATTGTTATCAATATGGTTAACACTAATCAACTAAACTATGGCAGAAAGTCTGTTTGGAGGAAGCAAAGTCATACCTGCAAGTGAACTGTGATGATTCAGCAACAGCCTATTTTTGTCTGACTACAACAGTATGCAAAAATAGGACGCGGTAGCTCCAGCCTCACTGGAAAAACGCCATGATTGAAACTGTCCTCCCACACTAAAATGACCAACTAGTTTGTTCACGAAAACAGGTGTTATTTAATTGTTATTACACTTTTCAGTTGAACTCAATAGAGAGGGCGTAGTAAAAGTAAAAACTCCCTCCTACCAGGAAGAAACAGTAACCAGGCTCAGGGAGGCGCAGTCATCTGCCACAACTAGAATGAGGTGAGGGCAGGAAAACAAGACAAAAGACACATTGTGGAAGAGAGCCAGAGACTAATAAGAACTTAAGATTTAATGCAGAGTGGTGTATAAACACAGAGAGTGAAAAAAGGTGAGTGAAGAAAGAACACTCAGTCCATTATGGGAAGCCTCCAGCAGCCTGTGTCTATTGCAGTGCAACTAAGGGAGGGTCCAGGGTCACCTGATCCGGCCCTAACTATATGCTGTATCAAAAAGGAACACTTTAAGCCTTTAATGTTAAAAGTAGAGAGGGTGTCTGTCTCCCAAATCCAAACTGGGAGCTGGTTCTACAGAAGGGGTTATGTGGTATAGTTAAGATGCTTCTAGAAGCCATGTTAAATAATTCTATTTAAACCAGTGACCTTTGCACAAACTCTAAGATTTTAGGTAAAATAAATCACACAAACATAAAATGGGCAGAAAATTTAAATGTTAAGCTTCCTTTGTTTTCCAAAACTGTTAAATCCATGAATCTTTTTCACTCTTTACAAAAATCTTGATAAGGGAAAAAGGCTGTTGTGCCACCTAATGACATTTAAATTGATAAATGCCACGGCTGAGGAGATTCTTAGTGCCATGTCACATTACACATTATTTTGTTCCTGTTCTGAAAGAATCATTAGAAATTGTCACTGTTCATGGCTAAGATTGTTAAGCCCGTTGTCTTTTCTCATAAGGTCAGCAGTTCAACATCCAATCCTGATTTAACCAGCAATTCAGTTTCTTTGACTCTCCAACTTCTCCAACCCTAATCCGATAATCGAGTGGATTTCAGGTCTAAATTTATCCAAACAATTAGTGAAAACATACGTGAACAGCAAGGGCTGTGAGATGAAACTCAAACCTAATCAAAAGTTGGGTGTTGTTTTGTTCCACCTCTATTTCAACAGCCTTTTAAGGTAAACTGTGTACACTCTATTAAATGGAAACACTCCACTCAATGGTAGGAACAAAAACTAATAAGACTGTTTACTTGGAGGACTTGTTGCCTTGGTCAGATTGCCAGCAATCTTGCAGTGGGGCAGATGAGTAAGACTAACAGGTTTTAAATAGACAAAAAGCAATCATTCAAAGTATACAGCTATTCTAGCAACCCATTTTATCGTCTGTAAATAGTCTGAATCAAACATGGATGTCTGAACCAGGTTTAATGGGACTGAATAGAACTGCACTCACTAACAGCTATAAACAGGATAGTGGCATAGAGTAAAAGCCAAAAGCCAGTCAGATTCATCCTCTGAGAACCCTGATAAAGTATAAGATATAAGGAGAGTCAGTCAATTACACACATGCCCATTATTACCATTTCTTTCAAAGTGCTGTAGAAGCACCATCACAAACAGACATAATAGCTTCAGAAACACACACGGATTAGTTGGATTAATTTTCACTTTGAAATGGATCGTTCAACTACAAAGACAGATGGAATGTGACAGCTGCACAAGCCTAGCATTTTTTCTCTCTCACAGTTTTAAAAGATGCTTCATTCAGCGATATCATGGCTCAATAAAGGCAAAATAAGCCCCCTTTTCTCGATTTTTCAAATTTATTAAAGGCATCCAGTCGAATGGACACAACTGAGAAATGAAAAAGGAATCAAAGATAATTCTCTGATTGTCCACTGAATAAATTACAAAAGAGCTAAAAGAACAACTGATCCCTTTATAAACCAGTCTGAGAAAAATAGCATAAATTCACTGAAACCTCCTACACTCTCATACTGTATTTTCTTATATAATAGTTACAGATGGCTGAATAGTCTCACCAATATGGTTGGAGTAATAAATGTCTCTTTTATATATGTATTCATAATCAGTTAGCAGTGATTATGATAGACACAGTGCAATACAATGCTGTGGTCCACTTGTTTGGGGCTATTATCTCAGTGCTGCATAAGACATTAAACCACAACTTGATATAAGCAATAAAAACAGCATGTCTACATATTTTGCCAAAGGCATCAAAGTGCTATTTTGTAGTCAATAGCACATGCTACACAGCTGGTGAGGGTGAGTGTGAGTGGAGTGGCTCATGGTGTAATGATTTTGCCAATTTTCTATGTAAGACGCCAAAAAAGTGATCAAACCCCTAACCTTCTGTTATCAGCACTGAGTCCAATTAGCTGAGCGACACTGTGTCATGCTGATAAATTCACAGTGCCACTGCCGTCTGTTAGAGAATGCATTTTGTTACACTGTTTACTCCTTATCTTAATTTGTTTAATTCTCTGAGCATACAGGGCAATCAGCAAATTTTGAAAAGCTGCTTTTCCCCGTCTACTCAGGAGTTTGGGGCATCGCTGTAAGGGTGTCTGTGTTGGTCAGGTGTTGACTTTGATCTAACAGAAATATCTCAAAATGTATTAAATGGTTTGACGAGAATGAACTGAAGTCATCTACTGTCAATCAAGTAGCTCTACCATCACTTCAAATACCTGGATAGCAATGCCATTTTCAATTTCTATAAGCAGCGAATTTACTTTCCTGTGTCACAAAGTTTAGGGACTCAAACACAGAAGAAAAGGTTAGTTAATGCACACAAATCCAAATATGAAAACCTAGAAGGAGCTGCAAAGGAAAGCAAAACAGAAAACTAGGAGCACCGGAGATGCACATAGGCAAGCAAAAAGGATGGACTGAAAAGAACACGAGGAGAGCAGCTGGACGAAACTGAACACAGAACTAAACAGGCAATGCTAATGCGAGTGAGGGAGACAATGGAGGGAAAACAGACAAAGAAAGAAAGACAAGGAAAAGAACATACCCGAAAGGAAAAGCAATAAAAAGAAGCAGTAACAACAAAGGCAAAGTGAAGCACAACAGATCCAGTGATTCACAAGAAATAACCTCCCTTCCAAGGAAAAGGTTGTAACCTCAAGCTGTTATCAACAAGTTGGCCAACGCAGATGCTGCGTGTGAAATATAAAAATAGAATAATATGTGTACTGGCAGTATCATCTTTAGAGACATCGGCATCTTAGAAATCATGGGTGAAAAAAAAGAGTTGTCTACCACCCTCAAAGTTTTAAAAAGACGTATTTTAATCAAAATCATAATCATTTCATAATCCTTACCACACAGTGAGTGGAAATGATTCAAGCTGAAACCTGATCTGTGATGAGATTCAAATCCCAGCATCCTGTTCAAAAGCCAGCTGTGTTTGTACAAACGCAGTCTCACGTAATACAGACTCTGTCGTTCCTTTTAACTGGAAATGCGCCTATATGGCATTTTAGGCATGTTTAAATGTATTTTCTCCAATGGAAGGAAGGAAAGGCCAGTATGCTTACTTTGGAAAACCTGTTAACCTTCCACCTGCTTACCTCAACTGCAAAGGCGCACATTTGTCACTGAGAGCACTTAGCTCAAAGCACTACAGTGCTTAATTACAACCTCACTGAGCTGTTAGCCAGACTTCAGAAAATAATACTGCAGTACAACAGGGAAAGTTTCAATTAGTTCAGTCTAGGTACAGTATACTATAAAGGATAATGCAGGAGACTTTAAACAAAAGAAGGAAGCTCTCGTGACTTTATTAGAACAAAGCCTCAACCACCTGTCAATCAGTGCCAGACAGGCCATTATAAAGCCAGTTGTCTGCTCTTGTCCAGCCGCTGGCACTGAACGCAGTCAGGCGTTTCATCTGGACAGCACTCACCCTCAAGGTTAGACAGCTCTTCGGCAAAGCTCTTCCTCATTCATTCATTCTTTCCCTCTTGCCACTCCCCTTTTCCTACATAGCATCTCTCTCGTGTGAAGATTTAATACCCGTTCTCTATCTCTCTCCTCCTCCCCGCATCGACGTCGTCCTGTATTCCTCTCTTCCTCTCTCAGCCTGATGAAGTCAGAGTGTTGCTCGGATATAAACAGCCACTGCAGGCCATCCATAGTGATCTCATTACACAGGACTGCAGGGGAAACTGTCGTACCCAATTTAACAACTATCCTTCCTTAACCTCCCCCTCCCCCTTCTTAGATACATCAGGGTCAAGTAAGCAATTAAGGGGCCAATTGTATAAACAGGATGCCAGTTGAATGGAAGATATAAAAATCATACAGCAAGCCCGGACAGCATTAACCTATATTATATGAATAATTAATAAGCTGACTGGAAAGAGACGTGAAATGTGTTATTGTGTGACAGCACATTATCAGACAATGCTTTTAATTACCTGAACACAGTGAATAGCAACATGAAGAATCATTAGGTGGAAAATGGGAAACAAGCAAAGAACAGTGTAAATGGATATCACATTAGCTCCGGTGCTACTGTGTGACGGGCTGCATGTGAACTTGTTGTTTTCCCCACAGGGATATAACCACAAAATGACAACAGCCATAAATAAGGGTGCGACTTTAAAACTCTGGGTTATTATTAATAGATGCTGCACAAACAAATTCTATGTATAGATGTTGTAAAGCCAAAAGCCACTCCAACATTACATTATTACTTCAGTGTGCATCTCTAAAGTGCTTATAAAGAGGACAGGAATAAGCTTTGCCTTTTTCGTTCTTTCCATCAGTGCTTCAATAGAAATAACTGGCTTTAGAAACATTAAGTTAAACTGAGTGAATCTCAGCATGCCAAGATGTGTTTGGACTGTGATGATGGTGAAACAGTTCCATAAAAAAAAAGCTGATTGGATGCAGCTTACAATCATCTGCGCCTTGAAAAAAGCATGTTTATATCTTTTGAGAAAAACTAGCAGATACAGAAGGGCAATCAGCAATTTTGTTACCATAGAGCTGAGAATGTCAACTGCGAGCAATCAAGACGGGTTCATTTCACCCAAAAAGTCTGCAGTCAGCCTCTGTTCCCAGGTACATACGGCATGCTTCTTTGAGACAATCATCCATACAGATGGTTCCAGGCTTTTCCAAATGGCTTTGACCTCTGTGAAAACCAGCGTGAGTGCTAACTTACCGGATATTGTGCGATTTGCGTTTGATCTCATTCCAGCAGAGGTTCATTTCTCCTGTTTGATTCGGGCCACCCCCTCTCAGTCTCCTACACTCAGTGCCCTCCTCCTGCCCCTCACCGTCCACTGTGGACTGGCATGGCACACAGTGGCATCCCGGCCACGAAGGCCGCCCCGCAGCTAAAAACACACACACAGCAGGACACACACAGGTGAGTATTACAGTTTGGACAAATTTGAATTGATTGCTAATAGATGGTGTTCTGCTCTTATATTTAAAACCATTGAGGTAAAAAAAAAAAACCCCAAAAAAACTAAACCCTAAACTTTTGTTGTGACATAACACTAGTTGAGAAAGAAACAAAAGATAAAAGATTCGGTGCTACAGTGATGGCTTTCCAATGCGTTAAATTCTTTCTTCACAATATTAAACTGATATGTTTTGGAGTCTGACAAGCCTGGATCTGTTTCACAAACATGAAAGCCATATATACAGACACAGCAACCTATAAAAACATGTTTTTAAAGCTATAAACCCAATTCCCAACCATTTTTTGACGGTCTTAAAAAATAAAATCTATCGGAATAAAATCACAGAGTTTTGTCACTTCTAAGACAAGACACATTAATTCTTAAGATGAAAGTGAATAATGAATCCAAGACAAAAAATGTCGACTGTTGAGAGCAGATTTGTCAAACTATCTGCCAAGCAGCAATTGCATGCTATTCAATCACGACCACATAAAGTCTAGAACTTATAGGGCGCATCATCGTTAAAAGCAGTAAGGACTATGTACCCATTAATAAACAATATCCCAAAATGCGAAGCACGACACACACAAAAGCATGGTCAACAAATCGGGGCCATATGCAATAACCCTGTCCGGTCTGTGAGACAGAAAACCTGATTCATGAGACACCAGCAATTTTATCCCATTATTCCAATCCATTAAACTCAGGAAACAAACGTAGACAAAAAGCCTCTTTTTCACAGACTTTTAGAGTGAGGGGGTATTCAAGGCTAGATATGAAGAGGTGCAATCCTCTTGATGGAGCTAGGGGGAAAAATATCAAGGAGTTAGTCCACACACACAAGCACACACGGCCTATCATACGGACAAATACACACACACACAGAGTAATAAGTGGCATTCGGAGCAGGACAAGCTTTTCCAGGTTCGCAGGTCATGATAAATCTCACGTTCGGTCACTGGGCTGTCTGAGGCTTCCTGTCTCTTGTGTTCTTTTCACAACCTTTACCTTTGCAGCAGCTGGGCATCTGAGCTTACACCCTCAGCCTTTATAACACACACAGAAATACACGCTCACACACCATGACCGGCAGCGTCCCCTGTGTTGGTCAGAAGGCTCTTATCAGATTGTTTTGAAACTGGTTGATCATATCTCTCCCACAGAAGAACCCAACCTTTAACACTCACTGGAGCAGTCAGCCATCCATCTAAAGCAGCAAAGGGACAAAATACTGCACTCAGTACTCACACAAATATGCACCTATCAAAATAAGTCTTAAACCACTAAAGGTTCAATGGTCGACTCAAATAGATTAAGCTATCACCATGTCTACTTTTGAAACTAGCTGGGACTGTAAAGACTGTAAAAACAACACATAAAAGACTTCAGACGACACAGGTGATTCTTGGTCTGCATGCTGGCCTGCCAGGTCCAATCTTTGGTCTTGTATTCATTTATTTATATTGAGCTTTAGTTCTTGTGTTTGACATATTAAAAAAAAAAGATCATTTATTGTTATTTTTAATAACTGAATCATTTGTTTTTTTGTTTTTACTGTTGGCTTGTTTCATTTTCCCTTTTGGGGGGATTTTGTCAAAGTTTGTAAGACAAGACATTTGAAACTGATAATGGAGTTGGTAATTCCATTATTTTCTGATATTTTATGGATGATTCATGAAATTTCAAAGGTTATTCATCTCACTTTATAGGAAAAAAGTCAATGCATGCTTTTATTCTAAATATAAGTGTACAAAGTAGAGACAAAGTAATCAAGAAATTAAGCTCAGAACCTCCCGTGATGTTGATGATAAAAATTGGTCTATTCGAAAGCTTGGAAAGAAGGATTGCTGTGTCAATACAAAGTTTTTCTGGGTGATCACCTTTATCCTGTGATGAGACATCTCTATCCTGATGGGAATGGTCTCTTTGAGCATCCCCAGGTCTCAAGTGGTCTCTGAATGGTCTGATGAGTGTGAAAATGGTGTGAATCATATGCTAAGGCCTTCACAGTCACCAACTCTCAACACAGCAGAACACCTGTGACAAATGCTCTCTTACACTACCATCAAAACATCAAATTAGGGAATTTATTTTGAAAGAATGGTGTTTCATCCCTCTACTACATTACAGAGACTCAGAGAATCAATAAATCTGTCCCATGTCATATATTCACTGCACGATGACCCTTTTCTAAAGATTATTCTGCAGAGATGCAAGTGAGAACACAAAAGTCCAATCCAGTCGTCTCTAACATTAACCTGCCAGCTCCAGAGTACGAGGTCGATGTAATGTTTGATTGCATCGGTGTCAGAAAAACCAAGGTTATAGTCTTGGTGAATTCCCAGCTTGTGAGTGGCTGTCTCCTGTCTCCTGCCTCCTGCACACTTTAGCCAGGCTACTCCCTCGCCCAAACCTTTCTATGTGAGAAAGGATAACCTCAGACAGTGTTGTGAAATTATTCTCCTGCTCTTTTGTGTGAAAGCAGGTTATGTTTAAACAGCTTATATTAAATAGTTGTCCTCATTCAAGGACAACTGTTTAAGATTTATAATCGTTATTAATATTCAAAAGAATTAAGATATTTAAAAAGAAAAAAACTATTTGTTAGTCCTTATCGTTGCTTCCTTTCGAGTGTCTACCCATTCCTCTCTGCTGCAGCGGCTGCAGTCTAAGCAGAGATACCCAGACCTCTTTCTCCCCGGCCACTTCTGGGGGGACACTGGGGTGTTCCCAAACTAGCCCATAGAAGTAATCTCTCCTTTAGTACTGGGTCTGCTCTGGGGCCTCCTTCTAGGTAGACATACACAAAACACCTCACCAGGAGGCGCCCAGAAGGCCTAGCTAAATGCCTAATCTACCTCAGCTAGGCTCGAGGGAAAACACCTGGTGACTGGAGCTTGGCACATGGGGCCCGGCCAGGCGCAATTTGAAAGAGAAACATGGGGCTCCATGTGCCCTTAGGACCAGTGCCTTGTGGTTTAGGTGGCGGTCAGCGGTGGAGTTGCATCCCGGGTTGCAGAGCATTTCTCTTTCAAGCTTAATTGAGCCCAGTATGAACCAGGAAGGAACTTTTGCTGCACTTTCAACATTTCAGTGAATGACTCCCCGGTAAGACGGAAGAATAGACTTGCTTTCAGCCCACTCATCTCCTTTCTTTATCCTTACACTCCTCTGCCTGCATATTTATTCTCCTTTCTATCCTCTGCAGATATACTCTTCTCTCTACCTTTCCAGTCTGTTCGGCAGGCCATCCAACTTCAGATTGGCTGTAGGTTTTTTTTCCTATTTCATATGAATCATAATAACCATCTCATCCTCACTACAGTCTCCTGTTATCTCTCCACTTCCTTCCCTTCCTTTTCTTTCCTCAGACAGCTCCCGTTAGTGTAGGTGAAACTTGTGTGAATCAGCACTACCCGGCACATCTCTCCCACTCCCTCCTGGCTCAGTGTCTCTTTCCCTTTGCTGGTAATCAGGGGTCACGTGTGACTTTGCATATAGTGTTTGCACTGAAAAGACCCCACTAGGATCTCCAGCGCACCTTTTAAAAATAAGAACACATAATAAAGCCTTTCTATTCTACAGACAGATTTGATTCACTTCACTTCACCATTTGTGAATAAAAATGAATGCAAATGAGTAAACAGAAGACACACGTTGCAGAAGAGAAACATGGTTGTTTGTTTGCCTTGGAAAGCTGAATTGTCAAAATGTGAAATGGAGTTGAACAATGACGGCCATCAACCACGCCACTGCAGACATCAAGGGAATACCCCAAGGGTGAAAGATAGCTCTGAGAGAGGTTTGGTTCAGGAGTGAGGCACAAACTGAGTGACAGACGGGGACCTCAGTTCTCTCTTCTGCAGCCTTTTCTCATGCAGCTGCCAGGATCATATAAAGACACAAGGTCATGCATCATTGCACCTGGAATATTCTATTTACAAAATGTATTACATATTATTTTTAAGCAAGTTTATCGTTTTTTTTCTGCAGCAAATTAAATTATAAATGACAACAAAAGATAAGTGATGTCTACATAACTCATTTAATGCAAATATCTATGTTATTTCAGTCTCATAGGCACACATTTGCATTAGGCAGGCATGTATCAGCCCACAGTGCAAGACATTAGGTGGTTCTGTCTCTCGCTTTAAACTTCAAAAACATGAGTCAAGCTTTAAACATGCATTATTTATGGCCTTGATTGGATGTGGCGTTGCTCAGTCAAGCATATGTACTGCATGTTTTCCTAAGATGCTGAAAAACCAGCTGAGATTTCACTGACATGCCACAAAGTGACACAAACAATATTCGTCTTGCTGCTATGGCTACAACACTCATCTCTCTCTTTTTTCGTTTCATGACCGTTTCCAACAGCAATCACATCTCAACACTTTAAAAACATGCCCCAATTATGTTAACAGTACAGACAGCATATCTGCCTTTTGTTCTTTTCTCTGACCACTCAAGCCGAGCCAACCTGTAATAACATTTTCCAGACAATATGTGAATGCAAAATCAAAGGAGCTGAAGATGATAAAAGATAGCACACAAAGCTTTGCTGGATTTCACAAAGCAAAGGAGAAAAGACAGTTCAACTGTGCAGATAAAGCTTGAGAGGATCAAAGCCACTGTGCTGCTACACCAAGTCTACATGTTGATATTAATCTGAAGGAATCAAGACTTAGTTCAGATATGCCAGAGAAGCAATAAGATAACAAGGATTTACTTTCATTACTGGAGCTTTGCCAATTAATACAGTTCTTTAACAATGTGCAGCGCCTACCTGAATAATATGACTTCCTGCGTGGTTCTAAATGAAGGCTCAGATTCACGTTGTTAAACCCGCCACCACGGGTAACCGAGCATTGACATTATTTACCCAGTCTGTTGGTTGGCATGGCAGAGAGTGCAGAGATAAGTTTGGGATGCAGATGAAAGAAAGATCCAGGAAGAGAACTGGAGGTAGGAAAACAAGGAGAGAGGCACAGGCATGGGGAGAGATGTGTGAACTAATAAGCAGAAACTTTGGTCCTGGTCAAAGACGTCTCTGTCCTTGCACATTCCTTCTTACACCTACATAGCCCCCACTGCTCACCACCAACAGGAAGAAAAGGCCATCTGCCTGATGTCCTTCGACCCACACACACTCTGATCACTGCACAAAAACATGCACTAGTAGTTAGGGGAACAGTTTGTAGTCAGAGAAAAATTTAAATAAAATTCCAACAGCCGAGACTTGCATTTCTTAGTTTGTAATAAAGATCAAGGGTCAAAGGAACTAAAACAGGGACTTTTGTGGCACAACGAAAAGGAAAAATACAAGAAGAAATATTAGCACATACAGAGAATGAAGATGAAGAGCAAGTAAAGGTAAATATTTCATAAAACTTTTTCATAAATTTTTAATTCTGAAGCTTTTGATGTTGCTTTTCTTTGTTTGGATCCTTAGCCAAGGTAGTGCCGTGGCTTCGGAGCAAGCAACATCTCAACAACTAGGCTGAGAGTCGTGAAATGTTTGCTCGCCAGCATAATAACTTTTTTTTTCAAGTTTCAATTAAGCATTAATGTTGGTTTGCTGTTAATAGTTTATGTTTTGCATAATAGGCCTAGACAAATATTGCATAGATTGCCATATAGTGTGGTCATGTTTCTCTCAAAATGAATTTTGTTCACACTGATGACCTGACTTTTCATTTAGCACATCATCAAGTCACTCTCGTACCATTAACATGGTTTATGACGTAACATCAGCCAAACTAACAACAGCCTAATTTTACTATCAGCCTCTGCTGTAATTTAAATTTACTGCATATGAGAAAATGTTAGACATTAAACATAAATATGTCACAATCTAAAAATCAGCATTTTAGCATGCAAGCAATTAGCTCAAAGCACCAGTAAGTTTGAGTGCAGCCTCGCAGAGCTACTAGCAGAGCTGTAGACCAGGACTGTCAAAGGTATGGAAATGGGTCGGCCAAATGGTCAAAGCTTTGTATTGTGTGTAAGGTGGTAAATCCGAGAAGCTACAGTATGCAAATGCGCTTCATTGATTCACAGCAGTAGCATTTCTTTGATATTAGAATGACTAAATCCATAAAACTGATGCACGTTGAAACTGGACTTATTTTCCAGGCTGTTTTGTAAAAGGCTGAACACACTAAAACAAGTCTGACACCCCTGCAATAGAATATAAGTCTACGCTTGGGGAGTGTGATTGTGTGTACAGCGTCTCTTTATGTCTGTCTCCACGTTGGTTGAGTGTGGAGTGAGTGCATATGAGAGCATGAGGGTGGGAATGGATGTTTGTGTCTGTGTGTGCCTGTATGTCTGTGTCTATATGTCAGGTTGGGTATCAGACGCCACCTCTCTGGGGACACCTCAGGCCCTCCAAGGTTTGGAGGCCTATCTCCACCCACCACCACTTCCCCTGCCGGTGGCGGACTCCCTCAGGTGTCGGTGTGTTGGTGGTTCTTTGTGTCTGGGGGTGGGCGTCCGGGTACACACCGGCTCACTCCTTGGCGGCCGCTTGTCGGGGCCTGGGGCTCGCTCGGGCCCCTTTGGAGGTGGGGTGCCCCCGGCCTCTCGGCCTGGGGCTCGGTCACTCAGGCACAGCTGGGGGCCGGCGGAGCTCACGGGCGCGTCACTGCAACTCCCCCTGACTTCTGCTCCGCGGCTGCTGGGCGAGCCCTCATCTGGGACGCTCCTCAGCTCTTACTGGAACAGTGGCGCGGCTGCCCCTCTGTTGGTCTTCCATGGTCTCTTGTGTTCTGGGGGCCTCTGGATGTCTGGAGTTTTGATCTCCTCCATACCCGCTTCACACCCTGGAGGACGGGGCTGTGGCCCCCCCACACTCCCTAGCAGATCATTACATGGAGAAACCTTTGGAATGCAAGCATGCTGATCCACACAGGTATGCACACATGGGTATTCACAGACGCGGACTAAAGCTTTCTTGGCTGCTGCCTCAAAGCACACTGTGCGCTGTCTATCTTGCGTGCTGCACAATATCGTTTATTATTTAGTAAATATTGATATCTATGACTAGCTAGTTTATTGTGATGGTGCTTTGTTTTCTCTATTATTATGTTGCTCTTTGTTGTTTGCTGTCTCCTCTGTTTGTTTTTTTTGTTTGTTGTTTTTTTTTCTCCATACAGGTGACCCAGGAGTTCTTTTTTTTTTTTCTCTCTCTTCCCCCCCCTTCTCACCGTCTCTTCTCCCCTTTGGTTTTCTTTCTTTCTCTCCCCCTCTTTCTCTCATTCATTCCCCCTGTCCTATTTATTAAAAAAAAAAAAAAAAAAAAAATGACAAAGGATGAACTGAAGCTCTGCCATCACGTAATGTCGCATACTGCTGTTTCTGATGTCATTTAAAAAAAAAAAAAAAAAAAAAAAAAAAAAATAGAATATAAGTCTTGCTGAACATTGCTGTCACCAGTTTACTTCATTAATTTAACATGGAAGTCTCAAGGTATTTTATCTCTTGTAATAAAGAAATCTGTCTGAAATATTGGTGTAGTACAGTCAAACCTGCAGTGCTGAATATTTGTTACCTCTTTCTAGGTGTGACAGTTCATGCACGAGCACTACTGACACATCAGGATTAAGAGCTGTTACTTTATAAGGTAGCTGGATTCTTGTGAGATTTCAATCACAGTGCATGACTATAGGTTTTAAGCTACATGCTTGTGATAAAATCACAGTTCCTCTGGATGAATCAGTGTTATCTGCAAAGAGCAAATTTTGCTGCAGCCATGAGCATGTGTTGAGTGGGGCATTATTTTCTGTACATAAATGTTTTTTGTCTCTAAATTTTCCTTAAAGTGACCACAAGAATCATCTATTGACATGCTAACTAACTAAAATCATCACCTCTTTTTTTCCTCGGGGAAAAGCCAGATGAGTTTTAATCTGTGTTTGTCCTCACCATCTATTACTTCGTGTTCAGACTGCAAGCCTTCCTCTAAGAACTGAGTTTCTTTTTATCTTGAGTATCAGAAACATTTCTTGGATACCTCCACTATACTCTTATTTGCTGTAGCATACCCTGTTTCCCGTGCTCAGCTTTTCATCTATCGCAAAGCAGAGACCTGACTTCTGTACTATAGAAGACACAACAAAGGCAGTGTATATTTGAGGATTTATGCAGCATAAAACGCTTTTTTGTCTTCCATATAAAGTCAGCTGGGTACTTTATCGCTCCAGCTGCTTTGGATTTTCTAGCTGGGATGTCAGCTGTGTTGCTAAAGTTGATAACCATTGCCTTGGTCTTGAAGTTGTGCAAAATTTGTTTCCTTTTCCGATTGCTTCTGCTTAAGCATTTATAAAAGCTTGAAGAGGTCCAATATTTCAGGAAAAAAGCAGTGAGGATAGAAGGTATAAAACATCTGAAAACCAACCAGTCTGCAATTTAAATCTCTCCAGACTCATGCAGTGAGACTAAGGTCTAACCAGAGCACCATTAAGGTTTCGTTCTTAGAAATGAGAAATTATTCATATTAAAATATACCTCAGCTGTGACAGATGGATTGTACTGAAGTGGAACTAGTTTTGTACTGTAGTTGTGAACATATCCTTCTGTCAGCAGGCTAAAGCCAACAACGATTTCCAACGCTTTCACACCCACAATTACGACACTTAACAGAAGTGATAAAGCCATTATGCACTATCCAAAAGACCTGGCAAAAGCTGATACAGACACCCAGAACTCTGTGGCTGTGGCTTCACTAAATGTGCCGAGCACTGATTTAACTTCAACAAATAAATGCCAAGCCAACAATAACTCAGAGTATCAGTGTCCGGGAGTCTTGCTGCTAAATAGCATGCAAATACGAGTGGATGCAAGACTACATGTGCATTTCTGTGAGTGTGTGCGCAGATGCATGTTGATGTGTGTCTTGACTTGTTTCAGTTGCAGGCTCTTGGCTTTGTGCCTGATGGGGGTTAGTGGAGGTTGGACCACTGCCTCCCTGCTGCTCTGCCCCGCTGTCCCACAGCCCCTCAACAGCTACCAGTTAGAAGAAAGCGGAGGACACACACACACACACACAAACACACAAACCTTCCAGCTCTCAGTCCCTCTCTGCTGGTGAAGCAGGAGGGGCGAGTTGAGCTTCTCCTCACAGCTGCTCGTCACACACTGCTGGAGACACTGGAGGAGCTCCAGTGACACAGCAAACACACAATCACAAATTCACTATTGCATTTTGTCTACATCCACACACACACAGAAGACTTCCAACTACATTAACTATACCCTTCATGATCACAGGCCTGAGTAAAATTACCACCTTTCCCCATGATACATCATCACACTCTTTCCAGGCTTGACTCTTTTTTGTCTGCAGACATGTGGCACAGTGATTTGTGATTGGAAGCAAACCAGAAGAACAGCAGGAGCAAAAAAGACTTTCACTTGCCCTCCTCCTGCCGCCTTCCTGCTTTGGCCCATCATGACTACACATTGTCATGCTAGCAGTGTTTTGCCCTCTAACCAGATATTTCATTACCCTTCGTACTTTATTATCTTTTCAATGACAAAGTAATTTCCCCCTGGAGCAAACATGCCATCAACACACTTAATTATATTTACATGGTGCCATTGCTTTCTTTGTCCTTTCAAGATGGATTTGAAGCAAGAGTTTGGCAGTGAAAAATACTAGGGGCTAGGGACATTAACATCATTATTACTGAAGGCGGAAGAGGGAAAGTATCATTCGAGCACTTTACAAGATGCTTATTTTGTCGACTGTAACATCAGGTGATGATGGTTTTCATTTATTTGTATGTGGTGACTGAAGTGCTCCTAGAGTGCCAAATGAATATCTGAAATATCACTCTGATATTGGATTTTTAGTGGATGGCAGTCTAAGAGGTGATCTAGGTGTTGCTAGCATAAGATTCAAAACGAGCACCTGTTTTCCAAGAAAACAACATTTCTCCATTTCAAAGTTTGAAATTAAAATTGAATAAGTTTCTTTTGTTCTATTGTCAGTAAAATACAAGGTATAAAAATATAAAAATCAAGCACAAGCTAGGGAAGCATAGTGGTGCAGTGGTTTGTCCTGTTTCCTCACAGCAAGAGGGTCCTAAGTTTGAATCCAACAGCCAGCCGGGGTCTTTCTCTGTGGAGTTTGCATGTTTTCCCCATGGGTGGCTGCATACTCCTGCTGCTCTTCAGGGTGTAACCTGCCTTTCATCCTGTGACGGCTGAGATAGACTCCAAAACTCCCTGAATTGGATAAATGGAAGAAAATAGATTGATGGATGGATCTAAGCGCTATTTATTATTGCTTTTTGTTTTGGCACCACACAAATGCAAAACAGTAAGGTTTATTTGAAGTGCTGCAGGCTCATCAACACAGAAGCCATATTAGGAAAACTAGTGTGGACAAATTCCCACCAATTAGTATTTGGTGTGATTTGTGTTTCTGGCCCTGTTGTCTAAAAAGACATTAACCTTATGTTCTGTTTTAGATGTTCATATGCAGTCTTTCTGGTAAGTCCACAGTTAAGGCTTGAATTTAAAAAGTGTTTATACATTTACCACGATGGTCTCTATGAGCTAGAATTAGAAACTTCACTTGAATGACCTCTGAAAACACATACAGTGTATATATAAACTTGCCTTTATGTCATGTTGTATATTATACTCTTTTGTTGTCTGTTTATCATTGTCCAGCTGTCTTGTTTGTTGTTTCTATTATAGATATTTTTATTGTAGCTGTTTCTCTTCTTATGTTGGAAATTATTATGTTTACTGCCAACTTGTGTTTTGCTTTCTCCACTTTATCTTAATTTATTCCTATTTATTCTTTTTCTCTCTTATTGCTTTTCTCTTTCAGTTTACCTTCTGAGCATGTAAGATTTATTATAAGTTATAACAAAGTAATTTTTTATTGTTACTATTATTGTATTTTCCAGTTCAGTCTGTTTGTTGTTAGGTGCTCATAAGTACCGTGTGTTTATCAAAGCTTTCTGCTGAAAATAGTTGAATTTGTCTAGAAACTACACTGTGAGCCATTAAACAAAAGAATGCACTGAGAGGCATTATACATCTGCAGAATCCACTGATGATGAGTGTCTGTAGGTTCAACAATGAGCAAAGGCGTTCACATTACAAGCAGACAATACTCTTAGAAGTCTGCATGTAAGGAGCCTAGAACTTTTGACTTTTCATCAAAGCAGATCTCTTACTGATGATTTAACAAAGAGAGTTTCATGCCCATCTAATGATTAGAAAGACTACCAGCAAAAAACAAAAACAAGCAAACAAACAAACAAAAAGACTTCCTTCAAAACCCCCGTGACTCTATTTTATCTTCTTTTAAGATGTTACCGCACATTTCAGAATTTGATTTGTTTTGGAAACTTACTAAAATAATTGACATATCATTATGCTTTTGAGTCCTCTTTTGAGAACGAGACATCTCAATAGCAAACAAAACTTATTGGAAGTGATTGAGTTATTTTCGCTGTGTGCCCAGAGTGGCCTCAACTTCAAACAGCTACACCAGCAAGAAATAGATCAGAAGCAAATGTCCACTTTACTCAGCTCTTTTCCTGATTCCACTGACAGCATTCTTAATGAGCACACTGTGAAGGCCTTTGTTTTTTTATACAATCATTGTTGCTTCTCCTGCTCTTTTTCCAAGAAAATTGTATTTAAAGCTGTGTAACCTTTAATGAAACCTGAAAAACCATATGCAATTTCACATACGGTTCATTTCACTCCAATCTGTGCGCACATTTCATGCAAATATCCAACTTGAGATTCATCTGTTCAATTATGTTTATGATCGAGTGTAATAACGTTAAGATTTAAGTCTCGGGTCTATTGTAAAGATGGGGGTGACAGCTGAGATATGTCATCCTCTATCAAACAAAGACTTTAGCTCCTTTTTCAGAAAATGACAAGCAGTTATAAATCAAAGTTAGCAATTAAAAACAGAGGGCCACAGGGTTTGAAATCATAGGTGAAGGATTTAGAAAGTGGACTTGACTTCATTTTATGGATGTTAGAGCTCATTACTTAAGCAAAACCATAAATGGTGATTAACTTAAGAGGTTTGAATATTTTATCCTCGTAAATTGCTTCAAGCGCACCTTTGGCAAACTAAAGTGATTACACTGTTACAGTGGCTAAAAGAGCAGAAGAACAGCTTTTAGACCAAGCAGACAGATGTAAAAACAAAAGCCAGTTTAAATACAAAGCATTAGGATTTAATTAAGCTTTAGACCTGTCACACAATCCTAGAGAGGAGTCAGCAATCATCTAGCAACCACTGATCTCAAGGGAAAAATGTGTATTCCCCAACCGGTTGCAAGTGTGGTGAAATTAATTACTAAAACACCATTCACACAGGGCTAAAGACGATTCAGTGGTTTTTAACCATTACTTGCAATTGCGCTGGTCTGTAGAAGATTGATTCAGTCACCAGCAGTAAGCATGACGGTCATGAGAGCATTCAAAAACTCACCGAGCAGCAATGAAACTATGAAAAGCGCAACCCAATCAGACACAGAGAATATTTGCCTTCAAAGTAAAAGTTGGGCCATTATAGCTGCAGCCAACACATTTCAAAAGGCAAAGATTTTACTTTGAAGGCAAACTTCCCAGTTCAATACAGTACAGAGAGAAAATGGCAAGTGCTTGCAGACAAGTCTGTGTTCTCCATGCAAACTAAGGGACAATTTTTCAGGGATGCTGGTGCAGCCAGTGGATATCCAGGCTTAGATCTCCATGTTTGTTCACAAGTCATTGTTCACAAATAATTACTTTAAAACAAGACAAAAGACTACATTAGGGTGGCAGTTATGATTATTTTGCTCTCCACCTGTACTTTTTATGTTAAAGCAAACAACTGTGCTCAAACATGATTGGCCATGTGGACTATAAAAAACAGAAACTGCATATGCATCCGTACTACTACATCTACTTTATGGAGATTAATACTGTATGACAAGATGCATTGCAGGGAAACAAAGCAGTAAAGTTGAGTGTCCCTAAAGAGATTTAGAACATGTCAGACAGTATTTTAGAAAAATCCTATAGTCAGCCAATTTATAATAATGTCAAAAAGCATTTAGCCAAGACATTAAATCATTCCATCACATTTTGTCCCCAGCTGTAAGTTAGGAGTTTTGTGCCCAAAAAAAAGTCAATAAATTAAGGCAGCGTTAGAAATACCCATTCTTTAACAAGTGCATCTGCTGTGTTTAGACTTAATCAAAGGAAATTACCACAACGCAGTTCTTGTACTGCCTTACAATTACTGTGTAAGCAAAGCTGATTAAAAGTCAACCCCGTCATTGCTTCCCACCATGCAGTGATGTGTGGAGAGGCAACGCCTGGTTCAGAAAGGAGGTAATTTAGCAAACCCCAAATGAAATCCCCGCTAATTAAGATGAGTTTCTTCCACTGTGAGAGAAAATAATCTATTGCAAGAAAATCCATAGAAACAGAGGAAGCTGAAACATAAAGCAAAATGCTCGCATGTCAACGTTTTCTGTTTTAAAAACATATATCACTGCTCCTTTACTGCTAATATAAAATACTGTACATACTGTTTATACAGAATATACGTCTTATCTCAGCTGCTACCTGGTAATACATTTCTATTATGTCCTCCATCCATTTATTCTCTTTTCTTCTCGCACAGCAGCAAACAACAGCTTAAAAATAAAGCAAAATAAATGTCAAGGTTTCTGGATTTAACTGGAATTTTCTTAAACTAAGGTATCTAGTTTTACATAATTAGAATAACGCAAAAAGCAGAAACATTCCAAACAAAATTACTATCAAAATACAAATTTTAATTGTGTTTTCACAAGGTGGGTACCGCTGACCTTGACTAATCTGATTTTGCATTATTTTGGTCCCAAGTGATGCATTTGCACTCCTCATTTTACCAATAACGACTTTGTATTCGGTTTAATACAAGCTGGGCTCTTGTTCAAATATGTCACTTAACAAAGAAGTATTTCCTTTTATCTATTCTGACATGTTTCTCATTACACCCAGTAAGTGGATCGAGCTGAGAGGGTCTGAATATTGTATTTCTTTTTTCTGTATTAGTGCCAAGACACTTAGGCCAACAGTTGTTTTATTCTGTTTGACTCATTCCCCGTGCTCCTCATCTTCTCCTCTGTTTGTTCAACAAAATCATTTCAAATGACGCGCATTCATGCAAAGATCCAAAAAGCCAAATTCACGATAGTCTAAGTTCAGAATCAAAGTTTTAAAATATGCATATACAGAAATAGAAATTCACTGTCACATTCAGTTTGAGACCTTTCCAGAGGTTCTTCAGTTGTTCTTTTATTATCATTATTTTGCATCACCATCAGCTCTTGACTCTATGGCCATTTTGGCATAAGTAAAATGCAGGGCAGTTCTTAGTAGGATTGTTCCAGAAAGCAGTGAAGTCTATCACAAAGCACATTATAAATGGGAATTCCAAGAATCCGCTTATTCTGATTTTGTTTTTTATGTTTTGCTTTATATTTATTTGCAAATCAAATGTAAGCTGACCTTCGAAAGCAAGCAAAAAGTCAAGTGCAGATCTTCTCCTGACTAATATTTCAGTCTCAGTCAAAAGAAAAGAAAAAATCCCCACAGCACGAGTCCTCGCTGACAATAGATTGCCCTTTCATGAGTCCAGATGAGTGGTGGCCAATTAATTTTCCCAAAAGAGAAATGTGAGAAACTGGGACTGCTGAGGAGGGCCACACAAATAACCTGATAAAGAGAGAAAATTCATATTGCACCAAACTGAGTTTGTTTATTGATGTGGTCCTCCACAACAGTCCCAGTTTCTTGTGTGGGCCTGTGGGGAAAATTAATTACCCACCCCGGCTATAAAGGGTTGTGTTTCTCATGGTCTGAGAGCTGTTCAGGTGCCTTTTGGAAAACTCCCGACCAGTCGGCATGTGCCTTTTAGTGAAGAATGACTCCTGTCTAGCCAGTCTATTATAAAAGCCTGATTAATGGAGAGCTGCACTAGTGGTTCTTCTTCTGTAAGGCTCCTTCATGACCAGAATTAAATTCTGAATCTCATTAATCCCGCTGGTACTTGGTAACCTGTTTGACTGAGTCTTCTGGCCTGATTTACTTTGATACACTCCTCCAATCCAGCACATCAAAGACAGTTTTTAAAATTAAGCAGAGGTACAATGTCAGTGTCATAACAAGGATTTAAATACTTAAAGTACGTAAATGGAATATTTCAATCTTCTTTTTTATATAGTCACAAAACCGTGTTGCTGTGACATTGTGGAGGATTGTGTGCAGACTACTGATTATTAGGAGGCATATACCTTTTACAGGCATGTGTTTTGTATTGTATTACAACATTAAAGAAAAAACCCAAAGATTAAGATGATCCCTTATAAACAAGAATTTTGTGGCAGTGTAAAAGAAGAACTTCATTTTTAATGGGAAGAGAAACCCACTAGAACCAGGCTCATAGAGGTTTAAACAATGTACCAGATCAGTGTGATGCTAAAGAGGATTTTTTAATTGACCATGTACAAAATATGGGAATAATTAGACAAAAGTTAAGAAAAAACTTAAGCATGTAAGAAGAAGGAAGGATTCTTCTTCCTTCAGTTGGACATTTTTCTCTCTTGTTTTAGCTTTAAGGACAATCTGATAATAAGTCATTCTATCCTGAAAGTAACACATTTATGAACTACATTTTCAGCATTGCTCTGTGACAGGGTTTTTCTCAATTTAGCAAAAGCGTAGCTGAAAGCAGTCCTATACATTTATGCAAGTTGAAGGGATGGATGGTGTTTGGTACTGTTGCCTCACAGCAATAGAGTCCTGGGTTCAATAACCGGACGACCGAGGCGTGGATTGTTTCTTTTTTCTGTTACTCCAGTGATTTGAAACTGTATGCAGGTGTGAATGTGAACGTTAATTTATCACAGTCATCTGATAAATATAACTGAGTATCGTGTACATAGTAGTGGGAATGTATGCAGTTTTTCCTAATAATATTGCATAAGGGAAGTATGTAAAAAATGACAGTGTCAGAGTTCTAGGTTTTTGAACCGGTGCTTTGTCTTGTGGAGTTCTGGTTATTTTAGGTTGTTTAGTTTCCTATAATGGTTCTCTTTCTATCTTGTCCTCACCGTCTTGTCTCCATGTATCTTCTTGTGTCGTGCGCTCCCTCTCTCTCCGTGTCCCCTGCTCTCCCTCTCTCCTGTATCTCTCACTCTGTCTTAGTCATGTCCCCGTGTTTTGTCTCCCTTACCGGTTTCCATGTTCCTCTCTTTGTGTTTCATCCTCGTCTCCCCAGTCTGTCGTGTGTTCCCATGTTTGCTTATTTCCATATTAGTGTCAAGTTCGCATGTTTGTGCTACTTTCTGTTTATTTTGATAATCCTTTTTCTCTCACATTACATTCAGGTTTGTTCCCTTACTTCTTTATGTCTTATTTGTTCCCGCTGTGTTTCCCAGTGGTCTCCACCCCTCTATTCCTCCCCTTGTATATATGTGATCCCAGCTTTCCCTTGTCCCTCATCTGAGTCTCTGCTCATCAACTCTTGTGTTTCCCAGTTTTTTCAGTTTAGGTTATTTGTTGCATTTTAGTTTATTTCGTATCTTTATGTTCAGATTAAATAAACGGCTCGCTTTGTGTTAACTATTTCCTGTTCTCCTGTGTCGTCTGAATTGGAGCCTCTTTTCACCTCCCACGATCTGCAGCCATAGATCTTGACAGTAGACTCTGACCAGAATGGAATACAGAGAATACACAGACTTTGTTTTTGTGAATTTTGAAGAGTTTCAGAACCAGCTGCTAATTTTAATGGGCGGTGGCTGATCCCTTTTCATGAGGGGGAGAAGGAGAAATTAAGGCAAAAGATCTGCAGTTTGGTATGCAAACTTTTTGCAACCTGGCAAAAAGACTTCTCAGCTTTGAACCTCCATCCCCGCACAGGGAGCACTACACTGACGGCCGTCTCAGCCTGTCGAGGCTGCCACAGATATTCCACTTGTTGCCAAGCTAACTCGAGATGAAGTTGAATTTTGTGTTTCTAAGTCTTCCCAGTTTAACCCTGAGCCTTGTGTTTTCTAGACTATTGACTCAGGAAAAAAACTTTTTTTTCCCATATACGAAATCTGAGAGTGAGTTTGGTGATGTCAGCACCATCACTTGTTGGTCCCTCGGGTGGAGACAGCTGGTGTTCAGCCAGTACCTGAACCCCATCCAGGGCTCTTCACCAGCCCCAACTGCTAGTGGAGGCAGCTGAGCACCCTGCACAGCCGCAGGCACAGCATCCAGAGCAGGCTGGGAGACCTCTGGCTACTGCTTCACCAGAGGTCTCCACCCCAACTGGTCCTGTTCCATTCCCAGCCAAAGGTCTGCGCGCTGCTACATATTTGCCTACAAATACATGAAGTTAGGTACACTACAATAATGGGTTAAAAAGTTAGATCAAGAAGGTAAGAAGTATAGTAACCAGTGCTACTTCTGTGGTAAATCCTAAAATCCTGACTGAAAATCTTTATACACACCATTCCTTTGCAAATGGTCACATAGATGATTTGCTCTTTCCAGAATGTTATATGAGTTGTTGAATGGTTAATATTTCTGAATACTGTTGAAATTGATCTTTCATTAAGAGGTAAACGTACTTGAAGCACTAAAGTACAAATATGTTTAGGTATTAAAGTCTGTGGTTACCAGGTTGCAGGTTACAAGCATGTGTGAATGTTTGCACTGTGCTTTTCTATCATTATTGAGGATTTAACTTGTCAAAACTGGCATTAAGCTTGTTTTTGTTCTAAAGAATTCATACAAAATATTTTTTTTTCACAAACTTATTTTCAGTTTCATGATTATCTTATTGAATCTGTGTTTATCTTAAATGTAGATGTAGATATAAGGTATAAAAGATCGAGTTTCAAGCCAGAATCATGAATTTGGTTTTTTTTATGCTAAAAAAGTTCTCTTTTTTGTATATATCAGGAGGTATAATTACTGAATATTAACAGCACCTGTGCCAATGTGAATAACTGTGCTAATGATGAACATCCGCAGTAATAAAGGCAGTAGAAAGCACATATCAACAGGGAATGAGGTTTAATGGATTCAGAACTCCACTGAGGCTAATTTGAATGCATGAATCTCATTATAACAGCAGGAAATGGCTTTTGACAGGTTCTGTGTGACATTTGGCTCTCTGCTCAACTGTCCACAGTCACTGGCCTGTCAACCTTGTCACTTCTTTTTTTGCCAAGGGAGCTATGGAGACTGAAATCCTTTTGACAGCTCTCTGTCCATTAAAAAGGTGACAATGAATTCCACTGAATATCTGCAGTATAGACTATAACAGTTCAGCTGTGAAGGAGCAGCAGAATACTTTGCCAAACGGAGGAGGAGACACAAAGCACACAGGAGACATTCAGATTTAACAAACATTACAACAGAAATAGAAAATGCAGCACTGATGTTTCGCCTGTGTGACACAACACTGGGACATAAACTCTGCGGCTGACTAACTATGTAATTGGTACAGGCGTGAATCCAGTATGAAAGCAGCTGTTTGCGTAAACAGGGCCATGTTTGTTTTCTTCTCACTGAACACAAATAAACTTATTTTAAAAATGTGTTTCGAGAATCATTTACATGCTCCAAAACAGGACAGACTAAAAGGAAAACTGTGGAATGAGATTGGGATACAGAACGAGTGACAAAGAAAGAGCCAAGAGCTTAACTTAAATGAGTAACTGAACATTTCAGTTCCTCAAAACCTAACCTAAATCTAACCTAAATCGCAAGTCAGATGTGAGTAAAATCAATAACCAGGCACTGTATGGCGCTGATTAGAGGTAAGTAGGGTGGGAGAAAAGAAAAAGAGAGTGCAGTGTGTCTCCATTAGTTGAATCTAGGGTGGATTTCAATGGACTAACAAAGAGCTAATGATAGGAGAGATTTTAAAATATTCAGGTAGCACTCATCTGCTGTGAAACTTTGAGACCTGTATTAACATACCCCCACTTTCTTTTTACGTTTCTGATGCCCTTAATTCAAGGTCTCCTCATAAAGACCTTCTTTGATTATTTCAGCGATTCTACCCAGGAGACTGAATCCTGTTTTAGACGCACACAACATCTTCATTACACACCGGATAGGAATGCAAAAAAGGTTGGAAAAGAAAAGCACGAGTAGGCCGAACAAACACATTCCCAAACACTCTGTCCTTTCAGTGAGGGTCAGTAGGCAGCGAGCTGGATGGAAAGAACTGGACTGACCTTTAAGGCTAGCGATGATACAGTCACATAAAAAAAAGAAAGGTAACACTGAATGAGCCCTTTGTCCTACGTTTTGTTATAATGATAAACTGCACATACAACCAGTTTCTGCTACAACTAGGGGAGAGTAAAATCTCAAAGGTGTCAGATGTCAGGCTGGCAGACACACACACACACACACACACACACACATTGCTAATGAAGCCTTTCCACCAACCTAAATATGAGACAAGATAAACATGTCATTAAGCTGCTTTTTTCACATGCTGATGGATGTTCGATCTCACTAATGGAGGAAATAGATTATATCTCAATCCTTTCTGTCCAATTAACACTAATTGGGTGGTTCGGTAAAAAAAATACCATCTTGCGTAAAACTTTACAATATGTGTAATTGTTTTTCATTTTTAAATGAGTTATGAAACATTTTATTTTATTTTTCTGTAATATGTTAGCACTCACGTCTCTCTTCTCAGCTCCTCCACATCCTGCTCTTGTGTGATTACTTGCTTCACCCTAATGTGTGCCACCTGGGTTTATTTGTTCTTCCTGAGAGTTTTTGGTCTGTCTTTCTCACTCGCTGTATCAAACCATCTCTGTACTCCCTGTTGTGCTGCAGCAGTCTGTTATACTATGAAATTCTTTCTGCTGGCTTCACAAGTAGGTTCATTCATTAAGACACTCCCACAGTATTGACAGAATAAGTACTCAGTACATTAGTATTATGTATTGTGCAAGAAATGACGATACATCAAGCGGTTACATTTTCATAGCTGCTTTGATAATTTGAGATGACAAAACCCACTGTAGTCAAATTATTAAACATTCATCCATCTTCTTCTGCTTATCCAGTTCAGAGATGCAGAGAGCTGAATCGAGGTACCTCCTAGACAGATCCCCAGTCTAACACAGGGCTAACAGAGAGAAAGACAACCATTTATTTCCACATTCACACCTACGGCCAGTTTAGGGATCATCACTAATCCCATGCAGACCGTGAGAGGAAGCTGGAGTAGCCATAGACACAACCCATGCAGGCACAAAGAGAACGTGGAAACTCAAATGAAAATCAACTGACATTTCATTTTGAAACTTTTTATTCAGTTATGAAAACATATGTTCTGTGTTTTGCTTTTTCTGTTTTTGTTATTTTAATGAATAACTGATTTTTTTATTAATTATTATGGGACGGATTAATCCCCTTGGTGGGGGTATGCATCTATCCAGCCCTCCGTCTCTTATTCACAGGGGGTTAATGCCCCGTCTCAGCTGTCATTGGGTGAGAGGAGGGGGAGATGTTTCCAGTCTGTCACCTGGTTACGCATAGAGACAGGCAACCATTTACACTCACTTTCACACCTACAGTCAGTTTAAAATCGCCAATTAGTTTAGGGGCCAATTAATAACAGCTAATTAAAGCTGCTTTATCTGTTCATCTCTCACTTTGGAAATGCTTGTGGGTGGATTCTTCTACTATCTGATGCTACAGGTAATAATCTCTGGATTTTAAAAAAAATTGCAAATAGCTGGAAGTGAACTTTAATTTGGGATTTACCAGTTTTAGACATTATTGATAAGTCTTATTAATCGGACTTGTCACAGACTTTTCATCATTCAAATCATACAGTCGTGGTCATGGAAAGGCATATGACCTCTAAACAAACTACACAGAGCTTTTAACTTCATGACTAATGGATACTGCTGTCACATCGGTCATGAAATCCTAAAGAGAGTGTGACTGAAGATGCTGGTTTGAACATTAGTATCTGATTAATTTGTTTGTTTCTCACCTCTTTTCAAGACGGCACTTGGCCTCCATCCAATTGGGACACGGTTTTTGCCAAACTAGTCCTTTTTATGGTCAGGGTTGGGAAGAAGCCTATCCCAGCTACCATAGGGCGAGAGGCGGGGCACACCTTGTGCAGGTCACCAATCTATCACACTTCCCTAAATATAGCTAAGCTTATTTTCTCTGTGTTAACTTATTACCATTTTCTTTGAATAATAGACTGAGCTGTTGTTGTAATTGTTATGCCTTGGAGTGGGAAGAGTTAATGGCCATGTAGACAGTAAATGCAGCTCTTCTTGAACATCATTGTGTAAGGTCATGATGGTGAGCGGACTACAGCGACTGCACTGAAAGGGGCCCACTGAAATGAAGTTTATGCTTACATTCAGTAAGGAAGATAATCACACATCTTTCTGCTTCCTTGGTGTTTGGTGGTGAAAGTATGCTTTAGATCATTTTCCCACACTGTCGAGCTCATTGCTGACATCACAGGTCTAGTCCATTCATCTTTTTGCTTACGTTCTTCAGGCTAAACAGCCTCCACTTCACATTTTCTAAATCTCACTGTGCATCTGTCATTCTCCCTGGCGGATGCCTTTGTGCAACCCAACTCTTCGCCATCTCCGCCTCTCCCATGTTACTCAAGTTCCATCTATGGCTCCATCTTTATTTCCACCACCAGCATTGACTCTGGGGGGTCCTGCCCTAATTTTTTATCACTGACTGATTCCGTTCTGCCGCGATGTGCCATCGGAGTCTATTCGTCATGTAGCTTAACGGAATTCTCTATATCAATAAATCATGTGCACTTCCTTCCTGATCTCTCCTTATTGAAATGGAGTTTAGCCCAGTGTGCAATTGTTCCTTAAAAGTTGAGTTAGTTTTGGAGATACTTTTTTAACCCTAGAAAAAATATTTTCATAGTTTTTTGTTTTGTTTTGTTTGTTTGTTTTTGTTTGTTTTTTGTTTGTTTGTTTTCTTGCAGTTTGGCCAAACAATCTGCACTGTAAATGTGGTACAATAATCCACTGCTGTGAGGAAAAGGGAATAAAAAGAGACCGGGCTGGCGATCCTTTGAACAGCCTGTTATTTCTGACTGTATTGCTCAGCCACCCTCATAGTTGCATTTTGAAAGATTTTAAATCTTTAATGGATGTGTAAGAAAAGTGAATGAGGAAAGGAAATTTTTGAAGAGGTATGTGCATGTGCACCTTAATTGTTGACGGCATATATCAGTCCGCTCTAAAGTGGTGTACCTACTCTTACAGTCACCTGTAGAGCCATTCATCTTGCTTGGCTGATTCGTCAAATTTACTTTGCTCTTGTTTTGATCTGTGGAAATTTGCATTCAGCAAACTATATTAAAAATCTGACATCTGACTAGATGATGATTTTATATGAAAACGTTGTGATCAATCAGTGGGGCTGATAAATAGAAAGCCACTGCTGAATTTGCGGTATCCTGCCTGGATGACTGAAGCAGCACTGAGGTGCCAGCTTTCATCTATACCTCCCACCAGTCTATAGCACACATGGCACAGGGACACATTTGATCTACAGCCTGACACTGCAGATCCAATCACTTGTCAAAATGTCTGTATACATTTGCTGCTCTTCTCTGAGCAGCACACTTTGCTCTCTTAGTTTCAGCTCACCCTGAAATCAGAACACACAGAGAGCATTGGGGTTGACACTGACAAGATCTCATGAAATAATAATGGTCTGCTTCCAAGTGCAACCTGAACAAAAAACTCACATGGGACATGGCGTCCACTGAGGTAGCTTCTCTTTATCCACTCCAGCTTTTTATGCAATATATAACAGTGGCAACTGATTCCATTAGGAGAAACGCTCCACATATGAACATGCAGTTTCTGTTTGATTTTTGTATTCAAAACGCTCATTAAAGTTTCTTGTGTGACAGCTATTGGAGCAGATTAAGTGCTGCTGAGCTAGGAGAAATGACAGGTTGATGACTTTTCTGAGTTGCTCGAATAGTTTCAGCAGCACAGGTGCTGCCCTGTAAACATTTTTCAGCTTCAGTGTGCTTTTACCAGTTTCTCTGCCTGCAAGTCAACCTATAATCAATGAATAAATGTGCCAGGAATGTTATATTTGTAAAATCTGCATTTTCATATTCCTTCAGCCTAATTTGAGCCTTATAAATATTTGAAGTGCCACACATACTGCAGCCAGAGATGATGGAAGTAAGACTTAGAGCTCACTGTGCCTTTTTTTGTGCTCGAGTGAGGATTGAGCCCCAGTGGAAAGCAAGTCTTTCATCAAGTGTCTAACCAGACTCATAAACCATCCTGAAAGGCCTCCCTTAGGCACCTTGCTGGGTAAACAATACCATCACTCTGTCATGATCGTGAATTAAGATATTACCACACGCATGTAATTAACATTTGTATTCAGGCCCAGAACAATGTTTCATCTTGATTAAATAAATATTGAGCGACACCACCATGAGAAATGCTGTGTCATTTTTCCCCCCATTTTTCCCCCTGCAGAGAGTAGTAACTGGATTAAATTGAAGGGATTTTCAAAAGCAGAAAACAGGACATGGAAGGTATTTGTGGAGCACAAAAATAGCAAAACCCCATCAAAGCAAGTCCCCTCTCGGAAAAATCACAGTAGTGGTCCTGCTTCAGACGTGAGCATTGTCCACTGCGCCATGTCAAGCTTTTATGGACCAAACATGGGTGAAATGGAAGTGAAGAGCGACTCGGCGTATAGACTGGCCTGAGGGAGACAGGTTTGAGCCATGAAGAAGTGAAAGAGATGTAGTGTGGCTATTGTACACTTTTATGAATCAACCTATGGATAAACCGTCCCCATCATGCCATTCACAGAAAATGGGTAAAAATTCTCTTTTGCTAATATAGTAATGACAGAAGTGGTTATTTAAGTGCAGGGGCAGGGGATATCGTTTGCAACAGAGTACAGCATATAGAATGAGTTTGTAGTCCTGAGATATACGAACAAAACTTTGATGCTGCAATAGCTTCATGCCTGCCCCCAGCCAGTGTATACCCTCTCTCAAGTGAGAAAACATGGTAGCAAGGGAGTGAGAAGAGACTGGGGGAGAAAAGCTTTGAAGATCACAGTGCTGCCATCAAGTCGGTGTTTGGTACCCCATCCGCACCCTAGAAAAAGACGCTCCCTTTTTCCAGTAATCTGTGCAACTTCCTTTTTCTTCTCCCTCGTTACCTCCTACTCTTTTACTCAATATCAGGAAAAAACTGGTGATGTTAGGAGGATGGCTGTGTTTTCTTGTCTCTCTCTTTTCCTTTTTATTCCCATTAGCCTGAAGTTGTCACAACTACCTGACACCTACACAACTGCTTGCTACCCAGAGAGGAAATATAAAGACGGAAAAGTGATAGGACAATGAGTGACAGGTGATGAGGTACATAGGGGAGTCGATGAGAAAGCAGGGAGGAAAACAACAAGAAAATAGTGGATTTGAGATGGGGATTTGAGCAGGGAAACAGTTTAGCAGTAATCAAGGAGGGCAAGCCCCAACGGAGGATGCACATTCTCTGAAGAAACAGATGAACGCTTCCAGGAAAACAGCTCAGTTAGATAAAGACTCTTTTAAAGACAATAGATAAAGGAGGAGAGTGAAAAGAAAACCAGGCAATGCAAGGCACTTCATATTCAACTAGCAAAATCTATGTTGCAACCTCAGTGCAACAGTTCTGAACCTCTCCTCAAACACTGTACTGGTGACAGCAAGAATAAAGGAAACTTCAAACCACACCTGAACCACACCTTCACCCCAGACACAACAACAGAGTGTTCTGGAGTCAATGCACTGGCTGTTTCCAGTCTCTTAATATTGTTTTTAGGGTCATTGTTCACATCAGTGAAGCATACCGCTTGACTGTGTGACTCACATTGCTCTCTATCTCCCTCTTGCTCTGACACAGACACTCGGTTTTGCTGTTATTGTCTGGGTGTTTCACAGAATTTATTACCACTACACCACACTATACCTTTGCAGCAGCACAGAGCGGCTCACTTGTAAGTTTTTCCCTTCTGTAGATAAGCAGCTACATACATACTTTGTAAGGGAGCAGTTGTGTATGTAAGTGATATTGTTATATTTGCCTTCAAGCAATTTAAAATTATAAATTATAAATTGCAGCTACGGTTGTGGAAACAAATTTGTATGCACTCATCATGGGTATGAATGTCATAGTAATTTTGCTTTTAATAATTTCTTTGAACTGTTCTTTTTCCAGGGTTGAATAAATGTACAGCATCTTTAATTACTTTAAAAAATAAGAATTGGGTGCACAAGTTTTAATGTATTTTAATCCATATAGGGTCAACATTATACATATAGGCTGATATATATATATGCATACATCTCCACTAAAATTTAGTTAAATATCCTTTAGCAAGATGTGTTTGATAGTAAGCAACAAGCTTTTGGCTGGATATTTAACCACTCTTCTTAGCAGAATTGATAGAGTTCATTTAAATTGGCTTTTAAGCATTCGATTTCAATTTTTAAATTTGTATTTATTTAGCGTCAAAGCACAACAGCAGTCACCTCACGCAGCTTTATAATGTAAATCAGAAAATCAATCATAGGACTCCCGTGAGCAAGCACTTGGCAACAGTAGGAAGGAAAAACTCTCTTTCAACAGGAAGAAACCTCCATCAGAACCAGGATTGGGGTGGGCCGCCATCTGCTGCGGTGGTTGGGGGTGAAAGGAAGCAAAGAAAATGAAAAGTAAAATGAGACTTCGACAAAAGAAACACTGTGGAAGAGAGCCAGAGTTTATTAATAACTAACAATTATATGGAAAATGGTTTATAAACATAGAGAGTAAAAAGAGGTGAGTGAAAAAGAAATGCTTAGTACATCACAGGAAGTCCCCAGCAGTCTCTACAGCAACAAAACTAAGCAAAAAAAGTAGATCAGGTTTCTGTCTCCTGAACTAAACTCGTTTCCTTTTTATGTCTTTGCTGAAATATTTGGATTTTCCAATTGTTCTGAGTTGTGGTCCATAGAGCGAGTGCTGTCAAACAAATCGTTTTTATGCTGGGGAAGAAAAACTACCAGTTGTAGTCAATCATGATCAGCGAGAAGTTAATAGGCTAGTCATTAAAGATGTACAATCATTTTATTGTGGAAAAGGAACACTTCAAAGAAATCATTAAAAGCCCCAAATTATCATGACATTCATGCCCATGATGAGTGTAAGCAAACACAACTTTGAACATAAATTCGCTTTTTTTTTAACCCTTTAAAAGCATATTTGATCGATAGAGTTTTTTAGACTGCTATATCATCAGTGTTCTCAAAACACAAACAAACAGTACATTTTTTAAAAATAAATTACAAAAAAAAGCCAGATATAGCAAATATGATACAAATTAAAACTAATAAATGAAAATTAAAATGTAATTTCATCAGAAGGTTCACAGTAATGGCTCTATTTTCAAAAGATTAGAATTTCCTGGCAATTATTTAATGGTTTAGACTTTAAAGGGTGAATAGGATAAAATCCCTCAGCTGCAATACTAAAATAGAAGCCTTAGTTTTTCTCATTAATTAAACCTGTGCTCTTCCTAATTTGCCAAGTTAAAATATCTGATGTGAAAAAGGTACATGTACTCAGGTTCAGTGTAAATAATGATATGAATAATGGCTTCATTCTTGTTTGTTATCCCTCTATGACCTTCTGCTCCATCTTCATTTTTCCCCTCATCAGTAAAAGGCAGAGGGCCACTCTGCCTGACCCTGATATCTTCCTGTGAAAAGGATTTTTTTCTCTCGCTCTCTCAACTGTCACATAGTTGCCGCTCAAAAGGAATCGCTGAATTTCTCTCTACATAGTAAAGATTTTACCTTACACTATAAAGCGGCGTACAGCGAGTATTGTAGTGAATTAACAGAATAAAAATAGGATTCAATTGAACTTAACTTTAATTTAATTGCTGCAGCGAATGTTCAACATTGTCACACTGTCATGGACATTTGGGACAATGAGAGGCATCTTTTATAACACCTTTGCCTTAGTGACGAGCCAAAATGTCTGCTTTGTAAAAGGAGAAGACATAATACTAGAATAAAGGCTCATTTGTTTTAAAACACAACACTGTTCATTATGAAAGTTGGGGGGGAAAGTGAAGCGACATATGTCACTACTGTGTGTGTGTGAGAAGTTTTTGAAGAGGTGAAGTAACTGAAACACCATAAATGGCTTTAAGGACAGACTCTGATCCTTGTCTTCACTGTTTCTTGTCCCTACTGTGAGTGCAGGCTTATTACCTCCTGTGCAGCTGCACAGCTATAACCACGTTAGATGCCGTAAGACTTGTATGAAACCCCTTTCTTTTGAGAATACTGCACGAGGTACATAGCTCCCAAAAGATGCATTCACATGTGCTGAATGGCATTTGAGTAAAGCAAGCCTTTCCTAAATCTGCCATGTCCCAGGAGTCTGTTTTTGGGCTTCACTTCATTAAATGTAATAAGTGTGTAAGATCCAATTCACCTGAGCAATGTGGTTATGTTTCGAAACCTACATAAAAAATTAAAATTTTAAAGGAAAGCAAAACAGTTTCATTCTAAAAAAAAGCAGCACTCAGGAGACCCTCCAACAGCAGACTGTAAATTAAATACATCTCCCCCGTGGTAGGTAAGCGTGTGTATGTTGGCTGGCAGGCTGGTTAAGACATTGGCCATTACTGGGGTTTCTGGTCACGCCATTCTGCCTGCCATTAAACCATCACTCAGGCCAACTGCGTACATTATTCATGCCCCGGGAGGTTTGTCAGAGGCGGTGACTGCAGGTGCTGTGACAGAGCTCTCAATCACAGGCACCCACGCCGTCTGCTCACCTGACCCCACCGTGACACAGCAACCCATGGTCCACCTCAGTTCAGCAGTGGAAGCAGGTCCACAGCTGGGAGTAGATGGAATCCACAGGGGCTCTAAGATACCCCCGACACCAACAACAGCCAACGCCACACATATCAGCTCATGCCTGTCAACTTCAGCACACTGCTGTATAAAAGATAGCCAGGGGAATTTTATTAACTTGTTTGTTCTATTTCACAGAGCCACATAACTCCTGCTGCCATCACACGCACCAACACAGAACTTCTTAAAATGGCGTGAGCCTGTGAGCCAGGATGCGTTTTTCCACTCTGCTGCTCAGATGCTTCCTGTCATCCTTCATGGGGACGAGTAAAAATTCTAGTGGCACATCTTTCCACTGGCAAAGTGAAAAGTGGCCTGCAAAGCTATTTACCTAATTTTACTGCATTTGATAGATACATGTGATCTTTCACTGCCGCCCCGGTGCCCCGCATCCACCGCTCAGTCAGACATTAGAGGGAGTCAAGCTGAGCCGTCATCCGCCAAATGTGGTGTTATTTATGACTCTGCCTTTTTGATAATGTGAGTAAGGTCTGCCACATCTGAGCCATTTGTCCACAGTGTGATGCCACTCAGATCCTTGACGCATTACCTTACAGGGTGGCAAATCCAAGGCTGCTCAGTGAAGTCTGAAAAAAACAACAACTATACCTTCTGTAATTATTCTTTTATGGCATCTTTAAGTGCACTTTCAGTAAGATGGCATTAAGCTACCCTTATGCTTTGTAAGTAGATAATCTGGATAGGGACACTTCCTTTGGCTTGGTACTCTCAGCTGAATTTTAGAGCTACCTTGTGTGTGACTGTAGGCGAAATGCAGTGGATAAAATTTGTGTACAAGTGGAATTCAAATGTGGAGTTAATGAATGGTGAGAGTGCTGGAACCGAACGAGAGTAAAAATATTCTGTCAGTTTGAGGAGAAAATCTCATGCAAATTAATTAGTGATGAAACATGTGTCTCTTTCTTCCACCTGATACTCAGCTTTAGCAGAAACTAGAGTCTTTCAGATTCCTGCAGGATATACACATACGTTCAGACATTGCTGATCATCTTTTCCCATTCTTGCCAGTCACTGTGTGGGAATTAGACAAGCACTTTAACATGTATATATATATAATCAAATGAAGCCCTCAAATGATGTGAAAGCGCTATATTTATTTACTTATGAATATATTTAATTAAATATATTTTTAGTTGCATTTCATAACGCTCTTGCGAGAGATGAGATGTTTACTTTACAAACCAGATTAAGACTTTAACAACTGAAAACACAAAAAAAACACAAAAAAAACAGACAAAAATTTTTTACTACAGAATACAAAACTGTCTTTTTTATGTAGAAAATGCTCCTTTTCCACTGGTGAAAATTAAATAGAACTGGTGCTAATATAATTTTCAGACCCCTCATAAGCCTCAAAGGCTAACGTCTATTAAAAACTTTTAAAATATTACAATATTTCTGATATGATCAATATAGTTATTGTTATGTACTAAGGAAACTTGAGACACTAACTGCCAAGTTCTTTTGAACTTCTAAAGAGGAACAATAGGAAGGTTCATAGTTGAAAACATCAAACAAAGTTAAGGGAAGCATACCGCCCGAGATCAAAGGATCTGCTGTAGATTAATAAAACTGCCCTGAACATCATTGGCACCCATCTATTGAGCATTAGTGATACTGGTGAGAGGGCATTGTGTAGAGCCAAGAGGATGCTGAAAGATAATGCTAAAACCCTGCTCCAGCCTGGCAAGCAATACACAAGTATCTGCTGTGTACTGCCACACTTCAACGCTTTCCTCAGGCTGAGCTGAACTGAGACACTGAACTCATCATCCTCACTCCACTACAAATATTTTAACTGTATTTAATATCATGATGTCCTTAAAAGCCTTGAACGTATGCGCTAAAATCCTGTATATATGGTATGAAACTTGAATATGTGGAATATGATGATATAATAATGAATGGAACTTTGGTCCATCGTTGCCTCCTGTTCAACGAGGTGACAGCCTTATTCTCCTCAGCCTTTGGAGATGCTTCTTCATGTTCTGACACATGGTTGAACTGGAAAAGCTCTTATTAAGAGCTGGTCATATGCCGGACTATGTAATGGGTCACTCTGCAAAGTGTGAAAATGAGAGTGAAGTTATGAATTGCTACATTTCTTAATAGCATGCACTTCTATTCCTGGTGAGGTGGCGCGATGCCAGCATTACTATACAGGAATGAAAATGTATAGAAAATTAGACAGATGGCTTCATAACGATGTAAAGTGTAGCTACAGAAGCTTTTATGTGTTGTTTAACTGTAAACTGTAAACCAATCTAATGATATTAGGCATTTCAACCTATCCGTCGTCAGGCTGATGACGCTTAAAAAGCCAAAATTGTGATGTTTTTAATAGTAACAGTAACATATATTTTACAAATCATTTAAAAATAAACATGTTCTCTCTTTAATGGACACAGATATGCAATCCTGTGGTGATTTGTGTGACCTCTGTATGTCTGCTACACCTAAATCTTTAATGTTTTCTCAGGTTTATAGAATACCCACATGCATCCGATGATTGTGAATATCATGTTGAGGTTTCTTTAACCTGAGTGCATGTTGGACTCATTTATTAATATTTATTAGTAAATGAAAAGACAAAATACACATATATTCTATATGACTCTATATAGCAAAAATCATGGCGTCTTATAAATATGTCACTTCTCTATTACACTTTAGTTAAAAACAAATTATGTGTCCTCGTCGGCTCATACAAATGCCCTTCCACAGCAGAGGGGCTGTAAAGTAATGAATGTATCGACTTCTGCGGCGTGCTCTTAGTGTCCATCTCCACCACTATAAGCAGGGATTAACTTCCTCCTAATGAAGGGCAATTCAGTGCTGTATTAGGACCAATAGATGCCAACATGAAGACCTTACATCCCTCACCCTGACAATTACAGTGCTCCGGGATTAGCAGGAAAGTTGTGAATATGTCTGCAGAATCCTAAATGAAGGCTGTGCTGCACAGCACAGTTTGCACACAAACACGTGCAAGTATGAACCACCACCCGCAATCATATTACCTGACATCTACCAAAGTTGAAGCTACATTTTACAGGTGCACACAAGCAACAAATGCAGACACAAAAGATCAATGACTTGTTCCTCTGAGCTACCGTTTCGTAGCTCTGCTAATGGCTTATAACACATCAGAGTGACAGCATCACAAACACACAACACTCAGCTACTTCTCAGTTACCTCCACTCTGTCTCACACAGCTCACACAGTAATGGTCGTGCCTGTATGAAAGCCAAGATTCAATATGTGTTGCTTCCCCATCTGCTACATGGATAAATTATGGGATACCATAATTAATTCCTGTCAGTGTGACGACAGCATTGATAGGTCTTACAAAAGCAAATTTACCACATCGGCAAGCATTAAACTAAGCCAAGGATTCTGTCTGTTAAGTAAAAGGTTGTTTTAAATGCTTTATAGGATTGTCATGTTTAGCTCTGTAGTTCCCAGCTGAGGGCTAAGTCCATTCAAAAAGTCAAAAGAGAAACCTAAGGGGCTTGAGAAGATTAATGAGGTTCACTAGCGTCAACTAATGTTCCAAAGGATATATTAAAATATAGCATATCTGCACTCCAGAATAACACCGAGATTTTTTTAAAGTCAAATCAAATGATTTTTGTTATTTAAGATTAAATTATACTTAAAACAATTTAAATGAATTTAAGAAAAACTAGAATATGTTAAGGGTACTTTGTCACAATGTCATAATGTCTTCAACAATGACCATATGAAATGGCCACAGCATCAGTTCAGAGTCAAGCGCAGCCCCAGTTGCAATAAACTCATCCACATGTAGGGTACAGTAGTTAAGTTGCTTTAATGTAACTTGATTTAATGAGTGTCCCATCTGTTGTACTTGATGCCTGATCTGTTCTGTAGAGGATACTCAACCTCTCCATGTATCATCATATGTGTTCTACATTTTCCAATGGAGAATATAAATTTTAGCAAATAAAATAACTTCTTCTTTTTCATCTTCCTTTGACTGTGGTGCTAACTGAATTAAAGAATAGGCACCTAGAGTTTCTCTAAGCATTAAAAATTCCAACATTTAAACAGGGCAACAGGAAGCATCATAATCTATGTTTAAATCTGTTTTTCAATCTGAACCCTTCCTTGTTGTTTACATCACCTCACACCTTGTTTAATCACATCTTTATAACAGCTGCTAAAAGGCATCGCCAGTTGAAAGTGAATAAAACCATTTGATGACTTTATACAGAAAGCCTCTTTGATGCAACAGCTAATAACCACAGGCATGAAAAGGCCTTTGTGACAACGACAAGAAAATACAGCTTTTTTTCTGAAAGGGTTCGACTTAATTAATTATTTTTGTGTGTAAATGTAAATCTTAAAAAGTAACTACTATAATAAGAGCATTTAAATGCAGTGAACAAAAACTAGTTTTCCCCATATAATATAGTGGGGGAAAATGCTTAACTACAAGTGCATTAAATCTCTTCAGCCAGAACTTTATTTTCCAACACACTGTCTCTTTCTACTAAAGCTATACATTTAGCTCAAGACCACACAAACATGCTAGCCAACTAGTGAGGCAGTTTGCTTTAAAGCAGCCCTGGCAGAAGACGGATGAAACAGCTCTACCTGCTTCGGCTGCTTTAAGATACCGATGTTATTACTTTCTGCAGTGCACTGTTCCCACACAATAATGGTGCTTATGCATAAATGATAATCACATTTCCTCACTATAGCCCTCAGTGACATCCATGTGACAGCCTCTGCGCTTATGTATAAATGATGTTCACATCTATGTAGGTGTTACTCACTAACCCATAACACGGCCCCTCATTCCTCACTTTTATATAAATCCCTTTCTTCAACTATGTGCAGCATTACATGTATAATGCCTGCTCAAACTGACGTTAACTTAACACTTGTGTGCAATTCTTTACTCAAGGCTCAAGTCATAATATTGTAGTTTAAGAGTTAATTGACACAGCAGCCTGTGATTCTTAGAGAAATCCATCACACAGGAGGCAGATGAATTTTTAATTTCCTCTAGCATGATAGAATTTTTTTTTAAAAGAGGGGTCGTAAACATTGAACCTGGAATGGCAAACAAACGGCCTTTTCCTTTACACAATGTCCCTAGCAGCGAGCTAGTCTGCATTCATAAAATCAGCATTTACAGTCATCTGTCTGCTGAGGTGAAAGTGTACACTAATGCTAATTGGCTTCAATATGGCATAAAACAAGGCTTTTATCTAACTCATGCACTCCTAATCATGCTGCCCTGTAATAACAATATCAGAAATCAAATTAATAGTGAGAACAGGTCTTGCTGTGGGCAGACAGGGTAAGTGGGGAGAAATGTCCTCGAACTGAGATGAAATGCAATTTGGACTGAAGACGAAGGCAAGGGGAAATATTCTGAGGGAATTGGAGCAAGCATATGTCTCCAACGAAGAAAACGTCAGGTCCTGTTAATCTTATCTGAATGGCTGCCTGCTGACGTGGATTTAATTTTACACAAGTGCATGTCTGCTAGCTTGTGTGAGTGCACACCAGGCAGACTGTACACACACACACACACACACTTTCAGATATAATTGCAGTTTAACTTAAAAGTGCTAAACTAAGCAATAAAAAAAGGGATAAGACAAAAATACGAGTAAAAGCACAACATTCAGAACATTCACTCACTGGCCATTTTATTAGGTACGGTGCTCATTAATCGAAATATTTAATTAGCAACTCATCTAACAGAAACCCAACATATGTAGACATGTAGACACAAAGGTCAAGATGACCTGCCCAATTTTAAACTGAGTATCAGAAAGGGGTAGAAAGGTGGCATGGTTGTTGATGCGACTGAGTTGAATTCTCTGTGTCACGATGTGGGATGGACTCAGGCGCAGACGAGACAGCTAAAAGTTCCGTTTATTGCTATACAACACCAGCTGCGAATATATACAAGTGAGAGGGCAGGGGGAATCCAGGGCACAGGGGAATCCGGAAAAGGAGCTCTTCACACACGAGGGACTTCACAAAACACAGCACACCAGCAACCTTGCACACCCAGGGCTCCAAGGGAAATGGAGCCCACAATGAGCTCCGCCCCGGCAAGACACGGCAAGCGTGAGAGAGGTAGATGTAAACAAGAAACGTATGTAGCCAACCTGAGTCAGCCGGGCAGACACGGGGAACATGACACTGAGTTTTTCAGTCATCTGTCTGCAGTTTTTCCCCAAGAGGGTGACGGACCCCCTATTGATCCTCTATCTAATCAGGTGTGAAAACGGTTGTGGGTCACAATCAGCCAAGGTTTCGCATGAGCCCCTTGTGAAACCTAGCCCCACCCTATCATGTGATTGACTGAGGTCAAATGGCCCAGGATGCCCGGGACACCAACGACACCAACTGTCTGCCATCTTTAATCCAGTTTTGAGATCCCTTCCCAGATGCTTTAACGCCCACTCACATCCTGGGCCACACCTTGGCTCGTATGAGGTAGAGGATCAGTAGGGGGTCCATGACCCTCTTGGGGACACTCCCATAGGGCTTAAAATGTGGGATTCTCCACCAATTGCTCTTATAACTGAAAAAGCTTCTTGGATGAGAGGTGAAATGTCTTCAAGAAACCTAAAGAAGTCCAGACGCTTTTCTTTCCAAGCTCCTTAGACTACGATGACTTGGATGACTGAGAACCTTCACAGACAACGAAGGGTGTTCTAAATATTAAAGAGGCCCCAACCCAATAGTAGCAAGTTGTAGCTAACTGACTGGTGAGAGAATATTAACAAATTAGAATGTATGTTTGTATGTTAATCTGCTGACTTAGCCCCTTGTGGCAAAGGTCCATGTTTTAGGGGCTTTCAGTGTAGCCAGCAAATATCTGGATCAAGACTCCTTGTT
Organism: Rhamphochromis longiceps; assembly: GCF_057381845.1. Classification (NCBI taxonomy): domain Eukaryota; kingdom Metazoa; phylum Chordata; class Actinopteri; order Cichliformes; family Cichlidae; genus Rhamphochromis; species Rhamphochromis longiceps. The sequence goes on from NC_140558.1 coordinate 39,029,310, forward strand.
CCAGCCACTGATTATTGTTTACTAATGCACAAAACAGCTAACAAGAAGATAAATCACTGACAGCTGACGATTTTGAGATTGTCAAATTTTTAAACCTACACTGTTTACCTCTACCCAACCAAAGCCTGCTCAAATATTAGTGGTCAACAGAACTTAGATTATAAGCAGAGTACAAACAGAAACCTGAAAGGTCTGGGTGCAGCTAATCTGGTCCCTTGTCTATAGATTTGGCATATTCATATGGTGCTATGTGTTTAATTTAATTAGTTTAATTAACAGTTTCCCTTTTAATTTTTTAAATGGTACATTTCTACTATTCTCTAAATGAAGTGGGTTATCTTTGTTGTACTTTCTGTTTTACTGTTTTGTTCTCTCTCTGTGTGATTTTTGCATTTTCAGTTTTTGCTGCGTGTTGATGTGTTTTGTTAAATGCATTTTCATTCTGATCATTTTTGCTGTGGTTTCTTACATCTTGTTATCCTGTTTTGTCAAACTTGTTGTGGTGTGCACTCTGGGCCACCATAAGGTGCGTGTGTGTAAAGCATCTTCTTCACAGACAATGACCCACACCTCACCACCCACCCACCCTTCCACCCAGTTTACACACAGCAATTCTTTGTTCCTGGAATGGGAATGCTGAGATGCAGTAAACATAAACAGCATACCCTTCCCTCCCACATATTCCCATACCAGCATTAAGATGAACAACCACCCATTTACCCATTTACAATTCAGTACAATTTACAAGCACATACACGCACCAGAAGAACAAGTAAAGACAATTCTGTCGGGAAGCTATATCTGTTTCTCCGCCACCCTCATACGCATCATTCTCAGAGGCGACAGGCAAAGAGAGTCAGGGACAGATAGTAGTGAAAATGGGAAATAAAGGAGTGAAGAGGAGGAGTGGGAGATGTGACAGCAAAAGGGAGACTAGTGAGAAGAGGGAGAGGATGATAGCGGAGTGCCACATTCACTCATCCTCAAACCTGATCCTCTGCTCAGGAGCCATGCCTCTGGAGGACACCACAGACGCCCAGCAGCCTCAGGCTCATCACAACATGCAGGACCTTAAGAAAGGGCTGAGAACAAGAAAATGAAAGAGGGCCGCAGAAGATTTGAATCAAAGTAAAGATAAGAAGATCAAACTGTGACAGGGGAGAAGAAGAGTGGAATTAAAGAGTGATGGAGAGTGGAAAGGTGGAAAAAAAGAAAAGGGAACGCGATGCTCCCAGAAGCCAGTGTGGTGGGTCTTTGAGACTGTGACACACTCTGGGACATTCATGGTGGCAAATAGGCTAAGCTGCCTTGAACATAGATTAGCAGGGAGCCACAGCAACAGTATGTGATGTTAACACTGAGCTCTGTAGTGCTGCTTCGGGTGCTTATCTGTGGTTACGCTGTTATTTTAAAACCCTTAAAGCACTAATGTGACCTCTTTAGCCCATTAAAGAGGAAGAATCCTATGCTTTTGGTTTATTATCTTGATATGAAAAAGAAAATTATACAACAATGGGTAATGTGGTAGTAGGTGGGAAAATATTGGAATTTCAGGTGTAAACCTCAGGAAAACATGTTGATGACTACTGTTCATGCTACTTTGTTGTTCATTAGCATCGGGATAGAGCAGTCTGGGTGCTCCCCCATTAGCTCATTTTTATGCACAATGTGACACAAGAGAGCAGAAACGTGGAGACAGGGTAATTTCAGCAGCTGACACGTTGGGACAGAAGCTTATATGTATAGCTGACATATTTTTATTTTACTTCTTTTTTTTAATCAAAGTAGCGGACCACACTTGCAGAATGCCAATCATGGACTCAGACTATAATGCAGCAGCCCGCAGATAAGAGAGGGGGGGAGAAAAAGCGAGCAAAATTTCCATCGCTGACAAAGTATAGCAGTAAACCCTTTCTCAAATGTCTTTTAGCAAGATAGCAGGCTGTAACTCTAAAACCACATCTCTTATGTGCAGCAGCCAAAGCAAGGCAATATTCCCTCATGGCACACCAGTTGGATGACTGAGTGAACTATTTCCCTGCCAAGGCAGGGCAGTGGGCTGGCGCTACGTCCGCATAATCCTCATTGTGTATTTACAAACCACCTTCTGCCTTTTTTCTGTCTTTTATAACCTTGTCTAAGCTGGCCCCTGGTTCCCTGACGTCCTCCTGTGACTCTCTGATGTGACAACAGGGCTGAAACTCCGTAATTTGGAGTTAGAGATAAAGGCAGGGAAAGGATGTAACTCCTGGTTAGACAGTGATTGAACTGGCTCTGGAGGGTGACTGCACGGCAGAAACCTAAGACCCATTTATTTAAGTCTGGAACGATGGGCCTTCAATAACTGAGTGTAGGTGGACACGGTTATCAAATGCATATAGTAGAGCTTCGTGGAAAGCAAGAAGGAAAATAAAAGGATGCATAGATTACATGTTTCTAGTGTGAGTCCAATTTATGTGTAGTAAGTAGGCTAAACCTACAGGTACATAATTTCACTCAGGTAATTTAAAGGTTTTCTGGAGTTGAGGAGAAGGCAACAAAATTTTAAAAACTGTGATGAAAAAGGGGGAAATGGAAACAAAAAAGGAGATGAGAACAGATGCATTAAACTATTAACAAACTCCATGTCCATTCATCTTCTTTTTTTAACTACATTTAATTTGTGTATAATGGTTTAACGGCACCCACCTGGAGAATTAGCTCAGCCAGCTGTTCGTCTTGATGCACCCAACATTTGCATAACACCACACATTGGAAATGTGCATTCATTTGTCTTTTTTTTTTTCACTATTTACCTGAAGAATTCAGTAGAATATGTACAAATCTGAATTTAGAAAGTTAAAATAATGGGCAAAAATGGAAGTTTAGAGACGTATTATGCAGAACTAGTTCAACGTGTCAACTGAGACAGGGTAGCGAGGTCACCAGCAGACCTCAGAACTCAGTGGACACTAGCCGAAAATTACTAAAGTATAACTGTGACATAAATATGTATCCAAATTTTTTTTTCTAACAGAGCAAGCTATAAACAGAGCACTAATATATTGTCCAAAGACAATGTGACGACTGTAGTAGTCTATGGCCACCACTGCATAATAAATGGCCTGCATTTGTATAGCGCTTTACTCAGTCCCTAAGGACCCCAAACACTACATTCAGTCATTCACCCACACACATTCACACACTGGTGATGGCAGCTACAGCTGCCCTGGGGCACACTGACAGTTGTCCGGCGAGGCTGCCTGACCACCACCAGTAGGTAAACACGGGGTTAGTATCTTGCCCAAGGATATTTGGCATGCAGCTAGGAGGCAGCCTGGGATCGAACCACCGACCTTCTGGTTAGTGGCTGACCTGCTCTGCCACCTGAGCTACAGCCACCCATATAATAACCTATAAAACATTCGTAAGTGTCAGTTTTCTATAATCACGGACAAATACTGCTGTCATCTATCAAATTAATGGTTGCACAATATGGAACTCCAAAGTGTTCAAAATTAAATAAATAAATAGGTCAAGATGAAATAAATAACTATGTGAATAAATAAGACACAGATATGTAATGTGAGAATGATATTGTGAAATAATGGAACACATTTTGAAAAAAATGCTCATTATTGTGAAATATATTGCATTCTGCTATATACATTTACTTATTATTGTGAAATATTATTTCATGGTCATTATTTTTCACAATAACAGAGATTATTCCTGAGGCATTTTATTTATTTCCAGCCGTTTTTAGTCCAAAATGACCTTTTTTCAAAGTCAGTCTTTATTTCAAAATCCCGTTTTTCCCGATGGTCTATTTATTTCATAATGCGACTTTTCAGCAGAATGACTTTGTCTGTCAATCAATGTAAGTGGGCTGGACCTTTGCACCTATTGGCTTATCGTTTACCATCGACTAGTTTTCCTGGATACCGGCTCCGCGGACGGCTACTGCAGCTAGCAACAGCGTGCTAGGTCAAAAGTCACGGAGGATGGCGGACTGGTGTGAACTTCAGCCAGTTCTGCTCATTTAAGCAAATCAGATAGAGAGGGATCATTTACCTGTAGATACTGTTTTGAGTCGTTTAGATGTTTCTGAAATGCTTGGGATGATAATTGCTCTTCAAGATGTTCGCATCGATGACAGCATTGTCAAAGGTTTAAGATCAATTCAGCACTGTGTTCGTTTGGAATACGCCGAGGAAGAACAGTCTTCAAATGTTGGCCGTCCACGTCTAGAAATCCCGGTGCAGCACTCAGGACTTTAGTGCTGTCCGGGATAACCGTCGGGGTAATTGCCGATACATTTTCTGTGTCTCCGAGCACAATTAGGAGGAAAATGACGGAGGATGGTCTAAGGTAAGTTTATGCTGTAATTGAGCACCTGTGTGATTCTGTACACAGCATTGTTTAGGTGTTGACCTTAATTATGACGTTTGACAATGAATTATTATCGCTTACTTTTTTTTGTTACTGTCTAAACTAAGTGGGGCAGCTACGGCTAAAGCTATCGGCGCCATCTCGGCGTTGAGACACGTTTAGCAGTGTTAGCTGTTAGTGTGTTAACTCGGAGACTGGGGTCAGTGGAGCCTGTAGGAACCTTTTACACAGAGAGTAGACCCACCAGCTTTCCACAGTCTACTTACTTATCACATCTTGTTAGACAACAGGGTCATTAGTGCTTTAAATAGTACATAGTTGAATGTTTCATTGCTGTTTGCAGTTGATTGTTCTCTGATAACGCATAACAAGGTTGATGTTAAATAGCGAGTTTATTGAAATGGTTTTGTCTATTTCAGCAGCATTATAGATATACTTTCTCTGGTGTCTTTGGTAAAGCTAAAACAAGAATACATTTACATCCTTGGTTCTTTCAGCATTAATTGGAAAACTTTGAGATTTGCTGTGCGCCTCCCAAGCCATTCTCTTTTATCCCACCTGTCAGGTATAGATGGCAATACTTTAAACAAAGTTAAATTTGTTATACCTGAAGAGAACCAATCCTGACCTAGAATGGGTGAATGAATAATTAGTTGGTAGCCAATGCCTAAGCAACTCACATAGGCCCTGGCAGACTCAATAAGTCCATCTAGGAACAGCTGCAGGAAACACCTCTTCAGTTTAGATTTAAAACATGTGCATGCTCTTTCAGGTTGATGAGGATTATGGTGTGGACTGGACAGGACAACATAATCGCTGCCCATCAAATGAGATCACCATTCCTGAGATTCAGCTCCCAGATGCACTGAATGAACAAGACCCTGCTGTGCTACCAATACTTCAAAATCACTTGTAGAAAGACATTATTACATTTAATCAGTTTCTATGTCAGGAGGATTTTTTTTTTTTAAATTTCTACAGCTTTGTAGCTAATACTGACTCAAAAGAGCATAACCAATTTCATTTTCAACAAAACAGTGAGTGGCTATAAAACAGGATTTGTTTTATACAGCTGTCACTTTAATGATATTCATTTCTTGGTTGGATATACAGTACATGTCAACTCTGAGCAGATTTAATACAATGAACACAGTAGAGTAGTGTAACATCTTAATTCAAATAATTTTTTCTAGAAATTTTTTTTGTATCAGTAGCGAGTATAAACAAAACATATTGTGTAATTTATAATGTACAGTGAACAACTGATTTTGATATCTGAACTCTTCATCAGTTTATATTAAAAAAGCCATAAATGCACACCTGTACTCTGTATTTTTCACTGTCAAGTGTATTAAAAAGAACTAGAACTCACTAGATTGTCCGTTTCTTTGAACACCGAGTACAGTAATGTGATGCAAGAAAGAAGAAATGGTCTAATTTTACCATGTGGTTATGGAATCAATCGTAAACCAGACCAAAACCTGAGTCAGTAGAGTTGAGACACACCTGAATGTCCATTAGAAATGACTCATAGGTACAGTAGTGTGCAGGAAGACGTAGTACTTCAAAACCGGTGGAAGACTTTGGAAGATTGCTGTTGACCACTTCCACAGTCATTTCTCGGCAAGACTTCCCATCCTGTCCAAAACTTGATGAGGGCTTTTTGTTGTGCACAAGATGCTGCAACAGAAGATTGTTTTAAACTATAATGACATCCTATATTCATTATTTTGAATCTTTTATGGAGAAATACCATAAAAGATGACCACTTACATACAGGGCACCAGACATTTTTGCCCCACTCAAATTGCTGTTGTAGCTTTTATAGATATTTTTATGTTAACAAAGCTAAAAGTAGTCTACATACAATTCTAGTGCAACTGATAATGCCACCACTCTTATGTATTGCATGGAGCAAATAACAAAACAAAATTATACTATAGCGTAGAGCTGGGTGATAGAACGATAACAATATGTATTGCGAAATAACTTTTTCTCAATAGAAAAATTAAACTATTGCGATAGACCTCACCGCTCTTGTCCTTTTTATAAAAAAATGGCAAAATACCTATCGCAGCAGACTTACCATTTTCAATGAAGGACCGAAGGTAACCTGCCACTCTGCATTTATCCTCGAGAGCATTCCTCTTCTTCCTCATCTTCATCTTCTGTGGCAGGCCACAGTCATTTTATAGCTTTACTTATCTTGTAGTCTTAAGAGCATCAGCAACATTAGGTGTATTTTTATTAAATGTAACCCAGCTGTTCAACTAACCCACGCATACAAAACAGTATATTGGTGTTTTGTGTCAACAATTAATGTTCATCCTTCATAAATTAACCAAATAGCTTTACTATTCAGATGTTAAAAGATGTGACCTGACCTTACCTCACAACAGGGAGCAGTCTCTGATTCCCTTGGTAAGAAAGGAGGAATGATGTCTGATCTTTCTGTCAGAAGCGGCCATACCATGGTTTCCTTAAGCCCTTTCCTCAGCTGCTTGACTTGACGACTTGTTTGTGTTATGACCTACAACGGTGAGACCAAACCAAAACTGAAGTTGGAGTCTGTAAAGTGACACACACTTTAAATGTTAAATATTTAAAGAACATCCACTGTACTAGTAAAAGCATTTTCAAATTATACCCACTTACAAAATCACTACGTTGAACTAAAATTGCTTTCTTTTCTTTCACATAGATTACTTGTCTTCCATATTAGCACAGAAGATAAGCCACTTTAAAACAGTCATGAATAACTATTACCTACAACAATGTAAATAGTAATACAGACATTAACCCAGAAGACAATTATTTTCTCTTACCTAATTTATAGAATTCTTTGCTATGATAAAAAACAGTATTAAAAAAAATCTGTGACTAAACTGATTAAAAAGCTCATTTTTGCCAGACAGACAGACTAACCAAGCAATAATAACATATCGTTACTTACCCTGAACAGCGTTTCGTGGAGTGGAGCTAGCTGTGATAGCGTTAGCATTTGCTAACGTTAACACTGTGCGGTTGTGATGAGAACTTGGACCAGGGACCACTTCATCTCCAGTACACTGCTGCAATACGCAGACTGAGGTGAAGACGTTCAATCTAAGCGGTTAGCAAGTTCTCTGAGTAACTCAGAAACGGACTTGTTTCCTGCAGCCATGCCCTTCACAAGAATTGATACACCTGTAACGTTATTCGCGCCCAGTGTTTTGCATTTGTCGGTGCCTTAAGTTTATTTTGAGCTGCATACTGCCGCCAGCTGCATAGGAGATGCATTGCACCATTAAACCTAAATCGACAATTCATGTGCTATTACTTATGTCTGAGTAAAGGAGCAACCAATCACACAACTGGCTCCGCCCTGTCTTTCTTGATTGACAGACAAAGTCATTCTGCTGAAAAGTCGCATTATGAAATAAATAGACCATCGGGAAAAACGGGATTTTGAAATAAAGACTGACTTTGAAAAAAGGTCATTTTGGACTAAAAACGGCTGGAAATAAATAAAATGCCTCAGGAATAATCTCTGTTATTGTGAAAAATAATGACCATGAAATAATATTTCACAATAATAAGAAAATATATATAGCAGAATGTAATATGTTTCACAATAATGAGCATTGTTTTCAAAATGTGTTCCATTATTTCACAATATCATTCTCACATTACATATCTGTGTCTTATTTATTCACATAGTTATTTATTTCATCTTGACCTATTTATTTATTTAATTTTGAACACTTTGGAGTTCCATAGCACAAAGCTCTTGGTTTAGTAATCTAACTTTGGTGTGGCATGGCAGGCCATGAGCAATTTTACTAATTATTTATTCACACGAGATTGAAATACGACAGAAACAGGGGACACGACACAAATGGTTGCCAACTAGTTGCATTCTTGTTATATTCCTGTAGAAAAGCAAGGTTGTTTAGTGCCTATGTCATTTTTCAGTTAAATCACTGCCCTGCAGCAACAACTTCAGTATCTATAGAAGAATTTCTGTTTTAAACCTATGAGGTACCGGCTGGACAGAAGGTTGTTAAATTGACAATGATTCAAACCTCTGGCCTACATGAAATCAACAATTCAGACAACCACTCTTGACAACTGGCAAAATAGTGCTACCTTTTGCAAAATACAGTGAAATATTCCAAGGCTTCTCCCTTCTTCTTTACAATTGTTACACTTTGGAAAGCTATTCAGTGTGCTGCATGGTTAATAACCCTGCTGTAGAGGGTTGCAAGCACCTAAAGCCTGTGCCAGCTGCCGTTGGGCAAGAGGCAATGTAACCCCTAGACAAAGTGCCAGTCCCTCCCAGAGCTACTGTAACACAAGGACACAGCCTAACCTGTAGGCTCACGCTCACATTTACGGCCAATTCAGAATTACCAGTTAACCTACCTACTATGCACCTCTGTACTGCAGGAAGAAGCCAGAGTACCCTGAAAAAACACAAGAAGAACATAGAAAGTCCACACAAAAAGGCCCAGTTAACCATCAGGCTTAAACCCAGAACCTTGTTGCTGTGACAGTGCATCACCATGGCACCCCGTCAAACTAGTCAATAGGATTAAATTAAAAAAAACAAATAAATAAATTATCAACCGCCTAAAGATATCTCCTGTACCCTCTGGCATCTCTGTTTGTGCGGTTGAGAGCAAGTGTGTGTGTTTATTGCACGCTTGGATGGAGAAAATGCCTCTTTACATGAGAAATGCACACATGACCGACTCCAGAAGTAACAAACAAGCATAAAAAACAATTCCAAAAACAAGACTACATAATCTCAAATGTCTGTGCTTCTCATGCCAGAAAAATTCAAAGGCAGCAGTAGTTTCATAGCATGCTTGATAGTTACCCAGCGGTGAAGACGTGATTGACGTGGCTGCAGGATCTGAGCCTCCCTGAAATCGAGCCAAGCCTTCCGTGGCTGCCCTGCTCTGGTGAAGAGGGAGGAGGGGGGGAGGCCTGGGTGTGGAGGAAGGACAGAAGCAGCAGCAGCAGCAGCAATCTCCTCACACGGGTGAAACCTACAATACATGAGACAGGGTCAGAAACTGCTCCCCAGTGGACAGAAGGAGATTTGATAAGAAGCTGAAAAAAGACACATCATTTAACAGATGTCTTTTGGAGTTTAATCCTTTATTGACATTGGGCCAAATGCCAAAGATCCCGTCCCTCCCTCAGTCTAACCAGTCCCACCCCCCTCTCTTTTTTTTTTTTTAAACAAGCCCAATGACATTCAGACCTGGGAGCAAAGCAGAAACAGCAGGGGTTTTAAAACATGTCAACACTGAACATAAAGCAAAGGTTGCACCCAACCGTTGAGCGAGATAGACAGAGCAAGGTGGTCGGATTGTAAGTCAGTAAACCTCTATGACTCCAGCGTGGTTGTTCGGTTGTTTATTATCGGCAGAGAGCACACTCGGGTCTGGAATATAGGACTACTGAGACACTGGGTGCTGGCCACTGGCAAGAAACAGGGAGCAAGGCGTTGCACACGGAATGCCAATAAGTATCCCCTCTCTTCCAAGAGATTTCATTTTCGACTCTGCCACAAAACTACCCTGCAAAGGAACTCTATCATGGCCTCAGGTTAGATAGGAGTGTTAACATTAACTGTAGTATTTTCTCTAATTCTGAGCCTCATATAGTGACTAGCAATAAACACCACATTAGTTTGCTTTACCCGTTTGACTGAGTACAGAGAGACATAGAAGCAGCTTCACCAAAAAAGAAAAAGAAAAAAAATAACAGGAACACATTTTGAGAAATTTTGTCAGCAAACAGGTTGCCTTAGAGGTGTGTCACATTTCCAATAAATCTAGCGAGGGTTCAGTGCAGAGGTTGGCAGAAGAAAGAGCGCACTCCCTAACAGTTCAAAACAGATATGAAAGTTTAATTCCAAGCTGGAAGCAAGCAGCAGGCAGAAAGGGAATGAGCTGAACTATTTTCAAAGAAGTAAGTGGCATTCATAATTCACATTATAGTTTTATATGAGGAAGCAGAATATTCCTTTAGACTGTTTCTGTGCCTGTAGTACATCTACAGCATTGATGGCTGCACTGTAGCCACTATGTGTTTGTGTAGGAAGGCGTGTTTGTTTATATTCGCTTGAGTGACAGAATATTTCATTGGTTTAATAGACTCAATATGCTAAATTTCTGCGCAGCATCCTGGAGGGTGTCAAAATGAAAGCTACATGAAATAAGTGCACCAACAACTGCTAGAGACAATGTGAGAGACAGTTTTCATTTTCCAATAAGACAGCCATAATCCAGCACAATGGCTACATCAGACTCTGAATCTCAATAAATTAACTATCTTTGTTTGCTAATAAAGAAATGCAATAACGTGGGGATATTAATACGATTAAACAGTGTCACGGATATCCATGTAGTTACAGCAGGACCAGCTAGACAGAATAAACACAGCGTGGAATAAATAAAATGTTCGATACATGCATCCATGTGTGCACAAATAAACCCTGACAATACAGCATTTAAAACTATACCGAGCTATTACTGCAGTATTCCTCTCCTCAACTGTGAAACTGTTAAATGTTAATGAAATGTAAAGACAACAGCAAAAAGAGAGAAAGGTTAATCAGATCTGAAAATGTCAAATATCTCGAACTACAGAGATATAAGATACACACAGACATCCACATATTATGCAGCTAAATCTACAAGGACATCTGCTTTTGCCACTGAGAAAAAGCCTGGATAACAACACCTGTGCCACTTTTAACTGAATAAAAAACGAAGCCATGAAACCATAACAGCATAAATGGCAAAAACAGACCCCTCACAACAAATAATCACTTTATGAATTAGAACATTAAACCATAAGAAATCACTGAGCCTTCTTAATACTGGAGATGGAAAACAGTGCTAATACTGCACATGATAGATTTTGTAAGCAGCATAAGTAAAAGTAAGTTTTATTTTGCTTCATCCTTCCTATATAAAAATACAAAAACAAAACCAAACAATGAAAATAGAGAAACTCCATATAAAGAAATGCAGGGTTTCAAGCTCAGTGGGTTGCCTGATTTAGTTGACCCTCTGCCAGACCTATGCCTTGAGGCAATTTTCACATGTTTTTGTGTATAATTTTTATTTATTTATTTTTACCATTGAGTGGTAAACACTGGCACATCACAGCAAGGAAAACAATCAGTCGGCTGGAGCTGGTAGAGTTTATCTGTTTTCTCCGGGTGCTTCAGTCCCACCCCCACAATCCAAAGGCATCCATATTAGTATCTTTTGTTTTTTCGTTAACCTTTCTGCTGCTCCCTTTATCACAAACAGACGCCACAGAAGGTAGCGCTGCATATTTGATTTGGCAGATGCCATTCTAGGGATCTTTTGCTGGTAAGGCAAATGTGTAAACCACCACACAATGGAGCCTGTGTTTCTTAGGTTAACTGGTGATTTTAAATTGCACATAGATATGAGTGTGGATGGTTGTCTCCCTCTCTGTATGCCCTACAATAGACAAGCGATGCATCCAGGATGAATGCCACCCTCCCAACAGCCTTAGTGGACACATAGATAAGGAACTTTTATCTAAAAACTTAATTTACCTAATGCACCTCATTAGACATCTTATTCTTGTTATTGGTAAATACGCTTGAAAAGCTAAACATAAAAAAAGCAAATGTCATGACTTAATACAATTACACCTCTTTAGCTGATAGCTTTTAGGGTAGGCTTGGTCATTCACCACAAGGTTTACCATGGTTCTGTGAGCTAATGCTGGTATGGCCTACAGCACTTTCTCTTCATGCTGGACATGGAAAATAAATTCCCTGATGCCATTCTCGCTTCTCACAGTGAGAGAGTAACCATAGTAGGCATTGTGCTGTGCAGAAGTGCAACTTTGACCCAGTGTTCTTTAAAATAAAAATATAAATAAGCATTTATATATTCTTTTAAACTGAGCTAACCTTTGTTGCTAAGCAAATACAGCCACCATGCTGTTACAAAAGCACTCTGGAAGGTCGACACTATCAGCTACCCGTCACCGCAGTGTTGGAAAATTAGCAAAAGAAAATACTGTCATTGCCTTTTGTTTCAACGTTCACCATGTTTGAATCACTATGTTTGATCATGTCCAGGTCAACCAATAATACATTTCCTGTTCATCCATGTGTTACTTTAAATTACCATCTGATTTTTCAACCAGCCACTTAATTTAACACAGCTGGTGACCAAATAATAGGGTATTTTTCTTATTATGGAATGGAAACAGTATCAACTATATATAATCTGTAAAATATTTAATAGGACTCGGACAAGAACTAGGGCAGCAGATCATAACCCAGATCACAGCCTTTAGAGATCTTTTTTTTAATCTATTGCTGTAACTAGACAGCTATTTACGATTGTGGATAAAAACCCCATGTGGCTGACTAACCCTTTCATTCATAAAATGCGTGTCCTACAAACCCAATAAGAAGGCTGCTGGAAAGATATCGTGTACAAATTTAGACAGCAAAAGATATTTGCAGTATATGTATGTATTTATTCATGTATTTTTTGATAGACTTTTTCATCACCATGACCTGTATGTAATTACTAGCTTTCTCTCAACAGCACTTTGGTGCCAGCAGCTGCATACTTTAAAAATATATTTTTTTAATTTTTCCAGTCAATTGAGTCAATTTTCAAAGGGAACCTCTGCATATCTCTTTATTTCTTGCATATGCATGTGCTAATCTTTTTAGCAGGTTTGGACATTAACTTTATTTATTTTTAAAAAGAGTCAAGAGTGGTATGTAAATAAGATCATTCGATGCATAAACAACAGAGAAATTTATGTGGAGCGACCTGAGAAACAGTCCTGAAGCACCTGCCATTTTCATAGTAGAACAGTCCTGAGTCCTTTTTGAGCTATTGAGAGCAAACGCTTGGCTTGGGGCAGAAAGACTGTACACAGCTTTTTCAGCCCACAGCAAAGTCCAGTATCCAATCATGAAAATACGGCAGCTTTTTCACTTGGCAGAGGTGGGTAATTTGGTTTAGCAATAAAAACAAAATGTGAAAAAGTGCAATGGAAACAGACATTGAAAATTAATGTGGACATACATGAAGCATATGATTTATCTGTCACTCACACTCCCACTTCACTGGAAAAACACTGGCAGACAAAAACATCAGATCTGTGCAGCATACTGAGAAAACTGCAGACTTCCCAAAACTGTTAGACTTCTTCTTTAGCGCCCCAGTTCTTAACATTTGCAGAAACAGAGATGTGTGGAATCATGATTGCATTTGAATTTGACTTTTTCAAACTTATTTAAAAACAAAAAATGTGATAAAAACCTCAAAATCAACAATGACACTTAAAACAGTAGAACAGACCGATATAAAAGCATTCATAGATTTAGCAGCTACTTTGTTACAGGTACACTTTGTTAGTATCAAGTTGGACCCACTTTTGTCTTCAAACTGGAAAACACTCTGGTCCATATTGATAATGATAACATCCCACATATGCTACACATCCATGATGTGAATCTCCCATTTTGACACATCCAAATGTACTCTGTTGGATTGAAATCTGGTGCCTGTGGAGGCCATGTGAGTAGTGAACGTACTGTCATGTTAAAGAAACAAGATTATTTGAACTTGAATCGGCACTATATAAATAAAATTGAATTAAATCGACATGGTTAGAAACAATATTCATGTATTTGACAAGTGTAGTGCTCCTTTCTGTAACTTTACTTGTGTTTTATTTCTGTTTTGAGAGAGCTATGTCGCAAAAATGCCCAGAAGACCACATGCCTACTACAACTAACTCTTCAATTTCTCCTCAGATTCCAATAGTTGGGCTCCCAGTGGACAAATAAACATTGATTTATTTTATCAATTACTTCATTGTTGGCGAGACATGTTCTGCTATTGGAAATCCAGAAAATTCAGTGGCTCAGAGATGTTCTGTCTTTTTTAAAAAACGGAAAAGATTACACATACAGTTAAAAGTAGCATGAAGAGGTTCTTTGCAAAATGGCAACCTGCCCTATCTTATAATTCCATAAAGCATCTTATCTTTGGTGGGTAGAACACTTAGTTCTCTTATAGAACCATAGAGGGGCTTAAAGTTACACTGTTAAGCTTTATAATAATGTTAGCCATCATTGTGTTTGTTTGCTAAGATAAACCGTCTGGCATTAACGACCACGCCACATTCAAGGTCTCTTTAAATCACCTTTTCTTCCCCATTCTGATGCTCAGTTTGAACTTCAAGTTTTCATGACCATGTCTACTTGCTGCCACGTGATTGGTTGATGAGAATTCCATGTTAATGAGCAGCTGAATAGGTACACCTAACAAACTGTCCTGTATGTCTGTGAAGGTTCTCAGTCATCCAGGTCATTGTAGTCAAAGGAGCTTGCAAAGAAAAGCGTCTGGACTTCTTTAAGTTGCTTGAAGACGTTTCACCTCTCATCCGAGAAGCTTCTTCAGTTCTAAGGTCAAATGGTGGAGAGTCCCAGATTTAAACCTAGTGGGAGTTTCCCCCACAGAGGGACAAAAGGACCTCCTGATGATCCTCTAATCGCCTGAGCCAAGGTGTGAAACTGGGTGTGGGTCCCAATCAGCCAGGGTTTCGGGTGAGCTCTTTGTGAAACCTGGCCCCACCTTTCGCATGCCAGCTCCTTTGAAAACTGTCCTGTAAGCAGTGTTGGTCAAGTTACTTGAAAAAAGTAATCAGTAACTAATTACCGATTACTCCCCCAAAAAAGTAATCCTGTTACTTTACTGATTACTTATTTTCAAAAGTAATTAATTACTTAGTTACTTAGTTACTTTTTAAAAACACGATTTACAACCTGAATAGATGATAAAGCGATAGATCTTTCAGCCCAATTCTACTTTTTCTGCATAATCCATCATACAAAATGTAATCAAATGGAAAAGTCTCTTTTTAAATCTTGTTTTATCAGTTTTAACCTTTTAACTTTATGCATCAAGCAAAAATGTAATTATATGCAACATTCTCTGACTGGAAGAAATTTGTTTAACATTTAAACCTATTTTCTGCACATTCCAGCACATAAAATAAAATATTTTTTGTGTTTACACTCAGTCTTTCAAATAGATGCAAGTAAAACACAGCAGAAAATAAATAACATCAAAGGACTAGCAGTCCTGTTGCTCTATTTTCACCTGTAAAGCAGGAGTGGCGTAGGCGGAGGTTTGCCCTGGTGCAGGTGTGCCGCGGCGGTCAGTGGAAGAATCCGCGAGTTTCTCTGTGAGTTTCCCATTACGTCATTGCGCACTCAGTGCTTGCTTGGAAGTTTAGGGTTTTTTTCGCTGTAAAAAGAAGTTTTCTTCCCACGCACAACGGACACTAATGTTTTTGTCACTTTTTATGGAATCAAACTCAAAGTAAGGTCAGTACTTCCACGCTTTAAACGCTGCACGCTCATACTCTCTCCCACAATCGATATATGATCCACTGTTGATCTGCACACAGCTGTTGTCACGAACGTTGCACTTGCTAACGTCACTGTCATGACACATTCTCGCAAAAAAATCACAGTTTTAGTAACGCAGTAACGCAGCGTTCCTACGGGAAAGTAGCGGTAATCTAATTACCGTTTTTGCAACAGTAATCCCTTACTTTACTCGTTACCTGAAAAAAGTAATCAGATTACTGCCCATCTCTGCCTGTAAGTGTATGTTTCCTGTACTCCAGATATTTTTTGCGTCATGAAAGTGGTCGAGCCAAATCTTGTGTCAATGACGGATACGTACTGACAGCGAGCTAGATAAACAGACAGCCAGACAGAGTGATGGTTAGACCTTAAGTGCAGCTCTGTCACTCATTCACAGAAGTACAGCGCTGACACTAACACGATGTGTTACTGAATATTAACATTCCCTTTCTGTTTCTTCTTCACTTCCCCTGTGGCCACCCCACTGACCCTCAGCGTTTAGCCGCCTCAAACAACAACATTTCAAAGGGGATTCAGTGCGTTCAGGCCTTCGAGTTGTCAAAGCGTCTCACTCTTCAAGGTGGGTAAGGGGCACTCACTGCCTTGGGCCATTTTCACACATGCTCCTGCCAGCTTGCCCTTACCAATATAGGGGCATGAGTGTTTAGTAGTGTAGCTTCAGTGGCTGCTTGTCAATATAAATAGGACAGTGAAGTGGAATTCAACCTTAGAATTTGACACAGTTTACGATCTACAGTTTTATTCACCCATTCATCATGCTAGTTGGACAACGAGGGATTTTTGATTGGAAATAATTGTGCACCCTTCAAATGTTGCATTCATGTTTGAGAGAGATGAACGTAAATGTTGAGATGTCCACATGGATGGAACTAATTATATCAAACTTAATTAAAATCTGTTTTTTTGGTCACCAGCAATAACACAGTGCCTTTCAACAAGGAGAATGGGATGTTTATACATGTAAACACGGTACAGCATAATACAGGGGGGGGGAGAAAGAAAGAAGAAAGATAAAACCTTTCTTTTATGAAGTATTGGGCCGGTGGACAAAAATACAGGAATATTGAACTACAAAATGTAGAATCAGAGGAAAAACTGAATGACAGATGAATAAGCCGGATATCCTTTATGCTGAGACAGAGAGTAAGACAGATAAACACTGAAAACACTCAACAAGACATCCCAAGAGCACAGCAGGAGTTTTAGTCCAATATTTCCCATCAAGTGGGTGGAATGAGATATGAAAAGCTGGGAGGACTGACTGTCATTCACACTCATTTACAAGCATGTCAGTATTCCCATAGCATGTCCCTGCAGTCAGAATTTGGAGGGAAAAAAGATATCCTTACCAATATATAGATCAAAAGGGTCACTTTCACACACACCATAGTGCAGAATTTCTCTAAACACTGATCAGAGGAGCTATATGCAAGTATGCAAATGTCTGACTCAGTCAAATCAGATATTAAACAGTCTTCACCCTTCCAATTCCCAGCAACAAAGTCTGTGTGAGCATGGTGAATGTAATTTTCTGCTGAATTCAAAGCGAGCCAGTGCATGTTATGAGTTCTTACACCTGCAAACCTACAAGTGGAGTATTTCTAGCAGTGAGAACCTGTCTGAGGAGCACAATCTTACGTTGGGTACTGCATGTGAGGAAGGGTAACTGGGACAATGTCCTCACCAGATTCTCCTGAAATTGCCTGAAGTTCATGTGTGAAAATGGTAACGTAATCTCTGCATACTTACTAGTCTAGAGCTATGTTGTATTACAGTTACACTGCACACAGACCAGCCAAAAACAATAAAAACGGAGCCACTTAGCTGACCTCCAAGTCTACTGTATTGTAATGACTGTAGCTTCACTATAATGTATAGTTAAGATAACATTATTGCCAACTAACTTTTTTTCTGCTGAGCTAAACTTAATAGTGCCAGCAGTGCAGGTTTGTCTTCTGGATCATGGCTTGAAACCATTATCGTTTTTCCAAAGCTTTTTTTTTTCCAGTTTAAGTGAACTACATTTATTGAACTGCAGTTAACTGTATTCATCCCTAGCAGGGCAGTTAAATAGTTTCTTTTAGAGTATTGAGAACTGCTGTGCAATCCTCTCCTTCGACTTGATAAAAAGAGTAAATAAAGCAGAGTACAAAAACCCAAAACTACAACAACTGCAACGAACTTATAAGCAATAAGAATAGAAAGATGCACTAAAATAGCCATCAAAGCAGTCTTGTGGTCTTTTTTCTTGATCTGGCCCTTTTTGTTTCAGTCAAGGAAAGTTTTATGGCTCTTCTAAGTAATTCCATTTAAAAAAAAAGATGTTTCCAACTTGCTGGCACCATAAAGAAGGTCCATAAAGATTATTTTTTTATTTCTGTGCTGGCCAGTCAAGGTTTTCAGCACCAGTTCAATACCTGAACCATCCAGAATCAGTGTCGGGCCAATGCTTTTGAATTTGAAGGGGAACAAATCCTTCCATCTGTGGCTGCAGTTATAGCAGAATCTTACTGCCCATAGGTCTGGAAATAGATGTTCAACATTCACTCAGTGTGTGCATGTGTAATCAGATACTTGTGGCTATACAATCAAGTGGCTGCACATGACATTTCCTGCAGTCCCATTTTAGTTTAGTTGCGAGTAAAATTGTGAGCATAGTAAACACCTGTGTCTGCAGTGTGCTTAAGTAGAGCTCCCAGAATTGTGCTCTTTTGTTTCCATGTGGCACCGAAGTGTGAAAATTACTTCTCCAGCTTCAACTTCAATCAATTTCTGTAGTTGCCAAGTTGTCAGTCTTGCCAGGCAACAGAAATGCAGAACAATAAGAGAAAGCAAAACCCCACTGCATGTGGCTGGATCCGCCTACGCAATCAGCCTTTCACAACACAACCACAACACCTGAAATTTTCACATTTCAAACAGACATGATGTAGCACTTTATTGACATGTACGGGATTTCTTTAAAGAGATCACCTCTGCCCGTTCTTACTCGTCTTTAACAGAGCTTTAAAAGTGGAATACAGGTGGAATAAATACAGTATCTGCCCACCCCAGAGCAACAGCTTGGTGCCCAGTAGAGGAAGCACAAACACAAAGAGAGGCCATCTATGAGTGTGTCCTCTCCATTTCTGTGCCCTTGCTACCACCTCACTCTCACTTTGCTCACACTCCATTATTCATGCTCAAGAATGACCAAGACTTGGCTAAAGGTAAAGGCAAGAAAGTCTCAGAGTTTCTTAATTCTGCTGGAGCCGCATACTTTAGTGTAAGTGCTGCAGGGGCTTGTCCCCGAGGTACATAAGCTGATGAATAATGGCAGTATGGTGCACACACTTCAGCATGGCTGGCTGCGGCATGAATCAGAATCATAACCCTTAGAGTGTCGGGTTGTGCTTAACACACTGAGCCGCTGGATCCCCAGCAGAAAGTTTATTCCAGCTTTGATACAGTTACTCAAGCATACTGTGATTGCAGCGCTGCAGTCAGTCATCTTAAAATGCAAAACTATGTTCTATGTAGTGCCAGAAAAATATTTCTATGGAATGCAAAAATGCACAAGACAACATATGCGGAAACTGTAAGCATCATAGACTGTATATAAACAACAGACATGACCATTTGAAGTCCTTACCATCTTGGGTTTTTGAAACCAGACCCTACAATTTCGTCGAATTTCCCAGAGGAACCCACCCGAGGGATTAATAAAGTTCTATCTTATCTTACAAATGAGAAACCAGGAGACGCTGCATGATCACACAGCACCAAAATCAACCATAATGTAGCCACACCCTTAAAGGTCATCAGTCAAGTGAGCTGTAGAGTCGTGCCATGCTTACCTTGAGAAAGACTGCACGTTTATAGCACTTCCACAATGGCTTTACCTTTCAGCCTCAGAGGCAATGGCCATCTTTTATATAAAGACAACAGTGACGAAAAAGAGGCAGCAGGACTGAATGTGTGTTTCCAACCATCTGCAGCTCCAGTAAGCTGGCGGTCCTGCTGTGCTTCAATAGGTTTTCCTTGGTAATAAGTTCTCGTTTTAATCTGTTTCTCATTTAACAATAAAAAAAAGTCTGTTCGTAACAGCATAGCTTTTTAATATGGCAAACAGGCACACTGCTGTGTTTGATTAGTGTTATTTTAAAAATGCAATTATCATAAACTTAGTATCTGAAAATTAATATGTGATGAAGAGCTAATTCAGTAAAAAAATATGAGAAAACCGCAGAATTATACCTCAATTTTGGGGCAAAGATCTATTAAGCAAAGATTTAAGTATTGCAACAACACCAATCATGGATAAATTATTCTGTGTTATGAACTAGCATGTAGCATCTAGAGGTTGGTTGTGCAGTACAGCTTGTAGTAATATTTCACATGTGCAGTTATTACTTCAGTTGTCGCCTCTTTTCAGCAAGCCTTTGGGAATATGTTGACCGGGCCCTGGCTCCACTGCAAAACTACACTTTGAATGATTTCAGTTTCCGAATGGGAGGGCATTATACAGTACCCATGTATCCAGTCAGATGTGAAATTTGTGCCCCTGAGTTTCTAGTGAATGGGGCTCTCTTGAGGGCTAAGTGTTGAGATTACTTGCACGCCATCTTCTCTGGTAATGAACCCTGTCGCGGTACCAAGATGTAGCTGAAGGGGCACAGCGGCCATAACAAGCTCCCTCATGGTGACTGCCCATCTTAAATAACTTTTTTTTCCTGCACTTGGGAGACACAACCACAAAACTTTACAGCTACTTATGAATAATTATGATGATACCTTATGTTGTAGCACTCGTCTTCATTGAAATGGCCAACAAATATGACCATTACATCTGTTTTCATCTGCATTAACAGTGCCCTGTATAAACAGAGACAGAATAGCAATTTTACTGAGCAACCATGCAAGCTTGACACATACATCCAGTGAACCCCACTCATGAACTCTGCTTGTAACTCTCTCTTGGACCAAAAAAAGTGTGGTTTAAAAGACAATTCTTCAAGCGATTTCCACATGAAGAATGTTTATTATTCTCTATAACTTGTGAATTTGCCCTATTTAGAATTCCTCTCTTATTGCAAGCTTCTGGAAACTGTTCCCCTCGGGCACTGTTCTGGTATCAGCTCATACACGCATTCACCCTCCATCCCTCCATTAACCAACCATTCATCGCATCCATAACCTTCCTCCACATTTATTGGGATAAAAAAGGTTTTAAGGTGAGTTCTAACATTGTATCACACAAATCCTGGCACAGTCGAGCCTCTTACATCGGCATTATTCACTACTGCACAGTAAAAGCCATTAGATATAATTGCATTTTTTATGAAGAGCCCATAGAAGCTTCCATTGTTTAATCAATGAGAGGGCTTTCATTTTCAGGGGATGTCCCTGGCTTCATGAGAGGTTATCTTACAGTCCTGGAAGGGTCATCCAGGTCTATTACCCTGCAGGTTAGCATCATGCCACATCCAGATAATCACTCCTTTCTCTGCAAGTTGTTATCTGGTTTTACAATCATCCAACATGCTGTAATAGGCTTTCTGTTGACTCTGGTAGATTGTTATCGTGTTCTCACCGATTGATTACAACATGGTATCTTTAGGCCATATTGACCATCATGGATGGGGTTAATATTGAATTTTAGGTGCACGTGGACTAAGAAAAATTAACAATTTCCATAGAATAAAAACCATCCACAGCAACCTTGCCATAATCCCAAGACAAGCACAACATTACTTCACCATTGCTATTATCTTCCACCCATGTCCCAAGCTGCAGGAAACAGGGACACCACAGGGAACACATCTGCTAAGTTGACCCATTAAAAACCCCAAAACAAAACATATAAAAAATATATTGTAGCTCCTTCCAGAAACCTTTAATAGTGACTCTCTTCCTTATGCATAAAGCTAAAACACTATTGTGCAATGCTTCACGCTTTCATCTTAGAACAATCATAATTGCACAAATGAATATTACTTAAATTATGTTATAATATGTTGCTTATTGTGATTGAACCCACAGGGAGTTATCACCCCACTCTGCAGTTTCTGTCAACTCAGCCAAGTATCCGCGAGAATTACATCCATATTAGGTGATTTTTCACCTCATGACTTACGTCCATTTTCAAGGTTGAGTGCTATCACTGAAGGGTTGGTGACCTTAATTTAGCAAGGCCAAAGGTAAGGGTGTTAACTTCAAGGTTGTGAAAAGGTATTAACCACCCCTGACACAGAACGCCGGACTTTCATTCACAAGAGAGGCATTAACCTAACATGAAAGACAGACAATTAAAATTTGTGTTTTTATTAAACACAACCCTGTCCTACATCTCTTCCAGTTTCTGCACATTTAACCAGATGACTGATGGTTCCTATTTATTTTGGCTTTTGACTAAAATCAGTTGTTTTTGCCTTTGGCTTTATTCCATACACACTAACTACCTTTTGCAGCCTGGTAGTAAGTTTTATTCTATTTATTCCCATAATGTCAGCGTTATCAGTGAGGAATAGGCTGCATATGGGTAATCTTCCAATGGAGAATTGGTGAAATAGAATAGAATAGATTAATCCTTTAATTGTCCCGCAAGGGGAAATTTGGGTGTAACAGCAGCAAGAAAGACACATATACAAACAAACAGTACACAAGACACAGAACAGAAACATACACAATTTGTACATATTTACATCAAGGACAATAGTTACCAAAAACGTTATTAAATTAAATAAAATTAAAAGAAGTTAAGAGGCAATGAATATCTTTTCGTGTCACATCTCCTTTTTTCCAATATTTTCCAAGAAAGATGCTGGGAATCTGCTTAGTGATACCTCTGTTTTGGTCTAAATTTGGCTGTTCTTCTGAAAGAATTAAATCTACCTTCTTCAGCCTACTCAGGATAATCCAAAGAATTAATCTGCATCACAGATAAAGCTGATTAATCTGCAATTCTGGCAAAGTCTTAAATTTCTTTTTCTTTAGGACAATGATAGTTAACTATAGTTTTCGATTCGTAGAACATTGTGTAGTTTTCTATAACTTGCCAGATGCACAAGGAATTTTTTTCTCAGTTTTTTTTTAAAGTTCTGCTGCAATGTTGTCAACATCAGGTGATTTACTTAAGTTTATCCTCCATACCACATCCTCCACTTCAGTATAGTTTTGATATGTGTCAGGATCAAGTCTTATCAAAAGGTTCTTGACATTACTACTGCCGATCACTGCCATCTTCTAAAATAGCAGAGAGAAACTTTTTAGATATTGTAACTACAGTTGGCTGGAAAGAAGAAAGCAACTGGACTTCTTTAAGTTTGTGGAGAAATCCAAGAGATCAGATCTAAAAACAAATCAGATGAGCTCAATAGGTCACGTCACTATCACTTATGGTAATGAACCACAGATTTTTTCACACCTTGGCTCATGTGATGACTCACATGATCAGCAGCGCGCCCAAAGGGACGACTTCAACAAGGAGTTAAATACCTGATTTACAGTAGGTACTTATTTAGGTTGATTTAGAACAGGGGTCCCCAATCCCAGTCCACGAGGGCCGGTGTCCCTGCAGGTTTTAGATGTCTCCTTGATCCATCACAGCTGATTTCAATGGATAAATGACCTCCTCAACATGTCTTGAAGTTCTCCAGAGGCCTGGTAATGAACTAATCATGTGATTCAGGTGTGTTGACCCAGGGTGAGATCTAAAACCTGCAGGGACACCGGCCCTCGTGGACTGGGATTGGGGACCCCTGATTTAGAACTTAAAGAAGACCAGTTGCCCTCTTTTTCTAGTTATCTATGAGTTATCTAGACTTCCATGACCTGGATGACTGAGGACCTACACAAACATGCTTGGTTATCTGGTACTCAGATGACCAAGCATGACACAAAGGGAACTCTTTAATATAGCACAGGTTTAGGGTGTTTATACTGGAAGCGTAAAGGAACAGAGAACCCAATCAATTAATCCCAACATCCAACAAGTCAGGATAATCATTTACAAGTAAATAGCATAAATGTGTTTTATATTTTAATAAATGGACGCCTGATAACTGTGGCGCATTGCATCTGTCTGATTCTAATGGTCACAATGAAATGAAGACAAATGAATTTTAATTTTTGTAGAAGTGCTATGATCATTATTTCTAGATTTGTATGAGGGGATATGATAGGCCCATTCTGCTGTAATTGTGATTGTGTGAATATGAAGACGACCAAGGGATTGATCACCTGCTAAATTTACAGGAGCTGCCTGGCCATGGAGACCAATGCCGTTAGGCTCTGAGCACAGAGTTTTTCTGTTGATTTTAATGCCAGAGGAGGTTTGGAGCTGTGCGGTTATTGAGTCAGCAGAGACTTTTACACAAAATGTGCCTCAACGCTCAGTGACCTGCTCTGTAACTTCAGGGTTGTTGTGGTTCCTCATCGATTCCACTTTGCAATCATCACAAACTGGCTTTCTGCAACAGCGGCATCCTGTCACAATACCGCACTCGAATTCAGCGAGTTTGTTAAAATGACCCATTGTTTCACAAATGTTTGCAAAGGAAGTCTGTTTGGCTCCAGTTCATACTACAGTTGTCATTTGCATACTGTGCATCACACAGACATGGTTAAGATAAAATATTAAACATTATTGATATTGTCACTAAGATCTTAGGTATATATGGATAGTTTATGATGAACCCAAAAGGCAAAAAAAATAAATAAACAAACACAATCAGATCTTTTTAATTTAATATATTACTTTAAGTGCTAAGTGTTACAACCTTAAACAGTAGCTCAAAAATGCAAATATTCACCACTTGATATGTGTAAAATAGAAATCAAGTGCAAATGCCAAACTATCTGCACTGTTCTTATTTTTCACACTTGATTTTAGCACCACTCCACAGTAGCCACATCACCCACATATGCAGGAGAAATATGTCAGTAAACCACTTATTATTAATGTTAATTATCCTTGCAAGTGAAATTAAGCTCCCTTTCTGTGTCTTCTGTTCATGTTTGCTGTGCAAGAGCAAGCAATCTTAATTTATACTCGTGGTCACAATATAATAACAAGAAGAGCTTGATTTATGCAGGCCAGAGAAAGCCTCCGCAACCCCAGAGAGAGAAAACAAGCAAGTGTGAAGTGCTTGTCCAGATTCCAGGAATTAGTTGTCGAATATCAGTCATCTTCCTCCTCCACAGTTTGCAATAAAATGAGTGAAAATGATCTAAGAGGAGTGGTGTTATACTATGTGTCAGATTAATGCAGACCAGAGAGAGCCTCCTCCTCATCAGTGAAGGGCAGAGAGGGGGATGCAAAATAAACTGATCTAATTGTTAGCAAAACTGTTGAACTAAAACAGCCTCAAAACAAGCACAGAGGAATACTTTGCAGTCATTTTTCTAACTTTCATCTTACCGAGATTTAGCCCAGACAAGTAGGAGGCCCTTTTACAACTTGATTTGGTGAGTAAATAACTCCCGCTGACACACACACACATACAGAGACACGCACCACTTATTATGCCCTTCAAGTCTTTTTCTTTTAGAAATGGGATGCTAAAATTAAAAACCAGGATAATTTTTGTCATTGTAGCCCCTTCTTTCATACATCAGTATGGTCCCTCTGAACATTGTTGAATATCCCTCATAGTCTAAGAAGAGGGCAAAGTAATAAAAATGTTAATATGTTAAATTGACTCCTTTTTACTATCACAGTTGCCTCTGAGGAAGGCGTTTAACAACAAGCAGCAGGTACTTAACAGATCAGGTTACATACATATTACACTTTTCTGGATCCTTTTCAATATTTTATTTTTAGCTTATAGCTAATTTTTATAACTATTTTTTTTTAAATCAGATAAAGACAAAGCAGTGAAGACAATTTTAAGAAGGGGATGTTCACTACCTACCAATCTTTCAGGAAAAAGTAACCGGTATTATATTTTAGTTTCATTCTTTAATAAGTTGCGGTCCTTTTCACATAACTTTTTTGGGATACAAAACCAAAACGTTGCATGTATGCCATGAATATTATTGCAGTCAGCAAGAGAAATCCATCGATCCATCCAAAAATTCAACACTCAGCACACCTGTTTAACTGCACAAGTAGACACAGATGTTCAAGATGCCCTGCTGAAGTTCAAACCAAGCATCAAATTGTGGAAGAAAGGTGATTTAAATGGTTTTGTGGTATATTTGTTACATGTTTTCCACATATCTATCTCTAAGTTTTGTACAGAATTAACTAAAGAGGTGAAAATATCCATTGAGCTGCAGCTTTCTAGGTGAAAACGCTGTGTTGATGCCAGAGATCAGAGGAGAATGGCCAGTACACTTCAGGCTACCAGGAAGGCAACAGTAACTTAAATAGCCACTCATTAAAACCAAAGTATGCAATAAAGCATCTGTGAGTGTACAAAACATCCAGCATTGAAGCAGACGAGTTACAGCAGCAGAAGAGCACACCAGGCAACACTCCTGTCAACTAAGAGCAGAAAATTTAGTCTCCAATTCACACGAGCTCACAAAAATTTTACAATAGCAGGCAAAAACTCTTTTCTGGTCTGATGAGTTTCAATTTCTGCTGCAGAATTTGGATGGATGGGTCAGAATTTGGCATAAACTACACAAAAACATGTATCTATCCTGCACCGTATCAATGCTTCAGGCGTGATGGGTGGGGACATTTTCTTGGCATGCACAGGGCTTCTTAGTACCAAGTGAGCATCATTTTAACACCACACCCTACCTGCGTATTGCTGCTGCTGACCATGTCCATAACAAACCTCGTCACAAAGCTCACTCATCTCAAACTCTTTTCTTGAACATGACTATGAGTTCACTGTGGCCTCCACAGTCACCAGATTCAATTCAATAATGCAACATTTACAGCAGCTTGTTGAAACTATGCCACAAGGAATTAAGGCAATTCTAAAAATTAAAGTTGGTCCAATGCAGTACTAGCAAGGTGTCAAATCAAATCAAATCAAATCACTTTTATTATCACATCACATGTGCAGGCACACTGGCACAGCACATGCGAGTGAAATTCTTGTGTGTGAGCCCCACAAGCAACAGAGATGTGCAAACACAACAACACAAACGAGCAAAATACAAGAATGGCCAACCTGAAACTAATAAATATATGTACAATATATAATAGTGTATGCATTTCTGGATGTGTATACTAAATATTTTCCTACGTGTGTGTGTGTGTGTGTGTGTGTGTGTGTGTGTGTACACATTTTTACAAATTAAATAGTAAATAGTAAAAAAAATAATAATAATAATAATAATAAAATATATAAAATATACAGAGTTGAATATGTGCAAAACAAGTGGCATTTATATACAGTGTGGAGTGCATAATGTTGAAGTTCCAGTAGTGAAGCTGAGGTGTCTATGAAGTGTTCAGCAGTCTGATGGCCTGATGGAAGAAGCTGTCTCTCAGTCTGCTGGTACGGGACCGGATGCTGCAGAACCTCCTTCCTGATGGAAGCAGTCTGAACAGTTTATGGCTGGGGTGACTGGAGTCCTTGATGATCCTCCCCGCTTTCCTCAGGCAGCGCTTCCTGTAGATGTCTTGGAGGGAGGGAAGCTCACCTCCAATTATCCGTTCAGAGCACCGCACTACTGTACCTAATGATGTGCCCAGTGAGTGTACAAAGTACACTGTACAGTCAACACACAGAGATTATAAAATTGGGGCAATCTTAAAATGTAAATTTTTGGACAGCTACACACACATACACACTTTTCTTTTAAAAAAAAACAAAAAAATCACACAGATTTCCTGCTATGTGGGTTCCACAATCCATCTCTTGTGTTTACTTTCTAATGTTTAAATCCAACCATGGCTGTCATGCTGAATTTGAAAAGAGCTGCTCCTTATCAGGATGCTGTACTCCCTTTCCACCACCTCCTGCCTGAACCTGTCACGAGGACAAACAGATCTCAGCTAACCTTGTCCTTGTGCTAACTGTGCTAGTTGCCACTAAAGCACTGATGTTACGAGACTTCCTGGGGGCTGACTTCCACAAATCACAAGGTTGTTGTCTCCTGACGTCCATCATATGTTTACCAACGCTTCCCATTCCTTGCTTAGGTCCTTGAAATGCCAGAGTTCAGTGGCAAACCGTGGCAGCGCTAAGCTTAATGTGGCTGAGTTATGTTGACAGAAACATGGCTCCCTCTGTTACCTCTAAACCCTCCAGCATCCCCGACACCTCCCTACAAAACAAGGTGACATTTCAAGATGAATGATATTTAGGAGCTTTATTTTGAGAAATGAAATTAGCCAAGGTTAATGAAAGAAAAGCAAGTCCAATCAGGGCATTGATTTTCAGGCAGAAAGCAACTATGCAGAGATCAATTTGGAGTAATAAAAAAAAGGCCATAAACAAGGGAGCCCACAACACAGAGCAGTGTATCTGCCTTCATGCACTGTAACAATACTACATTACTGAGCTTTTATTTTTACTTAAAAAAAAATGCATCAGTCAGAATAAAGAATGCCGCTTAACCAGAATCTTTGCAGCAAAAAAAAAAAAAAACCCTAACCTTTCTTGCAAGCATTTTATTAAGTTCATATCTTCTATGACAGTTCAGCATTTTACTTGAACCCTCAAGTCATCACGCCTGCTGCAGAAAAACACAATTCATCTGTCACCTGGTAAGCAACAAGCTCAACCACTGGAAAATTGCTACCTGTCCTTGTCAGTCTTTATGTCCTCTGTACACTGCTTTTACACCTGTGTAATGAGATGTAAGAAGCGCAACATCAACCAAGTATTCAAAACTCTATGGATGGATATAACAGATGACTGACAAATATAGTTAAGTTAAAAATCAGGGGACAGCTTAGCTTCACATAATAAGCAGAAACAAGGGGAAACAGGTTCTCAAAGTGGGCCTTGTAGTCATAGCCAAGGGGGCCACAAACAAGCTTGTAAATTTGTGTTGTATCATTAAAAAGTGCGTCTATACAGATGGGGACATTTATACCAATGCAACAAGAATATGATTTCTATAACTCCTTCAAACATTATCTCTGGGCCAATAGAAACTTTGATACATTATACTGGCAAAGGTATTAGTACACAGGTGGCCTAATACTTTTGTTCCTTTTAGCGTATGCCAATATGATATTGGCATATTGTTCGCAGCAGGGTGCAGTGAACCATTTCCGCTGCAGTGTAACTTTGCTTATTAGCAGTGTTGGGTCCATGTTTTATTAACACAGTCAGCTGATTACAAGTCATGTGCAGGAGGAGATAAATGTCCTTGTGTCCTTCCTTGCAATAAAAATAAAAGTAAAGTGTAAACTATATCCAGGATAGAAACAACTGCTTCTTTGCTTTGTGTTCATATGTAAAAACTGAAAAAAAATATTGTTTGTATGTCTTCATTAGGATAAGGCTTCGTGTTGGTGTGTGGTTCTGTAGCCTAATATTTATATTGCTAAATGGTAATTATTCTAACTATTATATGAGCACATAGAAATATTTGAATCAGTTAAATTAGCCCCATCACAATCCAACCTAGACATAGTTATGAGAGTGTATTTTGTAATAAAATTTGTTCGCAGATAAAGAGCCACCTGGCATTGCTGTCATACTTTACTGCAGAAGAGTCTTGAGCTACTCATCTAGGAACAATAGAAATAACTGCAAAAAATGTCTTAAATGTACAAAGATATGAATGTAACACAGAAAAGAAGACAAAAACAGTTTGTGCATTTGTGACAACCTTTATTCTCCAACACAACCTGAACTCTCTTAGGCAAAACTGTCTTTAATTATAGACTGAAGGAATATTTCTCCAGACTTCATGAAAGACATTTCGAAGCTCTTCTTTTGGAGGTTGGTTGCTTTTTCATTTCAAGATGATCCTAAACCATCTAAATAATGCTGAGGTCTGGACTCTGTAGACATCAGTCCGTTGTATAGTTTGGCATACCTCAGCCTTTTTTCCCTTTTGTTTCCCTTCCTCAAGAATGACCTCGTGACAACCACCCTTCCACTGAGACCATTTCTGATGAGTAGATCCACAGTAGATGGACCAACTGAACCAGATGCATCTCTCAGGTCCTCTGTCAGGTCTTTGCTGGATTTTTTCCTGTTTCTTAACTAAATTACTTATAGATACTACTAATCTTCTGTAGATAGTTTATTTTTTAGTCGTGCCACTTCCTATTTCTCTAAAGTTTTTGAGCTGTGACAGCTCATTCACCAATTTGGGAATCACATTATTGGTGTGAAAAATACTATTTGTTTTGTTTTTTTTTGTAGATTCAACAAAGAAATTGAAACAAATCATGATTTTGTGACAGCCTGACTTTCACTTCAGTTTTGCCTCAGTGCTTCATAGGTTAGTGTTGCCAAGAGGCTTAGCAAAATAATAATAATAATAGTACTAATAATAATTCCTCTGAAAATGGTCAAGTTCAGACTGAAAAAAAAACAGCCAATGTCTATGTCAGTAAGCCTGCAAAACTATTGCTCAAGACTCCTTTAAAACATTCAAGAAAGTCTGACTCCTTGAAAGCAGAAATGGGAGTGGGGGGGCAGATAAATGCGTAGTATCCAAAGAAGCGAGGAACTGTTTCCAGTCATTTATATTTCTTAATCATTAAAAAATAGCTAAACTGCACTAACCCTATTTCAACATATATGTGCCTAACAGATCATCTAAGCAATAAATTAGCCATCATATTTAAGATGAGACAATATTGTGCTTAAAAGTGAGATTCCGGTGGAAGATTTTCATTTTAATGTCACACTTCAAAGTCATCTAGTATCAGAGAGAAGAAAGACAGACATAAAGCATGAAAAACCCCTTCTGTGACCAAAGGCTCAATAAGATCCACATCAATAGTCCTCTTTAATTTAAATAAGAAATACGTAGCCAGCAAAGTAAGAATGAAGGAAATTCCAGGCCCGTGAGCTATACATCTTGAGAAGAATGGACTTCTTCTACTGCCAATTTACTAAAGCCTGCGCAGCAAATTTCACACAACCATTTTGTGCTCTGGTGATAAAACACTCCGAAAGCCCCAATGACACAGACAATGCCTTCAGATAGGAAAAAGCCACGTTTTGTCCCCATCCTTTTCATCAATGTCCCAAATACAACCAAGCCTAACTGAACAGTGGAACAGAAATAGCCAACAAAAACTCCGGCATCGAACACCCACACACACACACTTCAAACAAATTGCCTGGCATGTGTGGCTGAAGCAGTCCTGCTAAAAATCTGATCATGTTTTGGTTATTGAATGATTCAAGCTGTGGGCACATCACTGCTCTAAATGCTACTGATTAGGTCTATTAGGCGTGTGAAGAGGATCTGACACAATGGCACTAGAGCCCCGCACCTGTCGCCCTCTCATCCACACCCCACTCAATTTCTGTCAATGAATGTAGCTCACTTCATTTCCATGTTCCACTCATGCTCTTTATTGATGAATAAAAAGACATCACTGGCAAATAAATGCTTGCTTTTATAGCCTCATGCATGGGAAAATGAGATGGATTATTTAGTGTGAATCACAGGCCTCCACCTCATTGAGTTTTACTGATCTTGTGAGCTTTCATTTTGATTAAGAGCTCACATCTGGAAGCTTCGTGGTGTATCCAGTGTCATCAATTCCACCAGCCGAGCACAGAATGAATTCACAAACCCTGGTTGGTAGACCTCATCCCTTGGCAGCCTTTCTGGGGACCAAAAGAAAAGATTGCTAAATTAAAGGGCACTTTGAAAAGTTGCCTCAGAGTCCCAACTGCTTTTCATGCCACCCTCATCCAGTACCTCGGCACCCAGTGGCTCATTAAGACAGGCAGGCAGTTCAGTAAAAACAGCAATGATATGAGGAAACTGTTTTTATGAGCCTCACAATGTTCACTAAACTCCCTAAAAAGCGAAAGTGTAATAACCATAGGTGTGTACATCTTGAAGTTTGGATATGAATATTCATGGACTGTCTCTGGAGTATGTAATATGTCCTTTATGTGCCATTTGTGATTCTTAAACAGTCTTAAACAACAAAAATATAAAGAATGAAGAATTAATCACCCTGGATCTGTTGTTCAAGTACGAGTGTTCGAGTATTTTTTAAAGGAATTAGGTATGAGGAAAGAAATGAAGCTTTCAATATTACTACTTTTATAGAAGCTTCATCTCCTACATAACCCTGTGGTGTAGCTACCAAAGAAGGGGGAACAAATATTTTTAGCTGATCCATATTTATTACCATCTAGCTGCTTTTAAATAACCTTCACATGAGATTAGTGACGCTGTGACACCATGGGTGTAGTAGGTTGCTGGGTTTATAACAATGTTCAAAATAATTTTGTTATTGTAAAAAAGTAGATAAATAAAAAAATTAAAAAAAACTATGAAGAGAAATGTAAGCTGGATGAGTCTATTAAGTCACTGAGTAAGTCAGCCACTTAATTAAGACTATTTTATCAGACAGGGTTATCAGCGGGCCAGATTATCCAATGGGCAGCCTGAGCATGTGCCAAGAGGCTCACACACAGTTGGAGGCCCACCCAAGAAGTAAATGAGAAAAAAAAATAGCAAAAAAAACACAATTTAATTCCCTAAAACCTTTGATTTTGAAACCATATATGATCATAACAGTGTTATAGCACAATATTATATCTTGTTAAGTCTTCCTGTTTTCTTTTGTTACTTCTCTGTCTCTTGTGATTTGCTTTTACTTATACTTCCTTTGTTGCCTTAATTAATTTCAGCTACAAAATCTTACTGTAGTGTTTCCCATCTCCCTGATTACATAATGAGTCTATTTAAAGCCTCAGTTTGCTTTCAATCTTTGTTGCATCATCTTCTGTTTTCTGTTTCCTTTTCCTCGTGTGTTCATTCTGTAAATTTATGTTCTTTGTCAGCTTTTGGATTATTTGCTTCACCTCAACAAACGCGTTTTTGTTAAAGAAATCTCCATTTAGGTGTGCGACATGCAATTTATAACAGAAACAGGGTTGCCAAATGAAAAGCACAAAATAGCTTTTTTATTGGATTAAAAAAATGGATTCCTTTTCTAAGTAGATACATTCAGAAAGAGTACTTTTCCTGAGAAAAGCTCTCCAAGCTCTACTTGCACATTAATTATTTTTCCAACAATCATATATTGTTACAACACTTGAGGTTGTGAACGGGTGCAACAGATAGAGGGAGAGAAGTGGTACTGACAAGTGACACTGAAAGGTGGAAAAGTAGAAGATTGTCAGGGAGAGTATGTACACATTAAACATGGTATCCTTGTAAAGGTGTTGTGTGTATATGTATCCGGGCTGGTGAGTGCCTAGGGGTTTTTAACTTGATGATCCAGGCATGCACTTAGTATTCATCTTCAATCAGCCATTGCCTCCATGATTTCTGTTGGGCAGGGCCTAACCAATTTGTTCCAAGCAGCTCGAGTGAATCTTTGTCATTTTAAGTCAACACTGATACAAAGTCATGCCAACGCACTGATTTTGTTCAGATTTTAAGAGTGGGGTCAGGCAGCACTGGATACACGGCACCACCATTATTATGGTTCCACCACACAGCTTGACATTTCTTAAAAACAGTTTGATAACAGCATTAGGCACGTCTGCTCACTTTCGGCAGACCTTTTCCCATTGCCCTTTTTCCGTCTCATTTTTTCAAAAATCACTCTATAATGATTTTCTATATTACTCAAAAATATAGAGCAAATTCAAAGTCTAGAGTCTAGAGCAAAGCAAATATGGTATCTGAAAATGAAAAGAGTAAAAAAAGAAAGAAGCAGTTAAAAGAGTTAAAAAGAAACTGACACTATATTTGTTAGTACTTAAAGCTAAACTTGAGAACATGTATCCTACAAAAGAAAAAACAAGTCCAGCTAGACGCTGACATCACTGTGCATTGTACTCTATATCCTACAGAAACTGGTATTTGCCAAAAAAGACCTTTTCCTGCATCTGCTGTTTTTAACAAAGCTCATGCATATGTTCACTCCTTCCCTCATCTGTCTGCTTTCAAGTGCTTGGCTGCTAGTCTATTCAGTACAACACTTCCCCACAGTGTAAAACTCAATGCTGACGTCATTGCTATAGTCTATCATCTTTCTGCCAGCCTTCATCAAACCAATTAAGCTCCGAATCTGTGTACTTTAAATCACACTGCTCATCTGTCATTGTCCCTTGCAGACTCCTTCATGCAGCCCACCACCGCCTCACGCAAATCACTTCATCAAAGTCTCCATCTTCCCCACCACCAGTGCCTAGATTCAGGGGGGTCTTGCTCTAATTCCTATCACCAAATAGCATAATTGAATTCTGTATATCAATAAATCATGTTCATTTCCTTCAAATGTTCTCTCCTTATTGAGACAAAGAAACAAAGAAACTAATAAAAAAACAACAACGATGTCTTGTCTGTGTAAAGAACCAAGAACCCAACATAAACCTGACATATCCGTCTATCCCCAACCCAAAAGAGATTATACATTAACAGCACTTTGTAGCCCACATCTCATTTTACATTCACTCAGGGAAATTCTAGATTTCTGCCAGCTTCATGTTCTTTGCTGAGACTGAATAGTGATCTAGTTACTCTCATGGGGAACAAGAGCATTACCACACCATCGCCATGCAGCTATCCCATCTTCCTAATCCATCTAACAGCGCCTTGCTTCCCTTTGACAACTTTAAAGCTCCACCTTACCCATTACCCTTGGGCAAGAGCTGCCCTTCCCTGGACCACACTGACATTCAGATGCTATTTAGAGCCATTAGGCCACCAAGGTCAGCACTTAACTTCCATTTTCACAGCCTCCGGCATTACCATCCCCCCACACACACTCTTCTTTTATTTCTCATTATTCCATTATTGTTGTTTTGTGTGGCGCACTGCACACAAGTCAGTGAATCGCTCATTAGTGGCAGCTTATGGTGCCATAACGTGCTGAGTGGAGAGAGAATGCCAGAACATACAAGGCGACATTTTTAGTCAACACAGTTACAGCATCTGATGAATTAGCTTGCACGGCAGGCTCTCCTTGCAACCCTGTGGAGAACATCTTGATTCTTTAGAGGGAGGATGGGATAACGGCCAAGGA
This sequence comes from Rhamphochromis longiceps, assembly GCF_057381845.1. NCBI lineage: Eukaryota > Metazoa > Chordata > Actinopteri > Cichliformes > Cichlidae > Rhamphochromis > Rhamphochromis longiceps. The sequence continues at coordinate 39,064,241 of NC_140558.1, forward strand.
TATGTCATTTTATTCACAAGGAACCATTTTTAGCAGGAGTGCAAGCAAAGACAGACCATCAAGCAAGTCCTTCTAGTTTCCTTTGATAGCGCAGTCATGGTTCATACATTTCTTGATGGTATGAAGCTTGACTTTCAAACAAAAAAAGAAAACTGGCCCAAGCCTTCTGTGGGGAGGTTGGGAAAAGAACGAAATATGGTATCAAAAGGCTAGTGCATGACCCTTCAAGAGAATAAAGATCACGCTTTCATGACTTATCCTGTCAGGAAAGCAAACAGCCTCTGGAACAGATCTCATCCCGTCTCCAGTCCATTTAATGTGTTATTTATTGAGCCAGAGGGAAACTTTAAAAGAAAATCACATTCTTTAAACCTTGACAGAAACAGTCACAAGGAATTTAGTGTAGTCATTATTTTTGTTTCATTATTTTTGTTTCACTTTTAGTCTTTTCACAGTCGTATCAATGTTGAGAATATACACAAAGCATTGTTATATAATGATCTGGCACTTTTGCAAAGAGTAGATGCAAGTGATGATCATTATGGAGTAACACTTTGTAAAATGCGCGAGACGTTATGGAAGCAAAGTGAGAAAAGAAAACCCAAATTCTATATATAAAATAAGAAAAATGTATTTGCATTTGCAGTGAAGTTTTGCCAGATTGGGTATGCATACTATGAGGTGATGATTCATTTTTATATTATAGTCACATGAAAAAGAAAGTATACCTTTTAAAAATGGCTCATAAGGTTTTATGTATGAGCCATTTTTGTTTGCTTATCTGGTTCAGGGTTGTGGGCGCCTAGAGCCTATTCCAGCAGCAGGACAAAGGGCAGTGTTCAGGCCAAATCATCACCCCTCCACTATTGTGTTTGACTGTTAGTATTGGGTTGCGTTGACATGCTGTGTCTTTTTCCAAGTCTTGTGGTTTGTCCAGATGCAACGTGGCAAACAAGCCATGCTGCTATGTTCCTTTTTTAAAGAGAAGAAAACTTCCAACGAAGCCAAACTTGTTTACTCCTGTTCTATTTGTATTGTCATGAACTTTAACATTTAACATGCTAACTGAGGCATGAGATGTAGCTCTTGGGGGTTTTAGCAGTCTTGGCATTGTGTTAAAACACATCTGAACATTCCAGACCGCAACACTCATAAAACATCTGCTTTTCCAGTGGTGCTCACGCATGCTGATGAACAGTTAATCAAGTGCATTTGATTAGCAGCACCTAGCTGCTATTACTATTTCCTAACGCATGAAGTTGCAACCGAAAGAAGCTGTACTTTCTTTTTCACATAACTGTATATTTATATAGTCCTGCATAATGAAATGATGTGAATGTATAATGTAGAGTAACTGAAATGAACTGAGCCTTGATAGCTTTAGGGTGGGTAGAATATTCAGTGAAGTAATTGCATTAAGACAACATGAACATTTTATTTGCTGTGTATTTCTGCTTCACCCTGCAGCCATGTGCAGATTATCTTTTTTTTCTTTTCTATTCCCTGTTCAAGATGTTTGCCAATTGATCGCTTCTCCTGGAGTGAATCCCAAAGTCACATCCCAGCAGAGCAAATGAGCAAGCTGTAAATTAAGTTTAATTTTGCAATTCTACTGCAGCAGGGGTATGACATTCATATTTGATGAGCCAGTATATCTCACTTCAAAGGTCTCAATAAGAAAGGAGCTTTTTTGTAAATAGGAAGCACTGCACCGAGCAGACTGCAGCCCCTCATTGCCTGGCAACTCCCCATAGGCTGCTATTGCTCATTCACAGCTCTGTGAGATGTCAGGGTTTGGCGCTTATGAAAATTGAACTCCAAACTCATCTTCACCCCAGGCCAAAAAAATGCTGAACAATGCCTTGTCATTTTCACACAGCAGAGACTAATCTGCGAAGGAGAGCAGGCATCCACAAACCTAATGACACATTTTGATGTATTGACCGAATGAGGAGGGGAAGGTGTGTGTGGGGGGGGGGGGGGGGGGGGGGGGGGGGGGGTGGAGGATGTGGAGGTGGTGAAGTCATACAAATGGAAAAGTGTGTGTAAGAGAGGAAAATGGACAACGGGGCGGGGGGTAGTGGGGGTGGAGGGGTGCCTTTATTCAATTCTACCAACATTTATTCCAAACATTAATTTCACTGCACTATCAAAGCCGTTTCAGGGTTGTGGAATGAAGGAAGGAGGAACAAATTGCTTTCAAGTTCTACGGAGCATTCCCTGTGGATGGCACAGACTGGGACGTCTCTCCCTCTAATTAAATCCCCACTGTTGTATTTAAAAGCATAAGATGTAATTAGAACATTTAGTTTCATTTAAAAACACTTGAATTTTTTTTCTCCCCCCCTAAATGCCACCGTTTAATTCTATTCAGCATATCGGGAAGTCCTGCCATGAACAGAGTTGCTATAGAGATGACCATGGCTGAGCTGTGCTTGGAAATCCTTCAGACTGGTGTAAATTTGCATAGTGACCTCACAAACACAAGCACACTCACACAGAGAGAAGCAAAACTGCAAACAAGCGTGAGCAGGAGAATACCACTTTATCATTTTTCTCCTGTATATACATACAAATATGCAAACACATGTATACACAGCCTCAAGCTCAGGCAGCCAGCACCTCCACCGAGCGGCAACAAGCAAGCACATTATTCAATCAGGTGTCAGCCTCCTGCACAGATACAGACCACAGGAGATGCACCTTTATCACTGGGAGCAGAAGCCACCCCCGCTCTCTCCCCTTTCTCCTTGTCTGTAGCAACCTCCCTGCCTCCTTTGTTGCCTCTCGGCATCCTGCAGCGGCAGATGGTGCCGTAGGTGTCTTCTTCACTCTCCCCCTTGTTGTCTTGATTGGGGCTTTGAAGCTAGCGCAGCAGGAATCAATGGCATGCCCACTGTCACACTCATTAGGTATCCTGCTATGATGAAAGAACGGACGGCACTGCCGGTCCTCAATACAGCAAATTCACCCCAAACGCTCATAGAACAATCATACTCTCACACACTTGCTTTTTTGGCCTATTTGGCTTCCATTGTCTTTAGGCTATGAGTTAGTAACTGTAACTGTAATAAGTGACAGTATTTTTGCAGATACTAGTTGTGGCGCAGTTAAAAATCAATGCTGAAAAGCATTTTTTGCAGTGATTTACCCTGTGCTTTACAAATCAATAGCTATAGCACTGACGCATTGGCAGCTGGCAGAAGAGAGGTCACAGATATTATGAAGAGGGTTTTTTGTCATGCAAGAATATACAACGCTCCAGCGCCTTATTATGCGCCGCTTAGACATGGCTGCTTAACATTTGCTGAGCAGAAATAGGACCAAATAACTGTTTTCACAATAACTGTTTAGAAGCAAGTCTAGCAAAGACTGACTCAGTTCATATATAAAAAGAGATAATGTTATGTATGGTTGACTAACAAGAAGCCAAAACCAAGTTGATTGCCATGTGTCATGTTTTTATTTAATCATAGAGTGCTTTAAATGCCAGTTTGAAGAAAAGTTTTAAAAACTTTTAAATGCTTTAAATGTTTGTTGATGTTTCATGGTCAGTGCTGGTTAGTAACACAATAATCTGTAAAATGTGATTATGTTTTCAGTAGCCTGAAGGAATATAATTTAAAATTCAGTTATTACATTACATTTACTAATTCCAGCAGCACTCCTGCTGCTTTGGCATTTTCTGAGTGCATTTGATGTCTTACTGAGTGTGTATACTGTCTTGATGTAGCAAGAAATAGCAGCAAAACCCAGAAGTCTAAGATGAATGTTGCTGATAAAATAGCTTAAAAGACGGAAATTTGTAGCAATTTTCGTATTTAAAAGATATACTGGTTCATAAAGTGAAACTTGGGCAGTGTACCTCATCATGTGCTGAGTCGGCACAACGTGCTTTCCCATATTTAAACAATACTAATCGCCCTCCTTTTCTGGGTCAGTCTGCTTTTCAGTCTTCATTGGCCATTTGAAACAATCATAAACACGTTGATTCCCACCACGGGCTCACTTATTCCAGTCCAATTAGTCACACATGGGAAAAATAGTAGACCTCTCAATCCATGAGAGAGAGAATTATGCTAAATAATCTCAAGGGGCATGACTATAGTGTCTACACTGCTACTTAATTGAATTTAAAAATAAAATGTGTGCTAGACAATTGTTAAGAAGTGGGTTAAATTAAATGTCCGTAAAGCAGTTAGGTGGATTTCCCTTTTATGTAACCAGTATTGCCAGTGTTATCTAAGTCGGTATGGCCCTCAGGAAAAAGTGTTGCCCGGCCCTGTGTTCAAGTAGCAAAGTGTGGCCTTAAAATACTGTAGAGCACTCAGCGGAGTGTCACTTAAAAGGTGTACGAGTCCAAAATATTTCAGAGCATTTCCAAAAAAGCATGAATTACCTTCTTAATTAAGATTTAAATGATTTTGGGGAAAAAACTAGACTTAATTCAGTATTACTATTTAATAGATTTAAATACTACGTTAATTACGCTTTCTCGGTTTCTTTATAATCCACAATAATCCTAGCTATACTGGAATCTGAAATATAAACATAGCAGGAGACACAGCAGGGCGGGTGCGTATCAAAGCACTGCTGTGGATCATCCACCTCCTTACTACGCAAATCAGAAGCCATTAGTGTCAATGACAACAAGAAAACCTAGTCATGTTTTAAAAGAACATCACCTAACTCAAGCAGTCGCACGCAGTGATGATAATATTTACGGTATGGTAAGTCCCTGCAGTATCACACACACACACACAAATACACAGCCCTCCCCACAGTGGCTGATTCAAATAAACTTCAGTCCTCCACACGGCCTGTCACAACAACTCTGCCCTCATCGCTACAGGCCGAACATTTCAGTTACCTCTCGCCCACACACAAACTAACATAAGAGTGAGCCTCTGTTCACTTCTAACCCAGCTGGTCTCTTACTTTATATAGCAATTATCCACTTCGTCGGCATTCACAAAATATATTTATGGAACAAGTAATTATTCTTGTTACGTGATATGTAGCATGAGCTATCTTTCAAATCACGCTGGAGAAACAACAGATCAAAAGAGAGAGAGCAAGACAGAAACTGGCAGAGCCACACAGGAGGACTGAGAAGCCGTGACAGCTACTCTATAGATCAACTTTCACATAGGTTTCCCTTCCTAATTGTAATAACCTTAAATTGATATCTGCAGACACCTTCTGGCTCGTTTTCAATATTTGAATTACCGCATAAATGATACTAGATTTAAAAATGTTAAAGACAAGGCACTGAAGACAGTTTAAGGCAGGTCAATTTCACTGCGACTACCTATCATTAAGTTAAAAAACAATAACTAGTATTATATTTTAGTCTCATGCTCGAATACAATACAGAAAAAAGAAATTATATACATACCACTGATACTTTTGCAGTCAGCTATGGGATTCTTCAACAAAACTACAATTAATTAATTAATTCCACTTTCAGATTTATAGTGAACTGTACTCTCTCTGTACACCTGGTCAACTGCACAAGTAGACATGGTCAAGACGACCTGAAGAAGTGAGGATCATAATAGGCAATAAAGTGGATTTAAGTGACTTTGAATGCGGTTGAATGTTGTTGGTATTGATGGGCTGGAGCGAGTATTTCAGATATTCACACAACCATCTCTAGGGTTTACAGAAAATTGTTGTAAAAGCAGAAAATATCCTGTGCTTGGTAGTTCTCTGGACGGAAAATGCTTTATAGATGTCACAGAGAATGGTCACACCAACAACTGCACAACATCTCCAGTCTTAAATCAGATGGGCTACAGCAGCAGAAGAACACGCTCGGTCAGCTAAGATCACGAGGGCACAGTTTGCAGGGGCTCACTAAAATGTGACAACAGAACAGTGCAAAAACATTTCCTGGTCTGATTAGTGAACTGAACATTGTTGAAATGCCACAGTCCACCTGAGTATTGTTGCTGACCATGTTCTATATGACCACACCTGCTATATCACAAAGCTCAGATCACCTCTGGCTTCTTTAACAGGATATTCACTTTTCTATACACAAATGGCATCCACAGCCACCAGGTTTCAATCCAACAGTGCACCTTTGGGAGGTAATGGAACAGGACATTCACATCACAGATCTGCAGCAACTGTGTGATGTTATCATGTCAACACTGACCAAAATCTCTGAGGAAAGTTTCCAAAACTTTGTTGAATCTATGACACAAAAGTAGCTCTGAAGGCAAAAGAGAGGGGTGACAGAAAAACAGAAACATCAGATAACGTGACTGATTTTCATCTTTTGGATGTTATTATAATTCTCAACAAAAGTGCAAATTATAACCAGCTGAACTCATTAAAATAATATTTAGACAATGACAATAACTAATGAATTAATTCACTATTTTATTGATGAAAAAGTATCCAACTGTCATTGGATGTATATAATGTGTATAACGCTTCACAGACGTCAGTCCTTCCAACACACTGATCAGATACTTCAGCATTATCTCAGCCTCTCTCTTACACAGTCACCAAAGTCAGAACTGTGACTGCTGCAACTGTGATTGACAGTCTAACATTCACTATGGATGTGTAGATGCAAGAAAGAAATTATGTTCTTTACACGGCTATTTCTTTTCTCTTAATGTCAACAACCCAGTGCAAAAGGAACAACACAATTCCCCTACATGATCTTTGAATCTCACCCTGTTCTCAAATGTGGGTGTTTAGGAAACCTTTAAACCTTTAGTGTGTTTTCTCGCTTAGTTGGACAGCAAATTAGTTGATCTCATTTCAAACTAGTTCTTTTTTAGTACATCCGCGCCTTGAGACATGCCGTGCTGCCTCTGAGGTTAGAGATCTGACATTCACCCCCTCGTTCCCACCCATGGCCCTCTCTGTATGTCATAAGACTTAACGACAGATAAGGGAGTGAAAATGGGGACGTTCGCAGGTTTAACACTCAGATGAGTGCAGCATGGGGCCTGACAGCCTCACGGAAACACGGGAAGGTGTTTGTTCGTGTGAGCGTGCGTGTACATAGAACCTCTTAAGACAGCCGCGTGTCCGTGTTTTAAGTTTGTGTGTTTCTGTCTATGAATATCTGCATGAGTAAAAAGTGTCCAGAGGAGCCGTGAGAGTAAGTTATGGTGCGATGTCAGGTCTAATTAGCCAGCCCTGCCTAAGGCTATTTTATCACAGACCACTGGGAGGAGGAAATGGGGAAAAGACGCGGTGGGGGGATGAAAAGGCCACATGGGAAGCACTCACCACAATCGAAGCTTCATCTCTACAGTTCTACCCAGGTATGAGACAAGACTTTGATAAGGGCACACGCACCCCCCTCGTGACCTTGCATCAACCTCCTCCTGTTCCTTTATGCCTCCCACACTCAACACTTTCTTCAAGCATTTACATGAAGACTAAGCAAGAAAAAATGTTAAGGTTAACTGAAAGCATCTTCTTACCTTGATGATGAAGTGGTTGTCACCGAGATATGTGATTAGAAAAGGTAAGAAAAACAAATTCACTGGAAGGCATCACATATTATTCAGTTGTTGAAGCTTTCATCAGGGTGGTTATTATTAGTGAACAGTATGGCTGATTGCTAACAGGTTAAGCACAATGCTTAATAATCAGACCCAGAAAAAGGTTTGAGTTCATTTAATTACAGTCACTCTGACAAAGGCTTGTTCTAAAAGCAACTAACCGAACAAAAGAGTTGTGCCTGTTTCATTCTGAATCAGAACTGAAGTAAAAGAGAAAAAAAAAGAAGAAGAAGAAATAACAGCCAGCAGCTCAAAATTGAGATGTGTGTGCATTTTTGACTTGTGGGTTAAAATCTCAAATACTGCAGGCAAGAGCTCATTCTGCTATTGTATTCACTGGGAATACAAATACCTAAATAACACCTTTTTCTCTGACAGTTTTCATTTCATTCACCGCCCAAGAAATGCCTGTTGGGTCAAGCAGTTCACTCTCAACTGTGCTCCACCTCCTCTACACCGAGTTGAAAAGATGTGTGGTGCATCCCGTTGCTTTGTACAAAAAATAAAATAAAATAAAATAAAAACCTCTGATTCTGCCTATTTTGTCATTTCTTGACATATCTGCTTTGGAGATTACAGGATTATAAAAAAAAAACACTTCTCTGTGTTTAGTCCCTCTTTGTGTGATAAAGAGGTAAACACAAAGGGAATGGGATATGAAAGAGATATACCAGAAACCACTAAATGAAATTTAATTTGTAACTGCAGTGCAGGGGACGACCTTTAAATTTTACAGGACTCTGCGATAATAATAACACTGCTCTCTCCATTTGAGGCTGTCAGACAGACGTGTGGATGGAACCACACAAATGTCGGTGTAACAAAGGTGTTCAGAGGTCGAAAATCACGTGCAACGTGATAAAAGACAAAAGCTCTAATAGACATATTCCCAAATCGGAGTAGAACCCTACACTTGTTTATGGTAGTCTTATGTGCAATTTCCTAAGGATAGCATGTGTGTCTTATGTTGGTCTAAATAATGGCTAAACGTAAGGTAATATTTTTGAGAGAAATGTAGCAACATTTTAGTTAACTGGAAACACACTTTTTAGGAGATTAGAGATAAGGGTTTTCCTCTTCAATGTGGTTGAAGAACACCTGTTTACAAGATCAAATTTAAAATTTAGATTTTCAATTAATCCATTTTGATGCTGCTGTTCACTTTGGAACAGTAATAAAGGGCGCTGAGGCTCTCAACAGCAATATCGCAACTAAAAGGTTAACGTCACAGCTGTAGATAATGCAATATAGACTTTAAATAAGGTAAGGTCACAATCTCACTATAATATAATAAAAATATTGAGTGAATAACATAATGCCCATAGCTTTCCAGTGAATGAAGCCTTAGCTCGACGCTCCACTTAGTCGCTCTTTTCCTTTTTTCCAAAAATCGACAAGAGTCCTTGGTACAGTTTTTAAATATTTACTTACGAATGTCCAAACAGGTACACAGTAACTGAAGCCAGAGTGATCAAAACTTCAGTTCAGTTCAAAACGGACGCATTGAGATTGAGAGGTCAAAAATCTGTGTGGCTCCACTCTCCTAACTTCCTGGCTCTGCCAGACTATCAAAATAAAAGTATACATTTTAAGCACAAGAAATCAAACTTGAAACTTATTCCATTATTCGTAATATGTCAATCTGTAAGTATTACGTCCAATATAATACAACACTAAGCAAGTGAGCCATAACTTTATAGTTTGAATCATATAAACTCCACAAACTGCATCTAGGCTCCTACAATGCCTTGTGCATACGTTAAAAAGTTATGTTACTCAGATTATTACAGTTTCGAATGAAATGTTCTTTGTAATATGTCCGTCGTGGTTCCAAGTTTTTTTCTCCTGTTTATCTATCCAGTTCTGAGTTATTATGATTGCCTTCTAGTTTACATTGTTTAGTCTTCTAGTCTTTGTCTCTTAGTGTTTATGCTTCCTGTTCTATTTTGATAGTCTCTTATCTCATGTGCATTATGTTCAGTTTTGCTTCCCTTGCCTCATTAGTTGGGTTCAGTTCACTGTGTTTCTCCCCAGGTGTCTCCATTCTGGCCTCATTTCCTCTTGAGTATTTAACCCCTCAGTTTGCTCGTGTTCTTGTTGTGTTCTCCATCATAACTGCGTCCTCCTGGTTTCTTTTGTGAGACATAGACTAGCTAGTGCCCGTTTTTTTTTTGTTTTTGTTTTTTTTTAATGCTTCTCGAGAAATGTAAGCAATAAAGCTGTTACCATACCAAAGACATGCATGCTTGGTTTATTGATGGTTTTAAATGACCTGTATGTGAGCATGAATGATTGCTTTCTTTCTATTCAGGTTGTACGCTGCCCCTCCCCCAACAGTCCAAAGATTCAATCATCTCTTCTCATTTTGTAAACCCTATTAACTTCTCACCTTCAACCTCTACTGAAGTGTTTATGACGTCATAGTGTCACACTGCAGATCCTAATCAGAGCTTCTACTAATAAAAAGCTTTAAAAACAGTGTTATCAGCAAACAGGAGAGATTCAGTCTGGAGTCATTGTAGAGACGAAAGGCAAACATGTCATTTACTCTTGAGCTTGTTGGGAACAGCTGCATGAACTCCAAAACAAAGATAAATTAGATGAACCAGATTAAGAATTTTCCATGACAATCTGAGAGCAAGAGGAAAGGTCTGCTCAAGTGTACTACATGAAATAATGAAATTAGCATTTTTCCATCTGAATCTGAATTGGAAAACTGGCTGGAGCCCATCAGTTATCATCCCTCTGGCATCAGCTTTTCAAAAGAGATTTTTACAGGGTGATTCCAGTAAAATGCTACTGTTCCTGGAGGGATGCATAATTTCCTTCCACAAGTGCGCATAACTGCCACCCTTCATGACCTGTTCTTTTCTCGGGTTGTTTGAGTATCTGGTAGAGTCACAAAAGGTCAAAGGTTTTTTTTTTCCTTCTTTTTTTTTTACTCTGAGTGATAAACAAAAATATACCATACTACTTATGCTCTTTGTGTTAATACTGAGGCATTATTTCCAGTAGGTGTATGAGACCATGAAAACTTTAAAAACTGAACACCAGCTACAGCATTGTTCTTCATTTGCTGCATTCATTTCCACAAAATCCTCCCTCCACCAGACTGTGAGATATGGATCCAAATAACAATTTCCATAATAATGAAAAGTGGCATTGTGTTTTTCAGCTGTTCTCTGAAGTGTAGAACTAATCCAAATGTAATTAAAAGTTTATAAATGTGTATGCTGAATGTAATAATAATAATAACTAACACGGTCAACTGTGGAATTCCTTTTAATTTCACCTCCTGGATGTCCTTATTTTGCACTTTATCTTTCACCTGGACCGCCTAAGGCTTCCCACGATGCACTTGAGTTTTCCCATGACAACATTTGCAAACTCCCAGCTGCATTTTAGACTAACGAGATGTAGCACACACAGTCCCACAGGCAGAACCAAACGCCGTCTCATCTCCCAAGAAGCATAATTCCAGGGTTGTTCCTCTGTCTTTTCTTTGTATCCTTTTCTTTTTGTTCCCTCTCTACAGATGAAAAACTAACCCTTACTCAAAATGATGAAAAAAAAAAGACACTAGCCTGATTCTTTGAATTTCCTCTCAGAACCATATTAAAGAGCTAGAATGAAACAAGCCTCACCAAATCTCTTGTGTTTTGAATAACGGCATGAAAGAGTACAGGGATAAGGACTGTCAGTCTGAATTCCACAGATAAGTTTTGATGTTAAGGCTGTATCTATGGAAGACGAAATCAGGCTCTGGAGTACACAGCAAACACAAGTCTGGCATTCAGAATAATAGCAGTCAAGACAGCCTTAGATAAACAGTCAGTTCCAATGGAGGTCAGTGTCCTTCTAGCTCAGCACCTGCTTCAGTCTGTCATCTATGCATCTATCTGCAGCCCTGCACTACTCAGCTGATTAAACACTGCTGATTGATCTTTGCAGCAATCTAAAGTTCGTGTCTTTTATTCTTCAGGCTCATTTGCATATAGACTGAGCTCTAAGAACAAATGACTCTTTGAAGCACTCGCTTAGTTCTGCCAATCTATTAGACAGAGAGTTGAAACTTTGAATACTTTATCTTAACCAGTAACTGGACTGAAATAACACTACTGCCTCACAAGAAGAAGCTCCTGGGCCAGGTCTAACTGTGCACAAATCTCATAGTTTGCAGGGGTACTCAAGTTCCTCACACAAGGCAAGATGAGGCACATATGCACCACATTTATTTGCATAAGACTTGGCAACTAGAAAGTTACAGGTATGAATTTTATTAAATGACAGGTAAAAGTCAAACAACAGAAAGAAGACTGATGGGAATGTTTAAATGTTGCTTTTTAATTAAAAGTTAAAAAAATTAATAGGTCAGTCCTGTGTGACATTTTCTGAACATTTATTCTGGATCTGTGCAGCATTGTAGCTAAAAGCCACTACTTTGTGTCTGTATTTGATTGGAAGGATGGTTATTAGACTTATGGTAGTCAACCTCTGTGGGCTGATGCTGCAGTGCAAGGTAAGAGATGGATTCTTGTATCAGTTTACTAACGAAAACAGTGTTTCAAATTAAATCTTCTGAAAGACTTAGACTACAAGGTGTTCAGAAATTAGTCTCATAAATAAAACGTTTGCTTTTTTTGATGAGTTGCGTTAGAATAGACGCTTTAAAAAACTGGAGCAAAGCTTGTGACACCACATTAACTTAAAGACAAATCCAAGGATGCCTTTTTGTCCTCGGTTCTTCTCTGCCACTCTTTGCTGGTTCATTTCTTTTCAGGTGATGAACTAGGTCAACTTTGTGGTTACACAGTGTGACAGTTTTCAAATGCAGCCATTTGTGTTCTTGTAGAGGGTTAGGTGAGAGGATCAATACCACATATCTGTCTGTCAAGTGCCAAAGTACCGCCAAGAGGTGTTAGCGATTAAGCTAAAAAAAACAACACCTTTAGTGCCTCTACTGAGCATTTATAAAAAGTAGACAGGTATTTTAAGGACAATCGACTGTCTTTCACACAAGAATGTATGGTACTCTGCAACTGTCATTTCTGTATATTTTAAAAGGAAAATGCACAAACATGCTTGGGGAAACAGTATACTTAAATTTGACAGTCGATATTTGGTATGACCCCCTTTAATCTTCAGCACAACCTGAACTCTCTTAGACAAGCTTTCCTGCCATTTCTTTTAGTCTTCAAAAACTGTTTGTTGGGCTTCTTGAAGGACATTCACAACTCTTATTTGGATGTTGGCCTCCTTTTGTTTCATTCTCTTCCAAGATGATTATTCTGCACTGCTTAAAAATGTTGACAGTCTGGATTTTCAGAGGCCAGCTGATGATTGATAGTGTTTGATTGTGTGGTGTGCTTTTATTGCATTGGCATTGTGTTTTGGATGCTTGTCATGCTAAAAATTGTATATAAAGAGCTGAAGATACTTCTGTGCATTCATGTTATAATCTGTTGTTGTTGTTGACTGAAATAAAATTTAAAAAAAATTTCAATTTCAATTCAAAAAAATAATTCAGTCAATTCTGACCAGATCTCCAACAGCCCCAAACCACAACAGAAACTCCAGTGTGTTTTACAGATTGCTGTAGGCACTCAGTTGACCATCTCTCCTGACCTCTTCTGTAAATATTAATGATGATTCAAAGAAAAGATTCAAAATTTGAAATCATCACTCGACAAATTTTCAGCTAACAGCTCTTTGGGACTTACCTTGTTGGTGCAAAAATGCTGTTTTTTCCTCAGGATAAACAGCAAAGAAATAGGAAAAAATTTTATGTTTTTGCAACAATGCCCAAATGTATGAGTTAAAGGTGTGTCTTTGCTAAGTCGTCTGTTATGTGTAGCCTCAACACTGGTTCATCCCTGGAGTTAGATGCCTTTTTAGTGACCTACTGCTACTGCTTTCTTTATATTTTAAAAAATTACAATAAAAGTCTGTCTCCTTGGAAGCAAAATATAAAGAAATTAGATTTGGCTCAAGATATTTGAACAGTGTTGTGTAAACTGAGCAGCTTGTACAATGGGAATACTTTTAAAACAACTTAGCACTAACAAATAGCTACATTATCTAATTATAAATAGTCTTTACATAGGACACAGCATGATGCTATTCTCCTCCAACTGAAAAATAAGCATGCTCTCATTATTCAATACTCTTCAGAAAATGCCTTGAAATACCTTGTCTTTTTTTCATTATTCTTGTATGTGACTCATAACACTGGAGTAGTTTTTTCTTTTGGAAATTATTCTCTAGTCCAAAACTTCGAAACTTCTTTCATTGCGTGCATTCTTCAAATCCAATTTCATCCAGAAGTGTAACCAAGGCATTTTCTATCATAAGCCAAGGCTTAAAAGGAAACACACACACATACACACACACACATCTTTCTCGCTGAGGTGGCTACATAATTACCAGAGACTGTGGAGTGTTTTCTGATCGCTCCATGTAATTTCAATCAGTGATGACAAATTGTTGCATAACTAGCTCAGATTAATACGTTAATCACTCCAGCAAGTAAAAAGCAGTCTGTGGGGAGTTTGTTTAGACCGCAGACAAATATTTGAAAATTGGAAATTAGCTTGCAGATATTTCTTCCGATGTCAGCGGTCTCGAACTTAAAGATAGTGAATATATTTTGAATATTTAATAATAGATTCTGCAGACTACATCTCTGGAGGAGTAATCTTTTGTAAGTTTATCTAGAGTTTAATTTAAGTTGTCCAGCAAACTTTCTTTGTTCATTCTGCCTCTTCATGTTGGAATTATTTCTGGAATGAAAATTTTGTTTAACTTTCAGACTTGAAAGACTACAAAGTAATCAGAATCTCCCTAAAGCCCAGAATATTTTGGCAGTGATGTGTTGGATCTTTACAGAGATTCCACATTTTAAATAAGTGGCAATCTAGCTGTTACATAACTAATTCACACAGAAGAAGATGATGATCTGAAGGCAATAAAGTCTGGCAACCATTCCTGCACAGTAACCGGAAACCGCGACCCTTACCTCCTCATTCTTCTTCTGTAATGTTATTTACATCTGAATCCACCAGCGTATGCACGTTTTTTTCTACGTTTTGGCCACTGCAGGTATGAACAGCGAAGCTCAAGCTCAAAAGAGTTATTCTTACTCTGTTGCACATTTAATTATTTCAGCTTTTGTTTCTGGTGCATGGCTGTCTCTGTCTCTGGCTCTCCCTGGCCAGTCTCACTCACCTGATTTCCACCCACCTGCTCATCTGTTCCTCATTCCCCAATCACCTCTTCAGTATTTATACCACCCATTTCCACCTGCTCCCTGCCACATCGCCACACTGTCAGTGACGCCAGCTTGTCATAACGCTCTAGCCTTCCTGCCTGTAACCAGTTCCTGTTCCCACCTTTTTCCTGTCGTCCTTCCTGTGTTATGACCTAGCTGTCTCCCTCACCCCACAAAGTTTCTTTTTTGCTCCTTTGAGCTGGTTTCTCACTTGTCTATTTGAACTGTCATTAAACAACAAAAAAAAAGTCCACCTACTTCATTTTTCTCCACAAGTGCAGTTAAGTTCTCTATTCTCCTTTACTGACACGTGGGGCAATTTCTAAGAAATCCTGTTTTGTCATTTTAGTAGAGCTTAAAGCTCAGACTGCTAACCATAAGCTTTGGCCATTCTAGACACGAGAAGAGGTTGGGCAGGGACGTAAATTCGACTGTTGCTGACAACAAAATACATGATACTTGTGAATTCACAAACAATTACACCAGAATTTAATCTTTCTATTGATTTATGCTGCACACTGTGTTCACCACCATCTTCAGCTCCTACACACTTGTAACTGCATTACACAGAATATAAAGCTTGGTGACTGGAGCATTGGGAGGCATACTTAGTAGCTTCAAAGAAGCAGATAACGCAGTGCTAAATATATTTTGCACTGATGATTACCCAAGTGACTTTCAGGTTTAACTGAGAGTCATATAACATATGGAGAAACTTTACTCACACAGTTGGAATAAGTATATTTTTTTCATATTTTAGCCATATTGTTTTAAAATAACGTGCCCTATCGTACCCTTAGAGGTACATTTGTTCCTTGGAGATCCTACTTGACAGATGAGCCTTATTTCTACCCTTATGGTTTACCCAACGGTAAGTGGTCCTGAACCTGTGACAACAATTATCTACATTAATCATTGAGTGCTGAATATTATTTATATATTTTTTAAAAATCATAGACTTGGAAATGGGCTAGGATATGCAGAGTGCTTTTCCCATCTTACTCTACATCTACATCTGTACCTACTGTATGTCCACCAGGCAATGGAAGAACAAAGGCAGGTTCAAAACCAGACCCTTCCTGCTGTGAGACAACAGTACTATTCACTGAAAACTCTGGAAGTGGTGCACATGTGCACCTTTTTTACCTGGAAACACAAGTTTGTGCAAGTTTGGCCCACAAAGAATTTACAAAATTAGCTTGAGTTACAATAATTAAAACTAAGAGATATGTGAGGGACTGGTAAGACATGAGGACACGGTGGGGATTTTGAGAAAAGTGGGTTTTATTTACCCAAAGATGCAAAAATATACAAAAAAAATGAACAATACGCGACTTTGATCAGAAGCCAAATTGCACAGAACTCCAAGCTAACTGCTGAACAACATAAAACTGATCTAACACACAACAAACAAAGGTGACTTTAAATACTGGTTGTCAGACCAGGTAGAAAAAAAGAAAAAAAAAAACAGTTAAATAGTTACTTCAAATTAACAATACTCAACACAAGACTAAGCAAATACGCAACTCATAAGTCAAAGAAAATATACAGCAAACTGCACATGGTATTGACCAATCAGCACTTTCGGTATATAGCACATCGTTGTTCTTCATGACTCCAGCAGCCCTGAGCAGACACATGGACCCGCCCAGCACCGGTAAAGAAAAAAAAGCCTAAGAATGACCCAATAAAATCAGAGGACAGTAAAAGCTCAAAACATAGGTTCACTAAAATTTGCATTTTGGGTGTTCAAATGCATCAGCAATACATGCATGTCTCCAGACTCCTGGTTGGTAAGCAGAAAATATGCTTCACCGTGAGAAATAAGAATGTACTGCTTTGATGACTGAGTGGGTGTATGAAGTGTTTAGCGAACATCCTGCTCCAACTAATCTGTGATGCAGAAAGCCAAACGAAGCCAACCAGAGTCACACCACGGCAAAACACCGGCAAAGGATCCGCCAGCTGGATGTTTACTGATCAGAACGACATATTGTATCTGGTGGGGTAAAGAGCGGTTTTAATGCTACCAAACAATATATACTGCCAAGCCCCTGTGGCTTGGCAGTTCACATCCATTGGTTTTAGCATGACTCACTGCTTCCTTGCTAACAGTGAGCATCAACGGGAGACTGAATCTAAAAATAAAGAGGCACTATCAGCATTTCCTCTCATTCTATACATCTTGTCCTGGTACTGAACCAGTCAAACTGGGGTTAAAAAAAAAAAGCAAGGTAGTAGGAGTGCATGCTAATTTCACAGACATAGTCACGAAATAATTTTGGTGCAAATTTGGTGACATGAACAAGGATGTTTGGAGTATATGTCAGCATTTAATATGATAAGACGAGAGGCTTGTGCTGGCACATGGAAAGGTCAACATGATTGGAGGAAATTTGAAAGGTCAAGCCAGTAAAATGATCAGATATCCAAATTACTGTAGTTTAGTCAAAGTTTGTTCCAAAGCTGCTGGATCTTGAAGAAAAAAGCACAAAAGGGGAAAAAAGCTTTAAAAGACTAGCTACCTTCAGTTCAATGCCCTGCTGCCTTGTGCCAAAAAAGCAAGGTTTGTCATGAAGAAGAATTTTCTGCCCGGGCAAAGAGTTCTGCAGCTTTGCAAGATTTCTCTGCCTATTGGATTGTTTTGCATACCAATAAGAGTGAACTCTTAACACTGCAGTTTCCATAGGAACTGTGTGATACAGCTATCAGCACATAAGACAGATTGGTGAGACATTTTTAAGTGCATGAGAAAGAGTACTGATGTTCAAAACAGAACCAAAAAAAGGCAAACAAAATGATTTGGGAACTGATTAAGAAGGATTATAAACCATTTTATGAAACATGTTGGAAAATCTTGAAATTTTGCCATAATGCAGTATAAATATCACAAAAATAAACACTGCCTAAGGCAAGGTGCCTAATCTGAGATGGAAAACCTTTTCCGAAAACAGAACTGCAAAAGGAAAAGAAGCTGCTGGATTTGCCGAGGGGAGAAAATCCACAACAGGCATTTAATTGACTTAACTTTTAATTATGAACATTCACACTCAAGACGTATTCTGTGTTTTAGGTAAGCTCAACTCTTCCGTGTTTTTTTGTTTGTTTTGTTTTTGTTATTTTGCATGCACAAATATATACTTATTTTACCATTTGTCATATGTAAAATTCAATGTTCATCCATGCTGGTGACATAACTTTAGGAACAGCCCACCATTGTAGTCTTAACCAACATATCTCAACAAGTCTTACAGAGATCAACATTGCAGTCCTTTATGGTTCCCAAAGGCTATGCCATATAATGGTATGGTGCCAGGCACGAAAGGATATCCTTTTTCCAATGATGTATCCAATCCACAGTAGAACCAGTTCAATGCTCTTCTATCAAAAAAAGGAAATTTCCCACAGCGATGACATGGCACAACTTGTTGGAGCCAAAGTTAAAGCCACTGATTTCAACTATGAGAGAGGGTACTGCAAGAAAAACACAAAAGATATGCAGCCTGCAGATGCATGCAGTACTTCCTACGGAAATTATGCCAACTGCTAGCATCATTGTGCAACTTTCATTATTACCTGAAATGTGGGCTGGTTATCAAAAAGCCACAGAGGAAGAACTGTATTAATGTAAAAGTGGTATATAATGTTATTTTGGTCCAGTTCTGCATGCATATTTATGTCCTTATGATGAATTCTTAGAACAACTTGTTCTCTAGTTCCACCATCAGGTCTAATATTTGAACAACCTCCAGTAAAACTAATAAAATCCCAGCTCACCACAGCTGTAGCCTGCTTATATTAGTACACCAGATTCTAATGGTAAACACGAACACTGTAACTTTTCTTCAAAGCAGTTTCTTTACGTTCTTCTTTTTTTGCTTTATTATTGTTGAAAAATGTAATTTCAGTTGAACATAGAACTGAACATATGCAGTCGCTTAGGCCCAATATAGAACTGCGCTGTCTTTATATACCTGCCATCCCTTCCTGAAGCCTCACCCTGAAGACAGCCCATGTAATGATATCTGTCACTACAGGAGCGAGCACTCCAAATAAAAGCAGACAGAATTAATTGCAGCTCGCTGTAGTGACCTTTTCTGTTTGATAAATCATAAAGCCTAAGAGACTGCCATTAGTCTTATAGAGGGAAAATACGCAGGTTTGAGAAATGATCTCAAATTCTCAGGATCCAAAGCGGTATCGACCGGCCACTCTGTGCTTGAAGCACACATACAGAACACACCCACGCTTGCATGCAAAATTTGTAGTACCCTATCCTACTCACTTGAAATGGGATAGAGACACTGGTGCTTTATTGTCTGAGAAGAAGTCAAATTCCTGTTTCATCATTTAGTAAAGGGAAGCATTCCCAAGGCGCTCAATTAAACTTCAACAGCAGGAGCCACACTAGTCTCTGGACTATGCATAATGTAGACAGTCATTAGGTTATTTTCTGATCCATTTTAAGAGGAAACCACATTTCATTGGCTTTTCGAGACACAGAGGCTTTTGAACTTCCCGAACTCTTCCGACTTTTTCTTTTTTTTTTTTTTTAAATCTGTAGCTTTTAAATAAAAATTTCAAAAATGGGAGACGAGTCAGAGCCAAGACAACACTTTTAACTAATCAGGTAAGCACAGTTTTAGAGAAGAGTAATTATTTTCAAGGTGAAACGCGAGTTTAAAGAGTCAAGGGTGATTTCTGGGGGATTTCATCATGTACACAAAGTAGTTTTTGCTCTATTATCTATTACCTTCTGTACAATATGAATCTGTATTGTATAAAATCTGAGCAGCCGTGTCACTCCATCAAAGCTCAGCTCTGCACAGATTCATAGCACTGTCATTATATTCGAGTAGAACGTACACGCAATGTGTTTTTTTTCCTCCAAATGCACACACTGATCCATGATGAAGGAGCCGCCTTACAGCTGAGCGTGTCTGCATCGGCCTTTGGTGTCTTGAAAAAATGATTAATTATCTCAGCGGAGTGTTAGAATAAACATAAAAACTCGTGTTATTACATGTTCCTGGAATACAATAATAAACAAACAGGTGGAACTCAGCACAAAAACAGAAGGCTGTCTGCTGGTGGGGTGGAAGTGAAAAGACTACAAAAGAGAAAAGTATGGATTTTTGGGTTATGCAATCGTTTACCTCTTTGAGGGGAAATCTGCGCCGAGGTAATGTGAAAATAGGCTCAACTTGTACATGTACCACACTGGTCATTTTAAACTGTATTCCCTGCCGAGGCTTTATCGATGACATCAACAGCTTTGACTTTTCATTTTGGGATTTATTTTGATTTTATTCTGAAGGGAAGGGGTATCATGATCACCTTTATTTCACTTTAACTCACCTGGATCTTCTTTTTCTTTGTTAAAGGCTGATTTTAAATAAATAAATCAGTCTCACGAGTTTCACGTGAACATTTCTGGGCTCGTTTTTTTCCCCGTTACAACCAGGCCTCACTCTTTGAAAACCTTTACGACTAGCATAATTACAATTTGCACATTCTAAAAATGATTCCCTCAGTTTGTCCAGTTACACCATGCGGTTTGTCTTTCAGCCTCATTACGCTGATGAGTTTCCACCAGCAAATGAAAATGACGGTAAAGTTCTCAGATGCGTTGCTGCTCAATTTCCATTTCAGCAGTCAGAATGAACTAGTGATCACATTCGGCAGAATGCACTGCTTTACTGTGTGTGACTCACCTCTGCGTTAAATGCTCCTCATGACGCAGAGCAGACAACTAAGAAATCTTAGACATTTCATTTTAATGATATTTAAACATCAATGCAACACAATCAAATGAGCGATTCCTGCGTGTACTTGAGGAGACCCTGTAGCTGATTGAAAAGGAGAGAGCATCACTGATAAGGGGGGCTTGGCCCACATGATTAACAAAAGTCTTCAGCCACATTTTTATTTCTTTATATTTTGTTTCTAAAGAGCCAGACTTTCTGGTGCTTTTTTTAAAACGGTCTTAAGAAACAGGCTTTATGAAGGGTTTCAAAGCTTTTCTTTGGACAATGAATATTTTGCTACAGTCTTTGTACCTGACCATTTTCAGAGGAATGTGTTTTTCGTTTTGTTTAGCCACTTAACATCAATCTATAAATGATTCAAGCATAAGAAAGACACCGAACTCCAGGGCTGAACCAGTGCTGCATCTATACATACCTTAGCAAAGAAACTATTTTAAATTGTATCTGCAGGCACTTTGTAACTAGCAGCCTGTTGCAAAAACACATCATTTGTTCCCATGTTTTGAATCTGAATCTATTAAAGATATCAAAGATAACATATAAATATAGCATAAAATAGTATTGTTGCACCAACAAAGTGCTATTAGCCAAAAACTTTCCATGTTTCAGAATGATGTGCAGTGTCTCCTTAAAAATAAATACTGAGAAAAAAGTGTCAGGCCTGAAAAAGCATCTACGTAGATGAAAGGTATATTGAAACAGTCGTCATTTGAGTCTTCGTTAGAGTCAGTGGTGATGGGGATCTTTTCTAAATTGTTGAAATTATGAACAAAGAAAAGTATTGTCAGCTTAATTTTTCAGCATGACGATGATCCCAATCGAAGAGCCAGTGCAGTAAAAGCATGCCTGCTACACTATCAGTCATGGACTGACCTCGCCAGAGCCCAGACTGTTGAAGCAGTGTGGGATCATCTTTACAGAGAATAGAACAAAAAGCAGCCAACATCCAAAGAAGAGCTTTGAATGTCCTTCAAGAAACCTGGAGCACTATTATTTAAAGACTACTTAAAGAAATTACAGTAAAGTTTGCCGAAGACAGTTCAGACTGTGTTAAAGAATAAAGGTGTTCATACCGAATATTCAATTTCAAGCTCAAGTTAACTGTAAAAAAATAATTGCATTCTTTGCTTTATTTCCATGCATGTTTGCATATGTTACAGTAAATTGCTGCAGGTATTTCCAATTTTTCTTGAGAAATAAGAAGAAATGAAGGGCGACTCAAGACTTTTTGCACAGTAATTATGTGATGGAGGAGAGTAAAAATGTTGTCACAACAAAGTGATAAAAAAAACATTTAAACAGAGGTTTACTGAAAGAAATAAAGAAATATATTCCCTCTAATACTTATACAGATAAATATAAATTCACAGATTAAAACAAAATAAAATAAATGTCAAACCTTTTGAAGAAAAACGCCTCATAATGTTTAATTTCTTCAGACTGTGAGCTCATTCGGTATATTGAACATAAGCTACCTGAGAACAACACATAGAAAACATGCAGTGAAAAGACGGAGTGGAAGAACTGAATAAGAATCATCTCTAGCACTACGTTTTCCCTCCTTTTCACAGCCTGAAGGTTAGACTAAGGAGGGCGAACATCATGAGTCATTTCGAATGAGTTCACCACCTTGTGTATGGTAAAGAGGGTTTTCAAATTGCCATAAATATGCCATTATGTCTGCAAAATGACATGAAATGACTGTCACCCAGCTCAGTCAATCCTATTTCCTGAATCTAAAAATAAGGGATAAAAAAAAAAAAAAAAAAAAAATACCAGACCCGATTGAGGTGTAGGCCAGGGGCCTGTTTCACAAACAAACTACTCACATGCAAATTGCAAATGGCATCCAGTTTCACTGACAAATTGCAGATAAATCTGCCTCCAGTGCTGTTGCATGAGTCACAAGTATTATGTTTCTTTTGATGAGTGAAAAGTGCTAAAATTAACACAGGCGAAGATGATCTATTTCTGCAAGTCACAGTGTGCGTGTTTCAAATTTGATGTAGTGGCCGTCAGTGCCAGAATACCCAACACACACCCATAATGCATCCCCATTCATGTCCTCCGTGAATGTTCTGGAGTGAGCTGAGGGAAGCCAACATGGGTTGCAGAAGAGAATAAAGCCCAAAAGAGGGTCACACTGCCAAGCACCGATCAGAACATCAGAACTTGTCGGCTCCAATTAGAAGCGCATAAGCAGAATATGAAGTGTGACCAGACGAGCGGCGGCGCCACGTTACCCTAACCAGAGCTGACACAAGAGTGATCACTCCACCTGAGAATAAAATTTACTGGAAACTGTAAGGAAGCACATAAGTTATTTAACACTCAGTGCAGGAGCCATTAACTCCAATTAGAGGGTAGCAGCTGGAGGAGACTGCTGAAGTTATGTTATTGACCAGAGTGTCTACTACAGTCTGAAGATCCATCCTGAAGAGCCGTTATTTCAGTCTTTTTGAAAAAGATTAGATGGAGCTTTGCATTTAAATGATACACTTTAGCAGGAAAAGATCATTAAATCATTGGAGTTGTCGCTGGGCAACAAACAACAAACTCCTGCCCTGCACGCTGACAAATGCATATAAATAGCGGGATAACCAAAGCCAGCATCTCTGGTGGAAAGGCTGAAAAGATTAAGATGTCACCTTCGCATTTTGAACTCTCCCAAAACTGTTTAATTATCTTTTAACAATGTGGATTTTTCACTGTAAATTTACCATGAAATGTATTAAACGCAAGTCTGAAGCTAGTGAGCGAGGCGACTCTAAAGCTGTGCATTGAATAGAGATTCCCAGCATCCTCTCAATAATGATGCTGACACACAACACGACACACAGGCGGAATCTTTTTTGTAATATGACGTATTATTATTTGTTTCATTCACATATAACATTTTCTGACTATGCAAGCTTTGCTGTTTTTAATACTTTATTTCCTAGTCGGTCTGTCTGTGCGGAGCCTAAATCTTAAATTGCGTGCGCTTGTATAGTGTCTTTAAACCTCAACTAGGTCCTACAAGGCGCTTTACAGTTTGTTTTGCAGTCACCTATTCACAAACTCCTGCAAAAAACTCCTCGCTACATAATTGAGCTCCTCATAAGAGATGACTCGGGGCTTCAGGTGTGCAAACTAGCTGTGCAGCTGAGAGAACTGCATCATTTATATCATGTCATACACTCAGTTCTGGCAGCTGTGCCACGCAGAGTGCCACTGGGAGCAACTTGGAAGCAACTTGGGGTTGTGTGTACCCAAGGGAATTTTGGCACAAGCCTGCATAGCAGACAGGCAGCCTCACCAGGTATCAGTGGACACCTATTGTAGAAGGAATTACCACAAGGGTAGTTCTGAGTATGTTTTCAGGGGTTTGTACCATCTGCCTGTGATATTTCCTGTGCAGTAGAGCTATAACCATGCAAGCTGCAGGCACAAAACATGTTTGCAGCTGACATCAAAATGCAACTGCAACATAAGATCTAGTTTAGTTTGCAGTAATTTGGTCGTAAAGTAAAATAACTGAAAATTATTTTTTATATAATTTCCTTTAAAAAAAGAAGCTAATCCAGTTTCAAGGAAAAACACCACTACATAGCACATACTGTATATGCTAGAGTTAGAGTAACTAGATGTATCATCTGAGAACCACAGATGTCTGCATTCAATTTTGTGCCAATCCATCAAGCACATTTTACGATATCTCACAGGGTGTGTGACAAATTTAACCTGCAGCGTAACTGGATAATAAGTCAGAGATTCTCGATTCCAAATTTCATTCAATACATCCAGAATGTGTCAAGATATTTCAGACTATAACAAAGTGACTGACTTACACTGCTGCCCCTGCAGCCTTGCCACCAGGATGGCATAAACCAGAATACCACAGAGAGAAATTTATCAGCTCGCACAATATTGCACCTATGCAAATTGAAAAATCCGGCACAACATTCTCTGCAAATTAAATGAAGCAACTGGTCGGCCATTCCCTCCCTCACCCATCGTGCCATATTACAGATGACTTGCCACACGGGGCCTGGCTGTGAGCTGGCCCTCAAAGCAGCTCCAAGAGCAAGGCCTGCAGTGGCAGGCAGTAAATAACCAGCATAAACGTGTCATGGGAGACACCCCACAGACACCAACCCATTTAATGTTAATAGGAAAGCATCGGTTACCAGATTCTAAATAATAGCTCGCAGTCACCATGGCCAAGGATAGTTACCACAGGCGCAGGAATTTATGGAGTCAGCAAATTGCTTTTCTATCCCCATTCTTCCCCTATTTGTCCGTTTTGCCATCTCTCAGCGCAGGACGGGGATGATGGACCAGTGCAGGGAGATGACGGGACTGCTGCAGCCTGCCTGACTGAGCACACCTGTCCTACGGCCACATAGCTCGGGATGATGATGCTCCTAGGTGTACAACAGCTATCATTCCGTCTGGGTCTCAGGAGAGACAGCCACTTGACAGGCTGCTGAGATATTTTTATTCCAGCAGGGCCTGAGGTGTTTCAGTGTGACTGCTGGCACTTTTATTTCTTGGACAAGAATTGTGTATACACACTGCTCAATTTGAATATGCTTGGCATTGTTATGTGAGCCCAATAAATGTCATTTTCAACTGTTTATTGAAGGTTTTAAAGACTGATGATGGATCTGTCTGTTATTTTGCAATTTTCTACCTAATTAAATGTCTGAAAAATAGAATTACACCTGTTTCTTTGTTTTTACTTTACCATGTCACAAAAAAAGAAGCGATGTGGTGCCAATAGACTATTTTCAGTTCGTTTACTGTCAACAAATATCATACAAACATCAGAGGCAAAAACATGTCAGTCTGTCTCTTAATACTTTCTGACTTCTCCACCCTGTCTTTGGCATCCTGCTGTCTTTGAGATCTTAACACCTGCTGAAAATCCTTTTTTCTTACCTTGTTGCAGTGAGATTCAATACTTTGTGAAATCACTGTCAGATGCATTTAAGCAGCGTTCACATGTGCATATTGTGCTAAAACAAACGGTGGGTGTGCCCGACATTTAGGGGGTAACTTTGCCTCTGTCACAACAAGGATGGTTGCTCACCATAATAATCAACTTCTCCTTCATTTTGACAGTGAAGGACAAGGTTCAGTCACCCAAAAATTGATTGTGCGACAACCTCGACCTCTGAGCGTCCACTTTCAATCGCAAGGAGATAGCACAGGTCGCCCGGTAGGAGGAAACCTGTCTCCAATCGCAATCTGACTTGAACCGACGGCAGTCGCTCTCAGACAGGTTGACAAAGGTTTGCAAAATACTGACATGTAACATATCAAAGCAACAAACTGCAATCATTTCCAAGTCGGTCTGCACGGATTAGTACAACTTACCTGTGACATGTCTCTTTGCAATAGTAGACTCATGTATTCCAATTATTACATTATTACAAAAAGATGTCATGTAATTGCAAAATGACATCAAACTTATCACCATTTCATCGTCGCCTAGACGCACCAAAGTTACTTTGAAGGTTGCAGATCTGGTCTCCCCTTTTCAAGGAAACCAAGGCTGCAAATTCATTGCCCACAGTCACAGAAATTTTGGTCATGCTGTGGTATCCAACCACTAAGGAAGTTTAGCACGGCATTCAAAGTATTCAGTCAAAAACAATGATCAATGATTAATTAACTTAACACTCAATAGACAGGAGCCTGGCAACTGTTGCAAGTCTACGACTAAGACTCAGCTACACAGACAGTTATTGTTGTTAGGATCAGTTCAGTGTTGGATTTGCATTTTCATTGTAGGAATGTACTACAATTTCACTGCACTTAATTTTAACAGTGCTGTCAGCTAACAAAGCTGCCCTAAAGAAGAAGACGCAGAAGTGGCGATCAAGGTGCCACTTCTTACTGAGTATATTCGCCTTCTTCTTCTTCTATACTGTCACAGATGACATCTCGTCCAGTCAGATAGTCTCACATGTTCTCCGCATGCAAACAAAAACCTTAAACTGAAAAAAGAAGACACAAATGTAATTTACAAACTGCAAACTGAGTGGATTTTTGTTGTTTAGTCAAAGCTGTTTTTCATGCTGTGCAAGAAGGAGTAGTATGAAATGGTTTCATCTGACTGGAGGAAAATGAGCCCTTATGTCTGCAGCTATGGTATCTGTGTGCAGATTCCAATGGGATTACAGTACATTATTGCTAATTATACTTATGTAAAAATGAAAGGCAGCCCACATTAATGTCACTTTAAATACTGAAAAATTAAGTCACAAAAGTGCCATTGCTAAAGATATTCAGTCTGGCTGCATGGAAAACAAATCACTGAGGTCCTCATCTTGCCCACTGGAGAGCAAGGTGATATCAATAAGGTCAGAAATGTGGTCAGTGCTAATAAAATCACAAAAGCACTCTGTCCAATTCAACTCCACGAGGTACTATTGAGGTCTCAACCTGTAAATTCATCTCAATGTTCCTCTTTGTAGGAAGAAAATACGAGACCAGACTGATTATTCATGATCACAGCATCTGAATCTGACCTACAGTCCCTTGTTCATTGTAAACAAAGAAAAATCTTCTGGATAAGAATATGCAATGTCACTACAGCACTTGGTAGGTTGCTAATTCTTAACGCTCTGCTAGAGTTACTGGAGACCCGGGGCAGACTTTAACAGAGGATGACATTTTCAGATCACTCTCCTGAATTAAAAAAGGAGAGAGAATAAAAAACACGCCCGAGACAATCTTTAACACAGTTTGCTTCCTACATAACATTATAAATAATGCAATCCCGAAATGCATTCTTAGGATTCATGAGAGGAGATTTAAACAAACCATGAAAGGCATCAGCTTTCCACTTTGATTTTGGATTAACCTTGCACCCTCCCAAAACTGTGAAAAGTTGTACAAATCAGAAGGGAAAAATGCTAATTCCCAGCCAGGGTTGGCGTGCTACTGAGCATGGATGTATGGAAATAAAAGAATTTACAACCTTTTACAATTTATCCATCACATGCTGTTGAGAGTGTCAAACCTGGTGGTGGTCAGAGGGCCCGGTGGCGCCTGTGTCCGGCAGCCTCGCCTCTGTCAGTGCGCCCCAGGGCAGCTGTGGCTACAATGTAGCTTGCTATCGCCAGTGTGTGAATGTGTGTGTGAATGGGTGAATGACTGAATGTAGTGTAAAGCGCTTTGGGGTCCTATGGACTAGAAAAGCGCTATACAAATGCAGGCCATTTACCAAACCTGTTAATGTAGACTTCTAAAAAGGATAAAAGTCAAATGTCTCAAAAAATTCCCCAAAAGTAATGAAAATTGTTTCTGTTTGATGTCTAAAAACGAATGCATAAATGTTTCTAAACGCTACTAAAAGCATCCCAAATGGATTAACAACTGTAACAGTCGTGATTCACTGATTGAATAAGATAGCTTTCCAAGAGACTGTGCAGCCAAGCGGTTGTAAATGTGGCCAAACCAATTGTTTGACATGAATTCAAATCCACATATTTGCATGCAACATGACGGCTGGTGTCAGGGAAGAGGTACTTCAGAAGTACTTCAGCTGACAGGGCTGCGAGTGCGTAGCAGACATAAAAGGTTGGGAACCCCAACCTTTACATTATCTGACACAGCGGCAGTGGCGCAGTCCTCTCCAGAATGAATAAATGACATTAAAACAGGAAGACGCTGAATGATTTCATCTATATTCCGCTGAAAACAGCTTGAGGGAGAGTGTGGAAAATGCATAACATGAAACATGACCAGCAGGCATGTAGAAGAAGAAAGGCGCTGAAAATAGAACACGCTCATAGTCCTTTTAGAGTCTTTCACAATTATAGCTCATCACTGCGTGGAGCCTTAAGAGTTCTGCCAAATCTGACTACAAAAGAGAAGCACACGATATGTGAGCTGCTAGGGCATATGCTACCATTATTAAACCCGCTACGTGGATTTATTTTTTAATATTACAGATGTTTTGCAGCTGTGCTCAAGATCAAAAGCTGTGCAATCCTGTCATCAAATCAAATTGGATTTCGGGAAAGAAAAAAAACATCTGATGGGCTTCTGATAGCCTTTGTGCTTGGAGGAAAATGCTCTTTCAGTGTAAGTACAGGAAGGTTACTGACCATAAAAATGCTCCAAGTGAATGCAGATTGATATAGCTGGAAGGTCCTGCAGAATGACAACATTAAAGCCATTTTAAGATGAAATTCCTCTTTGAGATAGGACGTCACTCCAAGCCCTTTTGGGAGAGAAATATTGTGCGGCTCTTTTTCTTTACCAGCAAAATAAACCATTTAAAGCTCAGAGAGACATTCAGTTTCAACCTGGACTGGGCCATGAATAAGAGTTACCGGGCTTTATGATCACAGATGAAAGGAAAGGAATAAAAGAAAATATCACCGGCCTTGCAAGAATGAGGGAGAGCAAGGCTTTTGATGTTGAAAACCAAGATTCTTTTTTTTATATTTAACTGATTCTTAGAATAGCCATCACAGCCAGAATGTGGACACAGGAGCAGTGATAATATGGCAGATTTTTTGAGGCAATGTCAGTCAGTAATAATGCAGAATATCCATAAATGAAAACTAAAATTGAGGCCAAAATATGCCAAACGTGTCATAAAATCGAAAAAATAAACTTTAGCGTAGTTTGTGTTGACACCTGTCAGTCAGCTCGGGAGTAAGAGCGGGTTCAGATGTCATTTAGTTAGTGGGGATTTCATTTGGTTGACATTTGGGTTTAAATATAGGCTGCTGCTGCTGCTGCTGTCACGTCCACGGAAGCGCACAGGATTACCTTCCTCTCCTCCAAATATATTCCCTAAATTATCCCACACTGTGTTGCATTCTGGGGCCCTGAAAGGAGTCTCGGGGCTTAAGACGCACACCGTGTAATTGTAACCATAATTACTCGCGACATCCAGAGTTCAAATCCGGCTCAACACCTCAGCCTGCCATCACACGTCAGTCTCCACCCATACAAACTGATGAGGCAGAAAAGCCCTATAAATTTTTCTTTCTTTTTCCCTGCAGAAAGCGACACTCGAGAGGCAACTTGCAGGGGAAGAGGAGAGGGATCTGACAGGCTCTTTTCCTGTGAGCTCCACAAAACAAGCGCTGAGCGCACACTTAATCACTGTCTTTGAAATTACTTCCTTTCCTTCGCAGTTAATGAATTGATAAAAATGTGGTCTGTGCACAGCCTCATTCATTCATTCATTCATTCAAAAGAAGAAGAGGCGAGAAAAGTCGAAAGAACAGTAGAGGTTGCCTAAACGCCCGACACCTTTTGATCTGGCAGCTCCACCGGTCAGAAGAGCGCGTACACTGTGCATACACAGGTTGTAGCCCTGAAGCTCATCCGGCAAACCTCATCCATCACACAGATGTCTGGTTTTAAAAATACATCTGGCAGACTGCGACCAGGACGATGGCCAGTACTCAACTGCAGCAGCACAGCCAGTTTCCATCTCAACACGCACAAGAGTAACCCAAAGGCAGTTTAAGAAGCCAGTTACTGTCAACACCGCGTTCCTCTGTTTGCTCTGAATGTGAGGGTAACCGGTTGAACACATTTCCTGCAGTAATCACTTAAGAAGAAGAAGAACCCTTGAACAACAATCTTACCTTTCTCTCCCTGGAGCGAGGATTTGGCTCAGCTTGGACTGACACGGCTCAGCTGCTGGCGAAGAAGACGCTGAAATAAATGAGCTACTCCGGTGGATGCAGCCGCGACATGAGCTGAAGAAAGTGAGGAGAGCAGCAGCGCAGAAGATTTGAAACGGCGGAGCAGCGCAGCGCTGTACCGGCGGCGGAGACTGTGCCTCTGACGCTGACATCAGAGGGCTGTTTTAAGGTGGCTCCGCTCGTTCACATCAGCGACACGGCACACGCGGGGAGGCTTCCAGGCGCCCGGTTTAACTATCGCAGTAAAGATTATAAGCTGCGAATAAAATGAAACTGTAATAGAAAACTTGCGTTGTTGGAGCTGAGGTGGGGGATCGGTGGGAGCTGAATGGGAGCCGTCCAAAGAGAGCTCAGGAAGTCATTTAGCTCAAGGTTGAGAGAGAGCGCGCACAGCTCCGCAACTCTTCATCATTTTACAGCAAACCCAAAACTTCAGTCAAGCCTGGAAGATGTGAAACAAAATTCCGACTTTCGGTTTTTCCTTCCAACCCAGTTCTGGGTTATGTCAGCCACAAAATATCAGCAAACAATGAGCATAAACCTTTCTGTTATAGGTCCATAAGTACGGAAAGGATGGCGCACTTCTAACATTAATGGAGAACTACTATGCTCATTTCCAGCCTTATATTTTATTCTTGGAAACCAACAGATTAGCTTTGCATGATCAACAGTTCAAAATAAACGCTAGTCACCCTTTAAACCAACTTTTCTCTGATTGGCTGCCCCTGTCAAACAGAAGATTTGAACAGCAGGTGGGCGGGGCTTCTGTAGTTGGAGTTTGCTGTGTGCCTGAGAGGGTCACAGTAAATATATCCCCACTTGGATGCCGGTTTAGCTCATTTGGTAGCGCAGGTGACCCATATGGCAAAGGCTAATTCGGACACCTGGTTTGAATTTACCTTGCTCGATCCTTTGCCCAGATTTTTTTATGTTATTGCAATAAAGGCCAAGAATCTACCTTAAAAAAGGGTATTCCTCTCTAAACATTCTGTAGAACAAACCATAGATAAACTTAGCATTTAGGGATTATTTTCATATAAACTGACCTTATTATTCAAAACTTTGGCCATGTTTATATCAGTGTGTGGTCTGTAAAGGTACAAGAAAAAAATGAAAGAAAATATAAAGTACTGGAGAGCGCAACACACTGCACCATGCACAGCACTCCAAGGATGCAACCACGGGGTTTGAGTCAGTGAGCTTTCATTTCCTCAACAAATGATGAAATTAATAATTTGTTGCATAACCAAGATACACTGTGCTCAGTTCGAAAAAAATTTTCCCAAGGGTCCACTTGAGCTCAGGCAGTTCTCTGAATCTTTTAAATTATCCTGCAAACTGGGTTCTATCCAACCTTCATAGGGTATAACCAAAAAACTGAAATAAAAAGAAAAAAAAAAGAATTCAGCACTGAGTATGTGGGAGTTTTTTTCAATTGCTTTTAGAAAGTATTTTCTTCAATAAACTTCAAAATTATCCTGAAATGAAGAAATGTGGACAATATACACACACGTGCACAACAGAAGTTAAACATTCAAGATTCCGACTTAGGATAAAATAAAAAAAGAAGAAACTTCAAGTCCACGTAGTGCTTTTGTTTTGTTTCAAAGCATTTAAAAAAAATACAAGTAGGGTATGATCCAGGTTGGCTCGCACCGAAATTAGACAAATACCATTTTATAATGGTGGACTAGAATTCACGAGAAAGAAGCAAAACTCAGGGATTTAAATTATTTTAAAATAAACTATGAACTGTGAGTGCTGTGTTCTTTAGAAACAACAGGTGTTATTTATTTGCATAAAAAAGGAAAAGTCTTACACTTATTTATTTTTCAAGAGTGCAATTAATAGGTTTGCAGCTGACAAGCTGTACAAGGGGAAAAAAAAAAACACATTATGCCATCATTGTTAAATGTACAAGACAATAAGGACAGAAATGTATTTACATAAAAACGACTCGCACACTTGGAAGAGGCGAGGGGAAAAATATGTACAAGTCTTTTTTAAAAAGGGGGGATATAAGAAGCGAGTTGGCGCTTTTTTTCTTCTCTGCCGGGTTCCGCTTCTACCTCCGCTGTGCGTCAACCTGACCATCGTCTGCTTTCAGCTGCCAGCTGATGTTACTCTGAACAAAATGTTTAAGGCCGTCATAGCCCTGAGTGAACAAATACTCCAGGTACCAATTCCATGGCTTGGAGTGCTGAAACACACACACACAGAAACATGTCAGGTCAGATTGCAGACATCTGAAGATTTGTGTGATCAAAGATGTCTCTATTAATCTATGAAACATGACCGATGCACATCAAACTACACCTGAACTTTATTATAAATGCAGGGAAATGAAAAGGAACCTCTCATACCTTTATGGAATTGAGGTCCATGTCCTTTTTCCCCGGCCAACACTGATGAAAAGAGAACATTAATATTTATCGACAGCCAGCCTTCGCGAATCTCACAGGATCACTGCTGGATGATGCAGTTGGACCCAACCAAAAAATAAAAAAGGTGCGGATATTATTAAACTTGATGAAAAACCCCATCTCACGCTGCACTCATTAATAATAAAATCTCCTTCTGTATTAATGCATCATCTGTGAAAGATACATTAACACCACATTTAGCTGGTCTGTAAGATGAATAACCGCGCTGCCTGCTGATTCAAATTCCCTGTGCGGTATGAAAATAAGCATGGGTTTTACTGTAGCATGTAGGATTCAATCCAAATCAAGACAAATGACGCGCACTCACCTTCTGGTGAAAGTTGACCGCGTAGCTCATGAAGGCAGGATGGTGGACGAGGTCGAAGCTCGACCCGTACTGTGGCACGTTACTCTTGAGAAGCAGCTCCTCTCCCAGCTGTACGCCCATCCCTGGATAAAACATTCTGGAGTTCCACAGGCAGTTGACCATGATGACGACGTAGTGGTTGAACTCACGGAAAGTCTGGCGGCTGATGTGAAAGGCCTGCTGAGAAGCACATTTCCAAAAGGAGAAACTAAGAAAGTGGAGTAAGAGTATAGCCGAACTACAGAGATCTGATGCTGTGATGATTAATCTGAATACCATTTACCAAGGCTGTTTTACTTAATAAAGGCTGCCAATGACATTTTCAGGCACACATACTGGCTTGACTGACATGTACTTTCAAATTCGCAGCTCACAGTGACTGCTGTAATAAAGGACAACTTTAAGTTCACATCTGAGAAGATATTAAAGTCACCAGGTTTAAGGAGATGCTTGTAGACTCCTAAGGAGCTTTACTATTAAATCTACGAAAGTGAATGAAGGGGCAAAACACAGAGAGAGCATCAACTAAAACATTAAAGCAGAAAATTAATGTATAATATTGTTCACATGTTCATTTTCACATAACAAAAACAATAAGCATCAATCTTTACCTCTGTCACTTTCTCTTGGCTCTTGGCTGATGTCAAGTTCACTTTGTACCTGATGAAAATAGAAGAAAAATAAATAAATAAAAGCAATGGACCAGTGGCCTCTGTGATCATAAATCACTGCACAACAGCCAGTTCTCTATGGTCAGTCAAAACACACCGTGCAATTACGTTTTAATTTTGGAGTCACGGCTTTTTACTCTTAGCTTTGGTAAAATTATTTTAAAACCCCAGGGTGTACTCAATTAGTTAGGCTATAAGGACGTGTGTTATTAAAGCCTGGAGTTATAAATGATACTAGAATTCCACGTAAGGAAAGAATCTGGGCTTTAGGGTATTGCCCCCTGGCCTCCATCATTAATAATGCCTTAACATGCAAGTTCAATTAAGCCATTTGATTCCAATTCAGTCCCTTTATCAAATATGTATAAGCAGCATATGACATACTACATTTAGGGCATTGCTAATGTATGCATTAAGATAAGCTTATGGCAGCTTCCCATAGAGGTGCTGAGCACCCACCTGTGCATGATGTAGGCCAGTCGGTCCACGCTGACGGGGTCAGTGGCAAACAGGGCTGGGTAAAAGACTCCAGCTGGAGGCATCACTATGAGAGGGAGGCCATACTTCAGAAATGTGTCACAAACCTGCGGGAGGAGAAAAACATGTAACAAACACCCACAGAGATTAAAAACGTTAAAGCAGAGGCTCAGACATAGAATATGCATCCCCGCTGAACCTTTTAGAAAGAGTGTGCTCTGCTACAAGTTGATCTTTAAAGCTGTTCAGGGAATCTCATGTTCTCTCCCTCTACTTGCATTTTGCTAAATAAGACTGGGCTTGTGTTTTTAAGGTGTCAGACCCTACAAATACCATCATTCTGCAAGGTAGGGGTGGTGAAACATCTCGAGGATGTTTTATTTTTTGTGTCACTATATAGAGACAATAACAAATCGCAAACACAGATTATGACAAAACAGATAAAATCATTAACTCCAGCTTCTTCTTCTTTTTTACCGTCTCATAGAAGTCCAGGACGAAGCTGAGGAGGAGACAGTGACAGCCTTCAAGCTGAAGGCCCACAGAGGCCAGTCGACCCACAAAGTGAATCAGCTCCATCACCGAATCCTTAAACCCCGACAGAGTCATGTTTCTGGAACACAGGGCAAAAGAGAGTCACTTTACCCAAAACGGATGTTAAATGACACCTGTGACAGCCTTTAACTCATGTCCTTTGAAACTTTGTTGCAGTTTTTCATATAAAAACACAGGAATCTATCCAAAGCAGCTCACTGCAAACACAAATGACAAACACTGAATCAAACAGATACAAACACAATGCGTGATCAATGATTTCTTCAATGAGTTGTACACTGGGTAAATACCACAGGTGAACTTGGAAATGGCACTGAGTAAAATGGATCTTTCCACTGACTGAAGGCATTTATTGCAGGATTAAACAAGTGATGAAGCTCAGGCATTTAAACATAATTGACTCGTACGCCACCCTTCAATTTGGAAGCTAGAAAATCGTTTCCCTGGAATATTAAGGTGCCACTTGTTCCCAAACAAATTTCAAATAAAGGACTTGTATAAACGAGCTCAAAACCCAAAGGGAAAACATACAATAAAGACTGATTTGCTTTAGCTGCCAGTGGATAACAGATGGATTCAATTCAAGATAAATAGTTGCAACATATACAAATGTCAGTTGTCTTTCAAGATTTAACGTAATCAAAAATTAAAAAAAAAAAAAGTTGCAACAAGAGACTTGACATTTAACTTAATTTGCCAATAATCAAAATTAAAACTACTGTTTTGTCCTTGGGGAAAAGTAATTAGTCAATTAAGGCACAATAAATAAAAAGCCAACTTCTATGAGAAAGCATTTCGTGACACAAAGTACAAGTTTCAAGCATCAAGAAAGCAGGAAGCAGATGTAATTTTATAATTAGGTTATCATATTTGGCACTTTAAGTTCTCAGAACATGGGTGTCTAACCAGATATCCGCTATGTATTACATTACTTGGCCTGCAGGATGTGTCATTCACTCCCTAATAAACTTAAGCTTGAGGTCTGGCTTCTTTCTCTTTACAGTTCTACCAATATTCAAAAAATCCCATCTCAAAGCAACAGTGAAAAACTATATCATGGATTTTTTTTTTTAACTTCTAGGCTGAAAATCTATAATTCCATATCATCAGGTTGTTCTAAAGGCTTTCCAAATCTAGGATTACATTCAAAATCATTTACATACAAAGCCTTGAATGATCAAATTACATCATCATATTTTAAAGACCTCTTAATAATTTCGAACTTTCCTTTCTGATAAAGCCTATAGTTATGGTTTAAACCGAACCATCCACTGCTTATACTCCTACAGGCTCAGGCGGAACCTCCCATGATGTACTGAGTGTTTTGTTTCGATACCTCTCTTTTCTTTCCTCTACGAATTTCTCACTATTGTAAGCCATTAACTTCTGTCTGCACTCTCCTGTAGTTTGTGTTTTGTTCTGTTTGCTGTTCCTGGTGTTTGTATTTTCCTCTGCCTTGTCTTCAGCTGTTGGTCGTGCTGACAGTTTTTACTTCCACGAGCAAAGCCTGTAATCCTGGAGAAGCTACGGAGAAAACAACGGGGTCTCAGAGCAGGAGCTGTTCCAGCGATCATCGTGGAGAATGTGAGGTGTTTGGACAGTACTATGGATGAGCGCGGTGAGCTGACTGAGCCCCACGGGGGAACACAGAGAGTGGAGTTTGATGTGCTTCATGGAGTGTTGCAGCGAGGCACTGACACACTCATACATCCCCGACCACAGCGTGACTGTACCTGGATTCAGGATTTTTCAGGGACATTTATCTCCAAGGTAAGAAGAAATGTGGAAGGGTTGAACTAGTGATTGAAAAGGGGAGTAGTCCTGCACATGTTACTGCACAGGAATGTTTATCTGGCTTGAGTAATGAACCACTCGCTGTTGGAAGGTGTCCATTTCACTTGCGTAGGGAATTTGTCATTACTGATGTCTGCTGTCTGAATCAACACACTGTTTGTTTCCTCCATCAGCTGATGCAGAGGTCATCCAAATGACTGAGGATGTGTTAAATGGATGTTGATAATTAATGGATCGTGACCTCTGCATCGCTTACTGGTTATGCAGCTGAACACGTTCTATAATATCTGAAACCAGGGAGGATTTTTACCTCTGCATACCACAATGCTCTCCTTAGGGAATCGTATTAGATTTCCATTTATTGGGGTCTTCACGGTTTTTTGGATTTTCTATTCAACATATCTCAGATTTTGGAATAAATCAAGTGGCTGTCCCTCCCTGAGCCCGATTCTGCTGCAGGACTCTGTCTTCCTCCCTACTTTCTACTGCATGCTAACGTCAGATTGCTAAATCATCCAGGTTTACTTCCCTTGAAGTGACTATTGCTCAGAAAACACGCTATATACATGGAACTAAATATAACTGAACAGATGTGAAACTCACATGGACGTGTGGCTGTTGAGGCTGATGTCCAGGTCGTCTTCCAGAGCATAAATGGAGTGCCAGGTCAACCACTTCAACAGCATATTGTTAAGACACTCCATCAGTCCACACTGCAGAGATACAAACACGAAAGAGAGAAAAAGAACCAATTATGCAGCATGTTAAACACTGAACTACTCAAGGGCTTTGTTGCGCTGTTTTTCACTACTGCATTTTTTTTTCCTAATAACTTTGAACAGTAATGGGAGCAAGTTTGATCTGTTTGTGTCTGCGAAAGAAAAGCCTACCTTGAAAAACAGCGAGGATGTGAAGAAAAGCTGCATGAGAGGCTCAAACAGAAGCCTTCTGATCTCTGAAGGGGGAGACAAAAGGTCACTATTGTACCTGACGTACAATTCAATGCGTTACAGTTCCCTACATAAAGGACAAAATGACAGCTTGCTAAGATGAGAACATGACTGTGATTTTATTCAAGTGCACGACAAGATCAGAGAGAAAACCTGTGTTATGTAAGTGTACGTTGACAGACATAAGGAGAGAAAATTGAGCTGTGAAGAAAGACGGTCATAGAAAGCAGTGATCTGTGGAGGTAACACTCACGGGAACTTGGAACAACCGGAATGTTGCTCAGCAGGCCGAGGATCTGCGGACGGAGTAGTGAGCCGTCCCAAACATTCAGAAATTTATAGAGGAAAACCTCTGAACTGGAAAAGCCCTCCTGTTGGAGAAAATTATGATTTGAAATAAATCTTTGGCTCAGCGTTGGTACACAGCACGTATCAGGTACGCGTGTGGCGCCAGGTTAATGAGCATCAGAAATAATGACGATGTCAGTGAGCTGTGGACGTCGCTATCAGGGGCTCACCTGCAGAAAGTGCTGTGCAGACAGCAACTTGTTCAAAAACTGGAGAGCTTCTTCTGAAGTCTGACTGGGTCCTCCATCGCCACAGAATAAAAACTCTTTAAAAAATACAGTCAAAAAGGGTATTTACTGCGTGAAAAATTCAGAGCACTACAAAGAGGACAGCAGGAGATTTCAGATGCACTGCATCTTCACACGGAGACATATTCTCATATGTCTTTAAACCCTTCTGTAAAAGAATCCCTTTAACATGGCAACAAAGTTATATTGGGGTTCAGCTCAAGGTCAGCTCTGCTTTTCCTCTAACTTCTAGAAAGAACATGTCACAGCAGTTATGTAGTGTGTAGTGTGCATTCCCGACTTACCTTCGTGAAAAGCGTAGCCTAACCAGAAATTGAGGCGAAGGAGGGCAGACTCATCCTGCACACAGTCCAGGTACTGCAGCGCCAGACTGGAACCCAGCAGCGAGCCCATCTGAGCAGGCAGCTGGTGGAAACACATAAAGCAAAATTATGATTAAGAAACTAAAATAACCAGAAAGACACATAAAGACAACAGGTACACAGAAGCAAAAAACAAATAAACAAACACAGAAGCTGAAATAAATAAGAGTGTAAGAACCAACAGATGATCATGTCCTTATCACAGGGTTGGCCACCAGTCTAATTTTAAGCCAGTTCCTCGGTATCTGGTAATCCCCATAATGGCAGTACTGGGACACTTCTTCCACCACACTGGATAGTTTATACAGTCCCTTATTGTGGCTGAACAGCTGCCTCTCAATATGGGGACTTTGTCAATTTAATACACGAATTAGAATGAGAGAAAGACAGACTGTAAATGGACACAACTCAGCTCTTCAGTAATTATGGAGCAACTGTATCGTTAAACTGAAAAAGCACCATTCTGCTTTTGACAACAAGAACGGCGGCCGTGAGGGAAATAATCAATGATCCTTTGTCAATGCCGTAACCGAATAGTTTTATGAGGGAAATTGATTGTACTCATCTGTCTTTCCTAACACGTGGCAAAGCACCACTCTCCCTGCCATAAACACATTTGGCACCAACGCCCTCCAAGCCTTATTGTCCACGTTTGCTTTGTGGGCAGTGAAAGAGGTGAATTTATGTAGCATGACGCATAAAACCCTGCAATCCTTTTAAAATGACTTACATTGGTTTATCAGGTCACTGAATCTGCAGGGCAAATAGACATTTATGGAGAGGCCTCTCTAAATGACCATTTGCTTTGCAACTTTGTCCAATGCATTACTCGGATACATCTCCACTAACATCCCTTGCTTTCATTACTCATAAAGGACAAATAACACGCTGATGATATCTGTAAAAATAAAAAAGCAACAGCCTGTTTAAAAAACAAATGACAAGCACTCTGCTCATGAAGTGGATAGAAAAAACGTTTGCTTCGGTGAACCAAAAATTACTATTTATCTGTGGTGATTTTAACATTGATTTGCTAAATCCAACAAGGTTAAAAGCCATTGATGACTTTACTGACACAATGTACAGCTTATCACTATATCCAACAATAACAAAGCCAAGCAGAATAACATCACATAGCGCCACTATTATTGACAACATTTTTACTAATGTCATGGATTTCCAAATTAATAGTGGCCTGCTTGTCTGTGATATAACTGACCACTTACCAGTTTTTACTTTGTGTGACTGTGATTTAAAAAAAATAGATACCAAGATCATGATAGCAAAGCGAACAATAAATGAAGAAGCAATTCATGCCTTCAATTTCGATTTAGCACAACAAGATTGGAGTTCGGTGTATGAAGAGTCAGATGTGGACAAGGCTTATGATAATTTTCTAGATATTTTTACTATGTGGTACAATAAACATTGTCCTGTAAACGAACACATGACAAAGAAAAAAAAGATAAAAAGTCCTTGGCTCACAAAAGGAATTATTAATGCTTGCAAAAAGAAAAACAATCTGTATAAACAGTTTATCAAAGTAAAAACAAAAGAAGTGGAACAAAGATATAAAGCATATAGAAATAAATTGACTGATATTATAAGAACGAGCAAACAACTTTATTATAGAAGAAGATTATATGAAAATAAAAACAATATAAAAGGAACTTGGGATGTGTTAAACAACTTAATTAAACAAGGATCTTCTGGAACATCATATCCTGAATATTTTACTGATGCAAATGGTGAAAATCACAACATGAGTAATATTGTCGATGGGTTCAATAAATTCTTCATAAATGTTGGCCCTGAACTAGCAGCGGACATCCCGTGTCATAAAAATGAAAATATCAGTAATATAAAATCAAATCCCTTTTCACTGTTCCTCTCAGCTACAAATGAGCAAGAAGTAATAAATATCACATTAAAATGTAAAAGTAAGTCTTCAATGGATTATCATGACATAAATATGTCTGTAGTTAAACAGGTTATTCTGAATATTGCTAGTCCCTTAACATATATCTGTAATTTATCATTTCAGTCCGGTTGTTTTCCAAAAAAAATGAAAATTGCGAAAGTAATACCACTATATAAAAGTAATGACAAACACAGTTTTACCAATTATAGGCCTATTTCTCTACTGCCTCAATTCTCAAAAATTCTAGAAAAACTTTTTAATTCAAGATTAGAAAAATTCCTTGAAAAACATCAAATAATAAATGTTGGTCAGTATGGTTTCAGAACGCAAAGAACCACTTCAATGGCGATAATTGAGGCAGTAGAAGAAATTACTGATACACTGGATAAAAATAAATATGCAGTTGGTATTTTTGTTGATCTCAAAAAGGCCTTCGACACAATCAATCACTCAATTTTACTGGATAAATTGGAAAGATATGGTATTCGAGGGAAAGCTGGTAACTGGTTAAAAAGTTACCTAACAGGTTGGGAACAATATGTTAGCATAGGGCATTACCATTCAGAGAAACTTGGTATTACATGTGGTGTTCCCCAAGGGTCAGTGTTGGGACCAAAACTTTTCAATGTATACATAAATGATATTTTTGATGTTTCTCAAGTACTTAAACTCATACTGTTCGCAGATGACACCAACATATTTTTCAGTAGCGATGATTATACTGATCTTGTAATGACCGTAAACAGGGAGCTAAAATTAATAAAAAAATGGATGGACATAAATAAATTATCATTAAATATAAATAAAACTAAAGCAATGTTTTTTGGTAATTTAAAATATAATATAGAATTACCAATTATCATTGAAGGTGTACCAATTGATAATGTGAGTGAAAACAAATTTTTGGGAGTTATAATTGTTAATAAAATTTCATGGAAACCCCACGTCAGACACATAAAAACCAAAATTTCTAGAAGCCTCGCAGTTTTGAACAAAGTGAAACAATTCCTTGATAAAGATGCACTTCGTACTCTGTACTGTACCCTGGTTCTTCCATATCTTACATATTGTGTGGAAGTGTGGGGAAACACATATAAAAATACAACTAATCCATTAGTCACAGTACAGAAACGAGCACTGCGTATTATTCACAAGGCTGGTTATCTAGATCATACTCACAAATTCTTTCTTCAGGCAAAGTTACTTAAATTCCAGGATCTGGTTAATTACAATACATCCATAATTTTGTATAAAGCTTTTACTAAACTTTTACCGGCAAATTTACAAACTAGATTTGAAATTCGAGAAAAGGTTTATAATGTGAGAGGCTTTGGAGAATTCAAATTACCCAGAACTCGAACAACCCGTAAAGGCTTTTGTGTGTCTGTATGTGGTGTGAAAATCTGGAACAGTCTGAGTTTACAATTGAAACAATGCAAAAATATTCATAGATTTAAATTTCTCTACAAACAGTTGGTCTGGTC
Source organism: Rhamphochromis longiceps (assembly GCF_057381845.1). Classification (NCBI taxonomy): domain Eukaryota; kingdom Metazoa; phylum Chordata; class Actinopteri; order Cichliformes; family Cichlidae; genus Rhamphochromis; species Rhamphochromis longiceps. Next base: position 39,106,076 of record NC_140558.1, read on the forward strand.
ACAGTATACTCAATGATGGGTTTTAGTGTGCTCTGTAATGTCTGTTCTCTTACCATTGCTGGTATGGATTCCAAAATAAAAAATAAAAAATAAAGTGTGCGTATGTATGTACATATATGTACTTGTGTGTGTAGATATATATGTATGTATATGTATGTGTGTCTGTTACTTGTAGTTATTACTGCCTGTTACCTGTGGTAATGCAATTTATAATTTATATATTCTGTATTCAGTTATGAAGGCTCTAATTGTTGGTTGCGAGCTGCCGCTTAGATGCTTGTATGTGTCCGGAGCTGTTGATGGGTCTGTATGCAATGATGGGCGTAGCTGCGGGAAGTTTATTGTTTTTTTTGTTGATGAGTGAGTATAGGGGTGGGATTTAATAAGTTTTCTTCGTCCCACTCCTTTTTCAGGCAATTTTTGTTTTTTGTTTTGTGTATTTTATGTTCAATATAGGTATTTGTTGTGCCTGAAAATGAATAAATAAATGAAAAATGAATGAATGAATGAAATGAAGTCAGTTTGTGCTCTAATATAATAAACAGCCACAGGCCACTTACGCTGTGGTTTCTCTAGGTCAAAGTTTTTAATGGCCAAGCACAATAAACTCATACAAATACAACAGTAACACAGCGCCACCCTGTGGCCCAGAGGATATAACACAATTTAAACACAGCTACTAAAGGGAAAAAAATTCTTATGGACCAGTCAGACTTGAGGTGTTGTGCCATTTTGCATCAATAACATGTCTTCTTTCCCACTTGTGAAAATAAAAGCCCAAAATACACATTTAGATATTTTTACTGCACTTTCTCTGCTGTTTAAGCAAAGTAATAATGTTGGATTTTGTGTATGTAATCAAATGGTGATGCTTCAAGTGTATGTTTAAGTAAAGAATTTATTTTACTAGTACATTATAATTGTATAACATTCTATAAATACTTGTACTCTGATCCAAAAATCCTCACTTCAGTAGCATATCCAAACTTTCCAATTTGATATCTATGCGCCCAAAGTTTTTACTGAGTCACTCAAAGCCTGCTGAACTGGTGACTTAAATGTGATTTGATCCAAGATCGGGATTTCTTGCCAATTTTCACGCATAATTTAACTGGCAATGCCCAGTTTGCATATTTAAACATAAAAGAAAATTCCTAATACAAAAAAAAACTTCTGTAATGTAAGTAGTCACCTGAGGAAGTTGGTATTTTTGTTATACGCCTGTTATGAGACCCCTTAAAAGGACTTCTCCTTCTCTTTTGCCTTTCTTGTGAACCTGCTGTGGGGGCTCAGTATGAGATGCTGCATCTTTACATATATATTCCTTATGAAAAAGCCTGTTTAAAGCCACAGACAGCTGGAGTCCTCACGACAGAGTATTCTCTCCTGTTTTACTTCGTCCAAGTCCACTTTAAACTTGCTGCCTGGGCGCATGCATAGTTGACGAGTTATAATATCAGTTCTCCACAGGTGAGTTCCTTGCACTCACTCTTCAATGACGAAATTTACATGATAGGGACCCAAGCAGACACAAAACGTATAAAACCCGTTTAAGCCACAAGTTCTTGCCATCCATTCAAGTAGCCAGTGTACTTGTTCTAAAAGTGAAAAAGTAATTTTCATTATATATTCTCTTTTCTCTTAATTCCATGTTAGTAGTTTAGATCATAGATTTGTCTTTTGCTTCACTATTAATCCATCCTGAGACCGCAGTGTTCCTTTGACAGCTGTCATCACTGCTGGTGTTTCTTGGTAGTTAGGAAGAAGGGATTCTCATTTTCCTGCTGCATCTGATTTACTGGGACACTTCAGTGGCCAACTAGAATACATTATATTCTGTTGCTGAAATGATTTACAGCTGATCTGTAAAATTAAACTAGATAAGAGGAAGCAACACAGCGAAAGATCAAGATGCCTCCCCAGTGTCGGCACTTGACAGATGCAGAACTCTGAGATTTATCACAGGAGAAATTACCTCTATACGATGCATATTTTCCAACAGCTGAGCAAAAGAGTGGAGCTCCACCAGTGGGACCATCCTTCTGCTGGAGGACTGCTCAGACTGAGCTTCTTTGTTCAGTGCAGGAATCAAAGCAGGAAATTCCAGGTGGCAGTGTTTCTAAGAAAGAAGCAGAAAGTAAAAAGCAAAGGAGTTAAAATCATGATAAACTGCTTGAATACAAATAATTATGTATCTCCTTTGACTAACAGTTCAAAACACAATGATAATGAACGGAAGGGAAAAAAGCATCAGGCAGCACAAGAAAATGTACAAAGTAATCAAGAAAATGATCTGCAGTGTACATCTGAATGAAAATATGCCAATTTTTTTTGCTGGCACAAATAAAGTACACACTAATGTGAACCTCCAACAAATGAAAAGCTGGGAAGGTACTGTCAGGCAGCAGCAGTAGCTGACGGTTGGCTACAAACCCAATTAAAAGATGCATACCCTTTTTCTTGGGTTGGTTTTATCCTTGTTTGTGACCAGACTCATGCTGGAAGCGCCTTGCAAACCGTTCCTCTTCTGGACAGCAATCAATGCTGATTGCCAGGGAGAAATGTGGTTCCTAAACCCACTCTGCAACAAAAGATGAAAACCACCATGTTTGCTTTGTTTTCCAGAGAATGGTCGTATTCCAAGAGCAAGTATGTTTTAGGTACAAACCTTCATCCGTGATGGAATGGAGAGTGTCACCAGTTCAGGGCAAAACACTTTGTAAAGTGACAGTAGGTGCAGGAGGAAAGGCTGTCTTCCCTGAGAAGAAAACAATAAACAATCAGTCCCATCTTTGTACTCTGCATCACATTTTTTTGTTTCTTTCATAATGAGATGCGCGACATGGGCAACTGGAGGGTAACTGTTTATGGGAAAATTGTGCCGTTGCATTTCTGCAATTAAATTCCAAAATGATTCTCACACTGAGGAAGGAAATAATGAAATTCACTTGATTAATGACGACATCAAAACTGCAGGATGCTTACCAGTTTAGATTGTAGTTCCAGTAGCTTCCTGACTCTGAAGACTCGCACTACCGCGACAAAATGAGATGTTAAAAAACCTCAGAAAAGTGATGAGGAAAAAGGTGAAACAAAGAAGTAAACTGAAAAAAGGGAGAATAGTATTTTCATAGTATAGGGATCTGATTTCAAGGATAAAAGTATTTGGCTTACCGCTTTCCTTTCGGGTCAAAAGGTACAAGAGATGGCAGATGAAAGGACACTGAAAAATTTTGACAACATGATTAATCAATTCACACCTTTAAAACATAACTATTTATCTTGCCAGCTGTTAAAAACACAGTCCAGCTTAGTGAAAAGCGTGCCTGACATGTGTAAATGCCATCGGATTTGTCTAAACAGTCATTTCAACCCATTATTATAAAGATCGCCAGCACTTACCAGATTTTCATCTGTGACAAAGTTGAAGATGAAGCCATAAATTGCTCGTAGCTGGTCCTTTGCATCAATCATATCAAATACAGTCAATACCCACTTTATGAAAAGAACCTGCATGGAAGAGAAGTAAGTTTGATGGTCGTTAATGTCACACTCTTATCAAATAGAACAATGAAATTATGTCTTCAGTGTGACCCCAGGAATAAACAAGGCATAAAACTAAACAAGTCTGAACTTCAAAACACACCAGAAGAACTTCAGAAGTGGAGTATTTGAGCCTGAGTTGCATTTTATTTTGAAAATTGGCTGGTATCTCTTAACTGCTCCTACATCTCACTTCCTGCGCTTTTCAGCTGCTCTTTGGAATCCCAAAATATACCTTGTGCTAATTTTAGTGTGGCAGAGCTGAAAAGTTGGACTTGGTGGATTTACAATCATTATACTAAACAGACACGACTGGAGCTCAAACAGAGCTGCAACACAGCCAGACTCACGCGTTCCCTGGACAAATATTCCTCCAGACAATAATTAATGAACAGAAAATGAGAAGAAGCTTTAGGCACATCAAACAAAGTTTTACTGCCCCAAAAGTTAACTGAATCCCTAAAGAAGGATTTGAAGTTATAATATTTCCTTTAGTGCAAATATTTTACGTGCACTTACTTGAGTGCTGATGGGCATCTTGCCAACGCTGAGCCAAACCACTGCTCGAACAACAGCCTCCTGTGGCACCACAGAGGCAGGAATCAGACACTTGAGCACCCGGACACATGGAGAAGTCCCTGCACAGAAAATTCAGAGCAAAATTTATCAAAAGAAGCCTTAAAGAGTGCAGAACGACGTAATATCAAAGACATTACCACACATTTTTTCACACTGTCCAAATGACTGTACAATTAAAAGAATGAAACTCACATCACATCGATTAGAAATAATAATTCTTTATAAACTATACAATTAATATTATATTACTATATAGATCTTTTCAATTAACCTTCACAATATTACATTGTGGAAGACTACAATAGATCTGTTGTGCTTATGCTCTCTTTTTCTATTGACAGTACAAAGACTGGCAGGCTTGGTGAATTGTTGTTTTCAATTAAGTGTGTCTTCAGTTAAGTGTGAAAAGTGTAACCAAAAGTACATTTGCTAGGTCCTCAATCTGACAGACTCCTGCTCTCTATAATTCTGTTACACAAGCCCATCCTCCCTGCTGGAAATTCCCCAATTTACCCAGTTTGAGGCTGATGCAAAGACAGTCTTACCCATACGGAGGCTCATGGCAAACTCCAGCATAATAGAAACTGCTTCTGGGGGAAGTCCCTGACTATAGGCCACCTTTTCCACTTGCACCAGGTTCTTCTCCAGCTCATCATTCCCCAGAACAGGAGTCCCTGCTTCAACTATACGGAGGAGAGGTGACATTGTATTAAAGTGCGTACATTTATATAAATGGAAAAAACACTTACACTGATATTTCCTAAAAGACTTCAGGAAAGACATGATTCTAAATTGCCCATAAGTATGAATGTGAGTATGAAAGGTTGTCCGTCTCGATGCGTTAGCCATGCGACAGACTGTCAATCTGTCCAGGGTGTACCCTGCCTCTCGCCCTATGGTAGCTGGGATAGGCTCCAGCCTACCCTCATAAGGACCAGCGGAAGAGAATGGATAGATGGATGTAAACAGTTTTATGTAAAGAAGTGACTTGCAGGGCCTTAAAATGGAATGTGTTAATGAGCTGAGAAGCAAACAAAACAAAAACAAAAACATAAACAAAACAGTTTCACACACTAGAATAAGTCAGCAACTTTGATATCGGATGACAGGGTATGAGCTGATATAAACAGTTTGCTTCATCAGACCCCCCAGAAAAACAGTTTATTACATGTTTACTCACTGCGACATAAAAACTGTCTGTTTTCGCAATTTAGCTCAGTGTTAAATCCATCATCAAATATTCACGCATTTGCTGGCTTCTCATTAAGAATAACAAAAACACACCACAGCGCTGCTGTCATCTAGAGTCAAATCACAGAAATAATTTAGACTTTTCCTGGTTACAAGGACATTGGGGGTTATTTAGATACAACACAGCTCCAGGGTGAAAATATTTGTCAGATTAGTTAAAAGTAATAACAAATTAGTTGGCTGATGCTAGACAATGTTTGATGCTTTATTGCTTACATGCTAAAGTATTTAATCAGAAGGTGTGTGGTACATTCCTTTTTCTGCATTTTCAAGAAAATAACAAAAAATACATTAAAAATGTGAAGACAAAAACAACTAAAATGATCTAAAATAAAACATCCAAGTGATGTCAGTCTCTTGAATCATTTCATCCTTGAATCCTTTTATGCCAAGTTAATTAATTAATGCATCCAATGCCTTTTAAGATGTTTAATAAGTTGCAGGAACCAGGGTCACTGTAGGCAAGTAATTCAGGAATGCATCACTAACAGTGCCTTTAACCACTTCATCACTAGCACTAAATAGAACTAACATAAAATAACAAGAATAAGAACACAGATGGTGAAGATATGGAAGAGAATCCTGGATGAATAATTAACTCATATCTAAATATTTATGAGAGATACTAATTTCTGGAGGGAAAAATAAAGCAAAGAGTCAAAAGAGCACAATTAAAGAAATATAAAGACTCTTGAAAATCACATGAGATGGTTCAAAATTCAATACAACACAGTTTTTCAGTCCTGTTGTCATGCACCACAAATGTTCAAAGTCATGCAAAAACCAAATCATGGGAAATCCACTTGTACTGGAAAGAACTGCAGCTCCACATATTCTTTCTGGTTAAGAAATGCTACACTAATGTCTAATCGGCTAAAAGACTATAATAAAGGTTGTGCTCAATTATTAAAAATGATGAAGTTAATCAAATTTCTGACATGTAGTAAAGCATAATGTAGTGTGTTGAAAGCCTTTTTACCCAGTTAAAGTTACTTGTGACTGCCGTAGGTCTATACTTTCCTGTTCATGTAAATACTGGAATGTTTGTGTTTTCAATGCTGGCTTAATACTAGGTCTGACAGAAGATTGCTTACCTGCTTGTTTAAAAATAATGATGATTACCCGTCAGTAACTACAAGTTACATCACCACTCCATTGGCTGCAAGTGATATTTTAGTTGAATATTTACATCTTAGGTTGTTTAAAATTACTATAAGACTCTTCTAACCACCTATTTGAAGGAAATCCTCCACATAAGTCAACAGATTTTGAAATACTTAGTTCAAAAGAAAGCTATCAATCTACTATATTTGTCTGGGTTATTGATTTAATGCATTAACCCTGTAGCAAACTGGTGGTCTGTCCAGGGTGTACCACACCTGTCACCTTATGACACCAGGGATAGGCTTCAGGCCCCGTGACAATGAATTGGGTAAGCAGACGATAAATCGATAGATGCCCCGATGGATGGTTGGTTTAACCACATAAATCTTTTAGAACAAATTAATCTATGTTTTCACTGAGAATGTAAGAATAATAGCCCTGTGATACAGTTGTGACTCACTCGCTGTCAGCTAGGGCTGCTCGATTATGGCAAAAATGATAATCACGATTATTTTCACTGAAATTGAGATCGCGATTATTTGACGATATTTATTTAACCCTTTAAGACCTACTATAGAACCAAGTCCGCCAGAGCTTATATTATTTTTTTTACATGTTGTAGTGCCGTTTGTGGGAGCATTTCAATTTGCTATGCAACTGTTATAGCCCATATTTTAATAATATGTATGCATTAAGTCCATAGTAACTACATTAATTGCAAAAAAGTGCAATAAACTACAAAAAAATTGAAAATCGTTTTTGTTTTTTACATGTATTTCTACTTGGAGAAATTTAAGAGGTTTATCCCTCAAAACTTTAAATACAAAAAAGTTGCAAAAAAAAGTTTACAACAACAGGAAATTTATTTTGAGTGTCTTCATAGTTTTATTTTGGAGATACACCAATTTTTATATACTGCAGGAAAAACGAAAAAACAATCCTATGATGCAAATTTGCAAAGAAAACAGCATGTGCATCAAAATAAACTATTTCCAGCAGTGCAATTTGAGTTCTAAGCATCCCAGCAACTATTCAGAAAGGTCAAACATGACCAGTATAGGCTTTTAAGGCCTACAAGTAAAAAACTACAATTTCCGCGAAAATGACGTCACTTCCGGTTTCGGCCAGGAAATGGCGGACATGCGACAGTTCCCGCTGACGTCTGTTTCACTGTGGGAAGTGTTACGAACAGCTGATAAGAACGGCAAAGCGTGTTTCTGGAATATTGTGTTTTTGTTCCTGCAAGAGCTTTTTATGCAGTTTTTGCAAAGCTTTATGTGGAAGGAAACTGTGACCGAGGACAAGCTGATGGCATCAGATGTAAGTACAACTCCTCCGGTTTCATATGCAAAACAAATTATTGCGCTAGCTTACACGGTTCAGGTTCTACAGGGATTTAAAAATAGTTACACAACACGGAGCGTGCTGCTCTGACCGGCTTTAAAGGGTTAACAATGACTTTAAAAAATAATATAAAATAGTGTGCAACACCACTGAAGTTTTTTTTACCTCTCTTTTCAACCAGCGGCAGTCACTCTCCTCTCCAAATAACTTCTGTTTAGCTTTCCGGGCTTCCCTCGGGTCCTCTTAATCAGCGGTCTCCAACCTTTTTTGCGCCCGACAATATTTTCACGGACCGGCCTTTAAGGTGTCGCGGATAAATGAGGGAGGGGCTAATAATCGGCTCAGTCATTTTTAATGATCGTTGAAAGCCCAGATCGTAATCGTGATTAAAATTCGATTAATTGAGCAGCCCTACTGTCAGCTATGACACGGAAAGGGGCAAGTTGTTAAGGAAATGATTGGATGAGATGGATAGTAAGAGTGACTATTTTTCCATCTCAATTCAGCGAAACCTCTCAGGTCATGTATCAACTTTTCGTCCATGATTTCAGGATGAATCCAAGTCGCTTCAAAATCCTAAAGCTCTACTCCAAATGCTCCCTTTTACATATGTTAACATAAAATATTAGAAGCGCTTTAAAATATGCAGAATTCCAAAGCCCACTGTGATCCCAGTAAGTAAAACAATCAGCTTTCTGGCAACCTCCTTAAAAACTGAACTGCAGGAGATTCATAAAAGTGGAAAATATTCCAGAGCTGTATTACCTGATTAGACAACACGCGTACCCTAATAAAGAACTATATGTGCACCACATATAAACATCAAGGCCATCTTCATTGACATGAGCAGCAGTCAATTAACTTCTAAATATGGCATAACTACACCGAACCAAAACCTGCTTAGGGGAAGTGGGAAGACGTTTTTTCAAAATAAAAGATTAGATTATATTACTGCAAAACATACAGTAACAAACTTTGGGTGATGAGTAGAGACTTTAATCAAATCCATTGAAATACATATTTTAATTTGTTTAGCTCACAACGACTATGACTGACTTAAAATTGCTTGAAGTAGAGCTTCGAGATAATACGAGTCCCACAGACGTATTAGAGTATTTTCCTCATTCTTTCTTGTTTTAAAAGAATATCCATGCAATCAAGTGAGAGGTTTAAGCGAGCTTGCTGACCCCTTTGTGTTTTGGCACGACACAATGCCTGTTACCTAATAGCCAAAGACGCTGATATTTTGGCTTCCCCGGGGTCCCAATGCTAATACAGGGGAGGCGTATGCTAGCTAGCGGCGTTACACGCCACATTAAATACAAAAGTAACGAAATCATACACTTTTTTTTTCAGGCCTCGTTGGATTTTCTCCATCTGTTTTCTGCTGAGGTTAAACACTGTATAGTTAGTAACAGTAACGCCACAGCCTGTTGTTGGGCGGAGGTTTATATTTAGACGTACCGTCAGAGAAGTATTTCAGAGCTAAAACAAACGGGTCCTCCGCCTCGTTCTTCCTCCTCTCCTTTTCTGCAACTCTTATACTTCTGTTACCGCTCCGACTGGACGCAGATTGGTCGCTTACAGACGATTGGTCTGAATCCGACAGATTTTGCGTTGCTGCCATCTCTACATTGCCAAAACTTAAAAACACGGTAACCCCCTTCGTCTTCGGCCATTCAAACAAAACTCAAATCATCCGCGCGACCGTTTGCCCTGCGCTTGCGCAGTCTGGGCTTCCCGTTCTGTTGCTTCGCGGGAGTTGTAGTCCTTTCGTCTTCCACCTCGCTGAGTGCCCATCGTTATTCTGTGCCTCATAGTCACTGGTGTAGATTTGTTCTTCATAATAAATGTTTTACATTTTTAATAAAGTGATGAACAGAATACAAAGGGACCGGTCAGATATCTTAAACACTCTGTGAACAAAGAAGCTGACACTCTAAAATTACTCAGGTATCTATGGGTTGCATTTATTTAAGAGCCGCAGGCCTAAAAAAACTGGACCCTATTTTGAGAAAGCAAAAATAATGCTGTGTTTACCCTAACTGTATGCATAGCAAGCCACTACTGCTCACTCTGTTTTCAATCCGTTATATGTTTGTAAAGCACATTTTTTGTGAAAATGCAGTTTACATTCATATGACACTTATAAAGAACTACAAATTACAGATTAATTACAGATAATGAACTTAAGGAGGGTTAGAAGCCTTCATATCAACCTAGAAATAGCTGATATATAGGCTATATCAGTCTTTTAATTTACTTTGGTGCTCACAGCAAAAAATGTCACTTCATTAATGAAGTTACATTTTAGCACCTCATATCTTGCCAGCCATTCTTGAATCCTGTAGCCTTCAAACGCTTTGTCCAAAATTAAATACCAACACTTCTGAGTCTTCCTACATATAGACGCCAGATCCTTAGTCGAATGCAGTCTACAGTGGGAGGACAATATCCCAGATGTATACAATCTTTTTTTTTTTTGTAGAACAAAGCTATTTTAATGCCCTTCTTGACTCAACTCCAGAGGGATTTATTTCTCCTCCCTGTATCAAACTTGGCATCTTTTGATTGTTTTAGGCAAATCTGTAAACCATTACACTATAGATCATCTCACATATATTCTGTGGCATAATTTCCATGGAATATTGATGCTTAACTAATTAATGTAACAGCCATATTGGACTTTATGGATTGGTTAGAATATTTTTGATAACTCGCCCTTTTTCCAGTCTTTTCCAAAACTGGCACAGAAAATCTTCAGATCAAGCCTTGCAGAAATCAGCCTTGTCAGGTGGATTTTTTTTTTTAAATCTGTCATTTACAATTTAAATCAAAAGCACAGTCGACAAACATCAAGTGGGACTTCGTATGAACTTTTGGAACAAAGATTGTAGCTCATCCCAAAATATCAATGTGGCAACCACGATAACAGCTTGTGAAAGTGTGGTGCTTCAGTGCCTCCTTATTTATCCCCTTTAGAAAAACATCTTTTGCAAGAGAAAATAATGCCCTCCTGTAATTCAGCAGCAAAACCCAAAATGCTATGTCTATCCTGAATTTTTTTTTTCCATAGTTATATGTATCTATGTTAGTAAATATGCCTGTAAAAGACATGTCCATATCTAAGAACACGCAGGGCAAAGGATCTAAGATGCCTATGCCATTTTGCAGGGATTGAATTAGTTTTCCAGAGATCATATTATATTTCATTTACCTAATATTTTCTTCAGTATGCCAGAAATCTCAGCTACAACTCACAAACAAATTTCTCTTTTCATGTGGACAAAGCTGTTCTGCAAACATCTGTCATAATTTGCCCTTTGGGGAATGCATAATGCATGATTTTTAAAGCGTGTCTTCTTCTTATAACTTTCATCCAAACTGTAACAAATATCCCATCCAGCTTTCATGCTCAGCAGGAGGAAAAGTGGCTTAAGACAAACAACCATCAGAGCCAGTCTGTACAGTGAGCCTGTTTGATTGTTGCTCATATGAGGGCTTTTTTTTTTTTGCTGTGTCAGACACAGCTTTGAGTTTAGGCCATCAGGAGTCATCTTATGAGAAAATTCACATAAACAAAAAAAGGTGCGAAAGTCAGTCCCTTCTGACAATAATAACTTAATGCCAGCCTGAGTTAAGCAGCATTTTATAATAAACCAATCTATGTGCAATGGACAGAATAAAATGACCAAGACTTCTCTTGCAGAGCTGTTGCACACAGTACTTTTCTAGGTAGTATGTAGGATATGTGCTAATATGAAGGAATTACTTTGACAGGGACTGGCTGAAGTTATATAACAAGGCGCGGGGGGGGGGGCAGCTCGTGATTCATATTTAAGGTATTTTTAGTTAACTTTAATGGAATGAAATGCACTAGTCAGGCTGAGCTCCAATTCTTTATTTTAAGTATATCATTTACAGAAATATTGTGAGTCTCAAAATTGACAGTATTTTCAACCGCAGTAGGAATTATTTTCATATCTTTAGAGAAGAAGAAACAAACCCGTGATTAGAATTTAAGACTTCCAACTGTGAATTACAAATGGTAAAATTGAGTTTCAATGAGAAAATACTCTTCTGATTTGGTTGTGTTCTGCAGTACAAGCAGGCTGCCGACGTCTGAGGCAGCGAGCACCATCATTCCCAGCTAAACAACTTCAGTGTAATAACAGAACTGAAAGGATGATATTCAGCTTATTTTACTTTGAGAAGATTTCATGCGTACTTCTGCAAAAGTCTACTGAGATGAAAAATGAAAAAGGATTTATAGGTTGTTTTTTTAACTGAAGGAGTCACTGGGTAACACTGCATCAACATCAGACCTGGATATGTAAGACGAATTAAAAAAGTACAGCAAGTCCAAAATTCCCCTTATCAGTGCCTTTTTTAGTTTAAACTCTGTAAATTTGACCAAATTAAACATGCTTGAAATTCATCATTAACCTCTCCTACCTACAATATAAAAACAAATTAGAAAGAAAAACAACAAAGATTCTTCAATGAAAAACAGCATTCTCAAATCAACCTAAAACATAACAGAGATTCTTAGTAGAGTAAAACATTGAACACAGTGTAGGACTGAAATAAATAGGGAAACAGGGATGGATAAACGTGACAATGAGCTGAGCTCATCAGTTTCCAAAGGTACGATTGTCCACGGTTATGTAGAGGATGGATGGGTCAGGAGTTCTCAGTTTCACAGTAAGAGTGTAGAGGAGTAGGTGAGAGTCATCAGTCAGCAGCTGGATGGGACAGAGGATGTGTGTGTGTGTAGTATTATTACTAGGAGTGAATGTTTCCTTCAAAATTTGAATGACTACAATCCATAGACCAAGAGGAAAGACCTTAAGACTGCTTGACCTTGTTCTTTTCCTGATCGTTGATGTGCTGTTCCTCTCTGCTGTCCTCTCTTTCTGGCCGGTCATCACTCTGGCGAGCAATGAGCAATCGGCAGGTGAGCAGAATACCAAAGACTAGAGCGTGGGCGTACCGTTTCAGGGGGTCTCCTACTAGCTGGTGAAAGAAGAGCACAGCCAGCATGACAAGCAGCAGCAAGAAGTTGGCTACGTCCTTTGGCCGGCCTGGTACAAGGGTGAGAACCACCCCACAGCCCACCTCCAGAGAGCCAATGATCTTACGTAGCAGGACTGAGCTGATCCCGATCTTCTTCAGGCCCGGCAATGCTTTGGCATAACTCTTGTATGCCCTTTTCTAGAAAGAAAAAAGAAATCTTCATGAATACCTATAGTGTGTAACTTTGGCCTACAGGCTGCTATGAATGTCCTTTAGTGAGGCCATGTAAGGACCAGGTGGAGTCACCACACTCAGGTCAGCAGGTACAACATCTAGATGACAGTTTATCATCACTGTGGCTGCACAATGACTCTCCAGCCTATTGCTCACTATTGCTCACTGCTCAAGAAAACCTGCAAACTCATCCAATTATGATATTCAGTGAGCTTGGGAATGCAGTAATTAAACCAACAGGCATGCCATCGATGATCTTCCACAGGATAGTTCAACATCAGCACCCGCAGGTGCATCTCACAGAAATTGCTCGAATGCGCCACCATTGCTCTCCAACTGCTAAGTTGCTTCTCTATCTATCTTATCTATCCATCCATCCATGGGAGCTACAAGACATTTTAGGTTATAAAGGCCAATCTCTCACTTCCAAAACTGTTAATTATCCCGCATGCTTCTTTGTATCTTTAAGCTGAATTACAGCATGTTTTAAGAAGAAAGAAAAAGGAAGTGCTTTCATTCATTCATTATTCATCCATATTCAGCTAAGGATAGGCCCGTTTTAAACTATTTTATGTATGCTATCTGTTTACAGGGATGACTGCTAAAATAATTTGAGTCTTATCCTAAAACACGGTGGCTTAGCATGCGTGCTAAAAGTATTGTTGCAGGCAATAATAGCAGGTCATTTGTATAACCGTACAGGACTCTCCACTGGGAAAACAAGCAACAGACAGGCCTATTAAAAGAGCAACCCAGCATCTAAAACACTCATTTTCCCGTCCTTTTACTATTTAGGTCAGCTTCCCTACACATTGAGTCTGTAGTCACCGCAGAACAATGGCCTTTACCCCCCCCCCCCCCCAAAGATGCGGACACTTCACGGGTAAGACTCAACGCTACTCACCATTTCGTCGTATGCATCTTTGCTTAGTCTCGGGGTGAGCTTAATGGTCCCCATAAACACGAAAAATAAACCCAGAGCAAAAGAAAGAGCCACAATGGTTATTGTCCTTGGTGAAGCCATTTTTCAGTACCGTGCATGCGGCCGGGCGCTTCCCGCTGAGCTGAATGAAAGTCGGAACGTTTCCCAGTGAAGATGCGCGAGGGGGATGGGCTTCTGGATCTACCATAAAAATGGCGACCGGGGTCCCTGCCTGCTCCGCATCCAGCAGCAGCAGGAAGGGAGCTGCTGGATGCGGAGCAGGCAGAAGACCTACTTCTCATCTTAGTTTAAGAATAAGATTAAAGGGAAGGGACACGCATCCTACGTGAAACACTCATAGTGCTGAATTATGGCATTAGCTCACAGCCAAGATAAAAGCTCTGGGTTCAAGTTGCTTAACAACAACTTTATATATGAGTTTTGTGCCTCTCTGCGATTTTAACGAAAAGAGGTAACATATAAAACCCACTTCTGTGCTATATGCTGAGATAAATGTTTGCATGCATTATCATGGGCATGAATGACATGGTAATTTTGTGCTTTCAATTATTTCCAGAGTGTGAATGGTTATGCAGCATGCGCCTTTAATGATTTTAAAAAACAACAAATGGGTGCACAGATTTGAAGTGGCTCAAATGTAAATCTGCATCACCACTGATATTTGCTTGAATGTCCCTTAATAAGTTGCACCTCAACTAGATGCTTGTGGGAGCCATCAACTAGCCTCTGACATAGTTCTGGTTGGATATTTGACCACTCCTCTTGGGAGAATTTGAAGTTTATTTAAATTGGTGGGTTTCCTGGCATGGGCCCAGCTTATAAGTGCAGTCCACAAATTCAGTAGGGTTTAACAGGGTTCAGGTTGAGAAGCTTAAAGTTGGCCTGCTTTATCCATTCAAAATCCATCCTCCAAATTTCAGTCGAGCTTGAAGATGTAGCAGGGGCTTCTTTCATGGTTGGCACCCTCTCAGCCCATGGTGAAGAAAACCTTGCTTCACTGTCAATAGTGACACTGGTGTTCCAGCAATTTCCATTTCATAACAGGCTTGAGCCTTGCTGGTCGCTGGGTTGCTCCTGAATATCCTGACAAATTTTCTCTCATATCTGGGTGCCAGATATTCTTCCTGACCTTGGTGAAGGTCACATCTAAAGGACTTATACAATTGTACATCTTTTTGGTGACTGCTGAGGTCTTTGTAGTCCAGGACAGACCAGCATAAGCCCTCACAGTCACCACTGATGTAGACAGGGAGCTGGTCTGCACTGACATCTTCCCGATGTCAAAGATGATTTGCTTTGTTTTCCTGGTGTTCAGTGTCAGGTTGTTTGCTGAAATCCAAACTAACAATTTCAGGATCTTATCTCTTTTGGTAGACTTGTCACTATCTGAGATGTGTCCACAAACTGTGTTATCATTTGGTAATGTGCTGATGGTGTTACTGGTATAGGCTGGACTGCAGTCATGGGTGTAAAGAGTAAAAACGGGGATCACTGGTCACACAACGGACAAAAAGGAGAGCAGTTGTAGAGTTTCATAGGGAGTAGTAGGAACTAAGGCAGCAGGGTTGAATGAGTCTGTGCGAGAAGGTGCTCTGCTCCCTTCTGTAGTATGGAACGAGATGAGATGAGTCCATGATGGAGAGCAGTTTGTCGAGTGACCTCCTGTCGCTCACTGACTGAAATGCCTCCGGATTCTGGGCAATAATGAATCCACCCTTGTGTATTAGTTTGTTGACGCCACTGGCATCTCTGATACTGCCCCCACCCCCACCCCCCACCACCAGACAAAAGGAAAATAAATTCCACTATGAAAATGTGGTATCATTGCAATCTGATGATTGGTTTAACATCAGCTTTCAGTGAGTGAACCATTGACAGGCTGTCAGTGAAAGCTGCACTCAGCGATCTGCAAACTGCGAGCAGCTGTGGAAGCGCGACAGTCCTGCCTCCTGTGGAGGACATGGCTGCTAATGCAAATTCATGTTTTCACACATCATATTTGCACATGTTAAAGAAATTAGACATGAAATGTTGACACAGCTCTTTCACTTATTTTGCAGCCATTTCCTCCTGCGTTAATTGGCAATTTTCTTTTGTCTGCACAGCTTTAGAAATAGGATTTTTGTAGATTTTAAAGATTGAGTTACAATTAAATGAAAAATAAAGCATATGTTGCTAATGTCGCCAGACTTTGGCATTTGATGATCAGAGCACCGGGTGGTATTTTAGGATCCTAAAAAGAAAAGCTTCCCTAAATATCCCTTTTATATAGTCACTAGTTTCTCTTACAAATTGAGCAGGTTTTTATAAAAGACAAAAGAAATATCTGTTTAATGTAAAATGTGAGTCTATAATGTATTTAATTTACCATTCAACCACTCCTTAAGCGAACACCCATATTTCTATGAGAGCTGTTCAGCTTATTTCATCATATTTGATTGGATTTATTATACTTTTCTCCTTGCAGTAATAATGCTGTGACATATTTTAGGACAGCACTTTCACCAGTTTAATATGAAAAGGTCCAAAATTTATCAGTAAGAAATGAAGAAACCACAAGCTTCATCATAACTGATGATCAGGACCACCGAACAAATCACAATTATCTACATCTTTTGTTCCTTTAGTAGGTTTTGCTGAAAGCTATTGAAGTGCAGCTGATATGGATGAAACTCACAAATCATTCTGCCAAAGCCAGAAACTGCAGAGCTAAGTCTCAAATCTGTCGAGCAATCTGGTAAACAGTTTCTCCAGATGGAAGAAAGGTGGAAAAATGCATGACTAATTATCAAACGACACCTAAAAGTACAGATTCAGCACCTTATACTACATTTAAGCCGTTCAACCACCTTATCTTCACACCAGTTAACATCACGTGAATGTTTCTGGACTGTGGGAGAAAACAGAGGAGGATTGTGCAGCCGCTGCCCAGCACGAGCCAGTTTCCTGAAATTATGCAAATGTATTAACAAATGTTTATTATATAATATATACTAGTGTATTATGCAAGTGATCCACTCAACAATATGCAGAACGTTCCCCAGTACACTGTTTATTATGGGAAAATGTTTAAACAATAATTACAAAAAACAAAACAAACAAACAGTTTAAAAATCCAGTTTTCTTTTCATTCAAAACTGCAAAAATGTATATAAACAAAATCCTCTTAGATGTATTGGCCGTGTACACAAGTTTATATTTAACACATTTTATTTTTACAATGTGATATTATTTTATCAAAGCACAACTCTTCAGACCTGCCCTTCACTACACTTCGGAGTCTGCAAATTCCCTCCAAAGGTTCAGGAATCAGGTTGAAAGTCTACAATATGGAAAGAGATACAGAAATAGTAGTGTGTGTGTGAAGGGATGCAATGTGTTGTGTACGTCTGCTGTGGACCCACATCCTCACACTCAGATGGCAGGACACACGCACGATTCACTCTCACTGTCCCTGATCCTGACGCTCTTTCAGAGCTAGTATTGCTTTCCGGTAAAGATCTGTCAGGAGACAGGTTGAACTTATAATATTAAAACTGCGATTTCATGCTGTCAGAGTCCAAAGTGTGGTTAGTGTGTTTTATTGTTGGGTGGAAGAAGTGGATGAGGCTCACCAAAGGTTGCAGAAAGGTCCACGGGCTGCGAATAAGCTGCTGGCATCTCCTCTGTGTTGATCTTGTTTTTTCTTTTCACTTTCACAACTCTCTTCTTCTTCTTCTTTTCTCCTTTAACTAGACAGAAGACAAAAAAGTAGATTTGAGATTCTTAAACAGCTAACCACTAAAACTGAGTGTAATCCAATCACTGCTTTTGGGAACCTTTCAGTGGTTTCTCGTCATTCTCTGGTGATTCTGGCACATCCAGCGTCTCTTCTTTCACCTTTGTTTTGCGTTTAAGTTTGTCCTTTTTTGGAGGGATCAGAGCACTGCTGGCTTTGTCTCTGTGACCAGAGTTATCTTGCTCTCCTTCATTGGCGTCACCGTCCTCTTCCTCTTCGTTCGGCGGTCCCTCATCTTTTTCACCTTCCTTCACCTTAACTGTCTTCTTCTTCTTCTTTGTCTTTAGCTTCTTTTTCAGCGAAGTGTCCTGGAAATAGATTTAATTTAAAGCAAAGTGCAGTTTATACACCTGCCACATCACCAAAATGAAAATTCAAAAGAAGAGAATGGGAGAATTTGTTCTCCAAAGCTGAGGTGGGCATTTTTCTGTATTTCTGAAAATGCAGACTATTAAACGAATTGTGCATCCCGACATTTAGACTTATCATCAATAGAATTGGCAGATTAATCATTAATCGTAGCCCTATTGAAATGAATTTAAAACAGAACATTTAATGCAACAGATAAAATCATAGTAGAGCAAACACATGAAGACAGACAGCATCTACATGTGCGGTTTAATACAACCCAATACAACAGATATGCCACAGAAACAAATTTAGGATTTAGGAGTTTTTGCTTATACAAGTTTTAGTGTGTTTCTTTGAGAATCACCATCATTATTTGCGATGATACCATCATTATTCTATGAAGAATTTATGGCCTAGCTGCTGATCGCATTACATTTTATAAGGTTTTATAAAGAATGCAAGACATTTTTCTGACCTTTTGCAGCATATTCCGAATGGGTTGCAGCTTTCCTTCGCTCTTGGGTTTTTTCTCCTTGTCCTTGGGCCGATGAACCTTGCGCAGATCTGACTTGCTGGATCTTATTCTGAGGTAATAACAAATTCATGTTAAGACATTAATGCCTTTATCTGCAATATTTGAGCTCTGAAGGCCTTTCTTACCGTTCGACCTTGGTTTTTCTTTGCACTTTCTCTGCTTTTCCATTCCTCTCCCTCTCTCTTGGCTCCAGAGGCCTTTTGCTGTCCTGAGCTACACGAGCACACAGCTCTGGATAATCCAGACAAACAGCTCGCAGCAACCAGCGAAGACCTCGCAGAGTCTTTCTGTCTGACCAGCGCCGCAGGTCCATTAAGGCTGAACAAGGCTCCTGAGTGGAAACAGAAAGAAAGCTCAGTTTCTTTGCACATCTAAGGAGTCCCCCTTTAATGCAGCGCTGTCTATATTTTATTAAATAAGATTTAAGCCTGATTAGATCATTTTGAAATATTACTTACAATATGGCACAGAGAGCGGCTCTGGTTGACCAACTTCTCTAAAGACAATATCTCAATCAATTCACTACCCAGCAAAGCATTCATTTTATCCTGTTTGTTGGCCAATCTGAAAGCAAAAGAGAAGTGTCACAATTAATATTTTGTTCTGTATTTTTACATGTGAGCCACCAGGGGGCATTGTTTGCACATGATTTGAGATCTGATGTAAAATTCAGACATATAAAACAGAGTGTAATTACACTAGTAGAGGTTTTCCTGCTACCCTCGGCTGCTTCAACAGGTCCGAAAGAACCTCCCTGACTTCCTTTATCCTCTGCCTGTCACCAGAGTCCACAACAAAGATGATGCCATGAGCCTCTCCATAGAGCTCCCTCCAGGTGCCACGGGACTCTGCTGATCCTCCAACATCCAAGAGTGTGACCAGGTAATTCTCCACCCTCAGCTCATGTCTAATGCAGCCATGTGTGGATCCTGATTCGACAACATTGGCGACTGAAGGGGGGAAACACAGGTGGTTACTTGTTGTATTTCTGAAATAAACACTTGAGGTTGAACCCTTGGTAAAGCCACATGCATACCTCTTAGCATGCCTCTGATGGAGGATGTTTTTCCCGCTTTGTCAAGACCAACCACAAGAATGGTCACTTTCCTGCAGACGAATGCATATTGAGATTAGCTTAAGATGACTTCTGTGGATTTTAGGAACAATCAATGAGCTGATGCTACAAGAATGTCTAAAAATAATCTCCTCGAGTGATTGAGAGAGGAAGCGTTTTATTTTTAGTAAGTTCAGCAGGAAGATTGCGAAAGTGTAATATCTGTACCTGATTGGCTCCTGTATTTTGGAGACCCAGTTGCAGCAGTTGCTCATCAGGTTGAACATGTTTACTTGAGGTGAGCAAGGTGTGCACAGTGGCCACCATCTTTTCTGGAACTGGTACCTGCAGACAGATGGTAAATCTCAGTGTGACTCACACACACAGATAAGGCTGGAAGGTTGAGTCACTTGGGAACGAGGCCAGATCCATCGCAAAGATGCTTTGTGTCTGTCTCCTGTGGACTTAGGAGACGTTTACAGATGGTCACTCGCGACAGTGCATTCACTGCCCAGGGTTATCCAGGGCGCGGCTTCCGGGCCAGTAGAAGCCCTCATTGGAATTTTATATGGCCCTTCATGAGAAGGAAAGAATGCACTACTTTAAACAGTTCATGTCTATGCATGATAGTTGCAAAAAGCAAGACTGCAGGCACATTTGTCTTTAACATAAACTCTTCTGTCCACTGAAGCAGATAAAATTTCCTAAATTTGATGTGAAGACATATAACAGCCCCCTCATTAACAGGTAAACAACCGTAAACCAAGTCATAATTGAAAACATGAAACACCATGCTCTCTACTCCAACTAAAATGTCCATTATGATGCAACTTATCCATGTCGTCCTCTCATTTAGCCTCCTGGGCATCACAGTTCTGAGAATCCCACCACTAACACCAGTTAGTCCACCATAATAGCTAATCTAATTTTGAAAGCTTTTTTTTTCTTTTCCTTCTGGAACCGATGATCTATCAGAACTACATCAAGGATTTCTCAACAGCCACACTCTTCACAAATACTTTCTTAATTGCTAACATATCTAACATATGGGCTCAAGCCTCTCCAAGTACCCCTGAGATAGGCCATTACAAGCAAGTATTGCATGATGTTTCTCAGTAACTTCTCTTGATATTGTCTTTATGCCACTGAATGTGTGTTTGCCTCATAGAAGCTCTCTAACATGTCATTGGATGCATGAGCAGTCATCCAGTCATCCTGAAACTTCCCAATAAACACACAGCAGGTGCATCTGAGGTAGGGCATGTGCTAAAAACACACACACAAGCAGATCTTCCTTTGTCAAGTGCATCTGTTCAGGTCCTGTAATCTGCTAAAGCCAGTTTAGAATGGCCTGCTTTTACAGTGTTGTTAACAAGCTGCCCCATGTTTGTACTGGCTGTAGAAGAGGCCGCCCCTGTTTCTGCTATGGTGTAAAGAGGACTGGTTTTCATATCTCATTGTTTTAGACATTTAAACCAGATTAGTTAGTCATGAGTAGTTTTGAAACACAAGGGAATCACCAATCCAGGGTACTAAATGTGCATGTTGCATGTATTAATTTCAATGACTTCAGTACATTTTAGGCATCACACCCATGTAGCGCACAAAACATAACATTAAATTGTTTATAAAATACAAAACATCAGTTAAGTTTTATCATTTTAAGAGGCATAAATAAAGAAGAAACTGGACTACTAACAATGGAAAATAAGAAACAGTTTTATCTAATTTGATAAAAATCCCAAATAATCAGAACAAAAGATTAAAAAAAACAACTTTTTATGAAAACTTTTAATCTACCATAAAAGAACGGTTAATCAATTTGGATTCCCCACTAAAACAAAGCAGCAGTTATGACTGATATTTTTTCTACATGGGAAAAACTGCCCTGAAAAAAATCATTTTTCATACAAACACCAACAGTGTCACATGCCTGGTAAAATGCAGTGACTCTATAACTCACAGAAAAGCATTTTAAATTCAGCAGGAGCTATTAGCTGACACCACTACATATAAAAGTTGCAAATTTGAAAGATTTAGCCTTCTGCTCAATGAATACTCACAGAAGTATGTCTATGTCCATGCATTTGTTTGGGTGCTCGTCTTCACTGGCATCTTGTACCCATCGGCTACAGAACTAATCAGGCTCACACTAAGCCTTTGGTCACCCCATGTGGGAGGTGCAATCTGGAAAATGTTGTATTGGCTTTTCAACCAATCCCAGAGCTCTCTGAACCAACTTCTAATCCCATTGGATGGCGTGGTCCTTCTGGAACTCGACCAAATGAAGGCGCTTATATCCACCCCCGGAAAACTAAATTTGTCGAGTGGTGTGATCTGTGGCGTGCTGTGATCTCCTTTTCTTGGTCAAGACAGAAAGTGGTAGCAGAGATGGATTTAGGCTGCACAATCTCAGTCTCTCAGTGAGATAATGACACTATGAGGGCCGTTTAGTGTCACACTGAATTTACAATTAAAACAGAAAGATTACAGCCACCTAATATTGTGTTGTGCCTCCTTGTGGCTTGAGAGCAGATCAGACCCATCAGTGCTTGGACAGAGGATGCCTGGGGGTGTCCTAGTGGGATAGGCAGCTATTGGGGGTGCAAGTGCACTAGGAGAGGGTGCTTTATAGGCAGCAATGTTTTTATTGCTTGGGTCTTGTAAAAATAACATCCTTGGGAACCCTACTGAAGGTTTATCAGGAAAACATAAAATGCCATTTGGATGTTTTCTCCTTTTTTGGCTCTCCTTTGATATCTTTTAGCTTTTATGACAAGAACTTACATGAAAAAAATTCTCTTTAATGTGAAAGTAAAAACAGATTTATACAATTAAATAAAAATATATCATGTAAAATAAGTTACTGCATAAATATTTCCCCTCTTATAAAGTGACCGATCTAATTCAAAAGCGGTCCAGCCAGATGGTTGCAGCAACTGCACAATTTGTGAAATGGATATCACCTAAGTGCAGTGAATGTGTCTCAAGTGATTTTAGTACAAAGGCACCCATGTCTGGAAGGTCCAGTCACTGGTTAATCAATATTTCTGGCTACAGTTACACCATGAACATAAAAGAAGACCTAAAGCAACTCAAAGAAAAAGTTATTGAAAAGTATAATTCAAGGAATGGGTACAAAAAAAATCCAAGTCACTGAACATTCCCTGGAGCTCAGGTAATGGAAATGTAAAGCGGCACATGTGTAAGTCAGCCTAGAGCAGGTCATCCTCCTAAAACTGAGTGACTGTGCAAGAAGAAGAGTGGTGAGGGAGGCCACCAAGACAGGACACCTATGACCAGTCAGAAGTGCCTAGAAAATTATTTGCTAGTGCTTAAAAAAAAGGTAGAAAAATCTCTTCGTTGCAAAGAAAGACCCAAATCTCGCATTCATCCAAGGGCATGTGGGAGACTCCGCTGTTGACTGGAAGAAGGTTGTTTAGCCTTCAGACTAGATGCTATGTTTTGGTGCACATCAAGCCATGCACACCATCTTCACTGTGAAACAGGGCGGTGGCAGCAGCAGGCATTCAAAGGCTTGTAAAAGTAGAGGGAAATCCTGGAGGACCGTCTGATTGAGTCTCCGAGGGAACTAAGAATCATTAGCTTTTATTCAGCAAAAGCTACACAGCTATGCAGAAATGGTTTAAAAACAACAAGATGAATGTTTTCAATCAAATCAAAAAGAGTTGTTCACACCTGATCCCCATGCAAAAATAGAGCAAAACTGGCGTTCACACGTGTGAGGTTAATGCTTCTATTGTGGAAAAATATGGCTATACTGGAAAGGGGTGAATATTTCTGCAGCCAGTTACTTTACATGATAAATGTTATTTTAAGTGAAATTAATGTAGAAGTCTTTCTTTTTACTTTGACATTAAAGAGGGATTTTTTCTACTTTTTAAAGCCAAATTATAGTGACCATGATTCTATTTATAAAAGGAATACATGGGAAAATATTCTAGGGAATTAAAGGGGAACTGTAGATGAGGCTGGATAATGAAAAAAAATGCAACAATTATTAGCGGATGTATGCTCCTTTATGCATATCTGTGTGCATAATATTGTGCATATGATTTTGTTTTTCATTTTCTTTCTTTTATTTTTAGGGTGACTTTTTACCATGTCGGCTGGGATATTACTTGTGACTTTTGAGATCTTTTTGTCTTAATTTATTCCATTTCTCAAAGAGCACAACAACAGCAAACAGATAAAGATAAAAAATGTATTGAGTGTGAATAATTAGGAGGAAATAAATAACGTGTTATTTTATTTATGTTTTTTTTTTCTTTTTAAAAAAAAGAAAAGTCAAGTTTGTTTACATATTTATTTATGTAACAGCCATTCATTCTAACATTAGGAAAGCATCATCTGAATATATTACATAATGGTATTAATACCCTAATTAAGCCGCCCGATACAGTTTGTGTGTAACATCATCCGCTAGATGGCGTCATAGACACCGGATCTATTATTGTTGCCTGTGACTGCTGTGCACCATACAATCTAAATCCAGAGTTTTTCCTGGCTCAGCATTGGCTCAGAATCCACACAAGCACAATCACTCCGAGTATATTAAAGGCTGTGTTGTCTTGTTTTAATCAAATCGATATATTTTCTTGCTGTTTCTGACCATTTGTAAACAAAAGTGTGAATGAGTAAATGACAACCAAATTTTGTTCTTTGTCTTTAGTAGATAAAACTCTTTATGAAAAATTCCTCAGTGCAGGTAAAACCCTTCAATACTATAAATTAATCTCAAAACAAGTCACCTTAAAGATTCCCCCAAAGCCCGATGCTCAGCGAAAAACCCACACATAGTTAAGGGTGAGTGAAAGAGGTGGGGTTTCTGCAGCCATGATTTAATTTGTGAGCAAATAAATATGTAATGGCTTCTTTCAGAGACTGGGATCAGTGGCTTCTGTGAGAGCTTTATCTCATTATGTCATTAAACCGACTTCCAATCAGCCACTGCCTCCCTCTGCTGAGTAAACTCATCCAAAGCTCTGACCACAGCCCTGCGTCAGCTGACACACACATACACACACGCACACACAGTGATAAACAGCAGCAGTTCAGCACCACACCCCTATCTCCTCCTGTTGTCCACACTGCTATCATGTTTCAAAGACCCCCAACTTCCAATATTGCTACTGCTTCTCAGCTTACATTAGGCTGCTTTTCACATTCTGGTTTGAAAAACTGTCGAGCGAACTGTTAGATATTTTGGAAAGTAATCAGTGTATTAATGAATGTATGCTTGGGATTGCATTGCTCTTTCTTATGTACACATTTGGACAGACCCAGGGTGACTGTTAAAAAACTGTAAACAGACAACCAGCGCACCCTTTTCCTGACCTGACTGACCAATAACACGGTAATGTAATAGAATAGAATAGAATAGAATAGCCTTTATTGTCATTGTACAGAGTACAACGAAATTGGAGTGCCACTCCCTTGGTGCAAGTTTCAATAATAAATATAAATGTAAAATATAAAAAGTACAAAAAAAACAATCGTAAGTACTCAAACAATAGTATGTACAATATATACAGGATAGCAGCATTAATATAATGACAGTATGAATAGCAGCATAATATAATGACAGTGACGGTATGGAATAGGTTCAATTGTTTTTGTGCTTATTTACTACGGTGATAGCTCTGGGAAAGAAGCTATCCCTGAATCTGTTTGTCCTGGTTTTATGTGACCTGTACCGTCGGCCTGACGGTAATAGTTCAAACAGTTGGTTGCTGGGGTGAGAGTGGTCCTTGATGATATTGCCAGCTCTGCTGAGGTACCGAGAGTTTGCAGTGACCTCCAGGCTGGGCAGAGAGCAGCCAGTGATCTTCTGGGCTGTGTTGATGACCCTCTGCAGTACTTTCCTGTCTGCAGCTGAGCACCCTGCATACCATGTTGTTATGCCGTACGTTAGGATGCTCTCTATGGTGGCTCTGTAAAATGTCACCAGCAGCCTCTCCTCCAGGTTGTTCCTCCTGAGCACTCTCAGAAAGTGGAGACGCTGCTGGGCCTTTTTAACCACCGCTGTAGTATTTGCAGTCCAGGAGAGGTCATCAGATATCTGCACGCCCAGAAACCTCATGGAGTGTACCCTCTCCACACAGCTCCCGTGAATGTAAAGTGGGGCCGGGTCTGCTCTGCCCTTCCTGAAGTCCAAGATAAGTTCTTTAGTTTTCGTGGTGTTCAGTTGGAGGTTGTTAACTGAACACCACTCAGTCAGTCTGTTGACCTCATCTCTGTAGTCTCTGTAATGTTAGGTCCCTTTCGCAATGCCAGGCATGATTAGTTACAGGGCAGCTGATTAGACGAGAAGAGGTCACGTTTGGGTGAGCTGTGTTGAAAAACTGGAAAAACTTCCTCTGGTTTTTTGTTTGTTTTTTTTGTAGAGAAGAGGAAATTATGGCACAATGCTATAACCACAATGGTGTAAACTGAGCTTCTTTTCTTTTCTAGTTCAGCAAAATAAAAAAGGAGGGTGGGGGCTTATTTAAAAGCTTTTGGTCCACCAGCTTTTTAATCTAATTGATCAGAAAAGGTGAAAATCCCAGAAAAAGGCTCAGATACTAACTGAAATGAACCCCCACACTGAAACCTAAATGTGTGGTTGAGTGGAGGTGTCAGGCAGTTCACTCCAGCTTGTGGCTTTCTCATGCTCCTTGAACAGTGATAACCCTTGTTTGCGTGAATAGATGAGCAAACAACCAAATGGTTCCCACTTGTACTGCAGAGCGCATTGACTAATGAGTGCCCTTCTAACAGTTACATAGGGGGGAAATATCTCTGTGAGACTGAGTGCAGTTTTAGGAGTTCCCTGCAGCTGTTTGTGTGCCTGCTCCACTCTCAGGCCTGAAGGTTACTACAATAGAACCAAGCCCGGCCTGCATGTGGCAACTAAAAATGGAAGTGAAAATGATCTCTGTGCTCTCGCCCTCACAGTGTTTTTCCATTTGTATACTCTATGCAATAAAAGTGTAGTGCTGTTTCTCACTGTTTTACCTCTGTGTGTGAGAGAGGAGAGGTTAGTCTGAGAATAAAACACAACGATTGTTAGGGTTTGTATAACATTTTCTAACAGATTATTAGTACTTACTGAAGATGAACACTGATGCACTCCTCCTTCAGTTGTAGTAGCTCTAGTGCCAGTGGGAGTTTTCCTATGCAGCCAGCCACATGTTTGCCCACTGAAATTAAACCTTAAACACTTTTTAAAACTTCTATCTCCTTTGTTTTGCTATATTTTAAACAAAGGCTGACTATCATTAAAAGTTTCTTATCTCTGATATCTACTAATTAGGTACATACTCGTTTGATTAATCGTGAACCATACTGTATTTCATTGACAGAGTAAACTGCACTTTAACAATTACAAATAATCTTTATAATATTCCCATATTGTGTGTGTAGCCTATATTTTTTTAACAGTGTTGGGAAGGTTACTTTTAAAATGTATTCCACTACAGATTACAGATTACATGCCCCAAAATGTATTTTGTAACGTATTCCATTACGTTACTCAATGAGAGTAATGTATTCTGAATACTTTGGATTACATACTATATTTTCATGCTTTTTACAACTACATGAATGTACTATTGCTGTGTGATTTATTACTATTACTGAAGGTCCGCGGCTCCGAACCGTAGTAAAGGACTTCTGGCTAATACTCGGTTCGAGTTGGGCTAGTAGCCGAAAACTAGCTTTACTTTGTTGTCTGGGTCAACTTTTCTAGCCAGAGACAGAGAGAGGCGTTGAAAGGCTGCTCCAACGGAACTTATTGTTTCAGAGGAAAACACGAACACAGCGTACAGTCGAGTCTTAATAGCTTACTTACAACTGGGCTCGTCAGGCTCTCTTCTTGGCTGCAGTGGTTATTATTATATTTACATGCTTCCAGCTCCCGTTTCTGCTCGATGACAGCTCATACTTTTCCACTCTCCTTCTTCTTCGTCCTCGCACTCACAGACACATAACGTGTCGCAGTCCATTCTCCCTGCAACACGGACTACACTGCCCACGAGGCTACATTCTTTAGGGCTATGCCTGTAGCATTCTGCCTATTAGCTTAGCACAACAACAACAACAACAACAACAACAACAACAAAAAGGCCTCTCTCACCCAGGAAACACACAGTCGCAGAGAGAGCGTCACCCTGTAACCACGGCAACCATAACGCTGCCGCCCTGCCTGGAACAACGGCACATAACTGTCAAACAAAACCCAAACAGTCCTGACCCGCAACAATATGAAACAGGAAAATACCACCGTGTAATCCATTTATTTCAACAAAGTAACTGTATTCTAAATACCACCTTTTTAAACGGTAACTGTAACGGAATACAGTTACTCATATTTTGTATTTTAAATACGTAAGGCGGTACATGTATTCCGTTACTCCCCAACACTGTTTTTAATATGAGTATATGTCACCACTTCTCATTTCCTTTCCTTCCACCTCGTGTACTCATTTGTGCACACACTCAGCATGTTGAATAGTCTTCCTTGTACCCGTGTATTGCCCATATTTGGGGGAGTTTACCTATAACCCCATCTTACCTTCAATGAGCTCGTCTTATTTATTTTGAAAGCTGCCACCCATCATTTCCGGTGCCTCTCTGAGTTTCGGCCTGACTTGACGCAGCTGTTGCATGAAACACTGAAAACATGACCCGACAACAGCCACACGCCAACACGGAGGCACTCAAAAAACCTCCAGCCCGGAGCCAAGTCCTCTCTGTTTAACCAGGAACAAGTACGAGCGATCGGAACGCTTCAGATCACCGCCGAGTTTAGACGATCGTCGGGCGGTTGGAGTTATTGTGAGGGTGTATGACTGGGCTGAACTTTGCCAATCCTGCACACTGACGCTGCACAAACGGACAGTGAGGTGATTTCCATTTGGCCAAACGCGGAGACACGGAAACGCAATATAAGACGACGACGACGACGACGACAGGAAAACAGAATACAAAAGCCTCCGGGGGGAGTCGGGGATGAGTGAATGCCTGCAGTCGGATAGTCAAGTTATACGTAATGAGGAAAGTTTGGAGGGACAGCGCATCAAAGGAAATATTTTGGAGGCAGGTTCCTATTAAAGTGGCACTCTGACTTCAGTGGCGTAAACATCAAAATTACTATGTGCGAAGTGGCCATGGGGGAGCAGGACGGGGAGATCTCGGACGTGGAGCAGTGCTCCTCTGTGGCGGAGAACGGGGTCATGTTGGTGGTCAATCACAGCCGGGCCCGTCCTCCCCTCAGCGTCGTGCTGGCCACCGTGCTCTACTGCGCTGAGTTCATCACGGCCGCCGTGCTCTGCAGCATGTACCATCACACCGAGGATGTGATCTGGATGAGCTTCACCATCGTCTTCATGCTGGTGCCCGCTGTGCTCATTCAGCTAGCCTTAACTTTCATCAACAGAGACCTGGGTCGGGACCGTCCTCTGGTCCTCTTCCTGCACCTGCTGCTCCTGGGCCCGGTTATCAGGTAATTGGGAAACGTGGCCAGTGTGTGCGCTTGAAATCAGGATACTTTACTGCTTGTCATTTTTGTTATTACACCTTTTTACCCACAATAATAAGGTTCGTCTGTGATAAATTACCATTTTAGGGGCATTTAAAAGCAGAAGAAAACATCCCCAGTACCCATGAATCCAGTTTAATTTCCAGTCATTCCATTTTTGATTTTACACTGTAGGGAAGTTCACTAGATGTCAGCCACTGCTGACTGCATGAAACGGTGACAAGTAGCACATAAACAGACAGTTAAATATATGTTTTAGCAATAATGTTACAGATTTTTACAGACTTGATGTTTCTTTATCTGCAGTGCAGTATATAAACACCGTACGACTTTTAAAACTGAAAAAACAAGAGCGGTTTTCCACTGATTGCTGACATGTTCGAGACAAAGCAGTTAACAGAGAAAACTTGCATGTTGAATCTCATTAGTTCTCCTTAAGTCCTAAGTGGGCATGCAACTTCCAGTTTCCATGAACAGTGCAGGACAGTTAATGGTCTACAAATTGACAAGTTCTGCAGAATGCATTAAAGCCTGGCAGCAACCTCTGAGAGCTGGAATGACTCTGCAGCAGGAGAAAACTATGGAGACAAGTTGCTTAAAGACGTAAGATGCATGATATAAATGAAAAGTAACACCGGTTAGGGTTCAGTACCTTCATGAACTACAAACAAACTGCCACTTTAATTAAATCTAACAAGTCTAACAGTTGCAAACGTTGGAAAATTTCATTAGCTTTTGCTCGCGTACCCAGTAAACTGAAAACTGCATAGGACTATCAGTCATTTTTGATAGCTCATAATCTCCTGTGGTTGTAAGGCAGATATTCTCATAATCTACCCTCTCAGATGAGTTTAAGCTGCCTTTTTTCTTGTAATATCTGTTTTTTGACATTTCATCAAACACGACAGGAAGTCATCTTTGACTCTGCAAAGCTGTAATGAACTCTAATTTGGCCACGCTTAAATATATCCACATCCACTGATGTCAGTCCCTTGCTGTTCACTCTTGCAGCACTATGGTTGAACCAGTGTTTTTGCACTGAATAAAGATTTGCAGGTTTGGTAACCGAATCACACTCCAGATGGAAAGCGCGTCCATTGTGACGAAGAGGCTAGATGAGTGAACATCACAACCTCCCACATCCTTCAGTGTGTTGACTAGTAATAGACTTCAGAACAAACAGCTTGTCCGATGATATCCGTCGCCTTTTTTAAATGAAAGTCTCCCTGATGGCCAACCGCTCGACGGTTGTGGTCACTCTGTCAAATGACTGCACAACACTTACTCATGCCTTTGTAGCACATGTTTCACACTTATGACTTGATGCCACTCGATAGTATGACCTCATCTTATGTTAATGGCATCCAAAGGTCTCTGTGCTGCAGACCAGTCAGGCAAGAGAAAGAGGAAAGGGGTTTTGGATGTTGCTGCAAAGGTTTCTTGAAATAACGCATGCTTTATTCTATTCTTGTAGGTGAGACAAATGAGCACATCTAGGAAAAAATAACACCAGTGCATACATTTCAGTCAAGCAACAATGAGTGTATGCTAGCTTTGATAAAGCTAGTTCGTTTTTAGAGGGAGGAGTTCTGTTTAAATATGCTCAGCTTGCACTTCCATGTCCGTTGATCTGAGCTGAGATACCTGTTTGGCACATGTTGACTGATGTAAGAAAACACAGGTGGAGGCGTACCATGTATGAAAGGAAACATGCATGAACTTCAAACCTATGCTTCCGTCCCTGTTTCTCTCCCTGAACTTTGATTTGTCTCTGGAGTGCTCAGACGTAATGACGTGCATTTACAGTGAAACTATAGGGCGTGTACCCTTTTGTCTTCTGTTGCAGATTAGGTGCCCTGGAAAGAACAGTTTGCAGAAGGAGGCACGGCTAAAAGTTGCCTTAATTTATGGCTCAGCTTTCAGCAAAGCCTAAAAAAATCCCAGTTTAAATATATTTGAGCATAATTTACATATTTAAAAACAGATTGTGATTAAATTATAAATAAATGACAGTCACAGGCAATGCTTTGTAATGCCAATCAAAAGTCAGGAAATCTCAAGTGCTGAGACAACACTATTGATCTAAGCTTATATTATGTAGTGTAGTGTTCAAATATGGTAAAAGAATTCAAGACTCACGTTGTTCCTGTTTTACCAGTTTTAGTAAGTGAAAATTGCATCGCAAATCATAACAATGTAGCAGCGACATATAAAGAGTATCTACTTGCATGCTGGATTGCAAAATAGAGCAGTGGTTCTTACTGTAAATGAAGTAAGGCCACAGTATCTGGCATCCAGCCACTAGTATCTAATTATTAACATATATAAGAGATAAAGCCACACGAAAGAGTAATACAGAATGATATTGGGAGATGTTAGCAGCAGGAAGCACAACTTAACATTGGTAAAAATTTAACTACATTTACTCAAGTACTGTACTTTTTACAAGTTGCACAAAAAACTTTACACTGTCTTTAAGACAAACAGTCAACACACTATGTGTCTCCAAATGTGGTGTTTTTGAGTCTTGGTGATGAACTCAAGCTTTAGTAACCTGACAAAACAATCTTAATTAATGACTTATTGATTCTCTTGAGTGAGCTGGACGATAGAGAAGCCTCCATTATGGAGGCTGCTATCAGAAGACGGGCACACTGTGTCCAGAACGGAGTAGCTGTGGTCAGCACTAGTACAGAGTCAGGCTGTTGGTTTGCTTGATGCTCAGTTGGCACTAAGAGTCCCAAAGTCTGCCAAAACATTATCCCCCACACCATTGCATCACCACCAGCAGCAGCAGAAGCCTGAACTATAACACAAGGTCGGATGGATTGATGCTTTCATGTTGTTAACACCAAATTCTGACCCTGCCATCTGAAAAGGCGCTGCAGACATGATCAGACTGGTCGTACCAGACAGACTTTTTCTAATCTTCTCTTGTCTGATTTTTGTTAAGCCTGTGTGAACGCTAGCCTCAACTTTCGGTTCTTAGCTGGCAGAAGCGGCACCCAGTGTGGTCTTCTGCTGCTGTAGCCTATCTGATTCATGTTCAGAGATGTTCTTCTGCATTCCTTTTGTTGAATTTGAGTTACTGCTGCCTTCCTGTTAGCTTAAAGCAGTCTCGCCATTGTCCCCTGTTGTCTGGAATCAGCAAAGGCTTTTTGGCGAGAGAACTGATGCTTACTGCATATTTTCTCTTCTTCAGACAATCCTCTGCAAACCCTAGAGATGTTTGTTTGGGGAAAATTCCAGTAGATCAGCAGTTTCCGAGATACTCAGACCAGCCTGCCTGGCACCAACAACCATGCCACATTCAAAGTCACTTAAATCACCTTTCTTTCACATTCTGATGCTTGGTTTGAACTTCAGCAGGTCATCCTGGTCATATCTACATTCCTAAATGCACTGAGCTGCTGCCTTGTGTGTTTTTGCATTTGCATTTTTAAAGCAGTTGAACAGGTGTACCTAGCAAAGTGGCCAGGAAGTGTTTGTTGTTGCTTCCACGTCACAGCTAAATAACTTCAAACACCCCTGTAGCTGGATTATGAAAGGAACCAATCAGAAGAAGACATTGTTTTAAATAACAATCCGGTTTAAAGTATTACATCTAAAGGATATTAGAACTGTGAGTTATGCACAAAAGTTATAGTAGACTGTACGCATAAAACATAAAAGGGGGAAAAACCATGATTGGGACCTTCTAATTAATAGGCATAGATAATTTCACATTTGGCGCTTTAATAAATGGGTCCTGATCATGTTAACAGTTTCAGATTGTGTTTTAAAGGAGCTTAGAGTGACTGATTAAAAGGAGAAAATATCAAGGATGGTCTTGCTGCCGACCTTAACAAAAAACAGCTGGGTCTGTCAGCTGTATAAGTTGCTGTCTATCCAGCACACATCTCACCTCCACCTAAAAAAGCTTTGCTCATGCCAGTGATTCAAAATGGCCTTTGAAGCAGTTTTCTGCTGACTGCATGTCTAATGCTTTTCAGTTATCATCCATTGTGTATCTGATGCCTGCCGGTAGTGCAGCAGTGAGGCCGGAAAACAGACACCATGATTGTTTCTGCAGTACAGCTCATCCTGTTCTGCATCATTATGGACCGCGCTGCTGTGAATAAATCACCTCTGGTGCTTCTTGGCTCAGATGGGAGGCTTCCTGTGTGACTTAGGGATGGCGTAATTGCTGATCTCGTGGCCACACCGTCAGACATACCATATCTGCTGTCAAGAGAGGAATCTCAACCCTTGATGTTCACAGATAACTGTATAGATGGTCCATTTTTTTCAGAGCCTTGTATTACTGGTGCATGCATCTGAAAATACTCTGACAGTCAACGTAAAACAAAGACGTTATCTAATGAGAAACTTGTCTTGACTTGTCTCTTTAAGTGTATGAAACCAAACCAGGGATACACAACACATAATTGCTTTTTTGTCAACCAGGACTAGTTGAAACATGCTGAGCGTCTTATGTGTCTCAACTTTAACAGTCTGAGGAGGCTTTGCCACTGAAGCTGATTGCATAATCCCAAGTGACCAAAACAGGAGGATGTTGCTAAAGACTTACTGAAAGAACTTCCTGAATGCTCTTCTTCCCTATATAGTCAGGAATGTCAGCATTTCTTGAGTTGCTCGACCTTGTGTTTTTTAAAGGCAGTTCCTCTTCTTTCGTGGGGTATGTGGCCCGCAGTGCTGCTGTATTTGTACACTGAGGGGACAGATTGCATGTTTAGACTGCAAATACAGAGCAGCAACCAATGTTTCCTTCTATAAATCTATAAGATGCTTCTGTTGAAGTCGGGGTATTGATCCTCTTTGCAGGTTCATTTGTATGTCATGCTGTTGTTGTTTTTTTCCTTTCTCTAAGTGAAATTCAGCCTGCCTCTTGGTCGTTTTACAGACTCCTAAGTGGAGACTGGCTCAGGTTCAGTGCCATCATTTTGCATCCCGAGTCTACTGTACTGCCAGAGTTCCAGGAAATGATATCAGATTGTGTCTTCTCCGTAACGCTGTGGCAAATCCTGTACATGAAAGTCAAGTGGCTTTCCTGTGACTGCCAGCATAAAGAATAAAGTATGCGTGTGCTTGTGTGAGGCTGAGTGACTATGCGATCTTTTTTCCTACTTGCCATCTAAGTG
Organism: Rhamphochromis longiceps; assembly: GCF_057381845.1. Classification (NCBI taxonomy): domain Eukaryota; kingdom Metazoa; phylum Chordata; class Actinopteri; order Cichliformes; family Cichlidae; genus Rhamphochromis; species Rhamphochromis longiceps. The sequence continues at coordinate 39,140,490 of NC_140558.1, forward strand.
TGGGTCAAACACAGTTCAGGCATTGAACAGTGGATCACATAAACACTACAGCTTTCCTAGAAAAAAGCAGCTGAAGCAACAGTGTCGGAAAAGGCATTCCAATAGAGTGATGTGAGATTTAGTGCTCCGGTGGGAATACTCAGAGGGCTGTGTTTTGAATACAGCTGTACAGCGCTGTCCGTTCCTGGTTATTTCAAATGAATATTATTACAGTGTTGGCATACTTGCACTTTGGCTATATCACCTAAGTCCACATTCAGTTTATTTTTCCTTTTCATGACGTTTGTTGAGCATTCAGAGGCTTTATTTGAAGCAAGCAGCTATACATTTTCCACAGAAATCCTTTTCAGTGCAAAACCTGTTTTCCCCTCTTTATGAATACTGCTTTTTTCCCCCCTCTGTGACCAAACACTGAGAGCATTTACCTTGCAAACCTTAAGGGAACCACACCCTGAGACTTTCTGGTAATCCATCCAGGCCTTGTGGAGCAGGGTAGTCCTCCTGCTGAGTGCCCCCTGCTGGACTCTCAGTGCTGTGTGCATTTATAGCTGTGATTTGCAAACAAAGGCTTGCTCATTCTTCTGTGACATGCATAAGAGCAGTGTTGTGTCAGTGCCGTAATGTCCCAACCTTTAAAAACAAATTCCCGACACATGAGCCCCAATCCTTTCCCTTCTTTCCTCTCACACGTCTGATTTGGATCCTCTGCTGCCCTTCAGCGCTCACACTCTCATGTGCTGATTCCACAACACAGACATCACAACATACCAGCGTGGCGTCCTCTAAGTTAAACCCAACATCGCACTGCCCTCTGTTGGTGTGAAAACATTACTTCGCTCACTCTCACACACGCCTCTCTCTCTTCCTCAGGTGTTTTGAGGCTCTGGTGATCTATTTTAAGGCAGGTAAAAAGGAAGAGCCTTATGTCACCATCTCCAGAAAGATCAAGCTGAAGAAGGGAACGGGGACAGAGATGGAGTGGGAAATTGGCCAAACGGAGCGCATCCTGGCCACGCACAGGAATGCCTTCAAACGCACCGCGGTCATCCAGGCTTTTCTGGGCTCCACGCCGCAGCTGACGCTCCAGCTGTACGCCACCATCCAGGAGAAATACATCCTCCCTACAAGAAGTAAGAATCACGGGGGGGTTTCAGATGATTATTCCAGTATGAGGGTATCTTTAAAAGAAAATCTTAATAATATTAAAATGATGAAAATCATTCAGGTTGGCAGCTCTTTATAACTATGAGTCATCACTTTGATTTGATAGTGTATCAAAGAAACTGCCAGTGTTAGTTTATGTAAATGCAGTCCACAAATACTGGGAGATTTACAGCAGAGCTATAAAATGTTATTTAAATGTCACATTGTTAACAGTTGTATCACCTTTAGTAATTACAATATCTGTAGATAAGTTGTCGAGTATGGCAAGGTTTTCCCAAGCCAGCCAAGACTTTGTAATTCAGTGTGTGTTGTAACTGAGCTCCTTGAGGAAGACGCCTGTGCAGACACCCTGCGGAGGAGGATGCCAGCAGAGTTTGAAAAAAAGTTGTTGTACGACTTCAGAAAGAGAGAGAAACATGCAGGAAGTTTGTTTAGCAGCTAAAAATAAATGGATAAATGAATCAAACCGCATAGAACCAGTCATGGCATGAGTAATCTGATACACGTTGGCTGTGTTTCTGGAAATACTTGGATGAATCTTGAGAGTGGTGCAGTCTGTCTCTGAGATTTCAAAAAAGCAAAAGCTCTGTGTAAATCTGAGTTTCTGTGACAGCTCAGACGTGGTGAAAGAAACCACAAAGAGTCGACCTTTTATGCACAAAATGCCCGTTGCTTGCATTTTGACACAAAATATTATTGGAAAACTTCGCAAAATAATCTGAACTGATGTCTGCAGAATATTGAGAGTGCGTTCTTTTGTCAGATGAGGTTAAGATGGATTTGTTAGGCTCAGATTTTAGCTTATCGTGTCGGCTGTCAACCCACAGAGGTGGGTGTTGGACGGTAAGGAGCCGTTAAAGTGCAAAAGATGTTACGTTAATGATATTCATGGATGGCGCCGTAAATGTCTGTGAATGTGTAAAAATGCTGGCTCACAGGATTGCTGCCATTTTTAAAACAAATCTGGCAGAAGGAGAAGGATCAGGCATGACAGTGATCCAAAGCACCTTGAAAAAATTGTCAAGTCAAACTTTGACCCGGACGCGTTGTCTGGCTTAAGTTTAGAAAACATTTTGGGTTTTTCAAACTAAAATGACAGAAAAACACAAACTGGAAACAACATTGCCTGATAAATAATAGAAATCGGTGTTAAAGAACTACACTTCCACGCCAAGCAGGACGGGGTTTGCATTAAAAAGTAAAAGGTAGAGATGAGAAGTGTGGAGGGGGCGGAAAAAAACAAGATTTAAACCGCAATAGTTCAAACGTGTACTGACTTTTGTTGCTTTGGGGCATGTATTCTTAACAATGTATATTTAAACTTTTTTTACTTTCTAATTTTACACAATTGAAAATATGCTAATATAAAACGGATGCTCTAACTTTAAGCTTGGTGACATCTGTGCTTACAAGCAGATGTGGTGTAATAGTTTTTAAAGAACTCCTGGAACCCAAAGCAAACTGGTGCTCTGGGTTTTTTTTATTTACAGCTTCAGGCATGTTTTCAGGCATAAATGTTGTTGTTTGTTTTCTGTGAATAATTGAGATCTAGATTTTTTTCTGCACACTGCTTAAGCGTAAAAACGGCAAATGTAAAGCTGCTGAGAAGCTGGAGGTGTGCAGTCTGTTGTCTGTGCTCGTTTCTTCTTTTTTGACACTTTGCCGTTTCCATTTTTATTTTTACATGATTTTATAATAAAGTGAAGAACATTCATAAGCAAGTCATAGGTTTGTAGACTTCTACATTTATGCAAAGAGTCAATGTTGGTCCTTCTTTACAATTTATGCAGTTCTCTTTTGCATGGTGGATTTAAGCTTCTGTGCTAAATTCTAATTGATTCCGATTCAAGTTTTATCAGGACTGAGAGCTGATCAATTTGTAGGCGTCTGCCTTTCCACTTGCTTTTTAAGAAACGACCATGGATTCTTAAGCAGATGAAGATGTGGGGAGGTTACTAGTCATTAATTCAGAATGTTAATTGATCATCTCTGAGCCCTTTAGACATCACTATCATGTTGGAAAGTGTTCAGATTGTCACCACGTTGCTCCTGAGGGGCCACACGAGAAATTGGGACTGTTGTGGACGTCCTTAACTTGTGCAGCCGTCCACAGTAGTCCCAGTTTCTCATCTGCCTCTGCCAAAACATCTGGACATGATTATATTATTTTGCCCTTTACCAAAGAATAGTGACTAAAAAAAATAATAAAATTTAATTTTTGTTTTATTAAACATTATTTTTAGGTATGTGTGGCAAAGTATAGATGTCCTGTGGCTAAAATTAACAAACTAAAAATAACTAAAATTCAACCTGTGTTTTGCAATTAAAACATTTTTTTCATGATGTTCTGGAAGTAGGAGGTATATTATGTGCAAGAGCAGTAAATAAGCCACAGACAGACAACACAGAAGGTCTACGGAGCATGTAAGAAAGCACATTCTCACTGTTTAGCTTGTTAACACGTCAGTCTTTGCACTGCTTTTAGGACAACTTGAAATTTTGACCTGATGATGGCACTAGAGGAAAGACTTTTTTTCCCTCTGTCCATCTAAAAGTAGTTGAGATTGTTCAGAGTGGAAGAGAATGATACCCAGGCCAACAGCCCAACTTCTCCTCCCCTCCTGCCATGCTGCTGGTGCAGTTAAAGAACAGTTTGTTTGTTTTTAACTCAAATGCTAATATGATCTTGTTGAATTGGCAGAATTGCAAGCTACATCGTGACCTTCAGAATATATAAGTGCTTCTTAGTTGTTTCTTGGACTTGACACATTTCTGGAAAACCTGATAATCCATCTGGATATCTCTGGAAAAGTTGCCTTTTTCACTCTTAGTGTCCCATAAATATTCTGAGGGAGTTCAAGTCAAGTGACTTAACAGTGATTTCAAGTAGTCCTTCAAAGTTTTGTGCTCATTATCCTGCTTCAGTGGGAATCCTTTCCCCAAAAAATGCATTCGAGAGAATGAAGCAGGTCTCTGATGAATGGATGTCTGCTTGAAAGACTGGTGTTGATCTCCCTAAATCCAGTGAAGGCTTTACCCCATCATGTTTCACCACCATTCTCCGGTTCTTTTTCTGCTACTTCAACAAATCTCACATTTTATCAGCAGCATGAACTTTTCTCCATCATTCACAATGAAATGCTGCTTTGTCTCAGCTGACCATTACATTTGGTTTCCCATCTTGATGCTGCTCGTCTCAGAGAGCAGTATCAGAGAGCATTTCTCCAATGAACTTTTACTGATTGAAGTTTTTCTTTGTTGAGAAAATCACTGTTTTTCTGATGAAGGCGCTCTTGTGCTTTTTTTTTTTTCAGTGATGGTGTGAACACTTTCGATTTGGAGCCAACAAATTCAGCTCCTACAAAGACTAGATTAATGCTGAGCCCCTCTTTCCTTGCAATAACCGATCGATCTCTGACACCTTCACTTAGTTCTAACACCTGATGCTTCCCTCTTTGCAATGCTCTAGTTATTGCACTGCAGACTCTGCAGTATATTTCTTATTTTCGTGTCAATGAACTTCCTGAGAATTTCCAGGTTGACATGAAATTTTGATGCGGTGTCAGACCCTGCTTGTACGTCTGTTAAATTCTGATCCTTTTAAGTGAATAAATCATGTTCTCTGTGCCCAAACTGTTAATAAACCTACTTTGTAACAGTTTATAGTTTCTTGTGATTTTTGAGAAGTCTAACAGGTCACTTGTGTCTGTGTTTCCAGTGGTGCTGATGGTCATCACCCTGATCTCCATCACCTACGGGGCCCTCGTGTGCAGCGTTCTGGCCATCCAGATCAGATTCGATGACTACAAATTACAGCTGCGCCCCTGTGCTTACCTGTGCATGATTGTCTGGAGAGGCTTGGAGATTGCTACCCGGGTCACGGCGCTGGTCCTCTTCAGCACGGCACTCACTCATTGGACGATCCTTGTCGGCATGGTTAACCTTCTTTTCTTCTTCTTCCTCCCCTGGGTTGAGTTCTGGGCCAGGAAAGGCTCTCTAACTGAGAATGTGGAGAACAACTTTTCTAAGCTGGACACTGTGGTGGTGCTGTGCATGTTCACGTTGCTGTACGCCTGCATAAACATCTTCTGCTGGTCGGCGGTGCAGCTTGACCTCACCCATCAAGAGCTCATCGAGAAAAGGCAGCAATGGGGCCGCCTGGCCATGTACTACTGTGGGCGCTTTATTGAGAACTTCCTCCTCATCACGCTCTGGTACTTCTTCAAGTCAGACTTTTATGAGTATGTGTGCGCCCCGCTGTTGGTGGTCCAGCTGCTGGTCTGCTACAGCCTGGCTGTGCTCTTCATGCTGCTCTTCTACCAGTTTTTCCACCCTTTCAGACGCCTCTTCAAGTACAACGTCCACGACTGCCTGCACTGCGTCTGCTGCCATAAAAAAAGGCGTGGAGAGCAGGGGAGTCGAGGGAAGCCGGCACACTCGTACTCTACGTCAGCCACCATGGTGGTTGGGGCGGAGGAGCCGGTGGAGCCGGTGGAGCTGCTGGACACTCAGGGTTCACAACCTCCTGACCTCACCAGCCAGCTTGGAGAGCGGGAGACGGCTATTGTTGACGATATGATGGAGGCGGCCTAAGTAATCTAATATAAAGGTGCATCGCTGAACAAAGTCTGGAGTAGCTAATATGTGTGTTTTTTCAGAGAAAGTGAGGTGGCATGTCAGAGAACAAACTTTTGCCTTTTTCTCTTCAGTTCAAACTTCTCGTTCTGTAAGGTATTTAGGGTGACTCCTGGTGTCCCATACACTGAGGGCCCCACAAAGGTCGGTACACGAAATAATGTAGCGTGCCGAGATATGCAGCGACACACAAAGGCCGCTGTTGAGAGGGCCGCCTGAGCCAGGTGTGAGGGGAAACGTGCCAAGTGGAGTGTCCCAAACATCGACCAGGAGACCACACTGTTTACTTAATCTCAGGGTTTTCATAGCATGAAGGCCCTTTTGCACAGGTTTGCATCTGAAGTAGGAGACTTATTAACAGGGAAAAAAAGTAAAAACACACTAACAGGAGGATGACAAGTAAAGGTCAGAAGATGAATTTATCTTCCTCATACCAACTGCTGTGATGAATGCCTCGTCTTGTTCATTGTCCACTGTGGCTGGCTTTTGTTTAAAAAGAAAGGGGGGGGGGGGGGCTTTGTGTTGTGAAACAGAAAATTACAAATGTCTAAAAGCCTATGAGAATATTTTTGTGTCTTGTGTAACACACAGGAAACTGAGAACTAGCCTTATTTTTGATGTTGCATTAAGGAGACTGACACTGATGAGCTTCTATTTTATTGAAGTGCTTTAAAAGTCATTCTTATTTTTTAATGTTTTGTCCTGTTAAAACAGTGCCTTCACTGCTACTACTGTGTTACTTGAACAATAAATAAAATTATATCTGAATATTCAGGCTTGCTTTTGTTTATTTTTCTTTTATTACATTTACATATACAGCAGTACACCTTTTCTTGCCATAGAACAACTTGCATAGCCGATCAGCGAAGTGAGATATATCGTATTGTGCAACATATACTTCCTCATTCCTGCCATCCATGACAGTTGATCCAGTTTCCGGGAGGTAGGAATGCGATCAGCAAGACTCAGGAAAACTTCCTGAACAGCGCAATTTCAGCCTCTGCTGCTTTTGTTTCCTTGTCTCGTCACCATCACACACCTGTAAATGAAGGAGGAGTCCAGACAAGCAGGGATGAAATAAAAGTGCCAGCAGCTTAAAGGATGCAGTGAAGCTGCTCGAGTCGAGATAAAGAGCTGAACATGGCGAACTGCATTGTCAACTACGGCTTTTCAGCCTTCATACTGGTAAGTTTTTCATATTCACACGTTTGCGATTTCAGTTTTCAACGGAGGGGTTTTGTAAACGCAGATGTGGGACATTTACGCACAGCTTTTGCGCGCAAAGTCACGTATTTCAAATAAATGGTAAAATGGTAAATGGCCTGTATTTGTATAGCGCTTTTCTAGTCCCTAAGGACCCCAAAGCGCTTTACACAACCTGTCATCCACCCATTCACACACACATTCACACACTGGTGATGGCAAGCTACAATGTAGCCACAGCCACCCTGGGGCGCACTGACAGAGGCGAGGCTGCCGAACACTGGCGCCACCGGGCCCTCTGACCACCACCAGTAGGCAACGGGTGAAGTGTCTTGCCCAAGGACACAACGACCGAGACTGTCCAAGCCGGGGCTCGAACCGGCAACCTTCCGATTACAAGGCGAACTCCCAACTCTTGAGCCACGATCGCCCCTTTTTCAATGCTTGCAACCATTGTGTGATGGAAACATTGTTCTGGTTATGTTTGCAGTTTGTGTGGATGGCCATCAACATCTTCCTTTTTGTGTATTTTTATTTCTTCTACGACTTGGGGCCGCAGTTCTTCTACACGCGTCATCTTTTAGGGGTGAGTAAAGATCTTTGTTATGATGCTCGGTTCATTACTTTTACCAAAAACAATTACTGCTTCTCTTCTTTAAGTGAACTTAAGTTCAGACGAACGGGGATGTAAATAGCTGAGAACAGCAATGGTGTTGAGCTTTTAACTTAAATGCTCTGTGTCGAAACTATGTTAAACTGCATCAACCCTGACAAGTACGAATTGCAATAATATAGAAGAAAAGCGACTTTAAGTCACAAATAGACTATTTGTATATATATGTTTTCCCCTTTATGTATAGTGCGTCGTTTGGAGAGTGTTGTCTGTCCCATTCTTGTAAAGATGATGGTTTTTGAACGTGTCTTCAACCGTTCATCTCCAAGAGATTAAGCTAAACTGTCAGAGAAACATATAATATAGCAATAAAAGTACGTTTGTTTGTAACTTCGATCTCAACTGATTTTTAAATACAGTGTATTAATTAAAACCCCATATGACTCAGAAGCATGTACCTTGATCTGCCCATAAGTTGTGAGATGTGGAGGCAAAATATTCTTCTTTTTGCATAAATGTCTTTATTACACACCGAATGTATTTTAATTCATGTAAACTGCAACTTGATGTGTTCAAGCCCCATGCAATCACACAGAAGTACTTCTTAGAATGTTGCCATATTAAAAATTCAATATCGTTGGACCCCAAATGGTTATTTAAATAAGCAATGTGTAAAATTTAAGGGGGAAATTTCTCTAACTGACAGCAGACTTTTTTTTTTTTAGCAACAGTGAGAGGCCAGGTCCAGCAATAAGGCAAATGTGGTGGAGGGTAACGCCTTTAAATGGAAATAGGAACTTAAGTATATTAAAAAATGCAATGACTATTACCCTCTGTGATTTTTGTGAAATGATGCTCATATGAAGATGCTTTTTATTTTAGTCTGCTTTGCCTTGGGCCAGAGCTCCTGCAGCTGTTCTCAACTTTAACTGCATGCTCATCCTCCTCCCAGTGTGCAGGAACCTGCTGTCTCTGCTCCGAGGCTCTTTTGTGGTAAGTTCCTCATGCTTTCATTAAGGATGGACCGATCCGATATTATGTATCGACATCGGTCCGATACTGACCTAAATTACTGGATCGGCTATGTAAAAATGTAATCTGCATTAACAGGGAAGGGGGGGTACAAAGAAATACTCCTTTTTTTTTTTGTTATTCTCATGTCTAGCTTTTAATAAATAATTATCTGAATCTAACAACCAAAGTTTTCATCTGATGTAAAATGTATAGAAGTCCATTATTGTATATAGTAACGATTAAGTCTAATAGTTCGTAGGCTATAGTACGTTTTTCTTTGGGAAGGTACCATCTGTGCTGGCTGCAAAAATAAACCCCCAAAACTGGTCAGGTGGCCACCCACAACCTCAGACACCATTAACCAGCATAACAATGTGGTGCACTCGTAAGGCGTCCTGGAATCAAACCCCTGACATCTCATGTCTGTTTTGTGATGAGTTTGCATGTTCTCTGCATGCTTGTGCAGGTTTCTCATGCTGTCAAACTATGTAAGGTTCAATTTGCTTTGTGCTTAGAGCTTAAGTTACTTTTTACTGCTCGCTGAGATTATTACAGAGAAAGGATAACTCATCAGGTTGAGTAGCTTTCTGTTTTGTAAGAATGTCACTCCCATGTTTTGCCATTCACTCCCTTTCTTTCTTTGTCTTTTCAGCGTTGCAGCAGAACAATGAGGAAACAATTGGACAAGAATTTGACTTTCCACAAGCTGGTGGCATACATGATCGCTCTGATGACAGGTATGTAATGGTGAATTTAATTTATATAGTAAACGCAATGTAAGGTGAAATTGTGCGTCTGTTCCTCCTTATGTATCTTATGTCTCTTTTAAGTAGATATTGGAATAAAATCTGGCAATATTCTTCCGTTTAAAGATGACATTTCAATGTTGTTTCTGTCTATTTTTGTTTTGTTTTTCAGGTGCTATAGTTGTGCTATAGTCATAGCGACATGAATTATGCTCCAACAATAAAAGACAAAGAGACAAACTTCTCATTTTCTTTTCGAAAAGAAAATGACACCCGTGCATGGGTGTGGTTAACTATTCGCCACACTCTGCAAATGTGCCTACATGAGTGATAAGCACATGTTTACTCAAGTCTCACAGTAACACGTATCTCAGTCTATTGTGAAGTTACAGTAAAACTGACAGAAAGATTAATTTTTCTCCCTTCCTTCCCTCAATCACGCAGCCACACACACAACACACACAACAAGTCAACAAGTGATATGTAAAGATCTGGAATTAATTTTGGCAAGACAAGTTACAGGGAAATGACTAAGAACATATGATAACAAAAACCTTTTCTCAAACGAGCGACTGCAAATATTTGAAACTCAGAAAGCTTGAACTGTTTCCTTTGATCAACTTGTTAAAAACACTTTTCACACTTTTTTTTTTTTTGCAAACAAATACAAAACTACATAAAGCAGCCGTGACGTGTCTCCTCTGTGTCTTGTCACAGCTGTTCATACGATCGCTCACTTGTTCAACCTGGAGCGGTACAACAACAGTAGACAAGGTCTTGACGACGAGCTCAGCACCGCTCTGTCCGATCTGGCTGACACAGAAAACACCACCTACCTGAATCCAGTCCGTATAACCAACCTTGTAAGTCATCTACGGATTGCTCCGAAACTGACATGAAATGAAACGCATCTCTCAACAAATACAGAGCTTTGCATAAAACAAATAACAGGACTCATACTTATCATTTATCAAACTGCAAAATGTGGGGGTGCCGCTTTCGCTCACAGGTGGAGCAGATGACCGCGTGTCTCATGACTTAATGTAGGTAACCCAGGTTCATTTTTGACCTGAGACCCTTTTACTGTGTCTAATGAAGACAAAATAATAATACAATTTAAATAAAGCAACTTATAAATGTGCCGCTTGCAAACTTAAAGGGGAGTTCTGCTCTGCTAATGGATCAGCTGGACATGTGAACACTGTGACCAAGACCTGAAAGCTCACGCGTCTGCTTGTGTCTCAGGATCCTCAGCAGATTCCCACCTACTTTGCCTTCACCACCATCGCCGGCCTCACTGGTGTCGTCATCACTCTCGCGCTCATCCTCATCATCACCTCCTCCATGGAGGTCATCAGACGCAGCTACTTTGAAGTGTTCTGGTACACGCACCACCTCTTCATCATCTTCTTCGCTGGTCTCGTCTTCCACGGAGCCGGGTACGAGACAGGCTTCAGCCTTTGTTGACTTTGGCTTGCGTGTTGTTATTTTTGCAAGCAGGTTTCATTTGTGCAATTTGCACCTGCAGGCGCATTGTGAGGAGCCAGCAGAGGACAAATCCACCACACAACACAACTTTCTGTAAAGATCACCCTGATGACTGGGGACAGATTCCTGAGTGTCCCATCCCTCAGTTTGCAGGAGGGTTTCCACAGGTTTGTCCTTTTGTACAGAGAGTAGTAAATTAAAACCTTCATCAGTGAAACCTCGTTAACCTCTTCTTGGTTTTTTTCAGACCTGGATGTATGTGATTGGCCCGATGGTTATTTATCTCTGTGAGCGCCTGGTTCGTTTCATTCGTTACATGCAGAGAGTACAATACAAGAAGGTATGCTAGACTCACATTTCACCTGCTGCTTCTTCCACTTTTTTTGCATGTGATCCTAATCCATGTGCTTTGTCTTCAGATTGTCATGCGACCCTCTAAAGTGCTGGAGCTGCAGCTGATAAAGAATGGTTTCAAAATGGAGGTGGGTCAGTATGTCTTCGTCAACTGCCCAGCCATCTCACAGCTGGAGTGGCACCCGTTCACCATGACGTCTGCGCCCGAGGAGGATTTCTTCAGCGTCCACATCCGCTCGGCAGGCGACTGGACCGACAAACTCATTGAAATCATGAAGAAGGTACCAGAGGGAGCAGAGGGACCCAAGTGAGTCAAACAATCTGACCTTATCCAATCTGTTACTGTAGATGTTTCATGAGGAGGTAACTATTGCTACCTGTAATTTGTTTTGTTTTTTTTAAGCTTCTAATTTTTCTGGGTAAAATCAAAACTATTGTTTTTGTCTAAAACTGTAACAACACGCAAATACGTGACTCTGAAGAAAGAGTCCAAATGTCAAAGCATCTCTGAGCAAGATAACAAACTCGGATTGCATCAGGTGATCCCAGCTTCAACTTGTATACAGTGTAAGCGTGCATAACTGTGTACAAAGTATCCGGACTGATGCCATTATTAAACATTTTTAGGAGAAATCAAATTTCATGTTTCCAGATACTTTAATGGAGGCTGTTAAGCCAACTAACCCACATATATGGAATGTTTATTCACTGTAATGAGATCCATGGTAACTAAGTTTTCTCACAAGATCAACATTGCAGCTTTTTTCAAGGGTTTTTATTGTACCAGATTCCAGTTTGCACTTTGTTACACTGTTGTCTTTTAGAGCCAAGGATCAAACGGTATTTTTGAAATCTTTGCAGTGAGATTACAGTTTCACTCTTTGTATGAATGAGTATTGTGTATGCATAAAAAGAAACAGCCACTGCAATTTAGCTGAGGTTAAAAAGGGTGTGGATTGGTATGTGGCATTTATCCAGATTACCTACTTATACAAATTTAAAAACCGATTTCCCAGCAGTCGTCTCCAAAGTTCAGGACTGCAGTTTGAAACTTAGGTGAGACGGACAGAGTCGCCCACAAAAATGCACAATAAGTGCACGACATAGCAACATCAACTTTACAATTAAATTTGGTCTGAAATAAAGGGCTTTAATTAAATGGGACTGCTAAGTCTGACATGACTCGTGTGTTGCAAGGCTCACTTATGGCTATGATTGTCATGTTAGTTAGCTAATATAACAAAGACAAATGCTAATAAATGCATATTGCAAATGAATTTGTGAATTTTGACACAGTCATAAATGACACTCATGTTTCAGACAAATTCCCTAGTTACACCAAAGAGTTGGTTTAACGAGTACTACTAGTACTTTAATTGTTTTTGATTATTGCTAAAAAAAAATTGCCATTCTGTTATGTAACTGGAAAAATTGTGTTGCCATTCAAAATAGTACATCCTCCAAACAAACAAACAAAAACTGAAGATTATAGCGTAGCAATAAGCAACAATACATGTATATTTAAACTATAACAAGCCTAAGTGGGAGCCTTGGAGTGCGCCACAGGAAACTGCAAAAAAATCAAAACCTTTACAAACTGATACTGACGTCCAAAGTCACATCCAGCAACTCGTTTCTTGACGACCTACAACTAGCTCTTTGAAGACGTCTCAAAACCTGTAGTTTATTTTTCTTGTTAAAAAAAATTCTTTTTGCCCTCAGGTTGGGCGTGGATGGACCTTTTGGCACAGCCAGCGAGGATGTGTTCGACTACGAGGTCAGCATGCTGATCGGTGCTGGCATCGGCGTCACTCCATTTGCCTCCATCCTCAAGTCCATCTGGTACAAGTTCAAAGACTCTGATCCTAAACTGCGCACCAGGAAGGTAACTTAACCCAACTGCTCCCCATCAGCCTGTTTATTATGAAATGGATGAAACCAATTCATATAAAGATTATTTCTTTATCCCCAAGGTTGGGACAACAATAACCTTAGTGTTAGTTACTAAATGCTTTTGACCTTATGTTTGTGTGAGATCAAACCAGCTCACTTCTTCTATTCAAACCTAACACAGGGCCTTCAATTGTCCTGTAAATAAAGACGCTTGTGTTTGAAACAGCACACCCATGCCAGAGGATGAGTCATTGTTTAACATGCATTTGCTTCCTGGTTTCAGATTTATTTCTACTGGCTCTGTCGGGAAACGCACGCCTTTGAGTGGTTTGCCGACCTTCTACAGGTGCTGGAGAAAGAGATGGAGGAGAGAGGCATGGGGGATTTCCTCACCTATAAACTCTACTTGACTGGATGGGATCAGAGTCACGTACGTGTGTGAATCAGTCATCAACCTACTCCACCCTCAGACCAAAGTCCACAACAGCAGTTTGATGTCATTTCATCTCAAGCTCAGTGGGGTTTTTTTTTCTCTCCCTCCACAGGCTACTCACGTTATGGTTCACTTTGATAAGGACACTGATGTAGTCACTGGGCTCAAACAGAAGACTCACTATGGCCGGCCCATCTGGGACAAGGAGTTTGAACAAGTCCGCAAAGAGAACCCCACGTAAGCTTAAAAAAAATTCTCTGGATTCAAACAAGTGCTTAAAAAGACTCAGAAGAACAAGAACTTTTCAAAAGTTACCTTAAAGCTTTGAAAATGTAAATATTTCAGAGCGAAAATGCCATTAGTTCTGTATATTTCTTCAGTTAACTAAAATAGCTCAACTCTGTTGCATTTATATGGCCTGAACTACCTACTTTTTCATTTCACTGATAATAAAGATAATGATTTTATAAATTCTCGCACAGTGAAATCTGCTTATTTCAATATGTTGGGTCTAATAATATTAATGTAAAGATGATATTGTCTCAAATGTCATCTTAATAATGAAATAATATTTAATATATTGTGCATTACACTTGAGGGAAAGACTAAAAAAGTTTAATTTTGTCATTATGGATTATTAAGTCTGAATTAATAGACTTTGACCTTTTAAACTGCTTAAATATAAAGTCTACAACCTCAACTACACAAAAACTGCAGGAGGCTGAATCCACTGTGTGTTTTATTGATTGTAACAGCATGTAGAATCTGAAAACGAGCACGTTTTCATAGCTGTAAAATAAATGAATGGAATAAAAGTTTGAATGATAAAGCAGCTTTGTTTTATTTTTCTGTGTGTTTTAGGTCCATTGTGGGAACTTTCTTGTGCGGCCCTGAAGCTCTGGGGAAAGTCCTGGAGAAGAAATGTGCCAAATACTCAGACGTGGATCCTCGCAAGACCAGATTTTACTTCAACAAGGAGAACTTCTGAGCAAAAAAAAAATAAAATAAGCAAACGAGAGAAAAACAGGAAGCGCACGTTTACATATTCAAAGGATAACAATCAGTTGGAACTTTGTCTCGCTTCAGAAGAGAAATGTCAAAACATCGAGGAAAACCAGCGTGGCAGGACGAGTGTTTACAGACCTTCCTCCATCTACTCTGAAGGGAGTACAGAGGCATGTTGGGTCATTTTAATCAGTGGTGCTCAGGGATTTGCCCCATTTTTACCATTGTGAAGTAAGGAATCACTGAGGCTACATATATATATTATATATATATGTATATATTTGTGTCATATTAGGCTGCATTATTGTAGTACTTGACTAAAGTTACAGGGACGATTTATGCTGTTATTAAGATGAGGACCTTGGTTCTTAGATCTACTGAATATGAAGGTGTTGACAGAACGTGAAAAACTTTTACTTTACAAAATACTCACAAATGGAGTATATTTACTATTCATTATGATCTTATAATCGTTTATCTTCCACTCAAGACAACTGATTACACGGCTGATGCACGGTTTCTACTGTATATAACCCATTCTTTGAATGCATGCATGTAACAGGACACAAAAAAATTTATTTTTCTTGGCAGGAGTTTACCAGGAAACAGGTTTACTGGAAAAATATGAGGCGCAATTACGACCTCCTGTATTCGAGCGTTTCCTTATCAGAAAAACGTGAAAGATAAAACCATGCCAGTCATTAAAGTTAGTGGTCAATGATCCTCTAAAGATGTGGAAGAAAACAATTCACCTGCTGTTTTTCTTGTAAATAATTTCTCATGAATAAAAGAAAATAAAGGCAATTGGTGTGTTTTTGTTGTTTTATTCACAAAACAGCTACAACATAACAACAGTTGGCTTTTCTAGGGGAAAAACGTGACATTCTTGCTCGAGCTTTTATTCAAGTTCAACATTCACCATAGAAAGTGACTTTTTCTTGCCTCCACGTGAATCAATGTTACACAAAACAAACATTATGATTTAAAACAAAAAGAACAGGTACAATATTCCAGACTAAGATGGGATATCTTCAGATCTGTTCACACTTTGCAGCCTGGTCCGAGTGGGGCAGACAGGAAATTCTGACATGATAAAATGGGGGGGGGGGGAAAAAAAGGAGGATGTCACAACATTTCAAAAACCTTTGACTCTAGCGCTAAGGTTTTATTTGCGACTGGAAAGAAAGAAGCTCTGACTTTTCAGTACTTTAATCAGTCAGACCATCAAGGGGCCCCACTCGCCGTCTTCTGAATCTGCTCTTTGAGGATAAGGATGCTCTGCCGCTGCTCCGGCGGCAACATTGCGATCTGTTCTGGAGTCAACTGCAAGACCTGCATGATGAGGGCAGCCTGAAAGAGGAAAATGAAAATGTTGCTGAGGATGTTAAACGTGTTTTTCTGACCAACAAGCTGAACAGAACAGTCTAGAACAACAGTCTAATGATAGTGTTCGATAACACAGAAATCATACAGCTTTGCCAAAAGCGTTTATACTTTGCCAGCTATTGTTCCAGAATAACAATAGTTACTGTTCTCAGGTAAGGCAATCAATGATCAGGAATGCAGAAAGGAGGCTTTCAGCAAGCTGATAATAAAAACAGGTCATTTTACATGTTACCTGCATGTACCTGCAACTCGGTTGGTATAAAATACTTCAGAAGTAATTATACCGAGATATTTTTAACCGACTCATCATCCTGACTGATAAAAATGCAGCAGTGACAAAGAGTGACACTCACCTTCTCTTGATCCTGTGTGGAAACCTGATTCTGACCTGGACTGAAGCCTCCTCCTGATGGAGGAACCCCAGAAATACCAGCACCCTGCAGATCAAATACAGTGTTACTGTAAGATCACAGTTCTTCACCCATCAATGATTATCCAGACAGCACAGATTTCTCTTGTATTTTGCAGATTTTCGTGCTTTTGTAAAAGCTGCCTATGAAACAATTTAGAGCATTCTGACTCCCTGAATGCCCTGAAGTATAGATGAAAACATGGAAAAAAATTAAAATAAGAATGAAGTAACGCAAATCGTACAACTGATGTCATAACAATATCAAGACACACACACACACACACACACACACACACACACACGCACACACACACACACACACACACACACGCGGTCTTCTTTCGGTAGTTCCCTTTAAGGATCGCAACAGCAGATCTTCAATATCCATCTCACCCAGGCTTTAGCATCCTCCTCTGTCACTACATCCATGAACCTCCTGAGGAATTCATCTTTTTCTAGAAATCCTGTCCACTCTCCCTCCATTTGACATCTCAGCCCTGTCTCTTTAAGTTTGTCTCCAAAACGCTCCAAAAACCTGAGCTAACCCTCTGACTTCTAACCATGCCTATCCTGGCCAATTCCAGTTAAACCAAAACACACAGCTGACACAGACATGCAGAGATGCAAACGTACCGGTCTTGCAGGTGGCGGAGCATTCGGACCCATTGCATGAGGGACAGGGCCTTGCATTCCTGGTGCTATGGGAACCCTCTGACCCGTAACTGGAACACGAGCATCCATTGCCCTTGGATCACGGCCTGTGTAAGGACACATAATTAGATGAATTTACCCTCAAAGTACGAGACTTTCGCAAACTATGACGCCTCATAGGGGCAGGTACCTCTGGCTTCCATAGGGGGTCCCCGTGGCTCCATCATGGGGGCCGCCCTGGGGTCAACCATCATGTTCCGTGGTTCACCCATGGGTGGGCCTCTCATGTCCATTGGAGGCCTCATATCTGGAGGGGGTGCAACTCCCAACTGTGGCATGTGTACAGGCGGAACTTGGTGGGGGGGTGGAGGTCCCATGTAACCCCGGCTAAACGCACACAAAATAAGAGAAGTTAAACATTTTTAAAACTAACGCAGCACAAGTCATAGTTTTTAGACCATAAAGTGGTCTTTGATATAGTCTAGCATTAAAACTCAAACGATATTAAGCAAAGATTTTACTATATAGTAGTATTTCTGGTCAGTAGTAGAGTAGAGTAGGGCTTTATCATCAGAAAACCAGTCACAGGAAATTAGATGCATTTGTTAGTGAATCGTGAAAAAGAAACCAACAAAATATACATCTTTTAATTTATATTTTTCCACCTGGGGAATTATTAAAGCAGACGGCAGCAGACACAGTGAGCATCTCTGTTGACAAGCTGACACATCCATCTTCCATGTCCTGCTGTTTTGTGCAGCCAGAGACCAGACTTGCGTTTCAGTTGTTGTTTACCTTTCTTTAACATTACATTTCCCCCAAATCAGCCAGGACAAAATAAAGACTTTAGTCTTGCAACATCAATGACTGGAACAGACACTCCTAAAAGTCACACCCAAATGTATCGTTAAGGTAAAATGGGATGTCTTACTTGGGGTCTATGACCTCTCCAGTGACAGACAGCAGAGTTCCTCCTCTGGGGTCATTGGGACCATCTCCCAGCAGGCCTCTTGGGGGGATACCACCTGGTCCTTAGAGGAAGAATTCATAAATTTAACCACAACACACACACACACACACACACACACACACACTACAGATGATACACGAAACATCTGCCAGTTAATTAGTGAAAAGAAATGGAGATGTGTCATCATATCGAATGACTTTCAAAGCTGAAATTCCAGTTAAGAAGAACCACGCACACTCCTAAAAAGATGAGTGTTTGCTCAGAAGAAAAAAAACCTACACAGTTAGCTCAAACTGCACAAAGGCCACAGCAAACTGCCACAGAACAAGGTCACAACACACAGATACATCAGGGACACACACACACACACACAAAGAGGAGGAAGGGTAGAGCATTGTGGTCTCATCAGCATTAATATGCAGATCTAAAGATTTGAAAGCAAATTTATATAAACACAAAACAAGAAGAAGAAAAACTCTGCTCCCACACGTATACACAAAGCTTATTTGAGAGTGTTCGCCTACTTGTGTCTTCTAAGTCTGACATTATTTGGCCATGAAAGCATGGCGAACAGAGGCATGCATAGAAAAGATCAAGAACAATGGATGTCTCATATTCCATTTATACGGCGTTACAGCATTAAGGCAACAACCTATAATGATGCCATCAGTTAGCTCAGTGCAAATTAGGCTAATTTACTGCACTTAAGCAGAAATATATTCATCACAAATGAATAGATCTTTTTCTGTTGATCTGGGAAAGTTAACGTCTTCTGATTTACTCTAAGGAAAACGAATTTAGAAGAAACTGATAAGATAAAGATCATCTGGGCTCCTTGTCAGTGTAACGCTACTGTGTTTGTGCAGCAGAGCAGCACCAACTTCATTGTTTACAGTCCTCTCAGTGGCACTTGTAGAAGAGTGTCATGACAGCTAAGCAGATGGTATTCCAGATGTCAAGCAGTGCCAACTAGCAGAGGTGTGGACTCGAGTCACATGACTTGGACTCGAGTCAGACTCGAGTCATTAATTTTATGACTTTAGACTTGACTTGAAAAAATGTTCTATGACTTGGGACTTGACTTGGACTTGAACCGGTTTACTTGAAAAGACTTGATATTTTACCCCAAATATAAAATTTAACATGCATATTATATAGAGATTGAAAATGTGACGTCATTCACGGGTAGAACCGCAAAGGATTCTGGGAACTCGTGGCAAGCGGTACTAGCGCACGCAGGCTTTCAATTAAAATCAGTTATACAGCGATAAAAAGAAACACAAAAATGTCAAGAAGCTGTTGTATTATTAACTGCAATAGCCGGTCGCATGACAGCCACGAGAAGCTGACGGGTAGAGAGATCGGTTGTTATCGGATTACGTCGTTGAAGAGAAATTGTTCAAGCCATGTTTCCGAAGTAACAAAGACGCGACGGATGGCCTGGATCGCAGCCATTCAAAGACCAAATATAACGTCCCAGAACACTCCAGCTCACAGGTTAGTCTGCTCCAAGCATTTACACAAAGGTCAGTCTGCTGTTGTAGTTAATGCGTCATTTTTCTTAACATAATTGGTGATATAGGTTACAAGCAAGTCTGGCGCTGAACAGAAATTGTCGCGCTATGCTCCTTTATTTATTGTGCAGAAATAGTGAATTGTCCTGACACAATATTGTGTTTCGCTTCTGTTATTATGGTACACTGACAAAAAACATATACTTTTATTCACAGGATAAAACAGGTTTTTTGTATCACTAATTGCCCAGTACGATTACAGCATACAGTATTATTGTCACTGCTACATTTCTGTGATGGGTACCAGAAATTATTTCCACTACTAATTAATTACCGTTGAGCTCAAAGGTCCTATTAATAAACGGTTAAGGAATGTGTATTTATGACGACGATTTGTGAGACTGGTAAACTTATGATACGTACGATGGTCTTTCGTTCTACACGGTGCATTTCAAGGTCCTGCACCCATCCGTCGGTAAACTGTACCTGGGCTTGTTGCAGTGACCTGAAGTTACTAAACTTCATGAGTGTATGCACTCACTCCAAGAACCGTATAATTATAAATATGCATATAAATATGCTAAGATGAGATAGCTGACTTCATCTAACTAGCAAATGTTGTCCAGGCTACGTTGGTGATACAGTTTTTTTTTAATATGTATGATATTTTTGTCATGCGATTTTAAAGCTGGTCCTACAACCGCATCCAAGAATAACATGCAGCTTATCTCAGAACTGTCGGTGAAAATTATTCTTGGAGCTAGGTTTAATTGAGCTGCATTTTAAAGAGGTGCAATTTCACAATTTGTGTATATTTTCTAAGTTCACTATTTTGTCATGTGTTGAGAAAAACACAGATTTAAAAATTACATGGTCTAATATTTACATTTAGCATAACTGCAACATTATTTTTTCGTTTTGTTTTTTTTTTTTAAAGACTCGAAAGGACTTGAAATTCAAAGTTTCAGACTTGTGACTTGACTCGGACTTTTACACCAGTGACTTGAGACTCGACTCTGACTTGCCTGACATTACTTGAGACTTGACTTGAGACTTGAGGATAAAGACTTGAGACTTACTTGAGACTTGCAAAACAATGACTTGGTCCCACCTCTGCCAACTAGTTCCTCACATACAGCATTGTTAACTGTGAAGCTCTGTATACACGTATGTAATGTGTTTATATTATATAGAACAACAGCAACTGGTCATATATTCACCTTCAAACATGTCAAGATTATTGCTGGGCACCCGAGTAAGAGCAACGCCGTGTCTGCGCTGGTTTGAATGAGCAGTTCTCATATTTCGACTAAACCGTGCTTGATGTGTGAAGGGGGAGGTGCGCACACAAGGGTGCGCTTGTAATGTAATCCAGTTTAATTGTATTTAGAAATTTTCTAGTCTAACTGACCAAGTACAGCAGACTATGAATCATGCATAACTATATGTTAATAAAACACTTTATTCTATACATGTAAAGCTCTTTATCTACTTCACTTCTACAGCCGATGCATGCTTTTGGACCGTGCCTGGAGCACCCAGAGGCACAGAGAGGACATGCAACACAGAAAGGCCCCAGCTGGGGCTCGAATCGTCTCAAGCAGAATTTATGGTCTTGCAAAGGTGGCATGTATGCCGTCTGCTCCACTCCAGGTGCTGCCCCTTTGCCTGCAGTGAGCTCTGTTCTCAGATGGAGGCAGTGTACAAAGTATGTGCTACAACCGGTCTGAGGGTACTTGTATGTTTGAACTGAGCTCTGCGCTACATCTGACTGACCAACATTCAAGGAGCTGAAGTAAAACAGGTAGTTAAAACCAATGAAGAGTGTCCAAATCAACCATCGCCTGTGCTTATCATGCTTTATTTCCTGGATCTTTGAAGTTTTTTAAATTTCGTCATTCTCCCATTCTAGATCAACTCCACTATTGTTCCCTTCTCTATTACGCCCACTTGTCAGCCAATCAATATTCGCCAGTTGCTTACATCATCTGGTTCCAGAGACATGCAGTGAGGATTCTTGGAGGACTGCATGGAAGCGTGTCTCTTTGTATCGTTGGGATACAAATGGTGACATCACTCCAGTCACTCTCCAGTGCAGTAAAAGCTATAAACTACAGCACAGCCTGTTAAAAATGTGGATTTTTGGTTTGTTTTTTTAAACTGAACTGGCTTCAGCCTCACTTCATAAGCGATAAGTGATGCTGACAAACACAAACAAAAGCCAATCAAGAGAGTAGCAAAGCAGCTTCATTGTTATACCGTACCGTCCAGCTTGAAAGCAAAGCCAGCAATTTCATGTCATTATCAAGTGACTAAGCTGATCCTGGAGTAAAAAGAAGGCCAAGTAGTCTCTTTCCATTAGTGCAAATGACACGTGCCTTTTCAAATAATGAATGATGCTAACACAGAGAGCTCTCACTGTATGAGATATTTCACCGCTTTCATCTTTATCTTTAGCAACATCCATAAACCGTCTCTATCAATAATAAACATCTCACATCTGAACTCGTTACCCTTCAGGCTCAACTCTACAGAAACGAGTGGTAGCTCTGTAAAAGTCAGCAGTCAGTGAATATCATTTATTACAATTTTAGAAACACATCTCGTTTGATAATTAAAATCAAATCATTTTTGTCAGATATCTGCAAGCACACAGGTGTATGGATGAGAAACACCACGCCACTGGCTCGCTGACCCAAATTTACCCACACTGCCATAGCAACAGCGCCACGGCTAAAAATGTAACATAAATAGAGAAAATTAGAATAAGCGGGCCTTTTGGGAAGAAAAGAAAAATGTCCCGCCACCCCCTCAAAAACTAAGATCGCGCAAGTGTCGAGCAGGAGATCTCCTCTGACATCCATCAGTCTGGATCAACGGGAGCTCAAGTCTCCTTCCAACTTTGCCAAATCTCAAACAGCAGAATCTGCTGATCACTCTGTAATCGCCCAAATAAAGTAGTGACTGAAAGGTTTTAACTTCATTTGTATTCTGTTAAATTTCGAACAGAGAAGCAGAAAAACGAAGGAGACATATAAAACTAGCTAAAAACATGTCGAGGACAAGAAGTACAGAAGAAGCTGCAGTTCTGTGGAAATCAGATAACACCCTTTAGGATTCAAGGTCTTACTCTGTAGCCATTACCTGGCCGTGTACCCTGTCTGACCAGTGTTTAGATCCAAACTCAGATGACCCGCCTTGCAATTACACCTGAACTTGTACCGCTATCTGATATTCCCGTGTTACTGTTGTTCCTACAACATCATGATTAATGTTGCTCGAGGACTACAAATATAAATTCCCCATTACACTGCCGTGACGTCATTAGTTTAAGTTAGGCTTCCAGGAAGCAGACAAAAAGAATAAAAAAAACAATTCACATAATGTGGGCGGGGTGTGTCACAAAGCTGTCAACTAGGATTTGTTGACACATTTGTCTTCAGGGGTTTCTGCAGATTTTTATAGTTAGTGAAAATGTAACCCAAACAACTTTTACTGAAACTTTCAGCACTGTTCTGGTGCCTAAAAGTAACCAAACTACAACAGAGAGAGAGAGATTAAATAAATAAATAAATATAATAACTCATAAAAAATTCAAACAGCACATAAACCCAGGTATCCCAAGTGAGATGGATCCACTGATCCGCCCCAGTCTCCTCTTTACACGTACAATGTTGCATTTTACACTTTGAAGCGGCTGTGATGACGATCCTGGAACAACATTAATTACATGGTTGTAGGAACAATAAACTGGGACGTCAGATGCACCTGCAGGTCACTATGAGGCGGTCTAAACTTCCTTTTGTATCACATAAACGCTCCATGAAATCGCATCAGTACTCCTTGTCATGATATCCATCAATCTCCCCCGTGCAGGCTGACAAGTAGGCTGAAGGCTGAACACCTGCACCATCTGCACAAACTGGCTCCAGCTGCTATCTGGAGCTGATCAGCCCAACTGTGCATATCTTTACAACAACAAAAAACTAAACATTGATTGTACTCATGACCTGGTATATTCCTGTGTAGCTGTGGTAGTGCTCTGAGATTGTAATAATTATATACACAGACTTATGAACTTCTCTAAAGGCTGCATGTGTGATGAGTCATTTTTATTTACAGCGGAAATGCTGTCAAAAATATATGCTGTATATTTGAAAAGTGTCACTGCTTAGCAGGGCTGCGACCTGACTGGAGAACCGAGGAGGTACAGTGATACCTTGAGGCCGCTCGATAGCAGCTTGACCAGACGATCCTGTGGGAGAATGCTGAAGGTTTCCTGAGCCAGCATTAAAGTGAGAAGAACAGGAGACAAGACTCAAGAGGGCAAAGCACCATTTTAGCACGCTCGTGAAATCATCTCATGCACAAATAAAGGTACAGAAGGGTGAAGAAGAGGGAACTTTTACAAAATCATCAAGATGGCATACATCCAAGATTTAAGATAAAACACAAAAAGAGAAGACGATAACGAGGACACATGGCGTATATCGTTGTGGATAAACCTCCACTATTTATATGACTGTGGTGACACCTGCTGATCCAAATGAGCCATGACACGTGCAAAGTTTGGACGCAAGTGGATTCTGTAAGTATTCGGATCCCCTTCCTTTTTTGCAAGAAATTGTCATGTAGATTTAATCTTCCACTAGAGTTGCATGGAACTGCATTTAAAAGGACTCCATCAGCATGAAGGAAAAGATTTTCTGGTCTGATGAGACAAAACCTGAACTCTCTGGGCGGAAATGCAAACTGATTGTTGGGTTCGTGGTCACCTCAAATAATGAGGCTCTTCTTGTTGTGTTACACAGAAGAAACCCCTGTTTTCAATCAATGCCTTGGAACAATTTTATCACAGTGGTCTATAGAGAGTTAAATCGACCTCATGTCTTATCTTTTTTTCCCCTCATCCTAGCAAACAGTTTGGATTTCAGGATCCAGTAAAAACAGGTGTGCCTTTCTAATCCATGCTATAGATGGACTTCAAATCAAGTTCTAGACGCAGGCCACATGTAAATGTGTTTGGGTGCTGTCAAAAGCATGTAAACACAACACAGTTTTGGCTGCCCCACTTCAGAAGGTGGGAAAAAAGTCCTCACTGTGCAGTTTCACAATTTTTAGATTTTGTAGATATTTTTGAATTTGGTGAATTGCTATTAACAAAAAAAAACATGGCCAGCATTTCACAATCAACAAACTCAGCCTAAAGTTAACTCCAGTTTATATTTTGCCCTTGGTCGTGCATGCTCTATCTGTGGTGGCTCTAAGCCCCACCAGCGGTCCCTGCCCCAGAGTTTGTGGGCCACAAACTTTGGCCAGTGAGAACCTGTTGGACACTTCATGTGTAAATAAACGTAAATGTCCTTTTTTTAATTAATGTAAATAAAAAAGGTAAGACCACAGTCTCTGACATCACGTGCCAAAAACTCTGCGCATCAATGAAACAAAGGAAGGCATTTCCCAAAGGTCACTTTCAGACCAAAAACTGTGTTTGCATGTGGACGAAGGCCAAAACACATGAAAACGAACCACTTTAAAAAACACAGAAAAAGACACACCTCAAGAATAATTAAAGCAAATAAGACGCACAGAATCTGGGAACCCATCAGCTAATGTCTGGGGTCAATGTTTCAGGCTTCCGGATTAGCCAGCTGATCTCGAGATAACAGATATCCAGGCCACGACTTCCCATTACATGTGCTGGCTGTGTCAGATTATGAATGGAGATGAATTTTAAAAAGCAAATATAAGGCTAAATCATCATGAGGCACACAGAGTGCTCCTCTGAATCCTGAACCAATCTACTCACCACATGGAGTGGTGACTGAACAAAAACCCTCTAATAACAACTGGACACCAGAAAGCTTTGGGTACCAAAATTCTTCACATTCTACGTATTCACATGTGGATGTGTGGTAATAGTAATTACCGGCTACAGTATGACTGCCACAGTAATCATGCGATAACTAATATAAACGACAGATCTCAGCTTTTGAGATTACCGTTTTACAAAGACCAATCTAGAAATAATGCTAATTGTATCCACTTTAAATTAAAATGTATGCAAAAACAGAAAGGGGGTAAATACTTTTTGAATCCACTTTTGTCTAATTGGAAACACTGCACTGAAAAACTGCTTTTCAATTACTGCTGTCTACCGACAAACATTAGCATTATTGGTGATTGTTTTATACGCCAAAGAAAACAGCTAATAAAATATGACAGGTTTTCAAATTTAAGACATGCCTTCATGCAGCTTATTCATTTACATGCTTGGAACATTTGTAACAATTCTAGATTATCGAATGTTTAATGATTTTATAAAGTTAATGTCTTAGAGATAGATACCTGCCCTGTATTTATGGTTTGTTTGTGTAACTTTATACTACAAGTGGCCAGAGTCACACTACCACAACCAATTTCACAACTTTTGCCATTTCAAGCGTGCATGTGGTCTGATGATTACCTGGAGGTCCAACTGGTCCCGGTCCAGGCCCAGGTCCTGGTACAGGCATGGGTCCAGGGACAACTCCCATGTTAGGGGGCTGCATCATCTGGGGCGCTCCATTGACATGCATTCCAGGCTGAGGACATAACAAAATAAAAATGATTAAGAAATGAATGGAAATAATATCTCCTGAAACTGTATCTATAAAGAAGAGAACATATGGTGCTTGATCCCCTCATTGAGGACAAAAACATGTTAAGTGACATTTATGTTACATTTCTGTCTGCATGTTTGCTCCATTTCAAAGTCGTTTGAGATGGAGCTGGAACTCCTGCCAGCTCTGGACAAACCTTGTAGCAAAACATCCAATCTACAAGCAGTAGCATTGCCATCAGGCACTGCTTACAGCAGGGGTGTCAAACTCATTTTAGTTAATGGGCCATGTTCACACTGTTTGACAACAAATGGGCCGGACCTCCTCTCCTACAGCACAACGTATAGTCACATTTATTGATATTGGTGTTTTCAGAGTTAGACTGCTGCTATTAAAATTTACAGCTCACAGTGGATCTACAAAGGAACAACAACTTTACATGTACCTTTCTATAATTCCACCCTGACCACACCGACACAGGTATTTTATAAAAACGTAGCTTTTTCTATGCGCTTTGGGCGTTTCCCCACACAGAGCCATTTTAGGTCACTGAAAAATTAACAAATCTCAAACAAATCTCAGTTTCTGCGTAAACAAGGAAACCAAAAATCTTCTCTTGCACCGTCAAAGGTGTGTGCCTTTATCTCCTTTTTGGTATCATAATCTACCCTGTGTTATTGTTGCCCCAAGGCATCTGATTGGCCAACATTTCTACACGGTTAATGGTTATATCGCCGTCTGCTGCTTGACAGTAATGGACACTGGTTTTGTTTTGTTTTTTTCAATACAGCGCTTGTGTGGATGTGACTTTCTTTTTAAACCAAAGCAGAAAATTCTTGTTCTAAAATGTATTAATGGACTAACCCACAAACTGCCATGCCACATGGTGGTGCAGACGTTGCCACGGTTGCCTCACAACAATAAGATTCTTGGTTCAAACCTTCAAGTCATCTGGGGCCTTTCTGTGTGGAGTTTCTGTGTTCTCCCTGCACGGTTTCTCTTGTTTCCTCCCACATCCCCTCATATAACCTCCTGTGTCCTTTTCCTAATCACCTTTCTCTAACCTCGGTGAAAACGCTACGAGGTGTGAAGGGGAAGTTATAAGGACTTAGAAATAGAGAAGCGTGGTGCTCAGAGAATCCAAATGCACATACATTAGGCTCTTTAACAATGTGATGGTGCAGTGTTGAAACTACAATGTCCAAAAGATGTATTAAAAATGCACATTTTACTTCACCCCAGAGTGTTCTTATATTGTTGAAGAAGAACCACTGGGAAAAAACATCATATCATTACAGGTGCTGGAACTTTAAAGCCTATAAAATGAAAAGCATCTTATTTTCTTATTTTTCCTACTGGAGACTGATCCAACTCATCCCCTCCTCCTTGTTTAGGATTTCTATGAAATTCCCTGTATCCAGCACTTATCCAAGGTGGCTCTAAGAGAAAATTCATTGATGATAATCCTAAAAGCTGGCAAAACAACAAATGCACTGAGATCAATTAATGCAGCGTATGATCAGGATTTAGAGAACATATAAATCTGCACTTCTCATGCAAACCAACTCCTATTCACAGACAACCAGTGGGTTTAACAGAAAAATTAAAAACATATCATCAGGTTATGGAAATGGAAAATGCACTTACAAATAACATTTGCATGATCAGGCCTACTTTATCAGTTATGTTGATCGTTTTTCAGGAACGCTCAGATGGTCCTTCGCTATGACTTATGAGATAAAATTTATCTACTTTCCTTTCATAAAGGTTGCTTCAGCGTATGATCTACTAAAGGGGGTAATAAAAGAAGCACTGAAGCCGTTCCTTATCATTTTGAGAATTCGGATCACCACGGACTACGTTCCTCAGTTTGGAAACTTCATAAGCAAAATGAATTGTATCGTAGGTTAACTGATGATTCTAAACTGGCTGTAGGTGTTAGTGTGAGCGTGAATTATGGTCTTTCTGTGTTAGCCCGGTAATAGACTTGGTGCGTGTCCGGGATGTACCCGGCCTATCACCCACTCTCAGCTGGGACAGACTTAAACACCTCAAGCAAACTACTTGTTGAGATCTAGAAATATTTTAAACTTTTCACCCCGCACATTTTAACACTTCCTGAAGCCAGACCAGGACTTTTGGTGGGCCAGACTTTGTGATCCTTTCACCAGTATTTATTCACTCCATGGTAAATTAACTGGTTCATATACAATGCTTTTCTAGGCAAAGCACTTTATACAACATGCCTTATTTGCCCATTCATACAAGCACTTTTTCAACACCTAATTGCTTTCTATCTAACATTCACACATTCATACATCAATGAATGCATCAGAGACCAACTTGTGGCTCAGTATCTTGCCAGAGGATACTAGCCATGCAGGCTGGAGACTGGAGAAACCAGACTGAACTTCTAACCTTTTGATTAGTAGATGACCTGCTCTACCTCCTGGGCTACAGCCATCCCAGCAACCCTTGCATGCGTGCACATTTTTCAGGACACACAATGGGAACATTTTGTTGAAGAGAATACACAGTAATATGACAAAAGATATGTTCTGCTTACCACAGGTTGAGACACGGGCATGGTCGGCTGTGTAGGTGGAGAAGTGACTGTCGGTGCTCCTCCGCCCTGTCCACTGGGAATCAGAGGCTGGACTGTTGTTTGACGATGGAGCATTTTCTATACAAGGAGTGAGGGGAACATAAAAAAAAAAATACTGCTTGCTTTGGCTTTAAAATGCAGGACAGAATAAACATTTACTGAGTCGAGAACAACTGTCTTCTGACTGTGACTCATCTCTTCATTCTCACCAAGGCTATCTCAGGATCAACAATCCGCATGACCACTTGGGCCTGCAGCAGAGCGTAGGCCAGCTGAGGGTTCTGCAGCAGCATGTTCCGTGCCTCCTGAGGACTGTTCTGCACACACAGCTGGAGGGAGAGAGAGAAAAACATTTTTTTGAAACCAAAGGGATCTGATTTTAGAAACTACTAGAAAAATCTCTGACTACATCCTAAAAGACTTAAAAAACAAACAAACAAAGAAAAAACACTCTAGTTTTTAATCCCACCACCACTTTTTACTACCCACTCATGACTCAGACATAACTCCCTAACAAACAGGCATTAGACCACAATCTGCAGAAATACCACTACTATTAAATCTGGAGCCACTGACTCCAATCAGCATCTGGAGCATTCCTACTGACACAAGCTTTTGGTGAAACAAATGACTTTCTGAGTAAAGCAAAAGACGTCTGCAGTGTGGCGTTTCTTTGGGCTTAATGAAGCAGACTACCAGCTGTACAAAGACGAGGCTTCACTGGCAGAGCTGAGAGTGGCAGGCTGCACAGCACAGCCTCTGTTAATGAAAGGGAAGGTGGAGCATCTGCATACAGTTAAGCTGGAGGTGATTCAGACTGTGTGAAACATTTGTCACCATCCTTACTACTGACAATTAAAAAAAAAGAAAAAAAAAGAGTAAGGAGCCTCATACATACAGTTTTAGATGATGTCATTTGGGAAAACTAATTTTTTACTTTAAAAGACTCACTGTTGTTTCATGCATTTATTAAACGCTCAAACGCGAGAGGTTTTATTAAATTTGGCTGTGTACAGGAGACCATAACGTTTTACATAGAGCTGAACATAAAGTCATCAAATTAATTCTTAAATGCACCACAGACTACCCATTTGGCAGATGATTCTACTATTGATAAGTTCACCTCTCACCGAGAGTACAGTAAAGAAACCTCAATCTCCTCTCTGGAGATGGTTATAAGTGTATATGGGGGGGGGGGGGGGGGGGACACACCCTACCTTCATTTGTTTCATGAGTTCAAACATCTGCTCAGGTGGCAGACTGGCTACTGCTCTGCTGATGGACTCTGGGGCCTCCTCTGGCTGGATGCTGTCTCCATAAGGAGACTCAATAATGGGGGCTCCTGTTCCCAAACCTGTGCAAGACAAAAATAGCTTGGGTATTGAAACAGATTATGACCAGAAGCTTACCTAAACAAACTCGAGAGGAAATTAAAAACTTACTTTTCAGCTCTTCCTTGTTCTTCTCACTGGCTGCGTTGTCAACACGGAGAGCCCGACCACTAAACTCTCTCCCATTCAAGTTTCGCATGGCACTGAGGGCAGTCTCCTGGTCTTGGTATTCACAGAAACCATATCCCTTTGGCTTTCCTGTCTCCCTGTCATACACTAACCTGAGTACAAGAAAAGGGAACAATCCACATTTAAGACTGTCTAAAAGGACTTATTAAAACCCTATAAAACATCTTAGTTCAGAGAGGACCAGGTCTAGCGCGTTCCTTCACTCACCTGAAACTGACAACAAGTCCGACTTCAGAGAAGATGTCTTTCAGCTGTTCTTCTGTGGCTTCATACGGAATATTTCCCACTAAAACAATTAATACACACAATATTTAGTGTTAGTATGACAATAAACAGAAGAAGGATTTGTAATTCGAGGCTCCTTTGCTTGCTATTTCTTTTTAACTTTCCCTCGCGCGGTGTTCAGCTAACAGCAACACTAGCCTGACATCCATGTTAGCAAGTTTTGATTCACAACCCGCTTCCTTACATTCTTCCTGAGCACCCAGAGGATAAACTTACCCAAACACAGCGACCTAAAAGCAACAAACTTACCGAACACCGATCGTAGTGACCGGTCAACGGCTGGGTCTCTATTCGCGGCTGCAGCTGCGGCCGCAGCAGCGGCGTTGGCAACAGATACGTTCGCCATTTTGGGGACAGAATTTAATGTTACACCGGAAACTAGAAGGAGACAACATCCGTTCATAAAAAAAAAAAAGAAAGAAAAAAAGGGGGGCAGGGCGGTGGGTGGGGGAAAGGCCAAATTAAAATCCCAGCAGCGCAACCATTCCTAACGTATTGAAAAAGGTTTTTATTTATAAGTATTAGCACTTGTTTGTAGGCAAAGAAGGAGGTTTGGTGAGTGATTCTTAAAAACTGCTTACTTTATAACGGTTGAGGGTTATTATAGGACTGTTGATAGTAAACTGGCAACACCTGGCTAACTGAATAGCGAGGCTTTATTGTCAGCGATTATTAATTATTATTTGTTCAACTATTTTATTTTGTTTTATTTCCATTTTATTTTATGTAGTAAAACTGTCGTAACGTATAATTTCTGGTGCACCTGGATAATCACACACCTGTTGCCATTATTAATTGTTATTATTAATTAATGGGTTACAGTAAGAGAATGCAAAAGCAGCCTTAGATACTTTAAACTGTTGAATATTATTTTTATCCTGTTATTTCATTAATTAAAAAGTATAATTAAAATAGTAATAAGTGCAACAACCCAGAGAAAAACAAAACTCCCAGCGTGGGAGACAAGCCATTGTTGTTGGGGGGAGGGGTAAACTACCCAAACCTACCTGCCTCTGTGTGAAAAAGGTACTGCACTTCCTGTGAAATCATGAATGAACTGTAAATAGCCACAATTTTTTTTTAAACCTGAGTTCAATTACACTAGTTCACACACAGTCCTTATTACTCCCAGACCTGTTGAATGAAGAAGTCACTTATATAGAAGCTGTCTGATAAAGCGAAAGAAGCTAAAGGATCTCAAAAAGCAACACATCATGCCACAATCTAAAGAAACTCAAGAACTGAAGGGAAACAAAGTCATTGGCATCTATTACAAAGATGTTGCAAACTAGTTTCTAGGGATTCAGGATCCAGCAAACTACAGTGACAGCCATTACCCACAAATGGAGACAACTTGGAACAGTGGTGAACCTTAACCAGAGCAACCTACCAAATTTACTCCAAGAGCACATTGTTGACTCATCCCAGAGATCACAAAAGAACCCAGAAAAACATGTAAAGAATTGCAGGCATCACTTGCCTCAGTTAAGGTCGGTGTTCATGATTCAACAATAGGAAAGACCATTAATGACCAAAAAGAACACAAAGGCTGCCAAAAGACAACAAAAGTTGAACTTTTTTGGTGCTGTTAAAGTGATGGTCTGGAGCCACTTTGCTGCTTCAGGATGCTGTAATTGATGGAGCCATGAATTCATCTCTGTAACAGAAAATCCTGAAGGAAAATGTCCTGCAGTCGGTTTGTGCCCTGAACCTCAAGCACACCTCCACCTCTGAGTGGCTCAAAAAAAAAGAAGCTAAATTAAGATTTTGAAGTCACCTTATCAAGGTCTGGCTATCCAATCACATTGAGATGCTTTGACATGACTGTGAACAGCCCAGTAATGCTCAAAACTCCAGTGTCACTGAATTAAAACAATTCTGCAAATAAGATAGGGCCAAAATTCCTCCACAGCGATGTAAAAGACTCATCGCCAGTTATTGCAAATGCTTGATTGCAGTTGTTGCTGTCAAGTGGTTTAACAAGCAATTACTTTTCACGTAGGGCCACTTAGGTTTGGATAGCTTTTTTTTAAAATACATGAAATCATCATTAAATGTCTGTATTTACTCAGGTTATCTTTGTCTAATTTTAAAATTTGTTTGATGATTTAAAACCTGTAAGTGTGGGAAATATGGAAAAACTTTCATAGTTGCTCTTCTGCATACCTGGATTGTAATGAGTGGTTATTTGAGTTGCTGTTGCCTTCCTATCAGCCTAATGCTGCCGGGTCACTCTCCTGTGACGTCTGGCATCAACATCACTTAGAGAACTGCCACTCACTGGGTATTTCCTCTCTATTGGATCATTCTCTGTAAACTCTGTAGATATATTCTGTGGAAAAATCCCAGTGGATTAGCAGTTTCTGAAGGAAAAGCCTGTCTGGCACCAACAACCAGAGTGTCAGAGTTACAATCAGAGTCACTTAAAGCACTTTACTTCCCCATTCTGATACTTTGTTTGAACTTCAGCAGGTTGTTTTGATTTGCAAAGAGTTGGTGTCATATGATTTGCCAGTTAAATATTTGTGTTAACGAACAGCTGAAACGTTGTACCTAATGATGTGAGTGGAAGTCTAATGAAGTCTAGAAGTTTCTTTTCATATGGGCTGTCATTTAATGTCAAACCATGGTCTCACAGTTCTACTTAAATTACTATTTTTGATATTGTTCTTCCGCATCGTCCTACTTCTTCCTCCTTTACGTCACATTGCTTTCACCAGTTATTGGTATCAACCTTCAGCTCTCGCTTGCTTTCTGAGTCCTCTAAACTGTCTTGTTGCAGTTTAATTACCTCAGAAAAATTTTGCGTTGTGTTTGATAAATGACGTCTGTGCTGTATTGATATCTACTTCTGCCTCGTGTTATTAGAAGTTATGCATTGCATGCGAATCACTGTGGAAAAATGTGTTTAGGGAGTGATCGCATGTTTATCATTTTGAAATACAGTTAAATAGGATCTGCAAATTGTGTCTAAGTAGGTGAAACTTGTTTTGCCAAAAGGATGATTGATTCAGTTTAGGACACTGAAAATATGGTCTTGAGAAATGGGAGTTAATGGGAGTTTTTGTAGGTATGTGTTTGCAGAATCACAATACTAATTACTAAATTAATGCTGTTAAAAGATAACAATAAGATAAAATATACTATATTTATCTCAGGTGTGGGAAATTCTTTTGTTACACCACTTCAATAATAAAAACAGCAACAATGATAATAGCATTAAAAATTATAATAATTAAGCATTTCAGAATCAACAAAGCAAAAGTAAAATTCTAAAATTCAGTAAATAAAGTTTTGTTACCACATAGGATTCAAATAAAATGTCTAAATGAGCATACAGAACATTCAGATGATTTTCTGCTTTACACGTGTTGTACTGTAGTTATTGCCTGCGGTATGAAGGGTTTTCCGTTTCTGTCCTCGTGGCAGCAGAGCTGAATTGGTCTGGTAGAGAAGGTTCTCCAGTAAGTCTTGTAGAGGGTGGTTAGAATTATCCCAGATAGAAAGCAGTTTGTTAAGTGACCTCCTGTCCACCGCAGTTTTAGAAGTGTCCACCTTCCAGCCAGTGCCTGCTCACCCTCTTCTTGTATACAGCCTCTTCTAGTTCAGCCTGTTGTCGATGTGTTACTTGTAGTCGTCCACCACGCCAACATCTTACCCCAGGATAGACACAGGCCATGTAGTCTTCATCTTCCTTCTGAAGTTGATCCCCAGCTTTCTGCTGTTATTTACATTTAGAAACATGATTCTTGTTAGACCACGGCACAAAACCATCCACTAGTGGTGTGTAGCTTCCTCTTGCCCATCACTTATTCATCCAGACACTGCAGAATCATATTTCTGTTGGGCCTTTTGGGGCCTTAAAAAGAAAATTTACAGGTAGCCTTTCAAACCAGTATTTTTCACCATTAGAGTGTAAATAATCTCACACCAACAAGAAACTTACACACTCAACTCGGTCATATCACGGCCAACAAGTGGACACATTAGGCCAGAATGACAGACGTATAGAAGATCTACCTATTTTCAAAGAGTAACAGGACAACCTGTTAGTCTTTAGACAGGTTGTCCTGTTACCCTTGCTTCATATATGCTTTTTTGCCATTCAGAGAATATCGCTATGTATTTTTAAGTGGAGTCCAGCCTGAAGTTTGTATATTTGCAAAGTTTTAGAAGTATAGAGTAAGTGTACATTAGTTTCATTTTAATAATTTATCAGCATAGTAACCTACCTACTGCAGAGGCTTCCACTCAGTTTCGAAGCAGAAAAGTATTCCTGGTTCCACTGGGGCTCGAACCCAGGACCTTCTGCGTGTAAAGCAGACGTGATAACCGCTACACTATGGAACCAGCTGATTGTCCTTTCCGAAGTGTAGCATAATAAAGAATACGCGATACATCTAACGTGGCTAATAATTGCTTGTTTTTCCAATATGATGAAGGAAAGCCGCTTCGAGAGTCCGCTGGTATTCGCTGCTCTTTCAAGCGGTTCCCTGTGCTTCGCTGCTTTTTAGACAAAGTGACGATGAGTGTCAGTCTCTCCCAGTAAGTCATCTCGCTTGGATACTA
The DNA here is from genome assembly GCF_057381845.1 of Rhamphochromis longiceps. Classification (NCBI taxonomy): domain Eukaryota; kingdom Metazoa; phylum Chordata; class Actinopteri; order Cichliformes; family Cichlidae; genus Rhamphochromis; species Rhamphochromis longiceps. The sequence goes on from NC_140558.1 coordinate 39,175,552, forward strand.
ACCTAACTACGTCCTAATCTAACCTAGCTGCTGCTGTTTTTAGTTCCAGCGCCAGTGGAGCCCCCCTTTTCTTTTTGCTTGTTTGACCGATCACACGTTATGGTAGCTAGCACCGAGGTGCTACTTGTGAGCTGGAAATAATCGAGCGGGGCGAGTCGCCTCCATTTGTCCGTGTGTCCAGCCTTCCGACTGCATGAACTAACAACATACCAAGTCAGGATTAGCGTTTCTAGCTTAGGAAGCACTCTTGGCTTATCCGGCTAGCATGGCTCAAGTGTGTTTGTTGCTCAAACATGTGATTCCAGTCTTGAAAACCTCTTTTGCCACATAGCTGAACACTGTAACTGTACTTCAGTGTATTGTGAAAAGAGGAAGCAGGCACGATGTTAGATCAAAGACTAACTGATAGCCAGACACACTGAAAGTTATTATTTACCTTGGCCATGTGTTAAAAACACACATTTAATGCTGTAATATTTACACTACTTAGCAGGTTTAATCATTACACATGGCTGTATGTGACATTTAGACAAGCAGAATAACGAGGCAGAGAGCAGCAACAAGCAGGGTATTTAAACATGTCCAGCAGAAGCAGTCTAGCTTTTTTAACGCTGTCCTGCTTATCTGTATCTGTTGTATCTATTGTGCATTATTCATCTCAAGAGCTCCAGAGGTGCCCATCAGAGGGTTCAAATATAAATTCCTAAGCGCTCTCATCCTCTTGCTAAATTGTGATAAGTGTGTTTGCTGCTGATTGGTGAGGCTCCTCAATCAGGCTTCTGTTCAAATGGCCGGTCCCTCCTGTTTTTTTATGCTCCTGTGGGGTCTGAAATATGTATTCATATTTATGTTCTTTGCAATGACTTGATCTTCAATCATGCACACTATAAGTTATTTGTTCCAGAGGTTTTCCTTTCGCTGGCCTCTTGAAATCGCCTCAGCATCTCATTCTTCCATTTTTAGCTGTTTTGACTCCAGCTTTCTTCGGTGCCAATGAGGGAAGGGGAGTCAGGCTGGCTGAACAACGTGGGGATGACAGCTGCGTCTGTTTATCATGTGGGGTACAATAGCACACCTTGAGAGCCAGCCAGAGCTTGTATTCTCACTGATCCAACACAGCAGGCCAGAATTAATCATATAGATTCATATGTGGGCAGGATCAAAATGCAAGACATGCTAGATCTGTGCCACAGACTTCATTTGACCAAATGGTATCTGTGTATGACGCTAGACAGGCCATACAGTATCACAAAGTAAACTTGGAAGTTAAAAGTTAAATTGCTAAGGAGATATTTTAAATTATTTTGTTAAAAACACTGAAAAGCTTAAATTGCTTACATTTTCTGCTCAGTTCCCTGAATCCCAGTGTATTATCTTTGTCTGATAGAAACTTAAAGTATGACACAAAACTCAAATAAGATAGCAGAATTACCTTTCATAAAAGAACTTTTTATTAAAAATTGTTTTTTTATGTTTAAACTCTCTTGTAAAGTAAATAGAGTTATTCATCTAAACACCTTGTAGCCTAGACTATTTAACAGTTTTTAAATAGTCATTTTCAAACAATTTCAGTCTTATAAATATTAATTTTCTACACAATTTCCTACCTGACCTCTTTACAATGAGCAGGGTTTTTTTTAAAGTATGTATGTAAGATTTTAAAAAAAAAATCTTTATCCCCCAAATGAGAAATCACTGTGTTAAAGCAGCTAAAACATGAAAAGCAACTTAGCTCAGTAACATGTGTACAGTATCACAAAAGAAAATAGCTTGAAAAGTTTTAAATAGAAAAAACAATAAGTTAAGAGCTCAATAAATGTAAATATAATATAATAAGTGCCTTAAATCTGATGATTTGGTGAAGACCTTTTGTACGTGTCCTTGTGGCAGCAGAGTGCAACAGAGAAAGTGTTCAGCTGCGTGTCCAACAAGTGCTGCAGAAGGTGGTGAGGATCCATTAACTATCCGTAGCCATTCACTACATCTTCACTCATTTGGATGACCTCCTCATCAGCTGATGGAGGAATCCAGAAAGTGTGTTGACTCTAACTGGGGCAATAGCGATGCTAAAATTCATCAGCGAGTTAAATGGATGCATTAAAACAGCTTTACTCAGTGTTTAGACCCCACAAACATTCTTTCACAGTACCGTGCTTCGGAATGATTTAATTTACTGAATTAATCCAAATTTTTACCTTCATAATATGCATACTTTCTGAGTCAAAGACCCTAGAAGTACACCAGAGGCTCCAAATTCATGACTGTTAAAAAATGCTGTGAGTTGTTATAGCTATTTATCCCACATTATATGATGCACTTTTCAAAGTTTTCTCAAGTGATAGAACATCCAGGGCACCATTGCTGGGCTCTGTTACTCTGGACCATGAACATTCAATTGATGCAGTTTTGTTATTGAAGCTATAATGTATCTAGTGGAATCGATGCTCATAGTTATTCATAGGACGAAATTGTCGTCAAACAGATTTGGTTTCAGTTTTTAACAGACGTCAAATGTGTTAGTCATCCCTGAAAATTTTATGTGGATATGTCCTCTACTTAAGCAGTTACAGATGTTTAAAATGCTGGGCAAAAGGGTCAGCTAAGCCATTTCCTATGTACTCTGTATATAGGAATTGGCTTATCTCACCTATGTACAATTTTGAAATTAAGTCTTATATTAATTTCCATTTATAGATCAGATTGAATTATCTTAGAGCTATGTTCATTTTAAAGGACATTTTGTGTTTCTGGTGTCAAACAGAGATACTGAAAGCATTGTTTTCTTTGTAGCACATTTGTAAAGATTATTTAAAATTGCTTCTTTTTTGGCTTGAATTTTAACTTCACCAGCTGTCAATCACCTTAATAGTGCGTGGAATGAAACAGGATCAAGGTTTTTGTCAAATGAGGACATATCTGCATGTACTTACATGTCCACTATTGATGCTAGGCAGTTCCAAATGCCATTTCTTGGACTTGTAATAAACTGCAACTTAAAAAAAAAAAATTGGATTATTGCCGAGAGTTGCACCAGCAAAATTTTCTAAAAATAAATAAATTAAGATACACAGAAGTTAAAAGTAAGGTCTGTGTTGTAATTTTAGATTTATATTTACAAGTAATGTGATCACAGTAAGAGAAGGTTTAAATCATCAGTACTCTCTGCCAAGGAAACCCCTGTTAGGGACGCTCCTTTCAGGATACAAATGTTCAAATTCTGGGCAGAGAAGACAAACGGCGGGAGTGAGAGGTAAAGGGGGCTATCTGCATACGTCTGAAACTGACCGATGCCACAAACTATCAGCCCTTTTATAATGCAGTCTTACGATCCCTTCCGAGGCAATTCAACTCCCATTCACACCTTGACCCATGTGACCTTAATGACTCACACAATGGCAGGTTGTGGCACTGTCTCACAGAGAATTCACACCTTGGCTCATGTCACCCTAAAGACTCACTGGATGACTGGGTGGGTCAGTATCACCTCCAAGGTGACAACTTCAGTTAAGGTTAAATACCTGGGAATCATATCACCTTTTAGAACTAAAGAAGCCTTTCAGATCAGAATGTCTTCATGAACGTTATAAAAAGAAGGCCAGTAGCTTTTTTCTCAAGCACTTAGGACAAGGATGACTGGCTGGACCTTATCCTATCTGACTTTGGGCTAGATCAGAGACAGGTAAAAACACTTTCACAGTGAGTGGAAACCAGAATACCCAGGGGAAACCCACATTGCCACAGGAAAAGCATGCAAACTTCACACACAAAGGCCGCAGCCGACCATAAGGTTCAAACCAGGGGCCTTAGTACAAAGCGAGAGAGCAATCTGAGTCCTGAAATAAACAAAAGATTGGAATATGTTTGCCAGTGAGCAGATATGGATCAAAACAGTGCTCGATTTGAAATGCTTTAAAATTGGCTTAGTGTTAATGTTAAATGTAAAAAAATATATATTTTGTTTGTTTACAAGAAATCTCCACAGGGCGTCTTGTTGTGGAATATTGCTCCGTAGTGTCACTTGTGGTCAAATATTCCAAAGCATGCCTTTAACACAGGACTGAAAACAATGCATTTTGGATATATTTGTATTGAAGACAGCATGGCAATGAAACTATTCTCCCCCCCCTTACAGCAACAAGGTCCTAGGCTTGAATCTGGCAGCTATATAGAGCCTTCCTTTCTGGGGAGAGTATCTTCTGTCTGTGTGGGTTCTGTTATGGACTCCGGCTTCCTCACAAAGTCCACATACTTGGTGATTATTGTAGGTCGGAATGTGAGCATGAATGATTATCTGTCTCTATGTTAGCCCTATGATAGACTGGTGATGTGACCTTGGTATACCTCACCTCTCTCCCAGTGACAGCTGGTATAGGCTACAGCTTCCCAGTGACCCTGAATTGGATAAATAGTTAGGAGAATGCATGGATGTGTGGATGAAGCTCTTCCTTTATGATGATGTGTTCTAACAACAGAAAGAGGCCGGCCATAAAAAACTGAAATCACAAATGCACTTGTGATAAACAGAGAGAATGTGGACACATAGAGGTGAAACTGAAACTGATAATTATTTGATGCAGTGCACTTGTGTGATTTATAGCGAAGCGTGTAGTGCTACGCTGCAGACCGGTCTGTTAACAGAGTGACAGCTGTCTTGTATAAAAGGTTTGTGATGCTTTGAGTCAATCATAACTGATTAGAAAAATGTAAGCTTCAAGTGGGTGAAAGAATTTACTCCTAATCTTCTTCTACACAATAATGTGTACCCGCCATCAAGAGTAGACGGCCTGATTTGGTGCAGACCAATGCAGATGTTGTACCATCTTGAAAATCAGTCACTGGAACTAAATTGCTGTTTCAGTTGGACTTTAATCTCTGCAGCGTGTTCCCAGTTTTACAAGCAATGTCATTTGCTGTTAGATGCCTGTGGCCATTTTGATGGTCATCTTCTCGGACTTACGCATGATTCCAGTGACTGTAGACCCGGAGCCCTGGAGAGTGTGACCTGCAGAGCCGTCTATGTCTCAGTCGAAGGTTTGTGCCATATCTATAAGCGACATCTACGGTTTTCTCATTCTGAATCATCTTCCTTTTATGTTCTTGTCTGTCTATTTGTCTTTTCTCCTCATGAAACACCTTAAATTGATCACATGCCACATGAACATCTGGCTGGTTGTCAGAATTGCTCAAGAACATTTCATTTAGCCCTAGTGTTGTGGGTTGCGGATGTTGTGCTAGTGTTTCTTGTTAAGTTTTAGGTCCCCCATCCCAAAATGATGCATATTAATATAAAATGTGTTTTTAAAAAATCAGCTGCAGTGTCCCACTTACTCTGGATAATTCTTAGATGTCACTGTCAGCAGTTTCCATAGACTCTGTCCATCAGTGTGAAGTTGTGTATTTTCAGTGACAACTGCTCACAGCAAGGTCTTTAGATCATCCAGACTGTCCATTATCAGTCAGATATCTCAAAATCTGGGCAGATAAAATCTAAACTGTGAAATCCTAAAGCTTTCATGTGCAGTAAGCATGTATGTCATTTTGTATTTGGGCTTACAATTTAACCGATATGATGGTGTCTAAAAAATAACCAGCTCAGGTTAGCCTGCAGTCAGTCCCCTAAATAGATAATTGTGTGAACATGAATTCAGTGGAAGCAGTGGCCATTACTGGCACAGACAGCTGTCCTACTGTGCAGTGTGTGTAGCAGTTGTCTGATGAGGCTTTTATAGCATCTCTGACAGTTTTGCTCGGTCAGATCCTTTATGAAAGATCTCAGGTACTGCTCCCCAGTTCCTCTTTTCAAGAAAAAGAAGTATGTCTCCTCCCTAAATCTGCAGACAAGCCTCATTTGGCAAATAGACCACGGGCCCTATATCATAAACTTCCACTAACACACATTCAATCCATCCATTTTCGCTTGTGTTTGCTTTTAGCGCTTTACCTACTGGTTAAGTTTTGATCCGTTGAAGGTTTGTATCCTGGAAAATGTGGTACTTTAACAGCAGTGATGATTTGTTCACTGACTTAAGCTACTTTTACAGCCTCTAATAAGTTGCCTGGGTGTCCCGACCTTTCTGGCCCTTTGGGAGGTCCAGGCATAGCAATGCAGCAAAATGCTTTAAATGAATTTAACTAAAATGAATTTGTTAACTGAAATAAAATAGACATTGTGTTATGTGAATCTCACTCACTTGCTTTTTAAACTTTATTTTTCTAACATCTATATTTGTGCTGTTGTAATATTTATTCTGTCTTGTCTGTCATGTTGCCAAGAGAACAAGCTATTTCTGTTTTTAATTAGCCTCTGTGAGCTTCTTTCAAGACTTTTAAAGTGATTCATTAGTAACTCAACAATATATTTAGCCACAGGTTTGGTTTGTAAAGCAAAACCTTTGGCTGTCATATCTACAGATGATGTCAGACTCTTTATTAGCCTGTGTGGGTGACATTTAGGACACAGGCCCTCCATCTTGCTTGTGCATATTTTGGTTCTTTTTTTTTTTGGTTTTGTTACTTCATCTGTTCACAATCCAGAGACAGTGAACTGGCAGAGAGAGGGAGGTGTGGCATGCAACAAATGCCACCCAGCGTGGAGTTAAACAGTTACAGTTAGAATAATATGGTATGCCCTTAACCTTTTTAGTATTATGCTGTATCAGTTTGCAGATTCATCATAACACTCACTGCCCTCAAGTGCTGTTGTTTAGAGACTGCATCTGAACTACGATATTTCATTCACACAGGAAATATATATAGGCTGTCTAACTCGTGTCCAAAGCTTCCTGCCTTAGCAGATTCATATTAACACCCGCTCTAGAAAAGGTATTACTCAATACCTTTATTTTACAGCACCACACAGAATGGTAAAGCTACAGCCCGAGCAATATAGGATGTTTTAAATGATGGACAGACCATGAAACAGTGACACGACATAAACAGTATTCAGTATTTAGCATCTGAAATTGCAGTTGCGGTATATCTGCTGTGAGCTAATATCAGCAAATATAAAGCCCACCAGTAAAGGTAGTTTCTAACCATTTTGTCTCCACTGCTAAACATGTAAAAACTTATTGGGTAAACTGTGCAGCAGTGGCAAAGAAAATGTATTTACACTTCATGTAAGTGGCTACGTTTTAACAAACAATGAATGAACCTTTACAGTGAAAACTGGTCACTTTGATTTTTGGCTTTTTACTTCTTTTTGCACATCTGCAGTGAGCTGGATGGCCTCGTAGGAGACTGCAGCGTGCCGTGATTAATTGGGCTGCACGGGTCTGACGCTAAACCATCATTAGAATGTTAAAGTAATGCGTGGGCAGCTTAATTGGACTTGAAGACACGCTTAATCAAAATTTAGATCACACCTTTTTCTTTTCTTTTTTTAAGTGACCTCTAAGCAGAACATCTAAATCTGCTGTGAGAAGCTGCTTTATAAGGACTGTATGTCTGACTCGCCGAGGATCGTTCATTTAAAGATTCAAGCCCACCGAGCACCCAGCGTGTTTGTTATTCACCTGTAGGGCTTTACCCGGCGCTAGGACCCAGGGTGCGCGATTTTCATCTCCAGCTGCTGCAGACCGAAAACTGGCAATAAGGGAAGATCGCGAGGACAAGCCAAAATTACATACTGTATTCATTCTACTTCAAAATCACATCCCCGGACCCGCAGCGAAGCCACCGTGGAGACAACAATAGCTTGTTGCGCTGTGTGTGAAGGCTTTGTGGCTGTAGACGGCTCGGAGCGCAAGGTAAGACGGTGCAATACCATGCGATTACTAATAACAAAGGCGTTACGGGCGAGCAGGGGGCATTAAAGGGGGCATTGCACAATGCTATTGAGGGCGAGCAAAACTCTGCCAAACTTTGACCTGGATATCTGCATTTTCTAGTTGTCGCTGTCTTGCGGGAGCCGCTACCGGAGCCTGTAGTTGCGGAGATGTTTCGCTGTTATCCCACGGCATTATGTAGGATCGTGTCACATGTAGCCTATGGACAAGCCAACTTGTGTGTCGAGATGACATCTGAGTGTGCAGTCCAAGCGTGCCGGCAGTGGATGCAGTCGGTTACCCAAACGCGGACACGGTAACTGAAGGCAAAGAGATATGTTTTAATTTCAGGCAGATTTAAAAGGCGATGTGGACGGCGCATCGGGCCATCCATTAACCTGGAAAATAAGAACATCACCCTGACTGTTTCTGTGATCGGCTGCCTTCCTCCTTTCGTTCGCTGTGGAATAATTCATTACTTAGACCAAGATGGAAGAATAATGCGCTTGATTTTCACTCAAGCGCGTTATTCTTCCATCCTCCCAGCCTCGACATTCAACACTGACCAGGTGAACCACCAACTCAGACGGGACATCCTCGTCGCTGCTGGAGAGCATGGCGGCCTAAATAGGTAGGGTCGATAATCTCCAATATGACTCACAGATAGATGACTGTGAATGCCCACTTTGAAGACGGTGTATTCTTTCATAAAAAGAGATCGGGCCTTCGATATAAACAACGTGCCTTCATCTATATCGCAGTTGTCATAGTGCATGTGCGGACTGCTACATCCCTGCTCGACTGATTTACAAATGCACGTATAACAAGTTTTTTTTTGAAGCCCTCAGATGTCCGATGTGCAGCCCGTGAACCAAACTCGTCTATAATTGGTGAAGCGCCGAGCGGCCGGCCACTACCGGGATAGCTCTTGCGCGGTCGTTGAGGTCTCCGGGTTACCCCGACTCAGACACAATGCGATGTGTCAGCAGGCGACTTTGTGATACTCGTGCTTTATGCTCGGTCCTCTTCGGCGTTCTTCCTCCGTTTTTCCTTCTTTCTTTTTTACTGATCGGCGTTTTTTTTTGTTTCCCAATTTCACGTTTGGCCATCTGTCAACGATTTGGCTGCCTGCACGCAGCCATTACTGAGCGAATGGCGAAGGGCATGTTAGAGGCTCTCACACACCGATCCACTCCGCGATAGGAGAGCAGCGGGGAAGTAGTTTCTGCTCGCGGTGCTCTCGGCGGATGGACGCGATCGTTTGTCCTGCACCGCCGTGCTGGTCAGGATCCGACACAGATCGTGCATGGTAGTAAACAAACTCTTTTTCAGTGGCGCGACGATGTCAGGGTCCCCCCGTGTGTATGCGTGCACGGTTATTTCCTCACCATCGCAAGTATTGAGAAAAGTAGGAAATTTGTTGGCCTAAAGGAGCGGATACCCTTGTAAACAGCAGGCCTGCGCTGCTTTCAGGATTCAGGTAAGACAAGTGGCCTAATTACAGCAGGGTAACCTGTACCGCTTAACTACTGAGCCAAAATGTGATTATGGAGTGAGAGGGCTAAATATCCTGTGGTTGTTTATCTTTTGAGGGGAGAGAATCGGGCAGGACCAAGTGTAAACCTCCTGCTCCACAGGCTGGGTTGAAACTTTAAGGTTTTTTTTGTTTGTTTGTTTGTTTGCCTTTGTTTGAATGGAAGCTGCAGATGTGTTGTCATTCACTTCATAACTGCACACATGAGCTGGTGGTCGACAGATATCCAGCTCCCTGCAGTCAGAGAAGGAGGAGGCTGCTCATGTTTCAGTGTGAACTTGTTCCAATTCACAACAGGCTACAAATGGTTGTAAACGAATGGGGATTTTGTTCTATTACAAATGAGGCACACAACCTTCTAGAGAAGGTTGTAGATGATATTACCTTTGCAATAACGTGTCTTGTTTTGTATCCTGACCCTCTTCGGTTGTGTTAAACACAGTGTGGCTTCTATATTAAGCATGTTTGGATTGTTGTCAGTAGGTTGTAGGCTCTTGTCCTTCTGCATTGGGTCAGCTGTCTGGATTTTTATACAGAGAAGAAATCTGAGGGCTAACATTAACATTCAAAACCCAAGCCTCATCCATATTGTAGTTATGCCTTGAACTTGTCTTAAAACCACTTCTCTCTATCCAGTTAAAACCTGAGCTGACCTGATAGTAACAGGAAATGTGATTTTGACACACAGCACTGCAAGAGGTGAATGACAGGGAACTGAAGAGGCACCGCTGAGGGAATGGCACTCTGTTTGTTCATATATTCATTATAAATGTTTATTAGCGGCCGTGTTTATAGAATTGCTTCACAGCATGAGGCCTGGACTGGCTCATTCCAAGTGTCACATAAAATATTAATAATAATAAAAATCACATGCTTCAGTTGGGATGTTTTCAGCATAATACATGTGGTGACTGTGCATGGCAAAAAGGAAGTAAATTTGCAAAGAAGAATGATGAGTTGTGTTCTTGGTGTTTTCTATGAAAGAGAGCAAGCATCTGCGAGCAAATTGTTGATGTGAATAATCCTAACTCAGCACTTTAATAACATCACTTTTGGTTTGTAAAGCAATGTGAAAATAGTTATGCAGATAGTTTAAAATCAGTTCGATTAAACACGATGAAAACACAGGTGTAAAATTTCCAAAAGAGCTTGCAAGAAAAAGTTGGGTTTGAGCTGAGCTGACAGAGGTCAGTGCTGGAAGCTTAATCTCATTCACTGGTAAGGTTGGATGCATGGTATCGTCACAAATAACGAAAAAATGTATGTGAGGATCATAGGTTTCATGCGTATCTATTTCAAAAGAATCCAGTAAAATAAAAAAGGAAAAAAGTAAAGCTTTCCCCTCCACATCTTCTCCCAGCTATAGTCCGCCAGTCTGCAGCCTACAGCATGTAACTGGAGAGCCTCCAACACCCCGGAGTCTTTCTTCCTCGCGTTAATTCCCCTGCAACGGACCCAAACCTCTCCCACTCTTTTTTTTAATTCATATTGTGGCCGTTTAGAAACCATCACCCACAGCTGACTGTTAATTGACCCGCTGACACCCAGACGCGCACGGACATCCAGCGATACTCGGGGCTAAATTTGTTGTTGTTGTGGGTTTGAATAAAATGTTTTTGTTTTTTAAACGAGGTTTATTACTTCGTTACCCCGATAAGCCTTTTCAGTTTAGCGCACCGTTACACTCTTTTGGTCGCGATCCCCCCCATTCCCCTTGAGCGGCTGGAGCTCGCGTTGCATGCCGGTACCTGCAGTCCTCACCGCTCCCTGCCTCTCCAGCGTTTAATCCTGGGCGTGGATAGCCGAGCACTACATCTCCCATGCTGTCACCGTGCACCCTTCTGCTCCCCCCCACCCCCTCTCTCGCTCTCTCTCACACCAGACTGGAGACTGGAGATACGGAACGGACCGTCTTGGCGACCCCCCCTCTCCTACCCTCCCCTCCTCCCTCCCCCAGCCCCTCGGACTTTTAGGACCGAAAACCGTCGAGATCAGTGAGCAGCCGCGGACTGTAGAGGCGAAAGGCTGGACACGGCCGTATCACAGTCGTGCCTGCACGGTGGTTCACATGCCATCTGGACGAGCAGGTTCGTAACTGTTTGTGTCATTAGAAATCTTTTTATCCCTACAGCTGATTGTCTTGGGGACTATTCAGTATTTTGCGTAGAAAGAGAAAGCCCGAAAGGGGCCGGAGAGGAGAGCAGAGGACAGGCTCGGTGGGTCGGGGGCTCTGATGAATGCCTTTCCACGCCGAAGTGGCTCAGTCGGTCCGCTAAAGGGCCGATAAGAGGGACGGGAGCACTTCGCATTAGGTCGGGGATAAATAACAGTAGCTTGCCTCAACATGCAAACCGCCGGGAGAGCTGCGAGGGCTTCGCGGAGAATCCGCTGCGCAGGGAAGCTGGAAACCTAACGTTGCTGGAGGTGGTGGTGGTAGTGGTGGTCAGCGGAGTTAACTATATTGTTTGCCCCCTTTTCATGGCCACTCCAGCCGCACAATAAGTTGTGCCACCCACCCCTATGGTCGTTCTCCTGCTGGTTACTTTTCTTCCCCCCCACACACACTTATCTGCCAGTAAGTCTGCGCCTCCAGTTTTCTGTGCTATCAGCGGCAGAAACGGATTATTTGTTTGTAAAAACGTCTACCGGCAGGGTTACTTTGTAGGCTGATGAAACGGGCCAGGAGTTTAGTTTGTTTGGCTCTCCCGTTGTTCTCCCCGCGTCTTCGCATTGATGTTCACTTACCTTATCAGGGGGAGATGTGACACATTGTGTGCTCCTACGTCGTAGCCCAGGCAGCCACTAGACAGGAGCGGAATCTCTCGTGTCACTTTGCTATATTTTCCTCAAACATCTGTCTTTCATCTCTGGACCTTTCCATCCCATCCTCTCCGGGTTATTTAGACGAGGTTCAGAGACGCAGACAGCCTGTCTGCTCAGTTTGCGCCCGTGTTTTTGTGCGGATGGACCGATCACCTGAGAGCCAGTTGCCATTCTCTCATTATGGTGACTGCTCGCCATCTCCAGCGAGAGAGAGAGGAGGGAGCGACCCGGAGCTCTCCAGAGTTTTTTCTTGCTGATAATTATAGCAGAGGTAAACGTGTTGTTTTCGGGGTTCCCTAACGCTTCAGTGGGCATGTGTTGTTATTGTGCACTTTTCAGATGTGACATTGGGAACGTGTGTCTTTTGTGCCGTGTACGTGGGCTGGGCAGCGAGCTGACCGGGTGGAAGTAGGCTACATCGGAACAATTTGGCTTCTTCGCGGCTGTTTTTCCTCAAAGGCTTTTTCTTTCTTTCTCTCTTTTCTCCCAGGCTCGACTTTGTGTTGTCCACGGTGTGTGTGTGAGGCTGTCTGTGTGCGTATGCGCGGACTGCTGCATATATTTACTGGCCTACATCAGAGCGGATGAATTCAAATGTTTAGTGGCGGAGTCGACCGCGATCGCAGCACAAAGACAAAGTAGCTGTAAGCAACTGTTGTACGGTAATGTATGCAGACCGTCGCTGCACACAGCGGCATCTGCATCGCTGGATTTCCCTTTTTTCAGTCGTGCTCGCAGATTCCAGCAGAGATTGGCTTGTCAGTCATTATGTGTATCATCTTCGTTATGTTTCACTGATTCAAGGGTGAAGCATTTCCATTTCCCCCCAAAGCTTTGGCACAGATTTTCTTGTTGCACAGTCCCTTTTGTAGTCGTCTCATTTGCTTGCAGATGCGCTCGTCTGCGCTCACCTCTATCTACAGTAAATACTAGGGTCAGTTCCAGCGTGTGTCCCCGGTGTAAGCTGTGTACTTATATGATATGAAGTTGATTCACGCTTTAATTATAATTCCTAATCGTGTGTATGGCCATCAGTGCTTTTTAACTTGTCTTGTGCGAGTTTTCAATAGAAAAGCAGTGAGTGGGATTGTCTGGTCATTAAATCTGGCTGATGAGCATTTAAGGCTGCATGCCAGTAACTGGTCCAGTTATGCATAATCATTAACTATATGCGCACATGCAAAAACCTTTGCTCGTTTCTTGTCACTCGCGGGTGTGCATGACTTAATCAACACAAAACACACACACTGATGTCGGCTCTAACAAAAGATCATTTGAGCAGTAACAGCTGATTGCCTCATGGATTACTGAATGAGCCTGCTGGGGACAGGCCCTGGGTCGCCTTAGGTAGAGCCTCTATTTGAAGTGACTGTTAAAAGCATTTCTCACTGGGCTCCTGCAGTAAAAACCAGGGGTATCCCATTCATGTTTTTTTTTTATCCCAATCTTGTAATATTGAGATTCTGCTGATTCCAGGTCTAATCTAGCATTGATATTTATTTTTTGCACATTTTCCCCTAATGCGCGTGTATGCCCAGGCTGCATTAAAGTTAGCACATGTTATCCTACATAATTTTCGCTTTTTTTGCTAATTGTCCCTTGATGTTCTCAAGTGTAATAGATATTTTTGCTTATTAATGAAGCTTCTGGCACAGTTTTTGTGCTGATGTTAATGTCAAATAAGGAGGTTTTGAGCTCTGCAGTTACTGAGTGAGTAGAGTGTTGATGACATATTGCATAGTGTAGTTGTACATGGTGGCCGAGTTGCACTTTGCAATAATACCACTTACAGTTGACTGTGAATTGTCTAGGAGGGAAGAAATTTCACATTCGTTGCAGTGATGGCATCCTATTACAGTACCACTCTCAAATTAATTGAACTCTTTAGAACAACCTATTTTTTGACAAATGTTTGTAAAGGCAGTTTGCATGGCTAGGTGCTTGGTTTTGTGGCAATGAGACTGAAAACACCTGAGAGATGTGGCTCGGTATTATTGTTCCTATTGTGTACACCTGCTGAAGGGGAAACCTCCTCTGTGTTCAACCAGGACGATTTTGTAAAGTCACAAGCTTGAGCGAGAACCTCCAGTGAACATGTAGACGTAGAAATTGTTATGCCCATTTTTATTACTGAAGACAGTAATAATTATTTGAACACGATTCAACTTTTTGGCTCAAAAAAACTTTGATGGTTTCTCATAATTTTCTTTTTTGTATGATGTGATATTTTGTATGATATGGACTCTGTGGCAGGGAGGTTGTCAGAAGGATTAAAACCATCTCCTTTAATTTCCAACATAAAAAGTTTCAGGAGTACATCATATTTAAGGTTAACTTGCAGAAATGAAATGGAACATGAAAGAGGTGATCATTTGTGGTACTCCTCCAAAAGTTGATTCTGTTCATCTGGACGTAGCGTTTTCAGTGGGAGAAACGTTTCGTCACTCATCCAAGTGACTTCTTCAGTCTCAGCTGACTGCAGGTTTCCCCAGCCTTATAAACAGTACATTTGCATAATGACTGAAACCAGCCCACTGAAGGAACAATGGGCTGAGAGGTCAGTTCCTTAATCATAATTATGCAAATTCTCATGACCATTGATCAACAACCACTGACCAAAACCCACTGATCAAAGACCACTGATCAATGGCCATGAGTACCATTCACCGAGAGTTGGGGAATGGCTTCAATCACATCATTGTAAGATGGCGAAAGATGTACCCTCAGGCCCCCTCCTCGATTCAGAGATGGTCTTTCCCTTTTCACGTAAATGGCCTCCTTGATTCCGCACTCAAACCAGCGTTCCTCCCTGTCCAGGATGTGAACATCCTCATCATTGAAAGAGTGTCCACTGGCCTGTAGGTGTAAATAGACTGCAGAGTCCTGGCCCAGCCATTCCCCAACTCTCTGTGAATGGTACTTATGGTCTTTGATCAGTGGGTTTTGGTCAGTGGGTTTTGGTCAGTGGTTGTTGATCAATGGTCGTGAGAATTTGATTTTGACGTCACTTGGATGAGTGACGAAACGTTTCTCCCACAAAACGCTACGTCCAGATGAACAGAATCAACTTTTGGAGATTTACTTTCCTGGATGATCGAGAATGCATCAAGACATCATTTGTGGTAGTTTCTTACGTGTCTCTGCCAAGGGTTCATTGGATCCTAATCCTTCTATGCTTCAATTAATGCATTAGATCTCATTTTACGCAGTGAATGTACAATGTTCTTTTAGTGAAGAGAGTTCACATTTCAAATGGATGAGCACTGGCAGCTTTCCACATCCCCTATGTGCAACAAAATAAAATCAAAGGGAATAACACAACGAATACGTGCCATCAGTTTACCACACTTCTCTCTGCTGCTCTAGATTGTCTCCTTGTTCTTAGGAAATTGTAACACAGCTGAACTCCAAGCATATCTTAAAGAAAGGAAGTTTTCAGTTGCCCAAAGTTAGTTACTTATTTCTTCTTCTCGAAGGTTTAGTCGAACAGATATTTTCTGTAGCTGAAAGGAGAACGGTGCTAAAGTAATCACAGCAAGTGGTTTTATGTTTTTTCTCTTGTGTGTTTTGCAGCATATCACTGTATTTGAAGGAGAACTCTCACCTGACTGACGCAGATACCCCCTAAGGCATGTTGTGCTAAAGAAACACCTATGCAGGTAATTGGCTTTTTTTTTCTGCTGAAGTTGTATTGCTTGAATAGCGCATCCTGTCCTCTTATCTAATTAACACCAGCCTCATGAACTTTTCTTATTACTCAGGTGGATCCCACACTAATGAATGTAGGGGATGGAGGCACGGTGAGCAGAGAGATCAGTGCTCCAAATAAAGCGTCTGCTAGCATGGTGGGAAATCCCCCCCAGACGCTCCCCCCTGAGTTCAGAGGAGATGTTGCTCTCAGTCAGCAAAATAAGACAACTCCAACAAAAGACTGTAAGACTGTAAAAGCCTGCCCGGACAACTACAACCACAGCCCCGAACTTTCTCCACCGCAACTGCCCAACAATGCACCAATGTCCGGCTTGGTCCTCACCAGCTCAGAAAAGAGAACAGACAAAAGAGCAGAAACCTCTAAGCTCAAAGCTGATGGTTCTGGGGTCTTCCCCACTCCTCAGTGGTCGAGTGGTGTAAAAGTTAGCCAGGAGGATTCACTCAGCCCCTGTCACAGCAATGTGACATCCAATAAGAAATCCCATTCACAAACACAATCTGTGCAAAGTGTCCCACCTGGGTTTCAGTGCTCTGCCATGTTTAAACCAGCCCAGCCTGTTGCCTTCCTTCCCACAGCAAATTTTTCCTCTCCACTTTGTAAAATGAATCTTCCACCAGCATTAGGTCAGATTGCAGCATTGAGAGAAGCCCCAGCCACTCAGTTTCAGAAAGAAAGCCAGCCTCAAAGCTCAGGTGTTGCTGGGCCACCTCTCATGCGGACCTATCCCTACCCGTTGTCTGTGGCCCGGACTCCGGCTGCAGAGAAAAAGACGGGCACGTCGACCTCAAAACTCAGATCTAACCACGCATCAAGTAAGAATGCTAAATCTGTTGGAGAACATAAATCTTTAGCTTCTGTGGTAGCCTCACCAGCTATTGCCCTACCATTGCAACATCCATCATTAACTTCAGCTGCACCCACTCACTACACCTTGTCTCCGACTGCTGCCATTTGCTGTGGCTCTGCTCTGGCCAACATCGCCTCACAGAGCAGAATGCTGAACCATGTAGAGAAAAGCAACAGCATAGATAAGACAACCATGGGCTCTCTAAAAACCACACCTCCTGCAACAGACGACCACACAGTCTGCTCAGTTGAATCAAGAGATGTACCTCTTGATTTGTCCGCCAAATCAAAACGCCCTAAATGCTTAAATGACCCTCCTGTTACTATGATGGAATCCCACAATAATGAGTCAAATCAGAGAGAATTTCTGAATTCAAAGAAGACTCATTCTGCAAATTACGGCTCCGCTCTGCAATACCCCATCTTACCAAACACCCACCGAAATGGATCTCATCAAAAGCAATTAAATAGGTCTCAGAATCACCAGATCCCAGAGGTCAAACCAGCCTGGGGTAAGGGATCTTCACAAGATTCAATAAAAAACATCCCTGGTACATATGTGGGAGTTGCTAGTCCAATATTGGCTTCTACTCTAAGGGGCAAAGATGGAAAAGGGACGTTTGTGGATGAATTCCAGAGTTTTGCAAAGCAGGAGTTTATATCTATAATTGACCAGGGAGAACATCTGGCCACAGGAGGAAAGAAGCCATCCTGTCTGATGAAGGGTAACCAACACACTCACAGTGTCAAGCATGTTAAAAACACCAGCACAACCATAACTAAGAACTGTCCCTCAAAAGGAGCCCTAACCACTGCGTTGTTAAGCTCAACCAATGCTCAAATTCCTCAGAAATGTGGGCCTGGCAAAACAGCGGTACCATACTCTGCTCCCCTTGTCAGTCCAGCTTGGCAGCAGGCATCTCATCTCACATCATCACATCAAGCTTCTTCTAATCATCGAAAAATCACACAAGGATCTCCAAAGACTAAGGGCACCGCAGTTACAGACAGTTGTAAGTTTCCAAGTGCCCATCACAGCCCGTCCAAACCTGAGGATGATAAGTGGGAGAGAATGAAGTCTCCTCTGTCTAACCTTGCGTCCATTGTAAAGCAGCAAGCTCTTGATACAACAACACTGACGGATGAAGGTAATTCCCAAGCATCGCCTGTTGCATCACGAAAAGCTGATGGTCTGAATACACTCACGGGAAATCAAGACATACAATCTAAGCATACCTCTACTTTTGAATACCCACCATGCTGGTCTGTGGAAAAGTGGCCTAGTGCACCATCTCAAGGGGATTTCACTCAAGCTATGAAAAGACATGACAAGGCAAATGCCGCTGAGCTTTTGGAGAATAACACTGACATGCACACCAGTCAGGGAGAGCACATGGGACTTCAGGTGAAGCAAGGCTCCTCAAAGCCCGCAGGCCAGTCTCATCTCTACGGGAGCAGTGCATCAACAAATGGGAACAGGATGGAGAGTAAACTAGCCCAGGTGTTAGAGGGGGAGATATTGAGGAAAGAAAGTGGGCCGTCAGACAGTCCTCCTGGTGACAAATTGGAGGGCATGGCTGCATCTATTCTTACAGGCCAGTGTGCAGGGGGAGGCGACAAGTTTGAGAAGAAAACAAACGGAACCAAAGAGGAGTCGCCAACCAAAGCAAAAGCTGCTGCCGTCAAACAAAAGAAGAACAGTCCTAAGAAGCCAGCAAAAGAGAAATCTCCAACAGATGCATTACAGAAGGCTGCAAGAAGGAAAAAGCAAGAGACAGAAAATACTCCAACCAAAGTGTCCCCTAAAAAGAAGGTAAATTATTAATTCCTATTACTCTCATTATTTCTCTTTGGTTAAATTTGAAGAAATATTTAAGGTAGCAATCGTCTTTTAAGAGTTTAAAGAGCGAAAAGGCTATTCAGAGCTCCCTTTCATATTATTAAGTTATGACTGATGGTTTCACTTTCGAGGGCTTATTGTGAGTCTCTTGCATCCTCTCTGTCACCACGAGAGGCTCATGATCAATAACCTCCAATAGAGCGTGCTCACTCTGTCCCCTGTGTATTTCTGCAGAAGAAACAATGTGCACCTGTGCTGGAGCAGAGTCTGTCAGCGGGAAAACCTTCCCCTCCAACTAAAGAGGCGATTCCAGGGGAAAAGATCAGTCCCAGCAAGGCCGAGCAGCAAACCTGCAACAAATCAGGTAGAGTCTTTGTTTCTTCCTTAATCCTATAGCTTTTACATTTTTTACAAAAATGTAAATTTAATGATACTTTTATTTAGTTAAAAAAAGTTTTGTTGTAGTATATGGTTTGATTACTCTGGGTTCAGTTTCAGTTTTAGAGCTAAGTAACCTGCAGTCAGTGTCTCAGTCTTACTCTCAGCATAGAGTCTGGTGTGAATGTAACAATCAGATGTGATTTAATCAGTTCCAGATAGCAGTCCTCAGACTTTGGAGACTTCAGCGTCTCTCATTAGTCCCGCCGTATCCACCAAGGAGGCCGAAGCCACAGAGTGCTCCTTCCCAAGACTGAGGCGAAGGCGGCGGCGAGTTGATGACGCTCGACTTGACCTCTGGGGCTTTGCGACGCCCTCCCCTCCACCCCCGCCAATGCCTCCTCCCCCAATATCCCCTTCGCCCTCTCTGACTCTGCCCCAACCTGTTCGCCGTCCGAGAGGGAGGCCTCGATCAAATCCTCTGCCGGAACGTACGCTACAGGGCAAGGGAAAAACATCTGGCGCTGAGGGCGATACGCCATCTCGTAAGAAACGTCGGCGATGTCGTAATAAGAAGTATCAGACTGGGGACTACATCACAGAGAAAGACAAGCTGGAAGATGGAGAACACCTCGAAGAATCTAACTCTCTGATAAAGGACGCTGGAGTCCCAGAAGGTAGAGATCAGTTAAAAGTTATCCTGGTCAGAAGGTTAAAAAAGAAAAAGATTCACATATTACAGTATTAAAAGAGAATGACTTGAGAATCAATGAAGTTCAACATTTGAATACAGCAGCTGTTGAATATTTTTATGCAATCCAAAGCTCACTAAATGACCGGTAGTAAGTAGGCATCTAATCAGTTAATCAACTGACTACTTAATTGCTAAAAAATTATTTTCAGCTATTTAAATTATTAATTGTTTTAATTCATTTATTTTTCAAAAACATCAGTGAAAATAGTCAGAAGTGTAATTGAAAATAAAAATTATTGTTACTTGTTTTTTAGTCCTTCAAGCACATCAAACATTAGTTAGAAACAGCCTCACAAAAAAGCCTGAATCATTCTCTTTTAATACCATTATACATTAATCCTTTTTTGGCTGCTGACCATAAAAAGCGACAAAACATTTGGCTCTGTTGGCTCGTGACGAGTATTTGTCATCTTTTCTGACGTTTCATAGACTAAGTGATTATTCATTCTTTAAAAAAAAAAAATCTGATGAATGAATCGGTACAGACAATAATGTAAAGCTCTGTTCTACTCTGTGAAGTAGTCAGTATACATATACATATAAATTTAGCAACAAAAAACTAGTTTGCTGTGTATTCACTTTAATCTTTTCTGATGGTTGGTTTTAGTACAGAAGTAACAAAAATGACCAATTCATGTTGCTTTGATGTTTTTCTTCCATTATAATTCCATATTTATTTGGTCAAAATAGAGCTGAGTAAAGCTTTAAAAAGCCAAAATCCTCCAGATGTTATGGCATTTAAGGTAAATGTTAAATAAAATACACATATTCGTAGATAACTTAGTTACTCACAGGTGACGATGCTGGTTTTCCCTGAGTTCTGAGATTGTTCATGAAAGAAATTTCTGTTTAATGAATTTAAGAATGAATGACTCCAAACTGTCACTTAGCTTGGAGACTCAAGCTGTGTCCATGCTTGTTGCGCACTGCGTTGTCGCTGACAGCTGGTCGCTAGCAGACATTCCAGTCTACGGTTGCCAAGGTAACCGTCTAACGTATTTAATACCCTGTGATAGGTAGTCACTTCAGTACTTAGGTTCACAAAGGTTTTGCTTGGGACCCGCTCACATTGCGTCTCTGGCTGTTTTTTCGCAGTAATAAGATGTTTTAGCTCCGCTACCTTTGCAATAACTTTCTTCTGATTGGCTGCCCCTCGAAAACCAAAGATGTAGAGAGCAGGCAGGTGAGGGTGAGAATCTGTGCTCACAGCTAGAGCTGAGCGCCTGGGAGGATGATGTTAATAATGATATTCCCTCTCGCTGACATGATACAGTAGGACTGTGCAATTAATCTGTGGCATGTTTAGTTCAGCTCCAGGCAAGATGATGGAAAGAGAGGCTTTGGTGAGTAGCAAAACCATCAGCTGTTAGGAATCACCTTGGTTTGGTTTTTCTGAAGAAATTACACAAATAAATTATGGTTAAAAAGTTGAACTTCATCGAGCAGCTCTGTCCCACTGAGGAAAAAGTAGAAAAAACTGTCTGAATCTTGAGATTTTGACTCACAGGTATTATTTATTTATGTATTTACAGATGTCATTATTTTAAATTTTTCCTATGTTTAATATATGTTCTATTCAATTAAATTCAGTTTTATCTATAGCACCAAATCAAGGTGTTTTATATTATATTGTAAGGTAAAACCTCACAATAATACAGAGACCAGCTTGGGGTCTGTCTGTCTATATCTATATATTTCTCTCAGAAGATCCACATCATCTATCTGTTAGTGTGGAAATGACATGCATCGTGAGTGTATATGTAGAGAAAAAGCTAGGACATGGCAGATTTGAGCATAAGATTGTAAAATCAGGGTAGAGTAGCTGGAAAACAGCAGTTTTCTTGTTTACGTGGATAAGATGGCTAAGCTTCCGGAAGTACCAGACAGTCTGATATCAGCACCTAAATTATTCCATTCTCCATGTTAGGCTTGGCAGATGGGGATGAGCACAAAGCTGCATCAGTGCAGTGTTGATAAATGAGTGGTGTGTAAAGATTAGGATTGTTGGTGTATCTCCTGTCTACCACTCAGTATAACGGCAGGTCTAATTTGCCATTACAGTTCCACAGGTGGAACATTGTCCGAGTCCCGCTGCCCCCAGTCCAGAGCCTCTTCCCAAGAGACCGTCAGTCACTCGCTCAGGATCGGTTCGCTACCAGGAGAGTGAAGAATCTCCAGAGTGCAATGATAAGCCTTCAGGGAAGAGGAAGTGCAAAAGCAAACACCTATGTGACAGTGATGAGCCGAAGGTAAGCTGCCGATGCTGCTTGTGGGAGGATAGCCCATCACAGATCATGCATAGTTGATAGAAACAAGGTACAATGGATATACAAGCTTACAGTGCCCCCCTGTGGCCTGATTGAAATCTATGTTTCTCACGTTTGTGATGGCAGCTGGAAGTTCTCTAATCAGTAAATCTGTGTTTTAGAATAAGACCAAACGCTGCAGTTTGGGCAAGAGTAGCGCCTCCCTCACCTTGGATGATGATGGAGCTGATGCAAAAGTACCAGTTAGCCCATCACCAGCTCCAAAAAGTTTGCCATCCTCTCCATCTAAAAAGAAAAGCTCGTCAGGAAGAAGCAGCGGTCCAGATTCTCTGACCAAAAGGCCCGTTCCGCCAGAGGTTCGCCGGCTGATTGTCAATAAAAATGCAGGGGAGACGTTGCTGCAACGTGCTGCGCGCTTGGGCTATCAGGTACAACCCGACACGTTTACTGGTAACAGGAATTTTGACATCAGTGGAAAAAATGCATGATAATCTGACAGTTTATCTTTCCTTCCGGTGTTCTGCAGGACGTAGTCCAGTATTGTCTCGAAAAGGACATCCGGGAGGTCAATCGGCGTGATAATGCCGGTTACACAGCTCTCCATGAGGCGTCCTCCCGGGGCTGGACTCAGATTGTCCAGATGCTGCTGAACAATGGTGCAGATGTCAATTGTAGTGCTCAGGATGGAACACGGTGAGGCTTCAGGCAGCATGACAGTGGCTTTCATCAGAGACTTTATAACAGAGAGATGTGTTACTTGAAAAATCTTGAAATGAGATTCAACCACAGAAAAGATGGTGGTGGAAGTTTCTTAAAAACCTATTTAAAGATAAGCTTTTTAAAGACTTAATTTGGGGCATATTAGTAATTTTTTAAGATTAAACTGGGGATTGTCTACATGACATTTTTATGTCCTCATGACCATTGAAGTTAAACTATTTAGATAATGCTTCAAAATATCTGCCCAGAGGTCTTTCATTGCAAAAGTTTCTTCTAGCAGGACTCTTCTTGAGTTACTTGTCATATGTGTAACCTTTGTAATAAATCTAAGCATGACCCCTGGAAACAGCATGTATAACTAAAGTTAGATGTCATTGTCCTACAGTCTTCAATATTTTCTGTGTAATGTAAAGTTGTGCAAATGCTAAAAGTCTTTTGTGTTTTGTCTGTTCTTCCCCTCAGCCCACTTCACGATGCAGTAGCAAGTGATAACTTACCAATAGTCTGGTTGCTTCTGAACCACGGTGCAGACCCAACTCTGGCGACCTACTCTGGACATACACCAGTCAAATTGGCACATAGTGCAAGCATGAAGAAGTTCCTCACAGGTAGTTCACCCTTCATATTCACCTTTACACCACTGGACAAGATATTAACAGTTTATTCTTTGTTAAATTCATTTTTTTTAATCATCAACAAACATTTGGTGACACAGCAAATGCTTTCATAAAGCTATTTAGAATGAGACGGGAAAATAAATCATTGAAGTTGTAACTTTACAGTCATCCATCAAGCAGTGTGTCAACACATTAGTAAACTCTGCGCCCACTCCCACTGCATCGCTTTTGAGAATTGAACAATACAGGTTACATGAAGAATACATAAGAATTTCAGTCAAATCTTCTTCCACATCCACAAAGAGCCTGACAGTTGTTTAAATCATTGTTTTTGTTGTCTTCCAGTTGAATTTGGTTGTGTACTACTAAACTGAAACAAACTGAGCTCATCAAATATGTCTTGTGACTGATTAGGTGTTGATTGATTTATGCTTAATCCTGTTAGGAATGGTTTGTCAACTGATATCACACAAAGCAGATATGACATTAGATAACAGTCCAGTGCACTTGTGAGTTGGAGAAAATCAGCAACATATGGGTGTGGCTGTAGCTCAGGTGGCTGAGTGGGTCATCTACAAACCTGTGGACAGATGCCTGCCTGACTTTTCCTGGTAATGTGCTGAAGTATCCTTGGGCAAGATGCTGGACCACAACACATCCAAGAGAGTGTTTGTGTGTTTGGATGTTAGAAAACAATTAGGAGACATCACTGTGTGTTTGTTATAAGAACCAGGATCCTTAGTTTTTTGTTTTTTTTTAAGTAACAAGGAGAATTTAAGTAAAAAGCTGCGGTGATGAGCTCTGACATGTCTGTTAAATTTGGAAGGACTTTTTAATAGATTGCTGTTCTGTAAAAACAGAAGAAAAACTTTTCTGAACAAATCATTTTTTGTGCCGTAAGCTTTTAATTCATTTTTATAAATAAGCATTTGGAAGGATGACATATGATTGCTGTAAGTTGCCTCCCTGGAATCAGTTAAAATCTGCTTTCCTCAGAAACTGTTCTCCATCCAAAGTTACTGCTTTGTGTGGCTGCAAGAAAAAAAACCAAAGCCAGCTTGTTATAAACATTAGGGGTGCAACGATACACAAAATTCACGGTTCGGTTCAGTTCGATACTTTGGTGTCACGGTTCGATATTTTTTTCGATACAAAAAATGTTCTTGCCTTTTTAATTTGTCATTTATTAAAATTATAAATATATATTTTAACTCAAAAGTACAGTTTTTAAATTTAATGTTGCTGAAATCTGATTGAGGAATCCCTCATCTTTGGAAAAGAGAGTTTATTACAGAGAAATGGCTCTTTCCAAAATAAAAGCTATACTATACGCTTCTTCTGGGCTATATTCTCAGCAGCATATTAAACATATCAGGTCCCCATAAGGAGAATCCTGTGCTAACGGCTGTCTAAATGAGTCGGGCAAAGTTTGTAGCATGCTTGCTTGTTGTTTTTGTCTGCTTCCACTTGTCTTTGCACTAGGATGATGTCGGAGTAAATGTGCAGTCATATTCGTTGTGTTCCCACTAGTGCCGTCAGCGTTAATCCCGTTGAAATGACGTTAACGCCATAACGCGGCAAATCTCCGTTAAGAAGTTACCGTGGGGGGTTGGACGGTGTCAACACAAGCTAACTGCGCTGACGCACTAGTTCCCACAAATTGAGCATTGCGTGGCACATCCGACATACTGTTTTACTTTAGTCCATGACTCGCTTACCATCAGGGTCATGCTTCACATGAAAACCAAGATAGTTCCAAACGCCAGATCTGAATGAGGGTGGGGGAGGTTCAATTTCGGGTAGCGTTGAGGCAGTTGCCATGTTGCAACGAGCTTAGCTTCTGTCTTGCCAGCTTGCGCTGCGCTCAGTGGATCTGCACTCGACAGTGCAGCCTAGGCGGAGTAGTCGAACGCAGATCCACTGAGCGCTCAACACAGACAGCATCGTAAGTTGATAAAATAAATAAAAAATGTTGTATTGTTCATACATATGCGTACCGAACCGAAAGCACAGTATCGAACGGTTCAATATCGATACGAGTATTGTTGCACCCCTAATAAACATGACCACTTTCATGCAATGCTAAAGGTGTCTTTTCAGCACTTTGCCAGGTTAAACAATAAATAATTCACATAAGTCAGTGTTTGCTTGCTGCTGAATCTGGGTAGCATATTAGTCTCACGTCGTACGTGCATCTCCAGGCAGTTTTTACACATCAACAGTGTTGAGAGAATAGAGTGCGGATATTATCCAGAGTTGCACCACACAACAGGAGATGGATGATGTCAGCCACGTTCTCACTGTACTGTCTGGTTGAGGTGAAGGGTGGCAGCTCAGATGAGCATGCACGAGGCAGGCCACATGACGCATTTTCACTCGCTGTGAATTCAGACTGTCAGACATCACCCCTGCCTACCGAGCAAACACCATTTACTGTCCGATCTCATTTATTAGGGCACTTTGATTGTCATAGACACAAGATTACTTACAATTTTGGGTTCTCACAATTATTAAAAATAATCAGGGTAAATTGTTTGCATTCTATTTCACAGTGAAGTTAGAGGTCCCCGTCTTTGTTTCGTCTTTCAGTTCGCCAAACTTTTAATTTTGTTGCTCTCTACGAGCTCACAATTACACTCCACCAGGCTGTGGCTTGTTTAGTTCAGCTCATATCTCTTTCGTTGTGTTTTATCAAATAATTTTTTGTAGAATTCGTGTTAAAATTTAATGAAAGCCACAGTAAAGAAGACAACTTGGTTATTTTTATTGAGTTTTTTCTGTAAGTCTGTGACTAGTGGTGTTAAATAATTGTGATCTCAGTTTTGACTAAAATAACTGTGTTTATATTTGCCATAATCAAGCAGCTCTGCTGCAGTGCATGTGTGAAAGTGGCTACAGATAAACAGAGAGATGAAGGCTCAGTAGTTGGTACAGAAAGACAGACATGCAGCTCTGATGGCCTGTTTTCTCCTTGCACTGGTAGCTGCACAGAGCTACACAATGGACCGTATCACATGCACAAGCTCTAACTTTGTTTTCTTTGCTGATGGTCTTAATTTAGTCCACTTTTCTTTCACCCTTATACCATTGTACGTTTTGCTTGGTCCAGAACAAGCACTAGCATCAGCCTTCATCTACATATTTCCACGTAGAAGTCATAACATGCAAACAGCCAGAGTCATAAAAAAAAAAAATACCACGTATTTTTTCTTTTCTCCAGAATATTTCACAGACCTGGAAGGCCGCAATGAACAGGATCCTAGTTTACCCTGGGATTTCTACAGCAGCTCGCTGTTCGGTGAGTAACCTTCACGCTGAACCTGTCAGTCTGCTGAATGTCAGCCCATTGATCAATCAAATACCCAGCTTTAATTTGTAAGCATGGTGGCATAAAAGTAATTGAAATTGCATTCCTATGCTGCTCCTGAGTCACAGGGAATGGAAGCCAGTTTATAGACTGGGCTCCAGCTTGACCACTGGCACGTGGAGGGGGTGTTAGCTTTGAGTATTAGCATCCGTGTTTTGTTGTAAACAGCCACAGGGAGCCTGTTATCTAGTGGAAGGGAAGCAGGATTAGAGTTGCATGGAAGGACTGAAGGAGACTAAAGACAAAGTGGTCTACAGCTTCTGAACAGTCTGAGTCACAAAAGATAATCAGGTTTTATAACTGCAGCGGTTTGTTAACTTTTAGTTTTTTTTGTTTTTCATTGAGTAATGCCAGCTATTTCAGTCATTTTATCAAAATCTGCCAGTCAATGGCAGCATGGATATTATAGTTGTCATTGTGCACTTTATATATCCACTGTAGAGGTTTGTATTTTGTTTCCATACAGGTTTAAAGGAGACTTTTATGTTCATTTCCAGTTCAGTGTTTCTATTCATTGACTGAACATGTGCTTCATCCTGCCTGGAAAAAAAGCTGTTTTAGCTCCTCTCCCTTTAAGCCAACTGTCTTCTAACTGGCGCGTATATATATGTGTGTGTGTGTGTGTGTGTGTGAAGAAGAAAAAAAAATTATATATATATATATATATATATGTGTGTGTATATAATTTTTTTTCTTCTTTTTTTTCATCTGCTTTTATATTTGAAGCTGTGACTGACACCATGAAGTGTGTTTATGTGTATTTTTATATGTCACCAGTTGTATGTGTGTAACTGTTGGTATATACTGCCCACTAGAGGGCATGCAGACCTCGTTCATTAGTACAGTAACAGCCAGCTTGTCCGCTCTTCCTCCCTTTCTCACCTCAGTGAACTCTTCCCTTCACAGAGACTGACCAGGAGCCGTGCTGGGACTTCCTGCTGTCTGAGCAGAACCAGGAGTTGGAGGAGAATGTAACGGGGAAGACCGAGCAAGAGTCGGACAAAGATTGTCTTATGTTCGAGTTCTCCTCGGAGCCTCTGCTACCCTGCTATCACGTGCAGGTGTCATTAACACAGGGGTAAGTTCATAACGATGAGAGTTTACTGGCGACAAACCACACGGTAATAAATCAGATTTTTGGGGGGTGATACAATATCAGGCCACTCAAATGTCATCTAAATTTGGTCACCGCTCTGCAATATGCCTAAGAATTACAGCAATTTAGGGCAGATAGGCTATGATGATAGCAGATACTGATGGTTAAGACTTATAAGTAAACAGCAGTTGCTTCAGCTTCTGGTACATAAACATTTATTGGAAATGTACTAAAGATATCTGCATGATGTTCCAACCCAACATCTTTAATGTCATGAGTTGTTATTGTTCCTGCGTGTAAAGGGGAACAAGTACAGGATGATATGAAATATTTCTGCTTTTTTGTCTTCAAAAACACAATATTTAAGCTTCCGTTTCATTGGTCAGGTACTTTAATTACTATCAGATGGTGATGCTAGTATGGGGAGATGTTATTTCTGCAAAGAAAACCTTAATAGATCAGGTCATTGCCTCAGCATGTGTTACCTTTGGCAAATAGGTTATGGGTTTAGTTCAGTTTGTTGCATTTTTGTAGGATTACTCAGAAATTTGAGGGATTTACATGGGGCATTTACCAGAGTTGGGGCTTGGCCCAGCTTAGTAATGATTTGGTTTTGAAGCTGATCTGGATCCAGGACTTTTTGGAAGGATTCTTAACCAGTGTGCAAGCGGGCAAAGTTGGATATTTCCCATCATTTTGGGGCAACCATATTTTTTTCAGGTTATGCCACTGCTTTGTGACACTTGAAACGATATGATACTTAATAAGTGTCTCTGTGGTGCATTAATATATTGTTGCTTTTGTTGTCTGTCTGGACAAAAAACTGGACTGTAGTTTCATGTTTGTTCATTTGACGACGCTTACACCTAAACTGCCAGCTCTCGTGTTGTGCATGCCACCTTCAGCTGATGTCTGATGTTTTGCTTTTGCAGTTTTTGCAACTGGTTCCTGCTGACGGATGTCCTGAAGCGCCTGAAGATGTCTGCGCGGATTTTCCGGGCGCGGTATCCACACTTGGAGGTGGTGAGTTTGTCGCACGCTGAGCTCTGGAGGCAGGTATCGGTCAGCCAGGTGAGCTCCGCTTTGGTTTCTCCCTACAAAAGCAAAACTAAGGAGGAAGAGAAAGAAGAGGAGGACGAAGACGGACTTGTGGATCTGGTGCGTTGTGTACCGGAGCTCCAGAGACTACTGGGTTCCTCGATTCACATCCTACAAGAGGACGAGGAGGAGGAAGAGGAAGAGGTAGTGACAAACACAGGGAAGCCTCACAGCCGATAGCCTCTCTTGAGCTGCGCCCCAGCACCACGCAAACTGTCATTTTGTCAGCCTTCCCTCCAGGCAGCAGCTCAGTGGAAACCTCTCCGTCCGTTGTAACGAGGGTCAAAGATTTTATCTCCAGCTACAGTAACGACTGACACTCCACCGATGACCTCTGACCTTTGGCAGAAGTCATCTGAAGGACCTGCACACAGGAGTTGTCGATGCTGGATAGCAGCTTTCAGGTTCCTATCTATAGGTATATTTGAATACATGAGAACTATTGAGTAAACCTTTTTATTAATTATGTATGTACATGGTAGTGTATATGTATATCTTGCCATCAGGGTAAACACATTTGATTCTATAAATGTATTCTTGTGGCAGAGGACGGATAATGTTTAGGACTTTTTTGTTTTAGTTTGTTCCTGAGGGAAAGCGATATTTTTCGACGGGAGATAATCCAAGGCTTTTATCTTGGTGAAGTGTTGCGTACAGCTAAGACGCTTAAGTCAGGGAGGCCATTGGCCCAGATGGTTTCTCTGTCAACCTGAGAGATCTGGAGACCTGCAGAGAAGAGATCGTGGCACATAACATTCAGACCTAATCACCTGCTCAGAGCCTCCTTTCCATTTTTCACTTCCGGTGTCCTCGAGATCATTTCTGAATGGACCTGATAATTTAAAGTGTTGATTTTTTTTCCTGTGCATTTCACATAGTGAGGCAGGCCCGCGAAAGCTGTTCCGGTCCCTGGTTGCAGTATCAAATAAGGCTGTTTCGGACATTGAGGCGCAGAGTTTGTTTACAGAACTGGACAGACAGTAGTCTTCTCTACGCGTCCTAATACAGAATCCTGTGGATCTCTCTCAGAGGAAACTTTCTACCATCTCTGGAGTCCAGAGGAGCCACGACGGTCCCCCAACTTCCCAATATGGTGTTTCCAGCTCCCAGAGTGCTTTGTGTTGCAGTGTTTTATTTACACTGTTTGTTGTGCTTAATTTAATAGTCATTAATATATTTGATCTCTTGTGTATCTGACAACCCTATCTATGAAAAATACTTTCTATGGTTGGTGCTTCATTCTGAAATGTACTTATTATTAGGATCCCTTTATTCTGAGATTTCCCTCCTTCATTCAAAAACAGTATTTCAAAAACAAAGGAGAAAAAAAGAGAGAGAAAAAAAGCAAAAGTACAGTTTTATTGTACTGGTGCTACACTAGATTTTGTGTTGACAATCAATGAAGTTTTGGTTTGAAGTCACAAACTAACAAAAGATATTTAAGATGAAGAGACTTAAGGTGTAAAGAAAAGTATAGTTTAGTTAAAGAAAATGGGATACAACAAGTGTGAGATCTTCAGAGAGCCTTTTATTTGATTCTTTTATAAGAAATAAACAAGAATAAAGCATGATTGTGAATCACAACTTAATGTCTTTTATGTCAAATTTATGTATAAAGTCCAATTTTGACATATTTCCTGGTGCGACTAATAATAATGATAATAATACCAATATTAATAAGAATTTTGAGTCAAGAAAGGGGCTTCAACTGCTTTACAGTTGAGTTTAGCTCGGTAATAAGCTTTTCCTCCCTTTGTTCAGCAAACAATAAAGCCCTGCCTGCCCTCGTAGTATCTTAATATAGCATTTGTATTTATTTATTGCACCTAAGATTATCCTGTAGCTGAATTGTTGTATTGTCACCTTTTAAGTTGTTAAAAAGTCATTTGTGTGCTCAAAATCATGAACAAGTTTACAGTTTAATGACAGCTGAGCAAACGGTGAGGTATAGTTTCAAAGCTGTAAACCACTCAGCTGACCTCAGCTTCAGTTTGTTCTGGTAACTTCTGTTTACAAGTGTCAGTGTGGGAAGGGATAAGTGACTGCATGCTTTCTAGCAGGCTGCTCTTTGACCCGTCCAGTGATGGTTGTTCCCATCATTGTGGGCTGCAGTGATCATGATTTTTTTTTCTGGCTATTAACAGGTTTTTGCAACAACAACAACAACAACAACTTAAAAATGCTCATAAAAATAAATAACTGACAACAAAGAATTTAATTAGGTGGAAAGAATAAATTATTGACTAAAAAGGTGTGGATACACCTATTCTGTTTATACAGTTTATGCTATATGGCAACCAATTTATAGCTATGTTTCACCAAAAATTAACAACATCACAGTAAAGAATATGGAAAAATGTGTAAAAGCTGTTTGGTTTTTACACAGCGGTTGATGTATAACTTCCAGGGGCGAATAATAATCTTTTAAAAACTAAATCTAACTGGATAACTGATCAGAATAATTTCCCGGGGTTGTTTTGACTTGCTTGTAGAAAGACTTTGTCACCCTGCTGGTGATCTGTTGCTGTAATAGTATTCCTGGTCTGTAACAGAGCTGCAGGTTTAGTCATTTGATGCTGATAAACAAATGTCAGCAAGTCTGTCAGTACTAAAGCTGAAAGCAGCAATCTACTGTCTCTTAAAGCTGTTCCCAGTAATACATTTAAATGTAAGATTTCGATTGACTAGCACTTTATGATTTGTGTGCATATGTTGTGTTTTTTTCTTTGTTTTTTAATCATAGGGCTTAGATGCAGTTGTCAAACAGTCATCAGGGGCATGAATATCGTGGGACTTTGAGCTTTTAAAGATTTATTTTAAATGCTCTTTTATCAAGGTGGAATGATTGGGTGCACAGGTTTGACTTTATTTGGGCTTTTCTCACATCAACAGAGGTTCAAATGTTACATAAACCCATTTAAATGTTTTAATTATAGTAGAACCCTCAGCACCACTGTCTTTTAATTCGACAAGGCCTCTGTGAAGCTCTGAGAAGTTTTTGAATTAGGAATCAATTGGTTGATTGATTAATTCTCTTGGAGAATTGAAGATCTCTTGGAGACCTTTCTAAACAACTGCAGATTCCAAGATCATCAGTTCAAGCAATTGTACGTAAGTACATTTTATTCTGATGTGTCATCACTTTCCCAATATCTGGAAAGACGTCCCAAACTGTCACCCTCGGATTAGAGGAAATTGGAAGTGGAAATTGCTGGATCACCAGCGTCACTGTCCAGAGTGAAGCAAGTTTTACATCTGTGTACTGAGAAGGTGCTGACAAAGAAAGATGCTCCTGCTACAAAATCAACACCTTCAAGCTTGGTTTTCCCAATATCGGCTGTACAATCATTCCACCCGGAAAAAAGCTAAAAACTGTTTAAAAAAATGATCAGTGAATGCAAACTTAAGACCACAACAGCAAAAAGAAGCCTTTGTGAAAACAACCATCCTGCCGACGTCTGTGCTCCCTCCTCATTCAGCATGATCACAGGACCATATGAAAACAGTACATTTCAGACAGAAACTTCTTTAAACCACATCTTATCTCTTCTAACGCTGCTTTTGAGGACATAGTGGTGCTTGTGCTATGACGCAGCTGAGCCAAAATACCAGAAGGTGGCATCGTGCGAGACGTGCCACAACTTCTGCTTAGCCTGTAGGGTAGCTGTTCATGATGGGAACGCCTGCACTGGGTCACTGAACTCCAGATAAAATGGATCTAACAACAACTTCCATTTCCATAAGGGAGTGGGCACATGTTTCTATTATCAGCCCTGCAGTACTGAAAAGCAGCAGCAAAAATGCTTAAAACTGACATAAAAGAGCCATTAAATCTAATTTAATCCAAGTCATCACTTTAATCTTTATGAGATTACAGCTACTTACTCTTAAAAATCTGCATAAAATGAAAGAATGGAAATCAAAGGTTAGTTAATAAGGGCCATATTTATTCTTGCTACAGCACTGATAAGAATATTAGAATATCAGAACTAATATAATACAGCAACTGAATGTTTGCCTGGAGCATATGGGACTCCGTTTCAAGTCTCGGTGCAGATATATTTTATTATACTGATATTCAGCGTGCCAGTTGCAGCCCCTTGCAGGGCCTCTGGGTACAGATGGTCCTAACTGCACTGTAACCTGTACAGTCCTGTACAGGGTTACTGTAGTTCAAATACTGCTGCGACTGGGCTTTATCTCCCAGCAGTGACAGCATGTGGCGGCTGCCAGACTTACAGCACGTTCTGTGTGCGTTCATAACTATAAGTTTTTTCTGGTAATGTTCTTTTTAAAAATGAAGACTGAAATCTGACACCAGTGAAAAGAAAATGCTTTGTGGGTTTGAAATTGAAGTTTCAGAATTTAGACTTTTTAACCGTTTTACTTGTCACGTCATGGAAACTTTATCTGGATGACTCACTGCATTCCAAGTGATCCTTTCACAGAGCCTTTCTGGAGTATTGGGGAATCTTGTAAATCAGGCCTCCTTGCATCATGCTGGAGCTGCCTCTCCTCAGGTCCGCCTTCTTCACCAAGCCCCTGCCATGCCCCTAATGCTCATTGGGCTCCCGTTGTGCACCAGCAAACTGATTGGATAAAAAAAGAGGGCAAGTCAGGACAAGACCTACTCACAAACATGGAAAGTGGAAGCAAGGCCAGGTTTATACATGGAAACACAAAGGGACATGACAGAAAAGGTACATGATTACGAGTTAACTGTGTGAATGTCAGGGGGCTGGGTGGTCTTTCTATTTAATTTAAATTACAGCATGATCCTTCTGCCAGCATGCCCCTTTTCAGGTTGGTGATTATTTTGCCCTCCTGTGTATTATTTGTAATGAAAATGAGTTCCCATGAAAGTGTCTTGCCTCCCTTTGGGTTCACTGAGGACATCTGTTGTCTGTTAACAGTGCCTCCATCAGGTTATGTAACAGCCCTCTTTCAAAAAGGCACAAGAGGGAAGTCCTTCTCAATGAGTCTGCATGTAAGGCTCTGTCTCGATACTTCCTTTTCTCTCGGTCCCCATTGAAATAGGTTCCTTAAAAGATTGCTTTAAAAAACAAAACAAAACAAAACTGCTGACCAGAATCTTAAAGGTGCAGGAATAAATGTTTTAATCTGTCCAAGTGGTGCTTTGATTATCTGGCGATTGTTTTAGTGTTCAAGACAGATCAAACCTGCTTTCATCCCGTGAGACTGCACAGCCAGGCCTTTTGTTATGATCAGTAGGATTTAAATTAACGTGTTCACTGTCTGCAGTCTGAGTCTTCTCCGTGTGTCTGTATATGGCCGTGTTGAAGCGTACTGATAAATTGTAGTAGGCCTATTTTGAAACGACTCTCTAAGAACAGGTGTTAAATGTCCTGTGCGCTGATGTGAAGACATCCAGTGGTGTTTAATTCCCGACTCAGTGCTTTGAGCCCTGCGGTTCTAAATATAATCCAATGGGGAAAATTGCACTGTCGTGCATTGCCCCTTTGCTGTGTTGCAAAGAGATTGACCTTGTCCAGATATCTGAGTCTGCTTCTGCATGCAGCCAACACTTCAGGCTGCATGCACGTCTGGAACACAGTCACCCAGACGTATTAATGAAATATGGTTACAATTTAGAAACCATGAACTTTGAACTTTTAGCTACATAAAGGTCAAATAAGCCAGGAGACTACAGTGTGGTGACTCATCCTGAATATTGTGTCACATTTTGCCCAGTTTATGTTTCAGATTCATCTTAAAATACAAAAAAAATGTGTTTGTCTTTCAGTCTGTAGACAACAGACTAAAATAAGACAATTCTTCATCAGATTTGTTAGGAATAAATCCTTAGAGTTATGCAATCTACATCTGTATTCAGACTCTTCACTTGGAACTCAGTGAAAGCACCTTTGTCAGCAGTGCATTGAGTCTTCTTGGGAATCTTAATACAAGTTTGGCACACATTTCTTCTGGAAGTTATGTCAGAATAGTGTTAGTGCACAGTCATTGCAAAAGTTTTAGTTAGTAGAGGGTAGTTTACCGCTGCCTAGATTTCTCCATCTTGTGAAACGAGGACTAAAGTATGAAATAAAATGTGATCTGTCAATTCCTGCATCGTAAATGTTGAATGTTTTTATACTGGAGGTGCGCAAAGTCACTGGATGTAAGAAGAATGTAATATATTTTACTAGGTATTCTTTGTATTTAATTTCTTGTGGAGTTGTAGGCCACAGGTGTGGATTTAACATGAAGTTTATTGCACCTAGTGACTTGGTGATGGTAGTAGGACCTATGTAGGTGTACTGGTTTGGATGACCAGCAGTCTTATCACCCCAGACACAGAATAATATCAGGAATGAACCAGGAGCTTTTCAAAAACCACACCTGTACTTTTTGGTGGTATGCTTCAGGTCGTTAGCTTATTGAAATGTTAATCTCAGCCTGAGCCTGAAATCCGCAGCATGGTGGTAAAGGTTTCCACTTGGAATTGCTCTGTGACTAATAGTCCTGACTACTCTTTCAGGCCCGTTCAGAGTAAAACATGTTCACAGCATGATGCCGCCACCACCTCGCTTGACTGTAGACGGTATTGCTGAGTCCATCTTATTGCCCTGTCTCTTACAGCATTGAAAAGTTGGACAAAGTTCATCCTTTATTTCATCAGATCAGATTAGTTCAGAAACCTTTTGGCAAACTCCCAGTGAGCTATCGTGCATTTTATTGAGTACTGGCAATCATTTGGCCAGTCCAGTGGTTTTATGGTAGATAATGGTAGTCTCAAATCTCCACAAATGAACTCGACATCACAATCACTGTGACCATTACGTGAGCAAGCACTGAGACATCTGCAATACTGTGCTGTACTGCTGCAGTATTACTTGTGCTGTATGCCATATATGTTGCGCTATGACTGTGAGGCCAATGTAGTATATATATCCAAGTACACTGCCTCACCTAACAAAGCCATTGGACTTCCTTCAGATTTGACGACAGCATGATCTTATATTGATGATGGAAGAGTCGGATCCCAGCGTAAAGTCTTCGACAGCACATTCCTAGGATTTCTAATGGGTTTAAGCTCTGGACTGTGATGGGCAATCCATATGGAAAAGTGATGTTGAAACACACTTTCACAAACTGAGCCCAATAAATCCTGGCATTGTCACCCTGGAATACGTCTATTAGAGAAGAAGAAATCCACTGATGGAAAACCTGGACATTCAGTATATTCAGGTATTCTTAATTTTTTCAGGCACATAACGTTGAACCTACGCCTGACCAACTGGAGTGACTCCAGATCACAACGCTGCCCCCACATTTATGATGGGTGCATCACTGTTCAAGTGGAAATATTTTAACTTTTATTATTAGTCACAAGTTCAGATGTTGATTAAGCAATCTCCAATCACAATCAATCAAGATTTTTTTTACAACCACATTTTTTCCTCGGAGTTGGTGATTTACCACTATCCTTCCAACCCATGGATTACCATCTTTTGAACAGCCACTCGATATGTCCTGCGAGATGGTTGTTAAAGAAATGAGAACCTTCTCGCTGTATTAGTTAACATTAAGTAACCTGATGCCAGACCAAACATATTGATTTTAATTTTATATTTATTCAATTAAATGAGGGTTGGAACTTTCTTTTTTTCCACCAGACATGTATTTAGTAAAATGACAATAAAGCTAATGACAATGACAAAAACATGGTATACAGGTTACAGCTAGATGGGATCTTTCCACTTGCACTATAGAGAGCTGCAGTGATTATACCTTTTATTGGTACCTTTACATAATTAATGTTGGCTAAATACAAACTGTTTGGCATACAGTAAAAAATAAGTTGGTAAGCTAGTTGAGTTATAAGTTTTGAAGTTATTTAGCAAGCTAACCAATTAGCATATACATTTTGCTAGCAGTAACATTAGCTAGAAATATATGAAAATACTGCTACCTTGATCCATGCTACAGTAAACACTTACCTGTTTATTTTATGGTCTTCATCATGTTTAATACAACACATTCATTTAGTAAATTATGGTACACAGTAGTGTAAAAACTATCACCAAAGCAGGGTATCATTTCGGTCAGGTTAGCTTGTTTATGAAAACCATACATGTGTGACGTGTCCTTGGTTTACCTGATTTTAAAAAATGGTCATGGCGACAGCCCAAATGCTCAGCTTGAGTTTCAAAAGTAGGACTTCACAAACCAGCGGGTGATGTCCATCTTTTAAATGCAGTCCTCATACGTAATATAGAAGCTGACCTTAGTTTCCTTTGTTCAGCAAGCATAATACTCTTTGAAGCCAGATCAGGTTTTTGTTCTCTGTCCTTAAGTTTGGGTTGGAGTCCATCAGTGACATGTATGCTAGTATTGCTTGAGGCCCTGTGGGGGAGTGAAAGAGAAGCACTGAGACAAGGGGCTCTGAGGTGAGTATAAACCAAACATCCTCCGGATTTTACATGGAAATAAATCCACAGGCTGTTAGAAACAGTACAGAAGGTGTCATTATAAAGGGAAATTAGAATACAGTCACATACTGGCAAGACAAAAGTACAAATAGAAGACAAAGGTTACCAGAAGAGCCTATAATAGAACAGAAAAAACTTCAAATGGGTTACACTGTATATTGCTTGCACTTGGATGACGTTCCTTATTTTAACTCATAAAAACCCTTAATTTAATTTTACCAATCTCAAAACTAACTAAAGTGCCATCCGAGTAAACCTGAGAGACTGCACGCTGTATTCATAGCTACAAGTTTAAATGAATTCAATACACAAAGGCACTTCTGTTGTTTGCATCATATTTGACGTCACGTTTCTCTGTAGAAAACAAAAGCAGCTGAGATTCTGAAAAATTTTAGCTTAAAACAGCCACATGTTACAAACACTGATGTTTGAAATCTGATCATGGGTTTTCTGAGGTATGTATGGGTTTGCACCGGCTCCACTGACAATAGATGCCTTCATGTCAGTGAATACACTCACACAAACAGCCATGCTGTTGTCCCACCCCCAGTTTAATTCAAAAGAACCAGCGATGGATGCACAACCTTCACAGAACTCAGCTCTTTTAGCTCACTGGCAGGATTGCTATCACCTGCCTGACTTATAATTAGAGTAAACTGGAGACATGAGAAAGACTCAATAACTGTAGAATATATCTTTACTTTGAGTAATAGATAATAGATACTGATATTTTCTTAATATGTGAGGTCTTCAGTTCAAAGAAGGGCTGAATCAAGATGGTATAAAAAAATTTGCCAAACCAAACAAATGGTTTGAGCATTGAAACTATCTTCAAAATTAAATGCTCAGTGCTGACCGTGAGGAGGAATTTGCAAGGATAGACTCTTTTCACTCTGGATGAATGACCTTTTCCACCATAGCCATTAAAATGTGTCTTTTGTCAGAGGGCAACCCTCTAAGCAGACATATTGACACCTTTTGAGCAAAAACCCTCGGAAGAGTAACAAGAGTAATGTTTAGCCTTGAGGTTGTTTGTGAAAAACTGAAAGAACTTTTGTCTCTTAGAGTGCTGTGGTTTCAATTTGGGAAAACCATGAAGATGAAAAGGATCTGAATGTTATATAAAGGATAAGAGGTGTGTTACTGTGATCAGGAGCCATTGTCCCAAATATAGGGAACAGCCGGCAGTGTTAACACCAATAACAGGTACAATCACTGTCTGTGTTTTGCATGCTTCCTTTTTAATATTTGTTGGGGTTTTTTTGTATTTTTTTATTTATTTTTTGCACATGTCTCTCTATGTGGTGAAATCACACACAATGTGAAAGCTCTGAAAAGATGTCTCATGGGTGAACTCAGCTGTCGCTCCTTTTCCTGTTTATGCCCACGTTTTAACCTGTTAGCACTTGACTGCTGCTTAACATAAAGCACTGCGACCGCTATTTGCTCATACAGAGCCAATGGAAAGGGGTCTTCAGCTTAGGTAAACATGCTCTTGTGCGTCTGTGTAGTCCAAAAACCCAGCGGCACATAGCTCAGAGTGGCTGACACTATAGGACAAGTGCTGATTGGTTCAAAAAATGGACAGGAATGCAAATAGGAGCTACAATGGATTTGATCACAAACAGGAGAAACATCAGAAATCAAAGAACACAACATGATACGCGCAGACAGTGGTTTCAGATTTTTGTTAGAACTTTGCTCTTATAACAGCACAAGAAAGAGGAGCCCATAGACTAGCTGTTTTTAACTGTTTTAAACCGCTTTTTTAGTGGCAGTCTGATTAGGCTGATTACCCAGAATCCTTCTTTTTAAATGTATATACAGACAACCGCAGACCTGGTACCACAAGTCCTGCATTTGTAAACAGGGCAGTGATGTCCTGATGGAGGTTAAGAGGTTAACTGCCTCTATTTTCTACATTGCAGCACAAAGTCCAGTTTTTTGAGTGCATAGCCAAAGTTGAAGCTAAAACGTTTAAACTGTTGAATACTGCTTTAGTGCAGCTTTGCTCAGGAGTCATTAGGTGGTCAGTTTAGAGACTCACACACTATGAGAGTCTGTAACATTTATTAAAATACTGATCGTTCTGATTAACTGATTAGACTTGGAGCAGTTCTGATTGGTGGATAAAGTGGCAGCTTTAATCTTATCGCTGCCCTTTATGACTGACTAAACTGTACTCCTCAGCTGTATTTACTGTAACTGTCTCTTTTATATATTTTATATTTTATATATTTAATTTAGTAACTAAAGAGACTAAAATGACAGAGGAATACTTCTTTGTCTTTTTCACACCTAATGGGAAATAATTCTGCTTTTCAATCATTGTTATGGAAAACAGGTTAACCTGATTCTGTCAACTGAAGTGTTTTGGGGCATTTTGGGTCCCCCTCAAAGTTTCTACAACAGCATGTTACCCTGACATGTACTCTAGCCATATTTCACAATAAAACATGACAGTGTAATGGAAAATGTTATTAATATTTCAAGGGTCATACAGCTTTCCATGATCCTTTCCACACCACTGAGTTTATTCCTGTGAAATTAATTAATTAAAAAAAATGCAAGGTGCAGTATATTTGCAATCACAAAATGAAAATAGTATATGACTCTTTATGTGAATCATGAATGACCTAGCTTAGTCACTTGATGGTTAAACCTTTATCATCTACAGAAAGCATACAAAGACTTTCAAAGTAAAACTGTCATGGTGAAATGGAATTAAAGGACTCAGGTGCGAGACTCCTTGCAGAGTGACAGTGAATTTATTCACAGTGAAAAGGTGAGTCAATAGTTCGAGTCTGTAATCCAGAAAGAGCAGTGCAGTTATACGATGACTTCTCCCCGCAGTGACAGTGCTGTAGTAATCCAAAACCGCTCCTTGTGACGGCTCCTCCTCCGATCTCTGAATCCTGAGGGCAGATGAGAAAAGCACACGCACTGTAATACAACCGTCTCTCTTTCACAAGCTGAGTATACTAGCCACGATTACGCTACCCGGTTTAGTTCAACGTTCCAGCGTTGGTTGTGACTCGACTGCACCGTTAAATAGGGCTGCTTCAGATCAGTTGTAGCCGGCGAAGTAATTACGTCCAGGTGCGACGCTTCCAGCTCCGGACCCACCCCTCGGGTCAGCTGCCGTGCCGTGCCACGGCTTCCAGAGGTACATGTCTCCGCAGCAAAACACATGCACAAGATGGAGAGGAGACACGACACAGTACACACAAACACCCCCAAAAAGTGGCAAGGTAATCGGTGAGGACCACCTAACCGTGACAAAAACACTCAAGGGCGTAAGGAGGAGTTCTTTTCCCACTCATTCAACTCCTTTTGGAGAAAAGGAAAAAGCCTTCCCACTGTAGTTTTTCCATTTCTTCTCTTCACTTCTGCTTGACCACATTGAAACAAGCACATACTGAACTTTTTGCTTTTTACTTAGTTCTCTACATTTATCTGATAGCTGCACAGAATAAAACGTCTCATGCAGAACAGACAAACAGGGACATTTTGCCCAGCGAATGCTTTATTTTTAAATGCTTAAGTACATTTCTGCTGATTATGCTTCTGTGGTTTGTGATATCTGACTGATATCGCAGTCTGATTCTATCACAGGAAGCTTACTACAGCATCCAGAGCATCTTAAAACCTGCCTGATACACGGAAGCTGGCAAACGTTTTCTGATATTACATGCATATATGCACGACAGAAGCCTGTATTGACCTACATAAGCAGCATATAAAGCGACAGAGTAATAAGCGTGTATGAGCAGCAGACACGGCCGGGTGGAGGGGATTGTTCACTCACAGAGACACTCTGTGTCAGGCTGTAAGCTGCTCCAGCTGGACTCGACACCCACCCACTTGGCTCTTATGTAACCTCATACGATCCTTCCCAGTGTGTTCTGTGCAGGGCTGGCACATACTAATCATGTTGTGGGAATCAGTGATAAAAGGCAGAGTGGCGTCTACTATGTGGTTTAGTAGTGCAGCACCATGAGAGCTGTATTCCGAGTAAAACTAAAACAATCTTTAACCTGCTCTAAGGAATTTTCACTTCGTGTGTCAGTTTCACCAGCAGCAGCAGCGTTCGTAACCCAAACAACACAAAGGTTGATATTTTGCCCTACAAATCGGCAAACGCATCTAACCAGATCAACCGCAAGGGTTTCGATGCAGCTGAAGAAAAAAACAGGAAGTGGATGGTACTTCTGTAAGCCTC
Source organism: Rhamphochromis longiceps (assembly GCF_057381845.1). NCBI lineage: Eukaryota > Metazoa > Chordata > Actinopteri > Cichliformes > Cichlidae > Rhamphochromis > Rhamphochromis longiceps. The sequence goes on from NC_140558.1 coordinate 39,217,045, forward strand.
CGCCTAAAGAACATGGTGTTCCCAACGTCACAGCTGCTTCCCCATGCTGACAAATCAGAGAGCTGTGGTTAATGTTTGTAATGTCTTACACACTTCACATCTCCTCCTTGTGAATCTTGTGGTCCTCTTTTTGCCTTGTTTTGTTTTTGTGTATGTGAGTCATAAACATGCTCTGTGGTTCATCAGTGTGAGCTTTCCGTCTACCATTCACACTTCCCCTAACTCTCTGCCTGCCACCATCCTCAGTCCTCTGTCCTTATTTCACCTCAGGCCTCTGGCTACAAGCTTCAGCTCCAGCGTTCCCACATCCCGTCTCTTTTTGAGCATCACACCATCAATTTGCCATTTTGTGGCCATGTTTTGTACATTTGGCTCCATACATTTCTAATGTAAACCTGCCTAACCCATCTTGTTACCTGATGGCTGTGAAAGCACCATTTTACTGAATTCATCTCATTTAGTGTGGACTGGGATCAGAGCGTGTCCCCAGTGACCCTCTCCCAGAACTGTCTTGATAGCATTGTGCATGGATTGTTAAACAGGGCTTTTGGGTTTAGGCCAAAGGTCTCTGGACCAAACGTCTGCGTGAACAGACTGCTAAAACCAGTATTTCTGTAAGTTATTCACACAGTATGACACAAAAAGACACACTAGGTTCACAGACACAAAAACTGACCTCAAAGATACAAAACGACTCCAAAGTAAAGCAAAAAGGCTTCAAAGAGACACAAAGCGTCCACAAAGTTAAAGAAATTGACCACAAAATTAAACAAAACCACAAAAGTGACTCAAAGCTTATTCAAGGACACACAAGGCTCCCATAAAGTTACACAAAAAAGACCAGAAAAGGATTTTATACAGACAAAAATCCCCACAAAAAACACAAAACAACCACAACCAACAAAATGACTTTACAAAATAAAAAACACCAAAAATGACCACAAAGAGACCCCCAAAAAACCCACAAACGCAAAACCACTTCACATGACACAAAATAACTTCAAAGTTAGACAAAACCTTTTAACAGACAAACAAATCTACCATAAAGTTACAGAAAACAACGACAAACTTCAACTTTGACTTTACAGCCAGAAAAAATGTGAAAAAAGCTTCAAAAAATATGTAAAGTGACCACAAAAAGAAAAAAAATATCGTGAAATGATGACTTTATTTAAAAAAAAAGGAACACAAAGAGAAAAAACAACCGCAGGGTTACGCAAAAATGACTACAAATAAGACACAAATGTGCAACAAAGTTACACAGAACCACATAGGGACACAAAATGTCTTAAAGTGACATAAAGCAACCACAAAGCAACACATAACTTTAAAGATACATGAAAAAAACAACAACAAAGAGAAGTGAAATGACAATAAAAAATACGTATTATAACTATAGACATAAAATGATTTCCATGACACACAAAACAGCCACACATATCCACAAAAACACAGAAAAATGATCACAAAGTTACACAAAATGTCTTCAAACAACAAAAAACAACTACAGAGGAACTCCGATGTCTCCATTTGACATAAATTCATGATGCTGAACAAACAGTGTAACCAGTAATAATGTCCCTGAATGCACCTGGGCCTAATATATAACTGAAAATAGTCTTGAGCCTACAAGCCGTAGCCATTAACTGAAGGTGAATATATTCAGACATTAAAACACTGATATCCTAATTAACAACAGTTCAAAGATAACATAAAGGTAAACAACAGAAGTCACGTTTTTTAATCAGTTCTGTGGTTACAGTGTTGACTGTGGCCTGGTTCCAAAGCTGCACTTTCATACAAACCTCCTTGAATGACTGACCGACTGCGACTGTGGTAACTTCCTTTTTGCTCAACATCGTGCAAACTTGATCAAGAGCGCTGTCGTGAGTTATGAACAATGTTACTTTTTAGAGATGCCCGCTTTCCCCCCTCGTGGATGTTTTCTCCGACCACGCTCCTCTTGTGCAGTCAGGCAGAAGTCGCACACGCAGAAATGTTAATGACATCAGTGAACGTGCCGGTTCACATTATCTCTGCAGCACAAGGCAGAGCATTGTAGGTCTCGACGCGGGCTTCACATGAGACGATTTTACGTCAGGGCAATGCCTAGCAACCGTAATTCTGCTGCATGCAGGCAACATACAACCGCATCGCATCAACAACAGCCAACTTGTTTGGATAACAAGCAACTGTTACTTTGGGACCAGCTGCAAACATGCTGGAGGGCTTCTTCAAATGTAGTCTCAATGACTCAAGCACCTGAGTTAAGGTGCAGCATACGCACTTTAATTTTAATTTGAACACTTTTTCACACATTTATTTATCATTGATGTTTTAAACTCAGAGTTAAAATATGTCCTCGTGGATATCTTAGCGAGGTTTGTGACGTGGGTCACATGCTGACAGTAGATATAGCCGCCGAGATTGCCTTTTTATTGCAGGGTTACGTGCAAGATCAGCTGGCGTGATGCAGGTTAACCTATAACCTGCTGGAACAATAAATACACTGATTTCAGCTTGAAGTCTCAGCGGCAGTAATCTCGCACCTTCTGCTGTCTGATGAACACTTTTACTTTCTGTACTTTTTGTACCTCTACCCAAGTTCAAACCTGAACGGCAGAGTATTTGTAGATGCTGGTAACACTGCTTTTAACCTCTCGTTAGTTTCTCCTGGTGACAAAATTGCATTTATATTGTGCTTTTTCTAATCTTACTGAGCACTCAAAGTAATGATGTGTGATTAACTTGGGGTTCAAAAGCTTGTAATAATTGTAAATATACTTGTATTGTGAAGATATTTTGTGTGATTCATATTTATACTTTGATACCTCGTACTTATTTTCATATCTGCATCTCGTATTTTTACAGCCTTTTATTTTATTTTATGTTCATTTGAAGCTGCATGCTGTGGGTCATATTGCAAAATTAAAAATAGAGTTGCATATATATTACAAAAAACCCCCATGAAGAATAAAACTACAGCGTGGGTTCTTTTTGAGCAAATCACAATGTTTCTTCCACCATTGATAGAAAGGTGAGAGCCTGTGTGAGGCCTTTTCTTTGACTTAAATAAATGCTTCCTTGGTGAGAACTCAGAGGTTTTGAAACGTGCTGGCCTATTAAAGCAAACATTACAGTGAATGTGCTAAGGTGTTTGCTCAGGGAGCAATGTTGTCACCATAAAAACGTCAACATGCAGGTAAGGAAGTGATAAGAGCAAACATGTTGTAGGTGCGCCAGGGAGATATTGTATATAATGGTACTGTAAGAGCAGATCTAAGGCTATATTTGTGATCATTGGTGCTCCTGTGCCTGTGTGAGGTTAAATTGACCTGCTCTGTCTGGCTCTTTATTCGCGTCAGACTGGAGTTTTACAGCTGTTGAGCAATAGAAATTGCTCCTGGGAGAAGTGACAGCAGCCGCTGCCACGTCTCCAGTCACGCAGCCTCATGCTGGCAAGCGGAGCTGGGCAGAGATCTGCCATCCAAGCAGTCCTTTCAACACCAAATGACTGCCATGTCCCTAGGTCTGCCGGTCACGTTGCCAAAAACACGTTGGAACACCCCACCTGTGCCAAAAATATCAGATATCTGAAGAACATTTACACTGGGGTTCCTTTTTATAGACACAACTATGATGAATTAAAACGGATTATATAACACAAAGAGCCATCTAACATTTGAAATATAACCCAGCCAGTGAAGCATAAAGTGTCACCGCCTGGTGAAACAGCACTTCCTCATCACCGCTGTGGAGCATCTTGAAATCTGCAGTGTACTCAGCGGTCACAACCATTTGCTCTTGGGTTTCTCAAGACATTAACGTGACCTGGGAGACTTTTGCAATCCGAGCTGTATTACAGAATATCAGTGTCATGGTTCAGACCATTGGAGATTTGTTTGGCTGGAAAACAACATTACAAGGATTTCACTAGTTTACAGGAAGAAATGTCTGACTAAACAAATAATTTAGTGTAGTAAACCCTTGATTTTTTAAAATAGAATATGTTTCAGACAGTTTGAGTGCTAAAAGATAGTTTCCCTGGTGTCAGAGGTTACTTAAGACCTGCTCCTACCTAAGAGATTAAAATATTTCACAAGCTAAATCCTTAAAATCTGAAAAATCTGTGATGTCCAGGATGTACCCTGCCTCTTGTCCACAACAGGATAAGTAGATAAATGGTTAAAAGGATGGATGATGGAGGGTGGGTTAAATATAAATATCTTCAATGTACCAGTGGCTGGACAGAGCTGGACTCAAAGACAGCACAGGAACAAGCTCTGAAGACAAGATCCATAGAGGCTGGGGTCTACCACACGATGCAAGACCCCAGGTGCAGGCTGTGTAAAGATGCCCCTGAGACAATCCTGCACATAACCGCAGGGTGCAAGATGCTAGCAGGCAGGGCATACATGGAACACCATAACCAAGTGGCCGGCATAGTGTAAACCTGCAACACTTGTTTTGTAGCCACATGCAAAGCTGTTAAAACAAGCAAACTTCTGAGCAAACATTTGCTTATATAGACATTCAGAAGTCTGCATGGGCACAGAGCAACATTACTGTAGCTGTGTTTGCACAGTTAGATCACTAATTTGTTGCCAGGCAAAAGACACCAATTTGTTGGTGCTACTGTTCACCACCACAGGAGCACACGGAGCAAAACAGGAATTTTTCAATTAAAGAACTGGGATAATACTCAATAGTTAAGTCACTCACCTGATCTGAGGCCAGTAGAACAGCTTTTCAGTCATTAAATACAAAAGTGAATGCCGAGAGACCCAAATTCAAGCAACAACTGAAGCCGGGCAGAGGAAAAGGAGCACCTCAATGGAGGAAGCACAGCAATTGGTCATGTCCATGGATTTCAAACATTGGGTAGTCATTGTCTGCAAATGATTTTCATCCAAGAATTAAAACCAGTCCTCATATTTAATATATTAGTTTGTCCAATTAATTTTGAGCCTCTAAAAATGGAGTGCTGTGCAATAACTCCTGAACAGTTAATTCAAAACATTTGCAAAACCTCCAGATTTGGGTTACAAAGGTAAAACTATGAAAACTGTGTCTTTGTCCAACAAATTATGGACCTAACTGTATATAACTGGACATTGTAATTCCAATATCTACTCTTAAAGCTCAGTTTTCGGTCTCCACCAGCTGTTTACTGTGTACCAGCTAAGAACTCCATTATATTAAAAGCTAATCTCTAATCATTTGATGGTGTGTACAGTGGATTTTTACAAGCATCAAATTAAAGCAAAGTTAGAAATAGAATAAAAATAAATGAACAGACAGGCAAACATGCCCATGGATTTATTTCTTAGTTATAAATTAGATCAGTGTAAAGGTTGCATTTCTTTTTTTTTAATTCCCCATGTGGTCAGCTGTCACCAGTTGGGTTAACCCAGTTTATCTGAGTGGGCTGAGGCACACTGACCAGCACAGCCATTTTGATTCGCAGCCATCTGTGAGGCCCATTGTGAGAGGAGACAGAGGAGAACTGCAGCCTCTCGCCACAGCACTTTCCATGCAAACTCCCTGACCCCAGCGTCCTCGCTGCTGCTCGCCAGAGGAGCGCCAGTGTGTTGGACCCACTGCTTCCTGGATGGCCCTCACCACATTACAATCTCTTAATCACTGCTGTGCCTTTGAGAGAGAAAAGAGGGAGGGGGAGGGAGTCTCTGCAACTGGATTGGCTGCTCTTGGTGGAGCTGTTGCTAAGGGGAGGGCTTTACTCAGCGATGGATGGATTGATGGATGGATGGGCTTCTGGTTGGAGCAACTTAACATTTAGATCAACTAAATGTGATGAAGCAAATCTTCCAAAACTACTTGAGGTTCAGACCATGTTCTCTGTCACCATTTGCTGTTTTATTATTTATCAAATTTGTCTCACCCAAATAAAGTCTTATCAACCGTGATGGCTCAGTTTGCTTTACTGCCACTTGTCCTCTTGCAGCTACCATTTGTACAGTGTGAGATTTGAACTTTGTTTCAGGATTATTCAGTTCTGATGGGAAAGTTTAGGGTTTAACATTCTGAAACCGATTGTTGGCATTTTGATTTCAGCCAAGTCAACTTTAAGGATTTAATTGCCTAGTTTAAGATTTAAGCAACTTGGCCTGAATATGCATTGAGGTAAGAGTCCAATTACACTTTTAAAAAAATATAAACTTGTGCCCATGTACTTTAGATGATATACTGAAGTGCTTAAAACAGACTCCAGGCAAGTTGCATCAGATACAAGATTAAATGGTGTTGAGATCCCAGCACTGCTTACTCATTTAGTGCCAAAATTGCCACGCCCAGCTAAAACCCTTCTAGAATTATCTTGCAACATCCGCATACTCATGTTAAAATATTAACATTGCACAGGCCGGACCAACATCTATACGTTTTAAGGGTTTCCCCTCAGAAGTTTAGCTAAAGTATCATCTTTCGCCAGGAATGTCACATCAGAGACTAGTTTACATCTGAGCAGAGATTGAGGTAAACATCTATTTATAGGCAGGCTACTTGAGAGAGTCTGAACATCCTTCCTGTTACTAATGACAGACAAGACAAACATTATTAGCTTCATGTTTATTTCCATTTTATTGCATCAATATAAAATTGGATTTTCAAATTAAGTTTCCATAGACAAACATTTAAGCTATATAATGAACAACTTACAGTGACAATGTGGGAAGGAATTGAACATGGTATGGTACAAAAAGTCAAGGCACACCTTGTTGTAGCATTGAGTGGAACGCTTTAAAACCTCTGCAGGCAGGAACCCTTCAGCTCAGCTTTAATAAAATGACCATTTTTACAAGGAGGGACAGAATAGCCAGCATTCAATATCTCCTATGGGCAGAAACTTTATTCACTTCAACTTGAAATTCATGTAAATTTGAAATGCAGATCACGTGAGGGAAAACGTTCTGCCTAAAATCAGAGCTGTGCTTCATCAGGACTTGATTCAGTAAACCTCCACCAAGCACGAACATGCCAGCCTCTCCAGAAGAGGCAGGCTGACGACATGCGCAGGGATCACTGGTTTATTTATTTATTTTATTCATTTGATGGGAGGGGGCGGAGGAGCAGGATTGAAGTTTGAGTGTTATTCAGTAGCAGGAGAAGCCAGGAGTGGTTGCCCTGGTCAGTTTACCGTCCATCTGAGAGTTTTGGAAGAGATCTGACCCATCACAAAACACCTCACTATTTCAAGTCAGTTTGAGGAGAAAAGGGCGAGGAAAACAGATGCAGTTACTTCTATCTCATGAAGTTTCCTCCTCCAATTTCCCTCTTGTACCTGTTGGTGAGGTGGTCTGCCTGCATGGTCAGCTTGGACAGCACGCCAAACAGTCCTCTGAGGTGATAATGAAACTGATGCTGCAGGTCAGCGTTGTCATCCACGTGTATGTCTCCCTTCACCGCCTGCTGCTCTTCCTGCTTCACCGCCATCTCTAGGAAGCTGGCACCGCTGCTCACCTCCCTCTTCAGCAGGCCCCACTCCATGTCGTTCTTTATGGACTTGAGCAGCAGGTAATGCTCGTACATGTCCCTCTGCTTGTTGCTGCACGGCGGTTCGTTGTTGTTGTTAGCCTGCTGCTCGTCCAGCGGCATGTCTCGCAGCAGGCTCGGCACCATGATGGTCTCGTCCATGTTGTTGGTGGCCGCTATGAAGCGGTGCATGACGTTAATGAGGGAGTGCTTGTTGCCGACGGAGTCGCTGCTGATCTGCATCATTTTGAAGGCTGTAAGGTTACAGTGTAGCGCAGACGGGTGGATCTTTAAAGGCAGAGCTGTTTGGCTGGTGATCTGCAAGATGAAGGGAGGGATGATTAGGATGCAGGAAAGGTGCAGGGAGATTGAGCAGACTCTGCAGAAATGCAGCACAGCAAGGGCAAATCCCTCTGAGACAGCTTTACATAATCAGCACGGACAATAAAACACCTGCAGCACGCCGGACTAAAGCCTGGCTGCAGGGGACCGACACCGCGAGCTGACATCTCTAATAGAAAACAGATGAATAAGACTTCCGTATGCTTCCAATCTATACCATCATGCCCGAAGCGCATCACTATGACCTCGATTTCCTGCTGCTGAAATTCAAACATCCCTTCAGTTAGAGAGGCACTGAGTAAAAGACTGACCTGGAAACCTGAGGGAAAGCTTGCCTGGTGTCCTGGTTGGTTAACTCAAGTTTTCTCAGGCAGCGTACAGCACCCGCTGGGAAGAAAAATAAAAATTTCTTCAGCTGACTGACAGATAAGCGCTGTTTTTATACCCAGCAGCCGGGTTGGGCGGTAGGAAGGACTGAAAGTCCGGCCTCTTTGGGTTTTACTGCAGAGCCAGTTGGGCTGCATGACAACTGCAGGCGGGGCTTCTGCAGCGTCTGATCCAAAATTGACCAATGAAATGAGATCTGGCAGCAGCCACTCAAACATGTTTGTTCTGGGCTCGCCTGCGATTAGCTGCACCCTGTTTACTGCTCATCTTTTCCGGGCCGCTTGTCCCCTGAAGGCAACACTGATGTAAGTCTCCGTGCAGCTCTTTGCACGTCGGGTTTGTCAAGAGTTGAACTCATAGATGGTTTAAGATTCAACTAAGCATAGTGTGATCCCCCCCCATCCCCCCACACACGCTCACTCTCCGTCCTTTATTGGTTTGTATATATCTTGCACAGCACTGCCGCCTGGCGGTTAAGTTGTGTCGGTTCAACTGAAGCGTCCTCGCTGATGCAATACACTCATCCAAACGACACATGACCCCAGGAGCAGCACGTGTCACCAGGTGGAGCATCCACTGTGTCACGGGTGTCCCTAAAAGTCTGGCATAAATTTCAGGCTTTTAGCTGTATTTTCACGAGTTTTACAGCTTTCCCCACTGATAAAGATCTCCCTCGATGCCAATCTTAGTGCAGCAGTTAATTTAATTAATAAATAAACAATAAAATCACAGAAAAGTAGACATTTCTGTTTTGTTTAGGTCCACAGTAAAAGAAGAAAAAAAAGATCCAAACAAAAAAGGACATTTTCTGTAAAATAACAATTTTCTGTTTTATAATTACAGGATAATTTACTGTGAATTTACACACTTATTTCTTCCAATTTAAGCCCAAAGAGTCATGCTGGCGGGCTTTTTTTATTTACTACAGCAGCATTTCTTTATCTTGTAGAAAAACTGTTGAAATTGCACAAATTTTTCTTATATTAAGATATCTAAGGGATTAAATGTGAAGTTGAAACTTCTTTACACTGACAAAGGGCAGAGTTTCATTCATTTGCCACACTAAGGATCAAAGTGGAGCTGCATTTGGTGCGTCATGTAAAATGAGTTTGACATCCCTGCATTATCGGATTAGTTTCACCTGCAATTTTCCTGAGTAAAACCAGCAGTCAGTGCTTTGAAAAGCATGGCACAAGTTGCCTGTGTCTAAGCTGTGAGCAATAGCCAAAGCTTATACATATTTATAGAAGGCTGCTTGTATTCATCAGCATGAATTCAATTATTTATTTACAGTCTAATGTGTTGGTGTACAGAGGCAAAGCTACAGAAATGGTCTGTGTCCTTGCGTCAAACATCATGCAAATCAAATTTGACCCCACCAGAAACTGGTTACCTCAGGGCAATAAAGCGCTATAAGGGCACTAAAATGTCACAGTTTTCTACATATGCTCATTTTTATTTTAATGAACATCAACTAAATTTTCTTAGAAGCATTTAATGTGTGATTGTATGGTTCCGTGTGTCCGAGTGTGCCTATCATTGATAACTATTCTCTGGAACTTCATGAAACACTTACTGTCTTCAAATTCACTCTCCTTGTTGAAGGAATGGGGCCCAAATACCCAAACACATTCTTTTCTCCCATAAAATATTTATGTGCTCATATCCTGTAAGTTAACATGAGTTCATGCAAGTATTAAATGATGCAATTAAGCAAGTTGTAGCAAGCGAGCACCAGAAAACATAAAACAAGCAGTGTCAAGTATCAGAGTTCAGAAACACAGTTTAAATGTACTAAGTTACATTCCACTACTGCTCATCTAACTCAGTGACGCTGTAGGATTAACAGCACTACGCACCAAGTCTAAGGAAACTTTATTTAACAAACTGCAAATGAGCAACATCTCTCAGGCCTTTGTAGAAGTTTAGAGTTCAATCAGCATAGACTGTGTTGATATTTATTTTGTCAACAACGGCATATTACCAAAGCACAGAGGTATAACTGGTGGTTATACCTCCTGCACATGCACATCATGTCAGCTACACCCAGTGACTGTTTCGTTTGCTGTGCAAACAGTTAAACCTGAAATTAAAGAGACGTAGGTTGTGCTTTTATTCTTTGGCCACAATAATAATTTTTTCCCCCAAGGCTTTTTAGAACGAAAAAAGGTTTATTTGAATGAAATATCAAACCATTGTGCAAAGACCTACCACCTTCATACACATCAGGAGAAACGACTAGCCAGAGAAAATACAACAGCTGCAGTGAAGCACGAGATTCAACAACGAGGTGATCGAGCTGACAGCGTGTAGCCTTGTTACAGCCGTTTACATCTTTTACTATGCTGAGTGGTAGAAGTGAAGAACAATGTGGTGTTCACCCTTTAACTTCACCCCTGCAAATTATAGAAGTTAGGTAATGAAGGGGAGTCTGGTTTTCCTGGCTGTCAGCCACAGCCATGGATGAAAGTTCAAGGCCGCACTGTGTTTTTAGTGTGTAGTTTAATAGTGTAACTGTGTGACAGGTCTTTACGTTACAGATGCAATTCGAGTGCATTATGGGGGGAAAGAAAAAAAGGGAATCTTGACAAAGTGGATGGTAAATTCTTATTTGATCATTCAGGCATTTTTAGTATTTTGTATTTTTATGTGCAGTTACTTTAATCGCACATCAAACATGCTATTTAAATCCATAAAGTTGTCTTCCACTGAAAAACAGAGATGCTTTCATATCTTGAAGTTTATTAGCATTCTTCTAAAGGCCCCAAATATCCAGGGCATGTTTGTCTGCCAAAAAATCACCTGCTGCCAGAATATTTGTGTTTCTTTCTTTTTTTGTGAGCAAACAGCTGTACAGACCGTTGCTAAGAACGCACACTGTCAGAGACACTGGATTTCATCTTTTATTTTCAAGTATTTCACATGCATCCACACAAGAATAACACTAACACTGAAAACTGTGGTAAGAAGTCAGGTGTAGTTGGCACACATAATTGGTAGGGCTGGCTTTCCCACACAGCTCCTATAAATCATTTGTACTTGATTTCAGGAAGGTGACCTGTCCATTTCTAGGGCTTATAAAGGCTTCACACATAAAGATACAGACGTTTAACATTAACAGCTTATTATTGTCTACATTTCATCTGCTCAGCTACAGACTACTAGCGAAAAAATTATAACACAAGGCAACTGCGAAACAAGAAATGAAAATGTTGCTGTCAAATTAACTCAAATAAAAAAGTGACACTAATACACAACATAAACACTAAATGTAATTTCCCTAATTTACTCCCAGAATAACAAATGACCTGTGAAATGTTTTATCTTTGGTCACACCAAGTTCCGAGTATTCTCCCTTTTTGATGCTCCGCAGACATGATTCCCTTGTGCATTGGTGAGATTGAATAAAAGGAAAAAGCGGTGAGTGTCTTCCATCTCTAAAATTACATGATAAGAAACACAAAGACAAAATATTAAAATCCCAACTCAGTTCGCACCAGGACCGGCTCATCAGTGACCTGCAAATAGAAGCAGAAAGACCGTTACAAATCCTCCTCAGAACAATCTGTATGACTTGCTGTTATGATAACTCCCTCATAAAAGACATACCTGTGGCAGGTGACTGTTAGACCATCTCATACTGGTTGTTGGTGATGTATCGAGACAAGCAGCAGGCCAGGAACATCCCAATGAGCTGAAACCACAGTACACAAATTTCAATCTGTGGCCCAAACTGACATCTGAAAAAAAATTTTCTATGGCTTCCTGAAACCTTAAATTACTTAAAAAACAAAACATAACAAAAAAAACAAAAACAAAACAAGCAACAATTACTTCCTTTTTTGTGTTTTCACAGATTTACTTACATCTTGTATTCATTAGCAAGACGCATGACATCTGCATTAAATTATTCTGTTCTTTTGTCCCATTTTTAGTTTTTTTTTTTAAGTCAACGTTTAAATGATTCTCTTTCTTATACTTTGTTAATTCCTGGGTTTTGATATTTTTGTGTGGATGGATGCTGGATAACGTGGCAGCTGTACTGATCTGCTGAGGAGAAGAGAGCTGAATGTAAAAGCAAAGCTGTTCAGTTACCCGTCGATCTGCGTTCCTGCTCTCACTAATGTCCACGAGCTGTGGGCATCGTGGATATAAGAGACAGGAATTAGAAATGCCTCCTGGGACGCCTCCTATGTGAGGTGTTTCAAGCACTTTCAATTGGGAGGAGGCCAGGGGGCAGACCCAGGACATGTTTGACAGATACTGTCTCTCAGCTGGTTTGAGAACACTTCTGTGAGGAGCTGGAGAAGATGTCTGGGTGTCTATGCTTAGACTCCTGCCCCGACAACCAAGGTCAGTGACAAAAAAAAATTACTAGATGAATAATCAGACAATGTTACGGTAATTTAAACATGTTTTCTAACTATTCTTTCCTTATGGCTCATGTTTGAAATAAATTTAAAACATGGGTGATTATAGTGACCCATTTGATTTAGGGGCTGTTTAAACTGGGTATTTAAATGACTTTCACCATTACTGTAGCAATGTTGTTTGTTTACTCAGGTTTTGTGTTGGTTTCTGGAGACTTGGAAAGATTTTACATTTGTCTTAACTGGAAAGCACTTGGGTCAAGTCTACTTAAATAAAAGTGACTTGACTTCTCGTATGACTGGAAAACTGTGGCTATACCGCAGAACCACAAGTTGCACAGTTTTCCACTTATAACCTTCACTTACTCTAAGTCAGAGCTTTGCATGGAGCAGCCACACTAATGCTCAGACAGGCTACAAGTAACTGTAAACATTAACTACACTGTGAGTCACTCTGAAAGAACTAGGAAGATCCTTCTCCACACCTGTGCTACAATGGTGGAAAAGAAGTATACAAAAACTTCAGCATGACAAAGAACCAGTCGATAATATAGCATCTGTGAAAGATGATTATTAAGTGGAGGTATGAAAAGAATTTGGGGTAATTCCCAAATTTTATGGCTTTATAAATGCTTTAAATATCGATTCACGGGAGACTATGGTGACTGGCTTGATTTCGGGGCTTGTCTCAAGTGGCCACCTTTGGAGCGGCATGTTGCTGCTTTGTGCAAAAATGACCTACAGTGGGGCAAAAAAGTATTTAGTCAGCCACCGATTGTGCAAGTTCCCCCACTTAAAATGATGACAGAGGTCAGTAATTTGCACCAGAGGTACACTTCAACTGTGAGAGACAGAATGTGAAAAAAAAAAATCCATGAATCCACATGGTAGGATTTGTAAAGAATTCATTCGTAAATTAGGGTGGAAAATAAGTATTTGGTCACCTCAAACAAGGAAAATCTCTGGCTCTCACAGACCTGTAACGTCTTCTGTAAGAAGCTTTTCTGTCCCCCACGCGTTACCTGTATGAATGGCACCTGTTTGAACTCATCATCTGTATAAAAGACACCTGTCCACAGCCTCAAACAGTCAGACTCCAAACTCCGCCATGGCCAAGACCAAAGAGCTTTCGAAGGACACCAGGAAAAGTATTGTAGACCTGCACCAGACTGGGAAGAGTGAATCTACAATAGGCAAGCAGCTTGGTGTGAAAAAATCAACTGTGGGAGCAATCATCAGAAAATGGAAGACATACAAGACCACTGATAATCTCCCTCGATCTGGGGCTCCACGCAAGATCTCATCCCGTGGGGTCAAAATGATCATGAGAACGGTGAGCAAAGATCCCAGAACCACACGGGGGGACCTGGTGAATGACCTGCAGAGAGCTGGGACCAAAGTAACAAAGGTCACCATCAGTAACACACTACAACGGCAGGGAATCAAATCCCGCAGTGCCAGACGTGTTCCGCTGCTGAAGCCAGTGCATGTCCAGGCCCGTCTGAAGTTTGCCAGAGAGCACATGGATGATACAGCAGAGGATTGGGAGAATGTCATGTGGTCAGATGAAACCAAAGTAGAACTTTTTGGTATAAACTCAACTCGTCGTGTTTGGAGGAAGAAGAATACTGAGTTGCATCCCAAGAACACCATACCTACTGTGAAGCATGGGGGTGGAAACATCATGCTATGGGGCTGTTTTTCTGCCAAGGGGACAGGATGACTGATCCGTGTTAAGGACAGAATGAATGGGGCCATGTATCTGGCCAAGATGGCGCCGCGGATGGTCGCCCTGGTGCTTCAGTGCGTTACTTTTGTTTTGTTTTTGTGCATTTCTTCTGTGTCTGGGGACTCCTCTGGATACTCCTCTGGATACTCGTACACCAGAGAAGAGCTCCTTAACTACAGGACTACAACGCCTGTGGAAGTGCTATTTATGACACTATGTTTGCACTGAAGCACCGCAGCAATTTCCTAATGTTGTAAACCTGCTCAACATTTGGCAATAAACCCCATTCTGATTCTGATTCTGATCGTGAGATTTTGAGCCAAAACCTCCTTCCATCAGTGAGAACTTTGAAGATGAAACGAGGCTGGGTCTTCCAACATGACAATGATCCAAAACACACCGCCCGGGCAACAAAGGAGTGGCTCCGTAAGAAGCATTTGAAAGTCCTGGAGTGGCCTAGCCAGTCTCCAGACCTCAACCCCATAGAAAATCTGTGGCGGGAGTTGAAAGTCCGTGTTGCTCGGCGACAGCCCCAAAACATCACTGCTCTCGAGAAGATCTGCATGGAGGAATGGGCCAAAATACCAGCTACTGTGTGTGCAAACCTGGTAAAGACCTATAGTAAACGTTTGACCTCTGTTATTGCCAACAAAGGTTATGTTACAAAGTATTGAGTTGTGTTTTTGTTATTGACCAAATACTTATTTTCCACCCTGATTCACGAATAAATTCTTTACAAATCCTACCATGTGGATTCATGGATTTTTTTTTTCACATTCTGTCTCTCACAGTTGAAGTGTACCTCTGGTGCAAATTACCTACCTCTGTCATCATTTTAAGTGGGGGAACTTGCACAATCGGTGGCTGACTAAATACTTCTTTGCCCCACTGTACAAGTGATTTTAGCAATGCACACTGGGCAACGTGGCTCAATAAACTTGAGTCTGATATCAGAATGTAGACTGTATGAGGGGAATAACTGCTGAATCAGAGCCAAGATGAACAGCTGCTGTGGCTCTGCTCTAGGTCTCCATGCTACGTCCCCCTTGGTGCAGTCTTGAGAACAGCTGGAGAACACATCACACAAACAAGCTTATGTTGCCACATTTCAACTAGATTTTCTCTCACTGTTGGAAATCATTTCCTGCTGTGTTCCTGTTTGTTGGTTAGTAGAGGTGGGTCACAGCAAAATAAAAAAAATAAAATAAAAAAAATTCAAGACAAACCCTCCAGCTGATCTGCCCGTCCTTTTATTTTCATCCTAACGTGGTGAAAACTGAGCTTTTTCATTAATAGAACAGAGAGTAGAAACATCCTGTCTCAAAGTGACGATGAAAAACCTTTTCTTATACTTATTACTTTGAGGCAGACTGCTGCGATTCCTTAGGCTTAAAACATTCCTTTTTGTTAAAGCAGGATCAGGTGAGCCTGAAACATTCCCATAGTCACATTAATACAGTGAGGATTTTTCTCCACTCCTCTTTTCAATCCTGACGTGTTTACATGCCAATACTGCACGTCACAAACTTTTGTCTACTCTCCCACAGTTTGTGTTCTGTCCTCGCCTCTCTGTGGTTGCCTCTCCCCGAGGGTGGTTTTGCTGGGCGTTCTTTCTTCCCACAGTCACCAAGTCCTTGCTCATAGGATAATTTGGTTGTTGGGCTCTCTCTCTAACATTTTAGGGTCTTCACGTTATAATATAAAGTGGCTTGGGGTGACCGCTGTGAATTGGCACTACATAAATCACATTTAACTGAATTAACATAGGTTGGTTATTACTTCAAGAAAAACAATACTAATTGGTTCCTACATCCGGCTTCAATTGTTCAGCTTTTCTTTGGTTTGTAGCCACAAACGGTTTCCATATAACAGAATATTAGACATACCTGAAAGAAGGCAATTCCAAAAGAAATCCCAGCAATTATTCCCAGGTTGTTCTCCATTGTGGTGCTTACCAGCACAAAGCAGCCCTTCACAACAGGAAAAAACAAAAAAAACCCTCAGAATTAAACAGAAAGTTATATTGAACCAAAACCTTTTACAAATACAGCTGACCATCTTTGAGATGAACTGCTTGTTCCAAACTCACCGTTGTGTACACCACATTCTCAGCCTTGGCAAGATCCTTCAGTGTTTCTGGTGAGCAGTTATCGCTGTCTTTACAGCAGCTGACCGGGATGCCTTTCTCTTGAAAGTACTTTGTATTGTTCCAGTCTGTGTAATTATACACCCCGCAGCAGTGCAACTAAAAGCAAAGAGTCACAACAAAAAAAAGAAAAGAAAACAAAGCTATGTTGTGGATTCTCCCTTTGAGAAGACAGTGATGAGAGCAACATGGTTCAAGGAGAGTGCTCCTGTGCGTTCAGTGTTGAGTTGACCTTTAAAATGTTCATATAAACAAGAGCCCTCTGGTGTGTACAGAGAAACATAAAGTCAGATAAATGCAACGCCACTAGGGTGATGGAAAATCTCCCACTTACATTCCTCTGGATGGTGTCCACTGGATTCTTGCTCTCCGTGCCGTTGTACTTTATCACTGCGTTTTTATAGCCGTTGTCCAGTGTGGCTTTGATCTGATGAGTTCAAAATAAAGGCGTCACATACATAACAGAGGGGTTGACTTTGAGTTGTGCTAGCTGAAACCTGACAGAGATAACGGGTATCACAATAGTGGTATTCATCTTTTCGCTGCAGACGCTGCACACGCTCATGTGATTGCACGACTTCACCGTTTGTGATGTTGAACTTGTTTTAACCTGTTTCAAGAAACTTTCACCCATGAAAATAAATGACAAACATTCCCTCAGTGTCATGTTACAGTTTCATTTTGATTCAAGCGTACCAACTGTAAGTTTAACCCACCTCATGTCAAAAAATATTTCCATTTCCTCACCTCATGCCTGAAGATGAAGCCTGAAACTCCAGCCACGAGCTCAGCCAGGAAGACCAAGGTCAAAAACATGGCATACTGAGAAACACAAAAGACAAAAAACAGTCATGCAAGGTTATTTCTGAGACTGGGAATGTTTCCTACTGCTCTTTCACCGACCAGTTTGAGCATCCACGGGCTGCCACGGCATGTGGCGAAGCAGCCGAACAGTCCGAAGATAACGATGATGGCTCCGGTCCCGATGAGGACATATGGCGCGTTGGTGCTCTCCTCAGCAGCCAGGGAGAAATAGGTCTCCAAGCTTACCTTCCCCCACACGCCAACAGCCAGCAGGATCACGCCTGTGACCTGGAGACAACAGAAGAGCGAGTCAGCTCAAGAATCAAAGATCAACAGAGAAACGCAAGGAAGGCTTTTAGGACCTGTGACTGATACGGGTCAAGCCCAACCAGTTACTTAAGAGTGTGGTTAGCATTCAGGAACACAATCATTTCATTTCAATTTATTATGTAGCTCTAGGGAAAATCATAAACAATGAGCAGCTTAATTAAAGAAAGAGAAAGCTAATTAATTTATCTGTGGATCACCAGGGGGGGAAATATCTACTGACTTCAGCTTCCAAAATATAAAGATCTCTTTTTTGTCACATATGATAATAAAACCATTTTTTGGTAATTATAGACACTTAAAAACATTTTAAATCTATTATTCTGCATGTGTATGTACTCTGACAGACTGGTGATCTACCTTGAATCTCACTTTTACTTGAGAACCGTGTCGGTCTGCATCCAGAGAAAACACAATTTCCCTTAGCGACTTCCTTTATTAAATCTGCACTGATCTCAGGGGAGCAAATGTAGATGAGGCAGGGGGTAGATTGTATCTGAGGCAAACAGGATACAGCCTTTCCGTTCACAATACACGCTTAATATGCTGTGGATTATTCATCTACCCGCCTCGCGTGTTTTAGTAAGAACACGCCTGGGATTCGAGCCTCAGTCTGTGATTTAATCTCAATCTCAGCAGCTTTTCCTTTAACGCTCCCCCACACAAGTCATTAGCCTGAGGGGAGGCATCGGCTCAGCCAGGCAGCAGCAATAAATTGTCAGATAAAAGCACAGCCCTGAACTCTGTGTTAGCAGAAGCAGGAGCCTCACAGGGCTGTTTGCTCAGAGCAAAGACTAACACTGAGAACAACTGTAAGCATCTGTTTTCCTCCACAGACAAGCTTGTGTTTGTTTGTTTCGTTTTGTGAAGAAACGTGATTTAAGCGTAAATGGGTCCGGCAACAAGAAATTACTGTTGCGTTTATTTTTGGTTATTAAACTGTGAAAATAATAAAACATGTTATTTCCCAACTGCAGAAATTTAAACCACAAGCTCTAATTTGAAGGTATATTCAGTTTTTTTACTCCTGTAAATAACAAAGGGAAGCAGGGTTTCACTGATATATTACCTGAAGATGATAACAGGTGATAATTGCTCTGCTTTTTAAAAATGTGCAAATTAGATCAGGGTTTTTCCTACTTCAAAATAAGCCTGTGTATAGTTAAAGCAACAACATTAAGTAGTTGCATTTACTTGTTCCTGATAAACACGTTTTAACCTGAGTGAGGAAATCAAAGTAAAACCACTTTTGATCAACGTCATCACCCCCCCTGCTGATAAACAGTGCATTTTGCTGTAACTTCTGGCAATCTGATTAGTAAAAAAAATATTTTATGCATAAGTTTATGAAACCCCTATTTAAATGTTTTTAATTATGATCAGATTACATTGTCATTTGGAGTTGACAACATGTTTCTAATGCAGGAAAGACACTGAAGATCAATTTGATCTGTTTTGGCTGATTAACTCTTCAGACAGTGTGTTAACTGAAAGTTGGGTCATTATATTAAAATGAGGCATTGTAAACAGAATAGTTGATCCTCTGTAGGCCACTATATCAGACTTTTGTGCCCTTTTATTTATTTATTTATTTAAATTGGCCCACAAAAGTCAGTTAATTTATATACCACTAGTTAAAACAAACAAAAAAAACAAACAAGTAAGCTTTGAGCCCCTGTAGGCTCATCCCTGCTGTTATTGTTGCTGGAGACACGCTGACTGCTGTGAGCCTACAGCAAAGTTTAACCAAATATCTGAGAGTCTAAGGTTGCAGTTTGCACACGCACATCTTTAATTAAACACTTACTAATTCAGCTTCGCTGTCACGGTGTAAAACAAACCGGCTTGGATTGGAGAAGCTAAAAACATCACCATCTTTAAAAGTTTGCTTCAAAGGGGAAGTGGCTGGTGGAAACACAGTCACTGGTACAAAAAGAGGAAGTGGCAACAAGTTGCCCAATGCACTTTTTCACTAGCCCCACCAAAAAAAAAAAAAAAAAAAAGAAAAAAAAAAAAAGGGGGGCCCAAAATAAATTCATTAATAAAAATGAAAAACTGCATTTTTCTTCTAAACATTTGTACTTCCCTAAGGAAAACCATCCAACCACAGCTGCAAATTAGCACTAGATCAAATGAAATAATCTATGTACAAAATTAAATGATTAACTGTGGAGCTTTAAACAGTTTTGTTTAGAGTAAACAAGAAATCTGAAGAGTTATTCTGCACTCCAATCTGGGTTTTATTCCATAAATCATCTCATGTAGTATTCTTGTTGCACGTGTATATAAAAACCCAGCTTCAATGAAATGTCATCTTATCATGATATGAAACTGAGCTGCAATCATCAAATTATCTCTGACATTTTCAGACAAAACCATTAATCATCTACTCATAAAAAAAAATAACAGTTTCAGCAAACTGTGTGGAAGAAAAATTACTAGTTGAAGCCGTACATCAAATCCTCTAATCTGAGAAGTATGCAGAGGTTTTGAACAACAGCTGTGCATTAAAAAGAAAAGGGGAACAAAAAACTGAGAACTAGATGAGATGAAATGCTAGGATGAGATGATCACTATATGGCAGCACAGGTTAACAGCAACACAAACTGAGAGTTTTTATTCCCCAGAGTTACTGCAAGACTCTTTTATCAGACATTAATAGCAGTGTACTGATTTATCTGCCAAGGGGTGTAACAAAGGTAACTGATCACAGAGTGATGACGGTCAATCTGCTGTGTAACACCAATTTTACACTGGCTAAAGGCCAAAGGACACTGTGATGAGAGTGTGGCAACAAAAACAAAGTAAACCAACAACATACATCTAATGGCATCGACTACTGCCCAAAATGTTTGCTAGTTCTACTGATGGACTGGTAAATGAGCAAAATAACCACTATAGCCGATTATACAGGCGACCAGGTGCCTTGTCCCACACTTTGTCTGGCTCTAGTTTACACAAGTCACGATATGTTATCTCACAAGAAAAAATGGTCTCAAAGCAGATATATGAATGCATCCCGAATGTTTAGCAGTAATGTGGCACAAGGTCAACAATTTTAACAGCTTAACGGAGAAACGGGAGGAATGCAGTCAAATTAAAAGCCTTCCACAAGTCACCTGGGATCGGGTCAAAATATTAATTTCCTCGTAGTTAATTAAACATTAAGTTTAATTAAGTTTCAGTCTGACATAAGATGTAATGTATTTACTTTATTAAATATCCGTTAAAAAAACAAAAACAAACAAAATAAAATGTGACACTGAGGTTTGAGAAGTGCATTAGTGACTTTATTAGTGTACTTTAACGGCTAACGGCAACTTCCAGGGGTAATAAAGGCGAACACTGGGTGGATTTTTTTCCACAAGTGGTTATTACCGTCGACATAAAACTATCTCTACTCTGACTCGTGGACATTTTTTTCAGAAAATTTAACTTGTGCAGTGATTTCAAGAAACCGTGTCGTGAGCCTCGTTGGCAAAGCCGCTGCTCGGAGCCCATTGTTGCTCCTTCGTTAGCCTGTAGCCCCCTACTCCCCTTCCCTTTTGCAAGTCCGGCGACTCACCCAGAAAATTAGGCTGTAGGATATGAGGAAAGTCTTCAGGCAGGTAATCACTGGCTTCGTCTGAAGCCGGCGAGACGGTGGCGACATGTTGGAGTTTAGTTTTTTAACTGAAAAAAAGAGGAAAAAACTTCACTTCCCAGCGTCCAGAAACGAAGAGAGAAGAAGGGAAAAAAGTTCTGGATCTGAGGAGAGAGGGGGAAGTGTCGTCACTTACCCAGACTCACTTTCCTGGAGGATAAACAGCTCAGCTGGACAGACTAGCGTCAAGTCCGCAACAGCGACAGCGGTAAAACACCACACGCGCAAACAGCTATCAAAATAAAAGCCCAGCTGCGACGGTTTTTTTTTTTTGTTGTTTTTTTTTAAGGGAAACGGTGTCCAACATGCGGTCCGGGGGCAGAATTGGGCCGCCACAGGGTCCCACTCGGACTGTTTGATGTGAAGTCATTTACTGCTTCAGTTTTTCAATATAATTAATTTCTTCTTGTTTTCTGCTGATGTTAGCCTTCCTGCACAGGAGTGATACTGTATGGCAAGCATTTCTAGACCAATACCAGCTGATGGAACCATAAGGAGGTGCAAGCGGTGGGAAATGTTCACAGCTTTTAGTGTTACCAGCTGTTCCTGCGCATGGAGGAGAGGCTGGGTGCTTCCTTTACTTAGTGAGGGACTGGGAGTTAGTGAATGGCTGTTTACCTGTGAGTGATTCTGCCTGTGCAGCAGTAGTTTTCATTTTCCTTGCCAGGATAGACCATTTTTTAGGATTTGTTTCTGTGTTTAGACCCCACACATAGGGGTGGAGGAGTCCTGTCAACAGACCTGTCACCAAGTTATTCTAATGATTGTATGTTTAATCTCTTAATCATTTGTTATCTCATAAGGCCATTTGTTTTTTGTAAAACAGGCTGCAGCATGAGCCCAGAAGCTCATAAATTTAGCAATTCCTGGCTAATTACATCCCATCCCCATAAGAAATGGTTCTGACTTCCAAGAATTGCAGTTGTCCCAGTTTGCTGTGGTATTCATGATTGTGGCTTTTTGGCTGTGCAGGGTTTATAGTGTGATTTTGATAAACTGAGTTATCCACTTGCTGTGTAGCGTTTGGGTCTGAGGCAAATTTGCAAAGTGTCACGGTCCTGGGTCATTTTGACCCAGCATTTTCAGTTCTTATATTCCTTTGTATTATGGTTTGTATTCTGATCCTTTTGTCATGCTTTGTTTATTAGTATTATTCTATGTTTCAGTTATTCTTTGTGAGGGATTAGTTCTTAGGTTGTGTCTCTCGTTTAATATAAGTTCAGTTCAGTGTCTGTTTCCTGTTTCCCGTTTTATTGTGAAAGGTTGTGCCTCATCTCAGTGTGTCTAGCTCCCCGTGTCTCGTTAGCCCAAACCCTCCCAGCTGTGTCTCCCTCCTGTTTTCCATTCCCCGATTACTCCCCTGTGTATATAAGCCCTGTGTTTTCCTGCGTTCCCTGTCGCCTCGTACCCTCAGCTAGCTGTGTGTTCTGCTTCTGTGTTTAATCACCTGCGCCAGTTTAGTATTTCTTTTCCAGTGTTTCCGTCCTGTGTTCAGACTTTTGTTGGTCTTTTGGTGAGTTTAGTTAATACGAGGTTTTTCCCAGCAATAAAGCTGCGCTTAAGTTTAACTTCCGTGTCTGAGTCCTGCATTTTGAGTCCACCACTCCTGCTTGCCTGCCTGCCACACAGCCAATCTTGACACAAAGTGTGGATCACTCATTGAAGGCTGGACCAGAGATTTAATAAGGACATTTTTTTTTTTAATAAACTTAATTCTAAATGTCTTTTTTTGTCTTTAAAGAATCTGTTGAGTGCTTTTCAGCCTCTAAGAACTTGACCAGACCAGGTGTTCAGATTTTACAGAGATGGTGCTGCTTTACATTTTTCACTGATAAATAAGAAATCCCAGTTTTACTATAATACTAGCATATAGATTTTTCTCCTGTTCTGACTGTTCCACAAGTTTACAGACAAGCATGTTTTTTGTTAATTTGTTTGTTTTTCAACTATTTTCCCCGACCCTTGCAGTGCTCAACCTTTTCAACAAAGCTCACATTTATCTTATTTCAAACACCACCGGAAGTTGATTATTTTGTCTTTGGTATATTATGAGTTAAGGTTTGAGATCAGCTACAATTTTACAGTTCAGTAGTCACAGCTTTCTTCTGAGGCCTATAAACTGGATTGGTTTTCTAGGTATGTTCACATGAGTATGACCTTGTTGTAGAAGGACAATGGCTCATTGTTTTTGTCCTGGAATAACTAAGGCATTATTGAAACAAATATACACTTTACTAGAAGCTCAGTATGAAACAATAAATCATTTATTTTGAATCAATAATTTAAAAATTAATCTGAAAATTGTATATCAATCTATGACATCACCAGCCCCCTGAAGACATGGTCCTGCAGTTTGCAAACAGCAGCCAGTATTTTACTGCACATTTAATGTTAAGGGCTTAAAAAGGTGCAGACAGGCTGGTGCAGACTGGAAGAGATTTGCTGGCTTGCAGAACAGAGTGCTATTCAATTATTAATTAATAAGCTATTACACACTATAACACCACTGCTTGCTTCACATTTGTCAGGGCTGCGCTGTGTCCACGTGCTTTTATTTTGACAGTAGCACCGCTACTTCCTGTCTCCTGCAGTCGGTCTTTACAGTCCTTATAATTAGCTTCCTTCTGCTGATGTGGATGTGACACACGCGTCACAGCAGTCAGAGCAGCCTTGTAAATATGCGCTTAGTTGAAGATAAACACAAAGACTGATGCTTTTTTTCGTTCTCCAAATTGAATTTCTACTTGCATCGTGCTCTCCTCGTGCGATTTTCTAAACAAATTACATGTGATGATCCTTTTAAAAAAACAATGCGTCGCATTAAATAGTGCTACATTTAATTACTACTAGACCGTGAGCTCTTTGTAAGTGTTGTGTATTGTGGGGGGACATATTTGGAGCATTTTGTAAGTTTATTTTGAAAGTAGCCCGTTTCATTAAAACAAAACAAAACGAAAAAAACAAAAACCCATCAGGCGTGATGTCACTGAAATAACATTATGAGATTATGAAATAAAGATCCATAACAGCTGATAACTCCAGTGCCATTGTATATATCAGATGGCAGCCTAAAAAATCTGCTGCTGCAAGTGAATTAGCGTATAGGCCTACTTCTTGCATGAGTTGAAGGGTGGAGTTTATAAAAGATTTTTAATCATGTTTAATGCAGCGATGGGTGGAAACACACACACACACACACACACACACACACACACACACACACACACACACACACACTAGAAGCCCGTTAGTGCCACCAAGTGGTTTTTGTCTCTGTGATGAACTAGAAGAATCTTTCCTTAACAAAAGCTGAGGAGGCTGCTGCGTGAAAGGAGCGCTCGTTGTTGACTGAGGGGATTATTCAGACAACTCTTTTTTTTTTTTTAAAAGCTTTCCTCAGTTTTATAGCTTCGTAGGTCTGTGTTGGACTCTGAGATTCTTGGAGTTGTACAAAAAAAGTTTGATCTCATCCAGGAGTGTCATCTCTGCGTTTCTGACATGCGCCTCAGCCGCTCTGTTGCTGTCTTCATCTTGTTCTTCACAGGTGAGTCCATGCGACAAACCTAGCGTGTACGAGACAAGAAAACAAAAATAAACAACAATTCAAATGTTAGGGGCTAGATTTCATCAAAGTACCACGTGATTACAGTGCACGATGTACTTTCCTGTGATCAAAGGAAAAGTACAGAATCAACAAAGTAAAACTACTCCTTAAGTTCCCAATGCAAAAACGTTTGCTCCCAAGGTTTTGGATAGTGCATATTCTGTTAGCAGAAACTAGATGGTGAAGTTGAAACAGAGGCTGAAACTAACGAGCAATCTGCTGCTTCTGTTTAGCTACAGTAACCATGAAAACTCATATTTCCAAAGCGTAAGTGACATCTCTGATAAAAAATGGGAAGCAGCAAGCTCTCATATTTATTAAGAGAGAGAAACCATGAAATCTTTGGCAAGTAAAGAATAACTTTAACTTAAAATAATGATTGTTTTGTTTTAGCTCAATCAATCAGTTGTTCGACTAAAGCTATCTAGCTATCTAAAGTAATCTAAAGTAACTACATCTGTCTGACAGTGATCTTCTTTTAAAGGAAAAGTTATTTAGTCTAAGTTTAGTATAAATTCAAGCATTGGTTTTGTTGCAAGTCTCAACTAAGACAAATTTGCATGAATATGTAATATATTAGATGGTTGGCCAAGGTTCAAGTCACTCATCTTCCCTGCAGCTGGGAAATACCTCCTCTGCAGTAAAGCCACTGGTATTAGATCCAGATGTGCTGCATTTTTTAGGTGAATCGATGAGTACAAATGGAGGTTCCTGCTCCATTTGTGCCTCCACAACATCTCCCAACATGCAACTGGCTAAAATCCAGGATAAGATGACTTTAAAAATGAGCTGAGCTTCATTTCTCTTCAGGTGTTCCTTCCCCGTTTGCTGACCAAGCAGTTTAATTACGGCTCAGCTCCAGTTAATTACTGAGGAGTCCCCCTCCGGGCCAAACGTGCTAAAGCCTTCATTTAATCCTGCAAGATAATGACATGACCTGAGATTCCCCTCGGCAGCACATATGAACTCCAGCGATGATGAGGAGTGATTGAAAGGATGATGCTCGGTCTCTCAGCTTTGTCATTAGAGACATGTTATGAGGGGACTATTTTCATACATATTATCACAAAAGCTGAATGAGTAACAAGAAGTCTAATCTCCAAGGTTATGTTTGCCTATTAGGAAAAACAGCTTAAGTCTATAGAAAACCTCAGTTTCAATTTTATCCATGTATAATCTCACATATCATTTTAATTCCCATGTGCATGATAGTACACCCCACTTGCAGTAATGTCCATTTCTATATTTGAACACTGCAGTGATTAGCCTGTTATTTCCTGTGTGACTAATTCTCTGTGAGGGGAAATATTAGCCTGGGGAAGTGTATTGTGTGGAACATTGGGCTCTTTATAAGAAAAATAAAACAAACAAAAAAACCCACTGACGGTGGGTTTAATCTGCTTGTCTTAGGAAGAATCTGGAGCAGAGTAGGGAAATTAAATGTATCATTACTAATAAAATGCTTTAAAGTGGACTTTATTAGCTTGAGACTAAGTTTAATGCTGAGCTGAAGCAAAGGAAGCAGAGCAGGAACTGAGAGCTGGGATGGGGGGTGGGGGATTGACAGACTGGAAAGTTTGGCACTCAGCTCTAAACACGGAGTCATTTTCAGGATACTGTGCCTGAGCCACCACTGCAGAGAAAGAAGAGTAACAGTGATTTATTGTGCAGAAAGTACAGTACAAGAACTGTTAGAACATGGAAACTGGTGAGTAAGAGACACAATCGCCAAGTGGGTAATGAAAACATGCTGTTTGTCCTGATGTGTGGTGGAGTTAAAGTGAAAGTTTCAAAACATAACCAAGGCCATTTACATGCATCACCTCAAGAAAGCAAAGAGCCCCAGGATTTTCCATTTCCTGATTGGAAATCCAGGTGGAATATTATTTGAGTTGTGCTAAAGGAAGCTGAAAGGAGGTTGTGGAAATGAGAGTGCGCGGTGAGAAAAGTTTGTGTCTGCCTGCTTCTGTGTGACCTACATAATATGTGCTTCAGTCGTATTATTTCACCCCAGCTGATGCTCAGGAGGTTTGGGGTTCGAACCCTAGGCTTTTCTACATGTTGGCTTAAATACATGTCCAGGGGTTAGGTTGCTCCTGATGTTTCCATGTGAGTGTGTGAATGTTAGGTTAAAAGTGCTTAGGTTTTTTAAATACGTGTGAATGATACTTGTAGTAAGAAAGCTCAAAAAGAGTAGAAAAGTGCTATTTGAGTGACAGTCTATCTACCATAAACACATGTGACATGTCTGGTTGTTTTTTCAGCTGGCTCTGGGACTACAGTATACGAAAATGAGTTTACAGAGGAAGATACGACTCCTCAACTGGACTACACAAGTGCGTATGGACAACAGACACTCACTGGGGCTGGGCCATATGTCAGAACATACCATCAAACAGTGTCTATTAAAGATTTGGCCTCTGTCGCTCATATGACGGTAGCTAACACATCTGGTGTCAAGAATAAGCAGCTTAGTAAGAAAGTCTGTAAACTTTTAGATTTTTGCTCAAAGACTCTTCTAGGAAACCAGATGATAAAGAGAATATAGATATTTATAGCCTGCTTACTTCTTTGGATCCAGGGTTATGCAATCCAGATGAAATGGTTTTTTGATTTTTGTGTCAGTCACTGCTGTTAAAGCCATTAGAAAAAAAAACTTGTGTAATTATTTATTTATTTATTCATTCTTTGCTGCCTTGATGTCTGGCTTAATCCTCTTCACAACGTTGCTTCAGTTCATTGAAGATTGGAGGCATTTGTTTAGGCACAGCTTTCTTAAATTCCCAACAAAGCATTTTAATTGTGTTGAGGTCTGTCAGACAGATGACCTCATATTTGACTCTAGAATACTCTGTTATACATAGGAGCTCATGGTCGACTCAATGACTGCTAGGTGTCCTGGTCCTGTGGCTGCAAAACAAGCCCACACCATCACCTTTCCATCACCGTGTTTGACACTTGGTATGAGTTGTTTATGCTGATATGCAGTGTTTGGTTTTCTCCAAATGTGATTCTGTGCATCACAGCCAAACATTTCCACTTTTGTGTCCTCTGTCTGGGCACTGTTTCAGAAGTCTTATGGTTTGCTCAGATGCTTCTTTCTAATAATAATTTTTGTGGTGCTTTTCATCTGGTTTCTTGCTGAAGTTTGAATCTTTGAACTCTATAATAAAGACTGATTAACTGATATAGACAAGCACAGTCTGAAATCCCACTTTTCCCATGAGTGAACACTGAGTCCAACACTCAGAGTCTAAAGGAATCACACAAATCTGATTCTGGCTGCTCTTTAAAAACAGACCCTTACTGGTGCCATCCTCCGGGTCTGACCAACGGTGAGGTGACCTGCCACTCCCCTCGAGGCAGAGCCTACAGGAGCACATTGGGAACGCGTTGCCAGATGAGCTGC
Organism: Rhamphochromis longiceps; assembly: GCF_057381845.1. Lineage (NCBI taxonomy): Eukaryota > Metazoa > Chordata > Actinopteri > Cichliformes > Cichlidae > Rhamphochromis > Rhamphochromis longiceps. Next base: position 39,245,297 of record NC_140558.1, read on the forward strand.
GATCGAGGGTACAAGCTGCTGGGAAGACGCTCCATTATGTGCCTCGCTAATCGCCGCTGGTCTGGGACTGCTTACTGCCGCAGTATGTGGAGATTTTAACTTAACATGTGATCAGTTTGGTGACACTTTGTTTTTCTGACCAAGAAAATCGATCAGCAAATACGGTGAGTGTCTGTTATTTGAAAATATTCATCTCATTCTTACTGGCCAGGAATTATAAAATCAGTTCAGTTCACATGTTCCCTTATTACCATGAGCACTGGAGTTGTTAATTTTATTCACTGGCACCACATGTAAGTGTTAATCCACTGCTGAAAATAGTCCCCAATTACACTTTTTTTTACTCTTTGAGAGTAATAGTTGCTTAAAAATGCAGTTCCCAGTTTGAGCCTTTTTAACAGCTCGGAGAGTTAAATCAAATCCTGTTTTTAGATATTTTCTTCACACGTGCTCACACTGCTAGTGTTGTTGACACTAAAAATAAAAAATCACCAGCCAAACCTTTTAATTCTTGGACTTTCCTGGGGTGGCTTTTTATGATTCACAGTTCAAAATAATGAATTGTTCTTTTTTTAATACTCTGAAGCAGACTGCTTAACAATTTTAACCTTTAAGGAAAGTTTCTTTTGATTGCCCCCTCCCATACAGAAGGTTTGAAAAGCAGATGGGTGGGGCTTCTGTGCTTACAGTGGAAAGTGTGAAGCTGACGTGTCCATATTAAGGATATCTGCTGTCAGTGATGTTATATAGACCCAAGAGAATAAAATAATCTAAAACTAAATGTTTAGAGCAGTCTGGTTCTTACTTGAACATACACTGAGCTCATTAGTTACAATTTTGACCATGTTTAATATGAACAGCCACCACTGTGGCCATTTAACATACTCTCTGTGTGCCCATCAGAGATGCGCTGCCACATGCTGCCCCTCATTTACCATGGCAGGTACACCTGCACTCAGGGCTTTATGGTGGACTCCAGGTGTGACTTTACCTGTGACACTGGCTATCGCATTGAAGGAGAACCATCACGCATCTGCCAGCACAGGGGGTCATGGAGCGGAGTACAGCCGGTGTGTTCAGGTACGCAGCACTGTCTCAGTGTGTAGATCCAAGTGAAGCCGACCAAATGTTTGGAAATTCTGTCAGCTATATTTTTTAACTTAATGCCATACATGGACTTTAAATCAGGCCATCTGCTCTGGTGTGGTTATCCTTCATTCCTTCACAGGATTGGCTCCTTTTACAGTCTCACAAAAACAAGCATATTTCCTCCTCGTCTGTTCTCTGGACTGAATCCAAACTGTGGCTTGTTGCTTTCTGAATTAAATTCTGCTCTTTATAGCTGTAGCAGTTGGGCAATGCTGACAACATGCCTGCTTCCTTTCTCTAATGCTACATTGCCATTATTTCAGATACTGATCCTCCAAAGATAAAGTGTCCTCCATCTAGACTCAAGGTCGCTGAGCCTGGAAAGCTCACCGCCAAGGTGACCTGGGACCCTCCGACAGCCACAGACACTGCTCACAAGTCACTCGAGTATGTCACAGACTTCCTTTATTTCCCTTTCCTGTTCATTCTTAAATGGATTTGAACATTTTGTTGGCTACTGTGTCTCTCTGCAGTGTGATATTAGTGGGCCAGGAGCCAGGCACTGACTTTAAAGAGGGACTTCACATTATCCGATATAAAGTGTACGATCAGGCCAGGAACAGAGCTGCCTGCAAGTTTATAGTGCGTGTTGAGGGTAAGCTGCCAAACCGGATTTCTTGAGTTACTATTTTGTTATCACTGTTGTATTTTATTTACATGATTTTGTTTTACATTCAGTGAGAAGATGTCCAGAACTCTTTCCACCCTTGCATAGTTACCTCAGCTGCTCCTCCGATGGGAACAACTATGGTGCAACGTGTGAATACCACTGCGAAGGAGGATACGAACGGAGGGGGGTGTCGAGTCGTGTCTGCCAATTCAACCGAAGCTGGGGCGGAGATCCTGCTGAGTGTGTTCGTGAGTACTGAGTCTGCAAATAGGTGACTTTAAGATGACTGTATAACAGTGGCAAATGTACCAGACTGACACAACAATATAATAAATAGAGTAAAAAAAAAATTTTTATATTGTAAGGTAGACCCTAGAATAATACATACAGAGAAAAACCCAACAATCATATGACCCCGTATGAGCAGGAACTTTGGCGACAGTGGGAAGGAAAAACTCCCTTTTAACAGGAAGAAACCTCTGGCAGAGTGAGGGGCGGGGCCACCTGCTGTGACCAGTTGGGGTGAGAGAAGGAAGACAGAAAGACATGCTGTGGAAAAGAGCCAAAGACTGCAGTCAGTACTCAGTTGAGGCTCCAACCACCACCAACACCGGCAGATGAATCGCAGACTGCAGAAACTTTACACTGGACTTCACACACCGGGGATTCTCTATCTGTCCATTGTTCCTCTAGACCAGCGGTCCCCAATCCCAGTCCACGAGGGCCGGTGTCCCTGCAGGTTTTAGGTCTCACCCTGGGTCCACACACCCGAATCACATGATTAGTTCTTTACCAGGCCTCTGGAGAACTTCAAGACATGTTGAGAAGATAATTTATCCAATTAAATCAGCTGTGATGGATCAAGGACACATCTAAAACCTGCAGGGACACCGGCCCTCGTGGACTGGGATTAGGGACCCCTGCTCTAGACACTAGGACTTAGATTTACCAATGAAATGCAAAAATTACCTTCATCTGAAGAGAGGCCTTCTGATGTTGTCTTTGGTTCAGGAGTAGCTTAATATTAAGACTGCTTCTTTCCCTGAGGACGTCTGTGGGTGGTGGCTCCTGATACTTTGACACCAGCATCATTCCACTCCTTGTAAAGCTTTCCCAAATTCTTTAATCGACTTTTCTTGTCAGTCTGCTCAAGGCTGCGGTCGTCCCTGTTGCCTTTGCATCTTTTCCTACCACACTTTTCCCATCCAGTCAGCTTTCCATTAAAATGCTTCGATACAGCACTCTGTGAACAGCCAGCCTTTTCAGCCATAAGTTTCTGTGGCTTACCCTCCCCATGATCGTCATCTGGACAACTGTTGAGTCAGCAGTGTTGTGGTAGTGTGTTCTAAACTAGATTGAGAGGTATATTGTATTTATAATGTTTGAAAATTCATTCATTCAAACTCAAAATGAAATCTTCAAATCATTTCAGATATATGGGCTCAAAATGTGGTCATAAATATTTTGTACTTGTAAATCGGTTTTGTACTTGTAAATCAGGATTTGTATGTGTAAAAAAGATTTGTGTTTGGACGAATTTTGACCCTATTTTTCTTCCTTTCATCTGATTGGTCAATGTCATGTCAATCACAAATGTAACAATCCAATCAGAGAACAGATGGGTTTGGCTGTCGGAGGGGCGCTTTTTTTTTAACTGCAGGTCTTTGAAGGGAATAAATGCCCTTTTACATGCCAACCCAGCGTTTTCCTTCATCACCACGAAGGAAAACAGTCTGTGGTCGTCCGAGTTTGGTGATTTTTGTGTCACAGGTCTACGTGTTTAATACAGGGACTTCCACAGCCTTTTCAACAGCGCTGCGGACCGTGGGGTGGGGCGGGCAGTGTTTTGGAAATGACAGTCTTCTTTACAAAGCTTTCTTCGTTATGAATTAGCATACATGTTTTTATTGAACATTTGAAGAACTAGCAAAATAAAAACAGAAACTCTTGTAGAGGACATAAAGTCAGAGATAGAAAAGATGCACCTGCTCCGGAGCAGGTGCATCTAGTACAGGTAGAGCTGCTGCAAAAACCCACAGAGCTCAGCAGCCAGCGCAAAAAATTCTGGATCCTTTGCTTTTAGTTAGCAGTTAGCATTAGCACCACATCCTGCGTCCGATGTGAAAGGACTTTTATGCTGCGCACTGTGACGCACAGCAATGGTCCCGGGTCAGCCCTGACTTTGTGTTAAACTAATCCTAAAGTAATAATGGTATTTCTAACCACTGATATACCACAACTTTATCCTTTCAACAGCTGCTGAAAGTTAGGGGACCTAGCTGCTATCGGATATTTATATAGAGATCCTCCAGCTTCAAACTGTATCACCCTTCAAGGACCTGCAGTTCAAAAAAGCGCCCCTCCGACAGCCAAACCCATCTGTTTTCTGATTGGATTGTTACATTTGTGATTGACATGACATTGACCAATCAGATGAAAGGAAGAAAAATAGGGTCAAAATTCGTACTTGTAACTTGCAGGGGTTTTTTTTGGCTAAGTCCACACACAAATCTTTTTTACACATACACATCTTTTTTACGCACACACAAATTCCTTTTACACATACAAAACTGATTTACAAGTACAAAATATTTATGACCACATTTTGAGCCCATGCCAGATATTGCACTTCTGATTTTGTGAGCTGTAACCAACAATCATCAAAATTCAAACAAAAGAAATGAAGCTTGTAAGATTTCACTTCACATCAAATGACTATATGAAAGTAACTTTTCAGGATACTTGCATTTTTTGCACTAGTATATTAGTATAGTTAATAAACAGTTGTTTATCATGGCTGTTTTGCATCAACCAGCAAATATTTTATATACAGTGAGGTAGTAAAGTCCAGTGGTTCCTGACATAAGGGGAAGGCACCCCACAAAGATAATTATTAGAGGAATAAAAAGTTCCACTTTACAGTTTCCTCTGTCCTTTTGTTATTTATGTTGTGTCAGAGATTTACAGTTAACAAACAGTCAGGTGAGTAAACAACACTGAGACACTTGTTACTGATAACGTGCGGCACGGGTGAATCTCAGACAGAGAGACACACCGAACTGCAGTATTCGTTTATTTTTATAGGTTACATCGCAAATATAATCACATTTCCTGTTACGCAGGTCCTGATGCTGTCTGTGTGTAAGCTGTGTGTGTATGTGTCACAAAGTGTGTGTGCTACAAGTCAATTTCTAAGAATAAGATAATGCAAGTCAACTTCTGCGGATGTGTATTTCTGTGCTGATCTCTTGCAGTAAATGTCACAGGGTCACAGGGTCAGCTTCCTGTTTCTTCAGAAAGCTGTGTCTGGTGAAATATGTGAACATAAGCATAACATAACATTTGAAGCATAATCAAATAAAACAGTAAAAAATCCTTAACATGTTGTGACAGATATTCAGAGGCAGGACATTTTTGATGGTGTCTAAAAGCGTTGATGAGGAGTGATGATTACACACTTTCTTCTTAAGAAGGTCAGAGCTGAAAAGGCTGAACAGCGCTGCTTTAATCTTGAACAGCTCGTGCGATTTTACGCTTCAGCGAAAAAATGAATAAATTTAAATTTTTGGAGATTTTAGCCAGAGGTGGGGGATCTGGTTAAAGTCTTCATGGTGGCAGCAAAAAGTATGAGATAGAAGAGAATACATCTGAAATCTATACATTATTACAGTATGGAGTGCACTGCATACATAACAGAATGCTTTTGTATGTGCTTATGTATATATGGAGGGGTATAAGTGGAGGATGTAACTATGACCTTTTGTTTGTAGCAATTGAGATTAAAGCCGATGTAAAGACAGCGCCAGCTCTCCTGGATCAGTTCTATGAAAAGCGGAGGCTGCTGATCGTGTCTGCACCCAACATGTCGGACCCTGACTACCAGCTCCAGAACATCATGACACAAGTGAGACTTTACTTGATCAGCCCAGTAAGGCTTCTGAAGCCGTTTAATAAGTAACAAGAACCCAATCATGTGTTTCCCCTTTTCCTGATTCAGAAAGCAGATTGTGGATTAGCCCTCCGGCACGTAACCGTGATCGAGCTTCTGGGCTCTCCTCCTCGTGAGACAGGCCGCATTAAAGAAAGTCTTCTTCAGCCTCAAGTCATAGAGGGTTTAAGGTAATAATTTATTTGTTCAACAGTTTTATGGTTCTTTTATGGGGACTTTAAAAAATCCATCCTGAAATGACTTTATAAAATTTCCATTTCACTTAACAGTCAAGAGTTATTTTCACAAGCTTTAAATGTCAGGAGTCTCCTAATAAAAAGAGAGTCTCCATTCAAAGATTAACATTTCTAAATATAGCATAATAATCACTTCGATGGGATTTCAACAGACCCGACAAAACATCAGTAATAATCATCTGGCTTTTGGTTTCCCTGAGAAGCACTGCGATGCTTTTGAAGCTGAGCATTTTGCAGTAAAAATAAACATTAAAAAATAATTCATCTTAGGAAATGCCTCGATAAAGATTCTTTCCTACAACTGTGCAATTTGAGTAAGAAGCATTCCTCAGTTTTTCCAGACTGGAAACTCTTCCTAACCTAAGGTCTCACTGCAGACACACAAATCCTAAAGAGTACTGAGGTAAACTGAGTGAGCAGAGCACAAATCATCAGGGGAATTCAGACATCAATAAAGGGACGTTTTATCTGAACATAGCTTAGAGTTGGAAGGAAATACATCTAATTGTAATTGAAAGCAATGAGTTGAAAGCCAACAAGTATAAAGCTGCACTGAACAATACTCTTTTTAATACAGTGATCGTGCACTCTCCATAGACTGTATATAAATGATGGCTGTAACTACCTTGCTGTAACCCATTGGTTCGCTAAATCCTATTTTGAAGACTTGTTTTGAACATTTTGGCTGTCACCAGCTTATTCTGAGAATATATTCATCACAAGGCAGTAATGTTATTCCAGTTTAAATGGGATCATCATTCACTTATTTTTTGTACTAAATAAGACATGAAACTAGTGATTGAGACCACAAACCAGAAATATTTTAGGATCTGTGTTCACATACAGTGTTTCTTGGGGTGGAAGCAACCTGGCGCTAATTATATGAGCACTTCTGTGAAGAGTTTATTATTGCTATGCTCTGCTTCTTAGTCTATTGCTATGCTAACACCCTGAGGCATTCAGAGCTGTAAAGCTTGAATCAATTTCTCAAGTCTCTAAAAAACATGCCTGACATTATTGTAACAATTTTATATGGTGTTATTCTGTGAGAGGCTGGGAGGCCCTGCAGGACTCAGAATTTGATACGTGGAAGATAACGGATGGATGTTTTTAAATTCAGGAATCAAGTGGTCAAAACTAAAATAGATAATGCAGCTTTTATACTCCAATCTGATCATTTTGAACACCTAAAGAATGATGTGTGACTACTTTAAGAAGGCAAACCTTGAAGCAAAAAGTTGACTTTTTTAAGCAACGTTTGCCAATTATAAATATCCAGCTATCCAGAATATTACAAGGATGAATTATTTGTAATTTTCACTGTAGAGGATGTGTTAATGGCTCTTATTGGGTTTCTCCACAGGCAAGCATTCAGAATATCCAGAAGCTACTTCAGCATGGTGCTCCTGGATGAGCTCGGTCTGGACCGAGAGCGCTTCATTTCCCCCGTGGGTTCAGATGAGCTGTTCTCCTACATCGACAGTTTCCTGCTGGACGAAGAGGAACGGGAGAAACTGGAGCTCCGCAGCGATTTCTGTGACTAATTTAATAAACCTCTGTCGTTGCCACAGCAATGCACACATCAGTATTACTAACACACAGTAAGGACAAACAACCAGAAACCAGGTTCAGAGGAACATTTGAAGCGGGGAAAAAAAAGACAAGACAGCAGTTCCTTGTTTTAAAATGTGATTATACAACACTGAAGTGCAAGCACTGTTTGCTCTGTATTAAATCATCAGCCAAAGGGGTGCTGACAGCAGAAAGCGTTTGCCACAGAATATCTAGCATTTAAGATTAGAAGTAAAACACACCAGCAAATATGTGTATATACACACACATATAGAAATGTAGATATGTATTTGTATGGAGCTTCTTTATTATCAAAGACAATTCCCAGCTGGACTCAGATGTAACCAAATTCCTTCTAGAAGCATCTTTCACCACATCCATACACTGAAATGCTTCCGAGCAGTTAGTCTGAAGCAGTATATAAATCAACTTTAATTCAATAGGATATAAACTTGCATGCATAACAAGTCAGATCTGATAAATATAATCTACTGCCAACTTTGCTCTAAAGGTTATAAAAGCTTTATCTCCTAAAAGTTATATTTTTTACCAACATTTAAAAAAAAAAAAAAAGCGGAAAAAAAAGTGTAGCGTGTGTAGTGTTGCTCTCTTTTATCTTTAGTTTAAAGTGGAGAAAGCGAAAGAATGTCTGAGTTTAGTTTATTTTTGTTTTTTGGTGGAGAGAGCATTGAGGTAAACAGTGTTACCAAAGATAAAATGTTCTTTATTGAAAAACTTCTCATGCAAGTTATACAAATAGTAATGTAAATGCACTGGTATGGATTAAATAAAGCAGAATTTCTTAGAAGCGACAGCTGAAATACTGCATAACCAGTTTGTTTCAAATTGTTTTCCCACACCAGTATGCATCTCGACACAAATAAAGAGAACTGTGAGAAACTGCCAAGTGCTGTGCATGATTTTGAATAGCTAGAATATATATATACAGTTTGAATTTTTAAAAAAGTGACTGCTTTAACAAAATAAATCTGTTGTGGTGATGCTTTGGCACGCTTCCAAAAGGTTAACACCCATCTGCAGTTTGGGGGCCGTGTTAAAGATGAACCCCGTGCAGAGAGAGCAGGTGTGAGCAGCTGTGGAGTGTCACGACAACAAACTGGGTGACCGCTCACTTCAAGAGACCGGCCTGCTCTGGTGTGACAAGCTTGAGAAAATAAAATTAATCCACAATCCCATGTTAGTCTCACAGGACACAGCTTCTCATCATCTCAGGCGTGTGCTGTCCTCATTTGCCCTTCGCCTTCCCCATAGTGGAACGCAGTGTAAGAGTGCCCTCTGCCCATGAGTCCGGGTACTGCATCATCTTCTGCCAGAGACTAATCTCCTCTCCAACCGAGTCCAGCTCCACCTCCTCTTTGCCCACCTTTACTGTGCCTGCAGGGTTAAGATTGCACAGTCACTGCAGAATCTGTTTTTCTCATTAATAATAGTAAATTCTACAACTGTTTTTTCTCAAAGATGCTTAATTTTTGTATTTTAGTTTAATTGTAAAACCCATTATATTGGCATGAATTTCAATTCAAGTCATCTTTACTCCACTGTGACATATTGCTTGCTTTTAGGCTGACCAAATGTTAACAAACTAAATGTAGAGCAAAGAGTTTCAAGGACAAATATATTTTATATGAATGCAAATTTCCCAAACCCCTTGCTACTAAATATAGCACAAGGAAGCTAAAGCTTAGTCTTAAGGATGTTATTTCTGTTGTTTTGTCTTTTAATCATTTGATTTTGCTGGGGATACATCCATCAACAGCACATCTTTCTCCCATTACATTCCAGAAAGTTCTGCATAGCGTGTGATTGTGGTCAAATTTCCCAATGCTGGGTGTAGCTTGAACAAAGAGGGTAACATTTTACTTAGCAGGAGGAAGTAGCCTTTCAATGAAAGCCAGACCTTAGAACAGTTTGTTTTACATTGTTGATTTCTGAAAACAAAATTTGTATCTCAGTATGAGAGGTGAGGGGGACGAGAGATAAAAATGCTGTGCAGGCCCACATAAAGGACCATGTGGTCACTCCTGTCTAGGGATGGGTATCGAAAACCGGTTCTTGTTGAGAACCGGTTCCCACTGTTTCAATTCCTTGGAATCGTTTGCCATTTTTGCAAACGATTCCCTTATCGATTCCAGTCGCCCCGAATGACGTCACCACGTTGCGGAGCGTCATTTACCTGGCAGGAAACATGGCGCCTAAGCGGCTCAAACGCTCAAAAGTTTGATTATACTTTATGAGAACCGATGACAACAGGGCAACTTGCAAAGTAGATATTTCATTTAAGGGAGGAAACACTACGAATATGCAAAAGCATTTGCTCACAAAACACGCGATGACACGCGTTTTTAATTCCGCTCCGGACTCGTGACTCTCAACCCAGCAGCAGCGCTAACGTTTGCACGTCCTCTCCCGTTAATGCGGCAGGTAAATAATCAACTAACAGTGCATATCTGGGGGAGATGAGTCTGCCTACAGAGATGAGGTGGAGCGGCTGTCTTCATGGTGCAAGGATAACAACCTTCTCCTAAACACGAAAAAGACCAAAGAACTCATAATTGACTACAGAAGACACAAGACAGAAATCCAACCACTAATCATCAGCGACGACTGTGTGGAGAGGGTGGCAGACTTCCGCTTCTTGGGAGTCAGCATAGAGGGAAACCTATCCTGGAGTGTGAATACCTCTGAGCTACTGAAAAAGACACAACAGAGACTGTACTTTCTGAGAGTGCTTAGGAAGAACAACATCACACAGAGACTGCTGGTGTCTTTCTACAGAGCCTCCATCGAAAGCATACTAACGTACTGCATAGGCATATGGTACGCTAGCTGCACAGTGGCTCAGAGGAAAGCACTCCAGGGAGTAATCAACGCTGCCCAAAGGACAATCGGCTGCCCTCTCCTCAAACTGAAAGACCTACACAGTTCCCGCTGCCTCAAAAGAGCCCATAACATCATAAAGGACACCTCACACCCTGGACACTCCATGTTCGAACTGCTGCCTTCAGGTAAACGGTATAGAACAACATACACAAGGACTAACAGACTCAAACACAGTTTCTACCCAATTGCAATATCATGTCTCAATGCTACTAAAAGCAGATGACTTTCATTGCCCCTGTTGTCATTTGTGCCCTTGATGTTGGAATGCTTTCAGACATATTTTGTTGGATGCGCTAAACAAATTGACTGAGTGATTGATTGTTTGAGTGATATATCAACTAGGTCGTATGTTGAGTGTCTGTATGGGGCCTTAGGCCTGGATTGCTTGGGTGTATCTACGGTATGAGTATACTGTATTTTATATGTATTTCTATCTTTTATATCCTATCATTATAGTTTTTAAGTATTTGATTATAGTTTTTAAGTATTTATCTTTTGTGATGTTGCACTGACCAGAGACATCTTTCAATTTCATTGTACCTGTGACAATGACAATAAAGAATATTCATTCATTCATTCATTACGTTAGCGCAATCTGCCTTATTACAAGACCTGCCATTACTGTACATGTAGGTGACCATGATGAGTAGGGATGGGTATTGATAAGATTTTAACGATTCCGATTCCATTTTCGATTCTGTTTAACGATTCGATTCTTTATCGATTCTCTTATCGATTCTTTTTTTTTTTTAAAAAAAAGGAGAACACTAAGGTCGATTAGCTCAGAGCTTTGTTTTATATCTTCTCTTTGAACAAGATAGAAATTTAGGAGTAACATGGCCTTACAAACCCAACAGTGAGATCTTGAGAGATCCAGCCTACGGCTCTTCAATGGGGTGTCACAGGGTCCCCAGGAAAAAAAAAATTGTAAATGTAAAATAATAAAATAAATATTCTTGTGAGACATATCACATATTGACGGGGTCGGGTTATGTTAAAAAGTATAAATTGTTATACTTTGTTCATTGGTTCAAAGGTACCCCACACTTCTTTTTTTGTTTGCTTGTTTGTTCTGGTGTATTTTTCATTTGAACTGTTACTCTGCCAGAGTACTCATATTTACAAGATGGCATTGAACGCCCCATTGGTGTATCAGGAAAACTATTTTGTACGTATGTTCCTTGAAGGGGATTGAAGTCGTTCTTTTTTCCACCGCAGCGAAGGGCTAGGAGTAGGAGAGGAGCTGCTGTATGTTTTTGTTATCGAATCGATCTGATTGTGAAATAAAGCATATGCAGTGAGAAAGCAACTCCAGGAGTCATCCCTGCCTTAAAGCTGCAACATTCTTCTGTAGCAATAACAAAGTATAACATAAATTGTTCTGTGGCAATTACACAAGAATATCCAGTAATGTCCCTGCCTACAATTAAACACATTCACTTACCAAAAATCGGGGGCATCTGCTGTGGCAAATGGGTGCAAGCCTTTGACCACAAACTTAGACACTGCTCGGTGACATTAGTCTATCCTGGCCTGAAAGGAGACGCTACCGGTAGACTGCAGCGAGAACTGCCAGCGAGCGCCAGCCAGACTCTGTCTGTCTCTCTCATCATTAGGGATGGGTATCGAAAACCGGTTCTTGTTGAGAACCGGTTCCCACTGTTTCAATTCCTTGGAATCGTTTGCAAAAATGGCAAACGATTCCCTTATCGATTCCAGTCGCCCCGAATGACGTCACCACGTTGCGGAGCGTCATTTACCTGGCAGGAAACACGGCGCCTAAGCGGCTCAAACGCTCAAAAGTTTGATTATACTTTATGAGAACCGATGACAACAGGGCAACTTGCAAAGTAGATATTTCATTTAAGGGAGGAAACACTACGAATATGCAAAAGCATTTGCTCACAAAACACGCGATGACACGCGTTTTTAATTCCGCTCCGGACTCGTGACTCTCAACCCAGCAGCAGCGCTAACGTTTGCACGTCCTCTCCCGTTAATGCGGCAGGTAAATAATCAACTAACAGTGCATATTATGTTAGCGCAATCTGCCTTATTACAAGACCTGCCATTACTGTACATGTAGGTGACCATGATGAGAGAGATTGTCCGATTGCCCATAAATAATATCTGACAAATGAATTGGTTTGTTAACAGGTTATGGTTTCATGTTTTGTAAGATGATTGTTTTGTTTTTTTAAATACTGACTCACATCCCTTTGTGCATGTGCAGTTTTAAGTGCATGAAATGGGAGATGACGTTCATTGTGCTCATTTTTCATTCAAAAGTTCTTCAAACTTAAATATATTCCAGAGTCAGAGATGTTTTTCCTCTTTGCTTTTCCTTGTTGAAGTGCAGGGGGACTGGAGGGACTTTTGTATCAAAAAAAAAAAACCCCCAAAAAAACCCCCCAAAAACCATGCAACTTTAAAAGACACCCACAAAATGTACCTAACAAATACAGGTAATACTAAAGGAAGAGGAAACTGCTTAAAAAAATATATAAAAATACAAATAATTAAAAAAAAAAAAAAATACTGGCAGCTGCTATAGCTACCACCCAGTCTCTCAATGGATGTGCCTATGGTACAAATTTGAAAATCCTAGGCGACTTTCTTCTCGAGTTATCACATTCCAAGATTTTTCTGAAAACTTCTGACCTGGATGTTGAAATAACTGAGATTCAAACTATCACATTAACAAACTTGGGCGTCCATGTTGCGCGCCTGCCTGTTGCTGTGATGAAAATACCCCATCAGCCTTTTACAGGTGAGGGGTAACAATGGTTGCGAACCTCAAAATCTTTGTAGTTTAATGATTTATTCCACTTGCTGGAGACAGCAGCAAAGAAAAAAATAGTCTAGTTTATCTCCCCCCCCCCCAAAAAAAAACAGTCCATCTCACATATGAGCTTTAAAAGCCAGGTGAAAAAGACGACACCAGGACTTCATAGATTTGATCATTTACCTTCTCCGGAGCTGAGGCGGACACCTCCCAGGAATTCATTGCTGTGCAAGGACTCTTTGTCCCACACAGTCAGCTCCAGACACATCTCCTTCAGCTGCGCCAGAGTCAGCTCCTTGTACACGAATGTTTCATTGTAGTGGGGGTTCAGGCTCTTCTTCATAACTGGAGTCTTCCTCTTTGAGTTCTTTGCCTTAGTTGGGAACAGGTAGCTGCAAAGCCACAAACACCAAACTAATTTAAAAAATACAAATTCCCGTTTAAAAACCATGAGTGAGTTTATTTATTTTTTATTGGTTTAAGAATTGGACAGGTGATCACCAACCCCTTCACAAAGCTATCCGATGTGCCTCCTGACTTCATTGCCATCAAATTCTTTGCCTCCTTTATTAGGACATGCAGCTCTCCTCCTTCCTCCACCCTGGCTTTTTTGTCTGAACGGGAGAACAGACGAGCTCAGAAATTTGAAGCAAAGCCAGAGATAGAAACAGCCACTTTTTTTTTTTTACCTTTGGTTTTCTCAGCTGTTTGCTTTTTAGGTGTGACAAACTTCAAGGAGATAATCAATTCCCCTTTGTACTGAGCAAAAGCTGAAGGTGGCACAACAGAGGCTGCCTGTTTGAAAAGACAAAAAAAAAGAAAAAAAAAAGTTAATTTGTACACATGCCAATGTACTAACATGGAAACTCAAACCTGTAAATATATAAGACAACATCTGTAACAGCCAGGCTCTTTTCTTCATAGCTAATCAATACTGTTGCTTTGATTTAAATTGATTGACATTTGGGCTGCTCACTCTGGTCTGTAATGTGCTTTTTATTATTCTTGCTGCTTGCTGAAGCCATCATTTTGTCCGGTCTCCTGCACAAAAGCCACTGCTTTCATCCAAATGCACTGATCTACAGGTCAATAAGTTTCAGGGCGTTTTCCCACCTGCAGTGTTTAGTCCATTTATGCTTTGTATTCTGTGGCAAGGGTCTGTACGGGCTAGCATCTAGCTGTGAAATAAATTTTTCATCTTCTCCAACAGTCCAGAACAAAACAACACCTTTCTGCATTTACTGTTGTTGCTTCTGCCACAGACACATCAGGCCAATAAGCAGACTGATTACTCTCTATCTAGTGACGCATTTTGTTTTGCTTGGAGTGGACTTGGATTTTTTCTTTGTGTAAAAACAAATCAAATCACAGTGAAAAGCTACAAACTCATCAATGAATTCTGACCAGATTTAACAAACTATAGGTGTTAAAATGCCCTCAATGAAAAGCAGCAGTCCACAGAGGAAGACTGCTAGTGTGGATGCAGACAACGTGTAAAGCGTGTTCACTGTGGCTTTATCTCTAAGTAATAAAGAAAAATAAATCCAGCAAAAATGCAGGGCAATAGAGCACAAGCGCAAACGCTTCATCTAAATCAGCCCTCACCTGGTTTTACAGTGCTGCTTACAAAGACTCCCATGGTATGATCAATATTTTAGAGATCAAATTAAAGTTACATGAGCTTTATTAAGATTTCTTTACTGAACTTTCTATAATTAAACCTCAGACAGCAACTGCCAGCTCAACCAAAGGTAATTTCTACAGTAAACAGCTCAAACTGGATCTTGTGATAACACAGCAGTTGGGTTTTACTGGTTTTCACAGATCATGTGACTTTACCCAAACAACTGCAGTTTATTGTCCATGTTGTAGATACCCGTATGATGCAATTCATAAAGGAAGAGACATCATTCACAGCAGCGTTGATAGAATTATAAATTAGTACAAAGGCTATTATTTCAGCCTGATAAAGGAAGGGGCTACCTGGTGCAGCTCTCCTTTGCTTAGAGACCCTTCATTCAAATTCTAGTTAATTCATAAAATGTTACATGGCTCTGGATAAAACAGTAAGCTGATGATGAGTGGTGAGGAAGGAGTAAATGTTTCAAATAGAAGGGAGACATTGCCTGTGTGAGGTCTCCTCACTTTAAAGTAATTGAGGTTTAAAGGTCACAGTGTCACTAAGAGAGGAATCTATCAGCAAACACCTGCTGGCCTTTTGCAGATAAACCAATTAAAATCAATATTTTAATTTGTTAACCGTTTCATCTAAAATGGTCCAGCTTTGTTTGTATTAGTCACATGGTCGAGGTAGTCATTCAGGCTTCCTTCAGTGCTTAAACTGGGTGGGGCATCAGTGCACGCCCCCGATACGCAGTTTAAAATGTGTGCAAACTCCACCTATTCAGCACAACGCAGATGTACACTCTGCATCGGACCTCATGGGTAAACAAGCCATTTGTTGAGTTTCAACATAGCTACAAGAAAACTCCTTAAAGAGCACAGAATCTCTGCTCTACCTTTGCCAGGAGAGCCATGCGCTCCTCCTGTGGGGAGTCGAGGTCTCTGCAGTCCAAGGGGATCTCCACCTCTCCCAAGAAGGCGTTGCGGCTGAGGCGACCATGATGCCAGACTGATATCGAGAGGGAGCGAGTGGACAACTGAGAGCGGTTGATAGAGTACTGGTAGAAGAAGAGAGGAGACGTGATGATCAAAAGCCTGGTAGATAATTCTCCAACGCGTGGCTTTGAGGAGCTTTTTAGCCCATAGTTGAATCTCGTCAGCTCACCAGGATGCCACAACCCACACAGTTATTCGCCGCTCACATTTTCAGTGAAATGTGCAATATTCACAAAAAACAAACCATTTTTTTTTTTTTTTTATACTGAATATGTATTGACCCATAACTGATTGACCCAAAATGCCCATTTTAAGCCAAACCCTGATCTGCTTCTGAAACAGCTTTGTAGTTTCAAATTATAATTTACAATCTGGTTAAACAATATGATCTCAGGTGTGGGTGGTGAAATAATTCACACCACTGCTACTGCTTCAACCTCCAAATGTGGACATTTCAGTCTTTTAAAAGTAGACAGGAACACAAACTATGACGTGAAAAATTGAGATTATTTAACAACAAAAAAAACAAAACATGTTGAGATGGATCTTTCTGGTTAATTTCCCTGTCAACAGTTTGCTACTCTGCTTAAGCTGACTCTACACTGAAGGCTGGGACTAAAATCAATATTTGACAACAGCTACTCTAATCTGCAAAGTCAATATCAACCTTAAGGTCTCCGTAGGTGCGGTCATTATTTGCAGCAGACATGGCGCAAGGTCGCTAATAAGGGAGCGTCTTTAAGTCAACAGGGTAAGATCAACAGTTGGAGTCCAGTTAGGCATGAGAAAAATGATAAATCATCACCTTTAAAGTTTCACTGTAGACTGGGTTTATAATGTTTCTCTTGGTGCTGGTTTTCTTTTTGCTCTGGCGAGATTTGTCAGGGAGCAGATAACATTTGACATAGCTGTAACATAAACACAGAAGCAGGTCAAATCATGAGTCTCCCTGTCATTATTACTGCTCATCTGTTGTATCTCCTGACTAAATGCTGAGAAAAATGTTTGTCTGTTGACACTCAATTTCCTGTGAAGCTCAACTAATCAGCTCTGGGATGCGTTTACTGAGACTCAGTAAACACAGTAACCTCTTATCGACATTGATCAAAGCTTTGCTTACATTACTGAGGGGTGTGTGCGCAGTAGAAAAATGTGTAGTTTTTAGGCACAATCAACAGTGCTGCTTAATCTGAAGGTTAAAGTTTGACTAAACTTCGCTTTTAATTTTAAATTCTGCCAGTTGGAGATCGATGTAGGTTTGGAGTGTAGTGAAAGCTCTTACGGGTTGCAGACACTCCGTGCAGCATCGCCATAAGCCAGCTGATGACACTCCTTGATGAAGACCTGGAGGCTCTGGCTGCTCTCGTCGTAACTTACAGAGAACACAACATCTCCCTTCACCTCCACACTGTCAAAGTCTCCAGCTTCACTGTAAAGGCTCATCATGCTGCCCAGTGTGCTCTGCATGATAACAAACGATCATTAACGATGCCTGCATTTGTTTCAAGTTGATGACAAATATTCAATTTTAGTTAATAAGTGGAGAAACAGACTCAGTGCTTCAGTTTAAAAAGTAATAGCAAGGGAACAAAGAAGCTACAGATTGAGAAAAATTCTACAAAGATACAGAAAGATTGTTAGGGACAAATTGAGTTAAGCATTGTCAGGATGTTTCGTAAATCCATATTAATAGCATTAAAGTCGTCTTGGTGACAGCTTTGCCTTCTATTCAGGCTCTGGTAACTATAGAAACACTTTGCTGGACTCGCACTATCGGTTTTGCACTTCCTAACGCGCTAGAGGATTTCCTGAGGTTAAAGATCCTTGTTCAGATAAGTATCAGCTCTGTTATGAGACACGTAATGAGCTGCACTTCAAAAACTACTTGAGACCTAATGCGAGTTCTGTCATTACTTTACCTTTGAGCCACGCAGGCTGGAGGAATTTGAGTTCATCGTTCTTCTATGAAAGCTAACCAAGCTGTCGATATCTTCTTCCTCTTCTTCATCTTCCTGCGGCACCACAATACACACTTAGCAAGTTTATCATACACACACAGACTTTGAGACCCAGCAGAATCATCTAGTTTCAAAAAGGTATTTGAGGTTTTCAGAAAAATAAAAGTTGATTTAATAACCATTTAGCTATTGACTAAATACCCACCAAATTACCGATCAAACCAATGGCATTTTAATTTAAAGGGCAGAATATATCAAAATTTATTGATCACCAAATGGATTGACCTGGATTTTGCTAACACAATGCACACTTTTCCAGCAAAAAAAGATCTCCAATGATGGATGAAGGGCGTGCCCAACAGTTTCTCTAGCTTTCCAATTCACACTCACTTCACAAAGTGAGTGGCTAGCAATGTAGACATGAGAGGCTTAGGGGTTAGCCTCCTGTTGCATGCCCAACCACCACCTTTATGCAAGTTATTACACAACCGCCTCCATCACTTAACAGACAGACAAGATTTCATCTGGAGGGACCGTCTTTGAAAATGTTCACAGTTATTGCTCTTTTAAAATAACAGAATGCCACCTCTCGCCTGCCTTTGCCACTCAACCTTGTGAAAGTTAATCTGGCTTGAATGCTGTTGATATCCACCACGAGAACAACTACTTTTGATCAAATCTAACAGCCCAGAATGTCACTTCTTCTGCCCTTGTCATCACCTCTGCTGTCAAAAATCATCCTTAGACATACTTAAACATCCTCTGAAACTGGAAAGGTAGCACTGGGGATTAAAAGAAGGCAATAAAATGGTTGCAGGATCCGTTTTTGATGATTCTTTCACATAGCTACATTGATGGAAACAATGTTATCCTTGGTAATTAACTTTAATGTGACATTATAAAATCTAAGCAGCTACACACACACACACTCGCCTGTATATCCAAGCCTGGTACAGATCTGCTCCTTTTGCCCAGTGATGCCTCTGATGTGTCACGTTCATTACGCAGGTCCAGTGTTGATGCATACTCTAATGAACACACCAGCAATTAAATACATATAATGAATACAGAAAAAAAAACAAACACATTTTTGTTGTGATTACGGGGAACAACACTGCACATGTTAACAGACAATACAAACCTGCAGGTTTTGTGCCTCGCTTGATGCTCTTCTTAAAGAGTCTATCAACATCCAGCTCTGGGTTTACAGTGGAGGATTTTACTTCTGGGGCCTAAAGTGACCAGAAACAAGATGCAGTCAGAGAAGAAGGTGGCGAAAATATTTCAAACAATGAAAACTATCTTACAGTGTTGATCTCTGCGTTGGTGGTTTCACTGCTGACAGTATCTGCTTTGATGGAGACAGTCAGACTGGAATTACTGGATCCTACTGGGCTGGTTCGAACAAAGCTGTTCTCCTTCCTGGTTGGCAAAAGAAACAGACATTTAACAACTACAATAAAGACCTTTTTTGTTCTAATATACAAATAAAAACTTTTAGTTTTGTAAAGAAGTCCCATTAGCCTCAGATTTGTGTTTCATTTCAGTTGTGTGACCTCAGTTCTGAAATCAAGAATGGGAGAGCACTTTAATTAAAACTACTTTGGTGGATATTTGAGGCCTGTGACCCTACTTGGCATACAAACTGAAAACTGCATTAGAAACAAGCCCCCAGCTGGGCTTCCTAATTTAGATGGGATATTATGCTGTTCATGATCCCATTTCTAAGGATATAGCACAAATCAACACATAATTATACTGACAGTAACACGAACAAGTGTGAAGTCCAAGGTCAGATATGATGGAAACTTTGTTTAGATATACTAGGGCCTTACTTTGCAATAGTTTCTCATTTTTTTAAGTACCAACACAACTTAGAAATGATTAACAACTAGGTGAATATAGGAGATTAAATATGCTGCTTTACTATACTGCAACATCACTGAACTTTTGAGAATATTTACATTGTAATAAGTTCTTTCATTAGTACACAAACATTTCAGGCTTAATAACAATCAAATGTAGGTTAAAATGGCTTTAATTGCTCTACTTTCTCATAACGCTGTCACATAAATATCATTATCTGTTAGTTTAAAAATACAGTCTGAGTTTTTCAACTTTTATGATCAGACCCCACTTTGATCTTAACGGTGTCAGACTAAATACTCTACTCAATTAGGAGCTAAACACCATGTAGAAGAGAGCTAAATGCTGCTATTCCGGTCTCAAAAATTGCTATTTGATCAGCTACATCTGGGTTTACCTTGGTTGCTCAGGCTCGGGGGTCACACGGCCAGACTCCGTCTCAGTTTTAACGCTGGCTATACTGGAACTTTCTACAGACTCCGTGTCACTGCGATTTGAGTTTGATTGGACCTTTAATTCTTCCTCCTCCTTTGATTCCAATGATGCCCTTGAAGTGATGGATCCAATATAACTGCTTGAATTACTGTCAACAAAAATGCGAGTTTGAGAAGTGGTTTAATGAACATTTTTAAAACCAGACAAAACTGATGTTAAGAGTGACAGCACACCTGTTGTCAACCATCTGAAGTTTCTGCTTCATCAGAGACGGATACTTAGGAGGACCTGAATTTATTTCAGAACTACTCAACAGGACTTCACCTGCTGTCTCTCGTTTCTTCGCTATAAACACAGAACAAAAAACAAACAAGAAAAAAAAAAGTGAACTGTAATGTCACTGCTCTGACTGCAGGCCGGCTGATGTTTACATAACTAGCTCAACAGTTCTACTTCCTGTTAACTGTACTCACATGGCTGCTTCTTTCTCAGGGAGACTCTCACTAGGTCATGCCCAGGTGTTGTAGAGAAACGGTTGACCCGCTGATTGTAGAACCAGTCACCCGTTCTTTTCTTGACATCACTAGAATCCCATATAAATATTCATCAGTTAACTAACAGATTTGTTAATGGTTATCCAACAAGGTGTGAGCAGTATGTGACCAATATGTGAGAGTGCAGAACACGACATATATAGTGATTATCCTGAAAACAAGCAGTTCTGGGTTTTCATTGATGTTTCTGTTAATGCCCAAAAAATGTTGCAAGACAACGAGGAGAGGAAGAGATGAGTGGTGAGATACATTTCACACTGCATAGCTGATCATCAACAGATGTGGTTTGCAAGACCAACAGTGATTTTTCATACAACTATTTGGTTATTTATTACTACTATATTGACAAATACAGTAAAAATCTAAAACAAATGGGTTAAACCAGATACTCTGTCTGGATGGCACCAATAATATTGTGAGAAAGTTTAGAGTCATTTTTCACCAGGATGTCCTTTAACGCACACATAAAACAAAACTTTAGGACTGCCTTCTTTCATCTGTTCAGTACGGCCAAAAATGACATAACATCTAATTACTCTGTTACTCCAGAGTTGGACTATTGTAATTACCCATTATCAGGTTATTCTAAAAGCTCATAGAAAGCCTTTGGTCCAAAAACACCACAACAAGCACTAACAGGAGCTAGAAGGAGAGATCATATTTCTCCTTTGTCAGGTCCCATCACATCTTAAAGACCTCTTAGTATCATATTATCCCTATAAACAACTCAGACTGCAGGCTTACTTCAGGTACCAATCCCTTCTCCTTTGGAACCAGATCTCAGTTCATCTTCAGGAAACACCCTCTCTACTTTTAAGATCAGTTTACAACTTTTTGATAAAGCTCATATTTAGAGCCAGATCAGATGAACCTGAACCATAATTTTGTAATTCTGTTACAGGTTTAGGCTGCTGGGGGCACTTTGTATTATACACAATGCAAAATAAAACCTAGCAAATCATCATTAGTCTCAAAAGCAATTCATGCGCTGTCACTTCACGTGACAGAGCAATTCATGTGTCTGTTGAACTTGGATGAATACCAAAAGCAGCTCTTCCAGTGGCTAGTCAAAACCTCCCAGATGCTGTCCGCTGACTTATCCAAGTTACACAAAAATGTTCATGTATCATAGAAGTGCCTGACATGTAGGAACACCCAAGAAGACAAACAGCTGACTGGCACTGTGTCACCTGGAAACCTGAAGGACCAATCCTATAGCATCTTTGTAAGCCACTGCAAACCTGCATCAATGATGAGCTATATTCATAACTGAGCTAATTAATGGGCAGAAATGAATTGAAAGGCCACATATTTCTGAGGCAATGCAGACTTTAAAGCTCAGTGGGCTATCATACTCAAGAATTGGCAAAACCAAATTTTTCCTGGTTAAGAATTGGCTTAACCAGGAAAAACTGGTTTCGCCAATTTAAATAAAAATATCAATAAAAATCTTTTACCCTTCAAATCACCAAAGAGAAAAATGACAATAGAGTTTTAATTGCTTTAATATGTGATTAAAAAATTACCATTATAATTTTCTGGTCAGTATCTGCATTCAAAACTACACAACCTGCTCTCAAAGTTGGTGAGGATTTTGGACAAGGATGAAATATTTCTTTTCAGCCACAATGGGCACCTTAAATTATTCTGAACCAATCTTATACATCGTCCTAAAAATATTCGTTTGTGTGTAAAATGTGGAAGAAAATCTACAGCTGAAAATTGTCAAGGCAGTTTGCTTTGAGAAATGGCTGCTTAAGTATTTAAATATTCAGAAGCACGAATGGGAATCTTACTTGGGCTTTGATGGAAATCTCTCAAATATAAAACATCAACCTAACCCCACACACCCTGTTCTTTGAAGATACAATATTTGTTTAATTTAAAACGTTTCTTACGATTCTTTGGCACACACGTTGCACAGCCAGGATCCATCGGGCAGGACCATCCGGCAGTTGCGACATACGACGTGATTGCACATCTTACACTGGCTGGAAAAAACAGTCAGTCGGCTCAAAGGCTCCAGGCATCGGCCACAGCTATGCTGACTGTATTTTTCACTGGCACGTTTGGCCCCTTTCCTCTTAACATCCTGCAGCTCTGTCTTCAACTTCCTGAGCCAAACACGCCACACAAATGCCACATAGTCAGTTTCACTTAAACAGTCATATGGCAAAGTAAACATTTTGCTGGATTTCTTTAAAAGAACAAAACAAAACAACCCAAAAACAAACAGTACATGAAGTAAGTTTTTAAACATATACTTTTTGTAAATGTTAAAGTATAATTTTATTTCAGAGCTTGTGGTCATTATCAAGGTGTAGTCCATAAATATTACTCAATTACTGTAAAGCCTGATATAAAGAAGTAATAGTGCGAGACAAGAATTATGAAATTAAAATAATATGTACAGTGTCTTTGTTACTCAGCTTCCAGTGTAAATTTGTCTTGTGCATTAAAGAACTTGGGCGGAATGTTGTTTAATTTTTTTAAATACTTGTGCAAATAAAATGAGACATTGTTGCTGATAACAAGATTAGACTTTACTGCAATACTTCAATTCAGCAAAATATGTTAACTTCAGAGGGCAGGTGGATTAAATTCATCTGCATTAAGCAAAACTGACAATTTGGTAAATTGTCAGTTTTGAACAAATTTCTAATCTGTAATGTACAACCCACCCCAACACATGTTTACGACTTACAGTGTACAACAACAGAAAAGATTTACAAAAGCAGGACAAATGCCTAAAAGGCTTAAATATCTTAAATTACAGAATAAACTTAAGCAATGAAGACTGAACATTATAAACACTAGAAATTAAACATCTTAGCAAAATACTGAATGTGTCTCAATACAGTCAAAATATTGGCCTCAGTTCTCTATAGCCGAGTCCTCAGTCTAACAATCCTGCACTGAAATCTCTGCAGAGGTTTCTGGAACGACTTCGCCTGCTTCCAAAGTGCACAGTCAGACGAGGCTTTAAGTTCTTTTTCTTTAACAGAAGAACTTAAACTGCAACAACACTTGCATCAAACAGAACATGCATGCATTTTTTTTAACCTTACCGAACACCTATACTGTTTAAAATATGTTGTCTATAATATGTTTTATGATGGGCCAGATGAAGGCCACAACATGAAACATATCAGATAAACAAACCGTATGTATTCCCGGAGCTTTAGCTTCTTCAGGTTCTTTTGACTGCTAATTTTATACAGTTGCAGTTTTTAAAATGTCCTGGTGACCACATCAATGCTAATGTAGATCATACTTTAATATAAGTGCAAAGTTTTGTTGTTTTTTCCTTTTATAAAGAAGGAGCTTTGAAGTAGAAACACTCCATGCTTCATATGATGCACCGAGTGTTTCTTCTACACACCTCTTCACTCTGTTCGTATGTACACCACTTTGTATTTATTAGTCATTAATAATCTCTGGCTCTCTTCCACAGAGTGTTTTACGTTTGTCTTTCTCCCCTTCCTCACAACCGGGTCATGGTAGGTGGCTGCCCCTCCCTGTGTCCTGCTGGAGGTTTTGTCCTGTTTAAAGAGAGATTTTTTCTTCCCACTGTCACCAAGTGCTTGCTCATAGGAGCTCATCTAAATTTGTGGTCTTCTTTTCTCTTTACAGTACAAAAGTGCCTTGAGGTGACTCTTGCTGTGATTTGGTGCTCTATGGATAAATATGAGTTGAAGTAAAAGTGAGCAGTCTCAGATACTTTTCAAGATGCTCGTCAAGCGCCAATAGCTCCAGAATGACTTAATGATATCTAGCACTGCACAGTGCACTGTTGCCTCATGGTAACAGGGTCCCTACTTTGAGGGAGTTTGCATGTTCTCCCCATGTCTGCATTTGTTACTCGAGGTAGTTCAACTTCCTTTCAGAGTCCAAAGACATGCACATTTGGTTAACTGGCGATTCGAAATCAGCTGATGTAAGATAAAACGCTTTACATGTATAGAATGAAGTTCTCTACAAATATATTTTTAGTTTTAAGCACTCTGAGTGAACAGTAAGTGTGGAAAAGCACTACATTGCAAGTACATTACATAGTGTTTTCTTCATAATGATGCAAGACGGGGGACCTATGGACAAGGTTTCCAAACAATATTAAATAGATGAAAACAGAGGCTCAGTCAGAAAGCGACTAAAGCAATATCTGTGGAATTTTAATCCAGTTGCAACTGACACATTACAGTTTTTGATTGCTATTGTTATTTTATTGTATTAGTTTTGTCATTACATTTCTTTTTGCAGCATTGATATTTTGAATAGATGTGCATTTTGTTAAAACTAAATGGAATTCTAATAAAAACAAAACAATCAGCAACAGTCAAACAATGAATCCAGATGCATCTAATACTGTAAGAGACAGCAATAAGTATCTAGAGCCAACACATTAACAACAGTGACACTGACAGTGTTTTTGTTTTGTTTTTTTCTTTAAAAATAAAATCAGATTACAATATCTATATCTTTTGTTCTCCTATTTTTGTCTATTATTTTTATCTATGAAAACCACAAAGCCACCATGCCAATATTACTTTAACTGGATTAAGCTACTATCATCCAGCTCTTAGTTGAACCCTGACAATAAATATCAAGTCCCTACAAGTATCAAATGCCAACTGGGCAAATTTCTAAATAATTAAAATACTATCTGAAAAGTTGAATATAACGCATGGGAATACTTTTGTGAAGTAAAAATGGCTAAAAATAAAACAGAATAGAAGTGCAGTAAAAAAATAAATATATAAGCGGCAGATATGAGTTGATTTTGGTACTTCTAACAACTAAATAACAAGTGACTAACTGACAGGTGTGGAAAAATTAGGAGCCTCTTCTCACCGCACACGCTGGTCCTCAGCCTGTCTCAGCTTCTCATCTCGTCGCAGCACCTCCAGGATCAGCTCCCGCTCGGATTCAGACAGGAAGCCCAGGTTTATCATGTCAACAGCCTCTGGCATGGCGTCTGTATCCAAGAACCCTTAGTGCAGGTGAACTGGCTCAATCGAGTCACTTTTACATCGAGATGTCACTGAGGACAAAGCAAGAACATCAGGAGTTGAGCGTTTATGCAAAAAGTGTTTTTTTTAATTAAACCTTCCAACTAATGCTTGACTTTACTACAGGACAACCTGCTTTCCTATGATCTCCTGTAATGCAAGCTCACCAGAGCCCTTGAGTGAAAACAGGAACTTAGTGACTCGAATCCCTGTGACGACAATACAGCCAGACAGAAACAGTTGTGTTTATGTGGTTTTAATCAAATAACTGGGAGACGACTGAGTGACCTTTCCTTCTTCCTGTTGGCTTCCATACAGGGAAGTTGCTGCTGCCAGTATGCCATCCTGCATAACTCAGCTGGAGATTTCTCATTGGATTATTTAAATCTCATGCCAACATCAACAGCAAAGCTTGCCTGGTGGGAATACTGATAAAACAACCAGGAATACTTTCTATTTCAAGAGACGACTCTGGAAGTTTCTGGCTGAAATGACCTAAAGAAGAACCAGGATGTGAGAGGATTTTAAAATCCCACAGAAAGCCTCTGCCCCGGTGAAAGCAAAAGACAACATGAACTTGGCTACGGTGCATGGTTCCCACCCTCTAAGGATACAGAGAGCAGGGTGGAGTTCAGGAGCTGAAACATTAATTTAAACCCAGCATCAGCCTTGTCATCTGTCATGTCCCCATCTGAAACTTTATGCTCCATTTAAACTCCCCGCAGGGTGATTTAGGCAGGAGCAAAATGAGGCAAGCTGTGAGAAAGCTCCCGTTTCTAAGCACGCGTGGAAAACGTGATAACTTCTTCCTCATTGTTTGAATGCCTGGAGCCTGTTATTATGATGAAGGGTTGAAGAATACCTGCAGGGCAACTTAGTGAGAGAATAAGCTTCAAGGAAACGGTCAATACTCTGAGTTAGTGAGCACGTAATTCTTTACCAATCGTAAACATAAAGGAGGTAAAAGCATTAAAAACAATAAACAACGCTGACAGATTTAAATACAGACTGGAAGAGTTAAAAAAAGAACTCGACTATGAGTCGCTAACTGCGCCTTATCTGAAAGTCTAATTAACGCTAACGTTACATCAAAAGACCGCCTGAGACTTCCCTTTTTCCTGCTGCACAGACCGGTCTGTAAACTCTACACGTTACAACTGCTGCGAATTTTACTAAATAAAAATAATTTAAAAAAAGGGCTCGGACTCATTAAAGGAAATTAAACACACCTGTTGGTAGAAGTCCACGGAGAACAGCCACTATACGACTCGCAACTCACTCCCGAGAGAAAAGACAGGCAAAAGTGATACCAGCAGCACGCGAGCTCACCGCGCGCTCACAATCACACCACCGGGTAGGTACACACAGCTGTACTCTGCTTCGTGGTTAAAACACAACCGTGCCCGAGTCTCCTTAATTGCTGATTTTGTGGCGGAAGATAAGTAAAGTTCGCAGGAGACGCTCAGGAGCGCCTCTCTCTCTCTCCACATTTTCCATGACAGGTGCTTTTCCTTTGCTCTATTTACCGGAGGAGGGCTGGGTGTGGAAAATCTCGCCCATATCTTGGTTTCCTTTCTCCCCCCAAGCTGTTTTTTTCTAATCCTTGGAAACTTGGAACAAAGTGCATGCATATGCGCTTTTCATTAAAATTTGCACCTAAATGTGTGAAATTCAATATGCAAACGAGAGAGAGAGAAGCACAGCAGATAGTTACACATAGTTGTAATACCGGGCTATTATTTGTTGTTAGGGCACAGCCATAAGAGAGCAGAGCATAAAGAAAATGATTTCTGAGTTTTAAAAAATGACAGCAGCTTTTAAGCCTGAAACACATGTCGTTTAAATAAAATAAAAACAACAACAACAAACTTTCAAAGTCCTTTTTGGAAGAAAACCCCTCCCCTTCCTGTTGTTTCATGTCTTATTTTACTGTAAAAGCCCAAAAAATGTTTACTTAGTAAACGCATTTTTGATTATAAGATTGAATTTATCACCACTTATCCCTGCATAAACTATTATTTAGGTTAATACGTTTTTCAGTACATGTAATGTTCTGTTTGTTTTCATGTCTGTTTGATAACTGGGCGGTGGTAGTGACCTCAATCTAAGGCAAACCTAATAAATCTATAGGATTAAAACAAGCTATGCTACCTTGCTAATCTAACTAGACCATGACTTTGATACATGTCAAGTGCTTCAATATTATTAACACATTTAAATACATAAATAAAGAGAAATAGGATGAAACAGACAGATAAAGAAGGATAAATGACACATTTGAGCACCACAAGCCAGATTAGCTTCATTGCCCCAGGGCATTGATTTCTCCAGGAAGGATGGACCCATCCATCCGTGCAGAACATATCCCCCAATTAAGGTTCAAATCTCTCGTATCAACTTAACTGGATTCAGACCACGTGCCTGCAAAAAGCCAAATCATATGATTCACATAACTTCTCAATGTATGAAAACTGCATTCTGCAGACATTTATTCAGGCTTTTCCTTTAATATGTCATGCATATAGGTCATGGTAGTAAAACATTCCCCCTTTAAAGCAAACAAAAAACAACAACAAGGAGGGTTGTGGATCTTCAATCATGGCAGATTTATGACTAATGCAGAATAACAGTGATAATAGTGTATTTGCTTTCCAATGCAGCCACCCTCAATGGTACTAGTAATCAAACACACCTGAGAAATAGTACAACACAACAATGAGCTGCTCTTTAGCAAGGCACAGCCTGACTGTTTAGCTGCTTGCACTGTGACACTGTGACTCTGGTGCACTCGTGAAAGGGATTGGGGATTGCAACTAATTCCCATGAACGAGGAATTTCCAGCGCCGGTCATAAGTCCCTTGCATAAAAGTGAGGCAGGAAACCTGAGGCCTGTACTACGTTCAAAGCAAGTTCACATCTCCATACATTAGCCACAAGATGAGGCAAACCTACGAAGGTGGTTATAAACTCAACATGTCAACCCAGTGTTTCTCATAATCCAGCTACGAGCATGTTCACATGCCAGAAGAGTGCATATTTTAAGATGAGCAAGGTAGAATATTAGAAACATATGAAGAAGTCAAATGCGTCTTGTAATACAGCCACTGCAGGCAAAGCAGCTGTATTAGGAACGTGCTGTATTACAAGATGTGTAAATTCAAAGATTAATCAATATTAAAGCTCCAGGACATTCAAGAGTCTCACATGACTACAACTGCATATTCTGTTAAATTAACCACCTACTGTTTGATGTGTGCAAGATGATTTTAAACCTTATTCTTTCTTTCATAGCAAGTTCAATGTAAGTAAATAAAAAAAAAAATTTAAACCAAAAAAAAAATTCAATTTAAAGATTGAGTGTTTAAAAAGAAGGCAGATAGATTTCTTAGTGCCCAGACATTTTCATCACTACACAAATGCATGGCGCCACCTCATCAGAACTCAGCACATCTGCACCTAAAGGAAAAAGGACAGTATTTTAAAGATCACAGTGTTAAAGGAGGCATCTACATCCACTGTCAACAAACCTAGAACCACCTAAAATGCATCTTGAGATCCGTTCCCAGATGCTTCAACCCCCACTCACAAATTGTCTGAGGTGACCTCAGTAGCTCACGTGACAGTTAAGTGGGACAGCGTCTTTCACACTTTGGCCCCAGTGAGTCAGGCCCTTTTTCACATGATTGGGTCAAGGATTCTCAGGACCGCCTCCAAGGGGATAATCCTAACTAGGGGTTAAATACCTGGGATTCTATAGCAGTTGTTTTAGAACTAAAGGTGCTTCCTGGATGAGAGACAAACGGTATTGATGAACCTAAAGACGCCCAGTTGTTTCCTTTCTAAGCACTCAAGACTACCATGTCCTGGATGACTGAGAACTTACACAAACATATTCAATTTAAACCTGTAATTTATGTGAGCTTATCAAGTACAAAGCTTTGTTGCTCTGTTCTAGGATTATATTACAATATTAAGGATTAGAAAAAACGCTTTAGAACTGCTTTCAGCTAACAGAAACAAAAACATATGACTACAGTTTCTCCTGAGCATCTACATTTCTTAATCGTGCTCACTGAGGAAAGACAAAAACTAGACCTTCCTTCTACCTGCGCACGTCCATGAGTCCATGGGCTTTTCCACAAGGTAAGGTCAGCAGCATAATTTAACCTGGCAACGCACCCAGAGTAAGAACTGAACCACCTTTGCAAGACTGGAGACCCAGGGTTAACCCCAAAGTTACGTTGCTAAGCCACAAATCCTGCTTTGTAGTACAGGCCTCTGGATAAATGATGGTTGCGGTTGGTTTGTCACAGCCTGACAAATGATTAAACCAGCTTGTGTAGGGTTTGGTTAGAAACGTCTGTTTGTTTAACACCACAGTGTCTGTTTAGTGTTTGTGATGATTACTTTCTCAGGAAGGCCTGCACTCCAAGTCCAGCACGACATGGTGAACATGAGGTGCATATGACTTAACGTGCTCGATGTGCTGGATATTTGTTGTCCACTGTGTACCACTGAAGTCTTTTAAAAGAGAAGCGAAGTGCTTTGCCGTGTCTTCGGCCCAGGCCTGCCACACCTCTCTGTCTGCTTTTTTCCCAGAAACCTTCTGGGGGGCATCGCCGGCTGTACTGTGCTGTACTGGTGAGGTAACGTTCTGGTGTATATGTAAAACGCCTCCTGTTGCTCTCCTGAGCAGTCGACAGGCGACAGACCAGCCGTCCTCAGAGCTTGGTATGAGACCCAGGTTCACTCGGTCAGCGACGCCACACAGCTGGAGCTGGAAAAACCAAAGTTAGACAAAAAGAGGTGATTACAAGAACCTGTATAGCGTATCTTTTTTTCTTAAAGCGGAATAAAAGGCAATTACATTTTTATAATAATGGTAAAAACTCAAACGAAACTTGCTGGTCACACTTGCTGATGATCATTTAATCAAGAGGATTTAATTAGCAGTGCCTGGCTGATACTTGGCTTCTTAATTAAGGATAAGTAAGGGTGTAGGTACGGCGCACAGTCCTGAGAAATCTATCTCATAGTTAAAATAGATATCGTTTTTATTAGAGGTGGACTTTCTCTGATGAAATAATCATTTCCCAAGGGACCAATCTAAAACTGTAGTATATAAACACCACATGCGGCATAAGTTATAACAAATCGATGAACTTTACTTGGCGATTATCTCCTTGGTGAATCGTGCAGCGGTCAGACACTCCATTTGCCTCGAGGTTTTTCTTTAGAGCTTCGACAGCGTTGGGGTTCCACTCACAAGCATGAACGTGACTGGCCTTTGCATGCACCAGATATGGGAGAGTGAAGTATCCAATACCTGAAGTAAGGCACAAATGGGAAAATTAAACAACAATATGCATCATAACTCGGTTGCTTTTAGGTAGCACACAGCTGTAAGAGCAATAGTACATGAGCAGTGAACTCAGCTGCACCTCCATTTGATTCAGAATTCAAGGAAACGACATCAGTCAGTAACTTTATTTCATATCTACTAAAATGGGTCCTTTTAACCTTCAAAAAGTTACATTTACCACAGATTCCTTTTATTGCAATCGTATAATATATTTTCCAGTTTTATTACCTGCATATAAATCCACTACAGTCTCCCCTCTGCAGTCAAATCCAGCCACCCGGAGCTTCTCTGTTATGTTTCCAGCCGAGAACATGCACTTGGTAACATCAAACTCATAACTGAAACAAATGTGAAGCACACATTTTCACACACATTTTAGTCTAATAAGCATGTCCCCAAGTGCTGAAATCTATGACTGATTATTACCTAATGCCATTGTCTACATGTTTGACCCAGCTGTGCTCTCCTAGCAGCATCGTCACCTCAGGAGATCTAAATCCATCTCTTGAAATCCTCCTGATCTTTGCTAGGCGCTTTGCTCCCAGTCCTCTGGCCACTGTGCTCCAAAGCTGTTGATCTAAATGAGTTAAAAAGTAGCCAGTGAGCCTCCTCATGAATTATTCTGTACATTTAGCGGTAAAGTAAAACGTGGTGCAGTTTGAGATCAGTAGCTACCCATGTTTTCCCATAATGGCAGAACAAAACAAGTGTCTCCCAGCAGGACTAGGTCTCCATGTCGCTGGAAACTGCGAGGGATGTCTCTCTTCAGCTCTTCTGTCCATCTTTCACCATGAGACTCCAACAGCTCCTGGAGGACTTTCTCCAGTTTACTACTACTCGCCCTTCCTTTCTCTTTTTTTGACTGCAGAGCAGACTGTGATGAAAGCAGGACAGAAATGAAAATATTCACAGAACAAAAAACAGCTATTACATTTTAAAGCTTGCTGTTAATAATAATTCGTTCAGCTTTAATTACCTTACTCCAAACTACTTCAAAATCATCATCTGAAGCCACAGTGGTCCTGAAAGACTGAAGATCGAGCTGGGACAAACAGGATGCTAAAATGGGCAGGAGGACTGTCCCATCTGAGTCTTTCACTAAACTCAAACTCAGGTCCAGAGCCCCTTTGGACTGTAGTGACCTCCTGTGAAATAAAATGCATGTTAAATATAATGTCAAAGTTATTTCAAACAGGCTGTTTGTTCAAATCAATCAGCTCCTTTTGATCTAATGCTAATTGCTAGCTGCCGTTGATAGCAATGACCAAATCGTGGATTACCTGAGCTTCTGAGCCTGACACTGAGGCACACGAAGGCATGGCACACTGTCCATCTGTAAACAAACAAATCAGCTCTATTTACGTTTAGATTACGATGCAAACAAAGACCAGATGCACGTCAACAACCGGGTAGAAGCTTCCCTACTAGACACAACCCGTGTTTCCAGTCGGACTGTTATGCCGGACGGACAACTCCGAAAACAAGCAGTTGATAAACCAAAAATATATTAACAAAAACAGCACCCGGCGAACACATTTTTAATATTTTTGTCTCTATTTCTTTTACTGCTAGAAAACTACAGCTTTTCCTCAATTAAACGAGGCCAAAAACCATTAAGTGATAGCCAGTTTTGGAGAAGTTGCTCACGGAGCCCAATAGATGGAGACAAAAGGAAGAGAAATCAGAGGGTAAGTTGCGGAAGGTAAAGCAACTTTAATGTAAAGCAGACTAAAAATCCTCCAGAATCAATCTAAAACTAATATCTATAATAAGATATAAAAATTCAACTGTTTGGGTTTATTCTTAGTGGGCCTTTATTTATGTTGTATTTGTGTAATATAGTCAAGTTATTTTGTAGGCGTTTACAAATGCAACAGACGCATCAGTAGACACGTGTACTCAAAGGCCACTTTATTAGGTACACTTTACTAGTACCCGCAGACCTTTGCAAACCTTCATGGCATAGATTCACCAAGGTGCAGGAAATATTTGTCAGATATTTTAGTTCATGTTGACATGATAGCGTCACACAGTTGCTGTTGATTTATTGGTTGCACATTCATGATAGGCTGTGGCATTTAAATGACGCTCACTTGGTACTAAAGGGTCCAAAGTGTGCCAAGAAAATGTCCCCCCACACCACCATTACCAGACTGAATGATTGATACAAGGCAGGATGGATCTATGCTTCCATGCTGTTCAAGCCAAATCCTCATCCTGTCATTTGAAGGACCAGGAACCGCTCTGTTGTCCAGTTTTAGCAAGTCCCTGCAAAATGTCACCTGCTTTTCTATTCTGATCGGAGTGGTACCCAGTTTGGTCTTCTGCTGCTGTAACCATCTGCTTCGCTGTTCAACATCTTGTGTTTGGAGATCCTCTTATGCAAAGCTTCGTGGTAACAAGTGTTTATTTGAATGGTTATTTGAGTTAATGTTGCCTTTCTGTTAGCTTGAAGCAGTCTGGCCATTGTCCTCTGACCTCTGGCATAAACCAGTGAACTGCCACTGACAGGATATTTTTTTCTTTTTCGGACCATTCTCTGTAAACCCTAGAGATGGCTCTGCAGCAAAATTCAATTTCTGAAATACTCAAATCACCCATCTGGCACCAACAACCATGCCACCTTCAAAGTCACTTAAACCACCTTTCTTCCTCATTCTTATGTTTGGTTTGAACTTCAGCAGGTCTTCTGGACCATGTCTACACGCCTAAATGCAGTTAAGTTTTTGCTAAACAAATTTAAGGACAAATTTGACTGCAAATTTAGGAAAATGATAGTATGCACCTGTGAGATGTCCAATGGCCAGGAATTCCAAATTTCTTCTATTAGCAGGGCTGCAGTCCCAAAAACAACTGCAGTTTGATATGAGTTGTAATAGCCTTTTGGAGTATGTGTTTGTTAGTGCCCAAAAGATGGAGGCAGTATTGGCATGCCTATCTCAGACAATTTTCCTTTTCTTCCGAGATTACGTTATCTGTCTATTAGTGTGTATGACGTTAGATCAGTCATGCCACCACTGAGCGTTCCCCTTAAAAAAGATCGGCCCTGTTTGACAGATCTAACGAAACGTGTCATCTGAATTTAAATTCAGACTTTAAGCTGTCTGCAGCTGGGGGTGCATTTGAACTTGAGAGGGCGGGTGGGTCAATGCTACATCTGACACATCAACCATCATCTCTGTGTTTGATGAGGTGTTGGAGATGTTATCAAAGCAGCATGAGTGAACTGAGGCAATATTGTAGCATTGTAACATATGATATATATACTATAATTTAAAAAATTGTTATATATTTGTTATATAAATATTCATTTGTTATATAAATAAAACACTAATAATTCTTATGAAGAAATACACATCTAATGAAAATGCTGTCCTTCTCCTGACTGTCTATGAGCACAATCGACAACATCTATTCAAAACTTAAAAACTCTATCAAACTATAATTATCCATAACTGTAAATTTGCAATTTTGCACATTTATATTAACCTGTAGATTTGCAATTTTTGTGCGTATCTCTACATATATGCTGTAGTATTGCATACTCTGTATATATTATCACTGTGACAGTGTTGCAACTACTTGCACTTTAAATTCTGATTACACCCACACATAAGCTACAAGATCTACACTGTTTTACTTATTACTACTTTCTTTTTAGTGTTTTTAGTTGTGTGAAGGGAACCTGCAAAGTAAGAATTTCATTACTCTGCGTAACCTTTTGTGTTTTGCAGTGTACATGACAATAAACTACTTGAATCTTGAATCTTAAATCAAGGAAGAGAGGTCATTGACATTAATCAGTCTGGAAAGGGTTACAAAGCCTCTTATAAGGCTTCGGACTCCAGCAAACAGCGAGAGCTTTAATCCACAAATGGATACACCTTGTAACTGTTAATGATTTCATAATCAGAAAGAGACGGAGCGAAAAATTGCATCCATGGGAGATCTCCAAGGAAAAAAACCACTACTTACCAAAAAGAACATATAGGCTCACCTCACATATGCCAAAAACATCTTGATGATCCCCAAGACTGTTGGGAAAATAAACGGTGGTCTATTAAGACAAAAGTTTAACTTTCTTGAAGGTTTACATCCTGTTACATCTGACATAAAGGTAGCACAGAATTTCATAAAGAGAGCATCATAACAAAAGTCAGACACGGTGGAGGTAGTGCCAGACCATCGTCTGAGGCTGCTTTTCTGCTTCAGGACCTGTTCGACTTGTTTTACTTGATGGAACCGTGAATTCTGCTCTCTACCAGAAAATCATGAAGGAGAATGTCAAGCTGTCAGTTTGTGCCCTGAAGCTTAGCGTACTTGGGTTATGCATCAGAAAAATGATCTGAAACACAGCTAGTCCACCTCTGAATGACTAAAATAAATAAACAAATAAGTAAAACTGAAGGTTATGGAGTGGCCAAGTCAAGGTCTGACCTTAGATGCTTTGGCGTGACCTTAAACACTTCATGTTGGAAAACCCTCCATGTGGAGGGTTTATTTATATATATATATATATATATATATATATATATATATATATATATATATGCATGCTTATATACTTTGCAATTAGCTTGAAACAGGTAAGTGTGAAAAATATGCCAAAAATAATAAATGAGGGCGGGGACAAAGAGTTTTTCACACCATTGTGCACACATGGTGTTAGAAATGCAAGCGTATTACTAATATAGCTTACGTACACAGTGCAACAATTCATGTGGTCAAATCTTCAAAATGTATCGGTTTGTTTTAGCCTGTCAAACTGTCATGTATGATGCAGAAGAAATAAGATCAAAAAAAGACCTCTGCATTGCTTATCTCTGCTCTCGTGGGGGATTAATCCCTCTGGTTTCCATTACCAATTAACTCCAATAAAACACTTCACGCTCTGCTCCCTTGGGCAATACGATAGGCGAGCAATTTAGCATATTAATGTGATCAAGACAGGACCTGTTCCTGTGTCCTTTGTTCCCTTTTTCTTTCACCTGTCCTGCCCCTTTAAGATTAGATATTTCAATCTAGGCGTGTTTCCTGCTACCATTGACTGAAACCGAGAGCTGGCAGGCTGTAGGGGGGGAAAGGCATATCCAAGAGCTTTACATATTCCTGGACACACTGGCGATTCTTTCTTATTTTTATTTTTCTTTAAATGAAGGCTGTTGAACCAGCAGTGCAGTCACAGTCTAACAGCCTGTTTGTGAAGACCCAGCAGCTGCTCGCCCGTAAAACCATTTATGATTGATCGAGATGACATGAATGTCAGTCGGTCAAGGTCCGCTCTTCCGATTGAAAAGCTGGATTTTCAGGTTTCTGGTGGGAATCATCTGCTGCACGCATTTGGATGAATTTCTCCTGATTTCCAGAGGTGCCCGGACCGTGAAGGGATTGAGGTTGTTTGAGCGGAGAGGGAGGCTCACTGTGGGAATGACATGCTGCAGTAAAGACGGGAAATAATATGGATTAGAAAACGCCGATGATGTGACTGCGACACTTTGAATGGTCAGAAAATGCTTCCCAGCCGCCACTTAGCGCACAAGTCTTTAATATCACTCATTAACTGGACTGTTTTTGACTAAATAGTATTTTGGGAAGGGGCTACATGTGCGCAGATCCCCTCCCGAGCCATCGGCGTATTGTCTGAATCCCTTTGCAGTATAAATACTTGTATTGACCCAAAGAAGCGCACACTGCTGATCTGAGAAGAGGACACCATGTCGGCGGTGATGATAACACGAAAGGTGCGAAAATGGGAGAAGCTCCCGGGGAAAAACACTTTCTGCTGCGACGGACGGGTGATGATGGCCCGGCAGAAGGGCGTCTTCTACCTGACCCTCTTCCTCATCACCGGGACCTGCGCCCTCTTCTTCGCTTTCGAGTAAGTCATACCCCGTGGCAAAGTTATCAGCTGCTCCAAAAAGTGTTTCCAACTCCCTTTAGGCTTCTTATGCCTTTTCCGGTTGCCAAAATATCACGTCTTATAGCCTTATCCAACATTTGTCAACTTTAGAGGTGCATAAAATCAGTATAAACTCACATAATAAATATTTTAGCTTCAATCAAAAACATCCATCACTGCTTAATTTACGTGTTAGAGATGTCCGCTCTGAGAATATAGGTTATTTGATCATGAAATGCATTAACAATTTATTTTGATTGATTGATCTGGAAAGCAGTATCCACCTTCTCAGAACTCAGAACTAGCTGAATATCCTAATGCATCACAAAGAGTAACGTAAAGTCCTCACCTTTGATTAGGTTAAATCACCAAATCAAGCTTTTACTGTTATCCTCATCTCAGTCATGTGTAGTTGATCTGAAAATGATTTCTTTAAGGGAGTATTGGATTTTTGTTACCTTTCTAAACCTACTTAATGGTAATGTGATCCTGGGCTCGGTGGTGGGCAGTAAATGTAACCTCCTTTTATGGTTTTCTTTTGTAACAGGCAACAATTTCACTTTGATAACCTCGTATTCGTGTCTTGTTGATCTAAATTCTCTTCCTGACAGAGAAGATGGTTATGACTGACCACATACTGAGTTGTTCAATATTTAATGACACAAGTCATTCAGCTTTGGTTTTGCGGCCCTTTTTTTTTGGTCTCAGCAGTTCTGTCCCAATCCACTACTTGCACAACCCATTGGACTCATCATCCAGGCAAGCACTGTCGACCTGCTCGGATGCTGCTGGTGAAGCCAGATCCCATCAGTTCATGCTGTACTGAGGAGTGCCTTTTAATAAAATGAAGAACATGGACGTGGCTCATAAAGCAGTGCTGCTTACACTTTCTGTCCACGTCCTTGTTATTTCCTCTTTTCTTTCTTGGTAGTTTTTAAATGACACACAGAACACAATGATTTGGCACAAAATCCTGCTGTGTAACACAGTAACCTCCGTTGACTGTGGGTGTGTATGCGGCTACCAGGCCAAATGGATTTGGAGCATAGTGGCGAGGAGAAGTAGCTGCTCTTGCATAGTGCCAGGCCCTTCCCGTCTCTGTCTGCCTGCACGTTAATGGCCTCTTGCTTTCCTCTGAGTCTGCACAGAAGGAGCTGTTGTCCGGCTCAGAGCACAGAGGGAAAAGGATGATACTGCTCACGCTGAGCATCCAGAGCTGGGAGGAGGCGTTATGATAACTGATAGCTAGAGGGTCGTTAACTTGCTATGTTCATATTACAGCACAATATAATTATCTTTCTGGGTGGGACAGCTACTGAAGTTGGGCCCGAGCAACATGGGGGTAATTGCTAAATTCAGTTACATGGCAACTTGATACATTGAAGCTATGACAGGGTGAAAGCCATCAGCAGAAAGGCTCTGAGGTATAATGCATTCACAAAATGCCAATTTAACTAGTGATAGAAGCATTAAAACACCAAGTCTAAGCTCTTTGCTATTGTAGAATTATTTGTCAGCTAGTGCGAGCGCTGTAAGTAACAGCTGTTTTCATAATTAATGCATCTGCTGTTGATTATGTTCATTTTCTGCATTTTCCAGAGTCTGAGACTGCTTGTTCAGAGTACTTATTTTATCTTAAAACCCGACTGAAAAACCTTCCCATCGCTTGTCACCCATAAATAAATAACAACTATTGCATAATCATGAAACTTAGCACAGACATTCAGGCTCCCCAAAAGAAACCAATTGTAATCCTCCAACTCCAAATCTTGAATCTCTATAAACAGATATTTGCATATGAATATCTAGAATCTGTTGGCAAAGACAAGAGTTTTGGTGATGGAGGTTTCCTGGTGTGGCAGGTATTGAGGAGTCATGTGTAAGACATGCAGAGAGACCACGTGGACAGCAAAAGAAAGGTGCATTCAATTGCACTTTCAAGGTCTCAAGATATATTTTGAAGATGACTCAACTTTCTTCTAGCCGCTTTAAGATAATCTGCATTCATAGTTGGAGACCAAATGGCATGAACCGTTGAGCACTCCCTCAGAAAACGCCTCTTAAGTTTCCCCCACTGGATGATGTCGTGATGATGTTCTAGCCACCACTGTGATTTGATTTCTGACTAAATCATTGCAAAACTGATCACATTTGTAACAGCTGCTGCTCTCTTTTGAAATGTCATCGTGTTAAGCTGCTAAACTAAGGCACGCTAGTGGATAAATATCTGTTAGGTTTGTCATTGTGAGTATAAATCAGTATGCTGACGTTAGGATTATCTGGCTCATTTTGTGCTAAAAATGGGAAAAAAAGGTATAAAACAGAAGCCAATAAATTATCAGTTAATCTGCAAAACTAATATTTGTTGAATTTCACTGCTCTAAAACACTAAAAACACTAAAAACAAACCAGTGATCAAAAATGTAATTTTTGTATAAAGGCTTGCAACACATTAAAGACTGTATTGCAGTCGATTGTGTGACGCTGCATCAGTATAATCAGCTAAGCTGCAACGTCTTGCTGTTTCTTTATCTTTGAGAATTCCTTCCTCACATGTGAGCTTAAGGTTGGGCAGTGTGCTGCACCGTGACGTTGATGGCAGAACAAGGGAGGGCAATGTCATGGCGTGAGCTGGCTAATATCCAAGACCAGGGGAGCAGACATCTCACTTTTATCATCAGCCACCGGCACCATGTGCAGGGAGACCCCTCCGTGTTTTAATTTGTGCTAAATTGCGGAAACCAGTGGCTGAGTACACAAATGGAAAGATGCATTAGGGACAAGTAAACAAATTAGTCACTGAAGAAATGGGCCCAGCCTTTTTAGTTTTCTTTTCCCTTGCTGGGCAGAATTTTAAGTCTTTACATCCTTACCTTATTGGATTTGTGCTGATCCTTTTTGCATATCTATTAAACTGGGTATTGCATTCAGTGTGTGTGTGTACAGAGGGCTTTAGCATGTACATATCTGCAGAAGGCTTACTTGCAGATAGATGTTTGCAGGTTTGGTTTCTATTTGCTGCTTTTTGTCAACGTGTGTGCATATGTGCATGCGGATTGCCACCTATGGATTTTGGAGGAAGGAACAAGAAACTGGAACATAAGGACAGTGTGTCATCTGTCTGTCCACCACAGGACACTTAACCACTAGGCCAGAAAACCATATGTGCATGACGATCTTCTTTTCTGGGTATCGGTGCTGTATGTGTGCAGTAATGGGAGCGATGCAGGAGAAGTAGGTATACAGGGATGAGCCTGCAGAGCGAGTGGCTGCAGTCAGAAGAGCTCTTGTAGTCAACCCCCCCAAGCCTCTCTCAGCATCTAACTCCACCCTGTCTCCCTGTTAACCAATCGGAAAGCGGCATCCGGCCAAGGCCAAATGAGCAAT
This sequence comes from Rhamphochromis longiceps, assembly GCF_057381845.1. Classification (NCBI taxonomy): domain Eukaryota; kingdom Metazoa; phylum Chordata; class Actinopteri; order Cichliformes; family Cichlidae; genus Rhamphochromis; species Rhamphochromis longiceps. Next base: position 39,285,588 of record NC_140558.1, read on the forward strand.
AACATGATTTATACCCTACTCAGAGTACGCGCTCCATTTACAGCAACCATGATCTAAAGGCTTTGTTCTCTGGAAGCTTCTCTATCAGAAGGAGAGAGCCGCTCCTCTGTGGAGGGTGGATTTTATAAATCTATAGCTCACAGCCTGCGAGCCTGCTTCATGCAAGGAAGGAAAGTCCACATTATATTTGCATAAATCTTGGGGTGGGGTTGAAGTAGATGCACTGCTATCAAAAATGTGACAGAGATACTGCTAAATAAACACATTTCTCATCAGTCTCAAGTTCACTTGCTAAATATTATATGACCCAACATCTGTGATCCTAACTTTAATCCCACTAAACGTTCCGTGACCCAGGCTCTAATGTTTCATCTCTCTCGTTTGGTATTTAAATGTTGCATAACAAGGACGACTGATTTAAGCCTGGCATCAGAGTATAGTGAGTGTAGTCTGGAGCTTCAGGTTCAGGGGGTGCAAGCTCCCATGACATCAGAGCAAGGACATGTATCATCTTTGTCTACCTGAAGCAGGAAATTCAGTCACGGCTTGATACCGCATACTAATGTATGAGGTGCTGATATCTGCATCGTTTGGATGACTCTTGAAATATTCTTAGATAAGAAGTAAATGTTAAGTGAGCTTTTGGATTTCGTCAGGCTTTCGTTTTTTTGAATATTTATGAGAATAGCATGAGCAGTTTTATTGCTGTGGGAAAAGCACGAGGATCCACGAAAGCTTTTCTGATATCGACTTGTTTCCTGCTTGTATCTTAAAAAGGAGAGAGGGCAAGCAGAGGTTGAGAGCTTTTGTTTTTTTTCCCTCAGCAGTGCCCTAGAAACAGCCAGGCACAGTCTGCAGATGTTTGTATGACAGAAGGCTGTTACTGAGGCCCACTGTTGAGCTGCCTGCACAGCAAGTGCATAATTCATTTGGAGTATGAGTCAAGCAGGCCTGCAACAGCTTACAGCTGTTAAGTATTAATAACGGAAGGGTTTGAAATGTTCGACAAAGGTAAAATGTCACGAGTCACTATGTGTGGCGTCGTAATCCCGGGTTCAGGGGCGGTGTGGCTGAGACGCTGAAGTGATTCTAATTTGGTGATATCACTACTTTAGGAGCTTTTCATCTCTGAGCTTGTGTCATTCTGAGTTAAGAAGGAACTAAACGTCTGCAGAAGACTCGCCTTAAAGCATCTAATGCCCACCCACACCAGGCACAGAAATGACAGTAGGAGCAGCAGTAGGTAGTTTATCTGTCTCCTGTGTAATGAGATTTAATTGTTTTATTTTAATGCCTTTATTGTCTTTTATGACCACCAGGTTTTTCCCTAAACGAGTTCCCTTTTATTAAACAAAGTTTATTCGGTGTAACTTCGGTAAAACTCGGGGTCTAATGCCCACTCTGTGATATTTGTTTAAGATTTAATTAGGGGCCAATAAATAATCCAAAGAACATACAGCAAGGCTTTATTTGCCTATTAAGTCAAGGGGTAAACTCAATTGTGATAATAGTTTTGTGCCATGGTTAATAAGATTACAGCCTTTGAATGTGATGTAGGCCTCCTCTGGGTCAATCAGTAACCAATATGAACTACTGCAACTTGTGCAAAAAAAATAAACACTGTAGAAACAAGAGGTTTTAGCATCTCATACCTTCATATAATTGGCAGTGGCACAATTTAAATTCCTTTGTTGTTGTTGTTATTATTATTTTTAATAAATTGGAAGAATGCAGGAATGGTTTAATACGCATATAAGGGGTGAGGTTAACAAATGTAATCTGGTTACATTTTGCCTTTTGTTATGCAGCACACACAGATAAGTGTGCAACTCATTAATTAGAAGACAATTTTGCTAAGAACTATGAGAACACAGTCTGTTTGGATTGTAATGGCAATGCATTTTCTTTATGTAGTACCTTTCAAAAACAAAGTTACAAAGTGCTTAACAAGATAAGATAAGAAACAGCAAATAAAACATCTAAGAGAAGGCAAAGGTCACTCAACATTTGGCTTAGGAATACTAGCAGCACAAGGAGGTAAAAAGTGAGGAATAAAGAAAATTAAAAATAAAACAACAGGTAATTAAAAGCTAGTAGAACGTAGATTGAAATTATAACTAGGAGAAGGCGATTAAACAATTGAGGTGGACAACATCGAAATAAACTTCAAATGGAGGCACAGAAAAAGCCTACTTTGAAAAAATATGTCTTTAAGAAGGATTTAAAAGACAAAAGTGAGCTTGGTGATCTGATCTCCTCGGGATGATTATCACGAAAAATGGGTTTCCTAACAGAAAAAGAGTGATCACCCTTGGTTCTCAGTCGAGACAGTGGGGTGACCAGCTTGGCCGAGGACCTTTTTTCATTATTCTTTTCTTATTTTCTGTAATAATCCAAAAGCCTACAGACAAATTCTACTGTGTATCAAGGGCGAGGTGTTTTCTAACTTCCTGGTTGGTTAAAAAACAAAACAAAACAAAAAGGCACTCTATTACAAATGTATTATCTCTAAAGGTAGTTCATGTATTTGTAGCATTTCAGTGTAATAGAAGGTATTGTAATGTATTCTCGATGAGCATTACATGAGATGAATTATACTACTGTTTATTTTGCTAAATATAAAGCAGTAGGTAAGCTTAGCTTTGCATAAAATTTAGATATTGTGGCATACCTGTCTCTGTACAAAGGTAAGGAAATCTGCCTTCTAGCACCTTTCAAGTTCATGAAATAATTTCCACACAGGTTGTTTTCACACCTTCACAAAGACATGCTGTTAGAATAGTAAACTGATATTTCATAAATATGAAGTAAGTTGGTTAAGGAAGAGGGTTTGTTAGCAACATGTGCGTGTCAGTTGACAGATATCCCCTCGTAGACGATCCAGTTTTTCCTGCTGCTTCTGTGGTGATTGGTGAACACGGAGTCACCAGAGTGGTGCCGTGACAGCTCCACCCTGCACAGCACAGGAAATTGTCACATCCAGGAAAGATAGGGGGGCTTGATGGGAAGCAATGATAGAGAAGCCTTCCTTGAATATGTTCCAGTTTACGGTTACGGGAATTGCACTTCATTGACAGACTGCAATCCCTCAGCCTGAATCCCGCTCTGTGCGGCCTCTGCACAAACGGCTGTGGGAAACACACCTCGCAGGCCTGCCAGTGGAAATTTCTATTGATTTGATCTCCGCTCCTTGTTTCCATTAATGTTTGAAATGCGCTGCCGGAAAACTGCTCAGACAAGTCAAGCAGGTGTGTGTGTGTGTGTTTGCTTTGTTGTCTTGTCAGAGCTCAGGTATGCTGACAGGGTTCATGTACGTGGTGACATTAAACAAGTCCGCTTTGTTCACTTTTAACTGTATGTCTGCATAGTGAGAACAGAAAACCGACCATGATGATGAAGCAAAACTGTGGGTGACACTGTAGTAGACGAGTAGCTGACATCCGGGCCACCTGTGTGAGGTTATCTGTGTTAAACAAATTAAATAAAACAGGCAAAAGCAATTTATTTTTTAATGGCTGCTGATTTCTCTCTCTTTTCCCCTTTTTGTTATATAACTGCAGCCACTTCAGGTTTAATTATGAGATCACAGATGTGCAATGGTGCCCCTATGTACAGATTTCTGTTATTGGCTTAGAGCGCATTGGATCGTATAGAAGAGCAACTCCGATCAGCAAAATTTGAACTAAGTCAACAACCGTCCACAGTATGAAAAATAAGAGTTTTACCCTCCATATTTTTCATGTGTTATAGGCTACTTGTTTTTGTTACAATAGAGTGTTGGCTATAACCAAATGTTAACTGTTTGGATATTCTTGTGTTGTATTTGAGTTTCAGTTTGTAGATTCTGATATTTGTTTTTAGTTTGTCCTCCTCGCTGTTGTCACTGCAATCATCCTGCACCTCATTTCTTTGTTGCTACCTTAGCAAATTTGTTGCTAGATTCAGCCGCTTTGTATAACCATTCACTGGATTTTATATTAGATGAAAAGGACTTGGCAGTAAACCACAAGACAGTAGCTTGCTGTTCTGTCGCAACCAACAGAAAAGTCCTCCTCGCACTTTTTTTATTGGTTTATTTATTTATTGGTTTTTTATTGGTTTATTTATTTATTGGTTTTTTATTGGTTTAGCAAGAAAAATAAGATAATAAAATAACACCTTCATTTATTTTATTTTTAAGCCCCATTTTTTTCCTTTATCGTGGGCTTTTTTACATTTTCTGTTTAATTTAGTGTAATGTTTGGCGCTTGTTTTATATTTTTATTATGCTGTATTGTTTTAAGATGTTTTTTTATGGTTTGGCTGCTGTAAAATAGTAATTTCCTAACTTTTGAGATAAATATGTTTCTTATGTTATTGTAACATAAAGCACTTGGTGCTTCTGATGTTCTCTCTAAGTGATAATTTTTGCCAAATTAGCAGCAAAGGCTGTGAACACTTATGTACATGTTTTGTTTTTTATTTTTAATAAATCTGCGTTAATTTCAAGCAAACTGTTTGTTCACTTTATCTTTATGGGGAATCGCATGTAGAGTTTTGAGGCGAGGCTGTAACATGACAAAATGTGGAGGTACTTTCCAGATGCACTGTATGCAGATGCTGTTTAATGGAACAAAAGAGAATACTGTGTAAATAAAGTGTAGTCTGGTGATCTTGTGTGTGGGCAGTTTTATGCGTGGCATGCTGAACTACAGTTAGTGTTCCTCAGTCCCTTAAAATCCTGTAGTGCAACATTAGAGCCACATTATGAATATATGATTTCAGCCTCAAGGGAGAGCGATGAGGCCATAGAGTTAAACTATTAATAACTGCGTGTGGAAGCCTTTTTGCTGCTGCTGCGCTCTTCTGTTGCAGCACTTTGCATTGCAGCTCACATCTGTTATCAGATTGTGCAGCCGGCCCTTTTGGAGGAGCCCAGCTGGCTCTAATCTCAATGGCCTGGCAAATGGATCCACGCTTCTCCACTAGTACAGAAGGTGTAGGGAGTGCAGCATCGTGTTATTTATTCAAGGCCACGACTTCGGTCTTGTGGTTCGTGACCTTATGCTCTGAACACCAGTTAAAAATATGTGTGGTGTTGTTTTGTTGTGTCCTCTGTGCTCATGGCTTTCCTGAGAGTGCTCTGCCGCTTCTCTTAAGATTATCCGTAGTTATCATGTATTACTATGATGGAGAAATGTAGAACAGGATTTCTTTAATTAATTAATGTGAGAAAAACATGTTTTTCCTCAATCCTGTATGATGTCAAGTTTGCAGATGCGAATATGTAGAAAAGAAAGCAGCTGTTGTGTGCACATTATTTTAAAAACACTTTTCTTTTTCTTGTGCAGATGTCCGTACCTGGCTGTTCATCTTTGTCCCGCCATCCCAGTTTTTGCTGTCCTGCTGTTCCTTTTCGTTATGGCCATGCTGTTGAGGACCAGCTTCAGTGACCCCGGGGTGCTACCGAGGGCCCTTCCGGAAGAGGCTACATTCATTGAGATGGAAATTGGTAAGTTACAGGATTTGCGGACAGACACTCTCCACTGCTTCCCTTATAACTTCATGTGAAAAAGGTTTTCACAGGACTCTATGCTGTCCTATGAAAAATTAAGTACACCCTTACTGCAGGTGATTAAATGATCAACAGCAAGTGTGGGTATCTCTGTAAAAGCACAAGATTTGTAAGTCTGCTGGTCTGGAAAATTCAGGTGTGTGTTTTAACACAATGCCGATGCTCCCAGTAGTGGACTTTGCAGCAAATTCGCTCCAAGGTCAGACTGTGCAATGCTAAGAGAAACTAAAAAAAACCCCAAAACAAAGTCCAAGAGCTACATCTCAGGCCTTAGTCACCTTAGTTAGATATTAAAGTTCATAACAGCCCAATCAGACAAAGACTGAAGAAGTATGGCTTGTTTGGAAGTGATGCCAAGAGTTAGCTTCTTCTGACTAAAACCACAGCAGCACAGCTTTAGCTTGCATCAGCATAAACCTCAAGACCTCTAGAACTATGTCCTTTAAGGTGACCGACATAGAGATGTTTGGCCATAAAGTGCAAAGAGTGCCAAAGACCAAACCCAGCACTTCATACCATTTGTGGGCTGGGCACTTGTGGGTAGCGTGGCTGAGCGGTCTAAGGCTAGTCTCTCTGGAGGCGTGGGTTCGAATCCCACCGCTGCCATTATTGGGGACAGGGATAGCTCATTAGGTAGAGTGTTCGCCCCATGATTGGAAGGTCGGGGGTTGAAATCCACTGAACGGCTATCCTGAGGCAAGCTGGATTGGTACTCCTTCGATGAGTGAATGGGTTAATGCAGAAGACTAAACAATTTCCTACAGGATTAATAAAGTATACATTTATTATTATCATTGTTATTCTGGAGTCAAATGTGATGCCTGACAGCTAAAGCTGGGCTGAAAGTGGGGCCTTCATCAGGACAAAGATCCCAAGCAGAGCGGCAAATCTACAAGTGAATGGCTGAAGAAGAAATAAAAAATCAAGGTGTTGCAATAGCCCGGTCAAAGTTTTGTTTGATCACATTTGATTAAAAGCGATATCACCATTATTACCATTATCTTATCCACATGTTTCTCAGTCTGGACTAAATTGTTTGCAACATGGCTTTGCCCACTTCTAACAATTGAGAAGAGCTCAGGGATAAACACAAACACAGGAAACTGTTAAAGGAAACAGTGTTTACATCTACAGAAGAATGTCAACACTCTAGATCAAGAAGATAGAGCAGCGTTTATGTCTTTTAAATACCAGTTTAAATTGCAGCTTTGACAAATCCTTAACAGCCTGACAAGACCACATGCTATGCAATTGGGTTTATTTGTACTATTACAAGTAAGTTATCTTGAGCACTACCTGTCACTAGCAAACAATGGAGAGACACGACCAGTGACTAGCTGTGTAGCATTTAGCAGCTAAAGAGCCTCAGGCACAGCTGAAAACTAAAGGCTGAGCCTAAAGAGGAGCAAGAACCTGACCTACATTTGGCAGGTAAACACAAGCACGACTCCATGTGAACAGTATTGTTGCTAATTAAGAAACGAACAAGGTTTTTTGTTGCTAGTGCCAGTTGTAGGTGTAGTTGCAGATTTAATTATATTTTTGGGAATGTTTGAAGAGGCTTTATTTGCATGAAATACACTCATTAGTCACTTTGTTAGTTATACGTTGCTAGCACCAGATTGGGGCCTTTAAGGATCAATGTGTTGACAGATGGTCTTCTGCATGTTTATGGTTATTTGAGTTACTGTTGCCTTACTATCACCTTGAAGGAGTCTGGCCATTGTCCTCTGACATAAATGTGGTATTTATGCCCGAAAAACTGCTCTTTTTCAGGGGGTCTTTCTTTGTTGTACAGATGTTCGTACAGGAACATCAGCAGTTTCTGAAATACTCAGAGCGCCCACTCTGGTATCAACGACCACGCCACTTTCAAAGTCACTTAAAAAAATCTTACTTACCCATTCTGGTGCTAGACCTTGTAACCAGGTCTACCCCTCTGCACTGGAGTTCCTGCTGTGTGATTGACTAGATATTTGTATTAGTGAGCAATTGAACAGGTGTATTCTGGTATCTTTTCAAACCTTTGGCTTTTGACACAAATTTCAAAAATACAGTGGCTACGTGATTGTAAAGTTTTTATTATTTAAAAAAACCTCAAAGTAATAAATAGTAAAAAGTAGCATGTGACCTCACCTTGCCAGGTGTGGCAGTCCAGCGCCTGCCCTTGTAAGCAGAGCTATTCAGTATCAGTGCTGATAATGCCATAGTCACAAGTCTCTTATCTAGATACATTTAAATGTTTAGTCAGCGACGTGTCTAGTGGTTATTGCAGCTCAGGTGCTTTTACATCGTTGTCATCCAGGGTGTTGCACACAGCGGCGCGTGTCTGTGTGTCAAAGGACACCCAGAGGTGTGGATTGCAAACTAGGTGGAAGTAGTTAAAGTATTTAGGAGGGATAAAATATTTCACTATATATGTTTGCTAAACAGTGAGCAGACAGCCTCAATCTGCTGGTTTATTTATTCTTGTTATACTTTAGATTGCTAAAAGTTGGGTGTGCTCATCCACAAATGTAGAGCTTAGTTTAAAATACAGTTTTTCACAGTATCCAAAACATACAACACTCTTAGAAAAGAGAAATTGCCCTTTGTTCTTTATGATTTTTTTTTTTTTGTATTTTCATGCTGCTATATTTGTTTAGTATCCAGTGCTCTCTCTTTGCCTCCCTCCCTCCCCGTGTGGCTGCTCAATGTTCTTTGTCTCTGTTAAAGATTCACAGCATCCTTCAGCCAGCGTGCGTGTTCCCTCGCTCTGTGTACGAAGCATGGGCGTGGACCGGTCTCTTTTGAGGACAGATTAGGCTTATAAAAAAAGGCTAGGGCACTCGGCTCTCTGGGATTGGGTTAGCTGGCATCAAGTGCTGCTGTCATCATGACCGTGACTCATCGTGCTCGTTCGATGATGCTGATGGAGAACCTGAAACGCATGCATGTTTGTGCTGTTAGCTCTGAAACAATTAGTCAAAGGATGGAAAATTCGCTGCCTATTTTAGTGATCTATTACTCATTTGAGTCATTTCTTTACGCAACAATACCACATCGATCCTCTGGTGATGTTTCGTCGCTTTAATTTGTCTTGAGTGACAAACACCAAACTAATTTACTGGGTGGTTCATATTCAGTTTTTATTAGCTTTTTTTTCTCTCTCTCAGTGAACAATTGTGATTTTTACATTTCAGATTGAATAGACAAGTTATAAAATGTTAATTAGTGAGCTTTCGAGGTGCAGGAATGTGGCGTTCGAGTTGTTGATAGTTGCTACCCTGTGTTTCAGTCTTTATAGTACCACAAACTAAGCATCTGTTTGTGGTAGTTTCATTTCAAATATGCTGCCAGCAGTGTCAGTTTTCTTTAACCTGAGGTAAAAAATAATAATTTCTGTACTTCCGAAAAGGTAAATCTATACCTTTAAATAACCTCACTGGACATCCCCTCTTTTGCAGCAGACTTGCTTTATGTTTTCTTTGACCTTGTATGTATCCTCTCACAGCATTCCCAAAGCCTTGTACCTTTCCACATAAGACATCTCGGCAACCTTCTTCAAATATGAAGCTGTTATTGACATAAACACTATTTAAGCAGGTCACATGACCGCATTATGCCAGCTTAAATTACGCAGTTTGGTACCAACTTCATCAGCCCACACCTTCAGATATTAAACAGTATGTTTTTATGTGTTAGGATGGCTGTTGTAAGTGTGGGAGTGCTAAAAGCCAGTTGAGCAAGCGAGCAGGGATGTTAAAGAAGCCTCTGCAGCCCCGATGCTCTGTCCCTTCTGCCTGTTAGCAGCAGTCCCCAGGGGGAAAGCTAATACGAGGAGAGGCATCTTCTCGGAATATATAATGCCACGAGCAGATTGAGCTTTGCACTCACAGGGAGTGGCATCATTCCCTGTGAGTGGTGACTCATAAATTTATTCTTCACTACTTTATCCTGAAAGCCACTAAATCCCACATTCTGTGGGTGCATGATGCCAAGTATTTGTTGCTGTCACAATCTATGAATTTATGTCCCAGGGATGTTTTTAATAGAAGCCTGAAAATGTGCTCGTTTCACTGATTTATTTGTGCAGAAACTGCTTTGTTTTACTTAAGAGATCTTCATTTAGGACTCTATACAAATGATAAGTATGCATTTTAGGCTTTTGCCCCTTAGCATCTCTGAACACTTTCTAAAACCCAGATAATTTCATTTCCACAGAAAGCACTTTTTAAAAAAAAAAATCTTAATGAATCCCCAGGAAGTCAAATAAGTACGCTTTCTCTTTTCCATTAACTCCACATTCACGCCTGTCCACTGCGACATGTTAATGGTAGATTTCTTCCTCGCAGCTACTCTGCGGGGTTATTCAACTGTGTGATCATCGGCTTGCACGTATAATCTCCAGATCCCGGAGTGTAAGATAATCAGAAACATCCAAATTGTCACAAACAAACAGTATGTCAGAATTCATTTGTTTGATAGCTGCTGTGCAGGCATAAGATTACTGTGAAATATGGCCATTCCAGTGATAGGAAGCTGTCCAAATGGAGAAAGATATGGTGCTTTATAGTTGCAAATAAAAAATATTGACAGTTAAACAGCCCACCTATACTGTACTGAGCGACAGTTCTTGGTGAATGACATCCTCAAGGTTCAGCTGTCGTGATTTATGTCACTAATTCTCACATTAGAGCTCCTGTCCAATGCAATCCAATGCACAAATCATGTTTAACACTGTCTGAGGATTTCATTTGTTGCTGTGTTGTGCTGACTGTGATTAAATATGATCTCTTAGAGTAATTTATATTATGTCATCCACATTGATTTAATGTTTTTCTGTTCGCTTCCACAGAGGCTGCCAATGGGAACGTCCCCGCAGGGCAGCGACCCCCGCCCCGAATCCGCAACGTTCAGATCAATAATCAGATCGTCAAGCTCAAGTACTGCTACACGTGCAAGATCTTCCGACCACCTCGAGCGTCCCACTGCAGCATCTGCGACAACTGCGTCGGTAAGAAGTCTCATCTGATCTGCCGTCGTTTGTTACGCTGCTCAGAAAGGCTTCACAAAAGGAGAAAGATGAGATGGGTTTATTTCAGGCGTGCAGAAATAGAAAGGTGAGCAAGGAGAAAAATAGCTCGCTGACATGATGGCGATTACTGATGCCTCATCCTTAATTACCTCCGTGCATTCGTTTGTCACGGTGAAAAAAAGAAATGTTAGCTTTATAAATATACGCAGAAGCGGACGGGATGTAAAAGTTTTAGAAAAACATTCGTGAGGGGATTTATTTTTATTTTTTAGAATGCCCTTTAAGTTTTGAAGGCCGTGAATTTGTGGTGCATTGTGATGCTTTGTGACGTGACGCGTGTGTGTAGCTGTGTCATCTCACAGCTCTGCAGATTAGCAGTGATTTGGTAGCCGATGAATGAAGAATGCGTTTGAAGGGAGCGTAGACTCACAGGCGACGGGAGAGGAGACAGTGGAGGCTCAGTGAGGAAATAAGTGCTCAGTCATTGTGAACACTGGTTCATCTGTGTCCACCTGCTGTAGAAACGCACACACTCCCAGCGCTAGCATTACACAACTGCATTCCTGTGACCCTCTTTTACTGCAGAGGTTTTTGTTCCCTCCTCACCTTAACTTTGCTCATACTGATGGAAGTCTCAGAGAGAAAACAGCCACTCCACTATTATAAGATGCAAATGCACAGTTTTGTAGTCCTGCACATAAAGTCTGGGGTGAAGGTGTTGGTCTCTGAATAACTGCACATATTTTATTCAGTGACTCACGCTGCAAAAAGAAAAAGAATATGTGAGACTTTTAATCAAGTTTAAGTGCTTATAGATTTATTATGGAGTGAACAGTGTGGATGATTGTTATGCTGCTGCACTCCATATGCAACCTACAAATCTGGGGCAATCAAAGTAAACACAATATGCATAAATGGAAGCTGATGTTTGTCCATATGAAATGGTCTTTTTACACTTGTTTGCTGTTTTGTTTGCATCCCAATAACTGCTAAAATCTATCTTTTACCTGAGCTACTTTTCTGTCTGCTTATATTGTCTTTGGGTTTCAGTAGGGATGCATCTATATATCACTTTGGCCAGTTTGTTAGGTACACCTGTTCAACTGCTTGTTAACATAAATATCAAATAAGCCTGTCACGTGGCGGCACCACGATGCTTTCATCTATTAGAAAATGGTCAAAATGAGCTGTGGAGGTTCAAACTGAGATGAGAACAAAGAATAAAGGCGATTTAAGGTCAGAAAATGAGAAAATATAGAAGTTCTCTTTGCATAAATGACTTATGGATAAGTGACTTATAGTCTTGCCAGATGTCAGGGGAGAGTGTTTCACGCTGACAGGAAGGCAGCAGTAACTCAAATAACTAATAATTACAATCAAGGTATGCAGAAGAACAACTCTGAAAACACAACTCATTGAACCTTGAAGCAGACGGGCTACAGCAGCAGAAGAACACACTGGGTGCTACTCCTGTCAGCTACGAACAGGATACCGAGGCAACAATTTGCACAGGCAAACCAAAACTGGGCAGGAGAAGACTGGAAAAACATTGGCACAATTTCTGCTTTGATATTTAGATGATATGGTCAGAGTTTGGTTAAATGACATGAAAGCATGGATCCATCCTGCCAATCCAACAGAGCACCTTTGGAATATGGTGGAATGGGAGATTTAGGATTTGTGCTAATGTAACAGACTATTTACCATCGTAGATTAGCTGAGGGTTTTGGTTTTAGTGGGTAAAAAAGTGCTAGAGTGAAAGTTTTGAGATCACCACAAACATTAGCTTTCATCCTCTGTGCGTCTGTACTAAATTTCACGATTATCCCTCCATTACGAGTTAAGACATTTCAGTGAGAGTCATGCTACTCATATGCGTTTTATACACTCCTATCATTCCTTTCCAGCTCGTTGCTTTACATTTAGCGACTACTTTATCCCAAAACAGCTGGAATACAAATATAGTCATCTTGGGTCAACATTTGCATTGTGTTCCTTAAATATAACAATCATCCACGGGTCCACTTGAATCTACAAACCGGTTCACATCCTGTCTGTTTGCCTCCGTGTTTACTTGATATTGTTGTGAAACTTCATCTGGGGATTGCAGCGGTGTCGGCTGCGGAGGAAAGTTTAAAGTAAGATGTTTACTTTCATTGTCCATTTGACCCTGCCCTGCTTTCATATGGCTCTCCTCCAGCTGATAGAGGAGCAGCCACAAAGAGGAAGCGATCACTATATTTAGATTCAGAAGCTGAGGCATAAAGCAGCCTTTGACTGAAAGACTGTTATTGAAATTTGTGTATTTTTAACATTCCTTTGATTCCCAAAATTGTCTACTCTCCAAGAAGGCTTGTTTTTCAGGTTCTGGAACATTTTACATATTTATAGTTCCCCTTTTGTTCTTTTTTTCTTCTTCTTTCCCTCAGACCGTTTTGATCACCACTGTCCATGGGTGGGCAACTGCGTGGGCAAGAGAAACTACAGATACTTCTACCTGTTCACCCTGTCACTCTCCCTGCTCACCATTTATATCTTCACCTTTGACATCGTCCACGTGGTCATGCGTAAGTATCCTGTCATTCAACTGGCCAATCAGAGAGAACACATGAGCCTAATCTGTAGCCACACCACATCATCCTGCTTCCTTCTTTTACTGAACATAGGATGAGACAGACAAACTGAAAGAGTATTTCTTCATATGGATGATAAGCTCTGGGTTTATTACCTTAATAACAATAATGACCTTGTAATTTCTGTTTCCCTGTCCACAGGCTCAATGAATGGTGGCTTTTTGAACACTTTGAAGGAAACACCTGGAACATATCCTTTAAAACTGAGTGTGTGGGTGATATGTTTGCTGGATTTTCATGAACACCAAAAACTGTACAGCCTTTGCCCAACCTTAGCATAGCTAAGTTAACAGAACTCTCATTACTTGAATGACAAAAACTAATCCTGCAATTGAAGATAAGCCGCTAAACTGTGACAAATAAAAAGAAAAAAATTACAACTTGCTCATATTTTGCACAGACCCTTCTGCAAGATTCTCATTATAAAATAATTCACCTGGAAACACTCTAAAATCATCCTGAGACTGTGGCATCAGGCCACACACTGGGATAATCTTAGGCTTGTAGTTACCTAGCTACAGCCCGTTAAAACCTGCAGATTCATTGATGAGAGGCAAGAAATAAGTGTCTGTTTATCTGCCTTTTCTCATGTTACAGAAATATTAGAAATTTTAATGGAAAAAAATCTTTAAAGTTGTTTTAATTAAGTTATTTCTAAATGGTCTTATTTTTTCTCCTTTTTGCACAGTTAGAAGGTAAAACCGCTTCTTTCATCGCTCTGTGTTCTTCCACTGACATTCACTGCCTTTAATCATGTTACATAATTTTTTTTGCTACGCTGTCTGCGGTTTAATCAGTAACCTCGAGTCAGCCAGAAACATCTGTTACTGTTTTCTTAACTGGAGCTCACTGTGCTGGAGGTGCTGGTGTGTTTCTTCACCCTGTGGTCAGTGGTGGGACTGACTGGCTTCCATACCTACCTGATTTCTCTCAACCAGACCACCAACGAGGATGTAAGTACTTTTTTTATTCTTGTTGTTTTTTGTTGAATAACTGCTCAGGTCTACAGTTCATTTTGGTTCGAGTCGAGTCTCAGTCAGTCCATTCTTTATTATTTATTATTATTTATTGTTTTCATAAAAAATGAAGATGGAAAATGACAGATGAACTCCTGAAATAATTAGGCAGCAATTGCTTTATGAGCGCACATACAACATTGGTTCCCCTGTACCCATAAAAGACTAAAACAACTGAGAGTGAGAAAACTGGGAACTCTGCATGCTCATATGGTTCGACATTTCAGTTACAAGGCAGGTCCCAGCTAAAGCATCTCGTGCTCTGTCATCTTTTTTCACTGGAATGGAGACCGTAATTTGCAAATTAACATCATGTAAGATGAGACGAGATGGTCTGGGACATTCACAGCAGTAGAGTGGACAGAGCAGGAATAAATAGGTGTAGCATAATCTAACAACAGAAATACTATATAAAAACAACTAGAAGAAAAATGTACGCTCTAAAAAGCAGAAGAAATATATGCATTAATAATAATACAACTGACATTTTAGATGCCTCGTAGCAGCAAAAATTGAATGTTTCATAGTGCAGTGGCTGCATGTTAATAGCAGCAAATACTGAGTATCACACATGTGTACCTTTAGTGAGTCTGACAGCACCTGGGTGAAAACACCTCCCAAATCTCACCTTCACACTGTCACTGAAGGAGTTGCTCATAGCTGTCAGAGTGACTTGAATGGGGTGGGAGGTGTTGTTTAACGTGTGATGACAGTTTAGCCACCATTCTCCTGTCACTCATTACCTCTACTGGACCACTAACTCCATTCACACTTGTTGGTTATTGAGGCCATACAGTCATTAGGAAAGTGTTTACTGAGGCGATCCTGCAGACATCTGAGTTATTTTGGAACCAAAGAAGTGACACACTGCAAGTCATTACAAGAATACAGATTGAGCTTTGTCCATCTTTTATGTACAGTCTATTCTGCTTACACTTTGACAGACTATTATCTCATTTATTTTATTTTTCCAAGTTTTCTGCAACTATACTCTGATTCTTCAAACTTTATTTTTTGTCACATAACAACAGAAATCGATATTTGGCAGAATCCAGTGAGCTGCCTACTCTGTAGGCTGCATTTGCCAAGCTGATCCTACACAGTGTTTGGAGCATCAGTTTAGTGTTCGAGTGGGTTTCATAGACTTTAGTCCAAGTGAACCGCTGCTCAGACCAGTTTACGTTTACATTTCATTAAATCCACATGTGGCTTAACACATCTGGTCAAGCTGCATCTGGATTAACACAGAGACACATTTACTCGTCTCTGTGTTTCTTTGCAGCCTTCTCATTTTTGGAGGAACGTGTACGACTATTTCAGCTCAGAGGAAGGCGATAATACAGCTAAAGCTGTTTGTTACCTGCCAGAAACCCTCGAGGGGAATATGGAGAGGCGTTTATTCTCAGTTCTTTAATGCCCCATTAGGAGGACTCAAATGCTTCGGGGTTGAACAAAGTCCAACCCCACTGACCAATAATAGAGATGAAGATAAACGCACATATTACAGTAATGCTCGGATTTTTAAGAGTGATGGATTAGATGTGTTTTCTGGTGAGGTCTTGGTTTATATCTTGAAGGTAATGGTCAGGTGGATACATAATTAGGATAAATCACAGTTTTAGCAACATTGTGATCGGGCAGATTGGCTTCCTGTGGCTGTAAAGATAAACATGCATCACCGTGGTCCAACACTACAATTTCTAAGACCAGAGAGCTGTTACCTTGACAACAGCTCCTCCTCGTTCAGCGCTGAAGGACAGAGGGCTGGTAAACTGTAGCTCGTTAAAACAAGGTTGGTATATTGTAAACAAAAGAAAAGCAAATAAAGTGTCTGACGACCAACAGGAAGAAAACAGAGACATAAAAAAATGAGATATTAACTCACTCTCATTTAAGAGATTGTACACACAGAATTCACCAGCTTGTTTGTTATTTTTCTGTAAAGGTTAATGCTTTATTTTTTATCTAAATCAGGAAGACTGAGACAGAAAACCACCAGCAGGAGCAGCTTATTCTGCTCAGACTCTCAGCCATGCGACAAATTGTTTGCAGTTGGACTCCTCTCAGCCAACCAGCAGGCTGATGGAGCGTAATGATCTAAAAATATGCACAAAAAGCTTCTGTACTTAATAAAAGCACTGACAAAATGAAGCTGAAATAAGTCAAAAACAGACGCGCCGGTCTCTTTCTCCCAGCTTGCCAACTACATTTAGCAAAAGCTTCTCCGGCTGAATGAGGAGGAAAAAAGTATTGATTGGTTGGCCACATTAGCACTGAGTCGTTATTTAGTTACTGCACACAGAAACACAGAGTCAGGCTGATGCGAAGCAGATGATGAGCGGCGGACATGCAGGTGGATGAATTCACAAAGGGAGTAATTTGCGTTGCGTCTGTGCAAATATACTGACATTAAACAGCACGTGTTCTTTAATGGAGGCTTTGTTAGCCCAGATCTAACTGCAGAGGCTCTGATGAGAAGCAGCAGCAGCGATGTGGTGGGAGGTTCTAGATGGCTGAAAGCAAGAGAGTGCACTCATACTTTGTTGTAATGATTAATTTATAATTCCCCTTCTTCTTTCCTGTGGGATGGCTGGCCTCATTTTTTCCCCATTTAATCTGTGATAAAGCAGTGGAATGTGCACCTAAAACGTGTAACGTTGCTTCAGGAGTTGAAACAATAGCTGTCAGCCCAGCTGTTTCAATATCTGTGATTGGGCTAATAATAGATGCATCGATACCTGCAGGGGCCGGGCACGGCGCCAGAAACACTGCTGTGGCAGAGACGAGGAGGGGGAGTGAGAGGAGAGAGGGAGGAGAAGGCGAACAGGGGAAGGAAGGCACCTTGAGTGTTATGGTTGCTCTGGTCTCCCCGTAGGACGACGCATGCTCGATGAAGTGTGTCACACATGCAGACACACGGAGGCATGTGTGAGGCGCCTTGTGTGCAGGCTCCTGACCTACATCTATGACGCCTAAAATAAAGCTTTTTGTCCGTCCTGCTGGAGGGTCAGGGAGTGCATGCTCTGCTGCGAACAAAGAGACGAGCCTTTACAACTATTACAGATGCACTCACAGATGCATTCAGAGTCTGTTTTATCTACGTTTCCTGTTTTTAAAAAAATCAAATCTAATGTGGCTCTAATGCAAAATCTGCAAATAATTGTTGTCCACATTGAAGGTCATTGGATTATAATGGAAATATTTGTTTTCTGTTTTGTGTATTTTATTTTATGATGTTGTGTAACTGTGCCAGATTTATTCACACGAGAATTTTTTAAAAAAATCTGCACTCATTGCACTTTTTGTTAGTAAATGCAGCAGGGGGGTGATTCCTCTGGTTCCAAAAATGAACTGTATTAAAAGTATCTAATAGCTTGTTTCAGGTCTTATTTAATGGAAAATTATGTTAATTTTGGAGCTAAATAGACTATAAACTTGTGCATGATTAAGGTCCAGGTTTCTCTTATATATGAAAGCAGTGTCCTTGATTTCTTCTTTCAGGTATTTAAAAGAAATTTGTTTTAAAATCTGTCTTTGCAGGAAATATTCCTAAAGATCCTAAAAAATTATAGGCGGTGTCAATAAAATGATGCACAGATTTGTATTTGTATTAAAAAAAAACAGCTATATATGCATAGCATAGCATATATGCATAAGTAAAATAATCGTTTAACCCCTTAAGCCCCAAAAAAGCTGCTGTGTAGTGGTTTTATTGCAGAAGAAAACCTTAGTATGAACTCAGATTTTTAATGAATGAATAAAGTGGTTCTAATCTTCCATTGCCCTGCCTGTTTGTACCCATCAGCACATAGATTTCCCAGTAAATCAGTATTCATTAACTCCTGACAAGCTAGATTTTAGTGGGTCAAACCCAACACTGTGGGGATAACTTCTATAAATGGAAGTATGCTTTTGAATAAGGTATAAGCACAGGGAAAATCTTCATGAAAGAAAAGTGAGTGCTACTGCGGACGATTGATAGTTTGGTAGGGTTTGCTTCTTCACTGATTTATGTTGTGGTGAATTTTGTTTTGCATAGATTAAAGGATCCTGGTCGGGAAAGAACAGAGGCCAGAACCCTTACAGCCACAAGAACATCATCAAAAACTGCTGTGAGGTGCTGTGTGGCCCGACATACCCGAGGTAACTGCTTATTGTATCTTAGGCTCACAGTTTTTGGGTTTTTTTTGGTCATTTTGTCAGTGCAAGACTGTTTCCCGCACTGTTGTCTGAGCTTGGTGGCATTGCTTTGTTTTGGTGACTAATGAGCAGAATGATTGCTTCGTCTCACCCTACAGCGTCTTGGACAGAAGAGGACTACTGCAGGAGGATACACTCATTTCCTCCAGCAACCCCGTGCCACAATCTACGGTGAGTGCCCACAAACACACCCACATGCACTCTTTCTCATTGTAGTCTCCTCATTCAGACACACCGATTCGTGAGTGGATGGAGGCTGCAAAGCACAGAATAATGAATATAGAGCAGACATAAAACAGTTGAAACCACTTAGAATTGAGAGAAGAAAGGAAGTGTGTGTGTGTGTCAGTGTCAGAGAAGGGCCATTTTGTGCCTCTTCTTAGCATACAGATGCTGGCGTTTTGCATTCACTTGTGTTTGTTCCACTGCTTTAAATGCGAACAGGACCACTAGTCAGGATTATTTCCATCTGCAGTAATTTATATTGGGTATTATAGCTCTGTTCTGGGACCTCCTCGCCCTTTTATGTACAAAAATGGAGCAGCAAGACCTGCACAGAATAGAACACTGGTTCTGGTTAAGCCAAATACAGCATGAAAGGGGGAGATGAAGCGCAAGTGGGTCACAAAGTGGCTTGCAGATGCACAGCAGCTGAGGACCGGTGAAAGCCACTTAAACAGCGCAGCCTGTGTAAGATTTGTTGTTTGTATGTGTGGACGGGTATCAGCTGAACTATTAGCTAACATGTGCTTTCACTGAGATCACGTGATCAGCTGGGATTGAGGCTGAGCTTGACTTCAAGATCTGCTTTTTACTTTTAGATATATTTTGTGGGCTTTTTAGGCTTTTTTTGATAATGTAGGACAGTGGAGAGAAAATGGGAAAGACCAGGGAAAGGTGCACAACAAATGGCCTCGAGGTGCTTTTACCTTATGGCGTATGGGTCGCCTGCTCTATCCAGTTGGCTAAACCGGCGTCCTGTACACCTGCTTAAACTAACACTATACAGAGCAGGCATTTAAGTCTTGGAAATGTTAAAGTTGCCCAAGTGAAAAATCCTGTAACTGTCGCTGTGTCCATCCATGGTGGTTTAATACTTTTCTAGTTGTGCTGCAAACAATAATTGCATTTTTGGAAGTGCACTTACTTTTAAATGGTGTGTTGGGATCTTTTCTGTGCCTATATGGGTTCTCTCCAGGCATTCCTGCTTTCTTGCACAGTCCAAACACATGATTTGGTTGTCTGCATCACCGTGCTAGCCCTGTGGTGGATTGGCAGCCTGTCCAGGTTGTCCTGTGACAGATGAGATGGGCTCCAGCCTCCCTGTGACCCTGAATTGAATATGCACTTGGATGATTAGTGTGTTTTGCTGCATATGAAATCATGTATACTATATAATAAATGTGTTCTGAGATCTCAAAATGGACATCAAAACAAATACATGGTGTTCAAAAAGATCTAGATGAAGTACTCAAGTTGAAAAATCTTTACTGGCATACAAAATGATGAGACAGCGGTCAGTGAAAACCCAAATCACCAAGCCCTTTGAGGGATGGATTCAAAATTACACCAAAAATCAAAGTTAAGATTGTTGAAGTTATTGTTTTTGATAAAGGAATTAGTTCCAGCAAAGGAAGAAGAATCACAAAGAGATTTTTATAAATTATATAGTTTTAAAAATGGTACTAAAGAGGAAATCCACAGCTTGCACTTGAAGTAAACCAATAAACGATCCAGCAGTACTCAAGCACTTCACGGCATTGGGTAGGTGTCTTCTCTGTGAGCTTTTTCAGGTTTTATTGTTTTACATTGATATTTCTACATTTATTTTATTATCTGACTGATTTTAACTGGGTTCGGAAAATGTGATGAGGCACACGTTTGTTCATCAAAGCCCAGAATAAGCTGTTACTGTAGTACCAATAAAATAAAACAACACAACTTTCAACTTTGAATTTGACTTCAGTCTTTAAAAAATTAAAAGCTGAGCCAAAGGAAGTCAGTACAATATCAGTAACGCGTGACCTTTTGGTACTCTGTCGTCACTGAGCTGAACTATAAGTGGTGATTTTAGCCGTTTTTCCACTGGAAATGAGCGTCAGCCGACAATGTTTTGATGGAATGACTCAGTGTATCGCTGCTATTGCTTCATTACAATCTGTTGTGATGGCAATAACGACCTCTGTTGTACTCGGTCTTACCACAAAGGCTTCTGAGTGCTTTAGCGGGTGTTTTTATGTCACAGCATCACAGTTGAGCAAGATGCAGGCACAAAACCTGCAGGTGTGCAGCTCAGATCAAAATGAAGGCGGCATTCAGAGTTGGGTGGGGTCCAAACCATGAGTTCAGAGCACGCCGTTTTATCTTTTTGTTTTTTAATTTAGCAGCTCTCTATCTCTTCCTAATATAGAAAATGTAAATGTGATAATAGTATATGAATTTCTAATATAAAAGGAGCGACTGTGTTGTCTCCACCCAGTCTGGAACAAAAGAAAGATTCGCCTGTTTTATGTTCTTCTTCCTGTTAATCATCTGATTCAGATCAGTTTGTCGTTACTGCATCTTTTCAGCTTGCTGTCCTCTAGGGAAGAGAATTGCACATCAATTCCAGTTAATAGCTGGTACGAAATTGCTCAATCTATCAAAACCGTGTGCCGCCCAAGTCTAACAGCTCCTTTTAATAGCAGTGGCGTGTTTGGGTTTTTTATTTTTATTTTTTGTTTCTTTGGGGGGGTTGCTGTCAAACCGGTGGCAGTCAGGCTTTTGCACACCCAAGTCAAGTGCAAGTCTCACTTTATTCTAACTCAAAATAATATTACAGCATTGATAATACCACTGATTGCAGCAATATTGGCACTGCTATAAACCCCACAGTTTCAGTGACCATGTTCATTGTCCTCTCCCTACAGAAAACCACAGCTCCGCTCATCCCCAACGAGCACACACCTGATGATGCCAAGCCGAGCATTGCTGCCTCTGCGGAGAAGAACGCCTCCCCGAAAGAGGAGCACCCTGCAGCTACGAAAGTCCCACCCCTGGCTTCACCCGAGACTGATGCAGAGACTTCCATCGCCAAGGAAAGGGCCCATTAGCTGCATTAGAGGGCGGCTCTCATCGGGGCTGCTCCTCCAGCATCCTGCCTGGTCAGGAACTGAAGCATTAATAATCAATGTCTGACTACTGTGAGGAGGACTCAGTTATTCTCCGACTCCTGCCCATCAATCCCTCAGAAGAGCGGAGATTTTGCTGCAGCTCCTCCTCTTCCCTGCTTTTTCTCACTGGTAGCTGCAGAGGAGTTTGATTGACATTCACTCCTGCAGGAGAAGTAATTAAATGGAAAGTCAGCAGCTTCCCGTCTCCTGAACACTGCATGGAAAAAAAAAAAAACGCATAGGGGGGAAAAAGCTGCTGGGGTGCCGCAGAAAAGACACTCCCCAAGCTCTCGACAGCCCCTCAGTTCGCCCGTGGGCTTCCTCTGACTGTCAGTACTCAAGTATGTTTATATTTAAAATAGCGTAATGACATTTATTATAAGAGGCCAGTTCAAATATCCTTGCAAGTCTCTGGCAAAAACAGAAGCTATCACTTCTGGACATGTGTACAACTTCATACATACAGTCGGTTTATGTTGTGCATATATTACACGCCCTATGCAAACCACAAGAAGGCTGGAGAAGCAGCTTTGAGAAGAGTGTGGTGATAAAGGGTTTCACCTTTCAGTCGGAGCTCCTGATGTCCAGGCAGCAGGAGAACGTGTGAATCCTTAGCTGAGAAATTCATTTAAGGCTCCTTCCAGGCAAAGTCTACCTTGTACTCTGATACTGCTGCATTCAAGTACTGGTGTCACTGATGTGCATCTTTTCTTAACAAAGTGATCTCATCCAGACCAACGCCTGTCCTTTCATTTTTTACGTTATTTTCTTTTTTATCTAATCAAGGATGTAGTGTGCCATCGGCGCTCTGAAACGGATGACACTGAGTCACGCACATTTAAAGTCTCATATGTGAGAAAAGGCCTGATGAGCGTAGAGACACTCGTAGTACCAGTGCCTTAATGTAACGGTTGCATCCATCTGTAGCAGCTGAGGTTCACCAACAGAGGAGCCCTTCAAATCATTAATCCAGTGCTAACCTGTGGAGGTGATATAAAGGAAAAAGCATGAATCTTCTACTTAACACTACAATTTTTATGTTGTTGACAAACTGTGAATTTTCCAAATCTGAGAAGGAATAATCACTATTTAGCTGAAAGGATCACAGAGCCCTGTGGTGAGTTTATGTTGCTGCGTTTTAAAATATCGCAGGTCACTGAAAAAGCTTGTGAGAAATAAACAACTAAGCAAAGCCATCTTTTAACTGCAGGTTGCTTCAGCAGCGATAGATGTGCTGAAAACTCAGCTGCTGGGTGAGGATGAAAGAACGAAGTGTGTAGCCAGAGTTAATTATTCAGCCTTTGAGCTCCTCCTGATCTTCCTCCCAGTCCTCTCTCTTCCTGCCGTGTTCTGCCTCTGTAGAAAAGTCTCATATCTTACTCCTCTCCTCCTTTTACTTGCACAGTTTTTTTTGTACAGTACGCCCACGACCGGTGCAGCTTTCGCTGCAACCAGCTGTGTCAGGCTCATTATCACAGAGAATTTTTTTTTTAAAAACAAACTTTTATCCTCACCCCCCTACGTGTCTTTTATTTTGCTTTGGTCACAACGATCGCCTGAGGGTACAGCATCTGTGCAAAGACCAATCAGAGAAGGAGTCAAGCAGATCCTTTGTATTAATTGATGTTAGCTGATAGTGAGAGTTAGTGATTGTGCCGTATGCAAGACAGTTTGTGTTTGTGAAATACACTTGTGTAGAAGTTTTAGCACCGTATCAGACTCTAAAATCAAGGGTAGAGAATAAAGTTTAGGGTGAATTGAGGACGGGGCATGCCATCATTTTTATTTAACTGTCAGACTTTACAGCTTTAAAAACTTGATGGGGTAAAAGCATTAAAACTTTTTCAACCAATATTTTGTCGGTTCATTAACTCGTTCATTCTCTAACTGTTTCAGCTCTTGAGGAATTCTTTCTACCTGCTCTCAGGTAATCCCTGACACGTCTCTGTTGGAGGATGCTGTGAAGTGTGTAGTTGTGTAAAGAAGTGTAATTACTGAGTATTTGTTTGGAAAACTCAGAGAAATGCTAAAATTTACAGTAAACCGAGACCTTTTTTTCTTTGTTTTCAACTAAAGCTGAACTTAGTGGGCTTTCTTGTGGAAAGTATTTAAAGATAGTTTGGTGTATTTAATTGTCACCGAGAAGCAAGAATGTATGATGTTCGATTTTTGAGAAGGGGGGGAAAAAAAAGGGAAGCTCGTGATGTTCAAAGGGAGGATGAAATTTAAGGTTTAGCTGAAAGTCTGCAGACCACAGAGAGGCCGAGCTCTTGTATTTATTCCTGTTTTCAAAGCGGGATCAGACGTGAATGCTCTGATCTGATTATTACATTGCATTATGTATACAGATACAGTACTATACCGTTGATGGAACACTTATTTATGTCCACTTTGTTTGTTATCAACACTGTGATATATGTATTTCATTCAATTTATTCACTTCTTTTTACATGATCATTGTGTCTGGTAAATAAAAAAAAAAAAACATGTTGTCTTATTATAACTTTGTTAACGTTTTCTTCTGTCAGTGGGAGGCTGCTCAGTTGTTCTTATTTAAAAAGCATTCAGCGGGAGATTTGTTTGATATGCAGGGTAATCACAAACCGCTGAATCATGGAAGAGAACGGTTAACACAAAAAAAGAGAACAGATGGGGAAAAACACCCTTTCATGGAAGCTTGTTTATATCACTGAAATAAATAAATTGGCATCATAAGTCATAATTTCAGTTTATGTAAAAAAAAAATAATTCACTATTAACTAATACATTTTGAGATGATTCAAAATTTTAGCTTGCTGTGAATGTTATTGTTGCACCGTTTGTCCACAGCATGTCTTTTATCCTGTCTTCCTTCTCTCACTCTAACCAATCACAGCAGATGGACCCGCCCCTCCCTGAGCCTGGTTCTGCCGGAGGTTTCTTCCTGTTAAAAGGGAGTTTTTCCTTCCCACTGTCGCCAAAGTGCTTGCTCATAGGGGGTCATATGATTGTTGGGTTTTTCTCTGTACCTATGAAGCACCTTGAGGCGACTTTTGTTGTGATTTAGCGCTATATAAATAAAATTGAATTGAACTGAATTGAATTGAAGAGTGCAATCTGCAAGCTGTTGGCAGTCACAGATGGTATAATAAAAAATGAAAGTAGGCCAGTTTGGAAAAGTCAAGAGCAGCGTTTCCATCTTTGCCATCTTGGTTTCAAAAAAACAGGATGTGACGAGGAGGACCGGCCAGAGCTTGCTCATTGTTCCCACTCATTGGCTAATGACTTCTAATTGAAGTTGTTAGCTGACGTTGTTGGGGTCAAATCAGAAAGTTATCATTTATAGAGCTGAACCAAAGATATCGCCATCTAGTGACCTGTCCGATAAAATGCGCGATTATTGCATCTCTTTGTGGCTTCATTTTTATGATCTGGAATTTACGCCACGCTTACTGTTTATGAAGTACTTTATCCCAATATGCTTACTTTACTTACGTCTCCCAGAGTTTGTAAAAGTAGAATAGGAGTCAGAGGCTTCAGCTATCAGCCCCTCTACTGTGGAACCAGCTCTCAGTTTGGATTTTGAACAAACAGACATGAGACAGACATGTTTCCGCTTTAAAGGTTAAACACAAACTTTTCTCTTTGAGGCTAACAGTCAGGGCTGGATCAAGTGACCCTGAACATCACTTAGTTATGCTATAGACTCTTCATGTGACTCCCTGACTCCACTCACCACTTTTCACTTCCCATCTGTTTATCTGCCACTGCAGTGTGTCACAGTTATTGGTTTTTATTTAATTTGATTTTAAATTTAATGACATAGTTAAATGCTGTCTTCTTTCTGCAACAGTAGGTGTTTTGTCCCATCTTCCTGTGTGCTTTTCTCTTCTCTTTCCCCAAACTGGTCACAACCGATGACCATCCCTTCCTGAGCCTGGTTCTGCTGGAGGTTTGTTCCTCTTACAAGGGAGTTTTTACTTCCCACCATCACAAAATGCTTGCTCATAGGGAGTCGTCAGATTGCCCGAGCTTTGCTCAAATTACTGTAGGGCATTTAGCTAGCAATATAAAGTACTTTGAAGCAACCTTTGTGATTTGGCACTATATAAATAAACCTGAATTAAACTGAACAAATCAGTCTGGACGAGCACAAACACAACAGCCAATCAGAATCAGGCACAAGTTAGAAAATAACAAGTAATAAATGAGTAAATAAATAATTACACATAACAAATGTGAGCAAAAGCTATTCATGTTTTTTGTGTCCTCAAGCATAATTTATGGTCCCACAGATACATCTGTGCACGTTTCCATTTGGACAGCCTGAGAACCTACACAGATATTTAGATGTTGTAGTTTCTTATTCGCATGCAGTGTGGTAATATCTGTTGCTTCATACACAGTTTAAATTGTGTCCTCATCATTTAGAACTAGTGTTTCACTTTTCATATAAAGATCAAATAGCAGATGTGCTGCACACCAAACTACAGCATGACTAGATTAAACTTTGTCCTTTTCCTCAGCTGAGCAGCCGCACAGAGCTGCCAGCGTGGGTGTAAACTCCCACAGATGTATATGCTATGTATAAAACATACGAGAAAATGGTTTTCACACAAGGACTCACAGCTAGAAGACCAAAATGTGGGAAAAATAAATCGTGTTTATCCCACAGGCAGATATGATCCTTTAAGATTTACCCAAATCACACTTTTTGAGATATTTTTTCACTGAATTATCACGAAACGGATAAAACATGGAGGGCAGAAACAGAAACAAGTGTCTCTATTACATTATAAACATTGAATTTGGCGTGTTTTACTGCTGAAAAACTGATATAGTCCTAATAATGAAAAAACTCTTGCTGTGTCATTTTGAGTGTGACTGAAATTTACTTGCTAAATATATTTTAGCAGCCATAGAATTTCATGTGACTATCCCATGTACTTTTTAGCTATGACGGCTAAAATCAAGAGATGCAAATCTTCAGCCTTCCTCTACATAATTTAAGGTGTGTAACACAAAAAATATTCATTGCAGGGAGGTGAAATTGTGCAGACTTTCATTAAACGGACAAATATTCTACAAAAACAGCCCTTTTTGAACAACTGCATACCATCTCTTTGCCGTCACTGTTTTGGTGGATTATTGTCTCCACTTTGCATTTTTTAGATTCAGTGATTCACAAGAAATGATTTGCTGATCAGGCAAATCGCTCATCTAAAGAGAAGCCATGGCTCTCATGTTCTAATGGCAGGGTTTGCTGCGAATTGTGGATTTATTTTAACTCTAAGCTTAAATCCGAAAACTGTTCTGAGCGCTAAAAAAAGAAACCGACCTCACCGTCACCTCGCAGTATGGCCCTGAAGTCCAAACATCTACATCCTACCTTCTGTCAGCACAGATAAAACCTCTGAGGAAGTTGATAACCCACGCTCAGTTTATTTCCACATCTGGAAGCTGCTGGAGTCACGGAGATATCCGCTGTGGAAGTCATGACAACCGCACGGGGGGGCATCAAGGTTATCACAGTTAATTCAACCTAAGCTAAAAGTAAAACTGAAGGTGAGAAAATAAATTTGAATAAATGAAATACAAATAAAAGGCATCAGTAGTGTAGCTGCTCCATCGTCCAACTTATTAAACAAATACCATCTATATACTAATCTATATTGCAGGATACTATTATACTACCATCTATAACTCAGATAGACTCACCAGCAACATTATTAGGCACACCTGTTTCAATCACATGAAAATAAGTTCAAAAGCTGCATCAGAATCAGGAAGAGAGGTGATTTGAGTGACTTTGAATGCTGCATGGTTGTTGGCAGCAGTCAGGCTGGTCCGAGTATTTCAGAATCATCTCCAGGATTCACAGAGAATGGTCTGAAAAAAGACAAGCGTCAGTTTTCTGAGCTTAAAAAGGGTTTGTTGATGCCAGAGAAGATTGGCCACGCTGCTTATAGTTGATAGAAAACTATAATCAGTTGCAACCAGTTGTTTCAACCAAAATGTGAGCATGTTGAAGGAGATCCAGCAGCAGAAGACCACACCAGGTGTAACTCTTATCAGACTACAATTCATATGGGCTCAAGATGTTGCCTGGGTGACGAGTTTCAATTTCTCCTGCAATGTTTGGATGACAGCATCAGCATTTCGCATGAACAGCATGAAGGCATGCATCCATCCTGCCACACATCAACGGTTCAGGCTGCTGGTGGTGATGTCACAAGATCACAATCCAACACAATACCTTTGGGATGTAGCGGAACAAGAGATTCGCATCATGGATGTGCAGCCAGGAAATCTGCAGCAACTCTCTGGTGCTATCGTGTCAGTACGCATCAAAACCTGTGACGAATGTTTCCAACACTTTGCTGAATCTGTGGCTTCAAGAATGAAAGCAGCTCTGAAAGCAAAAGAGAGTCCAACCTGAAACTTGTACTTTTATGTGAGTGCCTATTACAATAAAACTAATACAAACTAATCGGATAACTAAAAGTAAAACCAAATGTTTTAAAAAAAAGAAAGTAAACATTAAAATTGAAAATTAAATTGAAACATGGCAAGCGAAACTATTTGCTTCACAAATGATGAAATGATGATAACTTTGCAAAAGCCTCTGGATACAGTGTGTGCGCTGACAGACTCACAGACAGCTATTGAAAACAAATGTGAAACAGTAGCAATTAACAGCTTACAGAATCCACATCTTGATGACAAATTTTCTTTAATTTTTTTATATTTACAACACTGCATCCTAATAGCATGAAAAAACTGCTGTAATATACATTATAACTTGCAGCAGTTGTATTCAAGTTACATTTAAGTATTTTACATTCTTAGACGTAGTCTCAGAGACTACGTCCCATGAAAATGGTTTTAATATGTACCATTACGCTCAGATACATTATGATAAATGATGACAAACAACTTTATAAATCAAACAACACAATACAAAAAAACATTCATTTAAAATAATGTGTCCAGCTAGGACAGATGAAACAACCAAAACTGTGCCACTTGCTCAACAGTCCATGGCTATGTGACTATTGTGTTCATACAGTCTGCTCTTCTACCATGAAGAGATATTTCAGTGGGATTAAATCTGCATCCACAGAAACCCAGAGGACCAGGAGTAAGAGAAGTTTGACAAGTTGTCCATCACGTCTCAGGATCCTTCGTCCACTGTCAGCCCCTCCAGCTGCTCCTGCACATTCTCCAGCTGCTCCGTCTGGCTCTCTTGTGGCTGCTCGGACTCCGGCTCATGGTTCTCTACCTCTTCCTCCATCTTTGGCTCCTCGCGTACACTCTCAAGATTCTCTGAGCTCTCAAAACAACCCGAATCCCGCGGCTCCTTGGCATCCTCCCCAGATGTTTCCTCCTTCTCCTTCTCCCCCTCCTCCTCTTCTGGCTCTGACTCTTCTTCAGCTACACAAGCACAAAAACAATCACAGTTTAATATATAGAGGTTTACGCCAATCCTTTTTATTCTTCCTGAACTCTGACAGGTCCTTTCATCTCGCTCAGCATCCAGCAGTAAAGGAACAACACAATCATTCATCCGGAGTCACTTTGTGTTCACCTGGTGAATCTAAACCCTAGCTCACTCCTGTTCAGCGTTGTTTATGTTCTCTCAAACCTCCTGAGGGAAATCCACTACATGCAGGCAGCTGACTGTTATTTGCTGCTGTGTTAGTGCATAAATACGGTGGGACAGCAGAGAGTGAACCAAAACAGTAAATCTGTGGGTCAGATGGCTAAAAAAAGAGACAAAACTACTAGTATTTAATGCTCAAACAGCTGCAGATTCAAGAAACACTTGCAGGTTTCTCAGCACAGATAATCACTTCCATCCGTTCACATCTCACCAAAGTGATTGTAGTGTGTATGAAAATTAACTCCAGCTATAAGTTAATATGCTGCAGGTTAAATTACTTTCAGTGGTTTCAATGAGCAACGACTCTAATAGTAAGGAATCATGGACAGTCATCACTGTGGTCAAAATAATACAAATAAAGGTTATTGCGGTTTTGGGGAAGTAGATACTGATTCATATGAAATGGTTTTGAGTGAATTTTAAAGAAAGTTTAAATTCACAAACTGTCCTTCTGCAGCAAAGATGAGCCAAGATATTAAGACGAAGCACTGATAACACAACGTGAGCCATGAAGTGCACCTGATTGTGTAGTTGAAGCATAAAAAAATGACAAAGTGCTCCTGAAATCAGCATCCTTTGATTAGATATTATGAGCTTTGCAGCATCACAGTGTATAAACTTACAGTCTCTCAACAGCTCAGTGGCGTTCAGGATCTTGGAGCGCTGCTCTGGGTCTGTGATGTTCAGCTCATTCAGGTGAGACTCCTTCAGCCCTGCAAAGTCCTCCAGAGTCTGGAAACCATGCATGGACAGCAAAGAACTCAGCTCCTGCAACATGAGAGAGAATAAGGTTTACATCTCTGCGATCAGACAGAGGTGACCATCGCAACAGTTGCTCTGCAGTTTCCCTCACCATCAGGCCGATGCTGTCCAGGACTTCCTCCAGGGATTTGGGTTTGGATTTGGCTCGGTTGGCTTTTCTGCTGCAGCGTTTCCTCCTGGTCGGGGGGCTTTCGTCGGGCAGGAGGTTCACATAAATGAACTTAAAGGAGCCCACCTTGTTGTTGAGCTTCCCGGTCCAGGTGCCCACGGGGGGCTTCTCGATGATGTGGATGATGTCCCCTTTCTATGAAAAGAGAGAGCATTAATACTGGCAGCCTGACAGGAGATAAAAGAAACTCACAAAAGACAGAATTATGAGTTTAAATTAAAGTCTACGATCATCTCAAAGTTTCGCTCAATATCTGATCAAAAATCTATCCAGTGATTTAAGATAATGATCACCAGTGTAAAAGCTTTGAAAATATGAGTTTATAAATATTTTAAGAACCCCGTCAAGCAGACTTTTCTGATCACACATCATTGTATAAACTGCACTGAAATGATATTTTATCAAAGGGGGTAACCAGTAATGGAGGGTCTTGTAGATTAAACTCTTCCTTCACGGATGATAATCAAAATGACCGGTCTTCTTTTACACAGCTAACAAGCTCCCTGGAGGACGCCTCAGTGAGACAGCAAACGAGGCCAAATCGCAGCCAGTGAGGAAGACTCCCCCCTCCGAGACTCACTTGGAGTTTTAGCGAATCCACATCGTAGGGGCTGGGGGTGAAGTCGGTGTGGACCACAGCGCGGCCGCAGAACGGGCCGTTGTAAGCAATGCCGTTCTCCTCCAGTCGCATGCTGTCCCTCTGGCTATATCCACTGTCCAGGCTCTGTCTGTCGCTGTCTGAGGAGGACAGATAAGAAGCTGGGTCAGATTCATCCTGAGGCCTTCGCCTCTGCCCCAGAGGTTTAAACACACTGTAAACATCCCTGTATGACTCCAGGAATCATGCTGATGGGACACTGGGCCTTTGTACAATATAAAAGGGGTTTTCAGGCTTTTATTAAAGTAATATGGCATTTTACAAAGATGTCAGACCTCTAAATAGCATTTATAACATAAATATATAATATTAGGTTGGACTTATTAACTATGAATGCTGGATAATTAAGTCAAAGCACTTTTCCTCCAGTGGGAAACACGGCCTTTTGAAGACTTGAACAGTTACAAGAACATTTTACTGGGAAAACTTCCCTTTTCAGTCATCTGTAAAATTATCAACTTGCTACTTTCAGTCGCTCCCTGTGGTTTTGCCACAGCGGGTAGCTCCGTATGTTTGATTTGGCAGATTTTTTATACCCTTCCTAACGCAACCTCATAAGGATTGGGTTCGCCTCTTGGGATCAAACTAGGCATCGTTTGCTTGTTAAGTAATTATGAAATCCCTTAAATTGTGTAAATTAAGAAAAGCGGTGGCACTCACAATTTAGTTTAGCTTTGGGATTGAGTAGCACCTGTTTGGGAAACTTTTCTACCTCTGTTAAATTACTCCAACAGCAAAGTTAAGCCTGGTCTAACATTTTAACACTGTTTTAACAGCTATAATGCCGAAGACTCTCTATGCATCTGACCGAGGAAATCAGGTCGACTGAGTCAGTGACCTCCTTTAAATCTAAAATTAAAATACACTTTTAGGGGAGGAGAGCCTTTCCTGTTTTTACTTGAGTAAAAATCCTTCCTTTAAAGAATTCGATAGTCAAGAATCTAGTTTATCATTATAATTATTGTCTTGCTGTTAAAAGAAAATTAATATCACCCTAAAAAAGTATTCAGTGTATCCTTGGGCCACACGCAGTCTGTCACATCTGTGTAGTCGGACCTCCTGTTCCTCTCACACAGCCTGAAGTAGTGATTTTTTTTCACACTTACTGCCAGAGAGCTGGCGGCTGATGGGGCTGGGCACGGTGTCCTCCGAGCCTGTGGAGCACACCGACGTCCTCTGGCCTGCACTCAGATCTGGAAGCCAGTCGGAAGGGACAGGAGACAGCTCTTCACCACTCTCCCCCTGGGGACAACAGTGCAAGTCAGAGGTCAGTTCACATTTACCTCCCATACATAATAATAAAGTCAAAGAAGTGTCTCATTATCTTTGTCTCAAACTTGTTTCATTACCTTGGAAAATACTTTTGGGCATCTGTCATTGATTTGCAGAAAAGTGAATTCTTCTTTAAAAACACGGTCTGGCTTGTCTTTGTGCTAACAGACATTAACCTTTAAATGACAGATTGGTGGCAGTCTGCTAAATTTAGAGCTCTGAACTGAGTGAGCATTATACCAAACTTTGGTAGGAGATAGACATGAAAAAGCAGAAGCAGTGGAAGAGGGTTTATTCAGGCTCTTTACCCAAACATCAGCATCCCCACAAATCTAAAATACTTGATTACAAGAAGAGTGCACAGCACTGGCTGAACTGTAACATTAAATTCTGCAGTATGCTGTATTTTAGTTAAATCTAGAAAACGTTGCATGCAAGTTTTTGTGCAAGGTAAAAGAATAAACCCCTCTGCAGTACATGGATTTCTCCACAAGGTGGAGACAGATTCAAGTTTGTAGTAGTGTGAACTTTTTTTTTCCTTTTTTTTTTTTTTTTTAGGTATGCATCACGTGTTAACCTTTGGATTACTTTGTGAAACTTAAACAGTCTTTACCCCTTCTTCAGCTAAAGCCTTCTGCACCATCTTGGACGTTTTGCGGGTCATGGTGCGTGAAATGACATTGCGCCACTTCTTCCCCAGTTTGCTGCCACTTTTCACTGCTTCCTCTGCAGTCACACCATCTGCTACCTGGAGAAAAGGAGAAAAGGGAAAACCACCAGATGAGTTTTCAGTGTTATTTAAAGTCACTGGAATTAAGGTTGAGAGTAGTAAAAAAAAAATTCAAATCTAAGCCACTGACATGAATTTCCTCGGTGGCATGGAAGCCAGGTCATAAAAATTTTCTCACAGACTAAGAAGAGCGTTTGTGGTAATGGGGTTTGCGTGCGCACATGTTACTGCCATCCACAAAGTATTTCTCTGTCTCTCTGTAGCACGAACACGCACACACAGACACACAAGCGCTCTACTGTGGTGCTTGAAAGCACAGTTTTAGAGAGTGTTACCAGACTCCATCTGCAGACAAACTGTGTGAAATTGCGTGCTTATTACTGACATCTAAAAATGTCGTTTTCAGGCTTTTGAGGTAGTTAACAGCAGAGACGGGCACATAGCTTAATCACAGTGATTATTAGTATCATGCAGATCCTAAAAAGCAACAGTGGGCGCTTGTGAATTAGTCAAGAGCTGTAGCCCAAAAACTTAACATTAAGTATTAAAAAGAGTGCCAAATAGACAGAATACATCAAGACAACAGATGCAGTTTTATCCTTAAATTGCTGTAGGTAAAATAGATTTGTCAGGTGAGTTATGAAGAGCAGCAGCAGAGAATTCCTAACAGCACCCACCTGGTTAGTGGTCATGTTCAACCACCATAACCTTCTACTAATAATACCCACAGGTTTCTGTTTTGGTTCTGCTACTCAGGTGTAGTTTTGAAGCATGTCGTATTAAGACAAGCTTTTTTCAATGAAGTCTACCATCTGTCCACATTACCTCCTGATTAAACTGTTGTAATTATTTCTATTTCTTCACCAATCGTTACTTTATCACCTGCAGGGTGTACAAAACACAGAAGCTCGTCGTTTCTCAGGAAAGAAACAGTGCGATCACATCACACCTGTACTGGCCTCCCTGCACTGGCTCCTAGTCCATTGCAGGATCCAGTTTAAAATTTTACTATTTGCTTTCATGAGCCCGAGTGGTTTTGTGCCATCCTACTTAACCTGGTCTGTAAACCAGCTGCTTTTAGAAGTTTCTAGATCCACGCTCAAAGTTGAGTCGTGTAGTAGTTGAGCAGGTTTCCTGGGTTTTATCATGCGGTCTTATTTATTTGTATTATTGTTTATTTGATGATGTTTTGATATTTTTGCAGACTTTAGTGTATTTATTAGTGATGTGCTGATTGGTAATTATCTTTGTATTTGGCATAACCTATACAACACTTTAGTCAGCTGATATTAACAGAATTTTGGGGGGTCAAGCTTGGCTTCCCTGATTTAAAAATCAATACTAGATTTGCAAACTAACCACAAGTTTGTCCATTTAGCTCCATTCCCTCATATTCAGTGAGAAATGTCTTGATTTGAAGCCAATTTTGGTACAAATATGAAATAATTTGGCCCTGGAGAAGCCCTCAAAGCTTGTCGTGCACTTATTCTTAATGAAACACTATCATGAAGAAACGCTGCCGTGTATCGGCAGTGTAAACATTCAGTAACCACAATGACAATGGCAAACCCACGTCTGCAGAGACCGCTGACAGGGGTGTAACAGATGAATTCTCAGCAGAAAGTTTTAAGCTCAGAGTTGACGTAAATGAAAAATAATAAGGCCAAATTTAAATGGATACACTCTTCGGGGGAATACCATTTATGATTTTCGGACGGAGAGGCTCTCTGCTTGACTAGACCGGAGGACATCCTGTCTGCATGCTGTTGTCATCTGGGGCTCTGTGCAATGCTTCTCATTCTTACTTCCTCTGTAATCATTTCTCTCTAACTTCCACTCAGTAACCTGAATGTTGCTGGGAAATTATTAATATATTCTGTTAATTTTAAAAGTGTTATCATTTGTTCACACGTGTAAATCAGGAAGCACCAACTGGGCACTTCTGTAACAGTCATAACTGAAAAAAAGCTTCCACTTGACCTCTGGTGGATGCGTTATTTAGAGAAGGCCACAGTACGAGAGACGAGGAACAATGTAACAAAATATCTGGAGGAACTGCTATTCAGGAAGTTAAAAGAAGAGATAAAATAGGTATTTTTACTTTTATAAACTGATGTTTTGTATATTTTGCTTGTTTTGGGCAAATCCCAGGGAAGAAACTTACATTCTCCTCCAAGCTGAACTCCTTCTCTGACACAACAGGAGAGGTAGGCTTGGGCTTCATGAAATCCTTGAAGCTGCTGGACCTCTGCAGGGTGAGCTGCAAACAAAATGTGCATTGCACTTAAATATCATGAACTCATGAACAGCAAAGAGGATCACACAGTTGTTCAGTGGTTTTCTGTGGAATAACTGATAATGCTGAACTTGCGGTCGTGCACACAGTACGATCTTATCTCCTCAAATTTGTGAACAGAAGGGGTTTCTTAGAAGTAATGTGTGCCAGTGTTTCTCCACACACTGTTATTGAAGTTGAAGTCACGGCTAATTGAACGTCTGCACGGTGATGTGGCTGCATCTGATAAGGTTTTACAAAGGTATTGCAGCTGTTTAGCAGGAAACACAAAGGAAATGATGTGCGGCTAGATTCATTAGGGTTTCTGCAATAAATAGCTCGTGTTTTCAAAAGTGGCATACACAAGACCTTGGGGGAAGGACAGGAGCACCAAAGCTAAAATATATACAAGAACATGATTTCATCCTCGCAACAACATTGTTTTTTTTTTATTCTTTTTTAGTTCAAACACCAGAAAGGCAAAGCTCTAGTAATTTTGAGCAAAAGAGACAAATTTGACTCATTTTTTTGCATATTTTCCAGATTTAGACTTTCTTGTAGCTGTTGTGGAAACTTTTTGTCTAATTTTCCATTTAACCACGCCGCCGTGCAACATCTTATCGCAGCTCATCCTTCTCTCTCTGCTCAAACCACAGGAAACTGGCAAAGCTTTAGCAACTGCTGCCAGCCAATCATTGCAGACATCCAGCCAGCACCGGTGGCTTACAGTCTACCTTGTAAAGTTTAACCACCAAAGCTTAACCTTCAGCAGTCTTGGGCCTCAGTGACATTTAATATGACAAGTTCTGGTGGCAAATGTTTCTTTTCCCATCCTCAGTTTTTATTTAACAGCCACAGACCTTTCAGCTAAATCAATCTTCTATTAAAGCCGACAACCGCAGCAGTGACATGAGAAGAACAAACGCAGCGAGTTGTGTAATGACATGGCGTGAAAACGACCGCGGGTGGAGAGCTGGATGGAAAATAAGAGCACTGGTGTCAAGTGTAGGAGGTTCACTATCTTGATAGCAGCTGAAGACAAAGTCAGCAGAAGCCACAAAGCCTTCTCTGACTCAAACTACATCTGCAGCAATGATTCACCCTGCCAGAATAGAGGAACTTTACTTTTCTAAAAATGTACCGAGGCTGCAGCCAAAACGGTAGTTAGAAAAGGTAGGAAATATTCTGCTTTAGGCAAAAAGCTGCTGCTGAACCTCAAGTGTTGTCTGTGTTCGTGTGCGTTCAGCTTAACCGCAAAGGTCTGAACTAACTTAAGCTGACATCCTGTGTTGAAAAGATGTGCACACAAAGAAGACAGCTGATGTCGAAGTGCAAACAAGTGTGTGTGGCAACAAAAGTCTACAAAAAGTAACAAATATAAAAACTATGACTTTCTGTTTAATATAAGCATTTCTAAGTGTAGCTGCACAGACACATCAAAACAAAGAATTACAGCAACCAAAAAAACTCACCTTCTTCTTCTGCACCTGCTCCTTCTCTGAGGCATTTGATGGCCTTCGCCTCAACATCTTGTCCCTCTGTGATCCTCAGATCTCCCCGGACAGAAAGCTGTGGGAAAGTTGGACCCGCTTTAATCACCTGAGGATTTCTGTGACTGCGCGGTCACAGCCCGAGTCTGATTAAAAAACTGAGGAAGCCTGTTGTGTGCTGTGTTGCTGCCGAGTGAACTGCAGAAGCCAGCAGGAAGTCACGTGGCCATGCTGAAACTGAAGAGGCAAACCCTGTTTTTGGTGACTGCACGGAGACTCGTGGTTTTGTTACAAGTATTGCTCACAAGCGCATGCTATTTGCTCTCTGTGGCTCAAAACTGAACATGATACATGCAACCTTAATGAGTATTTCATTACAACACTGTTGACTGTTACCACATATCAAATGGTGCATAATCACCTGTTTCTCATCATCTTTAAAAAAAGTTTTAAAGATAAAAGTTAAGTCAAGTAAAAGCTGGCTGGAGGAATATTAATCAGCAAAAGATGTTGATGATCTTTTGCTGCAGTGTCACAGCTGCAGTGACATCCCGCAGCCACTTATACAACATTACTACCCCTGCACCGTCTTTGAACTTCTGCAAAAAGTTGCAGTTAAATTTACTGGCTGTAAAAACTTCTCTTGTGTATCTTAACATCTGTGTTGTCAGGCTCCTTTGTGTGCTCACGATGTTGAGGACAAATAAAAGGTTTTGATTTTGCAGTCTGTCGTTTAGCTTCAGTTTTAGTGTGGAAGTGAAAGGCAGCTAGAGCTGACATATTTAGCAACTCAGTAACAGCTTTGCAGCTGCAGCTACAGGAGGCCATAAAAAATCAAAAAATCACAAACTGCTGATCAGATTGCCCAAAAACTCACATATTTACTCACAAAGTGGTTTATGGGACAAGTGAGTTAAAACAAAAACGGCCAGACACATCCTGACAGGATAGAAATGGAGCATTGAGACAAAAACAACTTGTGTGACTCAGAAATGTGTGAGCTTGTGAGTGCGCACTGAGCTGGCAGGACAAGGCGAAGTAAATGGCTGGCAGTAAATGTAAAGAGGGAAGTACGATGCAAGTCAAGTTTAGTTTGTTATTTTGGAGGGAGGGGGGGGGAGACCACATGATAAGAGGATGCCCTATTTTAGTTTCCTGTCAGTCGGTTAAAGGTTGGCAAGCAATCTCGCAAAAGATCTCAAATGGGATGAAAACAACAAGCAACAGCTGATTTGGACAGTGCAAACTAACACATAGTAGTGTCAGAAACATTCAGACGTTTGGGTGACTACAGTGCTGCAGAGATAACAAAATAAGAGCTCTTAGCACATGTTTAACGTAAAGAAAAAATAAAAACACTCATGCATAATGAAATTTGTGTAAAGAAAACAACAAAACATTATTACGGACGCAGCTGTTATGATTACACTCACGGACACGTGAAGATGCTTTTTTAAATAATTTTTTGGACATTTTTGTAAGAGCATTTCAGAAAGCAAAAGGGAAAATCAAAAAGCTTTGAAATGATCCAAGAATCGAATCCAGGCTCCTGCAGGTTTCCAGCGTAATAGTTATTAGCTCAACCACAGTGAACTAGGGCAGCACCTGTTTTTTGGCTTTTTCTGTAACCAAGTGTAACAAGTGACAACCAGATCTGACAGAGA
The DNA here is from genome assembly GCF_057381845.1 of Rhamphochromis longiceps. Lineage (NCBI taxonomy): Eukaryota > Metazoa > Chordata > Actinopteri > Cichliformes > Cichlidae > Rhamphochromis > Rhamphochromis longiceps. The sequence goes on from NC_140558.1 coordinate 39,323,822, forward strand.
AACCATGGGACTCTCTTATTTGGTAGCAGTGCAGTCTGATTTATCATCTTATTTACTCTGAGCAGATATGGATAAGCCAAAGGGAACGAACGATTGAACTGGTTACTTCAATGGAGATGATAATTTACAAAATGAAAGCCATGTTGCTGTTGTCCCCTCTGTGAATCACCACCTTGACATGGTGGAGCGCTTTGTGTGCCCCAGCGATCCCTTTGCCTCCTTGAAGGGTCTCCCAAGGTAAATTGGTCCTGAGTGAGGAGGCAGACAACGAGCGATTCAATGGACCAATGACAGGCAAGAAGAGCAAGGGACCTGTGTACCCTGCCCGAGATAGGCCTGGAGCCAAGAACTTGATGGAAAGCGCCTGGTGGTCAGGCCTTAGTCCATGGGGCCCAGGTGCTCGGGGATGCTCCATCTGGCGACTCCATTGTCCTACTGGGAGACTTCAATGACAGAACAGGTGTGATTTGGAGAAATGGCTTGCTTCATCTGAACCTGAATTTTGTGAAGTTTTTTTTTGTACAAATAACAGTTTGTCCATAATGAACACCATGTTCAAACATAAGGATGTCCATAAGTGCACGTGGCACCTGGATAGGTTGCAGGTCCATAATGGATGGATGGAAGATCATGTTATGTTAAATCACAATTAAGAAATAAATTGGTTTGGTTTTAAATACTCCCTATTTCTCTTCCTTAACAAGGGTTAGGGTTTGGTTCTTGAGTGCCAACTTTCTACTTCCACACATAAAAAAAATGGACAAGCCTGTCCATCTATTATGAGTTTTTTTCCAACATTTTTTCAAAGAGTGAGAAATCCAAGTGAAATCTACAAATATTCAGGCTGCTTACTGATGAGATTTGTTCACTAAAACATTAAATTATAATGCTCATTTGCTAACAGCAGGTTGTTTCCACACTGAGATCAGCCAAAACACCAAGACAGCAACAAAGGAAATGCTCTTAGAAAAGAGACATAAATAAGCAGTGGGTGACATCGAGGTGGCTACATCCATCTTTTATACTCTTAGTGTTTCCAGATTACAGACCACGCTTGGCTGTAGCTCAGATCTGCACCTCAACCTGACATAACTTCATCTGCATACGCCTTCACTGAATCACAGTTAGTCTGGAACTACACCAAGATGAGCTCTTCTAAAGGGTCGGGTTATTTGAAGGTGAATAACTACTCATAGTCAGATTTAAGAGATCAAAGTCCACAGGTGTGTATGTACCTCAACTTAAATACGCAGCACTACTTGGATTGTAGTGATAAGCGGAAGACTTGTGTTAAATTAATATGGGAGTGTTTAACAGTAAATACATGGTAAACATAAAAGATCTTTCTATCATAGAGAACAATGATCGCATAGTTTTTCTTCCTCTTCTCTTCTTTTCACCACAAGCTCACCAAAGTGGATGAAAACGCCTTTTCTGAGAGCAATCAGACTCTGTCTTTGAAAGGCTCCGTCATGTGCTTTTAATGACCAGAGATGCAGATGCAGGGTGCGAAGTGTCGACGCTTGTCTTCACACCTTCAAGTCACGCTGACAGAACAGTTGCCCAGCAACCCAAGTCTACCAGCAGGAGCGGCTCTAAGCTGCTGAACCACGAGTCCAGTTATGTGAAGCTGCAGGTTGAATTTGATTATGATTCGATTTCAGATGTTGTCATTTTTTAATGAAGAACTTCATGCATTGGGAATTTGTGTGCCCTAAGTAGCCTTTTTGGCATCAGTTATTCTGTGACTTTTTCAGAGTCAAATACTGATTCTCTTTGTAGATGCATATTTCTCATTTAATATATTTTACAGCCACTGTTTACTTTCCTGTGCCTTTGTCTGGAGAAGTAACTTCTTTAAATGTGCACCTATATGATCAGTTAATTTTAATAAAGTACTGTGCAAACGTCTCAAGTCCCTCCTCATTTCTTTGTATTCTGCTAGAAAAACTGGAAATAGGTACAGCATTTCATTCAAAAATGCAAATACAGTATCTTGGGGAAAGATAGTCTGTACAATTCTAACAAGTTTGAAAGTCAATATTTGGTATGACAACCTTCCTCCTCATTCCTTTAAGTATTCTTCAAGAACAGTTATCCAGACTCCTTAAAGCTCTTCTTTTGGATATTGGCTGCTTTTTTGTTTGGGATCACTGCCATATTGAAAAATTAAGTTGTTACCATTCAGACATTTTCCAGATGGTGTTACATGGTGGATCAAAATCTGTTGAGACTTCGGAAATTTATCAATTCGTTCATTTAACAAACAATGGCCTTATTAGCACATGGGCACATGGAAGAACCATTAACAGCCATAACAGCCACAATCAATCAGTAATTGTCAGTAAAAGTCAGTCAATGTGGTTGTGTTGGTTTCTCTGCATGCCAAAACTGATCTAACAAGTGTTCGGTGGGGCTGAGGTCAGGATTGCAGGAAGGCCATTTCATCCTCTCAACTCCCAAATTCTGGAGGCAGTGTCCGAAATGCTCTGTGAGGGGGGGAGTGCTGCTGTGGATACAGTTGGGTCCCAGACTCTGGAGATATGGAATGATTGTAGAATCTCCTTTCAGTATTTATCTGCAATGACTTTTCCTCCAGTGATGACTAGCTTTGTTTTTCCAGTGAGGGAGATGCCATCGCACACCATCATACCGTCTCCGTCATAGCATAACTTTCAGGCACCTCGTTTTAAAGATATCTTTGCAAAAGGAATGTTCATGTCATTTAAAACATTGTAAAAAAATGATTCCAAAATTCGAAAAGATTTTTACGTATCAGAAGTTTTGTTAGTAAATATTTAGACTCCTGTATTTCCACGCAGCTCAATAAGGACAGATCATCAGAAAGAATGAACATGATTATTGACAGAATACAGATAGATGTTTGGTGGTTGACTCCGATGGCCTGTCTTGGCAGAACTGATCCCCAGCAATGAAAGAGATTAGAGCAGGAACCCCCGGAGCCTGGATGCTGGTGGTGAAGGTGAAGGTAGCTTGAGTGGAGCTTCAGTTATGAAAGGTGGAGATGGAGAGGAGGTGGGTTGCACAGAAGGAGAAGGAGAAAGAAGGAGAAAGACACACAGTGAGATTTAAAGTATGCGGAAGGAATGCTGGAGAGGGCCGGGAGAAGGTAACTGGACTGGACCGGTGTTGGCACAAACAGCTTGACAGCGTGGGAAAGTGGAACTGATAAAGCTTAGATTTAGCTGACAGGACCTTGGAGAGGACAGACGTGAGGCTATAGATCTTCCTTACTGAACATGAGCTTCATTAATAGTATTAATGGCTCATAGCTCACACAAAAGGTAGCGTGTATGCATGCATATATTAATCAGCCCACATGGGACAAAACAAAAGCAGCAAGGAAACAGGCCTTAAACACTCTAGAACATTCTAGCAACATTAGTTTGTACTGACACTTCCTCTTTTAGCATCAGATTACGTCTGATTCAGATTAGAATACTGCACCTTTTATACTGCTCAAGTGAGAAACATGTAAAAAAAACACATCCTATGTTAGTTTTACAACACCATGATGGTACTACTACTGTAGCTCACATGTTTTGGCCCTGCCAACACTTTTTGAGGCCCTCTCACACTTGTGTGGAAAAATGGTGGTACATTTTTCATACATCTCCAACTTTGGGGGTTTTCCCTTTAGTGATCACAGTTTCTGTGAAAGAAACAGGCACAGCTTTAGCTTCATTAATAAGATGATTAATGAGAAGCAGATAAGTCTACATCTTTAAATAACTGGATTAGAGCTTTTTATGCTGCGGTTAGAAAAACTGAGGTACAGTCAAGTCAACTCTCTGGAAAAATTCAGAGTGATCTGATGATCATCCATTGGATAGTGGAATAAAAAAAATGAGCGAATCACAATGCAATACCTGTCACCAAAACACAACATGCACTCCTATTTCTTTATTTGAATTTGTGAAAAGTGTCAGTGGCATCCAGTTTAACAGTTTAATTAATTATATTTTTGTGTCATCGATTAAATTCCCAAAGAGCTGTATTTGAAAGTCATGTTTCACCTGCGTTTACACTGGACCTCATTTTTTGTTGGTTTCTTTGAAGGATTTCACACAAAAAACTTTTGACAGCTTTCATTCTTTGACTTTGTGTTTTCTCCTATTTATAGAAATATCTTTCATCACAATGTCACACATGCTGAACTCTATTTTTGTTGGTTTTATTTTTGTTGGTCGCTGCCCAACAGCTTGTTGGTCCATTACTGTTATGTTTGTGTGATAGTAGCAAACTAATGTCTGCCAGGCACCATTAAGAACAAAAAACATTTGCATAAATGGTTACTTAAAAAAACAAAAAAATAACTTAATGACTACTTAAATATTTGAATATCGTGCACATCCCTTGGGGTTTTCCCTAATGCAGTTATGCCTGTCACATAGCCATATTTATGAGCACAGCATATATACTGTTTGCAAGTGGCAGCCAGTTACAGGAACGTTGGCTTATACGGAGGGGAAGTGAGCTAAGATGGCACATTTACATAGTAAAAAAAGAGGTGGACATAGTCATTATCACATCACGTGATTAGTTTTGTTGTGAAGCACTCATATGAGCATTTTCACCAACACGCATCATCCCAGAGGAGAGTCCACAACAACGAAATCATGTGTGTGCGTGTTTGTGTGTCCAGAGTAATGGCATTTGGCAAAAAAGATTCAGAGATTTCATGAAGTCAGATACTCAGAAACCATGTTGTCACTTTGTTGCATTCGTTATTCACGTTTCTCAAAATAAAAGTCTTCTTTTATGTCTTTATTCAGTTGATGAACCTCTTCTAGTTGCAAAGTTTGAGCTGTTTATCTCACTTTTAGCTCAGTTTTGAATCTGAAAAACATTACGTGGGCTAGATGTGGTACACACACAACAGCACAGCTGACATTTGGCCCATATGAGGTTGACCTGTGGCTAAGTTTATGCACTCACACTGCATCAGGGCTACCAATTCAGGCCAAATGCAACCTAAAATAACTACAAATATGAGCTACTGTCTCCAAAATGTGTGTTAAAAACTCACCTCTGTGCCACTTGTCCATTTAAGTTTTTGTTATTTATTTTCCTGGGTACCAATCAGCAGTTTGGACAAGAAAGCAGCGTAGCTTTACAGTTAATCTTTGGGTTTCTCTACTAACTAAATCACCTCTTACCTGGGTATATCAACCTGGTAACTTATGCTGCTCCAGAGTTGGTTATGTTCTAAATTAGAGACAAACATGTATGAAATCACCAGTCAACTCTTTTTGTGTCACTGTTGCAGTTTGTTGATCAGTAAAAACTCATATTAAATAAAACATTTACATGTAAAATATATGCAAGGTAGGCTGACTACTTCTGTAAAATAAAAACATCCTGGTAACCTGTTAACTTTAACATCTGGTGGTGTCCATCATGCTTCTGCACACTTGTCTTTTGGAGGTTTCTCTCTCCTCTTCTTGTATTTCATCAACTGTAACCACAGGGTTCAGCATTGGCCCTCTGTCCCAATTACTTATTTTACCTGGACCACATACTGCTGATGCTAGCATCCTTCCCCAGAACTGTGCCTTGACAAACTCATCTCTTATATCTAGAGACAATTTTCTTGTCCTCAAAGCTCATTTTTTACTTTGGCACAAACCCTCTTAGAGCTGGCGCTGACTAAATTTAATTAGACACTGGAGGTTGTAAAAGCATATCAATGACCTTTGATGGAAATAGGTCACACCAGAGCTCAGTGTCATAACAAAGGGTCTGAACACTTACAGTATATAAATAGGATATTTCAGTGTATTATTTCAGTACAGGAACACTCCATGTTTTTGCTGCCTCATTGTGCTGTATTCTCTGGGTGATCGTGATTTGAGGAAGGCATCCATCTCAGTCAAGTCGAGCAGCCGCCTCTACTTTTTTCGGTGGGTGGTTGTTACATTAAAAAAGTCTACCTTGTAATTTGAATGCAAAAACTTCACATTTCTATCTTGAATGTAATTAAATCATGTAAGATCTGTATGAAATTCAACAACTTAATTTGTTCTTGTTGAGATCACATGATACAATCTAGTAAGAGTGGTTAGTTGCTGGACTCATGAAATTCACAAAATCGCAGGAGATTTCAAACTGCAGGAAAATCACTGGAGTTATACGAGGCAGACAACTACACACACGCCACGTGTATGCTATTGCTATTTATTGTGTTTATTGTGCAAATGGTTGTTTGTCTCTACGTGATAGACTGGTGAGCTGTCCAGGCTGTACCCTGCCTCTTATCCTATCACTTCTGGGTTATGCCCAAACCCCCCCTGCAACCTGGATAAAAATGGAAATTCTGCAGCAAGGAGGCCGTTAGTCGTTTTAGATCCATTCAATTCCTATGTTAACCAGACTCTAGACTTTGTTGAACATTATGTAATATGAAGACAACATGTAGTATTTAAGTATTTAAGTAGTATGTAAGTGACCATGTAGTATTGGGGTAAAAGCTATTCAATAGTGTTGAAATAAAATGACAAAATTGCAAAGGATTAAAATATTCCAAGAACTCACCTTACTTCATCTAAACATGTTTCAATCGCGTTTTATCAACACAAAATGCACGGGTTTGTTGAATATGAATAAGTTGTGTTGATTGAACTCAGTTGTTTAAGTTTCTGCCAAAGAAAAACACTTGTGTGCAACCAATGTCCACTATTGAATTAAGTAAATCTGTCATGGTCCTGAGTCTGAGGACTCAGTGTTTTGTGTTTCCTTATGCTTTTGTTCATTCCGAGTGTGTATTCTGTTGTGATTTTGCCATTTGTTAGGTTTCTGTTCTTTGCCTGCCTGCTCCCACTTCTCTGTTCCTTCTGTCTGTCCATGGTGTTATTGTGTCTGCTCATGAGTCTGCCTGTCATGTTCAGTGTCCTGTCTGATTCTCTGTGTCTGTTAGTTTCCTGTTTTATTCTGAAAGTTCATGTCTCATGTCAGTGTGTTCAGTTTTACCTCTCCCCTGTCTCGTTAGCCTTATTGCTCCCAGCTGTGTCTCCCTCCTGTGGCCCATTCCCTGATTACTCCCCGTGTATTTAAGCCCTGTGTTTTCCTGTGCTCTCTGTCGCGTCATCTGTTTAATTCCATGTAGTCTGCATTATTCCATGTTTCTTAGTGTCTCTCTGCTCCTCGTTTCATGTCCTCCCTTTTGCATTAGTTTTCCCAGTTTAGGTTTATGTTCGGTTCTGCTCACACCTTGGTTTTGTGCACTGTAAATAAACCCACTTGCACCTCCGCCATTGTCTGCTATTGGATCCTCCTTTCTCACCCTCCACACGACTGCCGCCCCAGCCGTGACAAAATCCAACATGGTCCCTTTTTTCAGTGTAGACTGGTGAGAAACAAATAAAACCACTTTGCAAGTTCCTTAACAAACCCTTTTTTTTTTTTAGTCTTTACTTTAATAAAATAGAAACAATATTATCTGGTCATACAAATGTCCAGTTTAAAACCTCTAAATTATCACAACAAATCATTTAAAACTCCACATCAAACATTTACCAACATAATTCAATTATTAAATACATCTTTCAATAAAAAAAAAAAAAGAAGTTAAATTGCATCTCTCAACCCGGTATAGCTGCTCAACTGAGACTGCATAGGAGTAACAGTGTGCAAGTCTGCTGCGAATGGAGTAAGTGCAGTGGAGATGGAGATGCTCAGACGATATTGTGGAGCATAGCGACAGCCAGAGCGATGAGGGTCAGCGAGGACGAAGAGACGGAGGCAGACGAGCCAATCTCAGCGAAAGGCTCCGTGTTTCTAAGCATCCAGTCCTTCTCCTCATGAAGGCCCTGATTGTCCAGCTCAGCACCCACCAGGCTCCGGATTGTCTCGTAGTATTTATTCAGCCAGTGAAGCTGGTGAGAGAAGAACATTTACTGAATGTTTACTGCTTAATATTCCAGCTGAATTTAATAAGCTTTATTCCAAAGTAACCAAAATTGCTTAACAAGGATAAAACAGAATTTCCTTTTTGTTTTAGTGAAGAAATAAATGCACATTATGAAAGTGTTCGCACGTAATGATTCATTTATGCAACACATGATGAACATCCTGTGGTTCCTCAGTTTTCCTCACAGTCAGCCTATTGTCATTACGCAGAAATGTTTAGCGTTATAAATTTTAAAAAATGTATCGTCATTGCTCCTCAGATGAACCACTTTATTTCATTTTGGAGTGTTATGGACTCTGGAAAAGATCATTTTCAGTAAGAAGTCTGTGAAACTGACGACTTAGACTTCCGGCTCTGATGAAATTCAGTTTGCACAACCAGTCAAATGACGTGATCCATTTTTAAAGGACTTACAAAACAATCCTTCCTGTGGCAAAATGCAAAACAATCTACAAAACCATCGATTGGGCAACCATCGATTGCGTGCTGTATGTCTGTGCTGTACACTCCAGTTTTAAGGGGCTTCACAAGAAACTGTACTTAAAACACTGCTGTTCAAAGGTACAGAGCCTTGCTATCTGGCAACATGTGAGAGATTTTGAGACACTGTCATAAAGGTCCACAGAAGGATGAACATGGTGAGCAACAATACTTAGGTAGGCTTTGGATTTAAACGATGCTCAGTTCATACCGTGGGGCCCCGGAAACAATTCAAAATGAGGAAGGCTTTTGGGATGGGTGGGCAAAAACCATTCCTGATTTGAGAACTGCATTAAGAGTGCTGAGAATGACGGTCATGGTGTGAGGATTGACTGCAACATAAAGAAAATAACTCCACAAATAAGTTGTAAGGAAAATGCCTTCATTCTAACACCACAGTTTACTCTATATACTCCAACAATTTCTGCATGCAAGCCTTCATTCAGGGACTACTGGTTAGCTTTGATCTTGTTCCAGTCAGATTTGTGAGGCATAGTGTAGTTACTCATACTGTAATAATAATGTTAGCTCACCATATAAACTGAAAAGGGCTACAATTAGTCCCTTTTTACGAATCAATGCAAATCAGACGATTGCAATTACAGAGCAGAATCAGTTTTTAAAAACAAGACTGTTTAGTGTCTGACTCCTGACACCTATTCTATTTATTATAAACAGCCCCTAAGAATACATATGCAAACAATTCCCTACACTATTACACCATCCCGTGTACTCAATTAGTGATACAAGACAGGACTGATTCATGCATTCATTCAAATGCTGCAGCAAACATTGAGACCAGACAGCATTTGTCTAATCTTCTATTATCCAATGTTGGTGAATCTGTGTGACTTGTAACCTCAGTTTCGTCTCCTGGCAAGCACTCTGTGTGGTCTGCACCTGTAAACCATCTGCTGCAAGGTTCAAAGCGCATTCAGAGATGCTCTTGTGCATATCTTGGTTGTAGTGGTTATATTTTACAATTCTTCTCTAATATCAACAAGACATTTCTAACCAGGGAACTGCTGCTCATGGGATATTTGCTTTAAAGTGCACAAAAATACACTAGATTTAAATAATACCAGGATTTAAACGTTCATGAACTCTACAAAAGTAACATCTGTTTGTGGTTATCAAAAGTTAATGTCATCTTGATTTGAAAAAAAAAAAAAAAAAAGCAGCATAACAAGTTCTTACATTTTCCACTTCTAAAGAAGAGCCAAAACACAGAAGTTGATTTCACACGTGGTTTTGTTTTCTTTACAGAGCGTTTTGATCAGTGAACCGTAGACAAACTGCAGCTTAAAGCGTATAATGGGGGATTTTAAGAGGAAACCAGCATTGGTATTGCAGGCAAAAGAGCCTCTGATATGACAGGTTTGTATACCCAAAGGTATTTACAAATTAAAACTAGAAATTAGTTTTGGGGAAGTAAACTCACACCGAGGTGCAGCCGAGCATTCATTTTATGCCTTCACGTCAGCACATATTTGTATCTCATTTTCAGAAATTGGAGGCAAATGTCTTGTAGTTGATTATGCAATGAGATGCAATTTCTTACCTGCTCTGAGCTGAGCAGTGACATGTCAATCAGCTTTCTGTCATATGGAACCAGTGATACAGTGTCAAAGGTCAGGTAGTTATTTCCATACTGAAGGACAGAAAAGAAAATCCACATAACGTTACCTTCACGTTACATTAAAAAAAATGATATAATTCCAGATTATCAATAAGGCACCACTTAATTTTCACCTTTGTCTGAACCGGTACGACCACTGCAACATCTTCAATCCGGATCCCAAAGTCATTCTCCTTATAATATCCAGGTTCTATGAGCAAAATCAAGCGATTTTTCAGGATTTTGACATTTTGCACAGAAAAACTTTACAAAATAAAACTCACCGATAGACGTGAACATGCCGGCTCTGAAGCCAATGTTGTTGCTTTGGAAGCCAACAGGCCCTGGGGATACATTACATTAACTCATGATTAAAATGCAAGTTACGTTACAGAAAAACAAATAAACCTCTCCATGATTTACTCTACAATATATACATTGGAAGCTTGTGAACATCATGCAACCTAAAGTGTATTTTCATGATCATGCTGGTCAGTGGATATCAAGTATTAAAGAGGAATTATCAGAGGTCATTATTCATGAGCCAAAATGTCAGACTTCAGTTTCAGCTTTTTTACTCTTTAACACTGTTAATGTGGTGGAACATACAGCTGAGACTGATGAGAATAGTTTTCTGGAAAGTTAAAGGCGAGCTTTTATGATTTTTGTATCTCTGTCATACATTACTGTCGCTGTGGATATCCATAATATAGTAATCTCAGGCATTTAGCTAAGGCTGTAAGCTGGCCGGGGACCTTTTGTGTGGATTTGCATGCTCTGTCCAGGTACCTGGGCTTCCACCCACAGTCCAAAGACATGCATGTTAGATTAATGTGAATGTGAGTTTGAATGGTTGCCTCTCTGTTTTATGACTGCTGGGACAGGCTCCAGCCAAACTGCAACTCTGATTTGGATAAGTGGAAGAAAGTGGATGGATAAATGGATCAACAGACTCTTGACTGACATTTCAATGTTTTATATATTAAACAGTTGAGAGATGATGAAAATAATTGTTACCTTCAGCCCTATTAGGAATAATTTCCTCCTGATATTGTTAAAAAACAATTAAACACCATTTGGGGCACAGAATGGACCAGCCACTTAAAAATCAGCCCAATTTTATTTATCCTTGACACACTGTATGATTTTATTTATTTATTCATTTTAACTCAGAAGGTGGAGAGAAGTAAGCAAAGCGTGATAACTAAACAAAGTGTTTTAATACCCTCTAGCATCTTTTTTGCGGAGGCTGGGAGGAATAAAAGTAAAGCTTTCAGAGGTTTTTTTTTTTATCCCACTTTGTCTTCTGCATCTGTAATAATGCAGAAGACAAAGTGGGATAACCGTTAAATTGTTTCAGTTTCAACATGGTTGATTTAGTGGAAGATTTGGTACCACTTCTCTTTTTTATTAAATTATACGTTTCCTTGAAATTCTTGTACTTTGTGGCTTTTTCGAAGTTTTTGTACACCTGGGACACATTTGACATGGACTCTCATCCACAGATAGATACTTAGTAACTACTACTGGAAAGATTAAATGCATAAACCCTTTCTCTCGCAGTGTAGCCCATTTTCTGAAACCTTTCTGAGATATTGTTGTGATGCATAGATGCAAGTGTACGCACTGAAAAATAAAACAGTGTTCAAAAAACAGCACGCGGCATATTTGGCATCTCAAAGTCATCTCCAAATAAAGGTTCGTACACTCATGAACTCCGAAGTAGTTTCCGACACCGTGACCTGTGCCATGGCCGTAGTTCAGGCCCACCTCCCACAATGCCCGACGACCCAGCATCTCCATGTTCACACCTGTTGATGAACAAAAACCTCCAGTCAGACATCCTGTACCAGACACGCTACATCTACTCACAGCTATGGTCTATGGTGGAGGAAGGGGGCTCTCTAGTGGTGAAACAGAAAGATTTCATTTAAGATGTGTTTATTTTTCATTCCCACCTCTTGTCCCGGAGGGAAAAATGGTTCTGGATATCTCAATGTTTCCCATCAGCACTCGAGTGAAGGCCTCCTGTGAAGCAAGACATGTGGTAAATGATAGGAAACTTGTGTTTTGAACAAAATAATAAGAATTAAAGAATTAGCATATTGAAAAAAATAGAAAGGAACAAAGTTGATTGATTGCTATATGACTGATTAGACTGATTATAAGGAAATATTAACATATCTTCTCTATCAGTAATACCTTTTGCATTTCTGTGGGCTTTCCCCAGTGAACCGTCCGAGTGATGTCAGTGGTGCCATCTCTGAAAATAGTGAGAGACACGGTGACTCATTTTAAACGCTCGTGACATAAAATGAAACTACAGAAGTGTGTGAAGAGATCATTTTTACTCACAGATACTGGCCACCAGAATCAACCAGGTACATCTCATCAACTGTCAACCTCCGGTTTGTTTCTTTTGTAGGGCTGTAGCACAAAAACAGGAAATGATAGTAGCACTGCTTGCTGGTGTTTTTCAAATGTGTTGAACTATTAGCAAAAGAAAAAAAATGCCTTCATGCAAAAAATCCAAAAACATAATAATGTTATTGTTATTTTGTGATAACCGCAGGGCTCTAAGGCTCAGAAAGATATAATCAGGCTGTTTATAATAAGACCGTGCGGGCCTCATTTTGTGAGGCACAAAAGTTGAGAAAAGAAAAATATTCTCAGTTACTCATCTTTTACAGATTTTCCTCGATGCCTTTTATGCAGGTCTCACATCAGGAAAGTCGTCCTCACGCTTAGTTCTCAAAACATCTCTCACAACACAGACTCATTTTTATAAAAGACAAAAAAGTGTCAACACATGCAAAGCCACTCGATCACTTTAACTCTGCAACCAATGACTAAAAACCTTTCAGTCAAATAATTTTATGTTTTCATCAAAACCTTACTGGAACCAGCACCTCTCTCTAAACCACTCGCACCACCTATTTGTGTGATATATGCTTGTGTGTAACCAGGCATTCCTGACACAAGACTGAGAGCATGCATTTCTATTTGCTTCAAATCAAGGGCATCTGCTACTTCTAAGAGTGCTGAGAATGACGGTTATGGTGTGAGGATTGAATGCAACATAAAGAAAATAACTCCACAAATAAGTTGTAAGGAAAATGCCTTCATTCTAACACCACAGTTTACTCTATATACTCCAACAATTTCTGCATGCAAGCTTTCATTCAGGGACAACTGGTTAGCTTTGACCTTGTTCCAGTCAGATTTGTGAGGCATAGTGTAGTTACTCATACTGTACTTACCCATTAATAATGTTAGCTCACCATATAAACTGAAAAGGGCTACAATTAGTCCCTTTTTACGAATCAATGCAAATCAGATGATTGCAATTACAGAGCAGAATCAGTTTTTAAAAACAAGACTGTTTAGTGTCTGACTCCTGACACCTATTCTATTTATTATAAACAGCCCCTAAGAATACATATGCACATTTACACTAAATGGCCACACCTTTGAATATTTGATTTCAGGTGTTTTGAGTCCCATTTCCACAGGTGTATAAAGCCACAGCAGAGCCATGCAGTCTGCTTTACAAACGTGAAACAATGAGTCACTCTAAAGAGTGCGGTTCGATAATAGGATGCCACTGCTGCAACAATGTGTGAAATTTCTTCCCCCCTAGATGTCACACAATCAACTGTAAGGGGTACTACAGTTAACGAACCACCACCACAACCCAGCCACAAAGTAGCAGACCACATAAACTTACAGAGCTAGGTTACAGCTAAGGAACTGTGTGTAGAAGTCACCAACTTACTGCCGACGCGATAATCTCATAGTTTTAAACATTTTCTGTCATCAAAAACTGTGTGAGAGGAGCTTCATGAATGGGCTTCCATTGCTGAGCAGCTGCATACAAGCCTTATACAATCCTGTGTAAGCATCTGGGGTGGAATAAAGCATGATGCTACTGGACAGTGGTGCAGTTGAGTTATGTGGCGTGTCAAGTCATACTTCTCTGTGTGGCAGTCTAATGCCACACCAGGTCAGGGTTTGTTGAATTCTCTGTTTTCAGCTGTGTGGTAACATTTTGAGGAACACCCTTTTCTAGCATGTCTTTGCCTCAGTGCACAAAGCAAGTCCCACAGAGGCATGGTTGGATTAGAACTTGATGGGTCCACACAAAGCTCAACACCGATTGGATGAACTAGAATGGCAATTGTGAGCCAGGACCTCAAAGATACTTTTGTGGATAAATGGGCAAAACTTCCCACAGACAGGTGTAAAGTACAGGTATTCTGTCCACATAGTACAGTGACTCATCTTTTGATGTCAGTCTGAATGCAAAAAAACTAAATGAGTGTATTGAATGTGTTTGCGTGTTCAGTCTAAGCACTCCAACATTTTTTCAGTTTCTGCATACAAGCCTCATTCAGTTAGTCTTGTTCCAGGAAGATCTGAGGCAGTATTCTGGTGTAATTACTCATACTGTACTATTACTCCAGATTTCCCCATAAACTGAAAAGTGCTACACTCAGTCCCTTTTTAACATCAATACAAATCAAACATCAATATCAGTTTTAAAAAGCAAGACTTTTCAATGCACAGTGGTTGAGCAGGTTTAGGCTTACTTGGATACAATCTGTCATTTGGTTTAAGTCTAGTTTTATTTATTATTTATTTTTTAATTCATGATTAACAAAACCGCTCATTCTGCTTGACTTGCAAACAGTCTAACACTACGAATCAATCACCATCACCATCAAGGGACTTGCCCACAGTACAGTGAATCTGAATCAGCTTCTGTGACAGTGTTTTTCCTGTACTCGACCCTTAAAAAAAACTAAACAAAACACTGAATTAAAATTATAAAGCCACAGTTTACTACAAAATGCTTTGCTGTTTTTCATATCATCTGACTGTAGAGGTTTCTCTCTATAATATTATAACATTCGGGGGGTGGGGCTTGAGATGATGGTTATTGTAGACTGGCACCTTATATAACTGAACGCATGATCAGAACTCGAGTATGTGACATGTGAGCTGAGGACGTTTATAAATAATTTGTAGGAGCTGTAAAATGAAAGTTGATGATTCTGCATGACTGTTTCCAGGAAACTTGTTTCTTGAGTTTGTGACAATCTTAGCTCAACCAGCTTTCAGTATATTCAGTAGTTCTTTTAGGAGTAAAAAGATCCCGTCAAAAAACATGCAAAAAGAAGATTTTGGATGTATATTTAGGATATTCTACCAGAGATTTAGCATGCCAGCAAAAACAAGTTCCTGTTTTGGCTTTAAGTGTTTTTTTTCTCCCCTTCTTTTTTTTTTTTAATCCAGTAATGTTATCCTATTTTTACAGCTTTGAGAACTACAGAACATCATGCAAAAATAATAAGGTACAATATTCATTTAATAAATGCCTTGGAAAAGTCATGTTGGTTGTGAAATATTTAAGAAGGTTAAGACTGCTGCGAGTACACCACAACCACCAACAAAAGCGGCAACAAGTTAATGATACCACAAAAATGTTACAATGCTGCCTTGTTGTGGAACTATAGACAATTACAAATCCAGATGCGTAATGTCAGGGTTACGCAATCATATAAGGTCCTAAAGGGACCTATAATTAAATCTTCTGTTACTTTTTTAACCTTAAACTTTTATGCTTTTTAAGGACCTTGTTGTTTAGTTTGTGTTCTTTTTTTTGGTTTGAACATCTTGGGTCATAATGGAAAAGCCTACACTTGAATTCCGATTGATTTTTTATCTTATAATCCATTAAAAAAAAAAGTGCACCAATGAAATCTTGAATATCTGAGCACCTCACAATGATTTAAAAAGATTCAGCAAACATTTAGGTCATTTTTGGCATCCAGCATGATAGTTTACTGTAATCTTCTTTGAATGCATCCTTAAAAATGCAAAAATGAGTATAAAGATGTCGGGATGAAAATTAATCTCACCTGTAATGGGCAAGAGCAGCATTAGGTCCACTTGCAGAAATGGTGGCAAAGCTTGGGCCTCTGCTGTCCTTCTGTTTGCTGGAATGACGTTCACATAATTCTTTAATTATACTGTTACAAATTTGAGTTTGAGCTTCATAATTTCTAAAATTTCTCATCTTTCATGTGTAACAACTCCTTTAAACTTTACATTTTCAAATTAAATAGTTGGCTTCAAATACTTCATGTCAGCCGTCCCTGTTCCCACCCACCTGCGGCACTTGTCGACGTATTCTGCAGCGGTCAGTTCAGTCGCATTCCCCTCTGGCACGGTCTTTTCCAGCCACATCAGGAACTGGATAACAGCAATGGCATCCCTCACCTGCACAGAGTCACCGTGACAATGAAAATGATGCAGATTAAAAATGCATATGGCATGTTGAAAGGCACCTTTGAATGGGGTAATGCATTTACTCAGATGTATGTTTACTCAGTATCTCCTTTGGAGGCATTATGCGTGTCTGAGTGGATGACATACGTGAGCATCCCGTAAAATCTGCTGCTCAGTCTCATCTTTCACAGCTTTTGTCGTCAGCACGGGAGAGTAGGAACTTGTCAATAGTTTGTCCTACATGATGCAAAAAAATAATGATTATTAATTATTATTTTTTATTACCCATTTTGTAAAATTCTACATATTTATTAGTAGAAAGGCCTTGTTTAAAAAGGTGGAAACAAGACCCAGGGGTACTTAAACTCAGCCTGACCAGTCATTTTTTCAAATCATGTAATCCACATGGTCTGACTAAAGAACATGGGGATCTTCATAGTGATATGTGATATCAGGGGGGCGTTACTGCACAGAGAATAGTTATTTTTCACATCTGTGAAGGCCCGGTTTGCAGCTGTGTGTGACATGGCTGGAATGATAATTGGCACCTCCTAGTCTGAAGTCATGGTTCTCAATTGGAAAAGGGTGGAGTGGCTTACTCTAGGGTCAGGAACTGGTTGCTCCAAGCGATGGAGTTCAAGTATGTCCGTGACTGACGAAGGAAGTGGTTGTCACTGTTCTGATGGCTCCTGAGTCACTAAATTTAAGGATAGGATCCTGCCTTCACCCTTTGCCACATTAGTTTGAGGTAGCAGCAGAGTGGTTCGAGCGGTCCAGGGAAAGAGCTCAAATGCGATCACCTATCAAAGTGTTCGCAATAAAGCAAACACTTTGTGTGTCGTGTTCTGATAGGGTTTCCCATAGCCCAGGAAGTGCTACACTGGCAACCAACTACTCCAACGCTCCATGTCAGACCCACAGCCCATGCAGCCAATGCAAATAACATGACAAATAATTCTTGCTTAACATGTTCGAGGCCACAGCACTCGCATGTCAGTGCCCTTTGTGCCTCTTTCCCCCCTAAAGACGTATTTTTTGCTTTTCCAAAAGTTTTTAAACAAGGAAGCCTTTTGTGCCTCTCATTGTTAACAGAAGTCCCACTTGAATATATTGGCATCAACCCCCAAAAAAGAGTGCCTGGCAATCCAATGGGGGGTTGACTCTGTTCGTTATTACCTCCTGGGATGCCCATTCACCCTCTGCTCATTCCACGCCCCACTGCAGTGGTTTCATAACATGAAAGATGCCAATGCTTGGATTAACTGCTAGTAACCACCTAGTAGTGGTCCATAGGTTGGGAGGTGCAGATTGCTGGAGCTGACTTCCTTTCTAATTCGTGAGGGGGGCTGTAGGTTAAGCCATACGGCTCCCTGGGTTAATTCAATTTTGCTACGTGGTGGCGGGAAGTGGTTCGTGGCTCTGGCAGTGCCAGGTGAGGACAGCTGACAGCAATGATCTAATCAGGTCCTGAGAACAAGCCCATTCATCTATCAGAATCAGAATCAGAATCAGAAACTTTATTGTCATTGTCATGAGAACATGGATATTTGTTTTTAGTCTGTATCTTTTGATTTATTTGAGCTACTCTACCAAGTCCCGATGTATTAAATAGAGGACATCCTGGGCTTTCCATTGATATCGCATGTGTTGGCCTCTTGGGTGGCCTCTTTTAGCTCCAAAGAGAAAAGAAATCACAAAAAACGTCAATGGGAAGATTTATTTCCCCCTCGGTTCTCAGGAGGATATTTTACGCAGTAGTGCGCTGGTGTGTGGAAAGGAGTCTGAGATGGCTGAGAGTGTGAGAGTGGCTGGAGCTGTCCTGGGAAGGAGCTCAAATGATCATCCATCAAAGAGTGCGCACTAACACATTGTGTGTGAAAACTAGACACTATGTCTGCAGCATTATCTTTCTCATAGCTCAGGAAGTGCTAGTCCTTCCTCAACTTTTTAAAGCTTGAAGTCTGTGGCCATCAACTTTACAATGAGCATAAAGCAATAAACCTTTGCAGTTTTATTTTATAGGTCATCTGTCCAATATTTTCAGTTAAGCACACTGTAAATTTAGAAGGAGCCCTGTCACAGACTATCATCCTATCTGAGCTGTGACAGGTTTGAGCCCTTGACACCATAAGTGTAGGCAGACAAAAAAATAAAAAATAAAATAGATGCATTAGTTTATTTTTTACAGTTTTACTGGGAAAATATGAATCTGTGTTCTCTTCAGTATATTACGCATTAGACAAACAGTCATTTGATCCAAAGAATTGATTAGTGCAGCTTTATAATTTACAACAGCTCTTCCATCGAGAACAGCAGTGCAAACAGATTGTTAGACATAAAAAATAAATAAATAAAAAACTATCACGGTGGGCATAATTATGCTGTGCAACACATAAAAGGAAATAAAAGGTCTGCATACCTGTGGTGTAATGACCTCATAAAGAGCGTAGTTTGTGTACTCTGTACCGATCCACACCTTAACCCCAGGCCTGGTCACATAGTTCTTCAGATGATCGAGGATGGTATCATAACCTTTTAGCTGCACACAGAGGGCCCCTTCACAAGAGGCATTCAAGTACACCTTCAACTCTTCAGTCACCCGCTCCACGTGGAGAAAGAGCCTGTTACATGACGTGAAGGGAAATAAATACTGCATATCCTTTTACATAATATATAAACCACTGATAATAGGTTTGCAGCTGGTATTTGTGATGGGAATTATAGGAAATAAGGAAATGCAAAACGATTTTTATTCGGTGAAGTGTAGTGTCTAAAAAAATGAACCTACCAGATCTCATCCATTGTGAGTAGAGTGTAGGAGTAGAAGAAAGGGTTGTACGGGATGTCATTGCCACGCATGTTGAAAAGCCCTAAAAACAAACAAAGAAAACATCTCACTGTCAGCAAGTTCATTTATTTCCTCACTGGGATCAATTTGGGCCATGAAGCGCTCTTTGCATCTATTGTGAGACTTACGCGACTCTCTCTGTGTAGCTGCTATTTCAAAACAGGCTCTAATTCAAGTCGGAGTCACGAACAGTCTTCCGAATGGTACCCTTCCTGTGTTGGTTTGTGGGTAGACTGCCTTTGTATAATTCAGTCTGCAGAAATCTTGCTTATTTCCGATTCAATCACATCATTTAACCTGTGTGGAGTGATGGAGCTGGAGGAGTGATTTTAGGTTGACATATAGAGAAATTGTTTGAATACGTTTCTAAGTGATTTCTTTTTTAATCCTAATATTCTTTATCTTAAAGGATTATTTTTTTGCAATTACTTTCTTTAAAGTTAACATGTTCATTAGTGGGGTGAAGATTTTGTACCCAGTGGTAGCTTTAGACAGTATAAAAGATGGACATGGCTTCCAGATCGGAAGATGGAAAATAAAGTTTATGTACCTTAAAACTGCATTCTTTTGATTGCCAGCAGGGGGCGATAGCTGACTCTCCTGATGAGGTTTTGTGCTCAGTCACTCATTTTGGGTCATAATTGAGAAACAAGTGGCAAAAATAGCTCATCTGTATTTTATTGTGCTTGTGTCCATTGAAACAGGAAAGAGAGCCACACTGGAGTTCTCCAGCAGAATCAAAAACGTGTTGCCGGCTTACTTTCGACACTGCCTCCATCAGGCAATAGGTGCTCTCTGCAAGTAGACATGCTACCTGAGATCCCAATGGTCTGCCAGTACATTGAGTGATTTGTGGTCATATCACCCAGCCCTAATGGATGGATTACTTGGCTGGTTGTCCATCCAATAAAGGTTACACTGACTTGCTTCATATTGGTACATGCATGACGTGAAAGACAGGCCCTGGCCCTAGTTTAACTTCAGTTGATATCTGATCAGCCCAATACACCGACAAGTTAAAACTTCTTAGAACTTAAAACTTCTTCACCATTAGTTCATACGGGAAGATTAAGTATTTAAAACACAAAAACTGCTAAAATAAACTATTGTACTTTAGCAATACTTTAAGAACATTAATGGAAGTGAAAAAAGCTTTTTTAGAGTCTACGAATGTGACAGAAAAACAAATACATTTATTTAGCAACAGTAATTATTTATTATTATAGTAATTATTTATTATTATTTATTATTTATTTAAATACTTTTAGACAAAGGTATCCTTGCTATGTGTCTTTTTTAATATTTGTAGATCCTCTAAAGGTAAGGATATTACTTAAAATGCAATCAAATCATCTTTAGTGAACCCTTATTTTAATCACGATATTAGTAGTGTTTCATAGGTTTTTAAATTAAAGAAATTAATTAATTAGAAATGAGAAAAAAAAGTCAGTTTTCTACTGACTGCTGTGCTGTTACACTGTAGAAAACAAGGCCTGAAGCAAACAAATATGCAGTGCAGCTGCAAGTCACTGGTAGGCAGCATGTTGTTACTGGTACTGAACAGTTAGGACCACAAACACATCTAAAACAGATCTGAGACATTTTCAGGTTAATTTATATGCAGCAGCTGAGTAGCTTGTCGGGACAGGATGTTGGGCAAGTAAAAGAGCAATAAGGAAAGCTATTCAGGGGGACTTTAAAATGAACTGATATTTCCTTCTTGTCATGCTGAATAGGGGAATGTAGTTCTGGACATTCAAATAAGCTTGAATCAAATGGGGGGAATTTAAATTCTGCCCTCGTGGTGGTGAAGAGCGTCTAAGACCTGCAATGAATACATTAGAGCAGGATATGTCTCAGGTGCTTTTCTCAGTGATCCAGTTGTAGCTCAATATAAATATGCACCACAATTAACTAAGGCATTTCTGAACGGCATTATAAGATATATAAGATTGCAGTTACTTACAAGCCGTTTCATCCAGCGCTGAAAGCAGGAGGCCTGTGGGCTTGTATGGATTGTCCCCCATCTGAGTTCGTATGTGCTCCACTTTCTCCTGCCAGGTCCTCTCTACAAATATACATATTTAATTTTCATTTGCATCCAGTGAGACACATTTGATGCTAATTTGTCGTACAGTGTGCTTTTGTCCATCCTCGAAGAGTGGCTGTAGCTCAGGAGGTAGAGCAGGCCGTTTGCTAATTGGAAGGTAGATGGTTCAATCTAGAAGATACTAAGCCCACGTCGCTCTCTGATGCATCCACTGGAGTAGGAATATGTTTGAATGTTATATAGAAAGCACTTGCTTGCTACAATTTTAACTTGGACTTGTCTGAGTGCTTTTTGCTCAAAGTGAGTTTGTAGAGAGTAGGGCATGTGAAGAAAAATAACACTTAATTGTTCATACTGGGATTCTAACATTTTCACTTCACAAATAATGTGGTTTAAACAAAACAAATGTTATTATTAGCAAATAATGCCAAAATAGTTCGAACAGAACGTCTTTAACCACAACTCTTGATTATTAACAGTTTAACAGTATTTCATTTTTAGGTCAAACAATCAATACAGATTATCGTCACACTGCTCGTTCACACAGTAAATATCTGGGTGTTTATTACTATGAGAATTTAATCTGTGTGTGTGTGTGTGTGTGGGGGGGGGGGGGGGGGGGGTGTCAAGATGTGACCACATAAACGACTTCCCTAATCCTGCTGGTCTGGAAGTCCAGCAGTTCATCTAAACAAAAGGCACTTAGACTAAAACAGATATACTTGTGTTTGCTATACCATAAATCAGTAAGAGAAGATATAACCTTTCTCCTGACCTTAAGTTGTGTGTGCATGCCAGAGTGCTCTGGGAGGCGCACAGAGTCTCCACAGACTACTACGGATCAAACCTCCATTATTATGCAATCGATAATAAAACCAAGCATATATGAGTGAATATTTCTAAGCATAAATGACAATCAACCATATAAACCTAACAGCTAACCAGATCACCTTCTCTATTAGGAAGTTAATGGCATGCCAGAGTTGTTTTTGCAGTTCCTTCCGCTGCTTGTAAGTGACAAAAATGTCTTGTTAACAGACGTAAAAGACCTGCTAACTTACTGAAATTCTGTCAGAAATTCAAGTCTACTTTGCACAGCATTTGAAATGACTTACACAGAAAGGTGAGAAATTTGTGGAGAGCTGGACAAAGTCAATAAGGACAAATGCAGATGCACTAAACCAGGGTACAGCAACACAAACTGAATCACTGAATGGGGAGAAAAAAAATCCTATCCCATCCAAACAGTTTCCACTGTTTAGAAGAAGTAGACAATTTCTCTTTACAAAATCATCCAGGGGCTTATTGGTCTTTTCAAAACCTTGCGGAATCTAGGCCGAATACCACTGATGGGGTTGCATCCAACACATTGTGACCCATCTGTGGGAGTAACCAGTCTCATGGCGAAACAGCATCTTTGGTAACTCTAAACAGATCTCAAAAGCAAAGGTTTATGAGGTATTCTGTGCTTTTCAGACATAAAACTTCACTTTATTTCCTATAGCAACTAACTACTATGATCTTAAATCAATAAATTGCTTTCAGTGCTCCACTTGTAGCTCTTAAATGTTTTACTAGAATTGTAGATCAGCAGCACCTGTCTCTATTTGTTAATCTTGCGATAGATTGGTGATCAGTTCAGGGTGTACCCCTCATCATACCCTATGACAGGTGGGAATGCCTCCAGCTCAACCGTGATGCTAAGCTGGAAATACGGAAGAAAATGGATTGATGGATCTTTCAAATATAATGCTTTGGCTACTCCAAGGCCTTTCTAGTAAATAGGTCCTTTACTCTGACGTGCAAGCTTCTCATTACTTAATGGACTTCTTCCAGACAGTTAGCCAAGCAGAAGAACGAGCTTTCATGTCTAAACTATGAGACAATATTTGCATGCTATATGGATTTCTTTTTTGTGCAGCTTGTAGTCACATACAGTCCATTAGGTTTATGGTGCTCTCCATTTATTCAATGTGCCTATTCTGACCATAAACTGGACAATATGCTCATCCAGTCTAAGTTGGTATTTGATCCATCAGCCTGTTGTAAAACCATCGACATGCTATTTATGGCTCTGTTTTGCGAGCGGCTTATTGCACTCTGTCCAGTTTGCAGGTATTTATCAGCACACAGATAAAAAGGACCACACACAGGTAGACCAACAGACTGAAAGATGTGTGCTCAGTACAATCGTAAACACACGTTCACATAAAGGAAACCTACGTATGACTCGGTCAGGCAGGCGGGTGAGGTTGTCAGGCGGGACCGAGGGTCTTTCCTTCCACACTTTGTCGACCAGGTTCTCTGTGATGGACTTGAGGCTGCGATCGCTCGAGTCCAGATTGATGTTGTAGTCTCCCTGCGTTTCTAATGGAGGAAACTGCAGATGATTACACACGCTGAACCGAATCAATCACAAGTAAACAGTCTGCATGGCGTCTGGAGGCTTTGTCAATAATTTTCCCATCTACTTAGGTGAGCACTTTATTGATGTTAAGCCAGACTGACAGGTGGGGAAGAAACGTGAGACTCACTGAGAGAGAAGAGGAAGGGATCAAAGCCGATCTCGTCACCCTTTGGCACTTCTGAGATAAGCCACTCTGCCACACTGCTGATGGACACTACAGAGCATCACACATGACAGACCGCAGTCAGGTTATTTGAGAAAATGATGCAGAAGGTGGAAAACATTGTAGCAATTTTAAAACCAACTTTTGGGTTTATAAAAGAATATAAAATAAAATGAGCACAAATAATGTTAATCAGAAAATACAGTTTCTATCAATGAAATGATACATTGTAACATTGAAAGCAAACTTTGACCAATCGAACTGGTTCAATGTCGGTGTTAGAAGGGGTTCTTTGGGGTGAAGGTCCATCTAGAAAGCTCACTTGACTTGATGATGATGTTTAAAACACTCTTAAGTTATTGCAGTGCAATTGAATTATGTGGTTAACAGCATTTGCAACAGTGGATGGGCCTATGCAAGTCAGATATTTGGAAATACCCCACTAAAAAGTGGTCAGTTTTTGCAGCTGTTGGGTTTTTTTGTTGCTGTTTTTTTTTAATCCCACCTGAACTTTGAACCTCTGCAGGAATTGTTTTCTGAATTTTTCCTGTAAAGAATAAACTCCTTTCATTGTAATACTTAATATTAGCAAATCCTTCCTGAATTTGAATTTTAAAGCTGCTTATCTGAAGAGCAGAGGTCAGATCAACATTCAGAGCCATGCATTTAATGTGTTTTCCCGTATTTGCCTGACAGTACTTTTCAGCCTCCCCTACCTCTCTCTGTGTTGCAGCCTAAGAAGCATTTGTTGCTCAGTAATTTCCTAAAACTGTTTCAGCAAATGTTTCCCCGACCAGGAATGCAAATCCTGAGCACTTGCAGCTGTGGATTAATACATACATGGCTGTAATGTAAGTATATGTATTATGTGTATCATATACACAGCAGTAGAGGAAGATATCACATAACCCCACCATAGCCTTTTAAGAAAAGAAGTAATATGAGAAACAGATACAACAATTCATCTGAATGTCTTAGCAGAAGTTGAGACTCAGCAAACCAACAGAGATTTTTCCAATCATCCATTGTCCAATTTTGTGAAGCTGGTGTAAATTGCTGAGCCTCAGTCTCTTGTTCTCAGATCATAGGAGTGAACAGCTGGCGTGATCTTTTGCTACTATAGTTCATCTGCTTCAAGCTTTGATATGTTTGGTGTGATCAGGACTTTCTGAAATACCAACACAAGCCTGTCTGATACCAACAACGATGCCACACTCAATGTCACTTGAATCAAGTTGTCTTGACCATGCTTGGGTGATTAAAGCCAATGGTGTCATGTTATTGGATGACTAGATATTTTCATTAACGCACTGATGAACAGATGTACCTAATGAAGTGGCTGGTGGTGGGTGAGTGTATGTGGCCCTTTACAGGCCTCTTTTTTCTGCAATCCTTGAATGACATTGGCTGTCATGAAAAGCTATAAAAAAAAGTAATAAGTCCCATTAGTTGGAGTGTCTTAATTTTTGCTTCGGTGTTAAAGATTTTTGTTAATGAGCGATGTTTATTGATATTAAATCTGCTATAATGGTTTTTAAAAAAGGAAACATTTAACTGGAATCGAATGGTTGCTGTGTTGTCATAACAAGTAAGCAAAATAGGACCACTCCTACCATCTTTTTCCAGCTCCCAGTTGCAGTCCATCTGTCTCTCAGCTTGAACCCAGTAGCGGCTATCTGTCCACAGAGCGGCCTTGTTCAGGGTAACTACAGCAGTGCCTGAGGAGAGGCAGGAAAACAGCTGCGTTATAGAGAGGGCAGCAGCAACAGTGAATTACAAATGACTATAAATGTCAGAGTTGACTCAGTGTGTGACTGGACAGCTAATCTGAATTTAAAAGATGTATGTGTGATTGAATGAGAGGGTGAGCAAGAAACAGTGATAACAGTCCGGTAATGTGGTGCGGATATATAATCAGGGTTTACATTATCATTCCACTGTTGCACCCTCACATCACAAATACCCATCAATGAATCTTAATAAAAACCCAGACAATATGGCTTCTCATAATAGAGTTTCACATAGGTTTGATGGAGTGTAATCAGCGCTCTACTGAACTGTCATCTGCTTTCTTATTCTTTCACAGTTAAAGCGTGAAAACAGAGCTCATCATTTCATAGGGAAGTTCCACTGCGAGGGCGAGTGCCTACATTTGAGGACATGCTGTCGTGCAGCAAGTGAAAGCAGGGAAAACAAATGAATGAGGAGCGAGATGTATGGCGAGGATGTGGGATGAAAGCAGAGGAGCTGCGTGACCGAAGATGTCGGGAGTGAGTCATGGGGAGGAGGAGGACGAGACAGAAAAGGATTGTACCTGCAGAACCAGTGAAACCAGTCATGAAGGCCAACCTGGCGTCACGTGGTGCAATGTATTCACTCTAATGGAAAAAAGCATACACAAACTCAAACACAACAAACACACACGAGCTTTAATCTCAGATGACATAATTATGATGGACAGCATGTGTACCAGGTGAGCATCGGTGGCAGGGATAATGTAGGCAGAAATATTCATGGCACGCATTTGCACTCGTAGCTCCTCCAGCTGGAGAGAGGTGTTTACTGCTGTGCTGGGGAGGTACTACAAAACACACACACAGCAAGAGTAAAAATCTTCAGATTGAATAAAAACTCGAGGAGCTGCTGATTCATCCATCTCTGTATTTCCCTCCATAATCATTAACTGCAGTCCATGTGCTGCAATCATTAACTACGTGCACAAAACTCATGCAACATGTCCTGATCTCTGGGATTGGAAGTTTTAGTTAGTGTTTAAGTTGATGTTTAGTTTTTGCTGAGTAAAATCATTTGTTCAATTGTTATTGGTGTGAAAAACAAGCTTCCAGATATTTTGGACCCTGGTTTGGTCTGTTATTCAGCCTGCCTCTACTCCTCCATATGGATCAGTCACATCTTTGACTTCAGCTTTATTTTCAGCTTCCTTTGTGTAATTTTAGCAAAGAAATCAACAGTATCCCCTTATATAGACATTCAGTTGACAAGCTAATCTTACCGGTGGGGTCAAAGAGCAGTTCCTCTCAGTTGATTCTCGTGCAACAGCACCATCAGTGTTTCCTGAAATTGCATGCACACAGAGGTAAAAGACCTTGGAAAAGTGATACAAGTGACTGAATTGAGCTATGCAGGCACGTTTTTGGATTAGTCTAAAGTAATCTTTCCCTTTAAAAGGGGCTTATTGTACCAAATCTATTCGGACAATCTGAAGGTCACAGCAATCTGCGGGACCAAAGTGACTCAAGGCTTTGAGGACAAGAGTCAGACTGGACACACAGAGTTTATATCAATCCCATTAACCACAGTTCATCCAGCAAGAGAAGTGCAATCAATCAAGATACTCCATTCTGTCATGTCCAAGTTACTGCTGATCAAAAACCGCTCCGCAGAGTTTATGCAGTCAAATTTTGTGCAAAGAAATACAGACAAGTAAAACCACCCGGCACAGACAGAGGAGAATGCATATACTTCTTTAAATGCAAGTCTTCTTTAAATGGTCTAAGTGCTTAAATCATGCAGTGTATGTACATGCAGACTGTAACTGTCCCTATAACAGCAGCTCCTACATGTGAGCTGTTCGCCACTTGACAGTTTCTGTACTGTAAACAAAGAGAAATATTGATCGCCACAGTGGCTCAATAAAAGTCTTCACACAGAGAGCAGATCCTAATCAAAGAGGATAAAGAGGAACTTTTTTTTACCTGTTAGTGCTGCAAGATACAGAGCCAGCAGCCAGCTGAAAGAAGGCATCTTGACACTCCGAGCCCTTTGCAAACAGATCCACACACGGAGTGGCTGAGGATCTGATGTTGCATGCAGCGTATGTGTGAAAGTGTGTGGGGGTGTTGCTCGTAAAAGCATTACTGCCCTCTCTCTCTCTCTCTCTCTCGCTCCCTCTCTCTCCTCCTCCACTGTCACCACTCATTATCTCCCTGATAGGAATCCTGTGTGGTGGCACTGGAAGTGAATCTTAGTACTTGGAAAAATTCCTGACCAAAAATATGCATCCATCCATGAAAAACACCCACCTGTTTGTTTTGTGGGGTTTTTTTTGTTTCCCTTGCATCTGACTCAACAGTTTTGATTGTATTATGATGTAATTCAGTGGCTGTGGGTTAGAAATTCCCACTTTTGTGCATTTTTGAACACTACTGATATTGTTATTGTGTATATAAGAAGAGAGAAGCAGTCTTACACTGAACAACATGGATAAAGCTGCTTATATTCTGTGACTGTGTGATTGGAGAGTATTTGTCAGGTGGAAGGCAAGAACAGGACCCAAACACAGGACTTCCTGGTTAGAGGCAGTGAATTTATTTACAGTGAGAAGTGAAGGGTAAAAAATAAACAGTTCAAAAAAGTCGTGGCTCAGTTTGTGGTTACTCAATCTGCAATCTGGGGTTCGGGCCACTCCACCACAGCCTTAATCTCGGCCATCTCCGCCCGGAGCTGCTCCTGTTCTACAATGAAACCAACAAATGTGGAACTTGCATTTCTCACCTTTTACAAACAGAGGTTTCTCTAGTAGCCACTGAAGAACAAGGCAAACAGGATTCTCATGACCGGACAGGGTCTTCGGAAACATCAGAAAGTTGCCAAGGTAAACAAAAACAAAGTGATTCATGAAGTCCCTCAAAATGTCGTTCACCGGAGCCTGGAAAACCTCCGCAACCAGATGGTAAGCAACCAGATGGTATGCGTTGCAAAGCTCAAGTTTGGTGAAAATGGTGTCCCCTGCAGTAACTCCAAGGCTGAGGACAACAGGGCAGAGGGTACTTATTTTTAACTGTGATTTTGTTTAGTAAGCGGAAGTCGATACAAGTATATACAAAGTGTCTGTACACTTTCTTTTCCACAAAGAGTGAAAAGAACAGTGAGACTTGAAAAGCAAACTGTTCCAAAGTCGTGACTCTGTTCGTGGTTACTCCTGACTCCTGTGCAGTGCTCTTGGTCAGTGGTATGTGGTGAAATCCCACACACAATATTTACAGGTGTGCTCTGCTCCCGCCAAACTTTCTTTCCCAGGTTCCTAACAAAACAAGATGTGACGATTAGATTAACGTTTCTCCAGGACGAGGGATAAAGACACCTCAGAGCCGGGGCTGTGCTGACGATGTCACTCCAGCGTCAACTGAAGTCCAGCCACTCTGTTAGACTGCTGACGAGGATCATCAGCTGCAGCTCGTGAATCTTAATTGGTGGAAGATATGGCTGGCTTCAGCGAGGGAACTCCTTAGGCCTGGTGTTGCCTGTAAACCAGCACACAGGCCACACACACTCACACACACATACCCACATAGAAGGAAGCAGGGGACTGGGAGAGAACATAACAAAAATAGATCGACCGGCGAGGACTGACGTACCATGACAGTATTTATCTGAGGACAGATAATAAAGACATGCGGTCGTGTTTGTGTCTGCACACCAAGACAACTTGTAATTCTGCAGAGATTCCCATAAAAATCAAACAAAAAAAACCCCTTTGGTATTCTTAAATCGTTGAACTCATGCCAAACAGATAATACCACTTAGCTGAAAGGAGGAGGAAGAAAAGGAAGGTAAAAGGAGCAGGGAAATGTATGAGGAGAATAATTACAGCAGCAATACATTAGGTTGTCTTCGAATATCTTTCTAGCTTCTCAATTTTTTTTAAATATTTCATTTTCATTTTGAAGAGATAGTTTGATATTTATGCAAAGACATAAATTGGCTTTCTTGTTGTGAGTTATGTAATATAATCAAATTAAAGCCACAGGGAAACAGATGGTGTGTTTGTAAATGAAGGTACCAACTAAATTCACCTATCAACACTTGGATAGCTCACTAATTAACATACGTTTCATTTGATGAAGCTGCACAAAAGCTGAAATTGAAAGGGGGATTATTTTTTAGGGGTTGAGCACATTGACTTTCTTGGGTCTTGCAGTTGAGAGGATGTTTCCTTTGGCCAGAGCCTGGCCACATGTGTCCCTCCGGTCTGTCTTTAGGACAAACTAAAATATGTTCAGGATACATGAATAAAAGATGGATGCAGCATCTGTTTCTGGAAGTGCCTTAACCCTGTATTGTTTTGAATCGACATCAAAGGTAACGTCTGTGGTTTCAGTAAAAAATCAGACTGTAAGAAGATGAAGTAAACTTCATGACCACAGAAAATGCCATCGTAATGGGTTTACATTGTGAATTTGTCACTGGAGGCCGGTACATGGATGTGGATCCAAATACAGACACCAAGTGGAACACCGATAAGATTTAAACAAGCTTTGTTGTGAACACAGATTAGAAATGGCAAGATGAGGGCACATAGTGGGGAGTCTCTATCGGGGAGGCACTGGAACAGCGAGAGCTAGGTCAGGTTATGAGAGTGAGGAGTTAATGCAGGGAGGAGAGAGGAATACTGATTCTGCAGGCTTGCAGGCGGAGGTTGTGAGGCTCTGAGGAGGGCAGCCGAGTGAGCATTCGAGAGGTGAGTGAGTGACTCTTGTTCCAACCTTGTTTTCCTCATAATACAGAAGAGATGACAGGCAGGGGGACAAGCAGGTAAAAGCAGTTTTAATTCCAGTGAGTGGGTTGCAGAGAGGTGTGGAGAATCTTGCCAAGGAGACCAGGTTATTGAGCTGCAGGGGAGTAAAGCAGTGATATCACGAAGAAACTGGAGGCACAAGGAAATCAAGGTAAGTACAGAGCATGAACACGAAAACAAGTAGCAATGAAAACCACCACGAGTTAGCTGACAAACTGGCGGAGAATAGAAGACTGCGCTGGTCTTAAATACAGCCTTTCTGATTGTCACCAATGGATGAGAGGTAAGTAGGGCAGTTGAGGGAACAGGGCTCCGCCCAGAAGGCGGTCAGAGGTAGACACAGGAAGGCAGTGGAAGCCAGACGCTCCCTCTGATCCTGACAGAATTACTGTTTTCTGCCTTAATTAGAAAGAAAGTTTTTACTGCTCAGTACACCATTAATGCTTCCATAGAAAGTAAGGACATGCCTTTGGAAGGACTTGCCAGAAGAAAGCCTCTTCTGTCTAAAATAAATATGGCAAAGTTGCATCTGGATAAACAACAAGACCTCTAGAACAATGTCTGTTGGATAAACAAGGCCAAAGTGGAGATGTTTGAATGTTTGATGAAAACCAGACGAAGCAATAACATTTCATACCAAGGAGAGAGGAGTTTGGCTTGTTTTGCAGCCACATTACTTCAGCACCTTGCATTCACTGAGTTGACCATGAACAGATCTGTATACCAAAGTATTCAAATCTGAGGTCATCTTTCCAGCAGCTAAAGCTTGCCTAGAAGTAGGACATTAAACAGGAAAATGATCCCAAGCATACTCATAAATCTGCAACAGAGGGTGTTAAAATGACCCAGTCATTGGGTCACACATTGGTTTGTATATGTGCAATTTGCTAATAATTTAGCACTGAAATGTAGACAAACCCATTAATAATGGCATGACTGTCATTTCTACCAGCTGTGCAGCAGGTTCAAGTGCATGCTATTCAAGATGAGGAAGGCTGATATATTTTTTTCAACAGGCTGTCAGTGTGAAAGTAATGTATTCATTTGATAGAGTGAAAGGTTTCTTTACATTGTCTTTTTAAACATTTTTTATCACCTCGGGTTGTCAACAAATCCAATTCTGTTATTTTTGCATAGTTTAACACACAGACAAGCACACACATTGGACTGTTTATCAGAAACATACTGCTGTAAACCAAACCGTTATTGACTCACTGAATGAGAAACTAAAATCGTGTGTTTCTTGGCCATCCAACAATTACCACACCTTTGGAAGGATTGTCATTGTCATGTTGACAGAAGGACTCTGGCATTCATGAGATATGGGGGTAGTCAGTACACAACGCAATAACATAGTGCTTCACTGCCCACTGTTACTGATTGTTTAACAAGCCAATGCCATGATTTACTGACACTATAACTACCTGATGTGAATATATTGTAATGACCTGGCTGGGGTTGTTAGCCAGGTGCATTCTGGGTATTGTGTTGTCTCTGTGTTTTCTATCGTTCTGCTAGTTCATATGTGTTTGATTTGCATGTTGTGTTAGTGTTATGTTAATGTAAGCCACAGTGAAGTTGATGTGTGTTCTGTGGAGGGGGGTGAATTGGCATGGTTGGCTGACACCGCGACTCTATGTGGTGGGAGCGTGATAGGGGTTCGGTGTCAGCAGTGTTACGTTGTTGTTGAAAAAGATGGTGAATAAATGCCTGTGGTGAACCACTACTGCCTCCTGCTGGATTATTCGGGGATTACCAGTCTGCTGCTGAGACGCTCGGGGTCATGCGGTGTACGAGGCACGAGCGCTCTCCATTCATTGCGAAGTTTAGCGATAGCTGCTAGCGCCCCGCTAGCCGTTTAGCTAGTGAGCAGTTTAGCCAGTCAGCTCCCCAAACCCACAGTCGCTACAATTGGTGTCAGAAGTGGGATTCATGAGTGTCTAGCAGACACTATGGAGCCGACCATAGGCGAATTAGAGCGTGTAATCCGAGACAACAGCTCGCTTCTGGAAAGCATGGCTGCCGAGACCCAGCGGAGAAGACCCGAGCTGGGGCGGCCAGAGGGCCACAGCGCGCCCCGGAACAGCCACCCCCTGCTCTCCCTGCGACGGGAGGGGATTCCTGGGGCCGCACCACAGCTTCCTGGCAGGACGGCTGCTAAGCTACAGCACTACACTGGGGCGACGCAGCTGGAGCCGTATCTGGCCCAAGTCACGCTGGCTGCCACTCACAACGGGTGGGGTCAAGAAGAGACTGCCACCCACCTGGCGCTTGCACTGGAGGGCCCAGCGCTCCAGGTTCTGCTGGACCTGCCCCCAGAGGAGCAGCGCGACCTCCGGGCCTTGACCACGGCGCTCGGCAGACGGTTTGGACAGAGACCACCAGCCGAACAGAGCAGGGAGGAGCTGGCTTGCCGACGCCGACGCGAGGGAGAGAGCCTGGGGTCCTTTGCTGCGGACGTCCGCCTCTATGCCCGACGGGGCTACCCGACATTCCCAGGAGCGGCACGAGAGGAGCTGGGTCTCCACGCCTTCCTGAGGGGCCTCACACCGGAGAGGCTGCGACAGCATGTCCGGCTGTCATCCCCCCGAGACCTGGAGGAGGCACTGAGGGAGGCTGAGTGGGCTGAGGAGGTGCTGCGGGGCGAGCCAGGGACCCGACGATCGGCCAGGATGGTCGAGCGAGAGATGAACGCGTCCCAGTCGGATGAGGAGGAGGAGGCCAGACGAGCCCAATCAGAGGCAGTTCCACGTCGGAGGCGCCGGACGGACTGCTGTTATCGGTGCGGGGAACCTGGTCACCTCGCCCGGAACTGTCCCGCACCTAGTCCTCGGAGCCGAGTGACATCACCGACGGGAAACGGCCACGGGGTGGGACAGTGAGGGAACCCCCACCCCAATCGTTAAACCCTCTCCATGACACTCATCCCGTGGTGGGCCGCTGTGGGTCCACCCGTGGACTGTACCTGGACTGTATAGTTGATGGACGGTCTTGCCGGGCCCTGGTAGACACGGGGTCCACCATCTGCTTGCTGCGAAGGGGGGTGCTCCCGGAGACGGGTGGCTCATTGCCAAAAGACTGGACCCCTACTCACACAGCGTTGTACACTGTCACAGGAGAAAAGACTGTGATGCCGGGGAAAAAGACTCTGCAGGTGGTGGTGGGAACGAACAGTGTGAACCATGAGTTCTGGCTTGCCGACATAACAGACGAGTGCATTGTTGGACTGGACTTGCTGGCCCACTGGGGGGCACGGGTCGATGTACCGGGAGTTGCCATCCACCTTGGTGCTGAGACCGTGCAGCTTCAAGTGGGCCGCGGTAGCCAGGGACAGACCCCCACCCCACCAGCACCCCCAAAGCCCTTACACCCCGCAGCTCCATGCCACAGCCAGGGGCCGAGGGCGGCAGGGGTGCGGAAGAGGACCCAGGGGGTGGACGTAAGCAGGGCCAACATCCCGCAGCCAGAGTCGCCGCCTAGCTCGGCAGTCTCCCCGTCACCTGAGACTGTCGCGGCAGTAGAGGAGCTTGGGCGGCGAAGTGGGGTGCACCTCAGTGCGACACAGCAGCAGCAGTTGCAGAGCCTCTTGGCAGAGTTTATGGACACTTTTGCCGCCAGGGAAGAGGACTGCACAAGGACGGGCCTGGTGCAACACACTATAGACACTGGAGCAGCTGCTCCAATCCGGCTGCGGCCCCACCGC
This sequence comes from Rhamphochromis longiceps, assembly GCF_057381845.1. Classification (NCBI taxonomy): domain Eukaryota; kingdom Metazoa; phylum Chordata; class Actinopteri; order Cichliformes; family Cichlidae; genus Rhamphochromis; species Rhamphochromis longiceps. Next base: position 39,357,850 of record NC_140558.1, read on the forward strand.
CTGCCCCTCGCCAAACGCCAAGCTGCCGAGGGACTGATAAAAGAGATGGCAGCTAATGGCGTCATTGAACCCTCGGATAGTCCATGGGCCGCACCTATGGTTATGGTGCGGAAGAAAACAGGGGGGTGGCGCCCTTGTGTGGACTACAGGCATCTGAACGCGGTCACCCGCAAGGACTCTTACCCGTTACCTCGCATCGATGACGCACTGGATTACATCGCTGGGTCCAGTTGGTTCAGCTCGCTAGACCTCCGCAGTGGGTACTGGCAGGTGGAGCTCGCTGCCGAGGCGCGGCCCAAGACTGCATTCACCATAGGGCAAGGACTGTGGCAGTTTAAGGTGATGCCTTTTGGACTATGCAATGCACCAGCCACGTTCGAAAGGTTAATGGAAAGGGTCCTCAAAGACATTCCCCGTGCCCGCTGCGTGGTCTATTTGGATGACTTGCTGACTCATGCTAAGGACTTTGAACAGGCCGTGGCCAACCTACGAGAGGTTCTGACTGCCATCCGCGGGGCCGGACTAAAGCTGAACCCGGCCAAGTGCAACCTTCTTGCTCGCCAGGTGAAGTTCCTGGGACATGTGGTGAGCGAACAGGGGGTGGCTACTGACCCCGAGAAGGTGGTTGCTGTGGGGGACTGGCCTACCCCATCGAACGTCGCCGAGCTACGAAGCTTCCTGGGGCTGGCCTCCTATTACAGGAGGTTTGTAAAAGACTTTGCCACCGTCGCTAGCCCCTTGCATCAGTTGACAAACAAGGGTCAGCGGTTTGGTTGGACGGAGGGCTGTGCAACGGCTTTCGAGCAGCTGAAAACTGCCCTTGTGAGTGCCCTGGTCTTGGCGTATCCTGACCCCAGCCAGCCTTTCCTTTTGGACACCGACGCCAGCAACGTGGGGGTCGGAGCGGTGCTCTCCCAGAGGGGAGAGGCTGAGGAGCGAGTGGTGGCATACTACAGCTGCAGCCTCAGCCGGGCCGAGAGGAATTACTGTGTTACCCGGCGTGAGCTGTTGGCTGTGGTCCTGGCGGTTCGTCACTTCCGACCTTACCTCCTGGGCACTAAGTTCCTGCTCAGGACAGACCACGCCAGCCTAACCTGGATGCTGAACTTTCGCCAGCCAGAGGGTCAGGTGGCCCGGTGGCTGGAAATACTACAAGAGTACGACTTTGAGGCCCAGCACCGACCAGGGCGGCAACACGCCAACGCTGACGCCCTGTCCAGGCGCCCCTGTTCTGCGGATGAGTGCCGGTACTGCAGGCGCATGGAGGAGCTGGACCGGGGTCCGACATCGGCAGCAGCAGAACCTGAGGGTGTGGATGAAGGGCAGGAACCTTTCACCGCGGCGGAGCTACAGCAGCACCAGGTGAGCGATCCAGCGCTGGAGATGGTGAGGGACTGGATGGAGGCAGGGACACGGCCAGACTGGTCCGCCGTGTCTTCCCAAGGGCCCGAGACAAAGTCGCTGTACTCCCAGTGGAACAGCCTGGAGCTCCATGGCGGTGTAATCTACCGGCGGTGGCGAGCGCCAGACGGGGGAGGCGACATACTCCAGCTCCTGGTTCCCCGGGCCTTGCGGCCTGAGGTCCTCCGCTGGGTCCATGGGGCTGCAGGTACTGGCCATTTTGGGAACGGCAAGACGTTGCGACAGCTGAGACGGCGGTTCTACTGGCCGGGGTGTCGTCAGGACGTGGAGATCCACGTCCACTGCTGTGACGACTGCACGGCGCAGAAAGGTCCCAGCCAGCGCTCCCATGCCCCATTGCAGCAATACCTAGTTGGGGCGCCAATGGAGCGGATCGGAGTGGATATCCTGGGTCCATTCCCTGTTACTGATGCCGGCAACCGGTATGTCCTGGTCGCGATGGATTATTTCTCAAAGTGGCCAGAGGCGTACGCGGTGCCGGATCAGAGTGCGGTGACGACGGCGCGGACTCTGGTGGATGAGATGTTCACGCGGTTTGGTGTACCGGAGGAGCTCCATAGCGACCAAGGGAGGAACTTTGAGAGCCAGGTGCTGGGAGAAGTGTGTCGGAGGCTGGGGGTGAGAAAAACGAGGACCACCCCCCTCCATCCTCAGAGCGATGGTCTGGTTGAGCGGTTCAACCGCACGCTGGCCACCCAGCTGGCCATCCTGACCAGCCAACATCAGAGGGACTGGGACCAACACCTGCCCCTTGTTTTGTGGGCATATCGAACAGCAGTGCAGGAGTCAAGTCAGTGTACTCCTGCAGCGTTGATGTTCGGAAGGGAGCTCCGGACCCCGGTGGACTTGGTGTTCGGAGCGCCCCCTGAGCCGGAGATTGCTGGTGGACCAGAGATGGACTACTTCCGGCGGCTCAGGGAGCGGTTGCACACGGTGCATCAACTGGCAAGACGGACATTGGAGGGAGCCGGGGCCCGCCAGAAACGGGCGTATGATACCCGTGCGCACGGTCCTATGCTGGGGGCCGGAGATCGGGTCTGGGTGTTCTGCCCCCAGAGGAAGCGGGGGCTGACCCCCAAGCTCATGAGCCACTGGCAAGGCCCGGGCGAAATCCTGGAACAGCTGTCGGAGGTGGTCTTCAGAGTCCGGATGCCGGGGCGGGGAAGGCGGGTGGTGCTACACAAGGACCGGCTGGCGCCATACCATCCGCTTGCCCCCAACCCGCAGGCTGGTGTGCAGCCTGGGGACTCCTCGCCCCCTACGCCCGGCCCGGAGGGGGGCGCCATGGATTCCCAGTTGAGGCCGAAGCGTACTCGACGCCGGCCCGGACATTTGCTGGACTACAGTGTGGACAGTTAAGGTTGTGGGGACACTAAACCTTTTTGGGAGGGGGCTGTGTAATGACCTGGCTGGGGTTGTTAGCCAGGTGCATTCTGGGTATTGTGTTGTCTCTGTGTTTTCTATCGTTCTGCTAGTTCATATGTGTTTGATTTGCATGTTGTGTTAGTGTTATGTTAATGTAAGCCACAGTGAAGTTGATGTGTGTTCTGTGGAGGGGGGTGAATTGGCATGGTTGGCTGACACCGCGACTCTATGTGGTGGGAGCGTGATAGGGGTTCGGTGTCAGCAGTGTTACGTTGTTGTTGTTGAAAAAGATGGTGAATAAATGCCTGTGGTGAACCACTACTGCCTCCTGCTGGATTATTCGGGGATTACCAGTCTGCTGCTGAGACGCTCGGGGTCATGCGGTGTACGAGGCACGAGCGCTCTCCATTCATTGCGAAGTTTAGCGATAGCTGCTAGCGCCCCGCTAGCCGTTTAGCTAGTGAGCAGTTTAGCCAGTCAGCTCCCCAAACCCACAGTCGCTACAATATTTTTGAGATGCAACACCTCTATGGTGCTCTGGGATCCATTAGCTTTGAACATGACTTCAAAACCTGACAGACATTCAGAGCACAGTGTGCTGGAATAAGAAAAAGCCTATGATATAACACTGGGTAATGTAAAGGGATCACAGAGTGTCTCTTAGGCTGGAACATCAGAGAATATGAAAGCAAAGGTTCCTGTGATTTTAATGAATAGCTAGCTGCTCCAAGGTTACAAAGCTGTGCTTGATGAGTCGAAGGTATACAGTTTAATAGGGCAACACAGCTGTGTAGTGATCAGCACTGTTGCATTTGTGTAGCCTGTGATCCTGAACTTGATGAGCACTTAGATGGAGGTTTACCTAATGCAGTAATAAAGTTAGTACTACACCTTATCAGCTGGGACCTCATTTCACCATCAGAACTGCCTTAATTCTTCACAGCATGCATTTGACAGGGTGATGGGAACATTCCTCAGAGATGTTGCTCCGTGTTGAAATGATAGTATCACACTGTTCCTGCAGATATGTTGGCTGCACATCCATGATATGAATCTCCCATTCCACCACATTCAGTGGGTGGTCTATTGGATTGAGATCTTGTGACTCTTGAGGCCATTTCAGTACAATGAACTCATTGTGATGTTCAGGAAAACAGAAGTTTTGAGCTTTTGTCAGGGGCCGAGCTGGCTGTACCAAAATTCGGGACTCAAATGCAGACTCGCTTTACTTTGTACAAGAACTTCATTGAGAAAAAAGGATTAGAAGTACCAGGGGTTCATTAGGGGTCAGAAGAGCAGGGTTACTTTGATTCCTGGGCGGAGTATACTGAAAACAGGAAAATAAGCTTAGTGCTGAAAAAAATCAAGATAACAACAACATCAGGGAGTCACTTTACCACTGGAAGGTAGCAGACAATCTGGTGACAAGTGGAGGCGCTTAATTGCATCTTGATGGAGCACAGGTGTGTTTGGCAAGAGCTGGATGCTGGCTCTGCCCCAAAGAGAGGAGAACCCAGCTCAATCTGGACTCAGAGGCAGGTAAAAACACACTCCAAACATCACAACGACCCAGACTATGACAGCTTTGTAATCCTGCTGAAGGCACCCATCAGAAGATGCATAAACTCTGGCGATAAATTGGCTTACATGGTCAGCAAAACAGAATTAGGCAAACTCAGCTGATATGGTGCAAAGTGTTCCAAGAAAATTTCCCCTACACCATTAAACCAACCTGAACGCCAAATACTGATGCCACCAAAGACTGTGGCAGAAAATCGTCTGTCAGGCAACATCTTCTATTCTGCAATTTTGGTGAACCTGTGTAAATTATAGCCTCAGTTTCTAGTTCTCAGTTGACAGGGATGGCAGCTGGTGTGGTCTTCTGCTGCTGTAGCCTGTCTGCTTCAAAGCTTAATGCGTTGTGCATTCAGAGATGCTCTTCTACAAATCTTGATTGTAATGAGTAGTTATTTAATTTATTGTTGCCTTCCTATCAACTCAAAACAACATCAATGTCTGACCTCTGACATCAACAAGGCAATATCACCCACAGAGCTGCTGCTCCCTGGATAATTCTCAGTAAACGATGGTTTCTGGTTGTGAGGGCAAATCCCAGCAGATCAGCAATTTCTTTGGCAGGCTAGTCTTGAACATGTCTGCATGCCTACATTTACTGAGATGGGTGATATTTAGGTTTGACATTTACTACAGGTTTAACAAATGAAAAGTGGCTGGTCAGTATATATATTATTGGCTTTCTTGGCTGTTTAGTGTGATCTTGCTTTATGTTGATATTTTCTGCTTTCGCTTGTGCGTCAAAATAGCCAAACAAACTCTGTTTTTGAAGGTGCTATATGAATAAATGTATTATTATAATTCATGCACAACATTTAATGTGTACACAAATACATCCAATGTGTAGATATTTCAGTGAAAGACACTCATGTAAACCTGCCGACAGTGTAGGAGGGAAGTTGAAAATATTTGTTTTGTGAGTCAGTCTTGTTCTCATCATGGCTAAAGCAACAAGCAGTTTCTCTGCTAAAAAAATAAATGAAACTAAAGCCAATAAACATGGATTGCATGAATGCTGCTTATGTGCTACTTCAACATTAAGAGATGTATTCTAAAACACTTCTTCAGCTGAGAATCAGAGAGGAGAAACACACAGTTTTCTTGCTAGCAAGGGCAGCCACCAGAGCGCTCGCACAAGAGTGAGGCTCAGAGACTCGCAACTCTGAGACTGCCCTGGTCTTTATTTATACTTTAGTGGGCGTTTGTTCCTTACATTGGAATGTGGAGGTGTACATGTATGTGTGTGTGTGTGTGTGTCAGAGTGTGACCCCATAACCGACTTCCCTTAACCTGCTGGTCTGGGTGTGAACGCCAGAGCACTCTGGAATGCACGCAAAGCTTTTGCAGACTATTAAGGATCGCACATCCTATCACTACCATATATAGACTTATATTATTAAAAGATTATACTGACTACTAAGTACAATTTTCTATTGACAGTATTTTTTAAATCCATTGTGAAAAACGAGTCTTTCCGACTCTATTACAATTAAATGTCACACTCAAAGCATCTTGTCTAGTATTTTTAGATCGTGTGACCCAGAAATTAGGTTGGACGTCTTATTATCTGATCCAGTGAAGAGCCATGAAAACCGTCTGATTATAATCAGTGTAAAAGCCTGAGTTGGTATTCAAGGATGTTTGTGAGGGTTTTTCAATCAAATTACACACCACTCAGTGTAGCTCTTGTTTAACATCCCATACTGACAAAAAACACAAAAACTGAATCTTTCATTGTAATATGAGGAAGACAGAGGACGATATGTATTTATTGCATTTAATATTATGACATAAGCTCGACTGACTTTGACAATGACGTGACAGAGATCAGCCTGAAGGGCTTGAGCAGCTCCACATTAGTGTTTCTGGGTCATTTTTGTAGAGACTTTTGCCCACAGTGAAACATTACCACAAATTCCTGCCCTGCCCTCTATTTCCTGCAGCAAAGCTGTATCACATTTAACATCTGGCAATGTCAAGAATGAGCAAACACTTAATTTGCTACTGGGGAAAGATCTTAAGCAACCCCTCTTTTTCGTTTATATTTTGCTTCCACGGAGCCAGACTTTCTTGTTATTTTTTGGTGGTTTTGATTATTAAAAATTTTACTTGGAACATTAGCTGTTTTTTTTTTACTCTCATTCTCAGTGCAGTCCTTGTACCTGACCACTTTTAAACTGATGTTTTTGTTGTGTTTCTTTTTGCTACAGACTGGTAATTTGTCCCTTGCTCTTTGGCATCTGGCAGCTGTTGTTTTTTTATTTTTTTTGCCATTTTGTTTTTGTATGTTAAGCCACTCAATACTAACCTATGAATCATTCAGGAATAACTAGTGCAACATGTAACAGACAATGTAGCAAAGAACTGATTTTAAATAGTACTTTTAGGCACTTTTGTTACTAGAAGCCTGTTGAAAAATAAATAGTTTGTTCCCATTTCTTCAGCTGAATCTATGAAAAATGACAAGAATAACCCAGTTTGACAGACATGAAATCACTGTTTTATACTAACAAGGTTATTCCTAATGTCATGAACGGCAAGGTGAGGACTCAAGACTAGACAAGGCTATAATATATATATATATATATATATATATATATAGATAATACTGAAAAACAAAAATGTTTTATTTTGACTGATTTAAAGTCCAAAAGAAAACCAAAATCCACATGTAGCATTTTCAGTGGAAGAAATACTTCATCACTCATCCAAGTGACTTCTTCAGTTTCAGCTGACTTCAGCTGCACCACTGACAAACAACGGGCTGTGAGGTCAATTTTTAACTTTTACATAACTGTCATGACCATTGATCAGGACTCCAAAATAAAACAGGAAGTAACTAAACAAAGACAAAGGCAAAGGCTAGTCAAAACTAAAATTCAAATTGTGACCAATAAAGAAATCAAGAAGTGGACATAAATCCTAATAATAAAAGAAAAAGATATCAGAAGACCAAAAAACTCAGAAACAAGGACGACGACATCCAAAGACTATTAGCTGAAAACCTGGCATATCTCTGCATGTTGCGCAGTGCATCCTTAAAAAATCTGAGGAAACTGGACAAGTGGAGGACAGAAAGAAGACGTCACAGGCTTAAAATACTATCTACAGCAGATGAACACTTTCTGAAATCACGGTTGTCTCAGGACTGCACTGTATGGACTAAAGGAGAGTGACAAGTTTGAAAGGACTTTTCTTCTATTACATCATGAATTTATAAACATGTAAAGTTCTGAATTTTCATAAGTAACAAATGAAAACAGGAAAACAGGAACGTTAAAAATGACATTTTTATGAGCTGTAAATGAAGCCCTGTTTGAATATGACCCTAGTTCTCTTACTGGTTGAGGTAAATTAAAGTAATATAGAGCTGGGCTGTGGCTTGGCAAAAAATCTGCTAATAGTTGAATCTGGTACTGCCAAGTAAGCCACAAAAGTCTCGGGTTCTTTAGTTTTGTAACTATACACTTTTTAATGATGACTTCAATGTAGCCTCTATCCTGTTTTGACCTTGGTCCAAAGTATCCTCCATTACAGAAGTAAATTGAGCTAAAGCTGTTTGGCTGTTATCTGTCACTGTGCATTGTAATAGCAATCTGCTTATGGGTCAATAAAACCTAGTATTGCCCATAAAGCTTGTTTAGCTTGCATAATATCTTGATAACACAGGGAAAACACAGAGAGGTGGATGAACAAGCAGTAAAAATGGTTATGCAACTTTTATTCGAACCCTGTAAACTGTTGATGGGCAGTGTGCTGTGTCCAGAGACCCTCAGCGGTCCTTCAGGACATGTATTTCTGCTGAAAAATGAGTCACGGCTTTATTTTCCTTTCATAAAGTCTGTAATCATCTTTAGGCAAAGTTTTGCTGTGACATTCAGAAATACTTGCTGCAACATTTCAGCTTGCGCAAGCCGAACTATTCAAGGGTTTATTTAAACTTTTTAATAAAGGTGACTAAATTTGACATTAACTAAAGTTAAAGGTGATAGAGATAGTGCCCTACATGAGTGACAGGATGCCTCCTGGATGCCTTTCTGGTCAGGTAATTTGGGGAATCTCCAACCTGGATGAGAACCACAGTGCCACCCAGAAAACCCCAAAATGGGCACAGGCAGAAGATATTTCTGCACTTCTGATGCCTCTATGACCCCAGGAATAAATGAATGTGTCAGTGTATGGATGGAGTCATTTCTGCTATTTGTTTAAATAATAGAAAATAGGAAAAAACAAGATCATCTTAGATGTTTTTGAGGATGACCCATATCCATAATATTTTGTCCATCACTGCAGATGTTTTCTAAAACATGCTTAACTATTCTGGCAGAACAAACAGAACAATTATTGCCATGTGTTGTTAAATGATTCCAGGCCCACTAAAGAGAAGTTTTCTTTGATCATCTGCATTTGGTATCTGGGGCAAAGTGATGACTTTTTGAATGTTATCTGCAGAGATTACTCTTTGATATCATTAAGATACAGCGCTTGTTGAAGCTGACGCCCTGGCAGTTTGTTTCTCTTGTACACTTAATATGCACAGTGAATTATTCTTTGTTGCCTGTTAACTATGTGCTGTTTGCATTCATATTAACTGTAAAAGACTTTTGCATTAACTGTACATGGATTTCTTTTAGGGGAACATTTTTCTTCTAGCTCTGCTCTGCATAGTGGGTTGCTGTCATTCTCAGAGCATATGACCTCTCTCCATCATACTACACATTTGCAGCATGCATTAAAATAATGCCATCAATTCAGTGTGTGACAGCTGCAGTGTTAATAAGTTCATCCTCTGCACCATTTTTTTGAATGTCAGTGAAAGTATCGAGTACACAACATCTGTCTGCACTCTATAAATCCAAAATCCCCCAGGGGAAGTTTTACTTTGTCACATCTTAATCTTTTCTGAGCTGAGGATGACGCATGCTTAAAAGGCGTGATGTAGTCAGAGTGTACAGACACCTTATTTCAAATGAAATTACACAAATGCCAATTTAATCCTCAGCAACTGAGATGCAAAGACTGTGGAAAAATAAATTGACACGTATCCTAAGTTGCCGATTGTTGCCAAGTTGCCAACTCCTCAATTTTGGCTGCAGTGGCTACAGGTCTGTTCTTGGTGTTTAGATACATTTAAGATATCAATTTGAAAATCCTATGTCACCTCATTCTAGCGTTATCGTGTTCTCACAGTTGGGTGTCCACACCGCCCATCCAGCTGTTCTCCTGTCCACCCGGCTGGGTGACGACAATACTCCATGAGGAAATCTGTAATCCTGTGAGGTCTTATTAATATATTAATATATTAATATACATACTTAAAGACACACACACACACACACACACACACACACACACACACACACACACACACACACATATATATATATAAATATATATATATATAAATATATATATATATATATATATATATATATATATATATATATATATATATATATATATATATATATAATATGCTTTTGCCATCACTGTGACTCACAGAACTTACACCAGAGAAATTCATATAACCTTTTCTTTTCCTCCTTCAGTGCCCTACATTTATAAATAATTAAATAGGTTTCTTTGTGGAGACATCCGTGGACATATGTGTTGCCAAGTGATAAAACAAACATCTCTCCAACTCTTTTTATAACACGGTAGTTAACAAAATATATATGTACATTAAAAAAAACTAGAAATTAATGTTCATACCACTGTGATAGCTTGTGATATTGGCTGATAGCTCATTTTGAATAATGCTCCACTTCTACCTAATTGTGTGTAATATGGGATGAAAAGCAAAGAATATTTGCTTTTATCACTGCTTTTGAAATCACAATTTTCACAATATCACAATTTTCTTAAACAAATACCGACAGATAGTGTTTGTAATGTTTCTAAACCTTTTTTTTTCTATTTGCCAGGTGGTGCTGTTTTAGCCTTTTCCGACAGGGGGTGCTGCAGCACTCGCAGTACCCCTTGTTCTCACGGCCTTGGTGTTGACCGAGAATATTGACACAAGCTCTGTTAGCAGTACACTCAAATGAGCATTTGGGGGCATAAGTGCTTCATGTTGTTTCTTGATGTTTCTGCAAACTCGAACAAACCTTCTTCCAGGCTGTGAAGTTTTAATGTGTGTGTTTTTGTTGAAATGCACACTAATATATTTGCACTGTCAGAAAAAGACAAACGACTTGTTTTCACTGATGCCTACAAAAACCGAATCTTTGGAATTACAGTGTCAAAAATTTATTTTAAATGGGAAAAGGTGTTTTTGTTCAGAGATTTAAAGGCACCCAAAGGCATTATATTTTGTTTTTTTGTTGGCTGATTGGACATCTGCTCAGATCGCTGCATTTTAGTGTTCAAGTTTTAGCAGAAAGCCAACAAAAATGTTGGTGGAAAACAGAAGAAACACCACTTCAAAGAAAGATCTTGGGCACTGTGATTCTGTAGTAGAAGGCATAGGAAGAAATGAAAGCTGCAAAGTTGTAAGTTGTAAATTTAGTACAGTATCATAACAAAAATATAAAGTGATTACAGACTTTGCTTTGTAACACGTTATACCCGCCATAGCAGCAGTAGACTGAAGTAAAAAACCAAACAAACAACCTTATATGGAGCATATATAGTAGCATGAGAGCTGATCTTTTAGCTTACAGACATGCACTTTCATAGACGCCATCTAATGTAATGAGAGTGGGGTAGGTCTGACTGTGAAACCACACACTCATTGGCTATGACCAAAACTTAGTGAATGGATGATACAAAGTGAGTAAATGAGCCTATACCTTCATCACAAAAGTGTTTAGAGAGCTCAAGTCACAGAGAGCTGTTTTCCCACCAAATTTAATAGTACTGCAACCACAGGTATCGCCCTTTGGTGGCGACTGCAGATTTAAGCAACTTACCTATGTGCATAGCACCTAGCGCTGTAACGCCACACCCCATTCAAATGCAGATTCTCTGTCTGTAGCCGCTAAACACTTTGGACTCACAATAAGCACCAAGAAGACTGAAGTCTTCAGCCTGCAAAGGAATGAACAGCAAACATGCCTGAAATAAAGACTGACAGCAAAGACCTTAATAATGTTGACTTCACCTATCTTGGTGGAAGTCTTTTGGCTTCCGAAAGTCTTAATATCGAGGTATCCAAATGCATCGCTAAAGCAAGCGTAGCAGACTCTAAAAGAGAGTATGGAGCGATAGGGGATTGAACCTGGAGATGAAGTGCACAGTATACAGAGCGGTAGTCCTAGCAGTCCTTCATTGCTGTATAGCAATGTATAGCAAACCGAAAATATTTGGCACTCATGAAAAACCTATACAATCTAGGCAGCTAACAGGTCTGAATGGACACATGCTATATGTAAGAGAAGCTCACGAAAAGACAAAGCAGCCATGCAGAAATGCGTACAACTTATACATACATACATACTACTACTGGTACTGTGAACATGAGATAGCACTTTCCAGTCCTCTGTGAGATAATGCCATATTGTATGACTCCACAGCCTCTGATGTCACTGCATTGCAAGTTAATGCAATCCTTTCTCCTTTACTCAGCAGAACTCACTTCTCTGTGTCTGTGACTCAGGGTGTGACCGTGAAAATATGTTCCGACCGTGTCACATACCAGTATTTCAGATTGCATTTTCCACAACTTTGTATGAAGCAGGTCTTTGCACTTAAAGTAGCTGATGAATTACATTATTTAACTGTGAACCTAAGGCTACGTATTTCATATATAGGTCCAATATAAAAACCTGATCTCAGCATGGTGAGGGTAAACTGATCACTTTGCTGAACATAACCACAGGGGGTCACTGGTGTTCAGTGTTCTGCATTCCCACTTCTCTCTCCATCCTCAGTGAACACCCTGTTTTTTTTTTCTTCTTGTTTTGTTTTGTTTTTTCAGAAAGCTTGCTCCATTATGGGAGCTCTCATTCACAATCTGCATCAATCAGACCTTCAGTCATTTCTGTGCCTGTGTTTGCATGCTCATTGATCTGTGTATATGCCAGGGGGTTTAGTGCCTTTGTCAGCCATCAGCCATGCTGTAGCTTGGAGATGAGGCTTAAAGTTATGGACCAATATTAATAAATGGTAGCCCTGGCAACAGTGTTCAGTGTGTGAGTCAGAGAAGCTCAGGCAGAGGGGAAGGCAGGGCACCGTGGCCGAGCACGGATGCTCTCTGAAAACCAGCAACAAACCTGGCTATGAACCAGTGTCACATCTGCGCAGAACAAGAGGACAGGCAAAATTAATCAAATCAAGATTCTAACATGAGTGCTTACAGCCGAGGACTCATTTGAGGGTTTTGGTGCAGAGGGATTCAGCTGTTTGTTAGTTTTTGGTCACTATAAACCAAAGAAATTACATTCGGTGAGTTATGCAGCAGTGCTTGAATTTCAACTACATGAAGGTGGAAATGCAGCATGGGTGTTCCCCTGTGTTGGGATGGTTGGTGTGAGCTGTGGGTTGTGATGCATACAGTATTCTCGTGTATCTCTGAGGAGTGGATGGTATTTTTACAGTGACCATAATGGCTGCAATAGATTTTTAGATTTACCAGCTGGATATAAATCCTCCAGAACCCTGCTAGCACTTCTTATGTGGTCTAGACAATAGCTCACAATAAAGTGAATTATAATGAGGAAACTCATTCAAAAAGGCAAAGACTGTGAATAAGTTAAAGAGAAAAGAGTTAATTAAAAGCAGTCCTGTCCTGTCACACAGTTACATCAGAGGTGATGTCAGTCACGTATACAGAGTACAGTCCTGTATGCAGCCATCAGTCGCTGTAGAAAGTAAACCTCGAACTTCCAAGTTAGGGTCACTCACTTCCAATCTTTGAGCTGCTTTTGTTTGCCATTCTACTGCAGAGGCCTGGCAAAGCTGATTACAAATCTCGCCACTTCCCAGAGATTACAGCTATATTACAGTTTAATGTTTTGTTTTTTGCACTGCTCCGTTCAGATTGTCCAACTTCATATTTGCCCAGAGTGAACAGACTCCAAGTACAAAGTGCCGCTTTATGACCTTATAAACCGCAACACAGTTTCCCAGTAATAGAACAACATAAATAAAAGGGCAGAAAAAAAATCAATGGTTAACAATATTATAAAGGTCAATATTATAATAGAAAACCTAGCAAGGTTGGCTAACGCTTGATATTCTTGCTGGTTACTAAAGGCTTCAAATCTCACATTAAACATTAATATTGAGTGAATTCAAACACAAGACGGAGTTGCAAAACTTTTGGAAAGTTTTCAGACTAATCTTAAAACAGGTTTATTTTTACTTATTAATTAAAAAAACAAACACAAATATCATCATTATGTGGATGGTTGTGACTTTTTAATGTTACAGTAGCCATTAACACTTTCCCCGCCAGAGTATTGTCTCCAACTTAACAGAGACTCATAAATCACTAATCATTCGGAACGTCGGTGGGTCCCTGACTACTCCAGTTAGGATGTTGTATCCTTGGGCAAAACGCTGAGCTCGAATTGCCTGCATTGCATCCATTGGAGTTGGAGAGTGTGCGAATTTCAAAAAGTGCTTAGACTTAGATAAAAGTGAATGAATGAAACTTGTAGTAGAGTGCTCCACTGAGTAGAAAAGTGCTTTAGTGCTTTATACGTACCAATCCATTTACCAAATCAAAACAAAGAGCAGAAAGTTAGATTTATAACACTACTGTGTCATGAGAACAGTGATTACTGGACACTACGTCTTGTCATTGGCAGAGATAGTGCTATATACATACATAATATGCTACAGTGACACTGAAAATACACGTTACTAAAGTTATCTTTTGTAAAGAGGTAACTTTATATTATAAAGATGAAAAAATCTATGTAGAAGCACTTCAAGGTAAAAAGAAAACAAATCCAAAGAAAATGAGGTGTAGTGCAAACTATAGAAGTTATAGGTAATAACTGACTAGTCTAACAAGGCAGTCATCACTTTGCACACTCATTAGCGAAGACATCTCATTGAAACTGGTGTATATGACGTCTATCAATAATAAAATTCTGACAACACAGCGATATTTGCTTCTTTTCTTTTTTTAGTGCTGTATGTAGGTACCGTAGGCAGCGTATATACTGAAGCTGCAATTATTTCAGAAGTAAAGGCGGGCAACATGCACCTGCAGGTTTTCTGGTCCATCCTCTTGTCAGTAGCTCCGCCCTGACTTGTTGATAAGAAGGACAGTAAAAGCTGAGTATATATCTGAGTGGCAAATGGCAATACACAAACGATGTCTGACATAATTAAGATGATTTTGCCCAAACTCAGCATTCAGATCTCTTCAAAGAATTCAAGGTTAATTTGCATTGACCTTCTCGTGTTATCCACTTCTTCTGCCATTTTCTTTGAGACAGCTAGCATTGCTGTTTTTGCAGCAGTCATATTATCAAAGATGCTGGCTTTAGAACTGTGTGCTGATAACAAACCATCATCTTTAGGCTGTACCACTCCATTTTAGAAGTGAGCTTTCCGCTTTGCCCGAGAGCTTCGTAAATGATCTCGGTCTTGTGTTGGTTCTGGGTTTTGGTCATATGTCTTTACTTTTCTCTGCATGGTGGAATTTTTACTTGCATTTGTGGAAGAAGTGACTGAGGTAGTTATCAGAAGCTTTTCTGAGTGCATAAAAATAGTTTCCACAACAAAAGCCAACACAGGCATCAAGATCACCATTTAACAGCCATGTCTCAGGTTTCTCTGAACCTTTTAGGTGTATTATTTAATGCACATGCTGGAAACTCAAAGCCCTTTGCAACATCACATTGACAAATAGTATTTCTAAAAACCTCAGTCTCATCCAGTCCCCTCCCCATTTTTACTTATGAAAGACCCAGCTTCTCTGTACTACAGTTCTTATACCCATCTTACTAGTTCATTTAATCAGTTGAAATGCTCCACTGGGTATTATTTAGGCAGAATAGATCACCATAATTAGAGTTGTATTTTTACCCTCAGCAATTCGTTTTTGATAAATATTTCTTTTTATTTATATGAGACAAACAGCAATCCCAAGCATATGCTGCTTTTGGAAAAATGCAACTTCTTTTCATCTCCTCCACAAAAGATCCCAACATCTTGAAGAAATTAGGAAATTTCAGCACCAGCTCTATAAAACAAGTCTTACCATTTTTTTCTCTCCCTCCTCTTTACGACGATACATAATTTTGGGTGCTTTGGCTGGGAGGAATACCGCCTCTTCTCATTGTGTTGACAAAGTGCTTTTGAATAGAGCTGGGAGCCCGAGTGAAACCAGATTGTTCGGCGCGATAGAGGAAACAGAAGATAACGGGCAGTAAATCAGGCACTGCTGAGACAAACTTTTGCAGCCAGGGATTCACATATAGAACAGGAGTAACACCTTCCTGCAGTAGCAACAACTATGAGAGTTATCTCTACTGTAAAAATGTATAATGGCCTGGTGATGTTTTCATTGCTCCCCCATATACCACTTTCAGGGCAAGTTTCTGAACGTAACCTAGAGTGATGATCACATTCAAGAGAGGAACAAAACTATAGGAGCTGTTAGGCTGTACTCAAGGGTGGGTAATTTTAGACAATAAAAGGAAATAAAACCACTATTGTTCATCCGTGTCAAGTATTTGTGCAGATGTGATTAACAAATTGAGTTCTGTCTGCTCAGTCTGTTACGTATTAATAGGACTGGCTTTGTAGCTACATCTGGTTTTTGGAACATGCAGATATATCCTTTTACAAACAGTTATGTGCATGAAAAATACAGGGCAAATCACATTTCACATACCATAGGGAACAAGATTGGAGCATTTAGGGGGATTTTCTATATGATGATCACTAACAGTACACCATCTCTTTAACAGTGTTATTACTTTTCCAGCTGTTTGAGAAAACTAGGGGCACATCAAACCAGTGAACTGAACAAAGGGAATCAGAAAAGCAACATCTGCAGTTAAATAAAATATGTGACCTTCTTTTGGATTTTTTAAATCAGGCTAGGACAAAAGAGATGCGTTTGATAAATGGGATTTGCATGGAATCTCATAGGGAAGTAAAACATTACAGTGGGAACACTACAAACATGAGGGTCCATCTCATGCACCATGTGGGTTAATGCAACCTGAGGACAGTAAAGCTAACATTAAATCAGCTCAACCCAAAAAAACAACCAACCCTGACACCCTTAGGTTGACAAGGCTATCTTCCAGTTAAATAATGTAATCCATCACCTACTTTATGTGCAAAGACCTGCATCCATGCAAAGATGTTGAAAATGCACGCTGAAATGCACGCTCAGGGTCACACCCTGAGTCACGGACACATAGAAGGGAGTTCTGCTGAGTAAAGCAGAAAGGATAGCATTAACTTGTGATGCACTGACATCACAGCTTGTGGATTCATGACAGCTCATTATCTCATAGAGAACTTGGAAGTACTATCTTGCATTCAAAATACCCGTAGTAGTACACTAGTCCGTACATGTTTGCGTTCAGTTAAGCTGGACTACACTGTAATGCAAACTGATAAAACAGTTAAGACAGATAATGACAAAGGTTACCTTTTGGGATATATGTCTTGACAACACGTTCTCACTCCCTAAGCGTAATATTTTACGCTAGGTGACAAATCGTCAACATTTTACACTTTTGGGTACCCAACACATTCCTAAATAACGACATCGGAAAAATGAGTAAACATAAGAACCGTTTGGACTCACTCATTTTAGTTCATTTTCTTCAAATCGCTTTGGAAAACGCTATTTTACGTCATTTCAGTGCTGGTTAAGATTAGGAATACGGTTAGGGTTACCCGGCGCGTACCATAACCTTTCGCGTTCCTCACGAACGCCGCGGGACGTGACAAAACGTCGATATGCTACGCCCCGGGAGTGAAAACGGGCTCGTCTTGATGCATGCCCAATCATCCAGGTAAGGAAATCCCAAAAGTTGATTCTGCTTATCTGGATGTACGTGTAGATGAACAGAATCAACTTTTTGGGACTTTTGGGTACAAGTTGCAGTTGTGATAAATCACAGTATACCTTAATATGTGTCAATTGCAATACTCGGCATATTGCAAAATGTTTAAATGTGTAATGATATCACTATAATATACTGTAGGATAATACACTGTCCACTGTAGGATATACTGATAATTCCCACCTCTAGTATCCAGTGCAACTACATGTCACAACAGTGTTTCCCAAACAAGCGTCATACCTGTGTGAATACTGGAAATGAGACGGGTCTCATTATTCCTGTAAGTGGTTGGTTAGGGGACTGAAGCTAACGCATTGAATACCTATTAGACTGAAGCTCCCCCACAACCCAGAATTGGATAAGCAGAAGACAATCGCTAGCTGGCTGGCTGGAGTTAATTTAGGAACCCTAAATTTCTATAATTCAATTCAATTCAATTCAATGTTCTTTATATAGTTTATATAGTGCAAAATTACAACAATAGTTGGCTCAAGGCTGTTAATGTTGTAAAGATCCTCTAATGATACAGAGAAAACCCCAACAATAAAAAAGACCCCCTATGAGCAAACATTTGGCAACAGTGGGAATGAAAACTGGCTCACGGAGGGACAGCCATCTACTGTGACCAATCGGGGGTGAGAGAATGAGCGCCAAATTTCACGGAATAACTTCATGGGATAGTTGTTTTTGACATAGATATTTCAGTTTGAACCAAACTGGTGAACACACTGACAGGCAAACAAAACAAGCTATTAGCTGGGCTCATAAAACAAAACCACTGAAGAAACTGTATCCCATCATGGGGAACTCTCTCATTTCTCCAGTGACTGAAGACAAATGAAAGTGCTCTTCAGATTCGGCCTATTGAGATGACATAATAAGACTCCAAAGTTTAAAGCCGGAATGCAGATGGAACAACGGCAGATTTCGGCCAGTCGCTGACGTCGGAGAACTGAGTGCGACTGCATGTAAATTCAGCCACAGATGAATGAACTGGCTGGCTTTGATGCTGCAGTGGGTCACATGCCTTCTGTCCATGCATATATTCATTTATGTGTGAGGTAATAGGGAGTGAGATAGTGAGAAATACTGGGATTACCAGAAGGTCAGGAGCTGTCAGATGAGATGGATGCAAGACTTCTCCTTTGGTGCTCAAATCACACACAAACACGCTCAGAGGTGGAGAGATGGGAGTCTCAAGGCACCCGTGTTCCACTTACCATGCGCACACGTGCTCAGATGTGAATGAACATACATGCATGTACTCGCAAAAAACAGATGTGAGTTTATGTGTGCACATGCCCACACACACAAAGTCAAGCTGTACAGTCAGGTCTCAAAGTGCATACATCCTACTGGGCTGTGCTCCAATCAGCAGGATTAATGAAGAGGTATCACATTTTACAGTAACGCAGCATGCAGGGCTCTGGGGAACGAATGGCTACAGTCTGCAATTTCTCAGGTCTGTCTTCAATAATGTAATCGACTTTTAGGTTATGAGATAGCATGGTTAAAGCAATTTGCAGAACTTTGTGCCACGGTTGAGTTATGTTTCTTAACAAGACCATCACATGCAATCTGCTCCTTTCCGTAGACCACAGACCCTCATGAATACCTTCTGTGTAAATACTCTAGTGTAGAAGCATGGTGGCGTAATATATCAGAAAGTATTTGGTAAAAGAATCCATGATCATTAAAGGTGTTTTGTGAAAAGGATTAATACTTGAAAGGTATTTAATTTGGTGAAACCACCTCAAGTCAGTGAAGCCTGAGATTACCTCGTAAAACCAAAAAAAGCCTGGAGTAACCCACAGACAACAGCTCAGCTCTCGGCTTCATCCTGGTCAGATCACATTTAAGACATAATGTTCGGATTAGTTTGACAATAATCACACCCACATTGAAAGATTTAGTTTGGGAGCTATGACTGACTTTTGTTTGACCCAGACTGAGGTCAGTGTAAAATTACAAAAGCCACTCAAGTAAAATGGAAAACCTCTGAACTGGGTCTGTTCTGAAGTTTAAGTAGTTTTTCTCTGTTGCCGAGGTGGTTTTCTCAAGGGCATGAGCTGCTGTCATTTAGAGAGGATAAAAAATGCTGGCTGATACAAGTGCAGCTGGTGAGGTGGTGGCATATTTGGCAGAGTACAGGATGATAACAGTGTGTGCTTGGTGTGGTGTGAAGTGACAGAGGCTTGTTCCAGAGCTGCAGGCCTCTGGACGGTAACATGGGACACATCTTACGCTTCCATTTGTCTGTCAGAGTCTCAAATTCCAAACCGATGAGGGAATAACCAAACTTGTTGCAGGCGAGAGGGAAGAAATATCAGTGGAGAGTACAGTAGATGAGTGGTAGAGTAGCCCGATAAAGGCTGGAGAAAGCGCATGATATGTCAAGAGTCAGCAGAGATTTCAGCACAAGACCGGCTAATCCTTCCTTATCATAGAGTTTGTCTTTGGCTGGCATGAAAGCAGCAGAGATCTGGGGCGTAACACTGCAAATACAGACAGAGTAGTGCGTATTTGTGCAGTCTATGCTGTCTCTGAAAACCTGTTTAAGGCAAAGGTCATTGTAAAGGACCTGTGACTGACACACATACTAGGTTTTTTTGGACCACAGTAACTTTTGTTTAATTACAGCTGAGCAAATACTATCTAATTATTATTATATCACTACATTCAGATTAGTGAGCTCTTTAAAATAACCCAGTCTTTCACTAAATTATGTAAAACAAGACTGCATGGATAGATGTTGGATTTTATAAATTGACATTGTATACGTACCTAACACAGTTTAGCTCAGCTTGAGCCAAGAAGGCAGAAAGAATGCCTTTTGTCAACAATCAAAAAAGTATCAAGAAGAAATAAAAGTTCGGAAAGTTTTTCTTAAGTGAGACGAGTCACTCCTAGCTTTGTCTCAGAGGGTTTCCTACCCAGTCCACTTTGTGTGGTTTGTGACTGAGGTGGCTACTCAGTGTCTCAAAAAGAGCGAGTACAAGCACGTATGCTGCAGCCTCCACCGGGTGACAACTTGCAGTGGAGACTGTCTGTGGCTTAGTTGTGAGTAGGCAGTGGATTGTGGGACAGGCTTTGTGGTTAGTAGTATAATTCCCCACCTAATGACCATGCATCATCCTCTATGTGCACGTCTTTTTTTCCTATTTATTTGGTTTATTCTTTTTAAAAACTGTATTTAAAGGACAATAAAATTCCTTGTAACTTGATAAAAAAAAAAGATAAGTACAATCTAATCACTGGCCTAAATAATGATGATTATGGTTTTTGTTATAATCAAGCAAGGATTTAATTAGTCAGGCTTTTGGAAGCCTCTGTATAAAGTTAGTGGCTCCTTGCATATTTACTTAAAACAGCATATAATAGGTGCTTTCTGTTATTATCATGAGACCTTGACCACACAACAAATACACAGCTTGAATTATGTGCTCACCAACTTCTTGTTGTCATTGTAGCCTGCTGGATAACATATCACTTTGCATACTGGTGCAATGTACACCACGTACTGGTGGTGCAAATGCAATGAGAAAAAAAAGCCCCTAAAAGTATGTAATTCTTGCAGGACCACCCCAGTGCATAGTTATATTTAGGGAGTCCCCAAAACTGTTTAGTCTCAAAGCTCACACTGAGGGTGCGAAAAACACATGCGAGCAATATCTCAAACATAAGGTCAAAAAGGTCGTGAAGATTCGGGTTTAGAAATGTCTGTGGATTTGTGGGGGATTCAGCGTAATCCCAAATCTGATAGTAAACTGAGGACAGAGAACAGGAATTAGTGGGTGTTCAAAGCAAAATCGTTCTTGCATCAAAACAACTAAAACAAAGAAGTGCGCTGCAGTAAAGCTGTGCTTCAGCTACAAGACACATTCAGTATGATACAATCCTTGTAGTGCTGGTTGATTGAAGCTAGATTTTTAGTTGAAATATGCGTTTAATAGAGAGGAAACCATTTTATCGTCAGTCATTTAGTTTGCAATGCAGAACGACTGCAAGCTCCAAAGAATAAAAGCATGAGTTTCATCCACATAAGAAATAATGTTAATTTGCAGGAGAACATTACTGAACAGGCGTCTGCTGCTGTGCAGGCCCTGCTAACACGTTCTAAGAGTATTTCCTGAACAGTAAAGTTGTGGTCTGTCTTAGTGCACTCTACCAGCATTAGAGACATGCTGACAGGCATTTATTCTCAATAATTCATCAATAACTGGTCAATATTTCTAAAGAAATAAACTCACTGTATTTTAAGTGTGAAAAACGATTCAGAGAATTTCACACAGCAGTTTGACAAAGATTTCCAGCATCTGAGTGACTAATAAAGTTGTCAGTCCGCAGAGAGGAAATGAATTTATACTTAAAGGAAGTCCTTGGAAATGGCATTGTTTTGTTTGGCAATCAAGGCGTAGGTGGAAAATAACTACTTCTTACAGTTGAATGCAGATGATGTGCAGGAGGCAGCTCTGTGGCTCCAGAAATAGCTAAAGCTCAAACCAGCATGATTTCAAAACAATGCACCGCACAGTGGACTCCATCAGACTTCCCTTGGCTGATATGTGCAGCATTTTTCTAATGACGTCCGGTGGCCAGAAAAGAGCAGTGAAGTTAGGGGAAAGCTACATGGCCCACAGGAAGATATTGACTTCAGGGAGCAAAAGAAAACACCCAAACAAGCAGGCGGGCGAGTCGGTAAACAGGAAAATACACAGAGGAAGGCACCTGGTTCCAGTGCACGGTGACTTCAGGGACACGGGACACACTCCGGCTCACGCTGTGTTGTTTCCTATTGACACACTGCTTCCTTACTTTCGGACATCCTGTGTGTGTGTGTGTTTATGTGTGCGAGTCAGTCAATCTGTCATTGTGTCAGCTTGTTTGTTCAATGATCTCTATAATTGGCATCACTCTTTCAGAATTTGCTCCTTTTTAATTACATAGGATGTTAGTGTGTGTGAAAGAATGCTATTGTGTTAATCTGTTTGGGTGACCACGTGATCGCGCACCAACACATGT
This sequence comes from Rhamphochromis longiceps, assembly GCF_057381845.1. Lineage (NCBI taxonomy): Eukaryota > Metazoa > Chordata > Actinopteri > Cichliformes > Cichlidae > Rhamphochromis > Rhamphochromis longiceps. The sequence goes on from NC_140558.1 coordinate 39,380,220, forward strand.
GCCCCTGCAGCAGACATTACATGGCTCAATTCCTGCGGCTTGATTAGAAGTGGATATTTCCAACAAATCCCTAATCATGGATAAGTTTTAAGCAAATTAGGGACAGCAGGTTGGAGGCAAATGAGGAAAAATTTAATGGGAAATCAGTGGGAACATGTGGTGTCCAGGATAATGAGCCAAAAATACTGAACTAATCAATATCTTTATAATTACAGAGGATCAAATTACTATGTGTAATACAAAGGCTTTAGTCCAAATGATGGATACGCAGAAAATGATCACCCAAAGCATTTTAGGGACTTTCAGCTCATTATTTGGATTTTCTGGCTCACTACTTTTATGTTTAGGTTCATTCCTTCTGGCATTGTTTTCTACTGTTTTCAGAGAAAAAATACCTGACCTTAAAACTCCACCACACACAACCTGCCCCAACGACTGTTGAACATAGTAAAGTACTTCAATTAAATATAGTTAAATATACATACACATCAGGGTGAAAGACTAAAACGGGGAAAGAAAATACAACTTTAGCCAGAGGTTCAACTTTGCAGTTGGTGAACCCTAAGATTGGGTGTAGCACTGCAGTGATGAAAAAATGATTCATCTCAAAATAACTCCCAAAATTGATTTGTACCATGAGCTCCAGTGGACTTGTTTTCTTTGTAGATCAGCTGACCTGTGCTGCTGCTGTGACTTTGAGGTTTACTCTTTGCAGATTTAACCAGCTGCATCCTACTACATATTACATGGACTGCTATGCTATTGTTGGTTTCCAAAAAATCAACCTGGTTTGCAAGTAGTGAAAACATAATCAACAATCATCCCAGCACAATGTTTCCTTTTCCATACCAGACAGTGTCTCGTTGGTACTTGCACCCAGGGACCCAGCCTGTTCCAAGTAAAAAAAGAATGATTGTTCACACTGGGGCTGTGCTGTGTGCTAATGCTGTGCTAATTTCTATGTGATATAAAAGTGTCATATTATGAAATCTATAGCAATGCCATGCATTTACATTTGCTAGTGTGCAGAACGAGATAAACTATGGCATGACTGAGAGCAAGAGCCATGTGTTAGCCTCCAATGACTATTTAGCACCAAAATAAAGGAGCTAATACAACTGTTCATGCTGAGCGTGTAAACAACAAACTTGTTTCACCACTTGAGCTTAAAACTGTTATGATTCCTGGGTCTTGGTCCCAAGGCTTTGAGTTTTGAACTCATGGTGGGGTTTTTTTTTTTTTTTGTTTTGACTTACAATGACTTACATGAGTTTTGTTCCTGTTTTCATTTAAACGTTTTGGATTGATTGTTATATTAATATTTTTGGTTAGTCCTCGGTTTACCAGTTGTTACCTCATGTAGCAATTAGATCTTTCTGTTTTTCTAATGTTAGTACTTGTCATTATTGTCCCTCTGTCCCAAAGGTAAACAAGTTAACCAAGTATTGTCAGTTGCCCATAAAAAAGAAAGAGCAAACAGTGGATGGAAATTACTGATGCAATTAGATAGTGAAAAGGCAGTGCTTTAAGCAGCGGTTTAAAAAGATCAACCCAAGACACTGGATCCCAGTTAGAAAATATTTTTCAGTTTTGTTTTGTGACAGTATTGTGCGTTCTGCAGAGTTAAAAGGTTAAGTTACTTTAGTTACTGTCAAACAGAACTGTTATGCAGTCACCTCACTTAAAATTTCCAGGAAAATTTTGCCTTATACACTTATATATTCTTGGTGTCCCTGGATATAATGCTGTGCCACTACTATTACACTACAATGTTGCTGCTGGCTACATGTTTCAGTGGATTCACACTTGAAATTAGGACGTGTGTCATCACAGACAGCAGCTCATTGAAAACAATGGAAAATGCTCGTTATTTAGCTAGACTTATAAATGCTGCTACAAAGGTTAAAAATGCATTCAGTATTTTTAAATTCTATACTGTCAGAAATTGCTTTTGGAAATTATTTTTGAAACACCATGAAGTTCTGCTTTTAAAATAAATTCCAATGAAATATTTTGAATATCAAAGCCAGTTAAAAAGTGAGGACTAGGGTGAGCATACGGAGCCAGCATGAAACAACACAACAAAGGAACAGAAAGTATGAGGCTTGTGCCACAGGTATTTATGTCTGTAGAGCTTCTAGATTACATCCAGGTGAGCATAAGCATGTTCTATCTATGTCCGATACTAGCTTGGATTTGAAAAATAGACTTTCAACCAAAGCCATATTTATAGAAAACCATTGAACATGTAACTTTATAGAACGTCTAAAGAAGCTAGTCGTGCATGAGAAAATGAAAACACCATGGTCAACCCTAGTGTAGAAACCTGTCAATCAAACTGGTCAGAAACTAGCCACGCCCTGAAAAGATACCATAACTTTACATTGATAGATATTTTTGATATTTATTTTTATAAAATACAGTCAGGGTATGACTGACTTTTCATCCTTTGGAGATGGAGAATATCCAACATTACCATCTTACATAGCAACAAAGGATGCATTAAATAGAATGAACTTAATTAAAAAGAAAACCAGGAGTATGTCACAAGCTTTACTAAGAGTTTAAAATATTGCACATGTTGTGTCTGCACATTCAGTCTCATAATAGGCTTGTGAAGGGATTAGTGCGATGCTTAACTTGACCTTTTGACCCCTCTGAATAAGACCCCTGCACGACTGTGTGCAGACAGCAGCTGAAAAAAAACAACCACGTCTCAGTTGCAGGGGCTTCTGCCTCGTCCCCACAGATGCTTCTTCGCCTCTGACACTTGTAAACGGCTCCATCGTGGCAGGCGCTGACCTCTCATTACAAAAGGAGGACTGCATGTCAAACCCTGCAAGTCAGGTCTGCCCATTATATACACTTTGCTGGGGGTTAAGCTGTGCTCTGGCAAACAGTGAAACAGAGCTGAGGCTCCTGTCACATGTAGTTTCAAGCTCCATAGGCTCCTTTTTTTTTAATGCAGAAATGACATATTTGAAAGGAAGGGGGAGACTTTAGGTGGAGCAATAATGCCAGTTCTCTTTTTTGTGTTTTTGAAAAGAGGAAACGCTCATTATTACCCTCGATAGAAGCAGCTATGTTACAAGAAAAATATAATGAGCAAACTTGGAGACTAAGTTGGAAAGAAAGCTGCATCACCTAAAAGTAAGAATGAAATGTTAGGAATGAGTCACAGTCTCTCAAAGAAAAATAACATTTTGCTTCTGAATAAATTGGGAGCAGAAAAGAACACAGTTTTAATCTGTTGGATCATTTACAATCAAAAATCTAATATTAAGTGACATATACTGTGCATTATAAAAGTTTTAATCAAAAGGAGCACTTCATCTCAGTTTCAGCGAAAAATGCGATTCATATAAAATTCAGTTCGTGTCACGGCCAAAGGAGAGATTTTAAAGCCTCTCTTGGAAGGAGAATAAAAAAACAAACTGCTGTGACTCTGCTGCTGCAACCCCGTCATGTGCAGGACTTTTATGGGTGTCAGCAGTGACCAGTGGAAAAATGAAGCGCGTGCACACACATACGCAGACACACACACACACAGGCTGACCCTCAGTCGACATATCATCCAGCCTGCCTGTTAGCTCAGACACCTTCTTCTCCCAGCTCAGATGGCAAATGCTATTAATAGCCGTGTTATTACTGAGATATACCTTTCACTGTACCCTTATCTAGCATTTGAAAGTGATTAAAACAGCCCACATTTCCAGGCTCTATCTGTGAACAAATGTTATTCTAGCCTTTAAAAACTGCCAACCCCTGACAGCCTGACAAGCCAAGCATAACACCGAATATATAGGAGAAAGAAAGAAACAGAGAATGTATTGTGTCTCAGGATACATTTCATTGATGCTACACCACCACCACCAACTACAGTCTCAAAGACTGGAGTGAAAAATAGTGGCTAAAGAGGTTATTGCTGAAAACTGTTACTGTGTTGCAATGTCACAGATTCACTGTGTTTTTGATTAAACGTGATTATTTCTGCACAGCAGGCTTAAAATCAAGAAAATTTACTCTATCCTGTTTACCCATGTGTATTTGGCAGGATGTACAGCCATATGAAAAAAACAACCTTACTCTTTTCCAACAACCAGCAACCAGGTGCTCGGAATAAAATGCACTTGAGATAATGATCATCAATTATGAGCGTAGCACAATCTTCCCAGGAGTTGACATCCCAGAAAACTCCCCCCAAGGTCAGATCATGGAATATTAAGTGCAAAAATCCCAAGAGCTACATCTTAGACTCTACAAGCCTCAGTTAAAGTTCATGACAGCACATTTAGAAAGCACAAACAGCTTTACCGACTGTCAAGCATGGTGCTGGAGGGGTGATGATTTGGACTTGTTTTGTAGCCACCGTACCTGGACACCTTAAAGGATCCAGCAAGCTGTGCATAAAGGAGTGACTGCAAAACTCAATGAACTGAAGCAACATTTTAAAGAAGAGTGGGTCAATAACGTGAGATGCTAATAAAGTCGTATAGGAAGGTGGTTCTACAAGCTATTGAATAGTTTTTTGCAGGACTGTACGGCATAGAAAACCATCAAATGATATTATTTGAGAAACTTGCAAATGTTTGGCATTTCTTGATTATTTTCCAACAGTGTGTTTCTTTATCGGACAGTCAAAAATATCTTAAATTCACTTTTAATTTTTTTTATTAAGTGTAGAAGGTTGCATTCTTCCTCTTCTTCTTCAGTAAACTAACTTTAAAACATGAAAGTTCTAAAGCTCTGATAACCAAATTGGACCAATTATTGCCTGCAGCTCAGATTTTTCCCTCACTGTACCAATCATGTGAGTCTATGCATATCGTGTATTAGAAATAGATCCCGAATGCCTAGTGAGAAGAGCAAAAAGGCAAACATTCACTTTCAGGTCTTGGATCAGCTCTCAGATTTGGCAGCTTGTCAAATTTTAACAATCTTTTAACCAGAGAAAGAAAACAAGTATCTGCTGATATTCTCACAACAGGTTAGAAGTTATTTGATTATATAAGAAAGTATGAGGCAAATTTTAATTTTAGATGGAAAGAGAAGACATCACCAAAGTTATCACACTCCATCATGATAAGGATGAAGAATTAAGTCTCATGAATTCATCGTCTTAGCAACACAAGTTACAGTTGGGTTCTTGATTTGTTGACAACATTTTTGTAGTTTTGCCTCTGTAGCAGCTTTTTACATGACTATGTCAAATAATCAAATAATCAAAAACAGGAGTTAGAGTTCAGGCAGTCATTGAATACAAATGACTTTCAGCAAAGTATTAAAAACAAACCTTATATTTAAAATGATGCTAGTCTGTCCAGTGTATTAAAATGGTGTAGTGTGTATAAAAATGTATAAACAATTATGTGATTCCTAAACAGTTAATGGAAAATTGTAAACTTCCTTGTATTAAAGTTTAAAGTGTGCACTTCAGTCACATAGTAATTTATTTAAAATCTTAAATCAACTATCCATCAGTGCTGCTGAGGAACCGTTGCCAAGTATTTCTTTTTTTCTTGCATTATGGTTAAATTCATCTTTGCTTCCTAACAATTGTGTAAATATGTATGTTTTTTCTGTATTTGCTATTTGTTTAGTGTTAATAATGTTATGAAGTTGCACTGTCGTGCTATTAGGATTGTCATACCAAAGCCATCCCGACAGCATATCTTAAAACTGAGAAAGCATGAGAGCAAATTAATGAAGGTGTATGAATAAAATTTACTGTTCACTAGGTCAATCTCGAGATGCAGATATACTCTTTATAACGAAAGCAATGCCAAATCAAATATTGAATCATGAGATTTTTTTAGTATAAGAGAATTTTTATCAATTTTATAAATTTCATCTGAGCTTTTGTGCAGAACTGTTCTTCCTAAATGAAAACAAATTCACAGCTAACTGAACAAAATCATGAAACCAGGTGAACAGTGAAGAGCAACTCTCCGTGGATCTGTAACTTCAGTGTGTCTGTTGATTCATTAGCTCAACCTAAAGTCTCTAACAGTAAAGCATAAATAAACGGGACACCTTGGCAAAACACGAGTATGGCGCTCATAAATCTACTGGAGGCCCTTTGAGATCCTTTGAATCCCTTCAGTTCTGCAGGGTGATACCTTCTAGGTTTGGAGGTCATGGAGGAAAAAGAGAGCCAAGACACAGAAACAGCAGGATGTCCGAATCCCCGCTGAGCTTCTGCAACCAATCATGGAGAATCTCCTGATTGTATGTATAACCTTTCAGCAATTTTGGCGGCAGCCTGCAGTGTGTAACATGCTTTTAGCGCAGGGCAAGCATGTCTACCATGTTACAGACAGGCAAGTTCAAAGTGAAGGAAATGTTGTCAGAGAAAGTGATAAAGTATTTGTTTTGACTTGAAAAACTGGTAAAGAGATATATCTGTCTGTCTATTCACAAGAACATTTTTTTCAGGTATTAGCCATATCCCGAGCTTTACAGAGCTTTCATGAGAATGCCTTATGAGTCTATCTGGACTCGTAACATAAACTGGCTCCAGATCACAGAACCAGGTGTCTGTGGAGCTGTTATTGCCATTTAAACTCTAATGCAATTTTTAAACACTTGTCTTAAGGCCTGTGTGGATTTAAGTGCTGATAGCTTTAAAATTTTATGCTCCGTATCACTTTAATAGAAGACTCTTTAGTGTTAGAATGTAATCCTTCTGCCAGGCCTGATAAGTCAGTTACACTGATGATCAGATGTACAGTAGCAGCTGTTGTAGCTTGGATAAAACATGAGCATTTATTTTGGGTTTAGAATGGGTGCCATTCCATATCAAAGTCTAATACAGTGGCAGTCATCTGACTGTCATCATCCCAAATGCTTAAACGCATGTTTTCAGAGTGGAAGCAGAAAGCTGCACATCTTTATCTGAAGCACAGGTGAGGCACTCTAAATCTAATGTCTGGAGTGTTGAAAACTATTTCCCTATTTCTCATTACAAGTTCTGATTGTGATATGAATACAAATACAGTTATTGTTGAATATGAAATTCTTACCTGCTGCAGTTCTGTCATTAAAGTTGTGAAATCACCGCAGAAATGTACCAAGATTTATTAGACAAAACATAAATCAAAACTAAAAATTTTAAATGGACAATCCTTGTCCTGCAACTCTCACTTTCCTTTTCTAATTCCTTCCCACCAATTAAGCACATGCTTCACTGCATAAGTACTCTTTGGCTTCACATAGGATTTGAACCCCACTTTGCTTTTTACCCTATTTAGACAGTAATTCAAGTTTCCAAGAGGACAAAGGAGCTCCACAACGGAGCCGTGCTGAAAGGTTACAGTGCTTTGTTTCAGGGGATTTTCAGCAACGTAAAAAACATTTTGCAACCCTCAAGCATCAGGCATGTTATACATGCACATATGATCATTTGTGGTGTTTGAGCACATGATATGATGATGTCATCTTTAAAGCACCTACAAGTTAGCGTGCCAGCTATTTGAAGCTTGTACTTACAGCGATGCTGTATGAGTCTGTTGGGATAAAGAGAGATCTGAGTGTGAAAGTGAAGCTGTCAATTTACCCTTTGATCTTTTTCAACCCTCACCTATTGTCACACGTAGGGACTGAAAGGATGGGATCATACATTCAAGGAGCAGAAATGAGCTTCCTCCAAAAGGTGTCTGGACTCAGCCTTAGAGATAGGGAAAGGAGCTTCAATTCATAGTAGAGCCGCTCCTCATTCACATCAAAATGAGCCAGTTGAGATGGTTTGGCATCTGACTAGGATGGCGTCTGGGTGCCTCCAAGGTGAGGTGTTCCAGGCATGTCCCACTGGGAGAAGACTCTGGGGCTGACCCAGGAAACACTGCAGAGGTTACATTTCTCGGCTAGCTTGAGAATGCCTTGATATCCCCTCAGAAGAGCTGGAGGAAGTGGCTAATTAGAAGGAAGACTGCTGTCCCCAAGACCGATCCATCAGTGGATGGATGGATGAACTCCTTTAACCTGGGTGGAATAAGGTGAGAGGATAAACCGTTTTCTTCCCTGTAAAGTAACTATGGAAACACATGAAGCTGGTGTTTTGTTACCCTGTGGATGTTTACATTTTGCGTCATTGCCAGGATGAGGCTGCACTTTCAGGATGCCACTTGTCAAAATTGTAGAAGAATGTTTATCTTGGCAAACTTCACAGACACATAATTTGTCACTGTGCATTAATAAATAATAAATCATCAATCACACTTCTGTCCTCACACAACTGGCTTCTGACCTTTGCCTCCACATCCCAGTCAAAACAACAACAACAAGAGCACAATGAATCTTGAAAGTATATTAAGTCTACAGCTGCTCAATATCAATGCTGAAGAGCCCATTTTCATTAAACAATAGCCACATTCTTGGCTGTCCTGGTGGATGTGGAGGTGATGCACAGGTTCACATTCCTCACGTTTCCTCGACGCATGCTGCGCTGCCTTCGGACCGTTGAGCGGCCCGCATTTTTTCCAGCCAGCACATCCTCAGCAGTGATGGAGCCGAGATTCCAGCAGTGTGCAGACAGCAGGTGTGAGGCCAAGGCGGACTTTCCAAGGATGTAAAGTCAATGGTGGACTCATTAATGTCCTTCCCCTACCTCCGCAAACAAAAGGACTGGAATGCAGGAGGATGCCTGTCGACATGCCACAGATGGAGAAGATAGGGTCCTCTGAATAGGATCTTGATCACTTGTTGCAGGTAGTTTACACGCTGGGGGCTCACGGGGACTTTTTATCAGCTGGGCCCTAATAAAAATACACCTATAAACTGTAGGAATAATAACTCTCCAGGGCTTTTAAGGATTTAGTGTTTGTCTTGTGCATAAACACACTAACTGGTAACTCTTTATCCCTTTGTCCATGTGGATTTGAAGAAGGATGCATTTGTTTATAAGCCGGTGAAACATCAAAAAAGAACAAAAAATGGTCATCAGGAACGAGAATATATTTCTACTTTCTGTGTCTGTTTCGATTGACTGTAACCACATTTTAAATATTGCCATGGTGATTGCTGAAGATGGGCTTGAGAGCTGAAATTGCACATAATTGCTCCGGCTCAGTGTGAGTGAATTCTCAGAGGGCTCAGAGTGCAAGAAACAAACAAAAAGCTCTTAAAGAGCGAGGAACAAGGCGAAAAAGGCAATTTTGTCTCGGAATGCAAGTGAGTTCTAACAGTTTAATATATGAGGACTGTTGCTGTGCTCATTATAATCTGAGGCTACAGACCTGAGAAACACATTATATTTTTGCTTTTACCAGATGTGAAATAAAACCCTAAACTGGAAAGTTACTAATTATACAGATAAAATATATAAAAGCTGGAAACCTGCTTATATGAGCTGATTATTCTACTATTCATTACTGAAGTGAAGGGAAAAAACTAGTATAAAAAGCCAAAGGTTTAGAAAACTCAGATACCTATTAATTTTTCCAAGAATTGGCAGACCAAACCAGTGCTAAAGGTGAAAAATATAAAATCTGAGTTGGCCATCCTGCACCAAAGAGAAATGGAATAGGACTTGTAAGTCGCCCTGTGCCTGCTGGATAAACAGCATCTGTTACTGGTATCTGAATCTGTCCTCAAGAGAAAAACTACAGCATCAACAAACCTTTAAAACCAGCCATGTTTACATTTTCTCTTAACGATTAATGACAGCCTTGTCTCAGTAGCTAAGCCAGATGTATTGTGACACTGTTACAGTGTTGTTTAGGTCAATGGGCTTGACTTAGAGTCCATTATTTTAACCACAATGTTTTCCTAACCTTAAACGTGACCACAACCAACTCTTACAAAGTCTTTTTTGTTAATAACCATTAACACAGAGGTGATAACTCTGTCAGTTATGGAACAACTGTAGGGTAACTTTGGAGAGCACTGAAGAAATCTTTTGTTTACAGATATTAAAGATTTTTATTATTCTGAATGGCTACATTACAAAGCAAATGCAGGGATGTTTATTGTGAGTGGGAAACCAGTTTCCCCTATGGAAAATTTCTGAATGAGAGCTGTGATGTGATGATGGATGTATGTGATGACACAGCTCAGTGACTCATCTTTGTACATGAGATTACAAAGAGTTTGAGATTATGAAGGACCTGGGTGGTATTTGCTCAGTGAAAGGGACCATTCATTCATTTAGGTAAGTGTATGCTTGACAAAGTGGCACACCAACAAAAAACAACCATGCTGTTGATGTAACTAAAATAATAAACTTCATCAGAACATTGAGTCGAAGACAGTTTGTTGTACTTTTGAAGGAGCAGGAGACTAAACATGGTGACAGAGGCTACCACGTTTGTTTCAGGTGGCTTGGGCAAATGTTGACACTTTAACTATGCCTCTTTCTTGTGTTTATTGCCTAATTGTAACAAATACTTTTAGTAGTAGTTCATAAAGAGATACAATTAACAGTGAGTAGACATGAGATCAGCTTATTGGTCTGGCCTTCCAAAAAAAGTCCCAGCTTCTGCCGTGGCCTCTTGGGAAATATTTGCCCATCTAATTATTTACCATGCGTTCAGATTGTAATGCATGGTATCCTTTAATACTATGGGTAATTGCTTCAATTGTTTTCTTCTGAGTTAAGTTCAACTTTGATTGCTAAGAGTTATTTTCATTGACACTCCATATACTACACACTGAAATAGCTGGAGTCTAATTCTTTGTATGTGTACACATCCTTGGTCAATAAAACGGACTCTGATAATACTGATTCTGTGCATGGCCTACAGTATGTTTACCACATCGCTTTTAGTCTCTTACTGTATAGATGTCCCCTTAGTGTCATTGCATAAAAATACATATACATATAGTTTTATAAAGGTTTTGTTTTTCCCCCAACAATCCATTTTTTTAACCACTGAGTCAACTTGGGTTCATGGGTAAACTGGAACCTATCCCAGCTGGCAGAAGGGTAATAAGCAAAATACACACTAGACAAGTCCCCAGTCCATTGCAGTGCTAACAAAAGAAGAGACAGACAAACATACCACAGCCAATGCATGTCTCTGGACTGTGGAAAAAAATATGAAAACTCATGGTCAGTGGACTCTTGTCTTATTTTAGTGGCAAAAAGTCATTTTTTGTATATATCAAAGTAGAGCAAGCAAGATCACACCGAAACCGAAAAAAGAAATATTGGCTAAGTATATTCAGTTGGTTATAGTGACACAAGAGGACTAGTCACACAAAGGTTAGCACACAAGTTCCCAGTTCCACTTCAATTGTGTTTTCTTTAAACAGAGTATTCCTGAAGCTGCAGTTTGAGAGCAAACATCAACCTTTAGACTGGTCACCATGGTCACTGGAGTGGTCTCAGCTGGCTTGTCAAGGTGTTTTAATGATCCTGGGTGATGGATGACTCTATTACTGTATCAGAGCATGCTGTGTCACCTCCAGCTGCACACGGCCCCTCCACGTTTGCCTCCTCATCCTAGGATGTTGTCTTATTGTTTGCATTGAAAGAAATAAATGTGTTCAAAAACAGCAAAACAAACAAAACATATCTCCTATAGAAATGCTTCCTGGTGATAAGAGAAGCCTCAATAATAGGGAACAGACAGGAGATGAGGCAAGAGTTGTTGACCACAGCGATGACAAGGCCTACATCCTGCTGGAGATGGCCTTCGTGTGACGTTCTGTCCTGAGGATCTAGACCACGGCAGCCAGTATGAAAGGAGGTCAGGCAGCTGCTCTTTCATTTGACTGAATTGCTGAAGCAGAGCACCAGCGAGGAGTGGAAAAAAGGAGAGTGGAGGTAAAGGCGCAACGACAAACAAAGTATGGCCCAGATCAAGGTGCACCCCCATCGTCAGCCTGCACGCTATCTCGACCATATTAGTCAAGCTTGAAAAGACTCCTCCTGTTCCCCACAAGACCCCTGAAGATGTATGAGCAGCAGGGAGGCACATGAAATGCAGGTAAAGAAGAAGAAAGGAAACAGGAAGAGAGTAGCAACTTTTTTTTTTGTCTGAAACAAAGGCCAAGACTTTTTATCTGCATGCAGCCACACTGGCTCTCTCTCACTAATAAATCCCATGTGTTCATGTCTGTGAGGTGTTAAATCTGAAGGGTCCTGCCCTCTATGCCCTCAGGGCAGCACTGAGCAGCGCAGGGTGGAGGACCCATGTGAGCCGACTGCACTGTCACACCAGATCACATGTTGCATTTATTCTGTGGGTTTGAAATTTAAAGTAAGGACTCGGGCATTTCACAGGATGCAGGTCTTCACAGTGCCGTGAAGCTTGTGTATTGAATGTACGCTGAGATGCATGCCCATGAAAATGCTACAGGGCATTCACTCTCAAGATTGATACAGCTCCACAGCCTACCATCAGGGGTCCTCTGAAATGGGGGTGATAAAAAATTTACCGCCGTACAATAAATTTTTCACTGAAAAAAACAAACAAACTTAGAATGTGCCAGGTAGTGAGGTCGAGGAAAGAAGATGTTCATGCTGGGCGGATTTACAAATCCTAAGAAAACAACTCTTTAGAATTATTGATAATTAATTAATGAATTAATTGAATATTATCTTTTCAGTGATGCATGAACTTAAATCACCTCTTGATTGATTGTTTGTGTGTATTGCCATTTAAAGAAGAAGAAGATCAAAACAGAAGATTGCTCGAGGGAGCAAATATAATTCGGCTTGCTGATTACATCGTCAGTGAACCAGGATAAAAAGCTTGAGGGAATGTGGTCAGGAGATTCCTAAATTACTGTTCCATTCAATGCAGAGGCTTACAATAACATGCTTTTAAAGCATTCCTCTGGGCTAATTCAACAATGCAAACATGTACATTTAAGAGGAGAAACCAATTTCCTTTTCCAATTATGCTTTTCATTTCATTTTCTCTCAGTTTGTTACAGTTGCCAAAAAAACGCTGCTGTTATTTAAACACAAATCAAAGAGAAATAAATCAAATGTATCTCTGCGACTGCAGGGCAGGAAGTGCATTCGCCACAGTCTACAAACTGTTTCAGTCTCATGGTAAAGGAATGTGTCGTTTACATTTACAGTTTGCTACAGACTGATGTGAAACAAGGAGGTGGTAGTGTTGCTGTTTCAGTTATGTTCGGGGTATTTGCTGCGGGCACAGACGTGAGAAACTTAGCGCTACTAAACCCGGGTGAACCCCACTGAGCTGCCAGGGCACCTGTTTCCAACAAATACCAGCAGAAATCTCTTGCACCTCACAATAACACCATCAAATCGTGGACCCTGCCTCCCTTCCCCCCCGACACTGAAGTCTTGTACTCAAGGGATTCTGACTCCTCTTATCACAATTCCACGGATCCTCTCCTGGATTATTCCCATCCTGCGCAGTGACTGCTGGGTGCCAGCAGGCCACGACTGCCGACACAGATGGGAGTCCAGGCCCGTGATGACTTCCATATGTCACATCGCTCTTTTGAGCCGGTGCGTTTTTTTAAATGTTTTTCTTTCCATCTCTCATCTCTTTCTCTGTTTTGCTCTTTAAAACCACTTGATCAGGGAGGGAGAGGTGAGCACCTCCGAAGGTGGAAAAGGTCAAATCTGATGCCCATTAATACATTTTAGTGCAAAGCGGGCACTGCTTGAGGACTATCTATCTGATTATTTTGAGATTAAAGATTAAAACCACCACATTTTATTGCCAAATAGCCAACAGGAGATAATTTGTCCACGGGGCTAGAATTGGACTCATGGTGAGATTTCCCACCATAACTCCTTCCTCCATTAACTGTCATAGGCGTAAAATGTCTTAAAACCACCCTGGGGAGTCTGCGACTTGACTCTGTGTTGTTGTATGCTGAATATGAACCAATCGGAAGCTGAAAATCTCCCTTTCACGCTGCAATACTGGGAGGTTTTCTCATTGTGACTGACACTTGAGAACACTAATATTCCCTGTCCGATTATAATCCCTGTAGTCGACCTCATTAGCCAGGCATCCGCACTGAACCCTGGCTGAGTAGGGTCTAGGAGCTCGGCTGTCAGTCAACACCTTTTTCTTCAAACAAAGGGCATCAGGGAGTAATGATCCGACTTGTTCTCAGTGGAGCTTTTGAACAGCGTGTTTTGGAATTTTTGTAGACTTATGCATGCAAGCATGCATGCATTTATGACACTTTATCTCAGTGATGAAATGTTTTGGACACAAATCAAACAGCAATACATTACACACATGTGAAAGAAATGGAGAAAATTAGAATAGGGATTTTTAACTTCAGAGTGCAGTAATCTTTCTTTATCATTCTCAGAATATGCGGTTTAGAAAAGAGCGCAACTTTTGAAAATCACTTGTAAAACTAACCACACATCTATTTAGGGACTGCACTCACATGCTATTTTGCCCTGTTTACTGACTGTGGCCCTTATTCCACTAAAATAAAAGTAAAATAAAAAATAAATAAATAAAAAAAACTTATTAAAAGATTAAAAACTACAATAATACTGCGCCCATTAAAAATCATGCCAACTTTAAACACATCACATTGCCTTCATTTCTTAGACGTGTTTCTTAAACAATTCAATAGTCTACAATTTAGACTTTATTTGCATTACAAAGGTGCTTCAGTTATCTGCACACCAGGTAGATAGAAAGAAGGGAAAAAAATCTAACATGTTTTTTTTTTCTTCTCGTGCACATTACTTTAATTTTTATTGTACAAAAGGACAAAAACACGATGGTAAAGTTCAAACTGCATCCAGGACAGAAACAACTGTATATATATACTGTATTGCTAATAGAAGTCTGGCTCTTCTGCACACACTGCATGCTAACACAAATCCAGCCAAGAACACATAATGATGATGAAGCTACGTGTGTGCTAACCCCAGCCCAGCAGCCAGACCCTGAACTTCAACAGGTAGCGATGAGTCTCCATTTCTACCTGTTCATGCTTCTAAAGTAGAATTAGAGTTATTGTAGATCTCTACCTTACAATATAAATTGCCTTGAGGTGACTGGTGTTGTGAAATATTAATAAAATTGAGCTAAACTTAATCACTGCGCCGATCACTTTGAAGTCTCTGTAGGCTGTTTTTTTTTAGCTTTACTTTGTATTGTTAGCTTTCTGTTCATTCATAAAAACAAACAAAAAACAAAGACTGCATGTCTGTACAATAGGATAGGGATTTGAGTTGGTGTGTGGGACTGTAGTGTAGCCCAGCTAGAAAAAAAGAGCAGTGGAAAGTAGTTTTTTTCGTGTATGATGTAAACAATTTAGTCATTTCTTTTTCTTTTATGTTTAACGGAAGATGTGGACAAATAAGATTATCTGTTGTCATTTAACTTGGCCAATCAGCAATGAGCTTCCAGTGACCCTTGCTGTTGACCTTGATCACATGATTTCCTGTGTTGCCATTTCGTTCCTGTTCATACAATGCCATGTGCCAGAGAAACTAATGTTCCCGAAGTCGAATCGCTAGGAGTTAAAAGCAAGTCTGCTGCAGTTGTTTTTGGTCGTTCAGAGTTTCACCCTGTCATCGGTCAGGTTTTTTTGTTATCTGGTAAAAGGATGACTCGACAGACGGACCCAGTCTGAAGCAAGCCCCATCGAGGAGCAGTGATTCCACAGTTCCAGTTAACTGGATGGCGAGCCAACCCAAAATTGAATAGGATTTGCCGAGGTTTTATTGAAGCCAAAGTTTCGTTCCCATTGAAGCTTCAGATACCTGCAGGACTACGAACTTTCTTCCTTCATCGGAGTGTGGTAGGACAAACATTAAACAAACTGAACGGGCCCCAACGATCCCTCAGTTATCAGACATTAATCACTCATACAATTGACTCAGAGAAAGCTGTATGCGCGCACTTTTATTTAGTTTGTTATTTTGGGGGAAATATTTAGTATTTTATTTTATTGCTTTCATTACAATTGTTGCAGCTGCTGTGTGTCAAATATAACAAATTTGTGAACAGTCTATTGTGCTGTGGTCTCTCCTTATTGGTGTTTATACCTTGGGCTCCTGCCGATCCTAGATCTTCTGATACTGGCTAGTGGGAGTTTGGTCATTCTTAATAATAATTCGTAAGTTTGGTTACAGTAGCCTCAGTTTTATAATGTTAACTGGTGATAATGTGAAAATGTGATTCAGGTCAGAGTAATGAGAAAGTAATTTAACTAACAAATTACTTTCTCCGGCAAGTAAGTACTACTAGATGAATGAAAGAAAAATTAAAAGGGTTCAGGGCAGTGGATGCTCATATACCTTTACAAAACCATCCTACAGGCCTTGAAACCAACTGGTGACCCTGACAATCACCAGTTACTGGAGAAAAACATGTATTCCCCAATGGTTTGACTATTGGTTGAAGGTGTTGCAGTTTGCATGTTCAGTTTCACTGCCACTTGCAGACAAGTAAGGGTCTTCCATACAAAACTACAGGAATGTGCAGCAGCAACTAGCAACAGAAGGAGCTTTTTGGTGCATCACTTTTTTGCGACCAAATTCACCCAAGGGCAGCAAGCCCCTCCCACAACTGTTCACCAGCCAGTATACAGGGCATATGATTTTTCCCTAGCAACCGATGGCTACCAGGCAGTTGCCAGTCTCGATGCCTGTGCGACCGGGCCCATAAATAGACACGGTAGATGTCGGATGTCTGATAATATCAGCTTGCTGAATTATAGTCATGCACTTGGGCTGCTACCTGTGGCTGGAAAACCTTGATGCAGGCATCTTATTAGATACTCGCAGCTTGTTGGCTTTGCAACAGATGAACCCAGAAAACATCTCAAGGTTGACTAATTGTTAATTGAAAAACAGTTCCAAAAAGAAAGTGCACGGTCAAGACTCAACGTCAGCGCAGCAAACTTCTTGAATGTGTTCAGTGCTCTTCTTGTTCTAACAAGGATGCACATTGTGGCAAGAATGAAAAGCAAGTTCCACAGGGATGACTCAGGCTATGTCACTCTGTCACACCATTTCTTATGCTAGGAGCTAACTGACTTGACACTGAATAACAAGCATCACAAGGTTTATGATGCTGATATTGGGAGAAGACAAGCAATGGTTGTAACATGTTAAGTTCACAATGTAAACACATGAGACTGAAAAGATTCCCAAACTTCCTGTACCACTTCGTTGTTTGTATTTGATTAACAGCATCCTCTATGACGTTTTAAGATTATTTCACATTAAATATTTAAGTTTTCACATCGAGTTTTCCAGTTCCAGTTTCAATCTGCTTGCAAGACGGCAGGTTGAAACTGAGAGTACTGTGGAAATACATCTCATTTCAAATAAATGTTTATATTATTGCAAATCCAAAGGTTAAGCTCCATTTGAAATTTGAAATGCATAATTGCTCTACGGATGTTACATTGACGTCAGTAATTAACAGGGTCGGCAACAGACCAACTCTGACAGGAGTTCGGCTCATGTCACTTTGCAATTTTTAAAATAAGTACTCACAATTACAACCAAACATACACAGCGGACACAATGGGCGAAAGTCATAAAAGAACTTGTCTTACGTTGCAGAAGCAAACCTGGAGACAAACAGTGGAGACATTTTATTTCGGAGCAGAAGTGGATGAATGAAGTCACCACACACTAGGGCAGTCGACTGTGAGTGCACAATATCCTCAACACATTTTCATTTGTTTTGCAATTTTTGAGTAGCCTCGTGGATTAAAAGTAGCTGCACAAGCTGATCAATGAATGACCTATTTTAAGTGTGAAAGAGCGATAAAGGGTACTTCCCAAAGACTGACCTGCATAAGCCGATCCGCTCAGTGTCATGCTGTTTACATGATTGCTGCAAAAGCCTTAAATTACTATGAACTGATTAGTTAAGCTGAGCTTGCACTGCAATAACTTATCTGCTTTATTATGAATCAGTGTAACACATAGTTGAAGTATATGAGTGGAATTTAGCTAGGGCCTGGACCATCGAGGCCCGTCCATAACGACAATCCTGATAATAAATAATAAACACAAAGCCCACAGGCAGGCTCATCCATCCTGAATTATATTCATGAAAAACCAAAAAAAATAAACAGAAAGTTTCAAATATACCTCTCATCTGAATTTTTTATTTCACCTGATTTAAAGCTGTAGTGTTTTCAAAGTAGTAACTTTATATTTGACTGTAAGTTATGTATTTACAGGATATCTGTAAACTGTGCTAGTGCTATCATCTACAGTTTTGTCTCTTATTTTTAAGACTGATTTTTGGGGGGGCTAGTTGGGGAAGAACATGTATCGAATCAGCTACTCAGGACATTTGTGCCCACGTGATATGTGCCCTTGCCACTCTCCTAGTGGGTAGCCCAGTTTTCTCCCTAACTTCCTCCCCTGAGGCCTCACACAATGTAATTCATTGTACATAAAGCTCACATTAATGCAAGTTAACTTATACGTTCAGGTTGACATCCTCAAAGAATGCAATAAAGCCTCTACTTTCCATAGTCAAAGCATTAGCTGAATTCCTCGAGGTTCAGATTCTGGACAAAGGTTGGATTGAGGTTCCTTGGTGAACTTCGGGCTGCCTCTGTGTATGTCTCTTCATTCATCCACCCTAGACCTAACCCTTTTACACCGCTTTAAGCAAACACATCAGCATTTAAATCACGCGGTTTCAGAGCCCTTCTCTCTACAACATGAAGAGGGAGAACTTATAAAATGATGCCGGCTACAGGCAGCCTCGCGCTTCAAAACACAGAGCTGCCAAAGTGATTTACGGCATTCTCACTTTTCCTCAGGGTGACAGCGGAGACGAAGAGGAAGACTGATTCGGGCCTTTGTGAGGTCTTCTCATAAAAGGTTGAGTGATGAGACCCTGACTGCTCTCATAACATTCCTTTTGGTGTTTGGGTAACACAGCCACACAGAAAACGATACGCCATTTACGCCATTTGCAGTGTCACCAAACACTGATGCCGTTCACCATCCCTACGCATCTAAAGTGGATTTTCATGGGAAATTCACAGAGCTTTATGGCTTTAAGCTGAGATGTATACATAAAACAAACAAGACTAATTCAATAATCTCAATTTGCTGCATTCTCCGTGGGCATTTTGTAACTTTATAGCTCAGCAGTGTTGAGGAAACTGTGACAGTGCCAGTCCTCCTTTGATATGAGAGAGTGTCACAGACATGAAAAACAGACAGACGATAGACAGATGGGCAGTCTGAGTGTAAGGGAGCTTTTTTTATGTATCTATGTGCAGCTTGAACCCATTTCTCCTCTACAAACAGACATAGGAGGCCGGCACACACAGTTATGTTAATATCAAATGCTGCAATGCCTGTAGTGTGGCATGGTGGGCTGCTCCCTATTCCCTCATGCCGGAGCATTCAACATAGCGCTGCTGGACCGCCGCCTGGGAAACAGATGGCAGGGAATAACACTGTCACCCACCCTGAACACTGACATCCTGGGCCAGGCCTTGGCCATGCACTTTGCTATCTGTGTGTCTGTATAGCCTTTGAAATCCCCCCCACTGCCCGTTATCCTCGCAGACCCATCGTCACATTAGGAGATATACATGAGTGAAACTGACTGGAGAGCTGAAGCTCATTAGCCAAACATAAGCTTCTATTTTATGAGTATGTTTGCTCAGTGCTGTTTGAGGGTTACTGCTGGTTGGTGTTGTTTTGGATTTAGGACAATGGGACTAATGAGCATAAGCCATAACCCCATGTGAGCTCCTCAGGAGCTGAAGGAGGAAGACTCGGGTCTTCCTACTCTCTGTCTGGATTTAAAACAATTAGATAAATAACTAGTTAAGAGGGATCAATTGGTCCCAGGATAAAGACTAACCAGAAATGATAAAACACTTTAGATTAGAAAAAGATTACAAAGAGAACATGACGTTCTAACACTGAAACAAGCCTCCTTACATTTGGTAATTTGGCTTATATCGGGCTAATTTACCTTGGTAAAGATCTCATATGCTGGTATGGAATAGCTTAAGTTTTTACATGTCTGCATTTTGATATTTTTGGGATTCAAATGCCTTGATACAGGGAATTAGAAGGAAAAAACTAAACATACGCTGAAATGCGTGTAGCATAACATGGTCTATGTTATACTAGACCCAATGGGTTATTTGCTATGCTATAATTAAGCAAAGAAAACTGAGGGAGTGCTTTCAATTCAAGAGACAGCCTCAGAAATGGCAAGAGTAAAAAGGTATCTTACAAATGATTTGGATGACTAAATAATCATTTTAAGCAAATATCTTCTTTTTTGGGTGATCTTTGGACTTGGTGGATAAGGTGTGGATAGATCAGTTGGATTAACTGCAAGAAAGGTGATACGTTTTATTTCTAATATGCACCGATTGATTTCTTTATATCAGTAATAGATATGTTATAAATCATTTTATAAACAACTTAAATTTTAATTGTAATCGTAAGCTAGCTCACTTTGAAGTGTCCCTGTCATATTTTTTGTAGTGTAATGGCTTTAGATTACAACACTCAGTAAAGAGATTACTAAGCTCGACCATGAGTGTTAAAATGACCCCAGACGTACCAGCAAAGTCTCGCACCAAACAAGTAAGAAGCAGACACAACACTGAGTTTAACTGGAGCCATAATTAAAGTTTCTCTGTCAGATGTTCTCCAGAACAGGTTTGGGAAACCATCTTTCCTGAATGTTGCTTTGTCTCGTTCAAAGACAGAAGCAACAGCATGGATCCTTTTTAATATCAGACCATTAACCCTCACCTCACCCCCCCACCAGCATTTCTAATCAGGTTGGCAGGAAGTGATTTGATCTCGGTGAAAAGCAGAGCATCTGAAAATCCAATAGCGGACATGAAGTGCTGCCCCGGCTATTTGACCTTGTGTGTTCCTGCTGGTTTTGACAGTGGGAGATCTTAACAGCAGGTGTTTATTTTTTCACTCCTAGCACTTTTAATGCCCTATGGAAACAAATTCATCTGCCTCCTGTCTTGTGATTTTTGTCTGAGGCCACAGAGTCAACAGGTAAACATGGACTACTCTGAAGAACAATGTGACGGGCTGTTGTCTTGCAGGTTTGTGAAATGTCACAGCCCAAGCAGTGCTCGGATTCAAAGTCCACTTCTAGCCAAGTAGGGGTCAAAGAATCACAAGTATCTTCGGGAGTTAACTGAGTGGACTAGCCAAGATCAATGAAGATTTTGGACCAAATCTACACAATTTTTGTCCAAGGAGTTCTGTTTTTTTTTCTCCAGTTAAAATAACACCTCAGGCCCTCCAAGGTTTGGAGGCCTATCTCCACCCACCACCACTTCCCCTGCCGGTGGCGGACTCCCTCAGGTGTCGGTGTGTTGGTGGTTCTTTGTGTCTGGGGGTGGGCGTCCGGGTACACACCGGCTCACTCCTTGGCGGCCGCTTGTCGGGGCCTGGGGCCTGGGGCTCGCTCGGGCCCCTTTGGAGGTGGGGTGCCCCCGGCCTCTCGGCCTGGGGCTCGGTCACTCAGGCACAGCTGGGGGCCGGCGGAGCTCACGGGCGCGTCACTGCAACTCCCCCTGGCTTCTGCTCCGCGGCTGCTGGGCGAGCCCTCATCTGGGACTCTCCTCAGCTCTTACTGGAACAGTGGCGCGGCTGCCCCTCTGTTGGTCTTCCATGGTCTCTTGTGTTCTGGGGGCCTCTGGATGTCTGGAGTTTTGATCTCCTCCATACCCGCTTCACACCCTGGAGGACGGGGCTGTGGCCCCCCCACACTCCCTAGCAGATCATTACATGGAGAAACCTTTGGAATGCAAGCATGCTGATCCACACAGGTATGCACACATGGGTATTCACAGACGCGGACTAAAGCTTTCTTGGCTGCTGCCTCAAAGCACACTGTGCGCTGTCTATCTTGCGTGCTGCACAATATCGTTTATTATTTAGTAAATATTGATATCTATGACTAGCTAGTTTATTGTGATGGTGCTTTGTTTTCTCTATTATTATGTTACTCTTTGTTGTTTGCTGTCTCCTCTGTTTGTTTTTTTTGTTTGTTTGTTTTTTTTTCTCCATACAGGTGACCCAGGAGTTCTTTTTTTTTCTCTCTCTCTTCCCCCCCCTTCTCACCGTCTCTTCTCCCCTTTGGTTTTCTTTCTTTCTCTCATTCATTCCCCCTGTCCTATTTATTAAAAAAAAAAAAAAAAAAAAAAAAAAAAAATGACAAAGGATGAACTGAGGCTCTGCCATCACGTAATGTCGCATACTGCTGTTTCTGATGTCATTTAGAAAAAAAAATAAAAAAAATAAAAAATAAAAAATAAAATAACATCTGATTTTCAGTCCATTTCTTCAACAGCTTATCTCCCTCAATCTTCTTAACTGTGAATTCTTCTCCATCCCAATCCAAAATGACGACCAATTTACTTATAAACTGGCAGGACTCTCTCCCAGAAAGGTAAAAAACAAGTCCCAAGTTAACAGTTTTCAACCAAATGACAAAAACTGATATCAGAAGTCTCAAAAACACCAGCAGACAAAACACAAAGAATGATCACTGACTCTAAGTGAAAAGGAATGTGAAATGTGGTTGTGTCTGTATGAGTTGGCTGAACAGACTCTTAACTGTAAAAAGTAAGAGAAAAGTTTTCCGGTTAATGAAAAGATACCACACACGCAATATGGGCACACTGACTCATATTGTGAAATGAAGGAATTTCCAAAGTTCCACTTTTGGTCAAAATCAGACAAAACAAACTCCGGATGGTAAAATACATCCCCTCTGACCAACAGAGTAAAAAGTTAAATATAACACCTCTGACGAAATTTAAGGCTGCCAAACGGGCCGTTGGTGAGTTTCCTTTGATTAATATGTATATATACATGAACAGTTCTGAAGGGTTATAGCATGCCTTCTCATGAAGGTGACTCATATTCATACCTGCCGCTTTCACTTCCCAGTCGGCGTTTGAACCTTTTCAGACTCACTCATAGTGCAAAGTGTCAGAATACCCCAATGGCTCCATTTTTCATTTTCCTTGACTGGAGACTTTGCACCCTCTTAAACCTGTGTGTGTGTGAGCTGTCACGCCACAAGTGAGGTCGCCCTCACCTAAGAACCGCCAGACCACCAAAAGTGCCCTTGACTGAAAAATGCTATGCCCTGTACTGAAACCACCGGGGGAATGTCAAGTCCAGACCGATTTTCTGGAGGAGTCTTCCCCTGCCACCATGGCAGGTGGCTTCACATCTGGAAGCTCCAGCTGCAGGAGAACGTGGATCCGGAAAAACAGATGTATGAATGCTGCGTGGCTTGTGGAAGTCCTCATTATCCACATCTTTCTAGAGGAGCCTGCCTATTGAGGCCATTAATCCTTGGCTGTTTCAGGGGTCATGTGTCACTTCTGGTCCATCACTCCCTCGTCTTCCACGCCATCTCACCCATACACACACTACGTCTGACAGGCACAGAGAGAGACAGGCTTGTTGTGATGGGTCTGAGCTGGCCAAGCGTGAGGAGCCGATAGGATGTTTTCATCACTGGGAGAGGTACACTGACAACAGACAGAGTGGTAACCTCAACAGGTCAGTCAAACTCATCTGCTATACCCACAGCTCCTCTTCAAATAGTCGCTGAAAATGTTACAAAACCCGAAGAGATTTTCTGAATGCTCACAGCAGATTTTCAACACATACATACAGTACCTGGCAAGCAGCACGGTTTTAATCTCCAAGATGCAGACATCCAAGAAAAAAAATCTAAATGTATTCCTCTTCTTTAACCTCACTAAAGCAAAGATGCTCTTCCAAACGTATTCCCATGGAAAAACGTGGGATTTTTAGGCTATCTGTAACAGTAAAGGTAAACAGCGGTTCAAACGAGAGTGAAACATTTACTGCGGGATAACAAAAGATTCATCAAAGTGTCAACAAATCATGTGGGAGTGAAAAACTAAAGCTGTCACGAAGAGTGGATGCAGGTGGAATATAAGCAAGAGAAATATGAAAATATGTCATCCTTCGTCCAAAATGCTTTCATGAAACTTAGACTTGTTTGAAGCATTTTGCAGTTATGAAGAATCATAGTTTACACAAAGCAATATAGAACATCATAATTAGAAATTATTTTAGTAAGCCTCTAAAAAGGTACGGCTGAGTTCATTATAAGGTCTGTTAGACAACAGAAATGCATTATGTACTAAAGATTATAATCAATGCTTCACTAAAGTTGAACTCCACACACGATAAGCAGTATCATTTGCTGTCCAGCTGCCTTAGTCCCTACTGCAGTCAGCTAGCTAGACTCTAATGAGCTGAATAAACTGGACACACCTTCATAGACTTATTCAGTTTGCATTTTCTTGACTAACAGGAACTATAAAGTGATATAAAATAATATTCAGACAGCTTGATAATGCAGCATCATCACTTTTGTATGCCTTTATTTCCTTAAATCCTGTTTCAGTGTCTTTGTTTTATCTCTGGGAATATATTTTTAGCTAATCCAGGCAAAGGACTAGCGAGCTTATGCCACAGCGAGGCATCTGTCATCCGTCCATCCGTCCACAGGTCACAATAATTGCCACACCTCCGACAGTATTAGTCACCTGAATTGTGCTCAAGGTCAAAGTCATATTTAGCGTTTTACAGGCAGTTTAATAATCGCAAGAAATGCTGCTTCTCCCTGGAGTATTAGTCAGATTTTAGTCAAACTTTCATCCAATGACTATTTAAAGCATCTTCACTGTGCAGAAGTTCAAGGTCATATTTGTCACTCTCATGGAATTTTATTCCTCATCATTTTGTGCAATACAGTCAGACAGTGACGAAACCCATCACTTTCATTGTGTACTTCACATATTAGAATAACCTGTGAGTTGTGATGGATCATGGGCCAAGTAAGCTACTACGTCACTGCTGTAATGCTTGATCTGACAAAGAGTCTCTTTCCACAAAAGCTCCATGTCCGTCACTTCAGGTGGCTGGGGAAAGCTATCATTAATACCAGGGAAAACAAAAGCAGTAACCTTGTTGCATGTTAGTTGCACAGTGAAACCTCTGGTCTCCCAGAAGGTTTCATAGCTGGGGGTAGACAGACCCTGCTCTTTTAAATTTTAATGATGTCATTATTCTATATCTATTGCAATATGCATTTGACTTTGTCCTAAAATAAAGTTAAACTTGTTTATCTTGTCTAAGTACTATACCAGCTCTACAGTATAATACCAGAACAACTGCAATTTCTTTATTTGAAAGATAGAGAACTACAACAAAATCAAATCTGCTAAAGTTTAAGTCTTATTTAAAAAATTACAAGGAATTTTAAGCCCACCCACAGCTGAGATACACACACAAGCTACACACGTAATGATTAACATCTTGAGGCTAACATCACTTTGTTAATTAAACCATTTTACTACCAAAATAGAAAACCCCCTGAGGTACTATAGAAAATCGTGTTTTTCATTTTTAAACAGTTGCGCATCAGTTTTGTAGTAGAAACAATCCGTCTGGGGACTTTAGATGGAACGTGGATGAGTGAACCAGCTGTCCTTTCTGCCTCTTAAGCCCAATGTGGAAGTGCACAAGCACACATCTACCTCTCATGTGTCTTTCTGCTCCCCTGATCTCTCACTTGGTTAATGTGTCTGCTTGCAGAGAACAGAGTAATCTTACTTCGGTGTCAAAACGCAGCACATCCACTCTTATCCACCTCCACTCCCAAGTGTACAAGCTCCTGTCTTGGGAAACATGATATCACGTCAAAACAGTGGAGAAACAGAAATAAGTTATAGGCTGAAAGAGCCTGGGATCCCTTGAAAGTGCTCAGTGTCACAAAAAAAGGATGACAGTCCTCTGCTTTCATTTACAATACAACAGGCAGCTGGTCTTGGCCCGTGAAACTCAAGATAATTGGTTTTGCTTGCAGAGGCTGAATCATTCTTCCATCCAATTTTTCACCACAACTGTGGCTTAATACTCCATGTTGCAAACACATGAGGTGTTTTAACAGACGGGAAGTATTATCTCACAGGCTCCTAGTTTTGGCTGTGCACCACACCATGCACTGAGCTGCACGTAGTCAATGAGTGAAATCTTACACTGACCTCCTGCTGTCATTACTACAGCAGGCATAAATCTGTTCTGAAGTTATAATTTCACTTTTCATATGAGGAAGGAAAAACATTTGTGTACTTTAAAGAATCGTAGAATCTTATATTTGTGGAAGCAGGATATAAAATTCAGGCTGCTTTAATATCTAAGAGCAGACATTTCTAACAGACACCCTGCTAATGTGTTTCCCATCTAGTCCTAAGCCATGGCTTAAGACGGGATGGTCCTGCTCGCTTTCACAAAAAATACCTCACGTGCTGAGTGAGCTGTTACATTATGATGTAATTCGCTTTTATAAGCTGGAGGGGCTTTAAAAATCGTAAAACGTCCATACACTGAAAATACATCATAATAAAGGAATAAAAACTAACCTTGTTTGCTGCTGGAGATCTAGTGTCAAAAGTTTTACAGATGTTGAGCGCCAAGTTGAGCATTGAGCAGGTGCCCATATGCCGCAGGGCTCAATGCAGTGGACCTGGTTCAACCCCAAAGTAAGATTTTCCAGTGCTTGTCTTTCCCCACTTTCTCTCCTGTTTTCCTGACTTCCCCTCACTGCAGTGTCTAATAAAGGCAAAAAGCCCCCCGAAAAGTTTTACTGATGTCTTCTTTTAACTAAACCATCCAAGACGTTTGTCATTCTCGGCACTAATTACCAGATTTGTCTGTCCTCCAAAATATCTTAACCTCTGGTTCCAAAAAACCAACATGGTGGCAGCTACAAGGTAACACTGAAGATTCAAAATTAGAAAAAAATGTTAATGTCCATCTTTCATATTCATCTTATGGTGCTGACACCTTGTTCAGCTCTCTTAGATAGATCAGAGGTTTCAACAAGGCTGCACAAAGTTTGTAGCTGATGTGGAATTACCCAGTGTGTTGATCCCTTAAACTCCTTCATTAAAAAGCAATTTTAAATCAATAACATATATTGGCTTTAGAGCCTTTATTTTTTATGAAAAGTTGATTAACAAGTACCAATGTTACAAGGAGGTATAATACCAGCACTTGCAGCACTAGTGTTTCCTGTGCTTGTACGTGTCTTTCTTCTGCTTCAGCAAGTAAGGACACAACACTGCAACACTTGCACATATATGCTGTGGAAAAAACTCTGTCAGCACAACTCTTTGGTGTTAAGTTGTAACACATGTAATAAATGTATAAAACGTTCTGTTAGCTCATTGTGTAGATAATCCATAATTATATATTTTTAATGTGAGTCAGTTTTTAAAAAAAACATATGTGTTGTGTAGTAGTGAAAAAACAGCGCTTTGTGTCAATTTATTGTTTATCTGTTACTTAATTACTTTGTTATAGCATGAATGGCCAAGGTGAATGTCTTTATCAGCAAGAGAAGCTGTAACACGTTCGAAAATACAGTTAAAAGTCCCAAATTTATGCCCTTCTTCACATTTTCCAAAGCTGCCCAGTGGGCCAAATCGAAGTCTTTGATGGACCAGTCGGTCAACATGGTAACATCACTCGACATGACATAGCTTAAAATGACATAACAACAAAAACACACCAAAAAAATGCATAATTGAGGAAAATTAAAATGTGTAAAGAAGCTGTTATACTGCTAACCTTTATATATTCACAAAAAATAAGAAGCATTCGAATCTCACTTTGACTTACTGCCCCAGGTGTTACTTAACGCACCGACACCCATGCTTTTGAATAAACGTTAAACATTCTGGTTAGTTGTCATTTTACTTGCTCTCCATGTGTTTTGGAAGATTCTGCTCAGGAAATTCAGGCAGAACATTAATGCTGGTCATACATCAGCTGCTCGCTGCTGGATTATCGGAGAACATCCTAAGAAGCAGGCATTTGGTGCTTTTCCAACTCATGAACAAAGAGCGGCCTATCTCTCCCTCTGCTCGGGCAATGCACTTGTTAAACTCTGCTTGACGTTTGTCGTTTTTGGCTTCTTGTTGCCCATTATCGCACTGCAACCAAAAACTTTCACCTTGCCTTTTAAATGCCATTTCTCTCTATCTCTCTCTTTCTAATTTGCTGGTCACAGTTAGAAGGCAGCCAAGTGGGACTTGGTCAGTAATTGGAGTCTCTGCAGTGACTGCCTACAGCACAGCTCCAAACGATGCACTGGGGAGGCTTCCCAGGGAAAACTCAATAAGCTCTTCACACTTAAGTGTAGTCATCATTAGGATTTTTCCACTTTAGTGAACAGTACAAGACTTGTTGGCATCACCAACACGTAGGCAAAAGTAAGGAAGCGTTCGCATTGTTTGCTTTTGGGTGTATTTCTTTCATTGTTTCTCTATTTTAAAAGTGTCTTCATTCATTTCCTATTTCAGGGATTTGTCTTTTTAAAAGTGGGTCAAGGTTCTTTCAAGCCACAGCATTGTTTTTTCCCCAGTCTACAGTCATTTATACACATTTACATCAAACAGAGGAGGACAATCATTTGCAACCAAAAACACATTATTCCTGCCATTCTGTTTATTTCCACTTCCACTTCTTTGGCAATAACAGTGATGTGTTTAAAGTTTAACATCAACTGCATACTTGTCTGACATGCTCTGCTGCAGAGGGGTTACTGACTGAGCAGCACTTGAGTAATACAGGGCATTAAACGGTGATGCCCCTTTTCCACTTTAAGGATTATGTGCTTACTTCAGAGCCTACTGGGCAACAAAGTGGGACCATAAACAACGTGTTAATTGCAAAAGATGGATTCACTGCCAAGTCAGCAGTATGGCTGTGCTCCTGCTACTCCTCCACAGAGGTCTAACCCCCTCTGGCTGACACAGAAAACAGTCTGCAGGTTTTGTGTCAAGGAAAAAAGATGAAAGAGAATCGAATCCAAACTGCTTTTCAAACATTTATATTGTTCTGCCTCTAGAGATCTGTCAAAACTCTGGAAAGTGAGATCAGGTCTCGGCTCTGCAGAGAAAACTGATCCCGTCGGTGCAGGTAAAGCTCCCAGGACCGTAAGCGCACGGTAAATTTCAACCTTAAGATGCTGCTTCTGCAGCCCAGCATATATGGCATGACAACCAGACCACACCGTGCATCTCGGCTGGTTGTGATCATTTCCTGATTAGGAGCCCCCAGAATTCAGACCCCTCTCACACCTGGTAAGGCATGCTGAGAGTGTGATGTATTGGTGAGTGATGAAACACAGAGGCTCCGTGACCCCACAACAAACAGTGCTGCCGCCCCCTCAGGAGGACTGAATGCATTACCTTCAAAACCTTCAGCCTTGGAAAGATGTCAACACAATGTAGCAGAACGGCAGAGAGTGTTGCACATTGCTAGATTAAGTCTTATTTGCTTTTCCAGTGCTGACAGTTTCATGTTTGTTATTAAGCAAAGGATGTTGGATGTAACACTGAGGAAAACAGAACTGAGCTGCTGGAATTCAAGACGCTTTCACTGCCTGACAAACACAACTCCCCATCTACAGTCGCTGGCTGCCGAAGGGCCCGTTTTACCTAATTAAAGCAAGAAGAGTGATGACTCGGTTTATCCTCAATGAGTTATCATATTCTGGACGTTTCACTATTGCATGACTCAGCTCTCCATGTTTTCCTCTAGATAGCGAGCTTGTGGCTCAGGCTTCCTGATGCGACAGATCCTGGCATGTTAACTATGGCGTCACCGCCACCCCCACCCCACATCATCAAGACACCAGGAAGCACAACTTATGAAACAGCCATGATGATGCAACACTGGGAGCAACGCTGCCTTTAAGAGTATAAACAAAACATTTGGCTGTGTGTAACTCCCCTCAGCTGAAGATTTAGAGACTGAATCTTAAGCTTTGCAGGAAGTGGTGGGCGATTGTTCAGATTTTTGAGGTGTAAAAGGAATGCTGCCTGTACAACATGTCTATAATTCACTGACTGCTCAAGCGCTGCTCTTAGTCTACATAATGTTTAATGAGCTGGGGTGTATTTAAACAAGAGGGTCAACCCAATCAGATTAATGCTAGCCGCTGATGTAGCATTGAACCGCAAAACCTGACATTAATCCTGAGGGTAATGTGGCCCTTCCTGTGGCTAATGAAATCTGAAGCTTTTAAATGGCTGCACCTAATGAAACTCTCTGACAGTTTTTGAATTAAGCAACCATGACTGCTGGGACTGGACTAAATAGCACACAGATGGCCCACACCAAAGTTCTGTCCACCCACCCCCATCATTGTTTGCCCTTGGGCTGTAGCATGTGATGCCATACCTGCTTGAGCACTAAAGAAGCCAAGGATTTGAAATGAGCAGGGAAACTTCGGCGCAGATTTCTACCAGCAGTGATGGATGCGAGTTTAAATTGAACTGTTGTTTATGGATAAGTTTTAGGAAGCTTTTTCAGTGGTCACCGAATTAGACTGTGTTATACTTCACGAACAAGCATGCGCATGCACATGTTCAGTGTATTTTCCTTCTTGTGTAAACACATTTTGAACTGTTTACGTGCCAGATTTTTGTCAGATTTTAAGCCAACATGTTAGGTGCTCTAACACTTCAGCTGCAGCTATATTTTAGCCGCTGACAGGTAACATCAATGTCTGACAAATGTGCAAAGTCCTCATGAAGAGGCTGAGGTGATGGTGTCACACTTTCAAGTGTTGGTAGTCAGAACATCCTGGTTCAGGCCCCATTGGGAGTTTTGTGTTTTGCACTTACATACTATATGCTCATTTTTTAGTGTCTATTGGGTTCAGGTGCTGCTTAAAACTAGGTTAAGGTTAGGGTCACACAACAGTAACCCTGCTCACTGACGAATGATGTGTTAGAAGTCACAGTTCACTCTGCTTTACAACACGCACATAGTTCTTGTGTAAATTAGCCATCCTAGTGGCTTTAACAAATTGGTATTGTGGTTCGAGACCTTTGGTAATTTTGTATTTTGCAGTTTATTTTTGCTTTTTTTCTCACTTGCTCACTTTTAAATCCTTGCAGATAAGGGAGCAGCTGAAAACCTGCTTTCGCTTACTGATTAGGTTTAGGTACAAAAATTACATGATTAGGTTAATGAAAACATCATGGTTTAGGTTAACATATATCCCTTCATAAGAGTTATAATACAGTTATAATCATAATACAGTTTAAAAATAATGAGTTGGGAGCAACAGTTCAATCGCACGAATTAAATAAGCCATCCTATTGGCTACGACTGAGTGAAGTCATATACACCTGTTACACCCACTGGTGCAACTCCCGGCAACAAAGTGTTTCAGATTTTGACAAAAGTGTTCTCAAAGTGCAAGTGTTTCCATGAGGTGAGTGGGAACATTTCTCCAAGTGGGGAAGATGGCCCCAAGACAGGCATCTACTGTCTGGAACTGTTGTCCATCCATCCCCAAAGGTATTCATTTGGATTTAGATCAGGGGAACACGCAGGATGGTGCAAAAGAGTGATGTTATTGTCCTGGAAGAAGTCCCTTGTCCTGTGGCCATTGTGTACTGTAGCGTTGTCCTGTTGAAAAACCCAGCCGTTACCACACAGACGAGGGTGATGCAACAGTCATGCAACATCTGGACATAGCCAGCAGCCGTTAAATGCCCCTGCACCTCCTGAACCATCAGGACCATCAAGGTTCAATTTTTTCTCATCGGAGATTTAAACTTTCTTCTACCTTTCAATGTCCCATGTTTGGTGCTCTCTTGCAAAGTCCAAACGGAAAGTTCAGTGGCATTCAAGGACACGAGACGTTTGAAGACGTTCTTTGTTTTTGAAGCCCTTCGGTCTGAGATGTCTTCTGATGGTTATGGGGCTGCAGTCAGCACCAGTAACGTCCTTAATTTGGGTCAGGGATTATCCAGTGTCTTGACAGACACCCAAATGGACCCTTAGTGCTGGTGAAATTTTGGGGGGTCTTCCACTTGACTCTTTTGTTCCATAACCCTCAGGATCATTTAAGAAATGACTGTCTTACTGCGTCCCACCTCAGCAGTGATGGCACGTTGCGAGAGACCCTGCTCGTGCAGTTCCACAACCCGACCACATTCAATAAGGGAACGTTTTTTTGCCTTTGCCATCAAAACGACATGACAGTGTGACTACCTGACAGAAAATGACACCGAATCCACATTTTGCACAGATTTAGCCTTTAAAAGGCATGTGGCCCTAAACTTTTGATCAGGTGTAAAACAACCTGTTTCAGTTTAAGCATCGTTTTCAATAAATTGCATGCTCAAAATTTCTTCTTGTTGCATGTTAAAGCTCTACTTGGAACCTTGTTAAGATCCAAACATGCAAAATATGATTTTTTTGCCATTTTTCAAGTGGCCTTAAACTTTTGATCAGGACTGTATGACCCAAGTGCTTTGTCTCCTCCTCAGCTGTCCATGTCCATGTCTGTTTCCTCTTTTTTGCTTCCCTATAGTGAAACACTGGATTGCACTATTTGCACATGCATCCCTTTTCAATCTGAGGACATGGCCGATCGATCTCCATCTCAGCCTGATGACCACGGTCTTCATGTCATTACACTGATGGTGAAGGTCACTGTTGGTGATTTTCTTTGGCCAAAAGATGCCGGATTTTTCTCAGGCATGATTTGCAGAAAGATGACAACCTGTCAGCCATGCACTTGGCCATGTGCCAGCATACTGATCCGCACAGAAGAGTCGACAGGAAACAGCTCCTGTAGAGTTTCAGTTTGGTGCTGAGATTGTACTGGGATGATTTCCAGATGCCTTTCATCAATCTCATCCCCCCCCCCAGGCTTTGCACCTTCTGTTCTTGTTAGTGACTTTAACTAAACAGTCTTAATTGAAGCCCAGAAAATGAGAATGACTAAGATTTGTTCTGCTTACTTTCTAACCTGTTTCTTCTTTTTAACATTTTTACCTTTTTGGTAACTGGTGAAGAGCATAGTATCTTAAAACTATAGCCAGGACCATACACTCCTCTAAACCTATTGTGATTTTGTGGTATTTCTCAAGCTGCTTCTGAGCACATTTTTGGATCTGGTGGGCTGTTTCAACCTTCAGGGGGAGGGCTGGTGCCATTGGGGAGTCAAATTGACTTGAAATAATGTTCAGGTGGACGTGAATGTCAAGCAGAACATTACATTGTTTAAAATGACACGTTTTTCACTTCACCTGTCAGTAGATTTAATGTTGTAATTGATTGGTGAATAAAAATAACTTATTCGCCAACAGTAAACTGCAGGACTGACGGATCCTATTTCATGTTTCTGTTGTCAGCAAGCCTTCTTTATATGAATGTCTGTATTTCACTGTCCAAGTTATACAGCAAGAAAAATATACATGTAATTTATCTCCTGCAGTTTTGCAGTTTTTCTCCACACAGGTGTTTGGATGTTTTCCCCAAAATGTCAAATCTTTACTTACTAACCCTGTAAGGGAATATCAGATTTATAACTTGATTTCCAGTAATGACATTACCCAAGATGAAGTGATAAAACTCTTGAAATAATAAGGGTTTAATACATGAAAGATGATACTGTAGTAATTTTTTACTACCACTATACATTTCTGCAATCAAATTATTGTTCTGCATTGTCTTTAGTCGCGATGCCAAGCCATCTGCCATTTTTAACAGACATTAAATCCAGCCATGCTTGTCTATGGATAGTTGAGCTTGTCACAGCTGGACCTAAACATGAAATCTGAAACCACATAATTGGCTATTTGATTGCTCCAAATATGTGGTGCATGCAATCTTCCAAAACCAAATAAACCAATTAATTTACAAACTGCCAACCACAAAGAAATCGGTCTCTCTCTGACTTTTTCTGAAGCAGTGCCATGGTGAATAAACAGCTGCATGAAACAGCTCAGACTCATTTCTTTCATGTGCAGCAAACAAACCATTCCAGCAACCCACAGAGGCACAATGCAACTGCTGCCAGGGGAGGCAGAGTGTGAAAATGACTTTATATGGCTTGAAAACGCGCCACAAAACCATAAAATTGAGCTTTGAGTGATATCGGACGAGGATGTTTTTCCCAAAATCTTGAAAAGAGGCCTTTTATTCCTCTGCCCAGAGCTGTTTTCCTTTAAGGCAAATCTTTGCTGTTTAGAAAGAATCTCAAAGCTATAGATATCCCCCATTGGGGGTAAAACCACACATCCCCAAAATGTTGACTTTTCATGCACGGTTTCACAAACCTCTCAAAAGTTGAAAATGTGATTTTCAAACAACAGCAGCATCAATTTCATTGCACTGTATGCTTTGAAGTGTCACTAAACAAGGAGCATTCCAGGCTTATCTGAGCAGAGGAGCCTCCCACATCGAGTTCAGGCTCAATGTCCAGATAATGAGTGAGCCTGACTGCTCATTTGATCACAAACATATCAGGACAAGTGGGGCAAAATGCTTCAGCAGCCAACTCTCATTTAAACCAGCTGGAGGGGTGATCAGAGAGGGGAATGTGCTGCCATATTGGACACCTCAACCCACCAAGCATCATCCACTGTTTTCCCATGGTAACTGAGTCACCTCACCACCTCCTCTGATTTTTCAGGCAGAAATATCGGAGAGCAGTTGGTGCTGAAATGCAAACATGCAAAGAGCCGAAGCGGCCTGAAGCCACAAAACAGTACTCTAAAAGAAATAAGTTACAGAATGAGGGCAAACACTGGGAGATCATATTGCAATTTTTCCAATCTCTTCAGGACCTTTTGGCTTTGATTTACTTTTGACAAGAGAAATATTGACACAACATGCACTGGAATAAGCAAATCTGAGTATTTACTGAGTGCTACATGGTTCCAAACACCAGAATTTTTTTGAATGAATGTTTAAACATATTGTCTAAAGGTTGACTAAAGAGGCTTGTGGTGTACCTTAAGTTACACTATACTGGTTGGATGGCATCTGTTTAGCTTGAGAATTCACAGCAACAACCACAGGAAATCCTACTGTTTGTGTGTTACGTTTCCAGTGACCCTGCAAAGCTTAAATATAACTTCTTACCTAAATCCAACAGATTGATTTCAGATAACCTTTTGCCTTGGCTAAATAGCTTGTGCAACTGCTAGCATAGACAAACATACACTACTGTTTAAAAGTCTGGAGCCACCTTTCATTTTGCTAGATTTTGCTAGGGAAATGTGAAATGGGTGCAGCAACGTATTGAAACATGTGTAAACATAATAAGGCAAATACAGAGTTTGTGCAGTTGTAACAAGCTTGAAAGTCAATATTTGATATTTTCAACTGCCTTAAGTCTCTTAGGTAAAGCTTTCTTTAAGTAGTCTTCAGAAATAGTTCTTCAGGGAGCTTGAAGGACATTTAAAGCTCGTCTTTGGATGTCTATAGGTATGTGTATATCTATCTATCTATCTATCTATCTATCTATCTATCTATCTATCTATCTATCTATCTATCTATCTATCTATCTATCTATCTATCTATCTATCTATCTATCTATCTATCTATCTAGATAGATAGATAGATAGATAGATAGATAGATAGATAGATAGATAGATAGATAGATAGATAGATAGACATGTATATCCTAGATTCTCTACATTGTGAAACTAGGAACTGAACAACTG
The DNA here is from genome assembly GCF_057381845.1 of Rhamphochromis longiceps. Lineage (NCBI taxonomy): Eukaryota > Metazoa > Chordata > Actinopteri > Cichliformes > Cichlidae > Rhamphochromis > Rhamphochromis longiceps. The sequence goes on from NC_140558.1 coordinate 39,415,713, forward strand.
TGAATGTGTGTGAATGTGTGTGTGAATGGGTGGATGACTGGATATGTAAAGCGCTTTGGGGTCCTTAGGGACTAGTAAAGCGCTATATAAATACAGGCCATTTACAACTGTGGCTTTCTGTCCCCGTGCTGTTCAGTGCTATACCACCACACAATTAGCAATCAACAATCAGTTAACAGTTAGCACTTAGTTAAACAGCATTATAGCAGGCAGATGGCACTACATAAATTGACAAAAAGTTTAATCTATCACTATCAATAGACTTCAAAAACTACCATAAATCTAGTACATCTGCTCCAATTGAGCAGATGTGAGATCCAGAAGGGCCCGTCATTTGAAATAAAGCTACATGTGCTAAATGGTGAAGTCTGTTCTTCTCCAGAAAGATTGGCTACTGTGGATCAAGTTGAAAACACAAGAAATCACAGAGAGCAGGAGAGAGAACAACAGAAATGCAGTGCAGGTGGAAAGCCACCTGCAAAGTGTTTGCTAATATGGTCTTCAACTTTAATCTTATTTGAGGAAAAGGAGAAAGTCAAAGTGTGTGTTGAAGTACAACAAGATTGCTCAGGAAAAAAAACAAACTGTAAACAAAAATAAACAAGAAACTGATGTGCAAGTGGTCATAATGAGACTTCCAGGGAGCATCTGAAAAAGGCAGAAGCATTGAGCTTGAACCACGTTGCATCATTCAGCACAAAGTTTACAGCAATCACTAGTTCCTTGCACCATCAGTATAAAAGACACTCATTTGTCTCCACTGCCATCTTGGTGTTTTGGAATTGCTTGTGGGGAGAGAGGGGGTGGTGTGGACTGTGAAACTGAGGACACTACACACTCATTGGTTAATATCTTGTGACTGACAAGTTGTTAAAAACTTTTTTCTTATAATATTATCATATAATCCTCAAACTAAATGACTATGGGTTTGAAGTGCGGTACATGTCTACTGGTTCATCTGCAGCGTTGGCACTCTTCTGTAATGGTTTGACCGGTATGTTACTCATCTCTGGTAGCTGAAATCTGAAGCAAGAGAAACTGGTGCCAACTTATAATACAGCCAGATCCATGAGATACCAGTGTGGTCATCAGTGCCATCACATCAAAGAGCTGAATGACCGTCTTAGAAGCACAGACTGTGCTGAAGTTGTGTGCTTCTAATTTGGTGCACTAATTTCCTTTTAATGTAACTCTCAAATATGATTCAGCTACTTTGATGTCCTTAAAATCGTTGCATTTTCCAGTCTTTTCTCTATTCTCTAGTCAATTACATATCAACAACTTGATGCATTTAGGCATGAAGACATGGTCACGATGACCTGCTGAAGTTCAAACTTACAATCAGGATGAGGAAGATAGGAAAGGAAGAATTTAAGTGACAGTAGTATGGTTCTTGGTGCCAGATGGGTTGGCCCAAGCATCTACTGTGATTGATCTACTTTCCTGAAAAATCATATAGAGGTTTTACAGAAAATGATCTGAAAAAGATAAACTATTCAGTGAGTGGAAATTTTCAGGGAGAAGATATTGATACCAAAGGTTATAGAGAATGGTCAGATTGCTTAAAGCTGATAGGGAGGCAAAAGAAATGCCATCCATCCATCCATTTATTCATCTATCCATTCTCTTCTGCTAATTTAGGGTCTCTGGGAGGCCAGAATCTATGCAAGCTACCACAGAGCGAGAGGTGCTGTACAGCAGCGGTCCCCAACCTTTTTTGCACCATGGACCGGTTTATGTCCGACAATATTTTTGTGGACCGGCCTTTAAGGTGTCATGGATAAATACAACAAAATAAAACCAGTACCGGTACCAAAAAAAAAAGAAAATTTATTCATAACACACAAACAAAAGACCCAGGGAAACTGAGTTAATGATAAAAAATAACGATAAAAACCCTGAAAACCATAAATTTCACACCCAAGCCTCAACTCTCATGGCCTGGTACCAAACGACTCATAGACCGGTACCGGTCCGTGGCCCAGGGGTTGGGGACTGCTGCTGTACAGTACACCCATGGACAGGCTACCTATCTGGCACAGCGTGCAGCATGTCACGAAGCTCACATCAATTCAAACTGGTGTCTTGAACATGAAAATTATTTCACTGTATTCAAATAGGCTCCACAGTCTCCAGATCACAATCGAACAGAGCACAATTAGGATGTGATGTAACAGAAAATGTGCATCGTGGTTATGCGAAGAATCTGCAGCAAGTGTGTGGTGCTATCGTGTCAACATGGACCAAAAAAACTGTATTAAGGTCTAGCTCTAATGAAGTGGCCAGCAAGAGTAGACGTGATAAACACTAACACGCCTACAACCACTGTGTAAAATGTAGCCATTTGTATATTTCATTTTAGATTACTGTTTAAGATAAATCATGTACAAAAGTCACATGTGATGGTGAAAATATGCTAAATGTGTTGACATCACAGGGCTAAAACTCTGAGCTCTGGTGTGAATGATTCAAGCCATCCAGTCTCGATATGTTAGAGTGGTTGTGTGTGTACATGTGTTTTTGCGTGATGGTGTGGAGAGTTGATTCAGAGGCATTAGCCATTTGTTGTGCTTTGTCAGATCTGATGCCAAAAAAACAAAGTCTGCCAGTTAGTGAAACCGAATAGCGGGAACTATTCGATTGACCCCCGACATAAGCTGAGGAGTTATGAGTGAATAAGTAGAAACCTCTCTCTTTAATAGAGCACACGCCTGCTTTAAATTTATGGAGCTGTGTGCATTCATAGATAAAAATGATGTGAAATACAATTCCTAATACCAAAAGCCTAGTTGCTATGTAACTCAGGGAGGTCAGGCGTTCCCTGTGAAGAGACGCCGTTTCTTCAGAGACGTCCATTCATCAAGTGCTGCCACCGTGCCAAAAGTACAAAGCACAGCATATCTTTTGTTGACTCCATTTCCCTTTTTGTTTGTCTTTCCTGTCTCTTTTCTTCTTTTAAACTCTTTTCAGAGTCGTATTTAACTTCTTTATAATAGCCACAACACAGAGAAACGACCATATTTCTTTCCTTTTAAAGGCAGGAAGACTTTGTCAGCAGAGATGCATGAGCAACTGTTGTCCAATCAAATTTAGGATAAGGCCCATAAAAGCTGCGTCCTACTATTTGGCAGCTAATTAAACCAAAAACATTGAAAAAAATCATTTAAGGAATATATGCAAGCTTTCATTCATCTGTCAGGTGCTCTCCATCTGCATTTCATTGGGGTACATATAAAAGCCTGTTTAAGGGGAGTCTAAGCTCATGTTGAGAAATGCCCTTCATCTACCCCTCCTGAGGCAGGTGGGGACTGGGGTGGCTCACATAAAACAGAAACAAATTCAGCTCGGGACACTTGAAGTTTTAGTCTGCCATAAAACATAATGTGCCATTAATGAAGTTGCCTTTTCTTGCCCCCTTTTTCTTTTTTTGTTCATAACAATAGCAGCGAGGGAAACAGTCACCAGATCTGCTCATGCTTTAAAGTCTGCACAACCATGAATAATTTACTTTGATTGCACGTATCGGAAAAATAAAAAAGGAGTCTTTCTTTTTAAATGAAGGGTTGTTGCTTTTTTTTTTTTTTTTTTGTTGAAAAGAGCAAAGAGAATTCAGAATGGGGGAAGGTGACAAGACATCAAAGACAAGTCTTATACACGGATAAGAGACAAAAGACTTCAAAACACTGCCAGTTTCTAGGCTTTGCTCTTTATACCCCCATTTTTCTTCACTTCCACAAGTTGATAAGTTATTTTTCCTCCATTTATTTATAATTTAGGACACCTTTACTTAAATTAAGTATTGAAAAAAAGAAATCAATGCATTGGACATTTGAGCAGCTTATTCTCCTTCATTTATTACCATTATATATCAAACTATTGTACTAATGATATGAATTACTAAGCTTTGCATGAATCTGTTAAATATTCCCATACCATCACCCAGTAGTCTTCCTGTTTGAGTGTATAAAGATTAATGCAGCATCTTAATGCACAAAAGAACAACATCAAAAACCGGATACAGTCAAATATAAATGTGAATATTCCAGAGGTCACATCTGGATCTAAAAATATGAAACCAGAGCCAAAAACTGAAGGTCCTCTAATGACCACATGAGTCAGTCTCCATAGACGTACATGTTAAAATGTCCAGCACTTTTTATTTACACTTAGGTACAAAAAATTGATCTGCTTTCTGTGGCCGACCTCCATCTTGATTACGTCTGTATAGTGTGCAATGTTTGAGGTTTTTTCAGTTGCTTACATCTTAAATATTTGGGGCCTTTTTTACAGTCAGCTCTGTTACTTTTTACATTTGTGGTGTTTCGTTTCTACACAGAGCTCAGTACACAATTTTTCTCAGCAGTGCGCACACATTTTCATTGAGTTTCTCTCTCTCTATTGGAACTGTTCCATACCGCGTTAATGTCTCTCAAAATCTAGTGTTTAATGGGATTGTGTTAGTGTTTTAAATTAGTGAGTGAATTTGAATATTGACTTGGCAATAAAGTTGGCACGAGAAAAAAGAGAGCGATCTATGCATTTAAGCACAGTAAAAATATCCTCATTAACACAAGGATGGCTTCATTGGACGATACAGTGAATAATAAGTGAACTAACTGCATACTTCCTAATACATTCCTGCACCATTAGTCAATCATCCACACAACTTTCCACTGCAGCATTGCGTCCACTGCAGCGTTTAGAAAATCTGGTCCTTAAAGTTTGTTTTGTATTATTAGCAGCAGGGCTGCTTTGAATGTAACCCCCTTACCTGCAAATCACCTGAATAATTTGACTCAGTACTGCTTGTGTTGGTGCTTTTTAATGCAGTTCATTGTACTAACAGACTGTACACTCGCTTTCTGTGTTGGTGAGTAAAATTCTAGCATCTTATTTATAATGAGCAGGTGTTTCTATGTGATGCACGTAGCACACGGTCCATCAGTTCACCTTGCTATAAAAGGTTTATTAGCATTAACTGATGAGTTAGCGCTTCAACCTCCTGTCTAAATATTCGCTTCACAAGATCGTGGCTGGCATCATCTGTCATCATCTCCTACTGACAGTCGATTGTGTTCACTCACAAAACAAGATGGTCAGTTGCAGTTAAATCAGTAGTCAGGCTACAACTATCAAGTAATCATTTCTTCTGAGCTCCTCTCTATTTTTTGTCTAAGGCCTGCTTACTTCCTACCTATAGTATATATTTTATGACAGTGATCGATAGATACTCCATTGCATTTTATGTACCGCTTATATTTAATGTTTTGTCTCTACTTATTTATTTGAATTTCCATGAAATTTCCCAGTTGGATTAATAAAGCATCTCTCGATTCATCTATGCACTCATTAAGCATTAAGCTTTTCATTTAATGAACGCTCCCCGAAGAGAGAAAAACCTTATATATAGATATTACTAATGGGTAAAGACAAGAAACAGAGGGACAAGAGAGTTCACCACATAGAGATGGATGATAAAACAGCAAAGATTAAAAAAAAACATAAGTTTCACTTCAGCTCTTTATATTTTATAACTTCTCTATGTAAGTCTGAAGGAGAACATGTTTTTGACACTGCCCCCTGGTAATTGTACACAAAATTTAGACAACAGCGTGCAAAGCTGTGTGCATAGGCTCTATGTTGAAGCCAAACACAACCAGGCCAACAGTTAAGAGCTCAGGGATGTGCTAAATGCTCTGTTTTGAGGGGTTTTTCCCCCCTACTCTTGGATCACATATTTCAACACATATTTCATCTGTAAAGAGGTTCAGTGCAGTTTCTTTTGATTTTCAGGCAGCCTAAAAAGTAATGCCCTTATAACAACAGTTAGCTGCTATCAAAAGTGCACTTTTCTTACTCCTTAAAACATCCCATGACCTGCATCAAGGAAGAAGAAATACGTTTAGTGAAAGGTTCAATGAGCCAAGTTCCGACAAGAGTTGATCTTTAGCTCCGTCAATTCGCGGTACAGACTAAAGCTTTGTGAGCTTTCAAAGACACCTAATGTCTGTTTTCAGAGTCTGTCTTCTCCTCCCCAAGAACATTTCCTTATCGCTCATCTGTCAAGTCACATTTCTCTGTCTTGAGCGAGACCAAGCCGTGGCATGCTCCGTCCCTGACAGTTAAAGAAAAATAAAATAGAAGAAGAAAAAAAAACATCATCTATAAGAAACAAATCGGCCATTTCCAAACTGCATGCCACTGTTCAGACAGATCAAACTTCTGATAACTGCGACAATATTGCAGAGGAAGAGGGCAGTTACCCACTTTAGATTCAACACCCTCTCCATTTAGCATGTTTTGACTCAGTTTGATCCTCTGCTACAATGAAGGACGGGTGGATGATTGCTATATCTTCTGCGTACTGAGGAAAACAACACTGCTGAAGAATGGTGCACTCAGGAGCCAGAAGATTGGTATGCTGAAGATCATGGGAGCGTGTAAAAGTCTGGCGTACCGCCATCGAGTCCCCTTCTGTACAGCACATACCGGTGCACATCAACAGCAAAGACATACAGTAAAGTTACAGGTGAGGAGTCATACTTAAGAAAGTTTCTGTGCTGAAGAGGCATTCAGCAGAAGCAGGGAAACATCTGCCCCGAGGGTGATGTCAGACAGGCTGGTATCACCTGCCACCTGGAGAAAAAGCCTCAGGAGATTTTTATTGCTGATTAGCTGGGGGAGAGTGCAGACCATTCAAAAGACTTCCCTTGTTTGTTTTTATTTTTTTTAACCATATCTATGAGGAATCTGTGCCTGACAGGACCATGAGGGTGCAAAGCCTGTTTTGTACATGCTTTGAGTTCAATACTGCAAACCAGAGTGGCAAATCCACATATAATTTTCTCATGATTTGAAGAACCGCTCTGCGGCGTGAACAGATTTCTTTAAAAATAGACATTACGCAGGTGCAATATCACAGGATAAAAATCTGCCCTCCCAACCTGCAAATCCACAGAGATGGAAGTCAGCTGACAGGATTAATGTGATTAATAAAAGCGTCGGTGAAAAGTGCTCCCTGGGAATGAAAAGTTGCCTTTTTGTCTGCAGGCAGCTCAAGGGACTCACAACATATCCTTCTTAGATCTGTTGGCAACTTTAGTTGTAGACTGATGAGCCATATCACACTGATTATAGAGATGTCTGAAAGTCACGCAACGCTGCAGCATTAGATACAAGGGGATAACCTGCCTGGTCAACACACACAAAGAAGGAGCACAAGTGAAAACAATTTGGAATCTCCCGATGAAAAATGTCATCGTTTCTATTGTTTATTTTGATTATTTTGGATTTAAAAGTAGAAAAAGAGGAGGAAGATGAGAATTTAATTTGTATTTATATGATTACGTTTGTGTAAATTGCTTTATTCTCATGGGTTTCTGATTGTTCTCGTAAGTGTGCTTAGACTCTGACCAACATTAGAGGAGATAAACCTCAGCTGGTGTCCAAATTTAGAGATAAACAGACATGTCTGTTTGAATTTCTTCATAAAGAGACAGCCACTTGATGTTTCACTGTGTTATCTGCATGAAAAACATGAGTTAAGCAGATGCTACGTTTCATCGTTACCGCAGTTCTTTATAGTTGTTTAATGACTGCGAGGAACTCAATTTCTGCAAGTATGAAAATACAGAAAATGCGCATTTGTGCAGAAGAATGACGACCTGAGATTGGGGGGAAATTGCTGCCCTATCTTTCATGGGGCTTCAGTGAACCCTGAACATTTCTCAGTTAAATGTCAATGTGACAAATAAAGGCAGATAAGTTAATCCACCGAGCCTCTGATTCTTGACATTTCATGATACGGCGCGCAGGCTGCTTGAGGGAAGGATCACAAAACGAGCCAAACAGAGCTTAGACTCTTACAGCTCGCATCTCATCTTTGAAACATCGTAATGAAGATGTCACACTTTCTTCCCTCCACGCTGATTGCTCCCAAGAAGCCAATTAGCAAACCAAACCTGATCTCACATTGACATGACTGTGACGCTTGTTATGATGGGGGTTTGATTTGTTTTCCTTTTCAGTAAAGGTGCGCTGCATCTGATAAGATGCTCAAGAAATGGAAGCGGAAGTGTTCGGTTCACTTTATTCAATCATCAAAAAAAACAACAACAATGCAAACAAACATCCGCAAAATTCATTAGCATTTCAGATATCTGGGGGCTTTATTTAGCAGCGGATGGTAAACAGGAAACACATTAATTGTGAATACAGCGAATAATGCAGCAAATCTTCTCTGAGATCAGGCGACCAATTTAGCCACAGCTGAGAGGCCACCTGTTGATAGTTCCTGCGGCACACGCTGACTTATCTTTGAAAGATACCTTCTCCATCATCCATGGAACACTTATCTTAGGAATGTCTGTCTGTTATTAAAAACTCAGGAATCAGGAAAAGTCGTCAGCAGTGACCGAATCCAGCCATCCACAGCATTCCTTCAACAAAAGCTTCCTGTAAACAGCCAAGTGTTTCCCGTGTTGAGGCACATGTGGAAGCATTGCTGCCCTCAGACTGTTGTTGCCAGCGCCGTGCTGCCAGGACTCGCTCTATATCCCTGGACGTGAGGCGGCAATCCTCCACTGGCACACAGTCCACTGATACACTCTAAGGAAACACCATCTGTTACATTTTCATTACAGGCTTTGCTTCAAGCTAAGACAATTAAAGCTAATAGAGTGCAAATGTTTGAGCCCATGCTGCCAACTTTATAATGTCTCGCATATTCTTATTACTATCCAACCTGCGTTTTAATGACAAGTAAATCCACAGTCATGAATTATGATCACTAGCATCTGGACTCTCCACATTCTGGATATCTGCTTCGGTTTCAGCCTTGATACCTATGTTAGCTGTTAATTTGAAAGAACTCCGCAGGCGGTTATCCTACATAGATTTGAAATTATCCTCGAATGTTGTATTAAATCAAATTCTGAATTACTCCTAACTACTCCTAACTACTAAGTGGGCTGGTAATGGCGCTATAATCCCCAGTATCTCTCATTATGTACAATTGGAAAGAATTGCCCATTCTTTCTGTCAATGATCAGTGAGCACTTCTGAGAAAATGTGGTGAACAGATTCTTTAAAGGCACTTGGGCGAATTATCTTTCAGCTAAAAAAAGGACAGGCTTGGATAAGCATCTTTAGCCCCGGGGGCTCGGCCACCCCCCGAGGTGAGAGGATTGCTTCACATGAAGTGAAGGCTTCAAGTGCTGCATGTAAAAATGGAAGGTGCTCTTGTTGTTGGATCTCAAGTGGGTGGCACAGACATGTTGCCCTCTGGGACCCGGGGCCTCGGGAAGACAATAGCCAGGCTGTGCGAAGCGGGAGATGTGGAGTTAGGGTCACGGGGCCCCTTTTCTCAGGTCTACACCACCGAAGTGACTGTTTAGTGACAACACATAGAAAAGAAGTTGTGTGGAGGATTATGGTGGGTGAGGGGTTGTCTCTGTAAGTCGTGAGCAAAGCAGGTCCATCTATCACGTGCAAGTGCAGTCCTTTGGGGGCTTATTGGAAACTAACACCACATAAACAATATTTTACATAAAAAAATCATGTTCAAGATTAAAAATTAGCTTCATTCACTAATAAGTATTTTATCATTTAAAGGCTGCAAATCTACTGAGCGTTTGATGGATCCTCCTTGTTTTGCGCAGTATAAAAGATTGTTATAGGGCGGAGTTCAGCATTACTGTAGCGTTGAAATATTCTGTATGTATAATATAATACACACAAAATTTATGGCCCTTCCTGAATGATTTTATTCCCAAGAGTCTATGGAGAACGTGTCGCCTTCAAGTTGCTCTATGGCTGAACGCGATAAGAAAAGTTCTAGTGCTTGCTTACAGTTCTCACAATTCAGGGCAAGAAATGCAACCTTTCCTGTTTATTGTCTGATAAACAGATGAAAAAAAATAAGTTGAGTTATTTTCTAGCCATGCAGGGCGTCGGCTCTCGTGCAGCTTTTGTTCGTAGAAAGAATATAATCTGTGTAACAAAATAAAACAAATGACTTCAGGGGTAGTGAAACAAATGCAAGAGATAGAATCAGGCAGAGTCTGATAAGTTTTTTCCTGCATTTACTCCAAAGTGTCACGGACGCTAACTTCAAACGGCACAGATGATTTAAGCCGTACCTTTGGCGAGACATGACTGCCAGGGCAAAGAATAGTATGAGGAAGAAAGAGCTATACAGCTGGCGGAGATACAAAAGCAGGAAAGCATGAACCTCATCTCACACCTTCCCTTCTTTCATCTACTTCCCCTTATAAGCTGGTATTTTGATTTGTGGATTCCTGGCAAGCAGCCCTTTTTGCAATTCAAAGACTTTTCAACAAGAGCATCTGTTTGGGTATTATCATAAACCTGCATGTGCCCCCCACCACACACCCTTCACCTCCCTGCTCCTCCCTCTCCTCCTTCCCTTTTCTCTCTCTCCTTCTCCTTCATCAGCCGTGTGCACTTGCATGTTTAAGGAAAAGGGGTGGAGATGGTGGGTGATGATGGGGCAAGGGGGGCTTTTCCGTGACCCACAGAGTCAATGATACATAAGCCACATGACCAACTAGTCTCCTTATCCAAGGCAAACAGGAGTGACACACACACACACAGACACACACAGAGGCACACTGACAGGCAGACCCGCAGGCTGACTTTCAGCGCATTCACAGCTCCGCTGAACTCACGTTGCCGTTTCTTTGACAGAAGAAAAGAAGAGATTCACGTTCACACACCTCCGTGGGAGAGCTCAGATGAAGACGCGCCTTCAGTCTTGGAGTGGCGCTGTCACACACTGATACACAAATACGTATTTAGACAAATACACAGGCACAGTCAGGGAGCCACCACACGCACGCACACGCATTCCCACAAACTGACACACTCACTTCTCTCACACACACACACACACACACACACACACACACACACACACACACACACACACACACACACACACACACACACACACACACAGGGAGCAAACAGTCTCTCTCTCTCTCTTGCTCGCTCAGCTGCTCTCCCTCTCTCTCTCACTCCCTCCCATCCACACACACACACCACTACAGTATATCAGTGAGTGACTAGCGGAGAGCCAGAGGGGAGTGCAGAAATGAATGTGAAGATCCTGACGCTGGTGATTGTGCTCTTGGTGTCTCTGCTGTGTTCTGCCAGTGCTGGTGAGTACAGGAGCGGCCAGTCTTGTCGCTGGTCGTCTCCCTTTGCTTTGTATTTCTCTCTCTGTGTGCCTTGGGCTTGTGCAGGCAGCTGTAGTTGATCAGTTACCCAGCATGGTTAGCCTTGTGTGGGCTCTGAAAGGCAGGAATAAATATCAGCACCTGGTTGTATACAGTACTGCACTGCAGTGGTTATACTGTCTGCTATTGTACTGCCATGGCTTTTAAGATAAAGTTGAATGTGGGTTCTAGCTTGGATTGATCGTTTTCCTCCCTGCCTCACCTTGATGTGTGCTTGTAAGAGATGAAATGTGAAGAGCTTTTTATTGATGGGCATTCATTTGTTGAGCTGCTGCTGAGTGATACATATCCTGGATGTATGGATGTTTGTGGCTGTTATGAAATATAAGATATGCATGGCACATGTTCTGTAAGGTGGAGTGGTTCATTTATTGCTTGATGTATTCCATCTGAACCAAGTCCTATATAATTATTAGAGCACCCTACATATATATATGCACGCGTACCTCCCGTGGTGATGATAATGAGGACTGTAATTGTTATACGCATCAATGAGGGGAACTCAGATCCCAGATGCGTGGATTGTCTCTGGAGGGGCTCGGGCTTGATGCCTTGTCACAGTAAAATTCCGTAAAGTGCTGTTGCGTCTCTGGAGCCATTGTTAAACAACATATCAGTTCTACTGTGGACCTCAAATGTCTGCAATTTGGAACAAAAACACTGACTTGGGACATTTAAACAGCAAGAGGGCATATCCACTCTGTTAGTTCATGGAAGTAAATTGATCCTGAGGGGTGCAGTTTAGACAATCTGCAGATTTGATGCAGGTAACATTATGGTGTGAAAAAACAACAGTTAGGCCTGTGTCAATGTCTAGACTATTCGTGGGTTTATCACCTACCCACCAAGTACAGCTGCTTAGAAAAACACATAGGCAGGTTGTGCTGATATTTAATACATATGTAAGATCCATATTGCTGGATATAGACCATTTATCATAACATTTAGCCTACTGGCATGCTATTTGGACTACATTATGAAGCATAAAGGCCTAAGCGTATTCACTGTAAGACTCCTTATGCTGCTAGGTCCTGTACAGACAGTGTTTTGAGATACTGTGTAGACTTTATGCTTTCAAGATGCTGTCCACTCCGTATCGATCCGTGGCCACAGCACTCACGGTTCCCATGCTTCCCAGCACATTCATTACAGCGACATGCTATTTTTGTCTGAGGCTCTCAGCACATGAGTAAAATGGGAAGCAATTATCTTGCATCATGGTCAGTGTCGTTTTTCACGCCCTGCGTGTGGCTAAGCATGTTCCACGCCTGAGAGCCCACCGTGCTACACCAGCGACAGGGAAAAGAAAGCTGCTGTGCCTCGGGCTTTCATGGCAGCTTATCCGTCTCAACGTTCAAGTCCTGCCGCCTATGCGCCTCTCTGTTCCCTGGCCGCTCCTGTAGTACCAGAGCTCCATTGACAGAGAGGAAGAGAGAGAAATGGAGCGAAGAGAGAGGAAGGGATGCAAGTGTGTTGCAGCGTTGATGGGTGTGGGGAGGGATGCTAGCTGGAGTGTGCCTGCGTAGCACAAGCCTCTGCTACAGTATGCGCTGTCGCGGGAAGGTGTCGGAAAAGGCTCTGCATGTAGGCAGTGGGTGTGAAGCCTTTCATCTTGAGACAAATGCTTTTCCAGTTCAGTGGGCTTTCGCTTTCTCAGGCATCTGTGCGTGTGTACATGTGTGTCAAAGAAAGAAGAGATACATAGAGAGTAAGACAGAGAAAGCATGTTTGTGTGTGTGTGTGTGTGTGTGTGTGTGTGTGTGTGTGTGTGTGTGTGTGTGTGTGTGTGTGTGTGTGTGTGTGTGTGTGTGTACTTGCAGGAAGCAGTGAATATAGATCTGGATCTGACTGATATAGGGTGGGGAAGTGTGAGCTTTGATGCCTTGATTGCATTTATGGGTGCAGATGCATATTAGCAAAAACTCCTCGCGCAACAGGCAATTCACCTAGACAACCTAAAGCTACTTCCAATATTCATCCAGCACACTAAAAGAGCTGCTGTGGCCTTCTCTATGCAATATTAGCATCCTTTAGCAGCGCACTTCAATTACCCATCCTTGAAAAGCACTCTGGCACAAGAGTAGGCTCCAGCTTTGGACATGTTGTATCCATAATTCATCCCGTGGCCGATCACTCTTCCTGCGTCTGAGGAACTTTAAAAACTGGGGTATAAACAGTGGTCAGTCTCGCGTCTGTCACAGCCTCTTAGAAAATATCAAAGCTTAATTTTTCCGTGCCATGGAAACACCCGGCCAATCTTCACCTGGGGTAAAAACAATAGCAGCTGGTTCAGACAAGCATATGCACATGCACACACAAACACACACACAGGTACAATTGTGCAGCCTGGGATGAACAGGTGAGGCTGTGGTGAGTGTGAGCGGGGCACGAGGACCAGATTAGAGCCATTATCTGGTAGAGAAATCGTCTGCTTAGGAAGGGGGCGATTTTATGAGAGCTGTCAGCAGTGCTATTATTCCATATTAAACTTTGATGTATTGTTGGGGCTGGCTGCTCAGCGCTACCAGCATGCATCTACATACTGTACTCTTTCCAGCCTCGCTCAGATGCTCAGCCAAGTGTTACGGGTCAAAAGACATGCAGCCACTCATTAAGTCACATAGAGGCATAAAAACTGGCTAGTTAGGTGTGATTATTTTGTTAAACAACATCTATAGATGTAAACCTACCGTGACCAGGAAGCTTTAAATCATAATCCCCCAGTTTTCTAAAGTAATGAAGGTGTTTGTGCCTGTGGATGTTATTACGGTGGAGAAAAGAAAAGCAGCTAAACTTTTCCAGATGTCCAGGGATAATATAATAATAGCGGGCAAACAGTTGTGTCAAAAGGGGAGCAGTGGAAAGGTTATTACAGGATTACAGAGAATCACAAAGCCTTTTTAAGGCACAGAAGCTTGTGAGGACCAGTTGGGTTTATATCGCATCCACAGGGTCAGATAAAATCTGTTTCATGAAGAACCTGGATTTCCTCTTGATGCAACCTAAGAATGAAATAGATCCAACGACCTGCAGCATCACTGTAGTTTCTCTTCTGCAAAGACAAACGCAGACATTGACTAATCTAAGCGGAGTTTGGAGTCTCAGTAAAGAGTGATTTGTTTTCCTCTTGTTGACTTCTCTGTTGGCTTAAATAGAAGCACCAGAACAATGTTTTTTATGATTATATATATATATATGCACTCTGGGTGACTTTGGGACATAGGATGAAAATAAATTTGTCAGCTGTCAGCTATTTTTCCATCCTACTTATACTGTATGGATGTGCTGATATATTGCACTGTATATCACGTTCTTTAGACTGTAATTATGGACAGCCAAGAGGGGTATTGCATCAGGAATTTCTGACAGAGACAATATTTCTTACTTGGTGAAAAAAACCCATCTATCCAATATAAACAGTAATACCATCAATTAAGTGTAAAAACAGTTTGCAGGTATCTGGATTTGCTTGTTAACAGCTACAAACCCATAGTTTATTATACATGAGGTTCTCACGTCTTCTGTGTTGACAATAAGCATAAATAAGGCGTTAAACCACTGTGGTCTGTATTTAACAGCCCATAGACAGCACTGCTTTACTGCATAGATTAAAATATGCTGTTATTTTAATCTGTTTGTTAATTAAACAATACTATTTTCATTCAATATCACCCAAACATGCTTGGGTTTATGATGTGAGCTTCAGTGTTCCTTGAAGTTTCTGTGAGAAGCACATAAAAAAAAACAACTTTCTGAGATCTGTGTAATATCACCCAACATGAGCTTTGATAATGGCATTCTGGCACTCACAAATAATTGCTCTGGAGTGGAAGTTGAGGAAGAGATTTAGTGAAAAATCACAACTCATTTGGTAGGGATATAAGGCTAACCTTTGGGTGAACACTCCCCAGAGAGGTCAGCTGTTGAAGACTTTGGCATATGTGACTGCTGTGCTGCTGTAATGTGATTCAGAACCCACTGAATGAATAAATCTACTCACTTAGATCTTCCCTTGAGAGTTAATCCAGTGAAGGGGGTAGAAAAGCAAAGGGAGGAGTTAAGGAACGTCCAAGAGACAGAAAAGAGAAGGATTGGCAGGAAGAGGTGTTATCTGGATTGTGAAGAGACAGCTACAGCTACACCTAAAATTTCAAAGTGGATGTTTCAGCCTGCAGTAATGGATAATAATTGCATTTCTCTTCTGTAAATAAGTCTTCTGTTAAGCTACATTTTCTTTCCTTTTCTTATTGGAGACCAGATCTCCTTTGAGTTTTGAGAGCACAGCCCTTTAGCTTCGGATAAGCGTTAGTTTAAGGGGCTCCTGTGTTAACCAGAGCTCATGTGATCACCAGACCCTATAATCAGGCTCGGGGCACTCCTTACAACTTAATTAGAGCCAGATATTTTCAAAATCTGCCCCTTTTTCCTCCAGTGTCCAATATTAAATTGACTTATGGCTCTCTTTTTGAACATTAAGTGCTACATTTATAGTGGTTATAGCAGCAGATCAGATTCCTGATCGCGATCTGAGTGGACATTTTTATTAACAGCCAGCCAGACCGCAGAATAAATACTGTGGTCTTTGGGAAAGCAGGTGCCTTAATTACTTTCATACTCGATTTGTAAAAAGCCAGAAAAGGAAAATATGACTTTTGTGTATTACTTTAAAGACATCATTTGTGGAAGAAGTACAAATTTAAGGACCAAACAGTTATGCAGAAACAGAATTTAATAAATACTGCTTAGAGCATTGTCGCCTCTAACATCAAATCTCTATGGATGGCATTTTGGATAGTGAGATTTCATATATGGCTAAAAGTGTTGCACAGCTGGCTGATGTTAGGCAGTTCTACCTCAGATGAGGGATTTCAGTGCTGTGAAGATGGCAGTGTGGATTGGGACTATGGAAGTGTAGCCGCACTTCTTAGATTTTGGGTTCATTTAGTGACTCCCCCACTGGGATCTGCTTAAACTCAAAGCCTCAGGCAACACGATGTGCATGTCTCACTTATACTCGGGGAATTATAGGATGTTGTGGTATACCTCATGTGGTTTCAGACTGTCATGTACCTTATGTTCTCGACTTAAATTAAGTGCTTGGAAATGGGAAATGTACAACCTCCACACAACTGGGTACCTTCAGTGACTGAGAACTCACTCATTTATGAAATCATGCATTATTCATCACAATTGCGCAGTCTTTGATCACAAATGTTATTTTCCCTGGGAGACTATTTCACACCTCCACATACATTTAAACACTGGTCAATGAAATGATCCGCCGCTGACTGAATACCATGGATAAGGGGCTGGCCCCTCACTGAGTGCCTCTGCCTCATTCATTGAGGAAGACAGCCCACTCTGCAGTACTCAGAGCCCCTGAACATGAACAGATGTTTTTGACAAAAAAAAGGAAAGAAAAATAATATATGGAATTCATAAACATGCATCCACATCAGGCAAACAGTTTATCCTAAGAGCGGACGGAAACCTCGCTGACGCGGAAGGCCAATAAACACAGAAGTTCAGCTCACCTGCAGCACTGTGCAGCTAAATCTGTCAGTAAAGTCTTTGCAATTTTATTTCTTTGCTAAATCTGTGTGAAGAAATTGCTTATTAAATTTCATTGCACTGCCTTTAACCAAATGTCATTTCTCTGCACGCCACACGCACAGTATATCATTTTTATAGGGGAGACACTTTGGATTATAGATATACAGAAGTGGAAAACATTAAAGCAGAAATGCAAGATTTACTCCTACAGATTATTTCTATATATAGGAATACCTTATTGTGAACTACTCTTTAGCATTAAGCTTCAGGTTTCTACACTATTCCTTGTAGTTTGGTTGACAAGTAACACTGTCTGATGCAATGTAGGTGCTATTTTCCTTTAATAGCTCTGAATATGCAATGGGGAAAGGCAGTGGTCTCCTTTGGCTTTAAAAGCTGCAGTGAACCCTTTGCAGCGATGTTTCTCTCCCTCTTTCTGTTTCTCTCTTTTTCCCACATCTCAAATGGGAACGCAGGTTCACAGCATGGGGGGTGATGACACAGGAGAGGGAAGGGCTGTGTTTCACATCTGATTAGTGTGCCCATGGAAACGGATGGTTGGAGGATCCCTTTGCCCTTGACGTGCAATCTCTAGAGATTAGGGCAACGGTTGGTATCCTTACCTACGTACTGTAGCTGCCATGCGCAGAGATTTACCCCCGCTGATGTTAGCGGAAACAGCAGCAGCAGCAGCAGCAAGCATCTCTCCTGTTCCTGCCCTCAGATGATTGGGCACACCTAGTGGAAAGTTGTAAAAGGAAATCTCCCCTTGTGTTTACTTTATGTTTTCTTTTCGGACTACTTAGTTCATGCAGCAGCTTCCAACCTGCAGTAACCTTGTAGCCACAAATTCACCTCTTCAGCTGTAGTGGGGGCTGTGAATAAACCAACATGCAGTCAAGTGGTGGGGAGAGGCAGTGGCTTCATTAGCTGGCTCAATGCTGCTGCTGCTGCTCCTGGCCCTTTGAACTCATAGTGCTCTGATCATAGCAGACCACCAGCCTCACACCTCATCATTTCATACGCTCTCTAATTCAGGAGTATATACAGCATCACACTTCACAGGCAGCTGACATACTCAAAGGCACACAAAAAAGCCAGAAACCAGAGAGCTGTACGGTTTGTTTTTAATCACTTCTGAACCTTTAGTTCAGAGTTTTGGGGGTAACTTTCAGAGTAAGCTGGACACAGGGTTAGGTTTGAAAGCTGCAGTAATAGGAGCAACTTTTCATGCACTTTTGTTTCCTCGGTGGAGTTTGTGTAGACAAAGCCAGCCTTTAGCTCAACCACAAGCCTAGTATTATCACAGTACAACAATGCTGCATATCAAACAGTCCCCGACAGAAATAAAAGAAAGTGCTCACGACCAAAACAACCCCCCCCTCCTCTCCTCCGAGAGGAACACTCCAAGTCCAGTGGCCCACAGAGGAGGTTAAAAACACCACAGACTCAGCCAGAGGGCTGATCTGGCATTCAGACTCAGTGCAGTGAAATTTGTAAATTGAGAACCTGGTCGGTTGACAATGTCATTCTTTTTGCTCCAAACTGAGCGCCTTTCATGGTGGCTGCCATGGTAACGTGGTCTGAAAGTCGGGAAGCAATTGGTACCAGTTTCTGCCAAAGCCCAGACTTACTGGTAGGAATGCAATATGCAGCGTTTCCGACACTAAATGCTGGATTGTACAGGATAAACGACAAGGGACGTCCTCCTTACTTAGGCACCATTCCATATGTGCAGGATGAATGTGTGGGGAGGCCGTCAGGCAGTGAGCAAATCCGCTGTGTGATGCTGTAGCAGAGCTGAGGCTTATTCTAGGTTAAAGAAAATGTTTGGCTTGTATCTGGCACAATTAGCACATTTCATCCTTAGCTTAATAACCCTGATCCCCTAATGTGCTTATGTAGTGGGAGCATCTCTGCCGATGACATGTCTGTGTCTGGCAGTGTGGGTTAGTATGTCTGTGGCAAAGGCGTGTCATAGAGGGATTCATTAGCTTAAGCGACTGCTCCTCTCCTTTTAGTGAATGAAGGAGGGAGGCACACGATGGAGACAGCAGGCCTCCAACGTCATGTAATAACCATGGCTACACACACCAGGGTATTTATTCTTCCTCTCTCCCACTAACGCAAATATTGTTTTGCTACCCGTAAGAATTACACAGTCCTATAATAAGCAACAACTATCTCCCTTACAGAAATAAATAATGATACCGTCCTCACATTATTGTGTATATGACAAACAAATACTATAATACTAGTCCCTGTTTCATTTGAGCCTAAATGAAAAAAATGTTGTTAAGCAGTGAGGAATACTTTTCTATTATTAATGTTTAAGTGAAGTTTATAAGACTTTTGTAATTGTGTAAAAGAGGACAAGAGCTTTAGTTCTGTGTCTCTCATTTAATCCAATAATGATGCAAACAGGCTTTTAACCCCGAGAGACACAAGAAATAAGACTAAGAGTCTCCAGCTGTGCTAGCTGCTCATTGAGGCTGTACTTTGAGCAAAATACTACTTGTAGCATCTAAACGATAACACTAACATTCAGGGATAATTAGCATATAATGTTTATCTTACTTTAACTAGTCATTATTGTAACATTTAACAGGATTAAAGTCTGTGTGGGTTCTCAGTCATCCAGGTCATAGTAATCTAAGGAGGTTGGAAAGAAAAGCAAACACATTTTCTAAGGTAACAGGATTTAAGCACTTTACATGAAGTACAACTGAGAATGATGGGAATGTAAATAATTTTGTGAAGGGGCTTACATGGAAAGTTAAAGACAACCTGTTAAGATTTCTTTCATTTCTATATTTCTATACACTTTGAGCATCCTTTGGGGAAAAATCTCAGGCTTCAGACTGACAGGTTTTTTTTCTGCTTCTGGCTCTGTATGATCTCAAGAAAAATAATATTCTTAATATGAGTATGTCAAGTGCACAGCTCTGCCCCACCCACCTGCTGTTTAAACCTTATGTTTGCGGGGGGCACCCAATCAGACGAAAGTTGCTATGAAGAGGAACTGGTGTCGAGGAGCTTGTTTCAGACGGCAGGGTTGAAATCGGTGATTAGTATGATAAAAATAAGGATTATTTTGAACTGTGAATCATGCAAAGCTGCTCTAGGAGAGTCCAAGAATAAAAATATAGAACTGAACATGACATAATATGTTCACTTTGAGGACTCATCCTCATATAGGATCAAACATTTCAACTTACAAATAATAAAAGTCTTGTGCAAAAATTGAGACCGGTACTTCTTGGTCATGTTGTGGTGTTTCAGTGATTGAATGCAAAAAAGCACTTTTGGGACAGCAGAAAGGATTAATCCTCGGGACGCCATGAATTTCTGTAAAATTGTTAATTATAATAGTTGCTGACATTACTTGATAATCCTGGACATTAATGAGGTTTTTGATGCCCAGAGAAAAATGCCTCTTCACATTCCCCATTCCCATTCTGCCAGCTATTTGTTTACAGCTTGATATACATCGGTACAGACTGCAGCGCACGAGGCACAGATGTGTCAGATGAGTGATGTAGGGACAGCGATAAAACAAAACACAGGAGAGATTAGATTTGAAAAGCCCAGCCAACCGTGAAAATGCATCTCTGAGATTGCACACAATTGATTCATAATCAGTGCGACTGTGAGCGATGAGGCACAACGAGTAAACAAACAAATAAGATTCAAGAGGACAGCAAATCAATTTGAGGTGACAAAGAAAATTAAACACAGCTACGATTACATTTTAGTAGCCATTCTTCACTGTGCCTGTTTACATTTGATGCAACAGTTTCTAATGAACACAGCCCCCCCCTGTATACTTGTTGCTGTAGACTCATGGGCTGGTTTAATCTCTTATGTCCTAGTGGCAGAAAAACCATTATGCTGTAGCTGCATTTACAAGAGCAGACATTTGTTATGTGGTCGTTTTGGCAGTCAATACACACAAATCAGCTTTACAACTATTAATAAGCAGCTCTGGCCCATTTGCTGTGCTGTGTTCCTGCACTGACACAGCACTGTGATATATAGGTTGCTCTTGCCAGCTATGAGGGCAGCTGATGAACTTGGCATTAAACCAGAGGACAGCTATTTCTCTTCTCTCTTCTGACTAGATGGACAAGTCCTGGAAGATGTATGTCTCTCCAGGCTCCGTTGATGGACTGCTGCAGAATCAACAGGGATAAGCTGCCAGTATTCGACTTTTCGCCTGGCTGTAATAAGACAGAGCACCAGCCATCACAAAAAAAAAACACAACATAACAGATATCACCTTAGGAGGTGGTGAAATTAGGGCTTGGAAATAGGGAGCAGCCCAGCTGCTATTCATCATTAGTCTTTTTCTCCTCCTCTACCCACCCTTACTCGTGGCCTTCTTAAGCAACAGCATCGACAATAAACAGTCATTCCTGAAAATCCTTCTTTATTGAACTTTAATTCGGAAATTACAAAGTGTGGAGATTTGAGGGCAAAACTGGGGCTCCAAGGTCATCCGAAGTAGAGATAAGAGGCTTCTTATTGTGAGACATATACTATCCTGCCGTTTTACTGTTGTGCCAGCTGGACATAAACACGTGAATGTCTCATGGGAAAAGATCAAATGTGATACCACAGAAGCTGGATCCAATTTCACAGCAGTAAGATAGCTGAGATATCTTTGTTTATGGAGATGAAATATGTGTTATCCAATGATAAACTTGCCATGGAAACAATCAAAGGATCTTCTGCAGAAGCAACAGATGCTGCAATAATCATTCTGCAGGTATTCCAGTGATCCTAGGCTAGCTGTTGATGTATGTTGTTTCTGTCACATTTCCATGCGTTGCCTACAAGCTGCAAGAGTTAATCTATACTTCCAGTGTTATCACTGAGGCCCAGCTTATTTTTAGCAGCTTTCATTGCACTTCTCCATCCCATAGGCACATTGTATGAGTTGAGATTTGTCAGGAGAATCACAAGTTGTTCTCCTTTCAAAACCCCAGTGCCGAGCAGTGGCTGACAGCTTGCCATGGTAGGAGACATCTAAATTGTCTCATTATGGACCTGGGTTATGACAGGCTGAGCCACCCGGAGAGGATGATGAGTTGTGTGAGCTGAGGTACAATTACTTTACCATCTTGCACTGCAGTGTGTGTAGGTCTGCACAGTGACTGACTCCATGTGTGCTTTGCAGCACTTGTTAAAGTAGTCCATCATTCAAAGATCAGCTGCAGTTGGGCTTTGAGCAGAACTGCAGGCACCACTGTGAGACATAAAAAGTCAGTATGTTTTAAGTGGACTGCCTGCTGCCCTCTCTAAAGCTGGAGATTGGAGGATTGCAACCCCCAATTTAATGTTTCTTTGTAACTCAGAAAATCATGTTCACTTCATAGAGCTATCGGGCAGGAGGACAGAAAATAGGCAGGGTTTTAAATGTTTAAATCCTGACAAAAACCATGCACCATTTACCCATTCCCAAAACCGTTGTCATGTCTTCCACCTCCAAATATGACCACCCAGCCACGTTTCAACTAACTCTGTCTCTAAAAAACTGTACAAACAAGTTCATTTCAAGCATGCTGAAGACTCCCTCCATTGTGATTCTGTGTGTTCTGTGTCCAAATGCCGAAGGTGTTTCAGAGGTGAATGAGGAGAAACAGGACCTCCCTATAAAACTTCTGTTAGCCTCAAAATCTTCTCAAACACAGAGAGTATTAACATTCAATCCCCTGGATTTGAGAGAAATGAACCGAATGCCTTCAGAATGAGTAAACGTTCCTCATTCACTGTGTCTGGAACAATAACAAAAGGATAATGCGCAGATTAGTGCTCCAAGGGGCAAAGATGTGCTTTAGATGCGGAAATATGCAACCAAGACTTTCCCTGCTGCCAATGAATTAGCCCACTGTTAGCGCACAAATATACTGTGTAATATGCTTGCCGGAGAAGATTAGCATGGAAATGCAACTTGAGATGTCTAGTGTTTCAGGGATATACATTAAAAACATTCAACAAGCTGTCTGGCTTAGTCACGCCATACACCATTATTTAAACCTGAAAGCTAGAAACCCTTCTCTATTTCCTCCTTTTCAGTGGAAGCTGGTCTTTTAAAATGTCTTCATAAAGCCACAGCTGAAGGTCATTAATTAATAAAGGCTGCAGAAAGACTGTTTTGAATGCTGCTCTTGAAGAAAGTTGCCCTCTATTCAACCACACTGATCTTAGCTATTAGAGAAACTTGAGGGTTTTAAATGCAGTTCTGGAGGCAGTCTTTAAAGTTTCAGACAGACAAAATCCTCGGGGTCACAGCTGTGCCGTCTTCATTTAATATCATGACTGTGCCGCAACCAAACCGATGGAAACAGTCTTAAGGAAGCAGGGAACTTAGCATCATCATGGCTTTTCTAAGCTCCTCAAGTGCTGTCCTCAGTGTATTTTCTGCTTTTACAAGCCTATGCAGTCAACTGGCTGACTTATCTTAAGCTGCGTCCTCACCCCAGCTCTTGTAAAGGCAGGGAAGGTCATTCTCTGGGGAATTCTAAAAATGGTGCCAGTCTCTCTGAGGAGGGGAGACGGGAATGTCATGACCTCATGTGAATAATGTCAATCAGCTTGTTTGATGAGAGACACCCAAAGAAAGGAGGAAGGTTGGCAGTTTGGATCTGAAGAAATCTTTTTCTTATGGGTAGATGAGGTTGCTGAACAAAGTATTTTACTAAAGCAAGAAAGGTTCACTCTAAAACCCCCAATCTGTCTTTGGGGCTTTAGCTTGAGATTACACCGTGGTATGGAGTTTATAAGGGATGGTTATTTTTGAGGCAGAGGAGGGATTTAATGAAAGAAACTATTGTGTTTGGTTAGAAGGACCTAGAGTTTTTCAAGTATGACCTTTACTACAGACTACAACTCACAATATCTTCCTCTTCTACTTCAATCTGAAACAAAATGTAAGTCAGCCTTTTCTGAGTCCTTCAATCTTTACAAGTCAGAAATCTCTAGAGTGCCCATGCAATCAGTGTGCAGCTCCATTTCAGTAACTTAATATTATATGAAATTAATGGTTGGTTGCACACATCCATTTGTTAGTTAAGATGAAAAATGCATCACTGTGTATGTAATACCTGTATTATTTGCTGGTATGACATTTAATCACTTTGACATGTCCAAAGCCCTTTGCTGCCTTTACTCAAATTTTACTGGATGAACAAACTGGGTGTGGTGTGAAAGATCACCCATGATAAATATTATGTTACACACAAAGATATGCAGCAAAATATTTTAAAGAAAAGATCTCTTGATCCCCAAAAAGAGGTTGGGAGTGGGGGGGGGGGGTCTCTGCTAGTTTGTAATAGGTTGAAAGGTCATAGAGACACTTAGGGTGGACCAAACCATTAAAAAATGGAGTTGGGGGATGAAGCGCTGGGGGGGTGGCTTAAGGGGATCAGGGCACACTTATTGAGAGATGACTGAAAACATCTGGGTTCACTCTCATACACACATTCACAGGCACTCTGTGAGACCCAACGCTGTTAAACCCATCCCCAAGAATGGATCAAACACTGCAACGAGATGCACCTCCACGAGTGTTGGTGCTTGTTTGTAATCTTGAGGGAGGGTGACAGAGACATGAGACATGAGGGTTTGAGGGTTTTTTTTGCTTCTGCCAGGGCCGTGTATCTGTTATGCTTTCCTTTGGACCACACTGAGTTGATGAACTACAACACTGGGTGGGCTTAGAGAAGGCCACACACACTCTCTCACACACTTATTTATGTCTATCTCTTCTTTCCTCATCTATTACCAATGTGATTCTTCTCTGCATCCGGTGACATATTTTCTTAGGCTCTGATGGACTTGGCAGATATCCTGAATGAAAAAACACTGTGAAAAACCATCATCAAGACAATTTTCAGGTGTTAAATTGGTCTTTTCTCTCTGTGTGTCTTCCAGGTCCCATGGCCTCCACGGTGCATGGCAGAGAGCTGCAAGATGCATCTATGGTGAGAAAAATGGTCCAGCAAAACTCTGCAAGGGGCGGTCAGACCCACAGACCAACCAGCTCGAAGAGAAGACGCCCACGGCCCCGTCTTTCCCACAAGGGGCCCATGCCGTTCTAGAGCAAGGTGAGTTTGTCTTTAACTGACCACTCACTAGGCTTTGTTGACGAAATGCTGCTACAAACCCATAGTAAAACAGTCGAATTTCAAGCAGTAAAAGTCTTCTACTCTCTATGGATATTTTGTGGAAAAAAACAATGTGCTAATCTCTGCTGTGTTTGCCCATTAGACCAATTTTCTGTCAAGTCAGAGCTCCACATTTCTCCAGAGAATATGAGCCAATACACCTCCTGATATATTAAATTCTAACTGCTGACTAGTGAGGAAACCCAACTTCACAGAGGAATTTCTAGGGGGAATGTTATTTTGAGTCCTGGAATACTTTGTTGGCAGAATCCCTTTGGATGTTTTGGATTGAATGGGAACTTAAACTCTTACAGGAATACTGAAAACTCTGTTAATGACAGCCAGACTGAGCTCCAACACAAGGATGTTATTGTTGGCAAGCAGATTATTAGACTTAGCCCACCAGCTTGCATGATTTCCTATTATGACTAAGGTGGTTTTTAAGTCTACCTCATTTATTTCCTCATACAGTAGAAAGATATACTTAGAAATCTTACCTTTGAGCCAATTCAGCTGGAACAAATCTTTACTGTCCACCTGGTTAAGTCAGTTAAAACACATTTTCCTCAAAAATAATACTCTGTAGAGCCGGGTTTGTGGGTGGCACCATTTTTCTTGGGAGGGGATGTTTAACTTGCTGTCAAATAAAACAAGGCTTTGTATGAAAAAGCTTTCATCCAAGATCTGAGATAACATTATACTTATCACTTTTTCACATTGATCAGAACCAAAACAAACTCTGCGTTTCAATAAAAACCAGATAAAGCTTCAATGGGAAACTAAAATATACCGCGGACATTTAAATAACATGATCAAATTTACAGAACATACAGATTTAAATTTACTGATGTCAGCATGTCACAGCCTCAGACGCCGTGAGAGGCAAGACACAATATCCCTGCAGGAGGTGTCGACTATACAACGCTGACCTGCAGAGGTCCACCATAAATTGAATCTGTAGTGAGAGGAGGCTGCAGCCAGAGTGCGTCAATGGATGGTTAATCAGTTTTAAGAAAAAAGGATCAAAGCTGCAGAAGTTTGGAAGCTCTTTTCTTTAAAGTAGCCATTTTTACAATCATAGGTGATTATTTTTCATTGTACTTTTCTAGATTTAGACTTCCTTTGAACTCATTCCAGAACTCTAAAGGTGAAAACAATGAGTAAGGACCAAGCCAGAGTAGTTTGCACTTGAAGGACAGCATGGGTCTTACAACTTCCCTCGGTCTGCCAATAAAATGTGAGAATCCTCTCTGAGTTGAGTGGTCAGAGCTTATGTTCAGTGCCAGAGTTTTAGCCAGATAATGAGGGGAGCTTCGGGAAGTTGTGAAGCTCTGTAAAAGTGAACGGCTCAGTGAGTCACAATGCCGTCTCCGCAAACACCACTTAAACCACAACAAGCTGAAGATTTCCTTTTTTTGTTCACTTCCCTCTCTGGCTCCCCTCATTCTCGCAGAGTTCATAGTTCGCCTCATTCATAGATTGCTCCCCACATACCATGCCAATCCACCCCCACAGTGGGAATCGGGCTCTCCATTAGCAGCATTTTAGTGATAGCACTACCAACCTTCACTGAGTAAATGATCCAAAGAAAATCAGAGCTCAAAGTCTGAAGTTCTTCAGTCCCAGTTTGTTCACAGCCTGACTGAAGGAATTAAGTCTTCACAAGACCTGATGTCTCACATCAGTCCGTCCAACAAGCAGCTTGAAAGGCTTTGCTCTTCCTCGTGTGTCCTGCTTTCTTCTTCAGTTTGTGCTGATGATGGGAAAACCACCTCTAGCAGCAGCTGGAGTTGCAGTTTGTTCGATCAAAGCTTGAGTTCAATGGATATATCCAGCTGAGGACAGGACTCTTACACATGCAGGCTGTCTATGGATTTGTCGTAACTGGCCTAAACTTCATTACCAGACTATTTATATCAAAGATTAAGAACAGTTATTGCCCTGGCATCATCCATCCTCCAGCTCTGAGCTATTTAGCAACATCACCCCATTTCAGTGTCAACAACAGCTCGTCTTTTATTATCTATGACACCAGAGGCAAAGCTGGATTTTCTCATCATTACACATTCCAGATGTGAACCACTCTGAGAAGAAAGAGAGCGACCTGGGTCATCTTCTTTGAGTAGGCTCAGATCAAACCATGCTATTACAACTCTTGGATCTAAGCCATGCCAGTGACAGTCTAAAAGACGACGGGATATTTTAGATTTAAAGCCAGAGGCAATTTGTGAAAACCCCTGGTGGCCTTGAGTGTGAGAAAGCTCAGTGAATGAATCTTTTAAAAGAGTTTCCCATCAAAACAATGTAAATCAGGTCTGCATCTTCTCCCATACACTCACTATGTGGTAGAGTATGACTTCAAAAGGGCTGCTGTACTGAGATCATACACCAAACGGGGCAACAACAACAAACAACAGTACAGCTCAGTGGTGATTAGATATACCATACATCAGGTCTCAAGGCATTGCATGACCTCAGAAAAATGCTATCACAAAACAAAAACAGGTTCTTATCAGTGAATGAACCTCGTTGTCCGAGCCTTCTGAAATGATCACAGACCAGGAAAAGATAAAAGATGCGGGAAGATCAAAGATTTCGTCATTGTCAAGAAGTGATCCAATGCCCCGAGCGCAGTATAACGTTGGGATTGTGTTTCACAGCAAGATACACAATTGTTTTTCTTACTCCCTGCTGCATCTTCCAGTCGAAGGCAGTGAAATCTGGTTGAAACATGTCTGGGACAGACTTATATTCTAGTTTATCAAGCGCAAGATAACACAAGGTATGACACATCGAAAATTTTAGAAACTAAAATGTCTTCACGTGAGTTGAGAAGTAGTAAGAAATCGAGTGTGATGACCTCTAACACTGCCAAAAACACACTTTTTAAACTCGGGAATATATCAATACATAAAAATATATACAGAAAGACTAAGATACAATTTTTATCATGAAGATACCTCTGTTTATATGGCACAAAGAGCTAAATTATCAACAACAAAGACTAACAAAATATTGGTACTAGCAACAGAAAACGATTAGGTTTGATGAATAGATGGATGGATTTAATGCCAAAATTACGGAGCCTATATTTTGCTAATAATAATACATTAGCAATACTGCATTTACAGAATAGTAAAACTGAAAATTAAAAATGATTTTAACAGTTAGCGCACACTGTTAACAGCATTGTTCATAGCATCGTTATCATAGAACATAAATACAAAATATTACAAATTTAAACCAGATGTCAAAGCATAGTTTCGTTAAATAAATCTATTAGACATATATGTTTTTATATGAGGAAATAGTAATTTAAATGACATTGTATATTTGTAAACCAGACTATAATAATATAAAAAATATTAAATTTTAGTCAATTATCAGTTTGGTCAAATCTCCCAACACAGCAAACATGTTGAGTCCTTGGTGCGTGTTTACTGAGACTGGAATGTAAACGTGGCGGAGAGACAACTGCCTCCACGAAGTGGTGTGATATCTTACCCCTGACAAACACCCTTAAAATGATCCTAATCAAAAGGCCTCAGAGTAAACTAACACTGAACTGAAAACGTCAAATAAGTGGAAAATGAAAGTAACCCTGGGTCGCAGTGAATTATCCCTTCAAAATAAAACAAAAACTAAAAAAGAAATTGGTTAATCACTCAATATTTTTTGTGCATTCATCTTCACTGGCTGCATAAACTGAGGCAAAATGTTACAATAGTCTTAAGTTAATGTCTGCATGACTGAATGGTTTTCAGGAAAAACAGACGGCAGGGGCTCATGAACTTTCTTTTCTGTGTCGTCTTCCTGTTTTGCAGGCACTGCTTTGAGCGCCCTCCCCCAGGTTCTGATTTCTATGCTCTTCCTTTGCCTTGGGGGGCCTTGCAATGAAGGGCCTACGCTTGCCCAGCCTGAAGAGTGATGTCCATAGCACCTGCTGGTTCTTCAAGCAACTCTGTCCACAAAAAAAATCAGGACAAGCCGCTCACCCTCAGCTCTAGGAGGAACTGGGGGCAGGGAAGGGTGGGGGGTGGGGGGTATTGAGCCCGAGCTATCAGACTCTATTTCTCTGTCTCTCTTTCTCTCTCTCTCTCTCCCTGACTACTTATCTATCTCTGTCTTCTCCCAAGTGTTTTTTTTTCTTTTCAATTTTCTTATTATTTGCTTAATAGAGCCCAATCATAGCAATCTCCCTGAGTGTCTCACACACTTTGCATGACATGTGGTGGAGAGGGAGCCTGGTCAAAACAATCTGAATCCTAAAGCATCTGTCCCTTCTCCACGATGCGGTATTCCCACGTCTCGGATCCAAGGTTCCTGCAGCCGCTGATTTCATTGCTGTGTAGCTATTTAACGGCTTTACCGTCGGGTGAGGGCGCTGATCATGCAGACGGGGCAGTGTCAGTTTTAATAGTTGGCAAATATTAAGTTCGCTTGTGATACTCTGGATGTCTGATGCGAAAAAGGAATAAAAAGGTTTTGTTTGAAACGGACGAGCAAAAGCGTCACAACTTAATAACATCACTATCATCACTTAATTATCATTATTAATGGTGCTTTGTACCTCCTTATGACAGTACGTCCACATGCAAAGCAAAGACGGACTAAAAAGAGAGCACATACTATCAAAACAATCTAGTAAAGTGACAGAATAAGTCCTTCATTTAGGAGATTCTTTAATCCAAAGCTATTCTGGTGTTTCTGAACTCATTAACACCTTGGGAGGCGGGGTTTACGGGCGTGCTCTGTAACATGTCCCACCTTGGATGAGTCCTTTGACCCCAAATCCCAATCCTGTCCCCAATCCCCAGCCTTCTCACCACACCGCTGCCCCCGTGCAGCTGCTCTACACGACTGTTAACTGGCAGTGGCGGTCTGCTCCACCGACAGGCCGCCTTGCCTTTTAATGAAGTGCCAAATAATAACCTTCTCCACAATGCTGCCAGGAGCGAAGCAATGAAAGGTTAGGGCGAAAACGAGAAACACATTACCTCTTGTTTGAAGTCTTGATACACTGACACATTATGCATTTTAAATTTCTGCAAAGAGAAATCCAACACAAGGAGGACAAGTTAAATTAGACCAAAAAGAGCTCAGTTAATATGCCGCCGTGATCAGCCTACCACTAGTGCTCTGGCTGTTTTAACATTCAGCATATGGCTGGTTTGACCCTTTGACCGATATCTTTCACTGACAAAAATGCTATGCCTTTCCATCATACTGGAATATATTACTGTTTATGTTTATTTCTGTGTTATAGTTTGATTTCTTTTTTTCTCAGGGTGCTGTGATAGAGGCTTGTACTAGAGCAGTCTATTTTGTGCATTTATTTAACAAGACACAAACATACAATACATTTAAAACGTATATGAGCATATTTTCGTATATTGTATCTTTACTCTCCCTCGTATGTATACATCAATATAGCCATGATTTATTCCGATTCAGTCACTTAGTCACGATCCTTTCCCTACATTATGTTGGGTACAGTTGCCTTCCTGGTCTGCCTTTCCACAGCACAGGTGGTCACGGCTTTGATCATTACACTCATTAAATCCTAGAGTTAATCTTTCTCAGATGGATCTCCCCAAGGTTGGCCAGGGCCACACTTAGTCTGAGCTCATTGTTAAATTGGCTTAGACAGAAACTGCACCCTTCCCCCTTTGCAATTTCCGAACCCCCTGCTGATTCAGTGTGTAACCATGTAACATATTAGGACTGTGACCTGTAGAAAAAGACACCTTACAATCCTTTGTTGTTGTGTATTAGCTGTGCAGAGCAACTTGCTAATTGCTTTTGTTTTCTTTAATCTGCTCCAGTTCAATCAGCAAACTCATTTCTTTCAAATCAGTTTTGACCACATAAGCAACTGGCAACTGATTAACCTAGATTTCCAACACTTTTTCCCTCTCGCCATGTCTCATGCAAATATTATAATAAAATGCAGAGACTTCTCAGTCCCAGCGTGAGATGCTTTTATTAAGAGAGCATCTAACATCACAGTGGTAATCCACCCAGCCAAGCTCACCTTGATTAAAAATGTATTAAATCCTAGGGCACTGTGAAGTGTAATAATTTCAGTTCCACCATTATTTTTTCATACCCTCTCAGACAGAGATGTAGATTTCATTAATGCTCCTCGGGAGTGAGACAGCTTTGCTCAGGATGTCTCATGTATTATTGGGGATGATAGTAAGGAGATATGAGCTGAGGATGAAAGTTCAAAGCCACAGGAGTTGGGATGCTGGAAGTAGACTGGGTCATGACACGGGGTTCAAATCAATGTTTCCCCATCTCAGAAGTTATTGTTACAGAGCCGAGCAACGTCTGTATCCGCACTGTTTTTCATGAATGTATCCTCACCATTCGCACCAGCCACGCTGCCCTTTCAGAGACCAGAGCAAACCAATGTTTATGTACAGAACCCTTTTTAAATCTCGGCCTGGTTATCAGTTGAATCCAAAAAAGACAAAAATCAAAAGCCAAATATCCCACTGATCCAAAGCCTCCGATGTCAATGAGTCCCAACAAATAGACGTGGCTTTGCTCCAAGACTTCTCTGCATGGGTTTGCAAGGCTGCACTTTTGCAATTCCATTATGCTGCTGGAAAAATACACCCTGAAAACAAGACTCTCTTGGTATGGAATGGTTTTCCAGTGTATTGTGACATTTTTTTTTTTTTTGTCTGATTCTTGTCTAGCTGGTTGTCCAAAGCTTACTTTTTTGAATACAGTGTGAGAAGCTGTATCTTTTGTGGATGTAACAAAATAGAAAAGTAGTCTGCAGCACAATATGTCGTGGACACGTGAAAGCTTTCAGGCATTCTTTTCTTGTAGATCATAGCCCACAGCCCTCCCCTGCACATCAGGTTAATGGGCCTTGTGGTGTGGAAGGACAAGCACGTCTAGGCTCAAACTGAAATGGTAAACCAATACATTATGCTCGGGGAGCAAAACCATTTTCCTTAATGGTCTTTTCCAGCAAGGCTTACACAAGAGAAACGATTCCTATCCTCTCAATGTTTCCTCTCCAGTTCCTCTTCTCTGTGACCATCACAAGGCCTGAGTAATGTTCCTATGCACTTGTTAGCATGTTTTCCTGGTAGAAAAATGTTTGTTCTGAGAACTTGCCCCCTCTGTGTTTAGTTATTTTCGTCCAAATGCATTTGGCTGGGAGTGTGTAAGGAGTGGGGATGAGCAGAGAGATAGATGTGTGTTACTGGTGGAAATGAGAATAAGCTAGAAACAGGTTTTAAAATACGAGCTTAGCCATTGATCTCCAATAGCTATCGACACAAACCGCCCTGCCCCGACACACACACTCACGCACAAAAAGATTGCAGAAAAAACACACGGTTTTTATTTTTTTAAACCTAAGATTCCTCTACACTGAACCAAACATTTCACTCGTTGTGGAAGTGGCAGACAGCACATTCCATGATTTTACCTTAGCCCATCAAACTGTATCATGTTGGCCTTCAGAGTGGGTGTCTGCAGGATCGAGTGGCTGATATTCAATCCAATGCATTCACAGTTTTTCCACCGGCTGGGCAATCCAAAGGATAACTAGATTTTATCTCCCGTGAGAAATGACTACGATCTGTCATTATCTTGGAGCCTCAAAATGAGACTTCCTACACCCAAAATAGCACAGGCCCCTCCTGCCTTGATTGCGACACGTTCTCCATCTATGTAACCACTGTGTCAAAAATCAGCTACGTTCAGAACAACCTTAGGAGAAACGCAGTGTGTAGGCTTACACACCATCGCAACAGTGTTACTAGGTCTCAAGCAGATACCATTTGAAAGACGATGTATTACTCCTGAAACTTATATCCTGTTTATGGTGTGTGCTCATATTACTCACCAGGCCAAATGTACAGTCCCTGTCTCTGTTTTGATGTTGAACTGGGCAAAAATAAATGACATAAATAAATAAATAAATAAATAAAACAAGTGTATCAGAAATGGTTGAAATACTGTGTACATATTTGAACTTTTGGTTTCTAATTTATAAAAGATAAGCTTTAGCTCTTGGAGTACTTATTTTATTTTTCCTTTCATGCGTAGCTTTGTGTTTTTATTTTCTATTTCTGTAAAGTGTGTAAATATATCTTTATGATAATAAGTAATATTAAAAATCTTATTTTAAGAAAAAGACTGTGTCCTGTGCTTTTTTTTAAAGGAAAACTTCACATTGACGAAATAAGACAAAGAGTCGACACCCATGGATTTAGACACAGCTGTGTTATCCAGATATGTCTGTTATTGGACGCTGGATGAAAAGTCAGTTACTCACCAAAATTAGCAGACTTCATCCTCTGACAAATTTAAACTCCTGTACAAAATGTTCCCATCGACTAATCTTGTAAGGGTAAATATTTTCAAAATAAGTAAAAACTTTAGATTCTTGTCATATCTGGTGCTTGTGGATATCCTTTCTCTAATAGTAATGAAATACTTCAAATTATTGT
This sequence comes from Rhamphochromis longiceps, assembly GCF_057381845.1. Taxonomy (NCBI): domain Eukaryota; kingdom Metazoa; phylum Chordata; class Actinopteri; order Cichliformes; family Cichlidae; genus Rhamphochromis; species Rhamphochromis longiceps. The sequence continues at coordinate 39,449,172 of NC_140558.1, forward strand.
TGAAATATTTCTTTAAAATATGAAAATCTGAAGCTGATGTAACTGTTACAGAGAACCCACACAGACTTCTATGAATTTCATAGCCCCCTTTTTACATAATACCATTGAGTATTCATTGAGATATTTCAATCTGCATAACAGTGGTGGTCAACTGACAATCAAACTGAAATGACGGTTCCTAGCACCACATAAATTATGTTTATTGGCTTTGTAGCTCCAGCAGTCACTTATATGATGCAAAAAATCAGACAGAAGCCATCATGCAAATAATTGTAGAAGAAGCACACTGCAAACCTTAACACTCAAAGTAATGAAATAATTAAGTAATGTAAACTTAATTTTTTAAGAATAGTCCTACTAACTCAAATAACACAAGATCAGCTAACATTTCTTTTTTCACTTGAGTTAGTTTAACTTATTATTTTTAACTATTTTGCATATTAATTACCTGCTACTCAAAAATACTTTTTATTACTTTTTTGATTTTTGAAATATTTAAACATTGAAAGAATGAATTTACTGCTCCCATTCATTCAGCACGAGTCTGATGGGGTAGATTTTAGAAGATACTGTGGCACTGGCTATAGTGATCCATGAACAACTCAGTTCATTACCAGTCTGTGAAAATCATTCATAGGAACTTTGTGGAAGTCTCCCAAGAAAGAACTGCTGATGAACTTCTTGGTCGTGTTTGGACCTACTACTGCAATAATCCCAAGGAACTGAACAATACTGTATTCATTCAGAGTACACTAGACTGGATGCTGGTAAACTGTTAGCTAACTTAGAGACTCAAGCAGCTGGATCACTGTATCTTGTTTTGTTTTTTGTTGTTGTTTATTTCATTTTTGAATGTTAACCATGCAGGTATTGAAAAATACCAGAACCAGGACAGCGGTATATGAACATTTTAAAATTTTCAAGTTTCAACAGTTTATAGTGTAATTAATTAATTAATCAAATCTGCTATTTTGATATTCAAAAGTACATATTGCCTTTAGTATTTAATAATCTTTGTAAAATGATTGATTTTAATATTTGTTGAATATTAACAATGAAGTGTGTTATTTGTGGAGGCCAAGAAAATATTTTTGAACTGAACAAATGTACTTAAGAGGTTTAATTTAGTAGTACTCAATGCAATTGAGGCAATCATTTGACTTTTTCACGTTTTTAAAGTTGATGTTTGACCTTTGTTTAATTGTAAAGGATTACAAAAGTGGACAATAAATATTAAGTTTTGCTAAACTAAAAAAGTCACTCTGTTGTAGTCATTCCTTTTAAGTTATGTCATCTTATTTCCATGGGAGAAATGAGTGAAAACTTTAAGTTCTAGTTATTCAATATTAGTTTATTTAATTATTAAATATTTTACTTTTATTTTAGTCAAAAGGTACATGTCGAATGTAATCAAAATGTTGGAGTTCTGATAAGCTTCAACTTTTAAGTTATTTGACTTTTAAATAAGGCAATTGGTTACCTTAAAAAGTTTTTAAAAGTTCTGCTTACTTCTCGGTGCAGTACTGTGACAAACAGAGGCGATCAGATGTAAATAAATTCTGGAAATTTTCAGTTTTTACAGGTAAAATAATCACTAGAGCATGAATGCAGGTTGAATTGATCTTATTTTTAGATGAGTAACTCAAGACAGTATTAAACACATTTGAGGGTTATCCATGCAACAGGATGCCAGAAATGTACACTTGGTACTGGAGATTTTTCTGGTAACTGATTTCAAGTTACACTAATCGCAAGCCTAAAGGTAAAGGGGAAGAAAAGAGAGTCAAAATAAAAGTGGTTAACCACCGTCTGTATAAATACTGGTATGTTTCACATAGTGAGCCACATTTTTCAATATTCAAACAGTTCTTTAAAAATGCAGCTGTGTGGCACTTCTACTACTACTACTAGTGCTAGAATAAACAGCCTTCACGGCTTACAGATTAATATGTACATGTCTGTTCATGCATTACTCTGGTAATATGTGCTTCTATGCCTGTCTGTTCTAACACCCTACATACAATAGCTCATATTTCATTTATTTAGTTAAATAGTTAATGAATTTTCAGCATCAAAGTATCACAGAACTGCATCAGTTTACAGGGAAGTCAGCTGTTTCTCTTTTAGCTAATGGGTGGGTACATTAATAAAATGCAAATAAATGCAACAGCTTAAGCAACCAGCAACAGCAGCAGTTATTTCTAGTCAAGTAATTACACACATGCACTGTTGGCATTTAGTGAAAATATCATGAAGAGCTGTGTGGCGAGAGAACCCAGGTCTTCATATAGAGAGAGGGAACTGATAAACGATGGGAAGCAGGTGATGAGCAAGACAGGTAAATCATTTAATCAAGTACTAAAACTAATGCAAGACACAAAAGAAAAGTAACCTGAAAAGACAAACCAGAAATAATCAAGACAAATGCCAAAGAATTGGAAAACACACTGAACAAGAAGACAGGGAAACACAGAACTAACTACAATTAAAATCTCAAAATCAGAGTCTGAATCTGAACCTCAACTTAATTCATAACTAGACGCTCAGAAACAGCCATCTCATTTACAGAACTGCTCGGCCAACTTTGATTTACTCACACTTTTTGAGTGTTTTAAGTCAGCTCAGTTACTTGTGTAAAAACCATCATGCTTGTTTGACAGCTATGACCGTTGGCCTTTCACTTCAGCTGAATCGCGTATAGAAATTTATTCTCTACAGTACGCCTTTGGAAATGTTAATCCACTCTTCATCCAGTGAGGAACACTTCATTGGTGACAGGTAGCCTTCCCAGAGTTTATAGTGCATGCTAAGCATGGAGAACATTAATGCATCACAGCTGCTGAGCATGCATGGAGAGTATGGATATGTGTAAATGCAATGAGATCAACGTGCACATGTGTCATATCTACATGCAAGGGAGGCTCCTCCAGCTCTGAATTCTTGACAGTAAGAATTAAAAATTCAGGACATAGTGTCTCCAAACATTCAGATTCTTGGTTTGTTCTGTTTATACTTTTAGACATGCTTTTACACACAATGCTTTTTCATCATATATTTAATCCAAAAAACACTCCTTGGGGAGGCTATTTGATGAAATGCACTGGGCTTTGCTTGGGAGCCATTCTTCCTCCCCTAACTCCCACTGGGACCACTCAGGGAAGTGTCTGGTTAACGCATAGAGCTGACATGTCATGATAGACATGGGGTGCCCCACTGAGTCCCAATAGACCCCAAAAGACGCCCAAGGTTATGTCATCAAGCCTGGGTCAGCTGTATAATTGGGCTCGGGGTCACCAGGAGGATATGGAGCGTGACAATGAGGCTATAGAGTTACAGCTTGTGGCCGGGCAGTGAGGTCCAGCGCTGGTGGGGCATTACAGCGAGGCCAGACGTCCCTCTAAAGAGTTCAAGGTCTATGAATGAGAGTGGCTCCAGTGACGCTGCCTCAATGTGTGTCACTGCCTGCCAGCCACCAGTACACTGCTGGGACAGAGAGAGTGGGTGAAGGAGACACTGAGACTGCATGTTGGGATTTGTTGTGAGAAAAGCACAAAACTTTCAAAATGATGGGTGAGCCACTGTGGATAATGAGTGTCAGACACAGTTCCAAACTTTCGTGAGGTTCTTCAAATTGTTGACAGCCTCTCCTCAGCTAGATAAAAAACACACTGGAAATGTGTAGTGCTCTGTGCCTTCTGTACCCCGATGTACAGTATGTATACCATAGAAACAGACTTTGCAAGTAACATCTGGATTGCTCTTGGCAGAGTCCCATCAACTTCTACCACATCATAAAAACCTTTATTGCAGTTGGCTCTCCCACAGTACCACCAACATAGCCCACAGAACCGCTGACAAACCCACACTCGTGGACATTACCCAGCTCTCTGCAGTCTCTCAACCACCTGGAATCCACAGACTCACATTATAGAGGCTGTGCAGACTGTGATTGCAAATTAAGCACATATGTAACAAACAGGTGTTGCAAAGTGTTTTGATTACTTTTATAAATGTTATTCTGTCGTTACGTAGCAATAACTCCATGATTCAAAGGGAGGTATGCAGTGTCTAAGCCAAGAGTTTTAGGGAGTGGTACTCCTCAAGCTATTCAAAGCCACACAACTGACAAAACTGTGAGAACTGTACTTCAAAATGATATTAAGAAGTAATATTAGAGTAGTAAAGCAGTATTTAAATAAATAGGACTTAATTAATGCCAGTTTGAGATAATCAACAACGCTACTGCATTAATAAAGTTTAAAAAAAGGTGCTTTTTCCTAAAGGAAAATCATCAATCATCAATTCATTTCACGTCCAATTTTATTTATATATCACCAAATCACAACAACAGTCACATCAAGGTGTTTTAAAGTGTAAAATAGCAACCCTACAATAATAGAGAGAAAACCCCAACATTTGGATGACACCCTATGAGCAAGCATTTGGCAACAGTGGGAAGGATAAACTCCCTTTTAACAGGAAGAAACCTCTGGCAGAACCAGGCTCAGGGAGGGACAGCCATCTGTCGTGATTGGTTGGGGATGATGGGAGGAAGACAGGATAAGGACACACTGTGGATGAGACCCAAAGATTAACAATAAGTAATAATGAAATGCAGAGTGGTGTAAAAACACACAGTGAGTGGAAAAAAAGGTGAGTGAAGAAGAAATGCAGTGAAGAAGTGCATCATGGGAACCCCCAGCAGCCTAGGCATATTGCTCCATACCTAAAGGAGGATTCAGGGTCACCTGATCCAGCCCAAACTATATGTTTTGTTAAAAGGGACAGCGTTTTTTAAAAACTATTTTTAAAGTATAATACATTTTTGTTTATCAAAAAGCCAAAAGTTACAGGAAAATGCTTCTAAGTAAGGTAACACAGGCTGTAAATATCTAATTAGTCAGACACCCTATGTATGCAGGCATATAGACAAAGTCAAGACAACCGGGTGTTCAAGTTCAAATTAAGCATCAGAAAGCTACACAACCATCTCTAATGTTTCCAAGGGATGGTCTTAAGTCATGTTGGTGTCAGAGACCAGAAGAGATGATAGGAAGGCAACAGATTTTGAACAATAGAAGATTGGACAAACTTTGTCCGGAGTGACAAGTTTTGATTTCAGCTGCAACATTTGGATGTTATGGAGGATACCATGCCGTGTCATGAAGCTCAAATCATCTCAAACTGGTTTGTTGATCATGACAAGTTCACTGTACTCAAATGGCCTCAGTGTTTACCAAATTTCAATCCAATGAAGCACCTGTGGGATGTCATTCAATAAGGTGATTCCTATCATGTGGAGCTGATAAATCTACAACATGTCATCATGGAGCAAAATCTCTGTTGAATGTTTCCAGCACCTTGTTGAATTTACACCACAAACATTCGAGGTAGTTCTGAAGGCAAAAGAGGCCCAAACCACTACTAGCAATGTGTACCTAATAATGTGAAACGTGTTGAGTATTTATGTTGACCAACCTTGCCTGAAAAGCCATTCTGATCCAGAAAAAAGTCATGCTGCTCCACTACAGAATGTCACCACGTAGCAAAAAAGGCCATTACAATTTCATAAAAAGTGTTAAATAATCAAATTATTGCATATCAAAGCTTAAGATAAATGTAATATAAAGTAATCACCACAGCTCACAGTCTTCCCTTCAGCTACCATGCTATGTTAGCTAATGTTAGGACATTAAGACGATTAAGATATATGGCGTGCTCTTAAGTATAACCACGGGACTATTATTTACTGTCAGCTAGCATTAAATGTCTGCAAGTGCTCACTTGCTATCCAGCTATGTAAAGGACAGGAAAATGATGTGCTACCGGATGCAAGATCACTTATCAGCCAACACACTCATTACTCCGGGCGTCTGGCAAAAATAGCAAAAAGAAGTCATGCTTTTTGTCAAAATATTAAGAACCTTTGATTTTAATGCTTGAAAGCTATGGACAGAGAGGCTCTTGTGACACGACACTGATTCAACAAAAACTAAGAGACAACTCTGTCACACAAATTAAGAACATTAAAATTGGGTTATGAAAGTGAAAAGAGAAAAGCCAGCGTGCCAGCTTATATTTCACATCTAAACTTGGTTTAAAAATACTTGAGAAGCTCAGCAAACTCCTGCGACGTCCAGTAAATTTTATCTCACACTTTTCTTGCTGTAAGGTGAGACAGCTCAGCACTACACCACCACAAATAACCCCGTTGTGTTGCATACATGGGGTGGATGTAGCCAGGTAGAGCAGGTCATCCACTAATTGGAAGGTTGGTAGTTCAATCCCAAAATATCCTTGAGCACGATACTTAACACTATAGTTTCCATGTTAGCTAGAAAGCAATTAAGCATAGAAACAGGTGGTTGTATGAATAGGCATGAATGGGTGAATGAGGCATGTTGTACAAGGCACTTTGAGCGTGTAGGTAGAGTAGAAAATGGGTACATACAAACCAGTCCATGATATAACCCTATATGAAACATGTATATATAGATTTCATAAACATGACGCCTTTCAAAAGGCCATAGCTGGCTGGCCAGAAGTGGGGCTAACCCAAAACATACACAGGCCCAAACCCTGTGTATGTGGACCAAGAGAAAGTGCATGCATAAAACTGCTTTTACGCCTCAAGTGAACACACACAAAAACAACGCCTGGAGCCAGGTAAGAGGCAGGAACTCCAGGCCGCGTAATGCACCTCAGCTGTGTTGACACCAGCAGCTCTGCAGTGGCGACGGATCACTAGAGTGGTCATAAAAACAAAGCAAGCACAAACACAGGGCAAGGAGGCAGGCAGCTGGTAGAGAAACGCAAGACTGGGATGGAAGTGACAGAGAAAAAAGAATCGACTATGCGAGCTGCCAAGACTTCCCCCTCGAATGGACACATGTTTGGGATTTTCTCTAATTTTGAACTTCCCCTGCTCTTTTAAAACCTCAACCAGGAAAACAAGATGTTGGAACGGTGTCAAGTGAATTTGCACCTTTCTCTTCACTTCAGTTCTTTGTCAATGAGCCAAGACTTCATTCCGGATTATTCTACATACACTGTTCAGATTAGACACATTATCTTTAGCTCATAAGCCAGAAACAAAGCAAGTGCACTGGCCCATAGGGTAATATAATGAGGGTCATAACTTTCCCATCATTAGAGCGTTACACTTTGATGACTGACAGTCTTTGGATATAAAGCCTTTCTTCTAGTGTCCTGTTTGGGGGCCAAAAGGACATCTCCTGACCTTTCACAAATCTCCCTGATAGCTTTTCTTAATGGCGCTTACATGAACACAAAGGTGTCTGTGAAGCGATATAGATGCATTAGTGAAAGCTTGGCTGTCATGTACAAAGTGGTAAACACCTTAAAGGAATCTATGTGACCTGGCAAAGCTGCAAGAAGCTATCGTGTCGTGCTTTCATGTTAAAAGGACCCTGAAAGCTTTCAGTGAGCAGTGACTTTCTACAGGAAGGGTTCTCGTACCCTTTAAACTTCCTTGTGCCTTCCTGCAAGTTATAGCTCTAACAACAACGGCTTCAAACAAGAATCAAAAACATCCATTTGTCCTTGAAGTTTTTTTCTTAGCAACCATTAAAAAGAAAACAAAAAAAAGAAAACAGATTACATACACGACTACACCCAGTGTGCTCAGTGTCAGGATGTGAGTAAGCAGATCGTACGGGTGTCACCCCAAAACAACATGTTTATCAGCTGTGCACATGGCACAGATTATCTAAAGACACATCCTGGGCTTTAAAGAGATCGTTGATGAGTTCCACGTCAGCACGCTCCTCTTCCCCTCTCACTCAACGCTGCTAAAGAAACAATTTGCTGCTGATCAGGGGATACATGCGGTGTTATTACCTTGTTAGGGGTAGTTAAGGGGCTGGGTCTCTGAAGGCTGAGAGGAAGGCATCGCTCTGCCTCATGGGCCACCATGTGACCACAGACGAGGCGTCGATGTTCCAAATCTCCTCACCACATGGACGCTCAAAGACCGACAACATCTGGCACCTGACTGCTGATGTAGATGCTGAATGGCTTTGTTGGATTAAACTGACAATATTTACGGAAGGATGGTTAATTGAGCATTAATAGCCACATTTAGCCAGTGTTATGATTGTCTAACCACTAAGGAAACAGACACACGTGTAACATCACACGTTAACTATGACTCTCCCACACATTAAAGGACAAACCTGAGTCATAATACTGCAGTAGTTATACACTGTTTTCTGGCATGACCACGTTCAGAAACACACATTTTAGTAATCATGCACAATAAAAAAGGATTTATGATGAATTTTACTTAAAGTTCAGCACAATAGCACAATTATTAAACTCTATGTTTGGTTAATTTTTGCTAAATCCAGATATATCCTGAATTTTTTTCATTTAATTTTATTTGATCTGGTTACCCCACCTGCAGGGACCTGCCCCGTAGCTTGAGAACCACTTCCCCACAGTGTGGGTATGTTGTGGCTGTCATTTCTTGGCATAATCTGGGCACGCTTTATGGCTTAGGGTAGGACCACAGCAAACCAACTTGATTAACTTTATCCATTGATTAAACACTTTTATATTGACACATGTGCATTCAAGCTGTTCTGGTGGGATGTGATGGCACCACATGATAGTTTTAGCTTGCAAACATGTCAGATTAGGTGATGATAGGGTCATAAAATCTTGCCTTTCCATGTCTGGGTGACACGATGGCTGGCCGAGCTCTCTGTGAACACTGAAAAATCACGAAAGGCTCAGAAACCTGACATCAAAGTGACATCTCACACTTTGCAGATTAAGCCATAATTAAGTTTATATCATGTAGTTTGAATCTGGCAAAACACACCTTGTGTGTGTTTCTACTTTTACGTCCTACAGAGGTGATTTTCTCCTCTAGGAGAATTTTGTTTTTTAAATTTCATTAGAATACACACTGCTAAAACATATTTAGCAGTGTGTGTTATATTTAGGAAGTTCCATATAATTGAAGCATTTCTTATTTCTTTAGTGATAACATATTAGCAGCTCTAATATAGCAGCACTATTTTACAGCTTTCTGTTGTTAAATAGAGCTGCAAAGACGTGGCTCTATTTTACCGTAAAAAAACAGTGGAAGTGTCAAACCTTTTAGACACAAGCTAAACCATTAAGATAGCTCATGTATGCAATTAGCTTTCTGTTATCATTAACCATTACTTGCACATGTAAAAACAGCCTGAAAGAGTCATTACAACGAAAGGACTTTAAAAATAAGGAAAACAAACAGGAACCAGACAAATGTTGTGAGTTAACGCCGTTTACATTCAACTGCTCAGCTGATATCCGTCCACTTATGTCCACTAATTATGTTAGCCTACATCATTCACTTCCCTTACTCTCTCTACTTGTGTGAAGAAAGGAGAGCCCCCAGTCGTATGCCACACAGCTGCTCTCGCTCTGACAAACATAGTATGTGGTATTGTGAGTGGAAAGAGCTTCATTAAACCTGCAGCAGTGCAGGGTTAAACAACCTTTCTGGCAGAAAACCAGCCCTGCATTCTGTGCTTCTTGAGAGACAGTGCGCTGCTGGAGGTGATGTTTTTTTTTTCTCCCACAATCAAACAACAGTTTTCACAATCAAACGTCTAGTCTTTTAAATATTTGATTATACATGCAAATTTTAAATATTTGTCGACAGCCTTGAAAAGGGCACGGCGTTTTTACTTGCTAAGCAACCTAAACTGCAATAAATCAGGAAACCGTGGTCACAGTGGTGACTGGATATCTAGCTCACTTTAAACAGCAAAAACAAAAATATGACTGATTGAAGCGGGAGCTCGGACTGAGCCATTCAAAGGGAAGACAATGATGTCGTGACACACGCTGACCTATAATTGCCAACAGCAGAAAGCTGAGGGGCAGTGATTGGTTAGCCCTTAGGGCCCTGTGGCCTTAGAGGATGAGAGCCATCATGCAATTGCAAAGGATCAGCAAATCACTGTCAGATGCCCACTGGCTAGACGACTCCACCCCAAACCTATTTTTCCATCAGCATCAGAGGGTTTTATCGAAAACAATAAAAGCAAATGGTTACAGTAAAATGGAAAAATCCTTTGGGCATGTTTCAACAAAAAGCAAAGCGCTAGAAGAACAAAGAGGGTTTGATTTTATGCACAATATAGTCACTGGTGGAAATAAATACATGAAACGCAATAGGGCTAAAGAAATGTTAGCTTCTGAGCTTCATTCATTCACAGATAAAGTGTGTTTGTACATGTCCAATGAATACATTGCTGTGGAGACAGAGTCATCAGTTAGCAAGAAAGTGTTTGGGTGGTGTCCAGACATTTCTAATCTGCCAACACAGATTAGGTGAACTATTTAAACCATAATAGCAGATTTCCTTAAATCACTGCCAAAACTCCACACTTTAACAAGCTTTTGAAGATGCTCTAGAAAACTGTTCCCATTAGCCTGTCAGGGAGTTTCTGATGTCTTAATGCAGGTCAGCTCTCAGACCTGCAGCTGCACAGAGAGAGACGGACTGGGAGAAGAGGTAGGGGGGTGGTATAAACCCAGAATCAGCAGCTCTCCCTCTGCCTCCTCTCTTATCTGCTCACACAGCCAGCTGAGGAGCACACAGACACTCTCAGACACAGCCAAGCTTTCCTGGCATCTCTCCCCCCACTACAGAGAAATGAGTTTGTCCTCCAATCTACACCTCTGTGTGAAGCCCAGCAGACATCAAGCAGCAGCAGCAGCTATGAGCACATTTAATTGGCCAGCTGTCTGAGTGGTCAGAGCTACTAATTATTTGAGAAGACAGCAGTTTTTGACAGTCTCTCAAGCCATATAGGAGTAAACATTGTAAGAGTACATAAGAGTGCAAGCATGAGCCATATGCAGATATCGGAGAACTGTCCTTGCGCCCTATATTCCCACAGGAGCAGATCTGCACTTTCACATTTCTCCTTCAGGAAGTTAATGGATTAAAAATTCAGCATATGGTAATACAAAGCCTGTGAGTCAGGCTCAGCTCACAGGCAATAGATGCAAACGAGTCTCCTGACTAAATGAAAGTGATGTCTTATCAACTAATTATCTCCCCTGAATTGTTTATCAAACACAAACCCTAAAGACTTCTCCCTCCTTTGTTGCTACGCTTATGTTAAACCTCTCAGTGAGTGCGGTAAGTGACATCTCTGCCTAACACTGCGTGTATGGCTGGTAAACACAGAGATCAGCAATATACAAAGCACACTGACCGTGGATGCCACAGGGAGTCACAGTGGAGATGAGTCAGGAGGGCCGCAGGGTGGAGAAAATGATGAAGGGCCAGGAGGTTAATGCTGAAAAGAGCACACATTGCTTTTATATGAGATGCACTTGATGGTGTTTGAATGCAGCTTTTGTGAGCTGCAGTATTTTTTGTACAGCAAAACTGAAACTGACGGCAAGAAAAATGAACTTAACAACCTCAGTGAGCAATTAAAAAGGAAAAAGAGAGCAGCCACACAGTCTCTAAGAACTTATAAATCTCATTCTTAATGTGTAATCAAGAGTAAGAAAACAATAATAACTAAGGTTCTTAGGCTCTAATATGAATGAATATCAAGTCTTCATCCACTTGCATTGTGTTTAATTATGTATATTAGAAAAATGCACAATTGTTTTCTGAAACTAAGAGTAAGGCTGTAGAATTAATCACATTTTTATGGTTTCTAAAGATTATTAAGCCAAGATAAACATGTTTTCTCCAATTAAAAATTAAAATGCAATTTAAGGCTTTACTTAAATGTGCATCGTGTAGCTAAAGTAGCTAACATTTCTAATAAGTAATAATCGCTACTTTGACAGCTTTTATGGCCAGCTAACACAGTATGAGGCAGACAACAAAATACAAAGATAACAGTTGGTCACAGAAACACTTCACTAATGTAACAGTCAGCTCTGTTTTTTGGTAGCTTGCGGAATTTGAACTCATCTGTTAGCTTCCACAGTTAGCAACTTATGCTAAGCTTTTTACACTTTTAAACACACCAAGGTTATGTGGTAAGGTTCTTGTATAAAAGATATAAGAATGGCTTTATCCTATCATTTCATTACCTGCAATCTGCAAATATTTAAACCAACCAAATACTCAAGCTTAAAAAACATCATGCAAATACATAGCTGCTATACCACATCCTGGACTTGAACTATTTGAGTTGTGAGTGAGAGGGAGTGGAAAATTACAGATTACACTGTGCACATTTGTCAGTCTATAGTGTGAACACAACCACTGTAGCTGAGTGGAAAACTGCATTACCTTTGAAAGAATAAATGCCTTCAGATCACTTCAAACTATGCTACACCTGTTCAAATGATCTTTAATGTAAATATTTGTCCAGCCAGTCACATGGCTGCAACTCTTTAGGACACTGAGACTACACTAGACTTGGTCAAGTTGACCTGCTGAAGTTCAAACTGAGCATTTGATTGGAGCAGAAGACTAATTTAAGTGACTTTGGAGATGGTATGGCTGTTGGTGCCAGATAAGTTGGTCTGAGTATTTAGAAACTGATGATTTACTGGGGCAGTGGAGGCCTATAGTTGGATAAGTCTCAGTTTCTACTGCAACATTTGCACGGTAGAGTCTGAATTTGGCATAAATAGCATGAAAGCATGGATCTATCCTCCTTTGTATCAATGATTCAGCATGGTATCCAAGAAAGATGATTCTTTTCATCTGGACAAAGAATCAGCTTTCCTGGATTTCCTTACCTGGATGATTGAGCATGCATGAACGCGTTCAGTATGGCACTGATGGTGTAATAGTGTAGGGACTATTTTCTTGGCACACTTTGGCTCCCTCAGTAGCAACTGGGCATCATGAAAAACACTCCCATCATGGATGTTTAGCTGACCAGTCTGCAAACTGTGTGATTCTATAATGTCAATATGGACTGAGGAATATTTCCAGCACTTTGTTGAATCCATGTCATAAAGAATGGTGACAAAGGGGGTCCAACCAGGTACTAACAAGGTGCACCAGATAGTGTATTCTTAAACTGGTATCATATCAAAAACTAATGAGAATCATCTTCAATCACCAACTTTCAATAGCTGCACCACATGTATCAGCAAATAAATGATTTCACCATTTATGGTAAATTAGAGGTTTTCACCATGTACTTTTTACTTGACAAAAAAGCAAAAATATACATTTTTTTTAAACACAGATCTGTTGTTACCAAAGAAAAAAATAATTTTTTTGCCCGCCATAAAAACACAAAACTCCTGTATGAATCTGCTGCTTCCAAATAACTCTGAAAATTAAAAATTGCCGCCTCCCGTTTACGCCCATGTACACAAAGCATGAACACCCGGCCAGGAAATGTTCTTACTTTCCATGGAGAACATCTGCCTGCAAAAGGTAAACATTAGTGGCAAACCACATGGAGGAACCCAATGCCAACCAATCACATCTCAGAAAAACACTCCAGGCAAAGGCAATGAGCTCTGAGTGTACACACAGACTGATAAGGATGACACAGGATTAGAGATGATTTGACAAGACTCAGGTCTCAGAAGGTCAGATGCGTGGGCGCCACACATGTTTAGAAAAACCACAAACAAGTTATATAATGTTTTAGGACTCTGATTACTCCTTGATCTCATAATATACCAGTATTTAAATAGTTTCATTGATAAAATGGAAAACAAACTGTCGATTAGATTTTGACGACTAAAGGAACAGACTCGCCTTGTGGTTGAGGAGAGCTCATCAACACAGGACTGTCTCTTCAACAGCTCCTCCATATATGTAAACATGACCCCAGTTAGAATAACAACTGCCTGAAAATTTTAAAGGTAATCTCATCTCTGGGGGAACTCTATAAGACCAGACTGAGTATGTGTGCGGCAAACACACGGCTTAACAGAGGCAGAGAGAGAAATTCAGTGACAGATTCTCTTCTTTGGTTTGAAGATAAATCATTGGTCTGTGCGGCTCAGCGGACTGGAGGCTTGCACCATGTGTTCCTGTCATCACAGGGTCAAAACCAGCTCCCGACCTCTGCTAGACATCATCTGTTTCCTTCCCAAATTTCCTGTCATGTTCCGCAGCGGACTATCTAGTGAGGCAGAGGTTTCCTTATGGGGTGATAGTGATGCCTTACTCTCATTCTAATATTGCTACTGATGTTGGCGTACCTTTAAAAGAAGACTTGTGCTATTAATCATTTCTGTGCTGCATGAAAAACCACAGGAACATGAAGCTGAAAAACTATTAAGCACAGTAACCGTCACACAAAAAAAGATTAATTTCAGTCATTGCGTCTGTTTAATTCCATTCTGCATGAGTTGGCTGTTTTTATATCAGTGTGTACATTACGCAGCACTTGTCATACTGTCAGTGGACTGACAGCATGAAATGGAAATAATCCCTGAAAAACAAGTCAGTTTACAAACTTTATTGTCACATTTATGTCTTGTTATTCAGGAAACTGCTGTTCTGTGACAGTAGCAGTGCAACCCTTCACGAAAGCTAAGAAAGAGTGAACAAAACATTTTCTTTTTATCATCAGCTACGCAACTGTGATAAAGGGCAACATTTTCTTTCTCGTCGAGGTAGTCTTGCATTTCTGTACTGGACACAAGTGATGGGAAGCTTGTTGGCTCGGATGTTAAACGCCCAGTCACACAGGCCTAGAGGGCAGAAACCACTGGCTGCTACTGGAGGTTTCAGGCAGTCGCTGTGAAATCCATTAGCCCAGTCATCGAAGCGTAGACACCATTCAGTGACTCCTTGGAAACCTTGGTCACTTTCAAAAAATGTGTATTCCCCAACCAGTTGGCAAGTGGTTACCTGGAGTTGCTTCATGAAATTGGTTACAAAGAGGTATCTGTGCTGCACTGAAAACCATCCATAGCACAATAGTCATAGTTTAAATGGAAGATGCTGACTTGCCTGCAAACACTCACCAACTACCCACCAAGCAGTAGTGAAACTGTGAAAAGTGCAACACAAAGGGAGACTTTTCAAATGCGTTGGTTGCAGTGGTACGGCACAACTGTGAAGGTGAATGTTCTCCGTTTCCAGTTTGCATCAAACTTTTTGGTTTTACTATAGCTTGGCAAGTAGTTAAAGAGAGTTTGCAGACAAACTGGCTTTTTCCATGCAGTCTCCTAAATCTCAATATAATCACAAGGAGATGACTATTGCTACCAACCAGTCAAGGAATACACATTTCTTTTAGGGCCATTATTTTGTTTGGAAGACGCACAACAAACAACAACAGGTCAGACTTTAACCCAGGCTGCAGCATTTCATTTGTTATACGATCAACATCAAATGAGCTAAACTGGCACCCTGGCAAGCAATACACATTTCATCCTAGCAACTAGGAGAAAAAGATAACCACAGAGAAGGTTCGTGGATGTAGTGAAGGAAGACATGCAGAAGGTTGATGTAACAGAGGAGGGTGCTAGGGATATGGTGAGATGGAGGCAAAACAGGAGCCAAAAGAGGAAGAAGAAAAAGACCCACAGGCTCCCAGCGGTTCACCAACCAGCCTCTAGGCCTGTGTGGCCAAGAGCTAACATGCTGACGATGCTAATGCTAACATATTTAGGTATTAAGCATGTTCCTAAGTTGTATGTAGCTTAAATGGCATGGTCCGTCCTGTACTCCGGCGCTGACCCACCTTTCTTTCACTCTTTCTCTTAGTCTTTCTCCCCCCTCTCTCTCATTTCCTGTGCATGCTTTATGTTTGCTATCTGTGGTAGTAACATCCAGGCTCTTGGTTATCTCAGTCATTCCCTGAGATAACTTACCTCGTCTGTATTGCAGATTACTCCACTGTCAGCCAGTGTCTCACTGCCTCTTCTGCCTTTGCAAAACCTGCCCAGACTCCCCATCTGCACAATATCTGTTGTCTCTTAATAAATCCTTTGTTTGCTTGTTTTTATGTAATGCATTTGGTCCGGTGCTTTAAAGGATAAATTTGACGTGTGGTAGAAACATCAGCGACTTATTATTACATGCATCAGTTTGCTGGTTGCATGGTTATGACCTTTAACCTTCACATTTTATCCACTGGGTACCACTTTAGTGTTTCTTTTCAGTTTGCAGAAATCAGTCAGTGATACTTAAAGACCTAAGGGACAAGTAGTGAGCTGGTGTCCCGTGAGACTAGTTGTGCTCAGGATAGAGATCTAACCCTAACCCTAGAGCTGTGATAGGTTTGCCTTATAATGTATGATTAACAATATTTGTGTTGCCTCTCAGCAACAGAAAATAAAAGCTAAAACAATAAAAACAGTGAACATATAACTCCTTTGGATTGATTTAATCGGTGGAGTCAAGTTGTTCCCACAATATTTCACTGGCACTGATACCATGTTGCCCACTCCAGTACAGACAGCATCAACTGTGCTTCTTCCATACATAGCTCTTCAATGCCGAGGACAAAATTCTCTGCATTTAAGAGGAAAGTGACTCCAAACAACATCCACCCACAGGGTACTATATGAAATTGTCATAGTGTGCCTTGCCCTTGTCCTCAGTTATGTGCCTAGGTCTTACATAAGAAGAGTTGTAGACACCACAGAAGAATGACTGTTGTTCTTGTGCTGTATATACATGAAAAAGGAGGGAACGCAGATGCCTATAGATCTGTAAAGCCATGTAATTGTGTTACATCTTGTAGCCATGTTGAAAACCAGAACTAAAATAAGGCAATAAGTTGCAATCCTAAACCTGAAGTTCTGCAAACAGGAAAAGCAAAAACATATACAGTACAGATTAAGCATGACAAATGAGTAGTAGTTGGTTTGATATGCATTTCAGTGTTCCTGCTTGTATTTGACCAGAGAGGGAAACCCATAAAAAAATGAACAAATAAGTAATCATACTGCTCTTTGTCACTACCAGTACAACTATAAATGATCTATCATGGCTATTAATAGACTAATTGGGGAGACAGATCATCAGCCTGAGCCACTGACAGCAACAACGGGGGGATGGTATCTGGTCTCAAGAACAGCAATAGTGCAAAGTAATGCATTTTGGGTGAGCTATATGATTGATGTTTTTCTGTTGTTGCTATATCTTGCAGTACTCTCTTCAGATGTAGATATGTCGCTTTGTTGAAGTCTGATTTTAATTGCTTCCTGTCTACTAAAGGTGGAAGCCAACCCGGTGGATTTATCCCATATAAAACCAGCTCCAGACTTTGAGGAAAGGGCTCGACAGAAAAATATTCTAGGTTATGTTAAGGGAGTAAACCGTGAAAATCCACCTTTGTCAATCGCCCAGCCCCACAGGGTTTTATCAGAGATTTCGTTTACTGAGCTGTGTACAAGGGTAAAGAGTAGATGTCTGCAGGGACAGTAGTTTGAACTCAGAACCAGAGTTCTGATATTAACATGTCAGCCTCGCTCAACCGCTGTCACTTCTTATCCAGTTAAAATATATTTAGATGAATTTTTCAAACGGTGGCAATAACTCCAAACCACACACACTGTTGTGTTGTTTCTCTGTTGAGTCGGTGAAAATAATTTTGTGGTCACAGTTACTAGAAACTCACACTATAATGACCTCAGCCGCTGGCAGCTCTCCACGGACCTTTCACTGTGTGCCAACAACACAACTCAAAAGGCAACAAAAGACACCCGAACAAACCTCTGCTTCTTTGACACTCTCAGCATCTCCTGAAAAACAGAGCAGCTCTGTGCTTGACCTGCATATCTGACAGGTTATTATCCCATTAGATGGGCTTCATTTACAGTCCAGCCAATATAGGAAAGCTCAAGAGACAGCTTATGGTTACTTGGCTGAATGTTTTTGTGCCAACAGGCAATCAAAATTCTGTTTGCCATTAGAAATACACTTAATGCATTCAACAGACTGTTGTGTGATGTGTTTATCTGGGTAAAAAAAGAACAAAAAAAACATATACTTGAACTTAAATCATCAACCGATTACAAACTTCACACTTTTGAAAAGTATGTGCATCAGTATCACTGTGAAACAAATACTAACATTAGTCAAACATAGGCATATATATTTTTAGGAGCAGAAATACTATAGAGTTTACAGTCCTGTATCTTAATTGCACTACTTACATAGTAAATGGGCATAAATCATAATCTCATAAATCCTTTTTAAGCCATTGAAAATGAGGCCACAGCGTGCATTACCATCACCCGGCGGTCATTTCATTTTTAGCGTGAACATAATGGTCTTCCTGCATTGAATGTTTAGGGACTCTGTCAGCACTAAGCTAATTGCTCCATCGTGTAATGTTTTATGTGAGGCACAAGGTGGGAATGTAAAACAGGGTGAAGAGCATGGATGTTTCTTGGATGCCGTGTATCAACAGATCCCTGTAATGTGTTTTGACATGGCTACAAGACGACGAGTTCTGGATGTTACATGAAGCTGGAAATGAGAAATGTCTGTATGACAGCATGCAACATATGAAGTCACATGCATCAGTTTCTGATAATTATAAATATATAAAGTTCAAAGGGAGTTGAGTCAGTTACAGGTCAAGGTATTCATAAATTTTCAATGGTTACTCCCTTAATAAGGCATTATGTATGTATGTGAGTATTTAGGTTAAATATTTTAAGGCACCAGCAATAAAAAAAAATCATTTATACTGTTAAAACGTAACTCGTTGCCACAGGTAAAGCGTCTACTTCATCAATAAGCAAGCAATAAAAGTAATTATACACATGAATAAGATACCAAAACATTCATCTGAAAGGGTCTCTGTGAGATGAAAAGTATAAATCGTGTGTGATAAGGGAGGATAATTGATATGAGCAACAACCCTGGACATTAAAAGGTTTCCATTAATCCATTTAATGCAATTCCAAATCTGTTAAAACTGGGTGCATTAAAGTGGTGGTTCAGTTTTGATAAATGCCATTTGCCCCACGGCGCTCAAAGTACCAAAACAGCATCAGTGGCTTCATTTTTTTAAATGACCTACTCACTCAAGTAAAACTCCCAAGCCCGGTCAAATGTATCTAACAAATGTATCACTGACTCAAGAAAGGGTGATTCTGCCTGTGATAAGAGGCTCATCTCACACACATGACAGCGAGACAGAATGTAAACATAAACCCTCAGATGAGCTCCTCTATTATCTAGTCGCATACTTCCTTTAGTACGCTGACGTAATACAGATGTAAGTCTATTATATTCAAAAGAAGGCAAACATTTCTACAATCAAACTAAAAACTAAAACTTTGCAACTCACATCAAAACAGTCTAGTAGGATTAAAAAAAAGGCCTGAGATATATTATGTACTACCTTTTTTTTCTGGCAGAATCAGATGAGTGAACTGATACCGCTGTCATATCTGTATGCAGACCAACTGTAACCAAATAAAAACAGACTGGCTCTGGCTAAAATGAAAACTAAAATGAAAAAATGCCAGGAATTAAACAAAATTTAATAAAATGTGAAAAGCTTTAGACAACGAGTTTTAGATTCGCTTGAATGCATATTTCCTTACCTGTGGATAGAGCTAGATTAGCTATTTTCTAGTTTTTAGTCTTAATGATAAGAAGCAGCAACTTCTGGGGATGAAAGAGGAAGCCAGTATAACTGTAGTTCCTCCAGTGGCCACTTGAGGCTGGGTCCAAAAGTGAATCAAAAATGTGGACTGTATTGAAGTTTTTCACATGACACCAAGCACACTTTGCATGATGTCATGTCATTCACAGCGTATTGGGAATATACTTTTACCTGTCCGACAGGTGGTTGGCAGGGGTCTCTGACCAGCCTGTAGACCTGTGTGAGGCTTTGGAAATCATTTTTCCAATGACTGCCATCAACCTCCATCAAACACTTGCAAAAATACTTATTTTTCCCTCATGAACAGTGGTTGCAGACCAGTCTCTAGGTACACTGTGACCATGATTGGCACAAGATCAGAATGGATCATTAATATCCATAATGGTTAGTGGTCACATGTTTGCAAAACCTTGATAAAAGAAGGAAAGGACATATTTGCGTCTGAGAATAAAGTGGAAATAAAAAAATTCCAAAACATTTACATCCCTAAAGAATTTAATTGGAAAACAGCCCCCGGACTTGACCTCAATAAACACTTTTGTGATGTGTATGAGCGACTAAAAAGTCCATTTTCTTGAAGATTTGAGAAAGGAGGATTATCTGGGGTATGCTCATTAACTAATGACTTGTGACTGACAAATCATTAGCCAGCAAGTATGCAATTTCACAGTCAGATCCTCTATCACTCATCACAAACGGTGACAGTAAAAAAGTTCATCTCAAGGCTTCAGAACCGAACTTTTAACCAAAGATTGATTCCCATCTTTTCCACTATCTGTAGTCAGTTACGCTGGGCTCTAGTGTTAATATTCCAACATTTACAGCATTAAAAAGCCCTCCATAATAACTACACAAGGCCTGGGTTTTTTTATAACAACTTATTGTTTTCAGTTTTTTCATAGCTTAACGTTTGGAGTGTATCCACTAACTGGGAAGTGAATGCTAACTGGGAATAACTAATATGGAATACTATCTAAGGTGACCAGATATCCCCCTTTGAGTAGGACTGTACAATTTATTTTTATTTCTTGTCCCCGTGACCCGCACCTTGAGACGCATTTTGACTGGTCATATGGCCATTTATTATATTTACTTCTAATCTTGTCTTGATCATGGAAAGTTAAAGGTTAAGTCACAAGCTTTGAAAATTTTGTTGAATGTGATGAAAACTACCACAAATAAAATGAAGCTGAAAAAATGTGTCCACACATTTTATGATACCTGCATAGAAATGTGTGCATAGCGTGCTTGCATTAGCTGATAACTTAGCACTCCACCCTCTTGTCCAAATATGGCTCAGAAAGAATCAACGCAGTGCTGGCCAAAGTGCGGACACTAAATACAATTTAAAGTTGGTCTTAACAAACTAATAAGTGAGGTAAACAGTGGCTGTGTCAGTCTATGACTTCTGGCTGTAGTTTCAGATTAACCACACAGACAATATAGTTGCATCAATGTTCTCATCTGACTCTCTTTAAATAGGTGAACAAGCCCTCACTTGCTCCTTTAACAGCACATCATTTGCTTGCTCCTGCCATCAGATTTTGTAAATATCCACATCACACATGTCCAAAACTGAGCACAGCTCGCACTGCACTCTGCAAAATACGATATCTGATTGTCTCACCATAACTGCAGCTCTCTTGGCCCACTAACCACACATACACAGACACAAGGAGAGTCTTATATATAATAAATTGCAGCCTTCACTATTCTCTACGGACCTTCTCTTCAATGGGGAGACAGATGTTTATGCAGTTGCCATGGCAAAAGGTGTCCTTTATTGAGGGAGCTACAGAGGTGTTGCACGATCCACGCCACCCTTTCATTAGACAGCCCCGATTGTGCTGAAATACCATTGACTCACCAGGGTGGGCGCCGTCGTTTGGGAACGATGACACATAGTAAAAATATATACAGATTTATTTTTACATAAATTCCCATTCCACCCCAAAACAGCCAGGGAGTTATTAGTTTCTACACATAATGAAAAATAAATATTCTCACAAATGCAGGCATCGCACGGAAAATAAAACCGCTGAGCTTCAGTATTTTAGTTTTTTTTGTGTGTTATTGTTCTCATATGAAGGTTTCCTTCTTTGCAAGGTATTATGTTTCCTGAAACATAACACACACACACACAAATATATTTTCTCACAGAAATAACCACAAACAGATAAACTTCCTCCAGCGAGAAAGCTCGTTTGAGTTTTTTTCTCTTTCTAAAGTTAGCGATGCCTGGGATACATCCATAAAAATTCACAAGGACAATGTGTGGCCGTTTGTAAGCAGGTCATGGCTCTAATTATCAATTAACTGGGTTATTACTCTCTCTTAACTCAGCCAGGCAGCACATATGTGCTTCTTTGTTGACCGGATACATTGATTGAAGCGAATAAAATACAATGCAATGCATCCAGGTCTATTGTTCATTTCATGGTATAAGATGTTTTTGGATACTGTATAACGTGCCCTATACTGTTCATACCACGCTCTAGGCTGCTAGCGAAGTAGGAGAAAATATGCACCTCTGACATGTTGTGCTTAGAGTTGGCCAATAAAATCAAGGGTTTTGAGCGCTCTGAATCTTTGAGGTGCAGATCTGGCGCTCTGTCTGGCCCCCGTCTCCAAGCATTCGTCTTCATCTTCAGGATGGCTGCTGGCTCTGGCCTTGCTGCCAGCTCCTCATTGCTTGTTTGATGATTAAATACATTTTGATTTGCCGGGCCATGTTGTAAACTTCCTGTGTGGTTGCACCGTCAGGTCTGTGTTGCACTGTGCTGCTCCCCAAAGGCCTTGCTTGAACACCATTATTATCCCTGCAAATTAGCCCAGTTAACCTGCCCCTGCTCCAGCTCACTCTTTGTTAACCCCTCATTTTTTTGCCATGTCTGGACCATGGACCAAAGGATTTTAGAAGCTGTTCCCCCCACACCCCATCCTCCATCGTCCCCGGCTACCCTTGTACCAGCAGATCCTAACCCCTGTGAATATTAAACAGCACAGACTGCAGGAATGCCTCCGCTAAATTGGCAGCAGATGTTGTTGAGGGGATTTGGTTGTGAGGTGTTTTGTCTGCAAACTGAGCTGTAAAACATCGCAGACCTGACAGGTCCTCTGGTGAGCCTCCAAGCTGAAGCGGCACAAGGGCAATATGGCCCTTAAGTAGCTCTACTGAAGCTCACTGGTGGCTGAACACTCAACCATCTATCTAATGGTCACTTATGAACAAAGGTTTTCAGGAGTGAAGTTGAACAAACAGGGAACTTTGTAATAGAATACGTTAAAGATGAGGAGGATGTAAAGTGTCCTCCCATTTTATATCATTTGGATGACACTTCCAAGATTAAACTGGTGGATAACTTACTTAATATCGTCTTAATTTGGTCCATATTGTTGTCCTTTAGGTGACACCAAGAGGTTTTTATCAAGATTTCTGTTCAAGATGTGGAAATCATTTCAACTTACATTAAAATGTAATCTTATTGCATGTTAAAATACACTTTTAAAAACCTGCATGTGATCCAGGAATGGAAAATGTTGCTTACCTGCCGCTGATGTCAGGTTGAGAGGAAGCAGGCCTGAGATGTCTGGGTGTCGAGGGGGGAAAGATGAATGAATGGTGTGCAAAGAAAATGATTTCGTAGTTTGTTCCAAATTCTGAACCAGCCATTGCTTCAGGCTACCGCTGCTGACATAAACTGTGGCACATGTGATTTCTTACTCCCAGCACAAATTATAATAGTTTGGACTACTGGTGCTCTGGCTCCGAGTCGTCAGGGGCACTGGAAGAGAAATTGGTTTTGAGCCTAAAAGAAATAAACAGATTGTAACAAAAATAAATGTTTTTATAGGCTCTTTGCAAATCATGTAAATCCCAACACATCTTTATTAAGGACCGCTACTTGAAAGGTGTTGATTGCACTGACAAAGTGGGATACTTATAGCAATAGCCATATTTTGTATTTTTAGCTTTACAGAGCCTTTTAGCATCTTTCAGTTTGTTAGTTTTACATCAGTGTCTTTTAGGGTCTTGTTTTGATTTATAACTGTATTGCTTTGCTTCAATCTCACTGTTATCAGCAGCTATTTTCAAGCTCTGAAAACCCACTTTATGCTACCAATTCATTAAATGGATGACAGACAAGTTAGCAACACACTAACTAGCACTAGTCCCAAAAAATTGATTCTGTTCATCTGGACGATGCGTTTTCAGTGGAAGAAACGTTTCGTCACTCATCCAAGTGACTTTTGCATCCAAGTTATATTTGCATAATGACGTAATGCAAACTGTCCTGACCACTGATCAGTGGCAACTTGCATATTAATGATCATGAAAACTGACCTCACAGACCATTGTTTATTCAGTGCTTCTAGTTTCAGTCATTATGCAAATGTACTGTTTACAAGGTTGTGGAAACATGCAGTAAGCTGAGACTGAAGAAGTCACTAGAATAAGTGACGAGACATTTCTCCCACTGATAAAACAACGTTCAGATGAACAGAATCCATTTTGGGGGGGGATTTCCTTAGCTGCATAATTTAGCATGCCTTAAGATAACTAGCACTACCTTTTAGATGAGGATACTGTGTTTCCAGGTATTTTCTCTAGACAGTTCATCACTCACAAAGGCTTAGTCAAAATAGAGTGAGAAAAGGATCAACCTCCTTGTGACTATGGACGATCCATGATTGTCTGATGATTTCAAGTAGTTCCAGCCAACAAGTTTGCAACAAAGTTGCTCAGAAATTGAGCATGCAGCACCCTCAACCTCTGGATAAATATTTGAGTACTAGTTTTAAACACTAGGCAACTGCAAAGGTCACCTGGTGAGAGGCAACCTGTCTCTAAACTCAAAGTGACTGCAGTCACTCTCATATTGGTGGATATTTACAAATAATTACCAAGTGCTTTACAAATGGATATAAATGGAGACGGGCTGCCAGGACTTTGTAATCATTCTATGTCAGACTGTGGCAATGAGAGAAATTTGTCTGCACTGTCTCTCTTTGACTCAAATTGACTCTCTTTGTTGTACTCAACTTCAAAGAGAAGAAGCAGAATATAGTAGTTAATATGATTTTTTGATATTTTGGGGGGGGGGTTTGTATGCAGATGGCAACAGATTTGTGATTTTTGTCAATTTTTCACAGTTAATCATCGTATTAACCCAAAGAGACTGCAGGTAATTGCCAAATTAATCCCATTCAATCACAGGCTGATAGTAGACTGAATCTAATTGCTGTCTTGATGCACCAAAGCCACTTTGACAATCCTAACTGACTGCAAGTGATTGACCTTTCTTTAAACCAACAACTTCAAAGGCAACAAAATGGGGATTTTCTCGCAAGAACTTTGGATGTCCTGTGGTCTCCATAACAGACAGCCATTCTCACCTATGGCCAAATTAGAATCACCAGGTAACTTTACATGCATGTCTCTGGGAGAAGCCCATAGATGCACAGGGGGTCTTCAAACTCCACACAGAAAGACCTCAGCCAGTAGACTTAAACCTGGGACAATTTCTCTTTGGGGGAACAGTACTAACCACCGTGCTGCACAAAAGCAGGTCAAATTAGCTTTAAATAAACACTTTAGTAGTAGACAACAGTATTTTTGTTAATTGTGTTCATTCATGTAGTGCATTAATGTGCACTCACTGCAGACTGCTGTATGCTATCAACAAAGAAATTCCAGGAAAATAATCAGTGCTAGTGTTAAAGCAGGTGGGAGGACATATATCAGCAACTATGTCATACATACTTTCCCCCCCAACTGATAAGAAACCATTACAACCACGATGTAAGTTCCTATATTTAGGGTAAGTGCAGGGAGCAGCCCATTTACTGACACGGTCAAGCTTAACATGAGAACTAAATTCAAGGGTGGCCAAGATCCTTGCAGGCCATCTGCCAAGAATCCAATATAGCAAATGGTTGGATCTGTGTAAGCCCTAAGCTGAAAATAAAGTCGCTATGCTTAAAAAGTGCTAGCATGCTTTAATGCGTATGGAATACAAATCCTGGCTGTGCCCTGTAGGCCAGGCTTTTATCCACTTCCATACAGCATGCCCCGTGAAGTTGATTCATTTGGGACAAAACAGAAGCTTTTATCAACTTTGGCTGTGACTAACACGCTGCTTGGAGTTTGAGGAAACTTTTAAAAAGCTACTTTCCTTTATCTCACGATGTCATGGCCCTCAAGAGTTAGCCAAGAAATCCAACGTATCAAAAATGACCATAGACAGCAAATCAAGATGAAGAGTGTCATGCTGGTGGTGTTTGCCACCTGCTTTGGGACAGAAGCGAGGGGAGCGTGGGGTAAATGTGGGGTCATGGCTGTCAGCAGCCTCTCAGTTATACAGGCCAAGTGGGACTGCAGATATGAGAAGGGGAGAAACTGCAGTGATGACATGATGAGGGACACGAGGGTTACGCAGTCACCGTCTTCATTCAGCGCTGCACGGCCTATAAACTCTGTGACGAGCTCGGTCTGTGTGTTTGTGTGCGCAAACATTCCTTTAAGCAGTTTTCTCTCAGGGCTCTGTCCTTGTGTTATGTGATGCTCCCACAGTGGAGGCCTGTCCACGACCCCTATAAAAAGAGAAGGATGCCCACTTCCTTACACCCTGAGGCATGCCAGTCCAGCCTCAAGGGAGAGGGGCCCCATAATTTATTATTTGTTCCCCTCTTGTTAAGGAAATACTTTCTCAATAGCTCTTTCTCCTTTGTTTGTTTTTACTGTTCTTATTTTCATCCTTGATCCAACCCCGTCTTCTCTTATTTATTTGCTTTCTAAACACCAGATTGGTTTAGTACATTCAAGCTGCCATGAAGAGACTTTAAAAAATTACTTTTGTCCTTAGTGAGGACAGTGTTTATTTATCTGACTGAACCTGAAGGGATATGAGTATTTTGGGAATACCTATGTGTAGGTGACAGCTGAGCTGAGCTGTACAAGCTGACCCTGGTTTCCATTACCTCAGGCCTTAATCAGATTCCTCTGCTGCGCATTGAAGATATGTCGACTGATACAGCGAGCTCGGGTGTCATAATTTATCAGCCGAGCTCTGCCACTCTTGATTTAAAGACATTCCTGCACCATGTGAACTTGATTCACACAGTCTATGTTGTGTATAATGATGTCTTTCACCAAAATCACACCGAAGCATTCAATCTCACACCAAAGTGACCAAATCTTCAGTTATTCCCAGCAGTGGCTTCTTTATTTGTTGGTGTCGGTCAGGTTTTTGCAGCTTTCTCAAACCCCCTCATCCAAAACAACCATCAAGGGAAGAAAAAGAAAAAGGCAAAGCCACTCGCTGATTGCTGATCCATGACTCAGCTTTGAAAGTCTCCACCTCCAAATCAAATTGTCCGGCTTCAAGGAGGAGAGGTGCCTGCCCCGGGCCATGCAGTGTCACTGACCAGCTTTGAGGGGTTAATGCACATTTTTCTCAGTTGTCAGGGACGTGTGATGGGGGCGAAAGAATACAGAGGAGCACAGAGGTCACTGCTCTCCAAATATCAAGAGCCTTTGAAATACTTAATTGTGTTATAAAAGAAGGTGAAAATACCAACTTTCCAAAGGCAAACAACCTTTAAAAGCTCCAGTGGACCTTGTCAAGCATCTCGGTGGGTTTGCTGACCTACCTCAGGATAATGTTTATTTATTGGTATTTGATCAGAGATAAGTCATCATGAGTTGTGTTTATTTTTCTACCTATGGAGTATTTTCTTTATTTGTGGGTCATTCTTATGTTTAATTGTGGATGTTCATTGCATTGGTTGACTTTTTATTCGACTGAATTTACGCATTTTAGTCTAAAAAACAAACAAAATGACGCTAAGGAGCAGCTGTTAGCATAATGGAGCATATCTATATTTATGGGTGCCATATTTCCCATTACAATACTTCATTTTGACTCAGTTTAAGTTAAAAGATTTCATTACTCCTCTCCTTGAATATTTTTACTTCTTGGGGGTTGGGGGTAGTGTTAAAACAACTATACACACCGGTGGCTATCAAAATCCCAGAACTTCCCACAAAAGCCCATGTCATAAGTGCATACAGACCTGGGTAATGTGTTTTTCAGGTTCTGAATATATGCTATAAAGCTAGGGTACATGCATCAGGACCCTGGGAACACAGGATCTCTTGTCATGTTCCGATTATGTACCACATAAATCTGGAGAACGTAGGACCCTGGGAACACAGGAATGACTCATGTTAACGATAGACTGCATAAACATCCATTGATTTTGAGGCCTTAGTGCTGAAGTTCTGTTAGTCAGAAGTGACTGTGTTTGGATGAAAGGGTGCAGTGCTAGGTTATTAGCTAACGATAGCTAGCTTGGTTAGCAGGCAAAATAAACCATACAAGTGCAACACAGTCACAAATTATAGCAAATGAACTAAGAAAATGGTAAAGCTAAAAGAACATGACAGACTAAAAGTCAAACAAAGTCTCCTTGGATGGTCTGTAACACAGAGAAAATGACATATTATGTTAAATAACTCCCTTAAAGAGGTGCTAACAGCACAAACATGGAAAAGTCCAGTTCAATTATTGTAATTAGTTCAGCTTTTTATCGAGGAACCATAACAACCAAATATGTGTTTAATAAAAACGTTATGTAATTGTCAATGTTAGCGCTGATGTAGTGACTTTAAAAGCAAACAAATAAAAATAAATAAATGCAAATAAAATACAAGTGTGAGTATTTTTCCTGTTTCTTAAGGACATGACTTTCAGATGATGTTCATCTGCTGTACATGTTTTTAGATGGTTATATCTTTATTTTTAGGATTGCCACTTTTTCTTTTGTTCTCCACTTATGCAATTTCCTCAAACTTTTTGGCACACATTGCACCGTCTCCTGAGAGATGCCAGTTTTTCAGCTAACAGGTCTTTGGAAATACACATAAAAGTTGTCTTTTAGGTGTTTTCATGTGTAAATGACTTGTGAAGTAACTTAACTCGCTAATAATGACGATAGAACATCTGCACCAGATTTAAACTTAAATTAAAAACATAAAAGTGTATTTGTATTCACCCCAGCTCCGATTCATTAGACTAGCATCACTTGCTAATAGCATTAAGCATGTATGGAAGCATCGGTGATGAGAAAAACTAGTTCAGTTTAGAGTGATCGCCTTCTCTTCTATTTCTAGGCTTTTTTTCCCCAAGTTTAATTTCCAGATAACGTTCTGCTGTGGGATTCTTTTTCTATGAGTATTGTGTTTTCCTCTTTGATGTTTTTGACACAATGTTTGCACATGGAACTACTTTTCAATAAATTTTCCCCAAAGTCCCATTTTTTTACATCTGTCTTCCTGGCTCTACATTTCAGGAGGAAAATTACTCCATAATCACTAACGGTGGTCGTTCTGTGTGAGGAAATGGGTAAGGATGTGTACAGCATCACTTTTCCTGTACATAGCAACAATGCACAAGACCAGGAAAGAGGGTGACTTTCCTAAAATACGGCATGTTAGGGTGCAGTTCCTGCTACATTTTTAGTATGAGGAATATTTTGGAAGCACTGGGACGTTGTTAAGCTTTAAATATTAGAAAGAAAGAAAAACCCTCCATTTCCTATTCTCTGAGAAAACCCTTTCTGAGCCATCCATTCTTCATGTCGGGGCATTTAAAGAAGTCACCGATGCCACACAACCACTTCCCCAGTCACTGAGCTCAAGTTCATGGAGTGTGGCTAATCTTATCTGATCAGTTATTAGCAGCATTTTTCATCTTTGTGGCAGAGCTAACAAGCCTTTGAGATCCCTAATTGCTGGGAATGTGCAAATCTCACGTTAAGCATGAAGATGAATGGAAGAAGGTTCACTGAACATAAATCACTCTGCTCTACAGTATGGGAGAAAGTCTTAAGCCTGAGGATTCACAAGGGGTTCTCATGAACCAGGAGTTTTAACAAAAGAAATCACACACCGTGGGTTGATCTCTCAAGCAACTAGTTTTAATCAATTTAAATCTAAAGTACATTTTGATGCTTGTGCAGAGGCAGCAACCAAAAATGATTTATCGCAGACGGCTTTAACATTGTGTAGAAAATAAGGAAAAGATTACTAGGGAATGTATTACCGAATGCTTATTTCCGAAACGACAGTAAATTGGGACACTGCTTTTGAAAGAAGCAATGATTAATCACACAGAGTTTTTCTTGTGGAAAGATCCAGGTGCTCATTTTGAAAGAGCTGCAGAAAAACAACTTCATGAACCATTTGAAAAGCAAACACAGCACGCTGGACTCTCGGCCGTCAAAACCAACTCAAATGTATGGCTGAAAAAGCAAAGGGAAGGCGAAACGCTTTTAGTTACCAAAGAGAGAGCCGTCATTGTCTTTGTTAACAGTGACGGGGTCGCAGGTTAAGAGCCAGACAGAGGCTGAGTGATGGACGAGGTGATATCAGAGCGGGAATGACTCCGCGGAGCCGCACAGTTGAGGGTGTGTGTGTGTGTTTATCTGCGATTGCGTGTCAGTCTTGTTCAACAAAGAGGGGACAAAGCATTTATGAGTCATATCAGAGAGCTGGTAAAGATAAAACCCCACTTAACGAAATATCCCTTCCAGACGCTGCACGGATACACACTCATCCCACAGCCCCCACCAGTTTTAGACAGCTCCATCTTTCTTGGAGTATCAGGGTCATCTGCCAGAAACCTGTAATCAATGGCCCGGCTTACTGTAGGCCTCCAGACAGCATTAATCTGTCATACTAAGTTTACGTCTGCTCAAATTGCCGAATCGTTGCGTTAAGCTTCATCGAAGTGCAGAAATGGGGTCTGTTTTTACGCGTTTGTCTTTTGTCTGTGTTGGGGAGCACAACCACAGTCAGGACAGCCGATCTGACTGCTCAGGCTTAAGTCACAGGCTGCACAGTCTCTCCTCCTCTTCCTCCACAAGACTCCTGAACAACAGAAGCACATAAAAACACAACACACAGGTTATAACTCACAGAAGCAGGAACGGCATTCACTAATTAGTCATATATTGGCAGATCCAGAGTAGAACATTATTTTCTCAGTTACTCAATTAGTTTGGACAAGCCAAGTAAACAGCTCATCACTCATTTAATAACATGCTTAACCTTAATAAAAGCCTAAAAAGAGTTTACACAAATAAGCTAAGGTACTTCTTGTTTAAAATCGAACACCTAGCCATGCAGGCAGACTGTACAAGCGTTTGTGAAAGATCAAGCAGTTCAAATGAGCTCGCTAAACAGGAAGTTCCTTTTGCAACAAGTCAGTTTGTGAAATTTGTTCCTTTTAGATATTTCATCATCAACTGCAAGTGATTGCAAAGCGGAGGACGTTAGGAAACATAGGCACTCAGACCAAAGTAGCTGACAAGAAAACAGAAGCAGGATCGTCAAGTGCTGAGGGGGCATGATGCACAAACGCCTTCACTGCTCTGCT
Source organism: Rhamphochromis longiceps (assembly GCF_057381845.1). Taxonomy (NCBI): domain Eukaryota; kingdom Metazoa; phylum Chordata; class Actinopteri; order Cichliformes; family Cichlidae; genus Rhamphochromis; species Rhamphochromis longiceps. Next base: position 39,480,166 of record NC_140558.1, read on the forward strand.
GACTCAGTAACTGTAGAGCTCCAAACGTCCTCCATCACTAACATCAGCACACAAACTGTGCACCGGGAACTTTGTGTTAAGCGTTTCCATGGCTGAGCAGCTGCTGTGGTGACCCAGGACTTTCGCCCATCATTTTATGTTATTCTCATATAACATGACACATTATCGTCTTATAAAGCTGCCAGTTCCACAACAAGCATATAGAGTACAGTCAGAATTTGAAGTCATGGTTTTCTCCACTTGAGTGGATTTAATGTGGATATAAGTTGAACACTGTTTTTCATCTCTGAGGATAATATCGACTGCATTGACTGTATACACAAAAAGGGTGAAGTCAATGTGAGACAGGCAGAAGACAGGAAGACTGTTAGATGAGAGGAAAGTGGTTAGCATGATTAAAAACAGCCTAAGAACCACTAAAGCTCAAGCCTGCCATGAACTGGAAACTGCATTACTGTCTACAGTGATGTGAGTTTTAGATCATCATGAATTGAGAGGGTACAAAACCAGATTGAAGCCCATGCTCCAAAATCAGCATCTTCAAGCTTGACTGAAATTAGCAGCTTCCCACAAAAACTAGCCAAAATCTTTCTGCAGGAAAAAATGTTTTTCCTGCAGAAAGATTTTATGTTTAGACAAGGCAAATTTGGCCACAATGACAAGAGTCGTAGAAGTAAAGGCGAGACTTTCAAATCTAAGACTGCTGTGCCAACTGTCTGGCATGGTGGTGGTAGCATTAAGCTCTGGGGCTGTTTTCAACTTTACTTCAAATTAACAGCCAGACGGTTGACACAGTTGGATGTTCCAAGAGGAAAATGATCCCATTTACACATAAAAAGGTGTTTTAGAGTGGACAGAACAGGCTAATATTAAGCCTCTGCTATGGCCTGCCCAAAGCCTCAGCCTCAACCCTAAAGAAAAAAAAATTTGTGGACTATCCTTAAAAGCCAAGCCTGTGCCAGGACACCAACCAATTTCAATGAACTCTATCAATTCTGCCAAGAAGCTTGCTGATGGCTACAAAAAGTATCTGTTTGAGGAGCAATTTGCTAAGGGACATTTAACCAAATATTAGTGAGCGTGTATGCATATATTTAAGCCTGTATGTATGATTCTGAAAAAAATCCTAAATAAATTCCAATTCCATTTTAGTCATTGAAGATATATTTTGTACAATCATTCCACCCAAGCAAAGCAACAGTTCATAGAAACAACAGTTCATTAAAAGCCCAATATTGCAATGACAGTCATGGCCATGGACCAGTTCTCTATAGCACTTTTCTATTGTACATAGGCATTTAAAGCCCTTTATACAACTTTACCCATTCACACAAGCACCTTTTCTCTGCTTTTTCTACATAACTCCAACACAGGTGATGAGAGCAGAGAAACTGAAACAAAATAAGAAGCTCAAAAGGGGAAGAGGGGAGTCATTTGATATATCGGTAATATAAAAACGAAACCTCATAGTAAAGTAAATAAAGGATCTTGTTCTTAGATGAGCTACTTGTTGCTGCGTCATGGAGCAGCAGGAGCAGACCACAAAGAACAGTAGAGAGAATTACAGTGTAATATGGATCACATTAGCAGTAAGCAAAAGTAGGGAGCATCTGCCCAAACTGCTCTGAGGTGCTTTCGCAGGCGATAAGCCACCCAGTAACGGCAGCCCGGGGTCATTAGGGTCTTCTTTGCAGACAGTTTGCCACGGCACAGAGAGAATAAACAATCCCCATTTTCATTTCTTATTCATGGCTTTAATCACGGATGACAAAACATATAGTAAATGAAGAAAGGAAGGAAAGAAGTTGGCATCGCCCGTGTGTCTTTGGGACAGTCTGCTGGGTAATGAGAGGGAATTAAAACTGTGGCGAATTTGTAAATGTGTGTACGGAGTGGGTGGGGGGTGAACTGACATTAACAGGCTGGCATGGAGAAGAGCTGGCAGAGGCCCAGCACATAGTGCTGTCAGTGTGAGGTCCTCTTTGCCCATTCTAATGAGGTATTTTGAGGGTCTGAGCTCAGGCCTGCATTGGGGGCCCCCCTGGGGTCAGATGGTCAGATGCAGTTGGATGGGTGATGGAAGGACCAGGAGGAAGCCTGTGGCAGCGGGAAGGGATGGCTGAAGTGCGTCACTCCACATACCAGGATGGCAGATGGTTAAACAACCTCAATGAACAGAGGGGATGACATGAAACTTCTTCAAGGTCGCGCACAGGAAACCACAGCACATTTCCTGTGAACCCAGTTGGCCCGTGATGTCAGCCTTTTGTGTTCAGGAATATCTTATAATGGAAATCACGGATATCCAGGTGGCACTGTATGAGGCGCTTGACAATACTGGGCTTATACACCGGATCTTGTGGAAACACTCCTTGCATTACTCACAGTAGAGCTTTTAGAAAAAGATTTTGGGATATTGGTGGTTTTCTCATCTTTGAAGAATTCCAAATGGAAACAGAGCTTTGAGCTAATTTCAGTTTAATAAAATCGTCTCAAGGCCATTATGTGCTTTGCCCCGAACAGCTCATTTCTCCTGACATGTTTAAATATTATGTGGCACCTTTTTGAGCATTGAGGCGGACATCTGTTTTCATTTTAGCCTCTACCACAGAGATGAGAATCCACTGTATGCCTCAGAGTCTGTAGATATTAACTGCAATCAGATATTACGGCAGCTGACTTTATGACTTCAGCACCTTTAACAGGGGATGACAAACTAATCACTGAAATCAAATGATGCAGTGTTTTTCTTGGAATATTTCTCCAGCAGACACGGCTGTCCTCTTGACTGACAGTCTCACTAACAATTAAATCAAGTCATCCCAAAGTCTTCTCGTGTGTGTGGCATAGTGTGTGTGTGTAAAATTTTATTGGTCTCCCTTAAGAATAACAACCCGCAGCCCTGAAATGAGGATCGTGAAGGCACAGAGGTTTATATTCATGCAAGCTCTTCATTTTAAAACGTGCAAAAGAGGCGTGGATAAGCACTTGTACATTACAGTCCATCATAGTGCTTTAAGTTTTAAGGTTAAATTAAAGTACTGCTATAAAGTCAATATCTGAAATACATGATCTGCAAAACAAAGCAGAATACTGACCTTGTTATGATTGAAAATGCTTAAAATCAATTATGAATTAATTAATCATCAACTGCAATGCATTACAATTAATAAACTATTAAATTATTCGATTTTACCATAACCATTTGAACCATTTTATCAGTTTTATTATTACATTAGAGTCCAATAATAACTATCGAATATACAATGTAACAAGTTGCTTTATACGGATACAAAATTGCAACCATTTATATACGACTCCATTATAGACTGTATCCAACATTAACATATTGTCACGATGTGATGTGGTTGGTTTGTGGATTACTGTTGTAAAACCTTGAGTATTGAAACAAGAGAGTAAATCTGAGCATTATCACTTCATACTAGTAATAGTGTGTGTGGGCAGGGATAGCTCAGTAGGTAGAGTGGCGGCCCCATGATCGTAAGGTCGGGGGTTCGATTCCCCTGAACAGCTACCCTGAGGTACCCCTGAGCAAGGTACCGTCCCCACACACTGCTCCCCGGGCGCCCAATGGCTGCCCACTGCTTCACTGAGTGAATGGGTTAAATGCAGAGAGGGATTTTCCCCACGGGGACCAATAAAGTACACTTTCTTTCTTTTTCTTCTTTTCTAATGGATGCCTAGACTGCATCTATAATTCACCGTAATATAAAATGGGATTACAGAGATACAGTAAGGAGCTCAGACATCCAGAGGGAGCTCGGAGCTCTGATCACACCCTACAGCAGATCCAGAAATCTCTGGAGAGATTGTATATCTTGTCTAGACTGAGAGAGCCTTGGGATGCTAGAGAACTGGAATACGCTGCTGAGGAAAGGAACATCTGGAATACCCTTCTGAGGCTGCTACTGTAACCTGACTTACAGTCCTGTGAAAAACAAAGTACACTTCCTAATTCAACAGCACGTAGAACCATGTTATCATTCTCTGAATGTCCCTTTTCTCTTCTTTAAGTTATTGTTTCAGTTCACTGAGATTTGCAGGCATTCGTGTATCCACAGCTCTGTTAAGGTGTTTTTATATGACTTTTTTTTTTTAGCCATTTCAGTCATGGGATCATTGTCCTGTTGCATGACTCAGTTTTAGCCAAGCTTTAGCTGTTAGATGAGCATTGCATGGCCTGACCCTGAGGTCAACCAAAACTTTTAATTTCTAGTTTTTAAGTTCTCTCTTCTATTATCACAATGCGAAACTGATTAGATTATCTAATTTTACTCACATGTTGAAGCCAGAGTTGTCTGTTATTAAGTATAATTAAAAACATCAACCATCTGACCTGTAAGCAGCAATCTCCATGTCTCTGGCCATCTTCTGAGTGAGCAGAAACTTATAGTCTTCACACTGCTCCTTCATCTGTTCTTGGAAATTGGCCTTCTGACACTTCATTTCATCTATAGTCGCCTAATGTCACACACACACCCACACAGAGCAGCAGAGGATGAAGTTGAATGACAGAATATAGGTTTCAACTGCATTAATCATTCCCCTGTTATACCTCTAGATCAGCAATCTCATCCATGTATGCAGCCTTCTTCATTTCAACCTCGTCCTCCAATTCCTCGTTATGCTTCTCGAGCTCAGCAAGCTCCTTTTGTAGCTCTGAAATCTTCAGGAATAAAGAGAAGGAGTTATTCATTGAACATATATCTGCAAAATTGCTTGTATATTGAATTCTTTTGTTACCGATAATGTAATAATCCCATACCACAACATTTTAGTGCCCTCGTGTTCATGTTCAGTTCAAGAACAGCAGCTGAGGAGCACTTCAGTAAGACAACAAAGAGCTTCAACCTTTGGTCAATGGCAACCTTCTTATCAGCCTTAAACTGCATTTCACATTAAATGAAGACTGCTTTGAGGCCGAGTTACAAACTGAGAAAAATGTGGAGACATGGAAATGTGAAGAAATAGACATGTGGGGCATTTAAGCATTTTTAGAGATACAAATGGAAGGGGATTGTTTCGGCTGTGGTCTCACTTCTGAACTTCAGAAAAATTATCAACAAATGAGGCCAAGAACAAGAGCAGATGTTAGTCGTCAGTTTGTAGTTGTCAGATGGCCAGAAATAGGACTCAGATGAATGCTAATGTTTATCCATTGCTGCTAGATATTTAAAAATAAATCGATAGTTATAAACATGGCAGCCAACACCATAACAAGTTGAATGTTATGCATCAGTTGGATGATATGAGAGCGACCCGCCAGGCCAAGGAGCCACTGGCAAGTAAGGCATTCTCCAAATCATAGCATCTGACCTGGCTTGTTGTTTCATCATAGATAAATGTTTTTATTTTATTCAGGTTTGGGAGGGTCCTTGCTAATGACATTAGGAAACGTGAAAACATCAAAACCACTGACAGTTGATGTGAATACTACAATTTTTTCTCTCAACAATGCGATCTTCTCCTGGAAAATGTCCTGTGGATGTTATTTTGAAACCTCGCATCCACCTAAAAATTGCAGCCAACCTTTACACACACAACCCATGTCTCCCATATCACCCCCTGATGGCAGCAACCTCCCTTAGTGGGACATAACGGTCTATTGAACCCCCAAAAATGACAGAGAGCCAGGGACCTTTCCATGGCCTCCAAACTCCCCAGATCAAAATCTGGACCTGTGTTTATGCCCTGACCAATCAGAGCTGCTTTGGTGCTATGAGTCGAACCTACACAATATTATATGTAGTGGCCGATCAGTGTATATTAGATTGTCATGACATATTGAACAGACATTCATTGATTCCAGATGGCGACTTCTGCAGAATTTGGTGATCCCCCGACAATTCTTCTAGCACCACTACAAAGTTGACGTTTTTAAGAGGAAATATCTGAGGATTTATTGGATAGACTGCCATGAAATTTGGTTCACACAATTATGACCCCCCCTCAGGAGGAATTATAATTACTTCCTTAGCCTCCTGACTTGACATTAACTGGGCAAAATTTTGTATTTTAGTTAACAACTACATACCTCTGATTTAAAGCTACTCCCATCAGTCCCAGTGGCACTTTTTCATCATTACTAACTGAAAACATGGATTTAAACTGAGCTCTAACTACAACTGAAGTATGCAAATTAACCCAGCAAACACAGACAGAACAGGTTACTTTACTTTCACCACAAACTAACTGAGGAGCATCCCTTCCCCCGCCGTGAGTAATTACAGCAATCACTGAAGTTCAACAATTAGCTGTCACAGCCAGATGGGGATCCAGGCAGTCCTGCTCGTCTTTCAGCCAGATCATGTGACCAGAAGACGACCCGATTACTACTCACAGGCTGATGGAGACTTCCCAAACTGTGTGACTCACTTACTCTCCTTGGCATGATAAGTGGAGCCTGGCCTTGTATGTATACGCGAGCGGTGGCGGATAAACCCATCAGAGCCTGTTCTATTATATACATTTGTGTGTCAGGCCTGATTTCACTGCAATCGGTTTGTTTGGCCATGTTGTCTCTCAGTGAGAAACCAGACCCGAGGCATCCATCACAGACGAAGAGGAAACAGAGCAGATCAGGCCGTGCTGTCCATCCATCAGCCTGGACAGAGCAAAAAGTGAGGCTGAATATTAAAGAAAAGTAGATGATGTTGGGAGACTTGTGCTGAGGTTACAGAGGCTTGATGTTTATTTAAAGAGCTGAAAGGTAGAGCCACACTAATGAGAACCAAACCACCATGTTTGCTACAGATGTGGTTGGGTGCCAGCTGTGGTCAGACCACTGACGGATGCTAATAAGACCAGGGTGGACTATAAGAGGTGTTTTTACCTGAGTCACCATTTCCTGGTTTGTCTTTTCATTCACGTCTCACTTTGTTGTCTGTTTCCTTCAAAGTCTCTTTGCTCCCTTGGCACCTTTTAATTTATTTTTTTTTTGCTAGCAGGATGACAAATTAAGCTTCATTTCCTTTCCACTCAGTGTGTGTGTGAGAAGTATAAAGATGCCTATGACACTGCAGGCGCTCTGAAAGACTGTACTTAATATAACTGAGGACACAGAGAGCAATAAATCCTGTGTGAGCTGCAGTCGAGCTCTTCACATCTCCTGCTGAAAACGTCCGCAGAGTAAACACTCTGGTCAGCAGGATCTCCCACACTGTTGCTCTGCTGTCACTCAGCCGCTCTCAACTCCCTTTGCCTGCTGTGGGAAACCATTCATTTTCACCATTACATCTGATTTAGGAGCTGATGACCGACACAGAGCCAGCTGATAGATGTTAAAACCCTTTCCTTTTTCAGTAAAGAGGTTGAAAATGTATTATGGGAAGATCACTATCAGCAGGCAGTAACTAAAGGACTTAAATGATGTGTAAAGCTCTGATCACCTCAAAAACAATATTCTCTCATTCGGCTGTTGCAATCAGCAGCCCTGCAGAGCGTTTTGATTTTATATTTCTCACAGGTGTGGAGGCAGAAGTCAAGTGAGTGTTGATTGTGGAGCTCAAAACATTTTAAAAAAAAAAAACCCAAAAAATAATAATTTTCATGCCAAGAGTTACATGAGAAGATTTTATCACTCTCATAGCGTCATGAAGAAAGAGAAAAGTTTTTACAGGACTCTTTCACAGTACTGTTCAGTACACCTTTAGTGCTTCCATATTAGGAGGGTAAGTAGTAGCCAGGTGCGGCTAATCATATATTATTTAATTTACTGATCGTCACCAAATGTGACCGCCTCTATAAAGCAAAAGTTTGTGCAGTTTCCTGGTCTGGAGACAAACGTTGTGTTAACACAATCCTGGAATGTTCCCAGCAAATTCACTTCAAAGTCAGACTGTGAAATGCTCAAAGAAACTTCAAAAAGAAAGCCTGTTCACTCTGAAACAACATGGCAGCACAGTTTAGATTTGCAAAGATTCGTCTAAGCAAACCACAGATCTACTGAAAAAACGGACAGACAAAACCGAAGTGGAAATCTCCGAGGATAACCCACAGTTCCATATTTCACCTGAAACCAAACACGGCCTATCAGATGTCACTCTGAGAGGTGATCATTGGGGTTTTTTCTTCATCCACGTTGCGAGGACAACGTTCCTACAGCTCAAGCTTGGCTGAAACTATGTCACGCAACAGGACAATGATCCCAATCACACCAGCAAATCTACAACAGAGCTACACAGTTAAACTTCAACCCAATTAAAATGCTGTGGTGGGACCTAAAAAAAGCTGTACATAAACTAATTCATGCACATCTCAATAAACCAAAGCAACACTGAGGAGTTCCTCCACAGCAATGACGATGACACTGATATAGTCACTTAAAAAACAGTTACTTTTAGTCCACGTTGCTAAGGGTGGTTTGCAAATGTTGAACTTGGTACTTACTGTTTCACATGTTTTTGATATGAAAGCAGATCAGAGGTATATGTATAAAAAGGATAAAATTGACCCCGTTTGCCATTGGCGTGTGTTGTGTCTGGTATGATTTCAGCCGGGAAAATATTAAACATGTCATATCTGCTCTCCTCACACTTGTTTACTTATGAAAAGAAGCAGGGGGGTGATTCTTGTTACACTTACTTGTAGAACTTACTGTATGATGCTGGATGGTTTCCCTAACATGAGTTGTTTCAGGCCATGTCTTAGTGGCAAACAAAAGCATATGTTGAAGAACAATTCACTGCGTTATTTAATATATAACTCATTCATAAAGAATGTTAATCATAGTCTGGTTTCCAAATATATGTGGCCAAAACAAAGATATGAAACATAACAATCACATAATGTTATGCTCTATTACACTATAAACTGCAAATGATCTTTTGGCTTTAATTGTGACTGTTTGTTCCAGATATAAGTTGCTGTAGGCGTACATAAAATGGGTAAATCTTTTTTTTTTTTTTCCTTTTTTGGATCAACTAGCTTCCTTTTCGTGCAAGAAGTTCAGAAGAACTTAAAAGCTTGGCAAATGCAACCAAAACGCCCTGCCCTGATGTAAAGCTCAAGTTTACTCCAAACAAACTATGCTAAGCGTATGTGCTTTGTGTAATTTGGCTCAACTAACTCTTTAAAGAAAGGGCAGGGGGAGAACACTCACCAGCATCTTTATCTCACCGACGTCCTTTATCTTTGTCAAGTCTTTGACCGTTGACCCTCCAGTTCCTCCCACTTCCACTTCCTTTCCGTCACCACTGTGGACCACAGCAGAGGAGGCTGCACCGCACTCATACTGAAGAGACACAAGATGAGAAGTCAGTGCTGCTGGGATCTTTTTGAGTAATTAAGTGCACTTTGGCAGGGGGAGCAATCAGAGTCTCTCATACTAGCTCTCCTTGCGTACACCAGTTTCATGATTAGCCAAATCATGAGGGCGCACAGGTGTGTAGGAGTCCGCCAGCAATCACCATTACTGCTCACAACCAATAGCAATCATTTTAGCATCGAGACAATTGCGTCTCGTAATCGAGGCCAGGCACAGACAGGACGGTGTCCAGCTGGCGAGGCAAGAGCCTGAGTGGGAGGGAGAGAGTAAATAGATGGCGTTTTAAAGAACAAGAAACACACGTAGACAGGCAGATATCCCTTAGTCATGTCTCCATATTAAATGCACACTAACACCAGTGTCCACTTCAGTGCAGCTAAGGAGCCTGGGAAGGCGGCCTGCAGTCTGATTGCAGCCCTGACCTCTGAACCAGGCAGACATCCTCACCTCAGAGAGGGTCAGACCCACCGGAGCTACAGTCTGACCCCAGTGCAGGACCTCGATGCTGCAAGACACACACACACACACACACACACACACACACACACACACACACACACACACACACACACACACACACACACACACACACACACAGGTGGACAAAGACATTCTGTTCGGGTCCAGAACAGCACCTCTGATTTCCAAGTTCTTCCCCAATGTTGTGTTAAGAGGTAAAGAAAACAAGTGGGAGCCTCGTTGTGTGATTTGTGAAAGCTGAGAGGGACAGAGGGAGGGTGGTGCGGTGAGAATATTGGAGTTAATCGTAAAGAGGATGAGGAACTGGTCACTGGAGAGAGTGTCAAAAGTGAAAGTACTCAGATCTCTTATTTAAATAGAAGCAGTTCAAGAATAATGAAATAACCCACAGGAAGTGAACGACCTGCACCAATATATAAACCGCAGAAGGTACTTAGAAGTATTAAAAAACAACCCAGTAACACAACCTTATTGTTCACATTACTTCGTTCCATGGCATGGTCCGGCCAATACACACAGTGAGATTGTAACACATTACTTTATCCTGTCACGAAATCACTCAGCACAGGTTGGCTGGCTAGCTGGAGAGCATATCATCAAGTGAAATTAAAACCACACAAGATCGATTTCTGTTGGAAGCGTTTGTGCCCTGTTTAGGATGCATGGCCAAAAAAATAAAAAAAAATAATGACAACTGTTTAGTTTTCTGAGATCATGAGATCATAAAACGCTCAAGCAGCTGTGATGTGTGTTTCCATGTGTGCTCACCGGTGGCTCTGCAAACCTTTTGTGGCATATCCCAGATATGAAGAAAAAACAAAAAAGGGCTTGTTCCCATTTACCCGACAAGTTTTAAAGGAACAAGGTTTAACTTTTGTGAAACTCGGTCAACACGATAGCATTAACAAACTCATTTATTATGTTTTTTAGTTCATTCAACAAAACTTGCTTTTGTAGTACAGTCTCAAAATGTAGTGACTGTATGACCCACAGTTTGAGAGCCACTGAAAGATCGCAACCGATGTCTGTCTGAATCCAGCCTGTGAAGCCATGAATGCTTATTTATCATATTTTCACATGCTTTTTTTTCATCTAATGAGACCCACTTTGTTATATTTCTCACAATGATTTTTTAACAGCTGGAGAATTAGCAGCTGTTAACAGTGGTGTACATACGTTATTTTCTTGTTTGTTTGTTATTATATGGCTCAGTAATGTATTGAATACATGTTTTTCCCTGTAAACCACCATTATGTTCATTTCTGACTCCGTGTTTTCATTTTGGGGCTCTACACATGATTCACAGTTAATAACTGGGCCTTAGCGCAGGCCCTCGGATCGTCCGGTGCATGGTATTGGTGTGGTTCTCTGTGGGTTTTGTGTGTTATGTACTCTGTGTTGTACCTGGAGTGTCTCAGCCAGTTGGCAGTAGTACTTTTTTACATCCAAAGCCGGAGCAATGTCAGGGCTGCCAAATTTAATCACTGCTGCCCGGGTGATCCCTTCGTTGGGCTCCAGCATATCCTCCACTGTCTGCTCATACACGAAACACATACAAATACACAAGAATGTAACAACACACATTTATTTATTACACTGTTCTTAATGTCAGTTTTAATAGACTTGCACTTTACTTTACTTCTTTATAATTCAGCTCCTAATATTTCCTAATACATCCACAATCATCATCTATAACTTTTCTCTTTCTTTGTCTGGCAGCTATATTTTTCCCACATCCTTCTCCCAGCATACCCAGTATCTCTTCTTCATACGTGTCCAAATCAACTCTGTCTCAACTTTTGTCCTTTGACTGAGAGGTGGTCTGAGCTTTTAGGATATCTACGATGAAACATGAACAAGCACAGGTTTTATATCGATCATGCAAAGGACAAAGAAGCAGCCTCATCTAACTTCACAATGATTTTGAGGTATGACAGGTCATTTTGGGAGGTAGTTGTATGAAATTTAGACTACTGCAACATTACACTTAGATCTATTTGTTCTTAGTGAACGCAATATTAATGAACATTGTGTACAAATACATATTTTCTAAAACATTTTTTAAGCAAGGAAAATTTCACCTAATTCAAACTTCTGGAAAAAACAAACCAAAACAACAGTGGTGGCAACAAGCTTCCATAAACCCTTTGATATTAAGAATCTTATTTGCAGGAGTGCCCTGGTAATAAGTAATAACTTGACATGTTGTTCCAGTGGCAGGAGAGATCAGATCTCAAAGAAAATCCACACAAGGGTGCGGAGAACATGTGAACTGAAGCTTCCTGAGGTTTGAACAGGGGCGCTACAAAGAGGGGGCCAGAGGGGGCACTGGCCACCCCCCAAAATTTGCTGACCCCACCTGGCAAGACTGTCCTATGTTGGTAATAATTTTAATAAATGTGAACACGAGAGAGGACGAATCATTAAAGTATGGTTGGGACTTAAAGTCAAGCAGTTAAAAGTCAAGTTAAAAAAGATGATCATGGATTTCAAATTATGGAAGTGAACGCAAATAAGCTGAACTTATATCAGTTTCATCTCTCTATAAGCTTATTGATGGCGCTCTTCTCAACAGCCCCAGCAGTAGAGAGCTACTATCTCTGTCTAAAAGTAAGTCCCTGTCATTGTCCATTTACCTGTATGACTGATTTAATGTGGTTTGATTCTATAAGACCCTGCAAAACCAAAGTGTTCTTGCAAGAAGTGCACACTAGGGCAGACACCTAATTTTATATAGAAACATGTTAAAAGTCTAAAATGATTAGAAATACAGGAGTAATGTGATTACTTGTATAGATGGATGGTCAATATGACCTTATGTTTGCTACAATTACACCAAACCACCAATGCTCTGACTTCTTGCATTACATTTTAAAATTGAGCCTTGTCTTTATTGATGAAAATGTGTCAGCATTATTAATTAGTACACATATGTATGTTTATTATATCCATAGATGCCTAGTGTATTTCAGATATAGCTCACCCCTACAACAGTAAAAGAAAAAACTGAGGAACAAGTGTGTTGTGCAGTAAAAGTATACTCAGGTAAATTTTCTGTCTGCTACAAACACACAGAGACCAAAGGCCTCAACATGCATGTCTGCAGCCTCACATCAGTTACAAAGAAAATGAACTGCTACAGAGCTGCAGTGGCAGACTAACATTTTTCTCCTCTTCCCTGCACCTACATAACGACATGGCTGCCGATTTCTCAGGGGAATGTGGGGTATCTGGAAGTGCCGATAATAACAACAGTTAATAAAACAAAGGGAACTTCTGTTTTCATTTGGTATTCAGCCGCATTTCCCGGACGGGGAGTTATCGAGCGTGTCCCAGAGGGAGTGTGTTAAATGCCGCGCGGTCCGGCTTTGCAGAGGAAAAACACAGAGTGATGGAGCTGCTCCTGCTTCAGCTGCCTCCCTCTCTCTCTCTCTGCCTGCAGCCTCTAGATCTGATACCGGGGTGCGCCTGTCATCTCCTGGTGAGGTGGAGAAAATTGTAGAAGGTGCAGAGGGCTGGGGGTGTGTGTGGATATGTACAGAATATGGCTGCAAGCATGTGCTTTTTTTAAAGGAGTAGTTGAAAATTTTGTTTGAGTGCAGAGAAGCTACTTAATACATTTTATTTTGTGGGGCATGTTCAAGAGTTCGAAGATAAAATGACAATCTGATACTAGCACAAAATCCTTTATAAACCAGTGAATTCTTACACTGATGTTTCAGCAAGTGAGCTTCGGCAGAAAGCAGATTTTGTCAGCTTCAATCTCCTGTTTCCACTTGTTATGCTTAACAACCCCAGAGTTGGTTGTTCTTTCATATTTACCATGCAGATATGAAAATATGGGCATATTTTTTATTATTCTCAGATCTGACCTCGACCTGATTGAAACACTATGGTGAAACCTTTGCAGTTTTATAAAGAAGAGTGGGCCAAAATTCCTCCACAACGATGTGAGAGACTGATAAAATCACACAGAAAACAATTACTTTAAGTTGTTGTTGCTAAAGCTCGTGAAGCGCTAAGTGTACTCGGTTCTACACAGGACTCCAGTAAAAACTCTCTTTTTCACAGGACTGTTTTTGGACAATAACATGCTTTTTTTTTGTGATTTTATATTTGTGTATTAAATTGGTTGTAATTCATCAAATGTTTTTGCAATATTTTGGTTTTAACTGAAAGTCTGCAATTCAATCACATCCTGTTTGTTTGCTGTAAAATGCCCAGAACAGTGGGAAGGTGTTCCTGCATCTTCGATCAATGAGGAATTAAATCTGCAGGTTGGTGCCTATTACCGTTTTTATCTCACAGAGACTTTTTACCTCGATAAATAAACTAAATATAAAAGTTACTCTGCCAAACACTGACTGCAGCTTTTGCCTTGAGACAGAAATGTTTGATCTGCCTCAAAAATGAATTTATACCATTCAGGAGAGGGATGTTTTTGATACATTACAGGTCAAGAAGTAAACAGCTTAAATACAGACAATCAATTTTTGGCACATTCACATATCAATTAACACATTCCTGTGATCTGTTCATGGTGCAGATGCAAAGTGGCAGTCGGTGCTCTACAGAAAATTAAAATCTTACATGTGACTCATTTTAAAGTTTTTAAATCAGGTATATGATCTATGTGTTCTTGCATTATGTTTTTGGAAAATATTTTTGCAAAACACTCAATTTATGATGTTCAAACTTTGCATGAGGATACTGTGGATCTACTAACAGTTTCGTGCATGCTATACCGATTAGTTTGCAGTATTGTGGTGAAGTTTACAGTAACTGATGCCATGTTGGACTCATACAGAGCAGGCTGTGTCGTTCATGGACAATGTGAAGTTACATCAAAGATAGCAAACATCAAGTTATATTTAAATGCTGATCGGATTCAGTCACTGAATTATAACTTTTATACTAGGTTTATAATGTCTATGTGTTGGAAAATGAGGAATATAGTTCATGAAATATCTGCTTATATCTTGTTGAATTCAGCTGGGTAAATCAACAAAAAACAGCGAGTACCAGAGTAGCAGCTGATCACTTGATGACTTATTTCAAGTAATTGTTTTCAACAGCCCATCTTTAAGTTCCACCACCACTTAAACAAATCCCACTTTAACCCCTGAGGTAAAATTTAAAAGTGTAACAGTCCAAAAACACCTTCCTTCCCATTAAAAGACTAGTAACGACTGCATTTAGTACAAAGCCCTTAAAAAAAGTGATTTTATGAATCTAGAATTGAATGCTCTGCTCATATTTTTCTGTTGTTGTGGCCGTTTCTGGTTACAACTCTTCAGCAAGGTGACCAAGGTCGCGAGGAGCTGCGTTTGTCAACACAGATCTGGGCATTCCTCCAACACTCCTGTCTGACCTAAGTGCTACATTTTGAGCCATTTCTGTGACTATAAACTGTTCCTGTTTCATCAGCCTGCAGCTACAAACTCCCTTTCTCTCACCGTCCTGTGCAGGGTCTCCATGCTGGCCAGCTGCTCCTCGTAGATAGTCACTTGCTCCCTCAGAGCCAAACACTCTGCTGTCACAGCATCCACTTCCTGTTAAAAGAAAGTAAAGTTAACAGAGAAGTTGAACTTAATTTCTGGAAGTGTCTGAGGAGTGCTCTGCAGTTTGCAAACTAAATCAAACCACAGGTGGAAAAAACATGAAGTTGTTTCCACCCTGAAGACCAATTTTGAGAACAATCAGCACCAGCCACTCTGTCACTGAACAGCAACTACACGCCGCAATGCAGAGGAAAAGGGAGGAGGAGGAGGAAGATGAGAAGGAGGCTAACTAGACACAAAAGCCTTGTCACCCAATCTATTTGCCGGCAGGGGTTCTGAATTCGTCTACTCTTTTTAAAGAACTGGATTAATTGGTGTTGAATGCAATTACTGTTTGTGCCTGCTTTTACATTTAGGAAGAAAGAGTTTGGTGGTAAAGTTGTGGATTCCTGCTGTGAGGGTGGCAGGGTCAGTGATGTACTGCAGCAGATTAAACAGACTGGCTGCTGCTGCTGAACTCTCTGAGCTGGAGAAAAACCTGTTGTAGTTTGTGTAGTTGCTCCATAGTGTTCACACACAGTCACAGACTTCTTTTACTCAAGTTGCCATTTCCAGCTCCATAGTTTAATTCTAGGGTAGCTTTGCATGATTCACTGTTCAAAATAAGCCGTTTCTGTTTATGTAGCCATTTTAGCTCCAACTGACTTTCTCAACCTGAAAATACTGTATAACAGACAATAAGGAAAAGCATGTTGGGTCAAATTTAAGTGTCTTACACATGTTTGTTGACATGATAGCGTCACACAGCTGTTGCAAATTTGTCAGCTTTACTGGATTGGATTGAGATCTGGGAATATGTAGACCATTTAAGTACAATGGATTCATTAACATGTTTAAGAAGCCAGTTATTGATGGGTTGAGCTTTGTGACATGGTTTGTTATCAAATACAAAACTCATGTAGCATTTCAAAGATGCTCACGTTAAAATATTCCCTACACCATCACCATCAGCCTGAACCAACAGGATGGGTCCACACTTTCATTTGGTTTACAACAAATCAGACCCTACGATCCAAAAGTTGGAGCAGAACTTGAGACTCATCGGACCAGGGAAAGTTTTCCAACCTTATATAGCCCAATTTTGGTGAGCCTGTGTGAATTGTAGCCTCCATATCCTGTTTTAGCTGACAGGAGTGATACCCAGTGTGCTTTTCTTCTGCTGTTGCCCATCTGCTTCACGATTTGATGTGTTGTGCCTTCAGAGATGCTTTTCTGTATACCTTGCTTTTAACCAGTGGTTATTTGAGTTACTGCTGCATTCCTGCTACCCCAAAGCATCTAGGCCAGTCCCTTCAGATCTCTGATGTCAACAAGGCATTTTCTGCCAGAGAAACGCTGCTCATTGGATATATTTTTTTGTACTACTCTCTGTAAACCCTAAGCATGGTTCCTAATAGATCAGACGAGGCCATCTGACACCAACAACCAGGAAAAATTCAGTCATTTAAATTTGATTCCCGTTTCCCATTTGAACTGCAGAAGAGTTGGAGCTTTAAGTCTTCACCATGAGTGGTGGCTTGTCACATGTATTATTGTTGACATGTTTAATATAAAAATATTGATTAGTGCTCTCCATTCATCTGTTTATTTTTATCCCAATGAGGATTAAAACCAGCTGAAATTCTGACCAAAAGAAAGTCTTCTAATGTAATTCTGACCTTGTTTTTACCTTTAAATGAATCTAAACTCCATATATGCTAAATTAATTCATCCACTCAGACTCACTCTGTTTTTCTGTAGCCACAGAAAATCAAAATGAGGTGAAATGTGCAATCCTTGATGATGGAGTAGGATAGAAACCACACAAAAGCCAGCGGTATGCTCTAAAACAAACCAAATGTGGCTTTTTGACGTTATGCTGACAAAGATGCAGCTTGTTGTGGGCCGATCTGTGTAGTATTCACTCTTCTCCTCCGCATCTCTGCTCTTCCTCTACCTCCCTGCTGATTTCCCACCAAGTCTTGTCACCCTGCAGCTGCTTCCAATTCAGAACTGCAGAACAGAGCCAGCAGGAACATTACGGCACCATATCACAGCCTGCGTTACATCTGTGAGGCACAAATGAAAGCCTCCCTCGCATCTGGCCTGGTTCTGGAAAGGAAACGATGGTCTCTGGCATGTGCGAGGGAAGAAAAGTTTGGTGGCTCAGGTTGCAGTGGGCCACCAGCCCAGACTGTGTGACTGCTGGTGATCAAAACCCACTGGGCAGCACTACAGAGGAGCAGCTGTGCCAGGTGTCAGCTGGATGGAGTGGGAAGTGAAGATGCTTGACAGCCCTGCCATCTAGTGCTCAAAGTATATTATCGCAACACGGTCAGATCAGAGAGAAAATGCTTCGGTTCATACTCAAGTTTTAAGTAAGTGATTTAATACTAATATATTTAAGTAGACACAGCCACCAAACTTATTTAAAGGGCAGTTTTATACATTATAAACTTTACTGCTTGAGGTTTCACATTTGCAAAATGTAATTTTAGTATACACTGGCCTCTGTTTTGTGAGTTTTGATCAACAGTAGTAAATTCAGTTAAGAGTTGAGCTCTAACTAAATAATTTTACTTCAAGTGAAATTGTAGCCTTGACAGACTAGATGACACGACCCTGTGGGGAATCCTGACGTTTGTGTTTGGGCCTATGATCACCATCCATCCTTTTTTTTTTTGCGTCTCGCGTGGTCGGTGAAATGGGGACAGCAGTCAAAGCAGAGGCCAGCTCTTCTTGGGGGACACCGACGCATCAAGCTACGAAACGTGATCTCTCCGGTGTGTCCTGGGTCTTCCTCAGGGTCTCCTCCTCATCTAGGAGGCCTCTTGGTCTGATGCTCAATCCCCAGCTGACTCCCTTCGATCATCAACCATCCATTAATATAACCACTCAAATAAGGACGTCATTATTTGAGTGGTTATATTAATGGATGGTTGACTCTGATGTGACCCTGAATTTTACTACGCTTGTGCTCTCTTAGCTTTTTGGAACTGAACCTACTGTTATAACCAAATCTTCAAATAAATTTATAGTCCTTAAAAAAGAAAAAAAGCACAGATTATTCTTTATTTGTCGAGCAGAGTAGAGTTCCCTCCTGACCATTTTTCTGAAGCAGCAATGGGATTTCCATGCATACCAACAGAATACTTGCCAAATACAATTACCTCAGCCACATCTTGTTGTTCCTGCCGGACGAAGATCCTCTGCTGCGACGCCTTCTCATAGTCTTTCTTCAGGAGCTTGAGCTCTTTCTGCAGCTCCTGTGTGTCATTCAGAATCTCATCCTGTGGTGAGAAACAGCCAGACACTGATGGATCTTGACAAGGTTGTAAATCAGACCTGCCCACAATTATGCAAAGTGTGATCCGGCTGATGTCATGACGTGAGACGTGCTTGCGGACTGATATGAGAAAACCTCATTTAGGCATGCCATCGCACGGAGAGACATGCAGCAGACACACCCAACAGCACATACCCTCTGCTTGCCCAGTCTTTCCACCACAGCGTCCAGGCTGTGGTCGGGCACCGCCACAGTGGAGGTGATGCTGGAAGAGGCCTGGCGATTGTTCAGCTCTTCCTCCAACTCAGTGATCTGACATTCAAGAGACTCATTGTCGTCCTCAAAACAACGAGCCTAAAGGGCGCAGGTTTAAATAGCGTGAGGTATACACAGAAGAAACCAGCAGAGAGGCAGCAGTTACAGTGTTTGTCCTCACCAGCTCAATCAGCCTGACCAGGCGGTCATTGAGGGCAGCAATGACGGTGCGGTCCTGGACAAACTGGTCCAGACCTTCTTTGTTCTGAGCCCTGGCAGCTGCAAAGTCTAGCTTATCACAGTCATCAACAGCAGCAGCCCTGAGAAAAGGCACAAAGCACCAAAGACTCGACTCAATATTTTTAAAGGTTTTAGAAAAATAAATTAAACACATACAGAGAGGCTTCATCAAGTTTATCCCTGCTCATTTTCTTCCATTTCATTTTATTTTGTAAGGCTGAAATGTTGCTAATTTTGTGATTTTTGGTTCTCTTTTGTTGGTGTTTCTTTCATTTTTCTGTGTTGTATGTTATGTCATATATTGCTCTCACTTCATATATGAGATGTTTTTCGTGGGCATCCAAACAAGGCATTTATCCAGACTGAATATACTTCACTGTAAACATGACATCATGGAGTTATTGGTTCAGTTTGTCCATTTCTTAGCAGGTTTACTCATAATTCTGGATTTGCATGATACATTTAAGAGAGGTCAGGCTTCGAGGTGCTCATGTTTGGGAGTCAGTCTGGATCTGGATGCAGGAATTCATGGAAGGATTCTTCACTGTTCTTCACCAACACAGGGTAACAGTCAACTCTTAAAAAAATGATGATGATGATGATAAGGAACACCAACTTCTATCTATATCACAAACCAATCTCTTGATTCTGGATAAAGGGACTCCGCTCATGCATGGTGCGAAGGGAATTTTCAGTCTTGGCAGAGGTGTGTAGTCTCTGCTCTTGTGCTTGAAATGCTCGACTGCGTTTGACGTCACAGCAAATAAAGATTGCACCCTGTGATGGCGTCTGTGCGCTGAAGACATTTGTCACTACCAGTTGTTGGTACCTCAGTGCTGATTACTTTACCTACCTATTATGCATTGATTGCTGTATGTAGACATGCATTTTAGGTTGTTAAGCACATTTTGACACATCGGTGTTTTGGGAAATTTTCAAATTTGTCTCAGACCACAAACCTCTGAAGTTATAATTGTTGATGAGATTACAGTTTACAGCTTAATTAATATTACCTAGAGACAGGTTCAAGTCATACCCAGATGTCAGATTTTAGCCCATATACATTTTCTCTCGTCAAAATGTCATCTTATATCTCATTTTTACTATATCCTGTTCTAACTTCTAACTTATGTTATTTCAGAGTGTTATTAGACCATATTACAGGACTTTTTTCCCAAAAATTTCAAATTTTTATGTTGCAAATTAAGGTCAATGAAGTTAACACATTGCACTAGTTTTAGGTGAAAATGAATATGATGAATATGGCTCCTCCCTTCGTTACGCTGAGATAGAACTTGGGCTTCTAGGGGCTTCCCACAATGCACAGAGTATTTCTTCTTCACTCACCTTTTTTCCCCCCCAATTACTATTCATTTACACACCACTCTGCATTTAAAAATGGCCTGTATTTGTATAGCGCTTTTCTAGTCCCTAAGGACCCCAAAGCGCTTTACACAACCTGTCATCCACACACTGGTGATGGCAGCTACATTGTAGCCACAGCCACCCTGGGGCGCACTGACAGAGGCGAGGCTGCCGGACACTGGCGCCACCGGGCCCTCTGACGACCACCACTAGGCAACGGGTGAAGTGTCTTGCCCAAGGACACAACGACCGAGACTGTCCAAGCCGGGGCTCGAACCGGCAACCTTCCAATTACAAGGCAAACTCCCAACTCTTGAGCCACGATCGCCACAATTTATTTTGTTTCGCCTTCCTCCCCTCACCCCCAACTAGTTGCAGCTAATGCTTGAGCTCTCTGAGCCTGGTCCTGCCAGAGGTTTCTTCCTGTTAAAAGGGAGTTTTTCCTTCCCGCTGTCACCAAGGTTGTTGGATTGTTGGGGTTTCTCTCTATTAGTGTAGGGTTTGTTTTTTTGTCTGTTTTTTTACAAAAACCCAAAACAAATAATACACAGCCTAACATTTAGACCAGCTACTCAAATATATAACGTATGGCTTTCATCATTTACTACTGTTAGGCTAGCTGCTATGACCACAAGTGTGAGACTGGCCGCAGAAATAAAATTGTAATTTTGTCCTGAATTCTGGAAAAAGCACTCGACTGATAGTGACATTATTACATCTGACCAATCTGTCAGATAACCTAATCTCTGCTTATTTGCTGACAACCTCACAGTCAGTCATGGGGAGGCCAATTTCAACGTACATGTCATACATCGTTTTTGTATTTAACTTCATTCTTAAGGACTATAACAAATAATTTTCCAACTTTGGGATGAATAAAGATGTTATTATAACCACTAAGGTTCTTCAGCATCCACCGGGAAACCTTTGACATGTAAAGCAGTACACTATGTTTTAATCATAAGGGGAAAATTTCAGATGTTACCCTTTTAAATGAAATCTCATTCATGTATTTCATCTATAACATTTTTCAGGTTAAAATGCCATACCCCTCACAGACAAACTGGTGGACATGTTTGTACACCTTAATATCTTAAAAGTGGTAAGCAAAACCCACACTGACCTGACAGAGGCCCGGTATTGCCCCGCACACCGCACGCTCAACCCTCCGTTTCGTCTCCAGCTGTCGTCCTCAAACAGCTTGCGGTAGGAAGACACTCTGAGCATGGCCATAGCTTTGAATGGCTTCAGACTGAGATAAGACACAACAACCAAATGGAAGCAGCAGATCGAAGGAGGATTTTATACTTGGAGGGAAACAGAATGTTGCACTGAGGTGAAGCAGACTAACTTTGGCGTGAACATCACCCAGTGACGATTTCACATGCACCCGAAGAGTAAGGCCCAAAAACCTGCCGTGCAGTCACCGTTTGTCTGCATAAGATTTCCAAGAGGACGAGATTGAGGTGGGGCACAAAACAGCTTTATACACAGTTTTATTTCATTTAAATAAATTAAAAATAAAAAAAAATATCTGAGAAGTTGAAAACAAATGTATCCTTGTGTACCTTTGAACGTACCTCAGTTTTGTGACAAAACTGAAAAGAGGAACAACAATGAATCCACACACTGTTAACATCAGTTGGTAGAGTGGAATAAGACAACACATAAAAATCAGAGGGTGGTGATTACACTGATTCTTCTGTTTGACATCATGAAGCTTGTATTTCTACAGACAAAAATGAAAGGTTGTTGTAAAACAGTTCTCCCAAATCTATATATAAAAAGAAAATCCCCAAAATAATTGTTCCATAGACTCATGCCACCGTTTGGCAAATCTCAGTTTGAAAAAGGCCAACAGAGGATTTTGAAGTAAGGATGTTAATAAGGCAGAATGAGCTACTTCAGACCAACAGTTATTTATACAAGAGTCACGATTGTCAGCATTTTCACATTGCATCATGTGTATATGTCGTCTGCAAAGGTCCTGGGGCATGTGTGAAAAAACTCTGGTTTTTCTGGCATCGTGGGTAAATTATTACGTCATTAATGTGAAAAGCTTATGGGTTAAACCGTTTCAGAGGAAATGGGCCTTAGAAGTTCCTTATTACAGAGAATCAGCTGCAGAACAGAATGGTCCTCTGTGGCACAAAGACAGGCAGCTTCCTGCAGAGTAATGAGCCATTAAAATCTGCTAATTTCACACCCAGAAAATGCTGCATGAGTTCAAATGAGAACATTAGTCTTTTGGATTTACCCTAAGGGGACAGAACTGCCTAAAAACAATGAATAAAGAGCTTTAAGATGTGGCAAAAGTGAGGGAGAAGACATGTAAACACACGTAGACGCACACCAACAGTACCACCTTCAGGACAAACTAAACACCATCACAGATTCATACCAGCAGACAGTCAAACAACCAGGTAACAGGTAAACAGTCACTATTTACACCACCAGAAAAGAGTGAGATCTCCACCCGATTCCGATTGACCAGGAAGTTAGTGTGTTAACAGACTTGTTTCGCAAGTCAAGAGGAAATGAGGAAACTGGAGGTAAGGCTGACGGCTGAAGTTACACAAAACACAGCAAACACTTACAACCAAGAGTTTTCTACAACAGGGTGATAAAAACACGCAAGAAGACACCCAATTAAACATTTTAAAACTGAAAGTAAACTGCAGTAGAAAGTGTTCACATGGTGCAAACTTGGAGGAAAACAAAAACATAAATAAACAGTTACAATACCATGGATAAGCTCAAAGGTATCTTAATATTGTCCCCTCAGCTAAACGCTGCAAAATAAATGATTGTCATGATTTATCTTATGCATTAACATTCTTAGTGACAGATTTGCATGATCATCCCATTTCAAACTATTTTAACAATATATCTAAACATCTTCAGTCCATTTATTCAAACCTAAAGAAGTCTCTTCATTTCTTTAGTGTAAGTGAGTCTCCTATTTAGCATCTATGGATACATGTATATATATATATAGTGTTTTCACATTTATAACACTCACGGCTTAGGGGTTATTTTGGCAAGAGCACCTACATGAAGAAGTGTCAACTCTAGTCAGGAGGCACAGGTCCTTTAGGTCATCACAAAGTGCATCAGTTCAAACCTCTCCCAAATGCTTCCAAATCCTGCAACTAGTCCTATTGTGCATGGATTGAAGATATGCCAGTTCTAATAAGAGTCTTCAGTACCTTACATATTAACACGACAGTTTGTAAAAGGTAGGGTGCAGAAAAACTGCACTGGTCTCCAGTAGATGTCAAAATACCAGGTCCTTTAAAACCGAAGAGCCAGGCTGGGAATCAGCTCCAGGCCAAACTGACACCATAATTAACCCTCAATGTTACTCCTCATCTCCGGCCATTAGGAAACCCAGAACAAAATCGATGGCTTTCTGGCGCTCGTGTGACGTCTGCCTGCCCACAAAATTGGGAGGTGGTCGAATGAGAAGGCTGGCAAAGAGGGTAGCTAAGGTAAAAGAACAGGGGGAAAAATGTCAGTGATTGAGATTGACCGCAAATAACAGGTCAACATTTAACATACAAAATGCAAATTTATTAGTTACTCACATTATGCCTTTTAGGTCACAAATGTTTAATCTAATATATGGTTACTATTGTATAAACTCAATCCAATACTGGCATTTTATTATATGAAGGCCTGGAAGCTCCGTCTCTGATTTGGTTACAGCGTAACTGTATTGTGGTGCACAATGTAATAGTTTATATATTTAACAATTTTAAAATTCACTGATTTGTGCTCTTAATTTGAAAAGATTAAATTTACTTAAATTAATATTGTCCTACTGCTAATTCAGAACTAAGTGGTTGTGATGGAAGAATCTGCTTAAATAAACTCTGTATTATGATATATGGAGATGACCTTACCAAGGAGACTGGCTGTTAGATTGTTGTTCTGTGAGTGTTTGAGAAGTTCTTTCAGAAAGGCCATCAAGTAGCGAAACACATTGCGGTGAGCCCGGGGCAACTGGGAGATCAACTGTCAAAAATCAAGGTCAGCACAGAGATTAACCACATCATAAAACGAACTGCACTCATCTGTACATGAACACGATGCCTCACTCTTTATAAATCAGACTGTACCTGTTTGCAGAGGCGGGTGTCGTTAGAGCAGTCTAGGCACCGTTGGTAGAGTTCATAGCACACCACTGGCTCTGGCAAAGCCTCCAAGAAGATCAGCAGTGCCTCAGCCACAGAGTGGTTACAACCAGCTACACCAACAGTTAAGAAAATTCTTGTAGGTCCATATTTTCACATCGTCTCTGAACTCTGCTCCTGCCTGAACGTCTTACTATCAGCTGTAAACCAGCTGACATGGATTTTAACACTTATTGCCATCAACGGATCACAAAAAAAAAACCCTGTTATGTAATCTGCTCTGCTTTTAGAACTGGCTTTATAGGATACGGATGGAGTCAGGGATGCTGGTGTCCAGACAGTCGATGATGCTCTGCAGCTCCTCCTGTAGGCCTGGTGTCTGAAATAAGTCCTCCTGAAAGACAACCAGGGACAAATGAAACAGACTGAAGGTTTCTGGCACTCCACCCACTTCCAAGGTGCATGGAGCTGAGAATAAAGTTTGAAGAAGCCAAAACACGTTGGTTAAGCCCTTTGTGTCTAACTCCTATAACTAAAAGGTCCTATTTATTGACTTCTTTTCCAGTCTTTTCCCTTCAGAGAAAAACAGACAACCTATATATGTTTGCCATTACTCAACAGACCATCTATTGCACTCGTTAATTATTCTACAGGCCAAAATAAAGAACTCAGAAACTCGAGTTATCTGAAAATGCACAAAACTAAGCAGGATCAAGTTTTTCCTCAAACGGATGATATTTTAAGATAATGGTTTCACGGGACACTGTTTTACAAAACACTGCACAAACGTATGAAACATTATCAGTAATTTCAGGTTATTCTAAGATAACAGTACCATTAGGTTTTTGCTCATCATTTGTATTTGTTGATGTTCCCTCTCTAAAATGCTGTTTTTCAGTGTGTCAGTGGCCTTTTCAAGCACACAGACATTCTCCAAAAGAGACCTATCATGCTAAGCTACTCTAGCAGAGTGCAACAATAATACTAGTAATAATAATCATAATAGTAATAACAACAATAATAATAACAACATCATCCACCTATAAATAAACACAGTATGTCCCCTTTAATAACATTATTTATCAAGTATGTCAATGAGGGGTAATGTTAGCTTCAGTTGGCAATAAAGAAATGCATCAGACAGTAAGCACTGCAAGAATTTATGTAAATCTAAACTCTTTCCTAGAGGTGAAAAAATGTTGGCATATCCAGAAACGAGCTGAAGCTCTCTCACCTGATCACAGGACTTTGTGTAGAGGTGGTTGACCAGAATCCACACCTCCTTGGGGATCTTCAGAGGTTTGTCCTCAGTACCGGCTCCATCCACCATCAGGAAGTTCATCTTGGACTTTTCCTGTTTGGACAAAAATCAAAATGTCTTATTCTGACAAACAGTAGCGGAGTACTACTGTCATACAGTGTTTATACCGATTTGATCAGGTGTAACACATAATAATGGTTTCACATGAAAAATCACATCCATTAGTGTAGCAGTGAGGTCAGTATCATCTCTGGAGACTTGTATGAAAGCCATTTTACTCAGAGCTGGATATCACATCCTTTGTCACTGAAAATGGATCCCCGAGACTCACGAGAGACACCTAAAAATAACCCCAGCTACTGAGCCTGCACATGAGGGCAGAGGAAACTGGAGAGCAGCTGGGAAGATGCTAACATACAGAACTAATGTAATATGGTGTAAGAAGTATATTTACATTGTAATTAATCTTACAGCGATCAAGGCCAAAAAGCTTTTACATAAAACGCATTACATTGCGCCAGTGTCAAGAAAATGGAGCATGCTTATATTCTAAGTGGTTCTCTGTTTCCCATTTTCACTCATCAAGTCATAAAAAGGAAGAGGAGGTCTGCAGTTAGACTTCATATGAATGTCTCAGCTTCAACACTCCCTCTCATTAGCTTCAGTCATGTGCATACAGGAGCTGTGCAGCAAGGCAAGCCTGCTGTGAAATGAGATTTAGTGTGTCTGACTTTCACCAGGCTGATGTTTCCTCTCTGCTCTCAATGGCCCATGAAAGATTTAATAGGCGACTAACCCCCCCCCACACACACACACAATCACACTCAGAGTATAACCAAACTAAAGCTTTGTCTGGTCTCTGATTGCCTGTGGATTACCAAATGCTGCCTGTGTCAGGGCTGGGAGATGTGAGACGAGCACACACTGATTCACTTTCTGATTAGCTTCTAAGGGTGTGTACTGATTAATAATGGTAGCTGAACAAAAATAAAGGATACTTATACTTGACTAATCGTTTAAAATAATCCTTATTTACAGTATACTGAGCACTGACGCAGTCCCTCGGCTTCGCCTGACAGAACCAAAGCTGAGTGCTTCAAACCTGCATTCATTTTAATGACCACCAGGGGGCGACTCATGAGGTTGCAAAGAGACTTCTAGTTGTATAGCTGTAGCTTCCTCGCTCTGTGACACCAGCACACACTTTTCTGACGACTTTATGGGCTGAGTCACTAGTTTGATGTCCATAAAAACATGTAGAGTCAGAATGGAGGATTATTCTGATTATCTTTATTGGCTAATGAATTGTCAACCACAGGTTGCTAAACGGCACTCGGTGTCTACGGTTTCCCAGTTTAAGTTTTCAGTTTCAAAACACAGAGATTTCAATGATAAAAACACTCTGTGGCTTCATAATCAAACTTCACATCGTTTCGAGACATCGTTTCAAACAAGCTATTTAAGCTCCATTCATTTTCAGTCAGTTTTCTTCCGATTTGCTACCCATTACAAACAGATTCGTGCAGCAGGTGGCTGCTGTCTTGGTAAATTATTGAAAAGAAATTCTCTTTCTCTCTGACATCATAAAGATCCACTAGCAGAAAAAACTGTCTGAATCTTTATAGCCGTCTCAAACCTGGGATTTTGGCTCTCAGTGATTACATGCAAAGTCTGAAATGCCGACACAATTCAGGAGCTGGACACAGATCTTTTTTTTTTTTCATTAAAAATCACTTCTTTTCATGATCAAAGATTAATTTTATGTCCACTGGCAAAAAATGGTTCACCTCTGTGAAATCTGCTGTGTTATAAAGCTGGAAAAAGTTCATCCTCATACATAACACACATTAATAATGGGACTGACCTTTATAGTATAGGAACCAGTTTCTATATATAACATAAACAAAGAGGGAGATTAATAATGCCCCATAAAGCTGATAAAAGAGGTGGTCTTGTATCTCAACTTAAAGTGACCTTGTTGTGCCTGATAAGTGATCAGTATCCGTGTTAATATTTTACCTTCTCCATGTAGCTGTCCTCTCCCTGAGCAAGAAGTCAGCCCACAGCCACAGTGAAGAGGTGGAAATGAATGATCAAGGCAAGAAGAGGCGATGAAGAGAAACAAAGGAGGAAAGAAAGCAGAGAGAAGCACCAGGGATAAACAGAAAAAGTGTCAGAAAAGTGACAGATTCTGGATTGTTTTGTTTTGTTTTGTTTTTTTGCACAAATCATTTGATCAAATCAGTAGTGCAGCAGGAAAATGAAAAAGCTTAAAGTAGAGCTAAAGAAGTACTCCGTGATAGTAGTTCTACATCCCAAACCCAGATCAGATTAGATCAAAATAGCATAATAGAAGCAGACAGAGGAAATCATGTAAAGTTAGAGGAGTCTATTTATGTGAAAGAAACTAAAGTGGGTCTAAGCTGAGCCAGTCTTTCCTTTTCTTTAGGAGCTCCCTTCCTATGTTTTTGCCACTTCCTTGTTCCCTTGGCCCCTCATAGCCAGAAATATAGTTTGAGATATTTTACAGTCTCCAAATATAGGCTCTCTCTGTGACTGAGTTTACCCTACGAGACAGAAGAACCCCTAATGCCTCCTAGCCCAGGGTTCAGGTTGTTAAAAAAACCCTACTCTATCTGCTGTGTGCAATCAGTTTGAACAAATCTCAGGAAAATATGTCTCTGTTCACTAATCCTATCTGTTTACACTGTACTAAAAGCATCAGTCTCTTCAAGATTGCCAGACTAGCTTCCTCTTACCAGGTCAATGAGTTTGGTAATGGGGATTTCTCTGATGGGCTTCTTCATGCGGCACAGAGTCTCCAGCGAGGTGCCAAAGCAGCTGGGCAGGTAATTGCCTGAGATTGTAATAAAGTAGTCTTTGCCACGGTCCAGATGAAGCACCAGGATGTCCTCTATTTTATCTTCTCCAGAGTTGAGCAGTGTGACAGAGTCTTTACTGACATACACCTCCAGATAGATCTCCAGGGTCTCATCTGTTCAAGACAATAAGGGAGGATTAGTGCAAACTCTCCTGCAGGGAAAACGTGTTTTTAACTGTGCCTCAATGATCTACTTTTTACTTATACGGGGCATAGAGGAGTGGTAAACTCATTTTTAACAAAATTAACATTAAGTGCATTTAACAGCTAGTGATCATTAAAAAAAAAGGATACAACGGGATGCATTCAGTACCAGTTGTTAAACTACTTCACAGATCTTGGTTATAGGTCTAAAATTTGAACCAACAAGATTAAGGAGTTTAACAAAGTAAGAGTGTTACTGGGATCTATGGGACTCACTTGGATCCAGCATTCCATCGCTGGGCTCAGCTCGCAGCCAAGGCTTGCAATACTGCGAGTCATTAAGTTTGGGGATGAAGGCGAAGTGACAGGGTACCTGCCCATCATTTTTTATTAGGAAGCGCTCCTTCTGAAGCTGCCTGAACTTGACATTCTCAAATGTAAACTGCAGAGCAAAGGAAGAGAAGCAAGATTATATTAAGAATAAACTTAAGAGAGACCCATAGTGTAACAGTACTCTTACCTCTCTCCTGCTTAGAGAAACAGATGGAAGGCAGTCATTTTCCATCCTGTCCATTGCTCGAACAATCTCCTCAAACACCTTCTTGTGGCGCTGCTCATCTACCACCTTCACCTGTTACACAAACGCATGAATGCAAATATTAATGTAACTTTTATTCATGCAATAGCATTTGTTTTGTGTAAAAAACATGAAACGCAAGACTGCCAGCTTTATGCGACTGCAGAGATCCTCACCCCTATACTAAAGAGGGAGCTGACGGGCTTGTGATCGCTAGTTTGCATTCTCATGTGACTCCGGTATGCTAGCTGCTGGACACTGCTGCCCCTCCACAGGATTCTGTCACACCAAGCTGGGACTCTGCACTTCCCACTGCAGGAAACAGGCACAGTTTCAGAAGCAGAGTCAGAAATCTCACAAATACAGTAATGCTGACACTGTATGTTAGTGTAACAAAAAGGCCGGGGAAAAAACAGTGTAGTCAGGATTCAAGATAAGATATTTTATTCAAGAAAAACAGAACACCACAACCCTTTCAACCCTCACACTGTAGTTTAACATGGCTTATATGTATGATGACCTTTGGTTACTTTTTTCTATGAATAGCAAATTTGGACAAAAACAAACAAAAAAAACAAAACAAGAAAAAGCTTCTGTGTTTGCTATATTCAACAGAGGGACGTGGCTTTACCTGGAGTCCCATCGATCAGTTTTAGGGTCAAACTTGTATGTGGGAATGAAGGTAATATCCCCTTCCATGAAGTCTGTGAAGGCCTTCTTTGTCTGCCTCTGAACGTTCAGCTACAAATTAGAAACAGGAAAATATTGTTTATTCAAAAAGTCAAAACAGAACTCATCTGCTTGGAAATAAATAGGCGAAAGAAACTGAAAGATTACACAACCTGACAGTAAGTAATACCAGTGTTTGACAATCAGCTTCCCTTATTTCTTTTCCCAGTTCATATTTATCAAGAAATACTTTGTGTTTTAATTTTTCCGAACTTAACAGACAGGATGACATCTGACAAACTGCAAACATAAGCACAGTCTACTTACCAAGATAAGCACGGTTTTATTTACATACTAAGAACTGAACAACTGCAGATAAGAATCTGACAAGGATAAAATGAAAAAACACCCATAGGTCACTTTATTATCTGCACCTTGCTAGTATCAGGTTGGACCCCGTCACCTGCACCAACAACCATGCCACGGTACAAGTCACTTAAAATAAAATAAAAAAAAAAAAAACCCTTTCTTCCCTACTCTGATTCTCAGTTTCAAAATCAAGTCCAAATCTTTATCTATGTATATCTCTATCTATCCATCTATATTTAGTTAGATATTTGCATTGATGAGCGAATGAGCATCTAATAGTGGCCAGTGAGTGGACATTTTTAACTTCTTTCATGCTTGTTCCGAAAACGTTAAAATTACAAGCGAGGGTAAGAAGCAGTGAGGGAGGCATTTTCCTGTTCCTAACAGTAACAAAATAAAAAAGAGGAACTGTCCCCGTTTTTAAATGTTAAAAGGCAGCCAAAACAGTAGTGAGATTTATGTCAGTTTCACAGGAAACATTGAGCAAGGTAACAGTTTCTTACCTGATCATACTCCTGAAGCTTCTTTAGATCACCCTGAATAATGAATTGTTTGACGTCAGCAGCATCGGTAATAAATAGACGATAGTTTAGGTCCCCGAGCCAGATTACAACACTAAAACACACCAAAGAAGCAGAAAGCGCTGTAAGTAGCATCTTGGTAATGAATATGATGATTCAGAAATCAGAGATTTATAATTTCATTACAAAACTGGTTATGTAATGAAACTGTAACAGACTAAATTAAAGGAGTGGTCAACAAAACCTAAGGCTCACAGTAAAGTCATCCACTGCACATTATTTCTGGATGCGAATGACTGAGGCACTCACTCGTGCTTGACGATGCTGAGAGGAGGGTAGTCCAGTAAGTGGAAGGTCATGCGTGCACATATGTCTTTATAGTCCTGATTGCGGCGCTCAAAGTCTTCCACATGTGCTGCTAGATGGGAATTGACGATGCAGAAGCTAGTGTTGTGGAAAACAAACCTCACTGCTACGCCTCCTTTGTTCCCCTGAAAGATAAATAAAACAAGAATGACTTATTGACACTCAGGTAAATAAACCCAGGATATCAATGCAAACTGCAGATAACATGTTTAGTATTTAATTAATCCAAAACAGTGATCCAACAACTTCACGTTCATTAAAAACATTACCCAAGAAGCTAAAGGTGCAAGATAGCAGGGATATCTCACAGTCAGACAGTTTACATGCTCATCATGATCTTTGATACTTCAATAAAAAAAATTTTTTTTAAAGTCATGGCTCATTTATGGTTTTCAGCCACGTTGTATTTTGTCTTAGTGTGAACATACCATTTTTCCCATGATTCCTGTCCCCACGTGCTCAGCAGCCACATCTTTTATGTGATTCTTGTACGTCTTTTTAACATAAACTACAAGCATCATCCCAACGAGTCGTATGATCCGAACCTGAAGCAATAAAAAATGAAAATTCATATTTTTACCCACCTACTCATCAATATGGCAGGATGCATGTGCAAAGGTGAGGAGTTCAACTTATTCCACAGTGTTTTCCCATCATTGTGTTTTCCTGTTGTGCTCCACATTAGGGCTTCACTTTTTAGTCAACTCATCTTTTAGAAAGTCTCTCTGCTCACCCTCTTGTACTTGGCTTTTGAGTGCAGGCTTCTCTCCACAGCATCGACCCACAGCTGCTCTTTGGATGAGTCCATGTAGAAGAAAGCCTCAGTGCTCAGGTCCAATTCTTGAAAACTAGAAGCATAACCCAAATCATCACACTTACAACCTGAGAATAACATGATATGATTTTTTTTTTTTGCAACAAATGTACTGTATGATTTCTTACTGACCCAAGAGCATATATATCTGGAGGTTCAGGGTCACAGCCGAGCCACGGTTCGAGGCTGCTGTCTGGAGACTGGCCGTTCACATTCCACGTACCTGTGAAAAACCTAGGAAACATGCAGTTTATGTATTTAATGCCAACAAAAGTAGTATTCTTCAGTTTTTGGCTTCTGTTCACTTTCAGTTAAGTTCCCAGAGTGAATTTGCTCTTGCAATCAATGCTAGTTTCTAACGTTGAGAGCCTGACGGCTCTTTTTGCTTCTCATCCGTAAACTCTGCATACTCTTTCACATGATTCAGTTTATTTTGAAAAGTCTCAACAGGATCTTGAGCTTTATTGTGAAAGGTTTACATGGAAAACAAACAAGTGGACAGCGGAGCCACGCAACGGTTTTACCGTCGTTGTTGCTAACGACAACGCGTAAAAACAGCCGCTTGTCCGTCAGTAGTGTGGTTATATTACATCTTTGGGAAGTTAAAATAGCCATCAAAACGATGAAAAAAAATATTGCTGTAAGCAGTTTAATTTACGACAACACAAAACAAACGATAGCGTAATAGGAAACAATAGACGTTTTTATATTGTTATCAGATATATATCGTTATATCGAACAGCCCTACTTCTACCAGATGTGCAGCAGCATGTTTCAGAGGCAACTTTCCACTCAGTGTTATGAAAATGGTGAAGAATCTTTTTGGTTTGTTTTATTTTATGATTTTTTTTCTTGTTTTTTTTATAGAAGCTCAGATGCATAGAGCAGAAGTCCAGCAGACTAAAAATGGTAGAAAGAATCGGATCAATCTTTGGTTCAGACCTCATGCAGATTAAACATGTGATTTGAAGGCACACAAAAAGCAAAGGAAAATAAAAAAAAACATCAGAGACAAGCACCTAGTGTATTTTTTTCTCATTTCTAAACTAAACTATAATGTCTAAATCATATTTTCACACGAGTTTTTTCTTCTTATCTAAACAAAAAGAAATTAATGAATTCCACTTACTTGAAGGGCCGGATATCCACATACTCGTTCTCCTTCTTGCCCAGGCGGTGTTTGATTAGGTATTCTCTCTGACCTGCCTGGGTGGAGAACATGGCCTGTCTCATGCTGTTAGTGGTGGGGCTCTCACACCAAGATGGTGGCCTGTCTGCACGGTCAAACCCTGACCTAAAACTACTGAAAAAGCAGGGGAAAATACTTTCAAACCAGCAGTATTATGGACATTTTGCTTGCTAATCAAAATAGTTTTAATGTACAGTAAATCTACTTAGCTGTGACAGAGGTTAACTTACTCTGACTTGCTGCTAGTGACTGAGGAGCTGTCTTTGGCCTGTAAGGAGGCAGCTCTGTCTTTAGGGACTGGAGCAGGCCGCGGAGGATAGGATGGAATAGAAGAAGCTTTGCGAGGAGGTAGTGGAGGGAGAGGTGGAGGCTCCCTAGAGGCAACTATGCGATTCTGGTGATTTTTCTTTTCTTCCACTTGGAAAGTGTGGTTGTTCTCAAAGCCAAAGTCTGGAACAAGTGACTGAACTGGATCTTCAGACAGAGAAAGTGAAAAACAAAAGTAAACTTAAAAAGAATTAAGACTTTTTTGTATCAACTATTATGAGTGCTTTTATTCTTACTTGTGTTATTCAGAGTTGATGGAGTGTTGTTATTAAGACTGGGGGGCACTGCACTAGTGGGTTTGGGTGGGTTAGCTGTCTTAGCAATCCTTTGCGGAGGCACAGGTACTGGAGTTCTCTGTGGTGTTGGTGTAATGGGCTCCATCGCTGTTGGTTTGGCAGGTTTGACTAAGAAAGTCAATTAGCAGCGTTAGATAGCAGCACAAAAGAGCAAAATCGAGCTTCTTAATACATGTGCCCGTTGAGATGAAAAGGATCAGAACCAAAATTTAGTCAGCATTATTTCTACAAGATAACTTAAAATAAAAATAACCTGCGTAAAATAATCAAGTGTAAAACGAAAAGAGATGTGGTCTTGGAAACAGGGGCAGAAAGACCACATTAAACATCCTGTTAAGACGAACAGCAATCACAAGAGAAACGTCATCACATGAACATGCGCCTTATGACAAGAGCGATAAGGAAAGGGTTTCTGGTACTTCTTTTACTGAAGGATATGATGAGCATTAACCAGCAAATGACGGTAAACTGGATGAACAGGTTCTGAGAAATAACAGCTCCTCAGAGTGCCACCACCATCCTGCTTCAAAATATTTGTCACAGCAAGATGTTGGTCATTGAGCTCGTAACCAAAACGCTGATTCAAAAGCCAGGGAGGATGTTTAGTTAGGGTGTGTACGGGTTAAACTCTTGGCCAGCTGGACTACATTTTCCAGCACATTAATTCTTGTGTCTCTACTGCACTTTTGAAAAACAGGCAAAAGGAAAAGCAAAAGACTTTTAAAGCCACGGTTTAAACACAAAAGCAATTAGGAAAAATCCATGTAAATTAGACCGTTTTTTAATTTACTTTGTATATAAATTAAGGAAATAACAGATCTTCTTTTACATTTATGTCACGCTATAATACAAACCACTCAAGGCATGCAAGGCCATTTCCTTGTCTTGTATTTTTGGATGCAAGTGCACACGCTGGGTTTTTCTAAGAGTGCGTTCTACAAAAACCTGTCAGCTAAAGATGCATGACATCTATAATCTGTGTGGAACAGATATAATCATGAACCTCAGAAACAAGCAAGGGGGGAAAAAACAAATACAAAGCTTTGTTTTACAGGCAGCTGACTGGTTACTTATACGTAAAAAGACTGCACAGCTTCAAATTTAATACACTTTGACTATTTATGATTTTAAATAAAACAAACACACACATCCTGCAGTGCTTTACACGTCTCCACCCTGGACTTACGTGTACAGATTAGGTCATGTAACTGAATACAATTATCCCAGTGTTCTTAGCCAAAAGGCTGCCAGGAGTTCAACAACGGCATGTGAATTACTTCTATACATCCAGATTCCTAGAAGCTCTTCTCTCCAGTTAAGATATCCAGATAAAATGAAGATAAACTACGGATGGGTGTGGATAAGATTACTTTATTACTTCTTTCAGCACTCACAGTGAGGTGCAGATCAAAGCAAAAGCAACGCATGAACACCATTTAATATAATCTCCTCATGCTCCCAACATAACAGAGGCTTATAACATTTAAGACCTTTATGCATTATAAGTATATCTGAACACATCTGGCCACAGCTTATAAGGCTAAAACGTAAATCTAAGAGTGAAATCACAATACACAAACAAAGTTTTTTGTCCTTTATTGCTGCATTCAAAGAAGTGGGCTTACACCCATGGAGGTGGATCTGATTTCAAAAACTGAGGCTAAGTAGTCTTTCCACCAGTATGTCAGCAGCAAGAAAACACAGGAAATGAGCAAGAGGTGTAATCCACCCTTTGTAAATAAATGTTAGATGAGTCATTAAATAATTAACTATCCCACTGCTTTAGATGAAACAGTCGCGTCTTACCTACTGGTTGAGCACTCTTCACCTGGGTGAGGAAAGTCTGAGTCCGATCATCATCCTGCAGTTCCAACAGCAGCTCTGGGGCTTTTTCTCCTTTGATTCGTACTTTAACGGAAGCTTGAGCAGGAAAGAGAAAGCACACATCCTTAGACTTTGCAAACTGTCCGGCAAACAAAACAAATTGATTTAGAAGTGAACCAATTCAGCATTCTTTCAGAAAACCCTGACAACTCATGACCTGAGTGTACTACTAAATAAAGACATTAAGCTGCAGGCATGCTCTAACAATGCAGTAAAACTAGACAGGTGTTGTGTTATAATTAATGTCATGATTCACCTCTGAAAGCCTGGCTTCCAACACCTTTTTATAAGATCTTTTACACATTATATTGACTCAAATCTCATATCAGAAGAGAAAAAGAAAAAGAAAAAAAAAAAAAAAAACTACTTACGATCTACTGACAAATCAATAAGAAGAGCTTCTTCAGCTTCTGAAAGGAAAAAAAGGAGAGCTTAAATAGTGCTGCAGGGGGGAAACTTAGTGCTGTTACAGGTATTTCTACAGTTTTTTAATGTTGACCACTGCTCACCATACTGTGACACTGTGTGGGAAATTTTTACACTTTCTCATTAGGTGCAATGGAAAAGCTCCTT
This sequence comes from Rhamphochromis longiceps, assembly GCF_057381845.1. Lineage (NCBI taxonomy): Eukaryota > Metazoa > Chordata > Actinopteri > Cichliformes > Cichlidae > Rhamphochromis > Rhamphochromis longiceps. The sequence goes on from NC_140558.1 coordinate 39,516,625, forward strand.
TCACTTTTACTTTTGGTGCTGTGATATTGACTAAACATTAACTTCACATGGAATAGAGGTCAAAGAAAGTGAGGTGTGACGGAGAGAGCTCACAGGAAAATACACAAACGTATCCTGACTGATTATACTCAGGATATAAAACAAGAGAAAAATGGAGAATAATAAAAGGGTCACATACCTCGTACAATTTCAAACTTAGCATTGATGGGTATCGATAGCTGAGCCACTGGACGAGACACAACAGCATCAGGGTTGGCTAAAACACCCAGTCTGGATCAAAACAGTACAAACTCCCACTTAAAATCAGCTCTGTGGTGCTTAATAACACATAAGCTTAGAAGTAAATCCAACTAAAACACAAGAAACATACAGACAACCTGCAGCAATATAACCCTCTTATAACGGCCATTCTTTTGCAATTAGCAGCAAGTTTCATGCAACATTCAGTATGGAAATATTAAAGTCAACATCTGAGGTTCAATGCTGGTAGATTAGTGATAGACTATAACTATCAAGTGATTAAAACAAGCACATGCACACATGCAAAACGTATGTTTATCTGCAGTTAAAGATTAACAAACAAACAGTGTGTGTCATTCAAGTCCACTGGAGCCGCACAAGCTTTGCGTCAATAAACATTCAGCTTAATCAGCTTCAAGTCCGTGATGTGGTTTGATGTAGGCAGGCTCATTTTTTCCTTTCTAACAATTGCTGACTAACAATCGGGGTCAACACTGCGCTCAGGAAACTGCCCACGCTTCCCCTCCACTTCACCATAAGTCAAATTGCATATAGTGAGAGGAAAATGATTCAGCCATGCGAGAAAAAAAGCGTGTCAGAGGAACTCGGCGTTGACCAGAATCAACGTCTGATATTGAAAATTACACAATCGACAACCGAGAAAATCGAAAACCCCTCAGGGGAACATAAAAATACTACAATGACCATACAACACAGAACAATGAATAAAATATGTGGCGGACCTCATGATGCTCAGATTTGTCAAACGTATTTATCTGACTTTCTAGTATCCATTTCTATTTAACCAACTTTGGATGTCTAAAATCTTTAAAAATAACCTTAATCACTCTGGGTGTAGCACCTCTACTATAGCTGAGAGTATGGAAAACACTAAACTGCGGCAAATACACGATTCCTCATTATTGTAAATGAAAACAGTGAACTGGCTAAGAAGACAGAGGTCCTCACCTAATAGTTTGCTCAATAAAATCGAAAACAAAATTAAGCATGGCTTTCTTTAATGCCACGAAAATGCCTAAAAATTAATATTGATTAATATCTTTATCAGCAAATATTTTAAGCATTTATTATTAGATGTGACTGGAAATCTGATATATGCAAACTTTATGTCCTGGAGACCATTTAAATTCAAGTTTCTTGAGCCAATCATTTTAACAACCCGAATAAGTGGTGTCGGGGGGGACTTTGATGAAAGATTTAAAGATTAAAGCTGACACAGGAGCTGGTTATCTCGCTATTTCTCCCTGTAAGGACTACTTGTTAGTTTAGTGTGTTTTTTAATAGAGTTAGTTGAGCATGTAGCTTCTGTGCTCATGTGAGTGTCATTACAGCCTAGGAAGCAAAGGAATTCTAGATAATCTGCAGTGAGCTGCCTGCTGGTGCAAAAAAAAAAAAAATGCTTAACAACCCAAGCCACAGTGACAATTTAAAATAACCCCACACTGTCACAACATAACCTGAACAAATGCTAGAGGTGTAAAAAGTACACAAACTAAGTGTTACACACAAGTTGTTGAGTAAACTCTAACTAGGAAGTGGTGTGGTATGTGTGGAGCAAGTTTACATCAGCTGAATGGACTTGAACCCTCAACCATATCACCACAGCCCCGCGGGCAGCATCGTCCTTATAAGTGTCCTTCTGAGCTCAGAGGAAGAGCGCCATGAAGAGTCACTCAAACTGCAGCATTCACTCTTTTAGCTGTGCTGCATGACATCTGACACTAAAAATTTCTGACTATGTTATGTTGCATTTGTTTGTTTGTTTTTTACATTTAGCCTAGGAAACTAAAATCTACAAAGAACAAAATCCAGGAAATCTGGATAGATATTTTACAGTGAAAATATAGAAACAGAAACATACTGAGGCACTCTCTCAGGTAAAATCAAATCAGGGACCATGAGAAAGCCTGAGACAGAAATTCCCCTACTTTTAAGTAAGTCTTATCTTGTCATTTTACCTGAAGGTAGGCAGTAATTATTTATGATTACATGTACCACATAAAATCTATCAATTATTCCTGGATTATTTTTCTTTGTACTTCTTCCTGCCCCACTGAAGAGCACTTCTCAGATCATTCCTTATAGCTAGAGCTGGGCGATATGAGATTTTTTCATATCACGATATGTTTTTTTCATTTCAGGCGATAACGATATCTATCACGATATAAGCCAAATAACTATATTTGTAAGATTTAAATGTGCCGTTGCTCACAAGTAAAATGTGAAATAATCAGCAGCTTGTTTTTATTTAAATATTTATTTCCCATAATAAGTTCAACAGGGTAGATGTACTTAAGGAACATGAGACTTTTTTCAGATAAATAAAGGCAAATATTACAAACTACACAAAAGGCAGCCGCTAAAGCGTTTAAGTTTCAAAATAGAACAAACGAAACAGACTACTAAATTGTCAATTCCACTTAGAAACAAAATATTAATTCTAAAAATAAATCTTAGTTTGTTTTACAGAAGAACAGACAAAACTGACTAACTTTTGTCAATATCAAATAAACTGAGAACTAAAAGGAAATTCTCAATCTCTCCTTGTTGTATAGCTTAGCTTTTCAAACAGTTTTAACAGTTACTTTAGTCTGACAAAAGCCGAATGACGAATTAGCGCTTCCAGTCAGAGACTGAGGCTACGTCCACACGTACACGGGTATTTTTGAAAACGGAGATTTTCCGTTTTCGTTTTAAAAAATAATCCCGTCCACACATAAAGGCAGAAATGAAGGAAAACGCTGCTATGAACATGCCAAAGCAGCAGGTGGCGCTAGATTCCTAACCGTGCAGAAATGTTGGCCAATCAGAAGTCTAGAAGCCTCGGTGGGAAAAAGTAAACAAAGCTGGGGCATAGAAGCAGAACCGAGTCGTATGTGTGGAGGGACAGTAACTGTGTGTATATGTAAGCATTTAAACACTGCAGAGAGTAGAATTAACAGTAACAGTATTGTAGAAATTCATTTCACTGAAACAATAACGTGGCGCACAGTGTGACGCATGCACCAGTTTATTGTATTTCCAGACTTGCTTTCGGCACAATTTACAGTGCACGCTACTCTGTTTTTTGTCAGACTTGAAATAGCCGAAATACCTTCACACTACGGAACTTCTATGGCTCTTCCGTTCGACAATCTCTCCGGCATTGGAACCATCATCTGTTTTCTCTTCGGTCACGCTCGGTTGATTTTTCTAGTCGGCACACTCATTTCCTCCATTACGCGCTGGCTGCTTCCCAAACAAACACACGTGCGGCTTGGCACTTGTGCTGTATGTAACAAGTCACGCGACGTGACGCTGCGGCTGTGATTGGTTCGGCTCTGCGCTACTGAATTTGGATTGGCTGACCTTTTTTTTTTTTTTTTTTTTTTTTTTTTTTTAAGAGGACAAGAGCGGCGAGGTCTATCGCGATAGCTTAATTTCTCTATCGAGTAAAAGTTATATCGCGATACATATCGTTATCGTTCTATCGCCCAGCTCTACTTATAGCCATGCATCATTTTCCTTTTCTTATTGCAAGATCTATTGGTTAGATAACGCCCAACCCTAAAAAGATAATCCAACTACACTCAACAGGCCCTTTGCTAGGAACACCTTGCAAATATTTGGCTAGACCCAGTTTTGTCTTCAAAATTAATTCTTTATATACAGACACAACAAGATGCTGGAAAATTTTTGCTCCATATTGGCATGACAGTATCACACAGCTACTGCAGATATGTCAGCTTCACATCCATGATGCAACCCTCCTGTTCCAACAAATACCAAAGGTGCTCTATTGGATTGAGAGCTGGTGACTTTGGAGGCCATTTGAGTACCAGTAAACTCACGGCCATGTTAAATAAACCAGTTTGAGATGATTTGAGTTTTGTGACATGGTCTGCTATCCTGCCTGAAACACCCATAAGAAGATGGATACACTATATTCATAAAGGGTGGCCATGGTCAGCAACAATATGCAGGAAGGCTGTGGTGTGTAAATGATGTTCAGCTCTCTGTGTTTAGAGATCCTCTTCTGCATACTTTAGTTGTAATGAGTGGATATCTGACTTAATGCAGCCTTCCTGTGAGCTAAAAGCAGTCTGGCCATTCCCTTCAGACTTGTGACAAGGCACTTTTGCCCACAGAACTACAGCACACTGGATATTTTCTCTTTTTCAGGCCAAACTTTGTAAACACTAAAGATGACTGTGCTGGAAAATCCCAGTAGATTAGCAGTTGCTAAAATACTCAGACCAGCCCATCAGGCACCAACAACCACACTACAATAAAAGTCACATAAATAACCTCTTTCGTGTTCTGATACTCAGTTTGAACTTCAGCAGGGTTTCTTGACCATATTTACATGCCTAAATGCACTGAGTTACTGCCATATTATTAGTACCTAACCAAGTGGCCAGTTAAACTATATAATTATCCATCATCCTGCCAAGTACTCAGTGTGACGCCATCACGGCACACACCTTTCTGACCTAACAGAGTGTATTTTGAACCATACCAATATCACAGCAATTGTGGGTCAGAGATAGGAGGAAACATAAAGACAAACCCAGAGTTGGGCAGACACCTCAGATATGCTACAAACCACAGCTTTACGAGCTCTCACAAACCTAGGGTGCTGCAGTAAATGCCTAAGAGTGTTCAAATTATTTTGACAACTCATTACCACTACTTATGGTTCTCAATAAGTTTATCTACTGCTTGACAAAAATCACATTGTTTTTCAGTCATTTGGCTCATTGATACTTACATAAACTCTCCACCGCGTTCAATTAGTGACAGGAGTCTGGGCTCCTTCTGGCCAGACCTCAGCTCCAGGCATTTTACAGTGTGAGCAGCACAATCAAGGAATTATTGTGACTGAGAATGAGAAACTAGTGACTGTCACGCCAGGCTTTGTAAACTGAGATTACACTACAGATACTCCGAAGGGTTAGAACAAGCCATGCCAGTTAAAAGGTGGGCAACTTAAGGTTATAAATGAAAACAGCAGGAGGTGGGACAAAGCACGGCAGATGCTGGGTTTGCTGGTGCCAGTGCAGGTAATATTTTTAGCTTAAGGATGTAAAGGTGTAAGGATGGCCAACGTTATTCTGTACAAGTGATTTTAATTAGCGTTAATTGCATGACTCTGGGCATATATCTGTGCGGTTAGCAATGAACTGGATTAAAAGTGAGCTGTAGCTACTTTATAACATGATTATTTAAGTGCACGGTTACTGAATATCTCCATATTACTGAATTACTAACGTTGCCTAATGGGCTTCACTAAAAGCTAACGTTAGCCAACAAGCTAAAGCCAAAAAAAACAAAACAAAAAATACCATAACTCAGAAAGGATATTGCCAAGCATTCCTCGCTGCATATCCCCAAAGAGGAATCCATTCTTACCGAGAGGAAATAAATATCAGTTTATCATTTGGGTTTATATCACTTCGGTGCGGACGTCAGGGCAGGGAAAGTTAAACCTCCACCCGGCGCTGCGGCCTCCTTCCGCGAAGCTTGGCTGCTAATGCTAAACGCCAGCTGATGATGTTGTTGTTGTTGTTGCTGCTGCTGCTGTTCCCGGATAGTATTAAAAATATCACAGTTAGAAACTTTAAAAAGAAAGAAGAAAACCCCGGCTCTTCTCGTGTCCCCGTGAATGCCAGAGAGCAGGTTGCACAGGCTACATAGCTTTAGCTGGCAGTTTTATGATTTAGCCGCATATGCTACAGCACAGAGTTTGATATGTGGTGGGCTCCCTCCTCCTGCCGCTCCTCACCCTGTTTAAGGACTCATCATCCTGGTTTTTTGCGGCAGTTGGTTTCGAGTATGAGCTTAATAACGCCATCTTCTGCCTCGGAGTGCAATGCTAAGTGAGTAAGCCTCCCAGCCCTGACACATATAATGAAAACCCTGCGACATCGTGTGGTAAAACAATATTATCTGCATATAATTAACTTTCCAGCTTCACACATCCTCTTTGGGGGATTAAAGATGTCCGGAAGGTGTTTTGTCCCACATTAATAGGGATGAGGTGTAACTAATACAATCGCTTTTACATTTTTTAATATTACCGCCACCAAGGAGGTTATGTGTTTTTCGCAGTGTTTTTACGCGTTTCCTTCTTCCTGTAAACACGATAGTTTAAAAAAAATTGAATTAATTCTAATAAAATTTGTAGGAGTGTGTTGTGTGGTCATCTAAACAATCCATTCAAATTTGGCCTGCATCCTTCGCTGATGATTTACTTGTCAAAACCGAGAAACCATATTTAAAAATGGCCATATAAAGATTTAGAATATGTCAAATTTGACCTCCGAGCTCTAATTAAATAGACTGATTTTCACGTCAAAGTAATATTGCTATAGAACTATTTAAAACTATGTTTCTTAATGTCATTTGTTTAATTTACAACATATAGAAATATAGGGATTCTAAATATTAGACCTCATTTTCCAGTTCAAATAAGATAAAACTTATACTGTCTTTTATCTTTAAAACTTTACATAAAATTCTGTGTTTGTACTGGCAAAATTTAGGAAAGGATACAAGTAAATGGTGATTCTAAATATCACAGTACAGTTTACATTCAAACATCAGTCACATTTGACCTCTGATCAGTTTTACATTTCACAACAACTGAAGGTGTGTTATATCTTTAAATAAAGTATTTTTAAATAGAAAGAAAATGAGCTGCCTAGTTAGTCAGAATATACTATAGTGTGTAGTATTATATAATAAGCTCAAGTCAAATCAATACGATCAGCCATTACCTACTCTTACACTACAAACTTTGTAACGTATGTGTTAAATGAACAACAACAAAACCCCCAAAATGAATATACACAAAATACAATACTATTCCTTTAAAAAAACACTTCCCAGAGAGTGCCCTGCTTTGGTGGAGGTTTGTGCTCCTGGAGTGCTTCTTGTCAAATAAAGTATTACCTACATGCTAAAACTGAGGGGTGTCCTAGTTTTGGAGAAAATTGACCACCTTCACTTCATTATTAACCTATAATGACATTATTATTACAGAGGCATAATGCCAATGAGTCAACGATGCAAAAAATAAATATAATAAAAGTACAACAAGGTACCACATATTTGGATAAAGCTACCATAAGTAGTAGTCTTCAGAACAAGCTATGTGCAGAAATGGGGTGGGGGCGAGTTTCATCCGCTTTGACTTGTGACCCCTTCAAATTAAGCAGTCTGTCATGTGATAGAGCAGTTTCACCAACAGTCTTTTCATTCATCTCAGACTTTGATTTTAAGGATTATAATGACTTCAGCTGAACTGTACTCACAGTTTAAACACTGATTCTTTCCCTGTGGGCTCAAATTGTGGTCAAAAATATTTTTTGATCAGTTTTGTACTTACAAAACTGCAGTAAGTACTGCAATTCTGTTCTCTGATTGGATAGTTAAATTTGTGACTGATATGACATTGATCAGCTGAAAGGAAGAAAAATCGGGTCAAAATTCGTACTTGTAAGTTAAAACTTGAGTTTCACACGTATTTTTTTTTCCTTTGTATCTGTAACCAGATCTTAACAAAAAGAATTTGTAACTTGTGTAAATATTTTTACACACCCAAATCTTTTCTACGCACACACAAATTCTTTTTACACACACACAAATTCTTATCTACAGATGCACATATATACACATTCTGATTTAAAAGTACAAAATATTTATGACCACAATTTGATCCCATACTTTCCTCAGCTGATGTATTTCTGAGAGCAATTGTGCAAAGACTTTGAGTATGTTTTTCCATTTCCTGGATCCAGACTTTTAAACCCCTCTACCCACTAATCAATATCTGATATCGGGCTATTTTTTCATCATAAAACCTTTTTAAAGTTCTCCAGGCTACTTGTACAATTCATGTACAATTGCATTCATGACTTCATAAATTGTGACCACCAACACCATTGAGACATTTCTGATGATGCCTCAAAAAACATCCCTCTAAAGATGGTCAGGTACAAGAGCTGGAAGAAAAATAAGTGAAAAGAAAAACTTTGAAAGACCTTCAGAAAGCCTGGAGAACAATTGCTTAGACCAAAAAAATTATAAGCAAAATATAAAGAAATAAAGGGTGGGTCAGGACTTTGCACAACTTTTGTGTTGTAGTTCTATCAGTTAATCAGATATAATTACTTTTATCAATCCCAAAAGGCACAAAAATTTAACAAAGAATCAAAATATAGTTGTTAGTAGATATTTGGAAATTATTCAATTTATATATTTATTTTTGAGGATTTGGTTTTGCACTGTTCTACATTTAACTCTCCATCCTTCAGCAATAATATGAAATGTTTCCCCCACAAAAGAGCAGCTTTATTTTTGTACGTTTTAATGAAACATTAAAAATGGCATTAACTCACCCAATGATTTATTAGTCACACAGTGCACTGAAAATACTGGTTTTCCATATTGTAACTGCAAAAATGCATTGAAGTTATTAAAATTAAATCAGTGGCACGTCCACTGTTATTCCATAAAACACAGCAGCATTTGAAATTAATTGAAACAACAAACATGTGATGTTAATCTTTATGATTGTAATCAACCACCATTAGGTTTTCATGTATTTTAGTAGTGTCATCATGCATTGAGACAGATTAGAAGGTTCAGTTACATTTAGAGAGAAGCTATCATCCTTTCACTTATTTTCTGTCACATATACCTCATTACTGTTCAGGTTAAACTGGTTTTAAATAATGAGGTTATTGTATGTACAAGAGGTTCCCTTCAGGCTGTTCTAAACACTCAAATTCAGACTTTATTTTCTACTCTTGGCTTTGCCTAATGTCAAAGATTGGGGACTTCCCTAATTCATCTCTGGCACTTAGGAACCAACCACCTAATGCTTAAGCTTTGAGTTTGTGAGGGGCACCCAATCAGAAGAAAGTTGGCTTGGAGGAAGAGGAGTTCATATGCCTCGTTTCAGACTGTGAATGAACTAAGGACCCAGCTCAAGATAAATAAGGATTATCTTGGATTTTGAGTCATGCAAAGCTCCTCTAGAAGAGTAGAGGAGTGAAAGTTTGGACCTGGAAATGAGCATAATAGGTCCAATTTACAGTAAAAGCACTATCTCAGTATGATTTCAGTTAGCAGCTATCGTTCTAATGCAGTATACTGATGCTTTACTCTCAATTGTTGTAGGTTTTAATCTTGTGAATAGCGTAAGGGCTGGAGTCTCTGTGTGGCCAAATGTCTCCATTGGGCAGATCCCTAGTCTGTTCCTCCCCCCACTCAACCATCTCTACTGTTAAAGTGGGTGGACTGAAGATGTCAGTTGTCCGGTAGGATTGTGTGAGGCGGCGGAAAGAAGATGTGTCAGAGACATCCTCTTCAAAGAGGTCCTCCATGAGCTCCTTGCGTCGTCTGCGAGATGCTTTCAGCTCATCATTCAGGTCAGAAACCAGATCTTTAACGTCTTTCACAAGTGTGGAGCGAACACCAAACAGGCAGAGCAGGAACACGAGACCAGCACAGATGCCGGAGACAAAGTAGAGAGCAACTCGCTCTGGGAGACCTGGAAGAGAGATGTGTGAGGAAATTAAAAATTTGCCAACATAAGCCACAAGTGTCCACTCAGCTCATCTTTCTCAAATTGCTTTAGAAAACACTATTAATACAAGGTGTGACCTTTCAAAGAAACCAGTAAATTCATTTCATGTGAGTAATGTATCAAAATCAATTTGCAAGTGCTCCTATTTCAGTTCAAATATCCAAATAATTTTATCGATATTTTCTTTCTATTTAAATTAATATTGTTATAAACTGATTTAGCTGAAAAATCTTCCTGGGCAGTGCAGTATTGTAAAAACAAAGACACAGCATTGGCTCTGGATTAGGATCATCCCTGCAAAAACCATATATGATTATTTATCTTAGTCAGAGTACATAATGGCTAATATTTGTATTTTCCACCAGCAGGTTAATGTATGATCCAAGGGAACAAACATAACTGTTTTTTTTTATATGTCCAAATATAACATGTCATAATAAACTGAAAGGAAAGAAATAGACTGAAATTAGGAAAAGTTATTTTTAAATATAATAAGCTAATAATTATATGAAAATGGAAATAATACAGAAATATGTACGCAAATTTTAGATTACTACTTATCAGCACAGACAAGTGGCTGGCACACTGATAAGCAGAGGCTGGCTGGAGCCTTCCTGTGTGGAATTTGCATGTCCTTGCTGTGCCTGTGTGGATTCTCTCCAGCAGTACAAACACATGCATATCAGGTTAACTGGTGAGTGTAAATTGGCTGTGGACGTGAGGTAAATGAATTGCATAAAGTGAGCAGAATAAAGAGTAAATGTGGATTGTGGTTTAAAGGGGCCAGTAAAGAGTACATAAGTGCTATATGAATGTCAGTCCAGTATCATACCTCTCTATCTGTAACGGCTGAGATATATGTCAGCCCCTGCAACACTAGGCTAGATAAGCAACTGAGAAAATAGACAGGTGGTATATAAGGGCTTCCAGTTACTCTAAATCAAATTTAAAAACAATACGTTTCATTTTATTCAGCACCTCTTCTAATTTTTCCATGTCGTTTTGGAGCTCAGTATCTCGACTGTGTCCACCAACGTGCTTGAACACCGACATTTCTATATATGTGGCTGTAGCCTGACATCCACAGGCATCAGTACACATACCCAGTATTTTGTCAAAGATCTCCAGAGAGTTGGTTAAGAACACATTTTGAGGCCTGTAGGTGGGGCCAGTGTACCATCCACCTGCAGGCGAGAGGGTTCTGGGCTCAATAGCCAGTCAAAGTCTGCTGCATGCAATGAAACCTGTGAACGTTCGTTTTCACACTCACCGTGTGTGTAATCTGAGATCATGAAAGGATCTGTTGGACCTTGACCCACATCTTCTAGGAGATATTTGGGGACTAAAGAGGAAATGAAACACTGTCACAATACGCAGCTGTATGCAAATACAGAAAATATACTATGCATCTACATCCAAGCCAAAAAAAAGAGTAGGTGTAGATTTGTCACTTACCACAAGTGAAGGACACCCGCAGGTGTTTCCTGGTGCCGGGGAAGCACGGGTCCCCAAAGGTTCGAGTATCGGCTATTAGTGAACAGTTTGCTCTGCTGTGACACCTGCGTGACACTTTCCTCAGGGCCGCCGGAGACAAACACTCTGAAATAATTTAATATAAATGAAACCAATGATTGTAACGAAGAAGACAACAGTAACATTTTATTGTTAAAGAAAAGCTGTTTCTCTAAAACCTGAGCACCTAGAAATTAATGAATATGAATAAATAATTCCTATTTATATGAATGATTAAATACAGTACAGTAGTAATTCTCCATCATGTCTATACAGGACTTTAGCTCCACTTTTTTGCCACTAGATGGCACTTGAGCCCCCTGCTGTTGCAGACCCATGTCAGCCTTTGATCCAGGTTCCTGAGGACAGTGAGGACTGCCGTGCAGCAGGTGTCCAAATGAGGCAGAGTAGATTGCGATGACAGTCTCATTTTTACACATCAGCCTCAAACGCTCATTTTCACACACCAGTCGTGTGCGGTGGTGCTCTGAAAAACAGATGAAATGGCACATTTTGAAGAACATCTAAAAGTTGACAAGAACTTTCTGTAGCTGTTTTAAGAAAATCTGATGGCTGAAAGCATTCATTGTTATTATTTCAAAAGTTTACAACCTTGTTTGACAGCTGTTTAGAGAGCTATGTAAATGACTCAAGCTACCCTGCATTTCTTTATATTTTGCTTTCAAGCCAGTTTTTTTTTTCCAAAGTAGTCTTGAGCAACAGTTCTCCAGGTTCTCTGAAGGTCTTTGGACATTAGCTGCTTTTTCACTCATTTTCTAAGCATTCCTTATACCCACTCTTTTTGAGACGATGGCTTTTGTTTGTTTGTTTTTGTCTTTTAAGCTACTTAACACTAATCTATGAGCTATGGACATCAGATGAACAGTATCTGAAAGTCATGTCTTAAGAAATAGGGAAAAATCCAGGAAAGACGTGACCCTGGCCTGACCCAGTAATAAGGAAGGGAAACACGTTAAAAAGGCTGTTACTATATGTTAGACATTTATTATTTATTTATTATTCCTCCTGTTCAAGCTGATTATTGCAAATCCAGTCATAACCTATTATAGAAGAGGTAATTTAATGCGACAATATATGTCAAAGTGCATATGAAGTTGATGTGAGACTATAAGAGTCACTAGTGGACTGATTGTGTGGCTTTGTTTAAAAGCTACAATCACAATTTTAGAAGACTCCCACTTAATTTTATGTAACTCAGACTTTATATGCACTTCAGTTTGGAATGCAAATGTTTCAATGTACAGTTTTGTGTTTTATGTGTGACTGCCCATTTTTTTTAAAACACCCCCAAAAAATGTAAGTTCCTTTTTATGTTTTGCTTAACAGGCCTGAAACCAGAGGCTGACTGAGGAAGAATATTACAGAAACTCTAAATGATACCAAGTTCAGTTCCTCTTTTCTAAGTTACCGTTATATTTATTACGTTTTAGATGTCTGTGAGCATACAAAAGACATAAATAAGATATTTTAAACTAATAATAATTTCAAGACGATTACTTAATTATAGAAAAAATGAAAGAAAAAAGATTTTATTTACCAGCTTTATATGCTAATAGATTTTTTTAATTAAGAACTTTACTGTGCAGCTCTTTTTTTCAAGCCAAGGCCCCTCTTATTGATAGTTTTCTGCACACCTTTTATTATGCACAAATTATGTGATGGAGTCTTTCTTTGTCAGTTAGCTAACATAAATTTAAAAGTCATGTGTTCGCTAGTGGTGAAGTGACTGGACTGTCCAGCTCAGTAGTGCACCTGGTCTGCACTTGTAGGAGACTAGGAGGTACTTGGTGGTGAGGGGACAGGGATCCTGGCCAAACACCGGACTTAAGACGGGAATGTGGCACGACCGCCGATCCTGACACTCTGACAGCACTTTCTACAAGCACAGGAAAATCCATGTGGACCACTGTTATCTTCAACAGGAGTCGCCCATAAGAGCATTTGATTAAGGCAGATTATGCAGTGAGTTCACAGTTTATGTCAATGTTGCTATGTGTACCTCGATAGCAACTGAGGAAGTGCACTCTGTGTCCTCCTCCGCAGTTGTGTTTGTGCTTGCAGGAGGACATAAATGCTGACTGGGAACACGGCGTCCATAGAAGGCTGATAGGATGGCCACAGACGTCCTGGAGGGACACTTGATGATGAGAATTTCTCCTTCACAAGCATGAGCCGTGTGGTTTTTCAGAATGCTGTGAAGATACACTGAAAGATAAAAAGAGCTGATGATGTCTATTTTATCATTTCAAACACATCTTACACCTCATTTATAGTCGCGTGCATAAGTCTTGAGCCCCCTTTATTTCTTTATATTTTACTAGAAAAATGGGAATTAAGTATATAAAGCAAAAGCAGAGATTACACAAATATAACAAGCTTGAAAGTCAATATTTAGTGCCACAACCTTTCTTCATTCAACACAGTCTGAACTCTCTTAGGCAGACTTTCTTGTAATATCTCTAAATCGTCTTCAGGAACAGTTTTCCAGGCTTCTTGAAGGAAAATTTGATTCATCATTCCACTTTCAGTTCCTGTATAGCGTCATATACGCCAGCCTTTTCTTCCTGTTTCCCTTTCTTAAGAATTACTTCTTGTCTGCCGCCTTTCCATTATGACCATTTCTGATGAGGCATCAGTGAACAGTAGATGGATCAGCTAAAGGGCCACATGCATCTCTCAGCTCCTGCGTCAAATCTTTGCTGAATTATTCTCTGATTCTTCAGGAAATGTCTTTCAGACACATTTTGTCTGCTGCTGATAGTTTTTAAGACCTGACACTTCTTCTTTTGTCCTCTGCTTTTCCAGTTTTCTCTTTTTTAAGGGCGCGCTCCACACTGTCTATCAACGTAAAATCCTATTTTAATCCCGTCAAACCGTATAATCATTTAGATTCAGTTAAAAAAATGGGAATAATTCATGTGCTTTCGTGACATGCGGCTCAAAGTACCTCAAGATACAATTTGAAATAGTTTTCTTGCTAAGTTCTCTGTTATGTGTAGACACAACACTGGTTCATCCCTTGAGCTGGGTGAAATTTTTAAGCTTGAATAATTCAAAAGTCAATGTTAAGTAGCTTAACAAGCGAAAAACATTTCTCAGAAAGCCTGGATGAAAGAGAAAGAAATAAAGGGTCTTCTTTCTGTTGTTAACCAACTAATAAAGACTGGATGACTCAGTTACCTTTACTCATGCACAATTTGCAACCCTTTCATTGTCAACAAGTCAACAGTTTGACTTATTTAGAGCTTTTTTTTTAGCCCCTACAACAGCTCAGTCCCCTGTCGACAGGGTGGTGTCCGACTCACTGGGTGTAGCTCGCCAAGACAATTTTTGGACTATGACCACACATATAAACATCATCAGCAACAGCGCATAGACACTGAAGTGAAATCTCCCCTCCCATGTGTGTTTCCTGTACTGTATTGTGCTAGTGTGTACGTGCAGTATATCTCGCCTTGTGAAGATTTATAATGCAAATTTTTATTATGTATTAAGACTTAAGTTATGTTTAGGGTCAAGTTTAAGGCTAGTTTATTTATTAGTTACGGTTACATCTCTAGGACATGAATATAAGTCAATGTTTTGTTCTGTGACATGATGGAAACCGTGTGTGTGTGTGTGTGTGTGTGTGTGTGTGTGTGTGTGTCTGTGTGTGTGTGTGTGTGTGTGTGTGTGTGTGTGTGTGTGTGTGTGTGTGTGCTCCACAGAGGCGTTTTAAAGCTTTAGGGAACAAACGAGACACAGTACCAGGCACTCACTCACAATGAGCTATTATTAGACACACACACACACACACACACACACACACACACACACACACACACACACACACACACACACACACACACACACACACACACAAACAAACAAAAGATCTCTGCTGTGATCAGATATAGAGATGCACATGCAAACAGAACAGTGTCTGAGACAAAAGCTACCTTTGGCTGTGTCTGAACATACAGTACCAATGTTTCCATAATGTCAGTAGTGACACAGTCCAAATAGGAAAACAGCTCAGATGATAAACACAGGTCAGCTGTAGTTTATTTATTGCTATGGGAGTATCTGGTTGTATTGAGTGGATATCCAAGTTCAGGATCTGTTCTGCAGCCTCTTCACCCTGATTCTGGTCTCTCCGCGAGATTATGACAAGCTGCTTATGAAGCAGGATGTGGAAATCTGTTAGGAAATGTCATTGTGAAGCTTCTTTATGCAGCTGAAAAGCAACGCATCAGCATTTTGAGTCCGCTATTGATTTCAAAACCAAGAGACTTACGAGAGAAATCAGGAGCCGAACGTGCTGTGTGCATCTTCAGAGCCAGGAGGAGAGGCAGGAGACAAAAAGAGCGGCAGAAACTCCAAGACGCTGTCATTGTGAATATCCTGCAACAGACCCTGCAACAGGGTTTGTGTGGTAATAGGCTGTTTGTGCGATTGACTGCCTGTGAGAGAACAGTCAGTAGGTCAATGATGCCATTGTGTTTACAAGAAACAGCTGGCCCTGCTGAGCAATAAACTAGAATTACTGCCAAGCATTTATGTGGTTCTATCGCTCATCAGTCAAGTTTACATCCATGTCTAACCAGACTTGACCTTTGACCTGCTGCATATGAAATTTCATCACTTTATCCTGTTATCCTACCACACATTTGTGCAAAACATTTTGTCATCATTTACGCATGAATTCTTGAGTTAGGGCCAAAAATATGTATTTGTGTGGTCCTGCTGACGTTTGACTTTGTTTGACTTTGTTTGACTTTGACTTAGTTCATCCCTGAGATCAAGTGGCTGTTTGCGCCAGATTTTGCTTTCCTGAGATATTAAGTTCATGCGAATGGGACTGACAGATAAGGTATAAAAGGTTAAAGTAGCCAAATGACCTGTCCATAAAGGAATCCATCTGCAGCAACATGGCAAGCAGACACCATAGAAAGTCACATGGACATGTATTTGTTTTTTTCTAAATCCAACAGAGGCTGGCTCCTCTGGTTAATCAAAGATATCCAATTATATAGAGATCTGTAACAACGTGACCCGAATTTACACTTGCTTTATGACCTCAGTAAACAATTTCCAAATGTACTTTAATCAATACTTTTTAACGTTATATGTGAAACATGTTCTTTTGGTAAATTTTGTAAACATGTCCAAATCAAGCATAAAGTAGGATATGCCTTGTTACAACTGTTATTGAGAAGTTGTCCTCATGTCCCCTGTTTCAGATCCACCTCTCAATCATGAAGTCTGGTTTATTAAATAAAGAAGACGAGGATGAGAAATTAACTCCAGGCCTCAAAAAGGGAAGTCTGCAAACCACTGGGTAACAGCACACCATTTGACTGTGTCTTTATGTATTATATAGCACTAATTGTTGAACTTCAGCATTGTTTTGATTCAGCCTTAGCTGATCAGTTTATGTAAAAGCAAAATTTTCAACAAGAAATCTTTAGATTTCAACTGCAAACTGAGCACAACTTGTAATTTTACTATTTTTGACTATCTCTGGCAACATGTAACTGGGATTAAAATATGCTGCTTCGTTTTGTGTGTTTACGTTAAAAACTTCATGCTTATTCCTAAACTTGAATAAGGAGATATTTTCTTCTTCTCGTGCTTTTGGTATGATGGTTTTCTATCTTTTAAAAAAAACAGCTTGTCTCTGAACCATAAACAAAATGTGGAAACAACTATAAAACTGACTAACTGCCATTTGGGATTTTGAGGGGAGGGACAGTACATGTTGCAACAGTTTCCTGATATTTTTTCTGTGTGCAACATAAGCTTGCCGGCCATTTTTCGAAAAGATCTGTATATAAGCATGTTGGTATCCCACCCATCTTGCCAAGAAGTTGTTGTCCGGGAATTAGTTTCATCGTGTCGCCCACTTAAAATGTTATTGAAATTTAGGCCTATGAATGTCTGAAGTTCACAGATCAAAACGTTCCTCTTGTGTAAAAGAGGGAGTCTGGAATCCACCACAGAGCAGCAGAGTTTACAGGATAACAGTTTGACCTTTTGTGTGGCTGCATGTGTGTGTGTGTGTTTGTAATGGCAAAATCCAGTTCAACTTTCTTGGATTCGGTGTCCACATTGAGAGCTCTGTTCATAGAGATAAGGCACTTTTTCCCCCCCATTTCCATTTGCTGTGTGTGTGTCCAGTGGAGATATGTGTATTTATCTCCAGGAGATAGGGCTTTCCTGGGAAGTGGAAGATCATTAGTAAGCTATGCACGCTCCCGGGATACTTTGGAAAACTCTCCTGTTGAATACCCCAGCTGGCAGGGCTGAATCAGTTGGTTTCAGTTTACTATAATGGCTGTGATTCTAACCTTAATTTCCCTTTTACTCATCCCCTCTTTCTCAACACGGTGTCGTCATGGCAACCAAACACAACACAAAATACCCATGAAATCAGCCCATGCTGACCTCAAGACGTTATCGATAACTGCAGTCGCCCGTGAGAGCGAATCTATTGAATTTCTTAATAAAACACCAGCGCTTTGTCACACAGGTTTCAATGGACACACCCTCTGTCACAGCAAATGCTATAATAAAGACTGACCACTGAAAAGCAGTTTAATCATGTGAGTAAATGAGAGAGGCACTCCCACCGTGCTGCAGTAAAATTCCACTCACCTCCCAGAGGTGGTGATTATTTTTTAGAGGATGTGTTATGAGTGAGCAGAAATGGACATCGGATTTCCAAACACTTGGAAAGTAACCTCCATGACTCCGAAGACATTTAAAAAGAAAAAGGAGGAGGACTTTTTCTCCATGATCTCTCTCCTTTTGAGTTATATTTCCTGTGGCGATGGGGTGTTATTTGCCAGATTTCCGGGATTTGTTGGTAGTTTCATTGTGATGGGTTTGTTTCCATGCTCGCGCTCTGTGATGCAAATTCCTCAAATCCTCTCGAGCAGATAAATGAGAATGGGGCACAAAGCCTTCTTTTTCAATTCCTTGTGGTACATTTCACAATCTCGCCAGTGTTGTTCGTTTCTGTAAGGAACTCTACACCGCAGCATGGGGATTTTGTCATAAAACTTCCCTTTCCCCTAATTACTGTAAATGATGCCATATTACAATAAACACCGGACTGCCCCTCCACTCCTGTCTCCACTTCTTAAGCACAAACTATCACTTTCAGTCTTTAATTGACCAAGAGACCTCCTACTTAAAATATGGCAAGCATATACAGTATTCAGCTGAAAAATTTCATGATATTTGATATTCTTTTAGCGCTAAAATTCAAAATCTTAAAGTATTTTAATATTCTTTATTTCCAAACACCACTATTCGAGCAGTGTAAGTTGGCCCTTTTTATGCCCTTATTTTATTATTGAGGGGGATTCCCACAACCACAGCTCATTACTCAGAACATCCTCAGAATACCCCCAAAGTATCACATCATTTTTTAAAGAAGAGGGCAAAGCCCATTCAGACCTTATACGTTTAGCTAAAAACGCACTACAGTCATTGGTTGTAGAAATTCAACTATGACGCAACCTCAAAGCCACAGGAGATCATTCCTATCTGTGGCCATCAAACTTTATAACTGCTCCTTACCTACAACTATTTTCACTTAGTCTGCAATATCTTGTCTGTACTGTACATAATATTGCTTTAACTTTAATATTTAATTCTAATTTAACATTGCAATTTGAGTGACTTATTAGTACTCATTTTTTAATATAGAGTCTACTTTACTTTCCATGTTTATATTTTATGCGAGCATCTGTAACAAAACTGTTTCCCTCTCAGTCTGAACTTGTGAAGGTATAGAAATGACAATGTAAGGCTACATTAGTCAAACTTTTGCTAAAATATTATTAGAAAAACAAAGTGAACAGGTGGAAGTAAAGGTAGTGACTAAACTGACTTTCTCTGTTCTCCTAATTTGCTTTTTGGGGTTGAATTTTTATTCTATTACTGGTTTTTGTGCCCTGTAAAGAAAACAGGCACAGTGAAAACAGTAAATTGAGTGTTGTTGAGTCCAGAGTTCACGGTAATGCTAACATCTTTGTGAAGTCGGATTTTGAACTCATTTGTAACACGTTCATAGTGATAGTACTAACAAGCTTTTCAGCAGCTGTTCGCTTTACAGTATTCACAATCTTACTTTAATAGCTTAGATTAGCACAGTACGTTCAGCTGAGACTGATAGGAACGACATTATAAAGATAAAAAAGCTGACCTGAAACACCCGAAAGGAGAACAAAACATCAGGACTGTCCAGTCAGTGTTTCACAGATCATATTCATCCCTACAGGCCACTATACTGTTCAGTGACTTAATAAACCATATTAACTCTATCTTATCTCTCACAGTGTGTTCATATATTACTGCTGCATGCCATTAACATTAGTCCACTCTCTCCCATAGTTTGTATTTTGTCCCAGTGTCTCTATCCTCTCCCCTTTCCTTTCCTTTTTCTTCTCCTTCGACTCACTCTTTACCAGGTCATTGCAGGTTCCTGCTCCTCCCTGATCCTGGCACTATTTCTGTTAAAAGGGAGCTCTTCCTCCGCTGTCGCCAAATGCTTGATCAAAGGGATCTTCTCAACATTCGTCTTTTCCCTCTAATATCGCAGGTCTTTACCTTACAGCAGGGGAGGGCAATTAAGTTTCCAAAGGGGTCACATAGGGATCCCACTGAGAAATAACAGCTAAAAGTCCATTTAAGTTACAGTGTTAAGCACCTTGATGTGATAAAAAAGCTGTACCTGCTTGGTTCCTAATCAGAAGGATACAGATATAATACAAATGATTAAACATTAATGAACTCCAGCTTTTGTTTTGTTTGCTAATACTATTGTTTTTGAAAAAATGTGCAGAGTAAATGTTGAGCACTGAAGAAGACAAATATTGATAAAGCCTCCACATAGAGGAACAGCACATATACTGAAAGCCATTTTTGAGGGGATGTAGCTCCAACAAAAAGTCACTTGTATTATTTTATCATTTGTTGTGTTTTTCTAAAATGTGGATTGTTATTTGGTTTTGTTTGTTCTTGTTTAAAATAAAATCATATATTTGTGAAAAGTAGAATGTAAAATATTTTCATTATGGCACACAGTGGAGTAGAATACAGTAAAGTACCACATAAATATCCACACAAAGGTAAATTGCTCCATTATTTACTACTATCTGTCTGCTGCTGGTTCAGTCAGCCATCTATATGTTGTATAAAAACTGGTTTCAAGCATATTTACATGTTATTAATGACTAAAGCAAACATTTCATACTTTCTGTCTCACTACTGCCCTTTAAAACACAGTGGATGTCTTCCATTAAACGAATTCTTTTATCTTAAATGCTGTTGGAATGAGGAGCTCTCATGAATTGTGCTAATTTGTGTGAGTCACCCTGTGTTATCATTTCCTGTGTATTGCAATGTGCAGAAGAGCTATTTTAAGCTCTCTCCTCATAGAGCTAGGCTCTGGGTATATAAGTGTGGGGCATGTACCCCGCCCATTACTCGGATCCGCCCTCTCCCCCTAACTTGTAAAATATGTTCAGAGCGATAGCCTCCAAGGAGCCCTCAGACAAACACAGGCAGCCCTGAGGTGTGAGACTTCCCCAGGACCACAGAAAGCACGTGAAACCAGAGGAGAGTGCCTCTACGACAGCACCACACTCAGCTTCCTCTCTTCAGCTTTGTGGATTTTTGCAACTGCTGACTTCGGGGGAAATTTTAATAGGAGCACTTGGACTTTTTAAATAAAACAGAACAAAAACTTTTGGGGGATAAAATGGCACTTCGACAGAGCTCTGATAAGGAGCCAAGCATCGAGCTGTTCATCAAGGTCAGTCCTTTCATGTCCATTTTAAACCTGTCAAAAC
Source organism: Rhamphochromis longiceps (assembly GCF_057381845.1). Taxonomy (NCBI): domain Eukaryota; kingdom Metazoa; phylum Chordata; class Actinopteri; order Cichliformes; family Cichlidae; genus Rhamphochromis; species Rhamphochromis longiceps. Next base: position 39,537,835 of record NC_140558.1, read on the forward strand.
AATCTTCTGAAGAAAAGGGGCACTCTGACAAAGGCTTGCTGCTCATTTATGAGTGTTGTCAAACAACAGTGGTCCACAATTATTGCCATAGAGGCAGCAACAATCAGAGGGCAGCTCTATTTTTGATTGGTGCTGTCCCCAGATACCATACGCTGCAGATGTTGGGGTGTTTGTATCCTCGGTGTGGGCCATAGCTGGTTTCTTATCAGAAACACTCTCCAACTTATCAGAGCACACCCAGAAGGAGCAAGAAGCATATGGAGACTGGCCTCAAGCCTGGACAGACACACCCACCTTAGTTACGCACACATTCAAATACAGTCATCTATCTAAAAGTCACAAAAGTTTCTCTTTTTTTTTTTCTTACTTCTTTTTTTCTTCTGATTTTTTTTCCTGATTTAGGTAGTTGAGGCACAAGTGCAGAGAAACTGTGTATTCTGAAATATGCAATAAGGCAGCTCAATAGCAAAAACAAAATAAGGCAGTATAGAGTGGTAGACGTGCCATATTTCAGCCACTTAAACGTGCAGCTTCTTGCCAGATGTTGGATGAAAAGTTAAGTAACACTCTCATGTGGAGCTGGAGCCAGCAGATAATCCAGTCATCTTAGCATAAAGACTGTAATAACTGTCCAAAAAGTAGCAGAAAAATACCTCTAAAGAGCACTTATGAGTTATATCTCATTACTTAATATAATGAAGAATGTAAACAAAGTCTAAAATGGCATGTTGTCGTTGATGAGACTTGATAAGAGCCCAGAATATAAACCTGCTTAAAGCTACAAGTGATATTTTTTACAATTTTTGCACAAATTCAAACAAATGGAAACATCAGCTGACCGCTGATCTTTCTGGAAGTGAAGTTACCACGTGTTACCATAGACAGGATAAAGATGGAAGCAGCGTGATGTCACATGTTGGATTGTGAAGTCCTGTTTTAAAGATACGAGATGAACTCCTTTGCAGTCGGCATCTTGCCGCTTTGATACTGAACGTGGCACACGCTCACTGATCAGTGAGTTTAATCTTCCTTTCTGACACTTAGAATGAATTTAACATTTTATCCAGTACAGCCTGAAAGCCCATAAGCTCACCAGGAGTGTTTACACAGGTCCCCAGAGAAGGCTATTGTAACCACATATATTGCTCCCTGGTGGCCTTTAAAAAGAACTTTGTTCAGACCCAAAGGCTACATCCATCTTTAAAACTTTATCTTGTATCTTCACATCTTTATCACTCCTGTCAGTCCAGTTGCTGCAGTGGTTTTGAAAACCCCCAAATATTCACTCAAAACAGCCAATATGAGTAGGACGAACACAACCGACAGCTGGAATCAAGTTACAGTATTTCAAAACTTACCAAGAAGTCATCTGATTTCTCTCACTTTCTCTTAGCGCTCTCCTTTTTCTCTTTCTCTTTTAAAAGAGAAGTCAATTTAAACCTCAGGCTGACAGAATCTGTAGCAATGAGTGTGTGCTCTATTTGAGATTGTCAGTGATATCTAGAGAATCTCGACTGATAGGAGCTCCCTAAATGTTCACATAAGTTAATGTGGATTTGCCGTAATTTGTGTCTAACAACACAAATTCATATCAGTTGCTTTGTATTCGGTGTGAAGAGGCGAATACACATCTAGCTAGCAGTGATTATAAGCTAAGCTACGCCAACTAGCTTTCTTCAGGTTTACCACACAGACTTGAGAGTGTCATCAATTTTCTCATTTAAGCAAATCATTTCCAGACATTTCACACTGTTATTTAACATATGGTCAATATGTGGTGGACCTTTAAACTTCTCTGCGTTGGTGTCGGTTGTTTTTCCGCTACAACACAATGCCAGGGTTTCCCCTCCTCCACATAGGAAATCGACTGTGTGTATCCCAGACGCACCTTCTCAGCTCCAAAATAACTTTATTAATCTGCAGATGAGATCATAGAGAAAAAGTGAAGTCACTTAAACAGAACATTTTGGACTCATGGGATATTTATTTCTTGTATTTTTCAGGCTGGACATGACGGTGAAAACGTGGGGAACTGCCCTTTCTGTCAGAGGCTCTTCATGGTGCTGTGGCTCAAAGGAGTGAAGTTTACAGTGACCACTGTTGATATGAGGAAGTAAGCACTGCTCCAGTGGAAAAAAAACACTTCCTGAGCATCTGGTCGTGGGGACTTTCATACAAAACTCAATTATGCGGAAAGCGAGGGAGAAATTGAGAACCTTTTTGTGTGTGTGTGTGTGTGTGTGTATGTCAGTAATCTAATCCAATTAAACGCCTATTGACGTTTTACTCGCTCCGTTCTGTAGAAGTTTGAGGCAGGAGCGTACAAAGACCTCTGTGTCACTTTCAAACAATCACCTCCTTTAATTGAGGCTTTATTGCGTGAATTTCTCAGGGCCACTACGTGCCAAGCAAACATGGTTTGGAAACTTTGAAAGGATACAGATAATTAAGTGATTCAGAGCACACACAAAACAGGCCTTTAAAAAGGCAGCCCCTCCCATCACTGTGTATTTTCATAACTAAACTAATAGCCAGTGTTGACTCATTAATTTAGAGTACAATATTTGATTCTGACAGTCTTGATAAACTACTATTTTGGTATGCTTAAGACAACTCAAATTCTCTCCTCTCCTTTGTTCATCAATCTGTGTCATCTCCAGGAAGCCAGCTGAGCTCAAAGACCTGGCCCCTGGGACTAACCCTCCTTTCCTCCTCTACAACGGCACCCTCAAAACAGACTTCATCAAAATTGAAGAGTTTCTCGAACAAACGCTGGCCCCTCCCAGGTACCGTCACGCTTAATCATTACATAAACATCTTATGATGTTGATGACGGTTCACTGAACCGATGCGCTCTTTTCTGCTCTCGATTTGCAGGTATCCTCATCTCAGCCCGGTAAACAAAGAGTCCTTTGATGTGGGAGCGGACATCTTTGCAAAGTTCTCCGCTTTTATCAAAAACAGCCCAAATAACGCCTGTAAGTTAGATTTAATAGACATGCAGCATTGATACAATATTGCTATGTTGCAGAGTATTGAACTGCATTTGTGTTTGCATATTGGTTCAAGTCAAGTCAGTATAGTTAAAATGAGCTTTTTCTCATTACACTCACTCTAAACTTTTTTCCCAACATATTTTCAATTTTTCTACAACAGAAGAAACAAATAAAAAAAACCAGACGCACACCCACAAAGCAAACAAAAGAAAAAAGCTCCTCCAAATCAAAACATGGAAACGTGACAGTCCACATACACCAAGATAAAGCTTTCATAAAGAGAAAAATCCTAAAACCTCTATTTGGATCAAACCTCTGGACAATTAAATTCTTTTACAAACTTCAAAACATGTTCAAAAACCTGTTGAAATATATTTTGTTTTACATAAACTATTATATGTACTAAAATATTCAGCCCCCTTTTTTATTTGCTGCTGTGAAGGATTAACCACATTGACCTGACGTTGTCATCATGTATAAAGATTGTGCATCTCAGCATCAGCAAGATTCATCCCAAATGTGCTAAAATATGAGACATGCTAACCGAGTTTTTGCACGTTAGATAGAAGTTTAATGCAAAGTAGGTTGGAACTACATAAATTACAGTAGTGGTGTCACTGGTACCAAGGACAATATTTCCCTCAAATGCATAAAACTGCATAAAATTGAAGCTCTCACATAAAGTACAGGTGCCTGGTAACTGCTTTTAAACGCAGCTCTCGTGTCTGACCAGCAGTGCTTAAAACACACCATGAAACCTGTCTCTGTGTTTCTGACAGTACAAGAGAAAAACCTGCTGCGGGAGTTCAAGCGTCTGGATGACTACCTGAACAGCCCCCTCCCCGAGGAGATCGACCACAATTCAGTGGAAACCATCGCCGTCTCCAACAGGAAGTTCCTGGACGGCGACAGACTCACCTTAGCTGACTGCAACCTGCTGCCCAAACTGCACGTTATCAGGGTGAGACATCTGTGCACTAATGGCTGAAAGGAAACAGAGGTGGAAGGAAGGAAAAAATCATCTGATCATCTAAAGTGGATCAGAAGAATCCCTGTGTGAACAGATAGCTGGACACTTTGTTATCCTTATTTAATCCTGATTATTATAATTTAAACTGCAAAATACAGTAAAATAAACTACCTCAGATAGAAACTCAATAGTTTTCCTGATCTTCTCACTTTAATAAATGCTAAATCTCTGTTCATGAGTGTGTTTGACTGCAAACTTCTCCCAGACCATCAGTTGTGCAACCAGACTTGGCACACTTCTGCTTCTGAACTACTGAAGGTTTTCGCCTATGTCAAATATTATGCTATGATTATATTGCCTAGCAACCACCTAGCAACTGGCTAAAGTGACCTGCTTTTAGCATTTATGTGCCTGTAACACTGTTTAAAAGCATCCTCGTTGATATTTTGTCTTAGTAACCTAAAGGAATAGTACATGACCCATGTGTTAGGTTTACTTTCATACATCACTAAACATCTAACAGTCTTGAAATTTGTCTTCTTTTATCTTGAAGGCCTGAACCTATGATGCGAACTACTAAACTTTGAATGAGATAAGTGCTTGTTTTAACCGATCCCTGGACTTCCTAAAACACTTTCCTCTCCACTTATTTATTTTAGGTTTCTGCCAAAAAGTACTGCAACTTTGAGATTCCAGCCCATTTCACAGGCGTGTGGAGATACCTTAAAAACGCTGACGAGAGAGACGAGTTCAAACAGACGTGCCCGGCCGACATTGAAATTGAGAAGGCTTACCTGAGCGTGGCCAACAAGAGGAAATAAACATCTCACTCCTTTGTTCTGTGTTTTTTTTTTTTAATCAATTGTAACCATGTGTGTAGAGATGGTGATCTGTAGAGGGCACTGCAAACTTCAAAAATAAACTGTGGCAGTGAACCAGACACCCTAAAATCCTCAAGCTCATATAGCTTTAGAGCTCCAAGACATGCCAAAGTCAAATGTTTTGGCATTTACTGTTTATCCAGGTCACTCACAGACAAAAAAAAGGCCATATGTGCAATTGATTGTTGATTTATATTTAGTAGAGTTTTGTTTATAGTGTAAATATCAATATTTTTTGCATTTTACAATCAAAACAGCCACATAGAAATATGTATGATTGTGTTAGTGTGAGCAATGGCTGCGTAAACAGTTCATTTTTATGTAAAACACTCCTGTATATCTTACTGTGTACAAATACAGTTTCACTGAATTGTCACACACTGTCACACTAATGAAAATAAATACCACATTTCTTTGTCATAATCTGGTTTCTGTCATTCATTTGAACTTTCACGGGTAAAACCAGGGAACGCGAAACGGCATTTCTGATATTCAAGTTTATTTTCAGCCACAAAAAAAACCTTTTACAGCTTCAAAAATATATCTTCTGTTGATCCGGTGCAGACGATGAATATACCACGTGGTGGGAAACAAAACTGGTGATGAAGAGGGAGAGCGCTTCAAACCAGGCCGTGCTGAAACCACATCGTACTTGCTGTCTCTGAGCTCTAGTTGGTCACACAGTATTTCCAGAAACATGCTGTCGGGGACATCAAAGAGAGAAAAAAAGATGTTACTCGCATCTTTTATTTGTCAGTTTTTTCCCTTCAAGGTGTTTTTCTTGTTTTTCTAGACTAACTGAACATATCTGAGCTTTGTAATTGCATTAATATCTTATATATACTCTACTTACTCCTCTGTAGTGTAGTGCACATGTTTACAGGATAAAATATTATCTTAAATATTCACAGGGAGGTTACAGATACAATACAAATACTGAACACTGTTTTGTTTAATGCAAGGGGACCTTTATTTGTTTGTTGTTTTACTCAGTTACTATTTCAGTAATAAGTTAAGATGATATTTCACATCAGGGACATTTCCAGTGATACAGCAGCGAAGAGATAGCATGCAAACAAAAAATCTGATAATGTTAAAGTTTGAAATTTGCATGTTATCTACTGGTGCACTGTATTTAAACTATGTAGCATCATAGTTATTGCATATTTAAATATAACATTTCAGAAAGCTGTATGTTGGTATTTGGCTTTAGAAGGTTCACTGTGATATCTTTTAGACATTTTTTTTCCTGGTGGTTTTTAGTGAATATGTATGGATGTTTACAATAAAGCCAATTCAAGTCAATGTCAAGATGAGATTTCTTTTTCATTGTTTCAGGTAGAAATCTTCCCTTCAGCAGCACTCATCACGACAAAACTCTCCATTTTAATTTCCATGCATATATCCTGAATGATTATATACAGGGGATGTTCAGATATCATTCTGGGTCTTACTTATAGATTATTTTATAACATGGGATTTCCAGAATCACTTTATCGCTTTATCCAATATTTGGATTTTGGTTCTGAAGAAATTATGCAAGTGAGTCCAAATGTAGATAGAGAAAGTATAACTTGCGTATGTTAGAAAGATCATTTGTTTACCTGGCAGCAGAATTTTCATTGCAAATTCAACTCATACAACCCACATCTTCAGTCTCAGCTGACTGCTGGTTTCGCTCACTTTATAAACAGTAAAGTTGTAAAATAAGCAAAATCAGCAGCTTTACATTCATTTTCTCATTGATGATTTGCAAACTGTTGTGGCTTAAACTGATTAATGATCACGAGCACTTTTCACAGAGAATTTCAAACACTGACTGACACACTGAGAAAGTAAGAATCATCACTATAGAGGCAGGAGACGCTACGGTCTTTTATGACCATAGTGTACTGTCTATAAGGCTGGTGAAACCTGCAGTCAGCTGAGGTTGAACAAATCATCTAGATTAGTGGAAAGTCTAGATATAGTCAAATATAAAATCAGCCTGGTAACAATCAACCCACTGAACGGCTTTAGCAAATATGAAGGAAGACATAAAGTTTTGGAAATTTATAGCTTTATCTTTTTGCCTTTGCCTTCTATTAAACACCATAGTAGTAGCAGTAGAAATAATATTAATATTCCTAATGCGTGTAATCCTCTGGAGGAGTTTCATGGCAATATCTATTAGTGAAATGTTTTAACCTTTCTACCTGTACTGTTTCACCTTAATAAAAAATGTCTTTATATCATGCAAAAGCTATGCTACATGTGTTATAAAAGGTGTTAAATGCTTAAAGCTTATACATCTGTCATTGTTTACAGTGTAAATAATTAATCTTAGCTTGTGTTAAAAACTCCATCCCAGAAATTAAACATCCTTTTTCACTCGATCGTTGCGTTTCGGTGGCCGAGCAGGTGTGGCATGTGAGTCACGCACCTCTTTTGTTCGTTTTCGGGAGGCTCTGCTCTGATCTGAGGAAACCCTGTGACCGAAGCTTCTCAGCGGCAGCCAATTTCAGTACAACTTCTTTCAGCTCCTCGACCTAAAAATAAGCAAAATGATGATTTAGATGCAGACCCTGCGTTCACAGGGACACTGTTTTCACTGGCATAAACTCGCCTTTACCCACACATTCAGAATACTCTTTTTATTTTATGATACTTTGAGCTTCTCATTGTTTCAACATTTCTGCATCTTTCACTTGTTTTTGTGAAAGACTTCTCTGTCTATGTCTTATTAGTGTACAAATGTGCAGATGATCAAACTCACCATGTTTGCAAACTTATCCTGCTGTGCTGAATCTTTCACCCCTGAAACGAGTTATAAAATTTAGAGTTGTACAATCTGCTTTCACCACAAAATTTGATGATTTTTTTCCTGTTTACGTGCAAATTTATGTTTTTTTTCTAACCTTTATTCCATGAGTCCCTCCCTCCATTGTGATGCACCAGTAGGGGATAAATATTATTCACATCTCTCTGTTCGCCTTCTGCAGCATTGGTGCCGTCCTCCTCTTCTGAAACTAGTTTCTGAATGAAATCTGTTCAGATGAAACATATTTCTCATTCATTTTTCCGTTTTTTTTTTTATCACACATCTCATTGATAAGTTACAATGTGACTGTCCAAGTGTTGGGTGACAAGAGATCAGGTCAAGAGATTTAAAAATGGCACGAAGAAATCAGTAGGAGAAATATAACCTGAAAAGAAGAAAACAGTTTTAAAAGTGTCTTACCTGTCTGTGGCTCCAGGTTGGACTCAGGGTAAAGGGGGAGAGCGCGTGTCCATGTTGCTGAACAAATCACAGCTACAAGGTAAAACAGAGCTGCAGAAAGCATGGTGTCTCTGTGTTGATGACCAGATCTGGACTCATCTCCCTTTACTCGACCGAGAACTTCACTTATATATTCACAGGGCCCATCCATCACGACCTGATCGATACACTATCATCTCACCCAGCCTCCTTCTTAATGGTCTTGACGCGATGGATCAGGCGTCATAGACACAATTTAGGGGACCCTGTCAATTCATCTGAAGCCTATCTGCGCTTGTACAGAGCAGCCAAACAAATGTTTACTCTCCGACAATAATCAGAGGCTGTCCAGAGACGCCGTGATGGCACCCTTTCTACGTGATGGGCTGCCTGAACGTGTCATTGCTCATGTCTGAGATCACTGGGCTGGTGGAAGTGTGTCACTGAAGGTTTCTGAGTCACTTTGTGAGGACATCAGTTATGACTGAGGTCAATACTTATAAATAATACTTATACAATACAATATACAAAATACTTGACTTATAAACCATAATACAAGTTATACATGTGTCATTGTTTTTGTCATCCCTGTACAGACATCAGACCAGCTGTTTCAGTTTTAATTTCCAAATGAGTATTTCTAATCTCTGTAGGCTTCAATGTACACTGCTACCCTTTCAAAATAAAAGTCACTTATAAAGAAAACTAAGTCCAGCTTATTGTGAAGTATAAACTTTAAAATGTATGCATTATTATTATTATTATTATTATTATTATTAATTTATTTAAGCAATTTGGCTTTGGGGGTTTTTGTACTGTAGCAAAAGATATGTATCAAATCTGGGATAAATGAAGTGTATCTTATCACATAAAATTCTTCTTTAAACAGACTATCTTACTGTGATCTGAATATTTTTGTGTGTACAAAAGAACATACTTTTCATTACCGGTCTATATCTAGACCGATAATGAAAATGTAGATGTTTCAAAACTGCGGGTTCTTCAAATTCAAGTTCTTCCAAAGTATTTGAACTCAGTTTTCTCCCATTTCTGTGTGAATATGAGGTGCAGCTCATGTTAGGAAGTGACATTGTAAGTGCTGGATATAAATTATAATACAATGCTGCTCCCTTCCGTATGCATGCGTTATAAAATGCAACATGCCAAAATGTTGGAAATTATCATTAGAAAAAATTAAATATGCATTGTTGGCAATCACTAGAAGTTATTTTGGGGAGAAAAAAGGACAGTAATCATTCTAATGGACACACATAAAAAAAATTAACATTTTTTTCCAATATTTTTTTTAAAGCAGTCCTCCTGCTTGAAGGAGAACAGTTTGATTCACCTGCCTGCTGGCTCTCCACCACTCGATTTTTTTTAATGTCTTTCTCTCGCTCTGAAAACCTGGACCCGTTTCTGCAGAGCAGCACTTACCTGAGTCAATAATACTTTGTAGTTTCAGGTTTGTGTAATAAAGATTTCATTCCTGTTTTTATGATGAAGAAAAAACAAACAAACAACTTGTCATCTATGAGGAACACAAGCAGGGGAAATGAAATTGATCACAGGCAGCACGTCTTTCACAGTGAACCCTGACTAAAGGCAACTCAGATCAGCAAAATGATTTGGGGGAATTTAATTTAAGTTATAGTTTTGCATCTGCCGTATGTAAACTAATACTTGTACATATTGGATGTCACAGCCTATGTTAAGATGGCGATGCAGGGGTTAGCACTGTCACCTCACAGTGAGAAGGTCTTTCAGATCCACTGGTTGGCTGTGGAGCATGCATGGGTTCTCTCTGGGTTCTCCTGATTCCTTGCAGTCCAAGGAAATAGAGTTAGATTAATATGTGACTCTCTATTGGCAGGAATGATTGTCTCTTTGTGCTAGGTTGGCAATGCACTGGCCACCTGTTCAGGCTGTGAACCACTTTTTGCCCTGTGACAGCTGGGATAGGCTCTAGCCTCCCCTGCACCTCTGAATAAAATGAACGGATGTCTGCATTAGAACAAGGTTAAACTGCATCATCCATATTAAATCAAACTTTAAATTATAAATAAATTAAATAAATTATTAAAGAATTTATTTATTTATTATTTATTATTATTATTATAAATAAATAAATTATAAATAAATTATTTACTACTTATAAGTTTAAATTTACAATACAATATATTTGAGTTTGTAAATCAAAGGCAAACTCAACAAGAGTGGCACATTTAGAGTTTTCTGTTGTTTGAGGAGCCTGGTGGCTTTTGTCAAACTGAAAGATTCCTCATGCTGAGATGAGTGCGCATGGCCTCAGGTGATTTATTGTCTTCATGCCTCTGAAATTACAGCTGAAAACAACATTTGATGCATCTGACAGCTGAGCAATGAATGGAAAGAAGCAAAGACACAGCAAAGGTTCAGGTTTAAGGTCAAAAGCTCAGTTTCAAATGCACAAATAAATCAAATTATTTTAAAAAAAGGTAAAGAAAAAATAAAAGATAAGTGCTGTAAAAACGAATACATCAGTTATCTGTTAATTCCCATAATGTGGAATTTAGATCACTGTTTTACATCTTTATTTGACTGGAAACAGTCAAATATAGCCTAGTCTAACGTGAAAAACTCAGAAGTTTTGATCATGATGAAATCTCCACAAGACACTGTCATGACATTACTCCACCCAGGCATGATCATCACCTCCAAGACAATAAAACCCCGATAATGCAGGAGCTTATTGTGATCTGGGAAGAAGGTTGGAAGACGCAAACAATAAGAAATATGCAAAGTACCCAGAGCTGATGAAGAAATAGCAGGCTGGAAGAGTTTGAGTGAGCCGATAGAGGGTTGGCTGCAGAGGTTTTGCAGGATGGTCACTCTAAGTCCTTAAACAACCGTGAATTACAGGAAAGCCCAGAAGGTGTCTGTGAAGCCACAGAGAAAGCCACTAGGACACAACTCAGGGCTTTGGTTGGCTGACCAGGACCATGGTGTCTGATGTCAAAAGACCCGGAACACCGCATGATCCAAGGAGTATCACTGAAGATGTGTCCCAGAGAGAGGATATAAAATGTTTTATGAGAGGCATCTGAGTGCTTATAGCTGGTCAACAGCTGAACAGGAGCAACTTTAAATGCATTTTCTTAATTTGGTACCTGTTTAGGGACTTTTAACTTCTGTGTTTTGGTTCATGATTTCATGGTTACAGTAAGCTGAGTTTTAGTTTTATTGTTTGGTTTTCTATCTGGTGATTCCACAGCTGAGTGGTTATCACATTCGAGTACAAAAAGGCCCTGGTTTGCACCTGGGAGGAAACACAAGCAGACACACTCTTAGTGAAGGTGCCAAAACTGGATAAATAGGAGGGTTGCATAAATTATTTTCCAGTTTAAATATGTGCATTGTCCACTGTGGTGTCCCCTTGGGGGGAAGAGTGCAGCAAGTGACAACACCTACCTCATTTCTAGTTCCTCTATACTTTAACTACTCATGAAGTCTATATAATTTATCATTCTAGAGGTCTTAAATATTTGGTGTTTATTTAGCTTCAGTTTCTACTTTAAGTTCATTTCTTGTGTGTTCAGTTCCCCCAGAGTTTATCCAGTTGTTTTTAATGTCAAGCTTCTGTTTTATATGTTTCTCCTCCAGTGTTCGTTTGTCTCATGTCAATGTGCGTCATAAGCAATATTAAAGAAGACTTGAGCAGAAGGAACTATGGAATAAAAGGAAGCAAAGAGGACACCTATGTTAGTCTTTAACAAAAGCAAAAGGACACTGGTGCAAAGTTCACCAGTGTCATGTTGCTCCTTCTCTTCCTTTTCTGCACCTCTTCGCAGGTTTGGATAGGGGGGTTGCTTCTGCCACTTGTTCCAGCCAGCACACCTGGAAGCTATCTTATTTATTCTCTGGGATTCAAAAGGCCAAATGAAACCTTCACTCAGAAGTCCCACTGAACCTTAGCCCTTTTCTTCTCAACCATCTTCCTGACTTTTATTCCAGTACACTGTACTTACATTGTCAACAGATTGCTGCAAGGTGTGGTCTCAGCATCACCGTCGCACATTCTGCAGTTTGGATCCTGCAGCTGTGGATGTGATGTTCAACGCCAGTGCTGTCCTTACAAACACTAACAGGAGTTCTTGAAACTAGTCACGTCCCTAATCTTCTGTCTGGTGTAGGGCCTTTCTCGATCATATGTCTTCATTTTCCTTAATACTGTCTTTGTGTTCTGCTGATTAAAACACTTTTGAAGCTTCTTAAAGAAACACCATGTCGCTGTAGTTGCATGCCTCCTCTCTCTATTGAATTTTCTTAGCATTGTAGACTAAGTTTGCAGAGACTGCCTCGTGCTACAAGCATGCAGCTCTTTAGACCCAGTAAATAAATACTAAAATAACCCCCACTTTTTATACTGTATGTCATTGTCATCAGCTTCCTTTTTTGTGCTATTCTCAACATCAGTCATTGATATTGATACTGTCAGTATTTAATCTGCCCACGTCTGCTACTGGGTTTTGAAATTAAGTGCAAAATTGCCGCCATGTGGGTTGCCGTAATACACCCTTATATGGGTTATAAGCCACCAAAGAAAAAGACGAGTGTGACACGCGTAGTGAACAACGAGTAGGTGGCAGTGTCACGCAGCTGTAGCGTCTAGTCTGCTTTATTGAGGTCGTAGAAGAAGAACAGTTGGCTCTACTGCTGGGTGACGTTTGTAGTCATTCCAAACAGGACAGCTGGCTGAATAAAGACTGGACAAACAGGAGAACAACAGGAAGCACGACAGTAGTAACGCTTCTAGGTACAGTAAATTCCTTCTGCTTGTTGTCCTGGTGGTGCTAGAAAGACCCCCGAGTGAGCCTCGTAGTGTAAGACTGAGAAGGCAGGGAGCTAACAGCTAACAGTTGGTTCCCAGTGCTGTTATAAAGTTATCGACGTTGAATCAGCGATTTAGAATGATTTTGCGCAGTTTGACAACAACACTGCTAGCCTGTTGGGTGTTTGTCGTTTGTCTCGAAGTATTTCTAAACAAATATGATGTTTGTTTTTTTTAAATCATTTTTATTATTAATTTATAAATAACCTAATGTAAAGCTGAGAGTCTCTATGTAGTGAAGACACGTCAAACTAGAAGTGCAAGCTGATTGCGTCAAACAATGTGTTTGACAAGCCTTGATAGAGTTGTTTAGGTCTTTCCTCCATACGATGGGATATTGCACATGAGATAAAGTGGCAGGAGTGAGCAACAGTACACAATTTTGAGGCAGAGATATGATTGAATGGCCAGGAACCACTCCCATTCCTTTGAATAACCTGTAACGTTATACCATACTGCGTGTATTCAAACCGACACAAAGAGGAGAAGGCAAGGCAAGGCAAGGCAAGTTTATTTGTATAGCACAATTCAACAACAAGGTGATTCAAAGTGCTTTACAGAGACATTAGAAACAAGAACAAATAAAAAGCATGATTTAAAATTGATTAAAACAAGCAAATAAACTAACTAACTAATTAACAAACAAACAAACAACAGTATATAAAATCAAAACAGATAAAATCAGAACAGTAGATAAAATCAGTAGTTAAATGTAAGTTTTGAAATTTAAGCTTAAAAGTGTGGATTTGGTGCTTTATTCAAATGCAGCTGAGAACAGGTGAGTCTTCAACCTGGATTTAAATAAACTGAGTGTTTCAGCTGATCTGAGGCTTTCTGGGAGTTTGTTCCAGATATAAGGAGCATAAAAGCTGAATGCAGCTTCTCCGTGTCTGGTTCTGACTCTGGGAACTGATAAAAGACCGGATCCAGATGACCTGAGGGATCTGGATGGTTCATACTGGGTCAGGAGGTCATTGATGTATTTTGGTCCTAAACCATTCAGAGCTTTATAGGCCAGCATCAGAACTTTAAAGTCTATCCTCTGACGGACAGGCAGCCAGTGTAAGGACCTCAGAGCTGGACTGATGTGGTCCACTTTTTTGGTCTTAGTGAGGACTCGAGCAGCAGAGTTCTGAATGAGCTGTAGTTGTCTGACTGATTTTTTTAGGTAGACCTGTAAAGATGCTGTTACAGTAATCAAGCCTACTAAAGATGAATGCATGGACTAGTTTTTCCAGGTCCTGTTGAGACATCAGATCTTTTATCCTTGATATATTCTTGAGGTGATAGTAAGCTGACTTTGTTATTGTCTTAATGTGTTTTTCTAAGTTTAGGTCTGCATCCATCACTACACCCAAATTTCTCGCCTGGTTTGTGGTTTTTAGATGTATAGATTGAAGTTCTCTGGTGACCTGTAATCGTTTTTCTTTGGCGCCAAAGACTATTACCTCAGTTTTGTTTTTGTTTAGCTGGAGAAAATTGTGGCACAACCAGTCATTGATTTCCTCAATGCATTTACCAAGAGCCTGTACAGGGCCTCGGTCTCCTGGTGACATTGTGATATATATTTGTGTGTCATCTGCATAGCTGTGATAGTTTATTTTGTTGTTGTTTATAATCTGTGCCAGTGGGAGCATGTAGATGTTAAACAGAAGGGGTCCCAAGATGGAACCTTGGGGAACTCCACATGTGATACTTGTCTGCTCAGATGTGAAGTTACCTATTGATACAAAGTATTTCCTGTTTTCTACGTATGTTTTGAACCAGTTTAGTACAGTTCCTGAAAGACCTGTCCAGTTCTCCAGTCGTTTGAGTAATATGTTGTGGTCAACTGTATCAAATGCTGCACTGAGATCCAGTAAAACTAGGACTGACATTTTTCCACTGTCTGTATTCAGACATATGTCATTGAACACTTTGGTCAGAGCGGTTTCAGTGCTGTGGTTCTGTCTAAAACCTGACTGGAAGGCATCGTAGCAATTATTCTGTTTTAAGAAGTAACTGAGCTGTTGAGAAACTGCTTTTTCAATGATCTTACTTAAAAACGGGAGATTTGAGATCGGCCTGTAGTTGTTCATTTGTGTCTTGTCAAGATTGTCCTTTTTCAGTATAGGTTTGATTACAGCAGTTTTTAGTGATTCTGGAAACACACCTGATAATAAAGAAAAGTTGACGATCTGTAACAGGTCTGACTCTAAAGTCTTTGAGACCTTTTTGAAAAAACTTGTTGGCAGGACATCTAAACAGCAGGAGGAGGAGTTCAGTTGACCTAAGATGTCCTCCAGGTCTTTGCTGTTAATAGGTTGAA
This sequence comes from Rhamphochromis longiceps, assembly GCF_057381845.1. Classification (NCBI taxonomy): domain Eukaryota; kingdom Metazoa; phylum Chordata; class Actinopteri; order Cichliformes; family Cichlidae; genus Rhamphochromis; species Rhamphochromis longiceps. The sequence goes on from NC_140558.1 coordinate 39,553,098, forward strand.
ACTGTTTCATGGTGTTTAAACAGTTTTTTGGTGGACACAGTACATATCCTGGATCTGCTGTTGATGTAACAATTGCTTGTCTAATTTTTTGGATTTTTTCAGTGAAGAATTTGGCAAAGTCATTGCAGGCCATGGTCGAATGAAGTTCAGCTGCCACTGACACAGGAGGGTTTGTTAGCCTGTCAACTGTAGAAAATAAGACCCGAGCATTATGGCTGTTTTTAGTGACGATGTCAGAGAAGTAGGACCTCCTTGCATTCCTCAGTTGTAAATTATAATTGTGAAGTTTCTCTTTATAAATGTCATAATGAACCTGGAGGTTTGTTTTTCTCCATCTGCGCTCAGCTTTCCTACACTCTCTTTCATTTTTCACCAGTGTGGAGTTTCTCCATGGAGACTTTTTCCTTCCAGAGATAACCTTCACCTTAATGGGAGCAATAGTGTCCATTACATTTAACATGTTAGCATTGAAGCTATTGACGAGCTCATTGACTGACCCTCTGGGCAGGTCAGGTGTTAATGGGAAGACCTGGTTAAAGATCTCACTACTGTGTTCAGTTATACACCGTTTTGTGATCACTGTTGTTGATATATTTGTGTGGGCTGAGATTTTACTTTCAAAGAAAACACAGTAATGATCAGACAGGCCCACATCAGACACAGTAACCTTTGAAATGCTCAGGCCTTTGGAGATCAGTAGGTCAAGAGTGTGTCCTCTATTATGTGTGGCCTCTGTTACATGCTGAGTCAGCCCAAAGTTGCCCAGAGTGTTACTCAGGTCTTTAGTCCCTTTGTCCTGAGGGTTGTCCACATGAATGTTAAAATCCCCAGCAATAATTACACAGTCAAAATCAACACAGATCACAGACAGCAGTTCACTGAGGTCATTAAAAAAGTCTGTGCAGTATTTGGGAGGCCTGTAAACATTAAGAAACACAACTTTGGATGGGGCCTTCAGCTGTAAAGCCACATATTCAAAAGACTGAAAACTTCCAGGAGATAGCTGCTTACATTGAAATGATTCATTAAATAAGACAGCAACCCCTCCTCCTCTCCTGCTCGCCCTGACCTCACTGATAAAACTGTAGTTAGGAGGGGTCGTCTCGATGAGAACAGCTCCACTGTTACTTTGGTCCAACCAAGTTTCAGTTAAAAACATAAAATCAAGGCTATGCTCAGTGATTAAATCATTAATTAAAAATGTTTTCCCAGCTAGAGATCTAATGTTTAATAAAGCCAACTTAAGTGTTTTAGAGGTATTACTTGTCCCCTCGTGTTTGGGAGCAGTCTGTGGCACACAAGGTATGTTTACTATGTTTAAAGATCTTAAAGAACAAAACTGTCGATTTAATTCAATAGGATAGTCATAAAGGTTGAGTCCGAAGTGATCCCTATGTGGCATTTCTTTACAGTTATGAGTATATTTTCAGATTTATACTCATTTAGATAGGTTTGCTTTCCCCACAATTTGTGCCACATTCAGTATGGTTTTTCTACAAGCACCAAAAAAGGCATCAGAAGTTTTATTATTATCCAGATGAAGCTCAATTTAATAAATTGAAAGCTGTTCAGCTCACTTGTTTTGTCTGCTGAACAATTAAAAACCTAGTTAGCATCACAGATGACTAAGATAGATATAATATTTATCCCAAAAGTGGAGAAATCCTCATTACTACAGCTAAAAATTAAACACAATCTACAGCCTATTTCCTGGTTCAAATGGGTCTTTGGCAGTGACTACTCAAACAAGCACAATTAATATTTAAAGCAGTAGGTTTGTGCATTTGATTTTTTTTAAAGAGTCTGCTTTATGCTTTAAACCTTCCTTTAAAAAAATGGTTAAAAACATTTGTATAACAGCCCTTAGGTTTCAGGATAATATTTAAACGCTTGTCTTTGCCCTAGTAATGAATTTTCTTACTCCTCCAGTGTCTGCCATCATGTTGTCTGATGGGTGCTCATTCATGAAGGGGATGCTATTGGGAGGCGTCTTCTGCTTGGTGCTGTCGTTCCTGGGCAGCTTTAATTTCAGCTCTGAGTCGTCGACAGAAGATCATCATCATCACCATATTTATGCTCCCTCTAAAGACGAGCTGAAACGCCTCTCTGACAGTCGAGTGGAGGAGTTGAAGAATCAAGTGCGGGTCTACTGCATCATCATGGTACAGCCCAAGACTCTTGTGTACTGGGCCACCGTTTTGGACACTTGGAGCAAACACTGTGACAATGCTGTGTTTTACACCTCAGAGGGCTCCAAGGCACTTGAAGCGGTAGACCTGAATGAAAAAGATGACTGGGCAAGGTTGCGCAAAGCTCTCATACATGCGTATGAGAATGCTGGGGACCTGCGCTGGTTCTTTGTGGCCCAACCCACCACGTTCGCCATCATTGAGAATCTGAAATATCTCATTCTCGCAAAGGATCCCAATGAACCTTTCTACCTGGGAAATGCTGTCAAGTCAGGAGAGCTCGAGTATGTGGAGTATAGCAGCGGGATTGTACTAAGCTATGAAGCTCTGAAAAGGCTGATGACCATGTTCAAAGATGAAGGCCAATGTCCTGAAAGAACCCACACACTGTGGAAGATGGGTGAAGACAAGCAGCTGGCCTTGTGCCTGAAATATGCCGGTGTGTTTGCGGAAAATGGCGAAGATAGACATGGCAAGGGCCTGTTCAACAAGCAGAATGTGGTCAACATGATAAAACAGAGCATGCAGGACAATCCCACTGATGTAGTGGAGGGCTGTTGCCCTGACATGGCGGTCACTTACGGCGGGATGTCCCCAAATCAGATGCACGTTATGATGTTTGGAGTTTACAGACTTCGTCCTTACGGGCACGACTTTCACGATTGGTTAACGTTTTATCCCCCTAAAGATTCGGACAACGATTAGAGCTTCAGTTCTTCAAGCTTTACGTGGTATTTTAACTGTGGTGCTTCTGTGACGGCACACGTAACTTTGGGGAGATGTTTTTCTAAAGCTGTTTATAAAACTGGATCCTGGGTAGGATTAACCTTTTTCTGTAAATTTGTACCTTTTGCACTTGGCACAATCAGCAGCCCATTCCTTTACTGTGTGATTGAATAGAAGTTTCATCCTTTGAAGGCAACCAAGACAGGTAACATATCAAAAATGTGTCCTCTCCATAGCTTAGTTACCATTGTATGGTTATGTATGTCTTCTTTTTGGTCTTAAAGGTATGAAGTAATGAGAGTTTAATTATTTAACTCTTTACAAGTGAACCTCTTCTTTTTTTTCTTTTTTTTTTAAGAATCATCTTTCTGATTTGAAGAATGTATTGGAGCACCAATAATCAGTATTGAATCAATTATTGTGCAGTCCAGCCATAAGTTTACTACACTTTTTTTTCTTCTTCTTTTTTGGCAATGTTATACTTGGTTATCTCAACATATGAAGACATTGTAAATAAACAAATTAAAGGCTATCTTAGTGTTAAAACACATTTCTTTTAAAATCACATGGGAGTCAAGGTGAATGGATAAGGTGACTTTTGTATAATAAAAGCAAAATAAAAAATAATTATTAGAGAAACTTAATTTGATTTGTTGTGTTGTATGGGCCAGCAAAGATTTGTGGGAATGGGAATCAACACACTCAGGCCCCTGACAGTCCTGATTGCTCCTGACCTCAGTGCCTGCAACCACACTTCGTGGGCCCCCCGGGACGACAGATCCATGTTATTTCTTCTGGGTTTTATCTTGCTACGCCTCACAAATCCTGGCAGGTCTGGCTAAACTGGCAATTTCTTTTATTGCTCTTACTCTGGTTTTCTCTTAGTTTGCTCTGGGAAAGCTTACCAGGGTTTATCTCTCCTGACAACACAAACTCCTGGATCACAGGGACATGCAAACTCCTTGGTGACCTGAATGCAAGCAACCAAAGTGAGTTTACTTTGTAGGGTTGCTGCGCTCAGCATTGGGGATATGAGGAGCTCAGAGTAGAGGTGCTGCTCCCTCATGTCAAAAGCAGTCATTTGTGGTGATATGGGCATCTGATCCGAATGTTTCCTTTTAAGTTTTCCAGGTACGCTCTACTGGAGATAGATGGAAAAACCTGTTGGAGCAACTGGAAAGTGTTGGTAGTTAGATGGCAGCACTGGATGGATTGAAATAGAGCATATGTTAAATTAAAGAACTTTATATTTTTTTAAACTTTTTTTTTTTATTAGATCTTTTAAAGGGGCACTTATTGCAGGGCTGTAAACAGTATCAGTTCTAAGTGGATATTTGAATGTTATTTGACCTGTCATGTAGATATGGCAAGGTTCATGCAATAAAGAGAGGCAGAATAACAGGTCTAACGTCTGCGCACACTGACACGCCTTTGCTCTATATGTAAATATGTTCACATCCTGTACCCTGAGGTGACAAACTGCATCACTAAATGCTGCTTTATGAAAAGGTGAGTTTCTCCAAAGATTTCTGAATTGGTTACTAAGAAATTGTGGTCTGATCTTTATCAGAGTCGCAGTAATAGAAAATAAAGATGATAGAAATAACACATAATTCGTTCCAGTTTCTCTTTCTTTATTGCGATGCTGTAATGGTTAACACGAAAGTGATGCTGGTTCAGTTCCAGTAAATCAAATAAGTGTAAATACCCTTTAAGGGTGTGTTGCAAAACATGCCAAATCAAACGTTGTGTTTGATTTGGCATGTTCTGCATGTTGTGGTGACTACTTGCCACAAGGAAGCAACTGAAAATAGCTCATTTCAATATTTTTTTAAGCAGATTTGTTATTTAAAATGCTCTCCGTGCAGGCTGGGAAAGGTAAGAATCTCTGAGCTAATCGCTTCTCCCAATGCTACTCGGAGTCAGGCATTACAGTTAAGGAGATATAGGATTTGTGCCCTGTAGTGGTGTCAATCCATAAAAATAAAGACCGCACTCACGAAGTCTGGTTTATGTGGACCTGTCTTCAATCACAACTGTTTTTCTAGAGAAGTTGGAAAAATCCGTCTTTGTGTTAATGGAAGACCAAAGAGGAAGACCTCATACCAGCTTTGAAGCACGGTGGAGGGAGCATCATGGTATGGGGCTTCCTGGTTATTTCAGGGTCTGCATGCTTAAAACGACAATGTTTATGCATGTGGCAACACTCCACTATCTGATGCTCAGGGGCTCGGGTAATATAATAAAACATACAGAAGTAAACAGTACAGCTAAAGAGGAAGTACCCACAGCACTGGGCGGCAGTAGGAAGGAAATGTACTTTGACCAGTTGGGGGATGAGAAAAATTTTGTGGAGCTTCAAGTTATTAATTTCAACGTTCTTTTCCAGCCCCGTTTAATAAAGACAGGAAGAGTCCAACTGTTTGTGCATTTTTAATCAGATTGTATTTGTCCGTAATTACGGCTTTAGATGAAGAGCAGACTGTGTTTTCATGAGAAATCAAATCAAGAAACCTTTATTAATCACAAAGCATTCACACAAACGTTTTCTTGCAACTGCACATCAGAGCATGTTGACATGTTCAAGTTTTGTTTAAGTGGTTCATTTTACAATTTGTTTTCCCGCAATACAAAATGCCAACTGAGATACACTTTAAAGCAAGCTCTTTCTTTTATTTTTGCATGACAGTGACGGTTGATTCAAAGCCTCCAGTAGATTACACAGCTAAGTCTCTAGGTGTAAACAGTTGACTGGCAGCTCATGCTTCGCTATCAGGAGCTCCGTACATCTTCCAAATGGCTGGCGTTATCATTTATACGTCTTCATGTGCCACAGTCCGTCGTTCAGATAGTGGACGTTTTCAATCCCGATTCCCTTGTTGACTTTTTCTCTGTTTGCAAAACAAAAGGGCGGGTTGAGCACATTTAAGGAAAAAGAAGCAGCAGCAACTAGTGAGGGATTTACTCAGTAAAGTCTTACATGTTCTCTGTAGACATCTTCATCACGCCAACACAAAGTGCATGTTGTTTCCCCTCTGCCATGATTGCCTGAATTCACTTATTAAAGACAAACCAATGGGGGAGTTCACATGAAATAGAATAAATGCTTAAACCTAGAAGACAGAGCATCATGTCTGAAAGGATACGACAACTGTGTCAGCCTTAGCTGGGTAGAGTTTAGCGCCTGGCGATGTCAACCCAGGGCACATGATGTTGGCTCCACTCAAGACAAATTTAATGGCCCCTTTGTCTACTTGCTGGTGTGGAAGAATAAAAGGATCTACAAGAAGGAAAAACAACAACAACAAAAAAAACAGAAAGGTCATCAGAAGGCGGAAATTAAAATACAGCGAGCAATAAGCCGGCATTAGAAGGTCTCACATACATTTATGCAACAGTCTGAGGGTTGGGTAGAAAGGTCCTTCTCTCTGTCTGAAGAAAAGCAGCTCTCCATTCACTGTCAGGATTTCAATGTGTTCATGGCTGCAATAAATAAAGAAACAAATGTAGGGATGAATCTACAAACTCAGTTTGGATTCGGAAGGTTGTGTGAAAGTAAATACAAACTGAATGCAATGATTTGGAAATCTTATTGTTCACCACAGAGAAAAGAAAACATCAAATGTTTGAATTGACGTAGCAAGATATTCCAAAAAAAAGTTGAGACAGGGCGATGTTTACCATGTGTGGCATCCTCTCTTGTCTTAACAAGTCTCTAAATGTCTGAGAACTGCTGGACTTTTGGAAGAGGAATGCTGTCCCGTTCTTGTCTGATACAGAATTCTACCTCCTCAACAGTTTGGGGTTTTCTATATTCCATTGAGAATAAAATATGGGTTTATGAGATTTCCAAATTACTGCATTCTGTTTTATTCCGATTTTACAAGGCATCCCAACTTTTTCACAGTTGGGTTTGTGTTCTAGAAAAAATACACCACATATAAAAATAACAGATATTAAAATGAGCAATCATACCATCTCACTATCTTCACAGGGTCCTTTTTCGGCATTATCTGATTGAGCCATGCCTCGATGTCAGGGAACTGTTCCAACAGCTGATTTTTGATACCTTTGATCACTGATGTCTTCAGCTGGATACAGTTGGACACATTTTCCTTTTCATCAAATCTGAAAGGAGAAAAGGTAACATGTTTAACACTAGAAAAAAAAACACTGAAACTGAGCCTTAAGTTAAAGTATTTAGTCAATGTGCTGTAGCAAACATCAGGAACGTATGCAAGCATTAAGAATTTGATTTATACCTTTTAAACATGGTTTTAGAAAACAACCAATATCTCTCAACCCATGTTACACATTATTATAGATATACATCGTGTTGAATAAAATATTTGCTGTCAACACAACAGCTGTTTTGTGATCTTTGATCTGGCAAAGATTTCACACTGAATGCCCTTCCTGACACAACCCACATTTATCCAGGTTTGGAATGGCCCCTTTGAGTGTGCTGGCTTTTGGTCCCCATAGCTGGGAGTTCTCTAAAACTAAGTGGATCAGTTTAAGTCCCTGGAGTCAATCACCATAAACTAAAGACGGTACACAAGAGAACTGAAGAAGAGGCAGGAGTGGGGGGAAATTGGGGTAGTGGGAGATTGAAAGTTTTACACTTTTACTACGTTCACTGCCGCTATCTTGGATTGTAAACTTGAGGTTATGATGTATGGTATGCCTGGCATACTTTAGACATGTGCAGAGGAAGAACAGTAGATATATTGGTCAGAGTATGCTGAATATAGAGCTGGCAGGTAGAAAGAAAACAGCAAGACCACATAGGAGGTTCATAGATTTATACTATAAGACATGCAAAGGATTGGTGTGACACAGGAGGACGTGCCGTTTCAATCCCTAAAAGAGAGCAACTGGAAAAAAAGTTGGCAACAAATGTTCTCATATGCTGATTACACCCCAGCCCTGAACTTTTCCATGCATTCCTCACAGGAGGTATGTTTCAAACTCCAAATGCATCTATAAACAGTAAACCTATTATCCCCCAGTACACAGTCAGCATGAGAAGAGAGCAGATAAAAGTGATTAAGGAGGCGTCCTGCTTGGCCTGTTTACTTCAACGACTTACACCTGATTTTATCATATAACGTAATTGTACCTCGATCTGTCCATCAATCCATCTCCCTCGTCGCCAATATGTGTAAGCTCAAATAAAAAAATTCGACTTAAATCTGCTTAAAGTTATTAACATAATGGTCATGGATATTTTCAAAACACTTCTAGTTTCAGTGTTTGAAATGTCACTTTTCATGTTCTTTCAGTACACAGCGACAAGTAGGACCTGTAAGTAATTCATTTAGCTCAGTCATAAGAGGCAAACCACATGCGTCTGCATATTTTCAGACATCACACAGCACCCTTAAACAATCTTTATTTTCTGTTAGTCCGCCGCAGCCTAAATTTTATATCGGCAACAAAATATATCATATATTATCATAAGTCGAGCCTGCTTGTCTTATTAGCTGAGCCCACTTAAAAAATTCGAGGATGCTAATCAGTGAGCTAGCTGTTGCTAACTACAACACTTAAAATAACCAATAACGTACTTTTTAAACATCGTCGTTGGTCGTCGTTACAGCGTTCCTCGAGTGGGTGAAATTATGTCACGGTGTCTGCTTTAGACTACGTTCAGGGAAATAAGATAAAAGTCACAAGAACATCTATCAAGTAAAGCTAATGCAACCCCACGCCTGCTCAGCAGTGGAGGGCCAGCGGTGCGTGGATTGCGCCACTTTGCAACAGTTTTCACGTCACACGGCAAGTCAGGTCAAAAGGCGCGTCATCCTGTTACCTAGGTAATATTCGTAACACAACCGTTTCTCTTATCACGACAAAGTCCCGATATATATATATGTGTGTGTATATATAGGTGTTGTTAAAACTATACACATACTCAGTTTTTAAAATGTTTATTATATATATATATATATATATATATATATATATATATATATATATATATATATATATATATATATATATATATATATATATATATATATATGATACTAAGATACTGCGCAGGACCCTCATGTTCCCGGGATCTGCTGGAAACAACATCGGAGATCTCTGTCCAGAAGAGCGCAGTCCTGGGAACAGCTAAGATACTGCGCAGGACCCTCAAGCTCCCAGGCCTCTGGTAGAGGACCCGAGCTTGAAGGATAAAACCGCCCGCATGGGCGTGCTGGGTGTTTTTATATATATATATATATATATATATATATATATATATATATATGGTGGTCTCTCCATTGTAGAGATTTGGGCATTCCTCGCTACACTGTACAGCATACACTACATTGTTAAGTTTGTGTTTAGGAAGTTTGTCTTTGGGATGAACCAGTTTCTGTCTGAGTGTGTTGCTGGGTCTGAAGTATGCTGGGATGTCGTGCTTGGGGAAAACTCTCCCGAGTTTCTCTGATACACCGGCTACAAAGGGGATGACAATGTTGTTGCGTTTGTCTTTCTTATCCTGCCTAGCTGGTGTCTGATCTTCTTTTCTGTGAAATACCTGTTGCTAAAATGAAAGAAAAGCCAGTCACCTACCACATATTGTAGCATATTATAATCATTTAATAAAGCAATGTTTGTTGTTTGAATTTTAAGATGGCGATGGTATTATATTGAAAGTCTTTCATGAATTGTAATTTTCCCTCATTAAGAAATAGTTGTATGATAAATGGTGTGTTCTTCATAATTTCATCTTGAATAATAAAATATTGTATCACAGATGTTTATCTGAACATCCAGAGTTTCTGCGCGGTAAAATCTATAATCAATATCGATTTTGAATACAGTCAAGTCTTTCTTAGTAAATTCTATTGGAAAAGTATTGCTAGTGCAATGGTTACTTAGCACTATCATTTCATAGCCAAAGGTTACTGGTTCAAATCCCATGATCATCTCAACTTAAAAAAAAAAAAATAGTTTATATATACTTCACTCTGGTTACTTTAACATTCGCACCACAGTGCAAAAAGAACATTGTAGTTAAAATATTTAACTTTGTTAATATAAGGGGGACAGAAAATCAGGGAAGACAGAAAAAAAGAAACCCAAAACCAAAATGAATGAATTGGAAATTTGTACATTTATAGATATAAAATCCTGCCAGAAATATTGTGAGATATATTACAAAGTAAGCTTTTCAAGCCAAAGTTAAAGCTGCAAGTAATACAATCCAAGATAAATATACAAATCCCGTGCCAAAACTCATGGGTACTTTCCCAGAAAAGATTGACTGCACTCAGTGTGGGAATTACAGAAGGTGCCGTTTGAACTGACGTCATTTCTAAATAAAGAAAAAAATATCGGATAACAAAGAAGCAGAAGTTTGAAACTTATCTGTCCTTGTTTTTGTTGTTGTTGATTTGTTTGGTTTTTTAAATTGAAATTAACTTTATTACAAGTAGTTGACCATTCAAAACATATAGGGCAAACAAACCAAGAAAATTAGTTGTCATGGGTCAAAACAAAAAAATAATAATAAAAAAGGTTGACTCGGTACAAAACCTTTTCATTCATCGATTGCATTATTTATTTATTTATTAAGATAAGATAAGATAAGATAGAACTTTATTAATCCCTCGGGTGGGTTCCTCTGGGAAATTCGATTTCCAAAAAAGCACAGCACCGACAGAAGTTACAGAGTTATACACACACACATATATATAAATACAGAGACAATATAAATAAAATATACGAAGGGGATAAATAGAATAAATAGGAATAAAAATAAAAATACAAGTGAATTGCACATTTCAAGTATTGAGTCTATTGCACCGTTGACTATTTACAAAAGTATTGCACAAAAGGTATTGCACAGTGAGGTGCAGAGGCACTACAGCTTAGTTGTTCCCCCCTCCTTTGTCCTCCTGTTTCCCCTCCCTCTCCCCTCCAGAGAGGAGTTAAACAGTTTGATGGCGTGTGGGACAAAGGCGTTTTTAAGTCTGTTAGTTCTTGTCTTTGGGAGAAGCAACCTGTCACTGAACAGACTCTTCTGATTGTTTATGGCCGTGTGCAGAGGATGCCTGGCATTGTCCATAATGTCCATCAGTTTCTTTAATGTCCTTTTCTCTGCCACTGTCACCAGAGTGTCCAGCTTCATGCCGACCACAGAGCTAGCCCTCCTGATCAGTTTCTCCAGCCTGGATGAGTCCTTCTTTGCTGTGCTGCTCCCCCAGCACACCACAGCATAGAAAAGTACTCCAGCAACCACCGACTGGTAAAACATCCTCAGGAGCTTCCTGCAGATGTTAAAAGATTTGTTTGCGTGACACTTACGTCAAACGTCGAGCCTGGGCGCCATCTTGTGGCCGAAACGGTCACAGCGCTTGGGTTGGTTTAGAAAAAAAGAAACACGCTTGTGCAAAAACTACTTTTGTACAAAGTACTTCCGGTGGGGTCACGGACTAGCTTTTCTGAGCGGATTTTTCCCGTGTTCGCCGACGGCTGTTTTCCTCCCATGTGAGCGTGTTCTCGTAGTTTCTGCGTTTCTCCTGTAAATATTTTTCATTAACAGCCGCTTTCCTCAAACCGCTCACTCTCTGCACGACTTTACGACGCGCTTAGACAAGCGAGGCAAAAGAGGAAGCAATAGCCAACCATCTTTCGTCTCCTGCCAGCAATAACAAGACAGCGACGAGGCTAGGTTCAAGTGGAGCTTCTGTAGTTTGTGATTTATTGTCTGTTTTATACAGGATAGAGGACTTTGGTTTAACCTCTCCGCGTTAAGGCAGATAAAAGCTCTCGGACGCTGAGCTTTTCCCCCCTCCCGGCGACCCTGGAAGTTTCCGATCAGAAGACTGGCTGTTAAGAATTAGTATTCCCGTTTTTTCATGTTTCCAACAGGTTTATCTTCCCCTAATCCCCCACCACCGCCAACCCAGGAGGCTAGACCCGCGGCTACTGATGTCAAAACCGACAGCGGTAACATCACATCTACGAAAAAGAGGAAAATAAACGGCTCGGAGAGGGAAGACACTAGTGACACGATCTCCTCTTCGCCTCCAAAGACCCTGAATTCCTCCTCCTCCTCCTCTTCCTCTTCCTCTCCCACTCCGCTGCACATTCAGAAGAAGTTGAGGTTTGAGGATTCAGTGGATTTCATTGGACTCGATGTGAAAATGGCTGAGGAGGCTGCTGCTGCTGCTGCTTCGTGCTCCAATAACAAAAGCAAAGCCATGTTCCTGCCCGGCGGCGTGGGGCACCACGCAAACGGACTGACGAAAACTGCAGGATCCACCACCTTCTCCAACAGTAAACCCGGTGCTGCCAAGAAACTAGTCATCAAGAACTTCAGAGGTAGACACTGGTGGATGATGGGGTCCAAGCTCCTAAAAAGAAAAAAAAAAAACACACCTTAAACTTACAAATCCCTGCTATATCACAATGATATGGTCCCAGCTGGCCGACACATTTAACAGAGACTAGAGCTCATTTTAAACAGCTATCTATGAGTTTAATGCTTAAAAATTGTACCATAACATAGGACAAAGATATCACGGGCTTTGGCAAACTTGGGAAAAATGTGTATTTCCTTGATTAGTAATCTTGGTAACTATAAATAAGTTAATAAGTCCCTTTGATTTTGCTAAATCAAACCACCTGTACGGATAGTTTAAACCTATAAAGTTAAAGCTGCCAGATCTTTAAATATGCCAGATTTCTGGTAAACATTGCTGCGAGCTGACAGCAGCCATCCTCTCTTTCCAACAGCAGTACCTGCAGCATGGAGGGGTGAGTCTAAAGAGAGGGAAAGCATGTACTCCACTAAAATAATTAAATTGGCTTCTCTTTGTGGGGCAGTAATCGTCTGATCTGTTGGCCTGTTAAGTTGAACACTGGAGGACATTATCACTTGTTTAAGTAGAGGCCCATTTCCACTTACATACCAAAAAAAGAGGACTTAGGTATGTGGACATCCCACCAAACGACAGTTATTAATGACTGTAGGTGTACCATGTTCTTTAACTGTTTTTTGAAAGTTTCATTTGCCTGAGCATAAAATACGTTTGTTTATAAAGTGGCCAGGGGAAAAAAGTAATAGTAAACATTGACAGACTATTATTGCAGGGTTCAATGCCATCGATGGGCTGTAAAACAAACTATGTTAGGCCAGCCTCAAGTCCATCTGGGCCACTGGTGGCGTTTCTATTAATGGATTCAAGTAAAGTATTAGATCTGAAATAAAACAGTCCACTTAAAGGCTGTACGGCCTTCTGGTATTTTGATATATTTACCATTAGGTTGAAGGTGTTGCTTTTCATCACAGAGCAGTTGTTTGCAGTGGAGTGCCGTCTGTTCAACATGAGTGAAATAACAGCACTGACTTCTCACAGTCGTTGTTTTGAAATCCAAGAACATAAATCTTTTTTGTATTTTGTTTCCCAGAAGCTTCGGGTCTGATTATTCTTTAAAGACATCAGGAGCCAAGCAGTTTTTGTCCTCGGGCCATATTTTCCCTATGCGTGCAGTACCGTCATGTATTATAGGGGTCTTCGTTAAAATATCGATTAGTCTTTCATCAAACCGCTTGTGTGGGTAGCTTGAACTAAAAGTGAACATTAAATTGACCTTAGGAGTTATTATCTCGAAATCTTGACTTACTGGCTGAAACTAAGTTGAGAATTTTAAAGAACCCAATTCAAAATTTTGAAATGATAACCTGGAAGTGTGGCTTATTGATCCCTAACATAGCAATGTTTTATATATATATATATATATATATATATATATATATATATATATATATATATATATATATAGAGATAGATAGATATGTATATATATGTATATATATATATGTATATATAGATAGATATAGAGATAGATAGATATAGAGATATATAGATAGATATAGAGATATATAGATATATATATATAAATTTAAATATATAAAAACAGACTAAAACAAACACTGAAAATGAACTAAAACTAAACATTCTCAAATAATAATAATGGCATACAGTCAAGCAAAGTGGCTCTGGAAACTAAGCGAGCTTAAACAAAAATTTAAAATGAAAATTCAAGATGGAATAAAAAGTAATAATAAATTAATAAGAAGAATACAACACTGTAATAGCTCTGGTTGTCACCCCTTGATGATCTTTTCTAAGCCAGGAAAAACCCTGAAATCTGGGCTGCAGCACACATAGCAGAGTATCAGTTAATTGTATTTTATTATTGCAGTCTTCAGGCTCAGCCCACACTGGATTACAAGACACCAGTAAGTAACCAGTGTTAGAGTAGCATCCTACCTTACACGTGTTAAACAAATAATTCAAGCTGTAGAAACAAAGGCAGCAAGTTTTAACCAAGACAAATATCAAATAAATAAATATTGTTTTTTATTTTATTCAGTTATTACAGACAGTGATGCTGAGGCAACTAAGTTATCAGATACATTGCTGGAAAGTTTTTTAAAAAACTACCCATTTTGTATATATGAAATATATTTGTATATATATTAGTAAAGATGTTTACTCTGTAAACACTGCGTCAGCCCTATAAACTGTAAACTGCGTTATTGATTGCTCACCCCAACCCATTTTTCTTCCATGAGAACAAAGAAATCTTCACTTTAAAGATACCTGATCTGGAGTCTTTAGGTTTGACATTTTGTTGGTGCAAATGTGTGTCACAGACCCGATGATACAATATTTGGCCGAGTGTCAGTAAACTGAGAAAAACTGAGGTGCAGTTTTTTTTAATACACTAAAATTCATATTGTGGTTTCAGCTTGTATGGTACAGTTGTTATAGATGGCCAACAATGAGTAAATGAAGACTGGGACCGGGTGTAGTATGTGGGGAAAAAAACAGATTAATACTGTGATAAGTACTTAAACCATCTTTGACTTTAAGGTGACCAGACAAAAACACAAGAACAGCAAATCAAACCACAGAGTTAAAAAAAAATTTAAGAAGTTTAAACTGTGAGAATCTTGCACAAACATTTAAAAAAGCATATTTTTTTAAAGTGCTCTCATGGGATGTCTTATATATTTATAAGACAGAAATGAGAGAATCAAGAGAAAAATTTAAAAGGAGTATTGCAGTGTGGTCTCAGCAAATGTGAAAAAGTCTGTTAGCGTTTGTGAACATGAACTGTAACATTTATTTCAATTAGAGGTACTCCTCATTTTAGCAACATGTACGTTACAAAGTGGGGTTCGTATCACCGTGGCAACCTCGGTATTTTGCCCCAAAACTAAACCAGATTGTTTTCATAATGATAACGTTCTTTAAATGTATATTAAAAATAATCCGTAAAAATCTGTCATGTGTGCAACTTGAGCTGAGCAGAGTGAATCATTTTCCAAAACAAGAGTGGGAAAATGGTAATTTTGCGTGAGAGACCACATGCAGACGGACATAGAAACAAGAGAGGGACATCTGTGTTGAGGAACCCAAATTTGGTTGTGACTTATTTCACAAATGAGTTTCTTTCTTGGTTGGTAAATGCATTTTTCTCTCACCAATGAAAATTCTGGAATTTAAGTAATTCTAGTTAACTGGGAATTTACCAAAAATAAGTTACAGTCAGTCTAAAAAGTTATCACAGACGTATTCACTTGCATTTAGACAGACTGATTATGCCTTCTCATAATCAGTCCTCTAAGTATGAGTGAGACTGGTAACACAGTTCTGTTTTTGTTTTTCTCACAGAAAAGCCCAAATTGCCCGAGAACTACACGCAGGAGACCTGGCAGAAGCTGAAGGAGGCGGTGGAGGCCATACAGAACAGCACGTCAATCAAATACAATCTAGAGGAGCTCTACCAGGTATCCAGACAGACCCGCTGAATTCCCCTATCTGCAAACAGCAACTGTGCCGTTATCATTATTCCGACAGCTCTGTTTTCTCCCCTCAGGCTGTGGAAAACCTCTGCTTCCATAAGATCTCTGCCAAGTTGTACAAACAGCTGAGGGCCGTGTGTGAAGACCACATCAAGGCACAAATTGATCAGTTCAGAGAATATCCTTTCACGGTCTCGCTCGCTGAATCGCATAGAGAAGATGTTGTTATTTTGTGTCCACTGTTGCCTTAACTTTGTTCTCACGGATGCCCTGGACAGCGTGCTTTTCCTGAAGAAAATTGACAAGTGCTGGCAAGATCACTGTAGACAAATGGTATGTTTTATACTGTTAAAAACTGTTAAACATAGCAATTTTTTAAAACTGATTTATAATAGAGTTGGTCGGGGGGCTTGTAAATGAAATATTACAAACAGAGACAAACTATTCTGGCTCTTACATTCCAAGTAGTGCAACTCAAATGCATCTGTCATTAGTCACCCCCCACCCCGGCCCTGTAAATGGACTGTTTTGCAAATATCACTATCTTGGGTTTTGTATGAGGTTAGTTGTGCAATGCCTGCAAGCAGCCAGTCCAGCAGAGTGAGGAACGCTAGAGGAGATGGAAATTTACGACATTACTATAGAATATCTCAAGTCTGCTACCTACGCTAGTGTTTAAAGTTGAATCGCTACAGGGCATCCAGCTTGCTGGCGCAGTAACGGTTTCTTAATCACACACTTAATAAAGAAGCTGTTTAAGTGAAAGTGATCAGGTATCGAAGGAAGTGGGTGTGGTTCTGAAAACTAGCATAACAAGCATATGAAACTTCAATAATAGTAGGCAATTTACATACAGCAGTATGGAGCAGATGCATCTGTGCTAACTAGAGTATTTGACAGCGAAGAGAGAGAAACAAATGTAATGTTAAAAATTAGAATTTTCCTATAATGCCACCACACAACAGACCATCCAGCCCATAATGATAGTTTAGACATTTCGGGTAGTCAGCAGCAGTTAACCCATGTGTTCTCCATAAATTTACTATTTGCAGGTTATCAAATCCTTCCACTAACACTAATACCACAATACATTACTCTTACTGCCTCTGCAGCGCTCTTACTACTCTAAACAGTAAGAAGGATTGCACAGACCCACTTTTTAGTTTTACTGGCCCAAGGTTGTAATACCGTATTTTATTGCTCGAAGGATTTTATATTGATTGAAATTCAATCAGTGAGTTATTAACTGAACAACATATACATTTATTTGAGTATTTATCCTGAGCCAAGTTATGTTTGTCTCATATGTGTGTCTTAAACTTGCTGCCTATGAGTTATCAATTTGATTTGCTGTTCTCTGGTTCAGAATGAGCCTCTGGGGACAGACTATGCGCAACATTAGTCTGCTTACAGCTAAGGCAATGAGTATAGAAATATGTGCACAACCTGATTTCTGACTGATTTCTTCACATCCTAAACAACACATGGATATTCAGGGAATTAAAATTCCCCCAAACTGAAAGAGCTAACGATCTGTTCTCCGTCTTAAAGTGATTTCTGTTCCATTTCTTAACTTTTTAACCACCAACAAATGAAGCTGCAACATCTGAGAAATCTCAGCAGGCTTTGTAGGACCTTTAAACTTCATATGTAAGATTGGAGGAGGTCATCTGAACATTGAAAGCGTGATTAATTGTGTATCTTTGTTCCACAGATCATGATTAGGAGTATATTCCTGTTTTTGGATCGCACCTACGTTTTACAGAATTCCATGCTGCCATCGATTTGGTGAGTGATCAGCCATGTTGTGGTTTTAGCTTCGTACTCGGGCTGATTTCTGTTTTATTGTATGGTGAACGGGTTGTTGTGGTCTTCAGGGACATGGGTCTGGAGCTGTTCCGGTTCTACATCATCAGCGATCTGAAGGTTCAGAGCAAAACCATCGACGGGATTCTGCTGCTCATTGAGAGGGAGCGAAACGGAGAGGCGATAGACCGCAGTCTGCTGAGGAGCCTGCTGAGCATGCTCTCTGACCTTCAGGTAATAGGGCAACTCTTCAAATAATAACCCAGATATTAAGTAGTGACGGTCTAAATGTGTTTTTGAAGATTGTTTGGATTTCCTCCGTTTATTTGAACCACAACAAAAGTGTGTTGTTTGCATGGCTCACCTGCACACGGGTGTGATAAAGTGTCTGTTTCCTGTTGTCAGATATTTTTAATGAAACCTGTGTTCTGTCGGCCTCCTTGGCAGATTTATCAAGAGTCCTTTGAGCAACGCTTTCTGGAGGAAACTAATCGACTGTACGCTGCAGAGGGACAGAGGCTGATGCAGGAGAGAGAGGTGATTTATATAACCTCATACTCGGAACACATTCTTTTTATTTTGTCGTCTGTTATCCACGATTCATTGATCAGCTGACTAAACCAATACTTAAAGTCATTAGTTTAGTAACCCATGAAAAATCCTTGGCAGCTGTTCTTAGAATTCTTGTTAATTACTTCTAACAGAACATCCAACCATTCCCTGGGTTTGTCTTGTCAGATGTGAGGATTTGAAGCTTTTTTGTCACATTTGGTTCTTCTAAGGAATAAATAAGCAACTAATGCCTCAGAAAGGATTCAATATTTTTTGATGTTGTTAGAAATTTTACAAAAAGCCAACCATTTAACCACATGTGGAAATTCATTATAGAAGAGGAGGAACACAGATGTAGCCACTGACCTAAGCATTAGTAAAGCAGAAAGCAGGTCTGGCACCGTAAACGTGTTTTGAGTGAAGCTTTTAGCTCAGCAAAAAAAACATTTGCCTGGTTGAAGCAGAAAGTATATAAAACGTTCACTTTGCAACTGGAAGCTTAGTTTATGTGGATTTTTGGTTGTTGTTTTTTTATACAAAAGGTGAAGCGCAGAGACTTTGTTTTGCAAACGCTCAATTCTTATAGTTTAATTTGAAGAAACTGTAGGGAAAATAAAACTACAAACCTCTCTGTGAAGACTGCCAAATTATCCTCTATGCAAGAAAAACAACTTTTTATGATGTTATGTAATCTTTCGATGGGTAGTTTTCATCTGCATTACAGAATAAGCATTAAAAGCTGTGGTGTGAATGTAAATGTGTTTTTTTAGGTACCAGAATATCTCCATCATGTTAACAAGCGCTTGGAGGAGGAGGCTGACAGAGTAATCACGTACCTGGACCAGAGCACACAGTGAGTGTCGGACTGAAGCGTTCACTTAGCAAATAAACGGTGACAGAGATCAATGCGTAACCTGAGCTTTTTCCTCCTCTCAGAAAACCGCTCATCCTTGCTGTGGAGAAGCAGCTGCTTGGTGAACATCTCACAGCAACTCTGCAAAAAGGTAAACACTTAATATAAGTGGTCACTATATAATAATAAATTATTGTAAAACAAATGAGGGTTTAGCTTATTAAATGTACCTTTTTGTCATTGTTACAGCATATTTTAAATTATGGCAATTTTTTAACAAGATTTTCTCTTCAGTGTGTCTGATTTAAGACATTTTTAGTTTCATATAATGTTGCATTAGTCTTTTTGTTTTTATGTTGTTTATATGAGTAGTAGTTCTCAAACTTGGACCAGTTCTAGGTCCTAAAAGGCTGTTGGGATATAAAGACAGCCTTTTAGCTCACAATATTTGTCAAATTTAAATAAATTACATAGGTAATTTCCATTGTGAAGAATTTGAATTAAAGTCAATGAACAACAAGGTTTACAAAAAAGCAGGCAAATCTTAAGTCCTCATTAAGGCAGATATCTAGTGGCCTGTAACTTTTTTGTTTAAGTCTCTTTGTCTTTCACCGCTTTGTATAGAAAGAGACCTATTGTAACTGTGTGCAGTGATTGTGATGCCATGGCTTCGATATGGTAGCTTCAAAAATGGGTACCAGGGGTCCGTTCTTCGTACCTCGCTTACTACATCCAAGATCAAATCATCGCGCCAACTCTGAGCTCGCTATTCCGGTTCTCCGAACACACCTGTTGTTGACGATTAGTACAGCTGGATGAAGTAATGTGAGATCACTGGGTGGCTTAACAGGGGCTATGCATCGATAGTAGAAACATTGATCGGCAACCCTTTGATTGGTCGGCGAAAATGTCGAAGGAGCGCGCTCGGTATTTTTCGGCAGCAGAGCAAGAACTCTTGAGTGAGGGATTTCAGGAGTTTCAGAGTTTAATTAAAACGCAAGGGAACACTGCAAAGGCTGCAAAAGCAAGGAGCGAGGGCTGGCAGGAAGTTGCTGACAAATCAAACTCGTAAGTAATTTAATAATAATAATAATAATAATGGATTGGATTGATATAGCGCTTTTCAAGGCACCCAAAGCGCTTTACAATGCCACTATTCATTCACTCTCACATTCACACACTGGTGGAGGCAGCTACGGTTGTAGCCACAGCTGCCCTGGGGCAGACTGACAGAAGCCAGGCTGCCATATCGCGCCATCGGCCCCTCTGGCCAACACCAGTAGGCGGTAGGGTAGATTTATTATATTTTATTACATTATATCATATTATATTATATTACATTATATCCTCTTTCACATTAGAGCCACAACAGGACCCACTAGAACATGGGAACAAGTAAAAGTGAAATAAGAATATCCTACAGAATGGTAATATTTATCACTTATATTGCTTTTAGTCTCTTGGAAAGAGACCCTGGAATACTCTGTTTGTTCATAACAACAACCAAGAAAAGGGCAGAGCAGAAGAAGACAGGTGGTGGTCCTGCACCCCCTCGTCAACAAGTTGGTTAAGTGAATAATACCCTCACGGGAAAATCGATATCTCTCTATGAGCACACTGTCGCGCTGAGCTAAAGGATCCTGTCTGTCCCGCAATATACGCTGGATTCTGAAAACTCTCATTATCAATCTTGCACCTTCCGCAATGGGTGGCTCGCGTATACGGACAGGACATGGCTGCGACAGACTTCCCAAATCCACCTTCGCTTTTATAGCCGTGGTCTCTCATCTTGATTACACGAAGTAATTTACTATTATTACTCTAAAATATGAATTACATCTGAAATAATCACATACATGAAATAGAATGATTAATAGTACATTTCCCTTTTTTTAGGAAATGACCTGTGTGTATCTGTATGGAATCAATACAAGAATCAAGTACTGCATTATCTTTAGTTACATTGATATCTTTAGTGGTAAAATATCGCTGTTGCTTTCGTATAAATGAAGCGGACATACCTGAGTGGCCGCGATCTAATCCTGTTTACATAAAGTAAGCCTGCTCCCGAGCAGGTTTACGCTTACGGATCTGTTGCTATGACAGCAAGTCCCGGATGAGCTTCAGAGAACCGAACGATCCAAGATCACGCGAAATCGTCAACAATCAAATCCAGCTAACTTACTTAGCGAGGTACGAAGAACGGACCCCAGGTCTATGACCACTCTGACCAATCAGTCAGTGTCTTCAAAACAACATTCGTGCATCTAGATGGCAACAGGACTATCACTATGCAATTGAACAGAGTCAAGTTAGCAATTGCATGCAATCTGCTTGTGATAATACAGAGATGAACTGTGATAAGTTAAGAGGGAAAAAATCAAATCTGCTGTCGTCTACATACAAAGAAAATCGTATTCACTACTTACATTCAGAGTTTAGCCAGAACATCATGAATTTAAAATAAAAATTCCTTAACAAATAGTTCTCTAGTTACTGCAGGATGGCAGTTTAAATGCAGAATGACATCGGTGCCGAGTAACTTTGATGCGGAATTCTGGGAATATAACCAGAATGCAACCAGTTAAGTCGAGTCCTCTATTGCAAATAGATGGACCTCAAGCGATTTTCACTCATCTGCGCAGACTGACTGATACTGATTGCAACATGTTTGCAATCTGCATGAAAAATTAGACTGCAGTTATTTGTAAACCTTTGGCAATCAGTCTGAGAGTGATTCCAATGAATCCAGTCGGTGGGAATGAAATTAAAGTCAACCTGCTGTCCTAGTTTTTTTACTCTTAGTGAAGCATAAGTGACTGTTCTGGAAGTACCTGATATGTGACTGTCTTGTCTGAACCTCATACTGAGTCTTGATTGACCTCTAGCTGTTATTTGAAACTTGCAGGTCTGACCAACCTGCTGGATGAGAACAGAATTCAGGATCTGTCTCTCCTCTATCAGCTCTTCAGTCGAGTGCGTGGTGGCGTTAGCGTGCTCCTGCAGCACTGGATAGAATACATAAAGGTATGGCAGCTTTTAAATGAAAGACTGAAGAGAAGACAGAATCAATTCACTGTTTTAATTGTTTTTAATGTCTTGAAAATACAAATTCAGGCTTTTGGAAGCACGATCGTAATCAATCCGGAAAAAGACAAAACCATGGTGCAGGAGTTGCTGGACTTTAAAGATAAAGTGGATCTAATCATCGACGTGTGTTTCATGAAGAATGAGAAATTTGTTAATGCCATGAAGGAAGCTTTTGAAACATTCATCAACAAACGGCCAAATAAACCTGCAGAGCTCATAGGTCTGTAACTAAGCATGTTCCCCATTCATAACTGCCACACAGTGAAGAGAAAAATAATAACAATCAACAACAATAATTCTGCCAACATGATAATAATCAACATTTCTCTATAGCAAAACATGTGGATTCAAAGCTGAGGGCAGGAAACAAAGAGGCCACGGATGAAGAGCTGGAGAAGATGCTGGATAAGATCATGATTATCTTTAGATTCATCTATGGTAATGTTTACTGTAACAGTTGTGTAAGTACAGTACTTTGTCCTTTGTGCGGCCTTTATTGTGAGACTTTGATGTCCTTGCAGGAAAAGATGTTTTCGAGGCGTTTTACAAAAAGGACCTGGCTAAGAGGTTGCTGGTTGGAAAAAGTGCTTCTGTTGATGCTGAAAAATCAATGCTGTCAAAGCTTAAACACGGTCAGTTTTCATAGCTTAGTGCCATTTCTTAGCACGTGTGCACACAGGCGCTACATGATGGAATCCTGACAGTGACTGATTGAACTTTGACTCACAACGTTTGTTTTTCAGAATGTGGAGCAGCGTTCACCAGCAAGTTGGAGGGGATGTTCAAGGACATGGAGCTTTCTAAGGACATCATGGTGCAGTTCAAACAGGTAACACTTTGCCTACATAAATAGGCAAAAATGACATTTTGGAAAAGGTTTTGTTCACACATATTGAAGCATTACATGGTGAAAAAAGACAAATCTTTTCATTGAAGTTTTATCAAAAAGAAAAAAATTGCCGACAATGCAACCAAAGTGTTAGCCTACCTTTGCTTTCCCTGAGGGCTTGAAATATAGACATTGTAAGATGTAATTCAACTGTCAGCATAACATAAAACCTGGGGCACATTCAGTCTGAGAATAGTGTCTGGTTTGCACCAGTTCTCCAGTTAAACAACGTGTTTCATGGAAGAGGTGTGAGACAGTAGGCAGCTGGCTTAATGTACGTTTTGTTTTGTGGGTGCGTCAGAAAGACAACCACCAACTACAGTCAGCCAGGACGGATGTGCATATAAACTCTGACGTATTAAAATGCAGACAACAAACTTTCCCTGCTATTGATGCAGAATTAATACATAAGGCGCACTGAATCATTTTTTTGAGGGGAAAAAACTGTATGTATAAAGATGAATAAAAACTGAAAGTATTAACATTAAAGTATTGCAAAGTATCTGACATGTATAAAGGAAACAGAGCGGGAGGATGATAAACACAAATAGAGCCATTTATAATAGAAGTATCTCTGTAATACCTGGTTACTAAAATAGCTCTGTAAACGAGGGTTTGGTGAAATTAGTTTCCAGTGTTGTAAAATTCAGTTTCTTCATATAATTACAGTCTGGTTTGATTTTCTGTCTTCAGACTTGTGTAATTACAATAAAACTGAAAGGGTGGACCCTCACCAACACTGCCTGTTTTCAGTCTAAAATCCTGCTAATGGATTCAGTTTCCTGCTAGTTTCAGTTTACTAAGATTAAAACTTCTTTGTGGGTAGATAAACTCATGTCTTTGTATTTCTGTAGTATATGCAGTGCCAAAACATTCCCGGCAATATCGAGCTGACAGTGAATATCCTCACTATGGGCTACTGGCCAACGTACGTCCCTATGGAAGTGCACCTGCCACCTGAGGTTAGTCCTGAGCAAATACTGAGGGTTGATTTTGTACTTTTCAATATAACGAGCGTCGCTTTGTAACACCTCTCTTATCTTTGTCCAGATGGTGCGACTGCAGGAGATCTTCAAGACTTTCTACCTGGGCAAACACAGTGGCAGGAAGCTGCAGTGGCAGTCGACGTTAGGCCACTGTGTCTTAAAAGCTGAATTTAAAGAGGTTTGAACTCTTTTCTAAGAATGACCTTGTGTGTTTTGCTCACTCAGTGAGCCAAGTTTAATGCTAATCGTCTTGATGTTTCTTGCAAAAGGGCAAGAAGGAGCTGCAGGTGTCACTTTTCCAAACCCTTGTCTTACTGATGTTTAATGAGGGAGAGGAGTTCACCCTGGAAGAGATCAAAGTGGCAACAGGAATAGGTTTGTATTAACACATTAAAGCACTTTTTCATGAAGAAATGGCATCCTCTATTTTTTTCCCAGCCACACTGATCTTTGGGCCTTTCCACAGAGGACAGTGAGCTACGGCGGACTCTTCAGTCACTTGCATGTGGTAAAGCACGTGTCCTCACCAAAATCCCAAAAAGCAAAGATGTAGAAGATGGGGACAAGTTTTCCTGCAATGACGACTTCAAACACAAGCTGTTCAGGATCAAAATAAACCAGATCCAGATGAAAGAAACAGTATGTTTGCTCTCACCGTATTTTTCTAAATTATCTTTCAAGGATCGGAAAATTATTTTTAACTCGCCTCTTTTACTCAGGTGGAGGAGCAAGCCAGCACCACAGAAAGAGTCTTTCAGGATCGTCAGTACCAGATCGATGCTGCCATTGTGCGGATCATGAAGATGAGGAAGACTCTGACCCATAATCTTTTGATGTCTGAAGTGTACAGTCAGCTGAAGTTCCCCGTCAAGGTGATAATCACAAATGATTTTCTGTTTTGTTTTTTTTCTTTTTACCACTCGGTCGTAAAAGCTGATGGGGAATGCCATCACCAGGTGCGGACACCAAAGTTTGTGAATGTGATAACTCGAGTATGAGTCAGCGTAGGGCCTTAAAATTGACACCATAAGTGTATCTACGAGCTTGACCTCAGGTCAAGTTTTCTGAAAATCTCGTGAATGCAATAACTTGAGAACGTAGGATTTTAAAATTGATACCATAGGTGTAACTACTACAAGTCTCAGATGAATTTGAATCTCAGTGACCTCGAACTGAAGGTCTAGTTTTCTGAAAATCTTGTAAATGCAATAACTTGAAAATAAGCCAATTTTAAGTTGATAGGTGTGTCCACTAGGAGGCTGAAATAGCACTGGTAGTTGCCAGTATTTTTAACATACAGAAGGACTACACTGGGTTTAATGCATGATCTAGTAGTAGAAATAATGAGAAGTGAATGTAGCTTTTGAAACCTTCCAAGCTGTGGGGCTTCCTACATGTGAATATTGTATTGGGTATTCACTACTTTCACTTACCATTTCAGTCCCTCTCCTTTTTCGTCTACTTTCAGTCCTCCAGTAAAGGAAGTTTCTTTCATTTGCTGGACAGACCCCCGCTCTTCCACAGTCGACAATTTCAGCTAAACTAGATCTAACCAAAAAAAAAAACCCACTAGGACTTGGCCAGACAGCAGTGACGCTTCGATGTGACAGATTGCTGATTCGGTTTAAAAGTTTGCTTGGACATGATAGGGGGTGACTTCAGTGTTTACCACAAAGAGGAAGGAGTGGGGAAAAATAGTCAGAGATCAAGAAGCCAAAATGAGAAGCCGAGATAGTGGCTGCATTGAAAGTTTCACTTCACGGCAAAGAAGTTCTCTGTATTTTAACACGTTTGCTCTTCACGTACAGGATAAAAGATGCAGTCATGTGAAAAAGTTTTCAGGGGACTCTCTCCATTCCTATAAAGATGCACTTTTTCACATGATTGTCAGGTCACCCATTGGTTTTGAGTTTTGCATTTAAAAGCTTTAACTTTGGTGTTTTTTGTCCACTGTAGTGTTCATTTTATTCTTTTTTTTTTTTTTTTTTTTTTCATAAGAACTATAAGCTGCAACCATATGCAGTACCAGTGTGCCGCACAGACACAAATAGTTCTACATGAGAATTTTTTTGTTTGTTTGTTTATCTACAAGGCTGTAAATCTGTTTTTAATGCTGAAAAGTTGGGCATTTTAAGATGTGACTCTATAGGAATTGGCTTGCTTTGGGTGCCAGCCTCAGGTGACCACTAGAGGAACTGTACAGTCTGGAATTTCCATGGTTGTTTTTTTTTTGTTTTTGTTTTTTTAAAGAAGCAGCTACGCCACAAACAAGAGTGTCAAGAGACCAGTTGTCTCACATGTTTTTGATCCTGCTAAAACATGGGGTGGCTGTAGCTCAGGCGGCAGAGCAGGTCAGCCACTAATCAGAAGGTCGGTGGTTCGATCCCAGGCTGCCTCCTAGCTGCATGCCAAATATCCTTGGGCAAGATACTAACCCCATGTTTGCCTACTGGTGGTGGTCAGAGGGCCCGGTGGCGCCAGTGTCCGGCAGCCTCGCCTCTGTCAGTGCGCCCCCTACAATGTAGCTTGCCAGTGTGTGAGTGTGTGAATGGGTGAATGACTGAATGTAGCTTTGGGGTCCTTAGGGACTGAGTAAAGCGCTATAGATAATGGTCTCCATAGCTCTGTGTAGGAACAATGTTAGACGCTGCTGTTACGCTGTGTTGACCAAATTTAGAATATGACTCTTAGGGGATCGGGGTTTTAAACTTTGGCAGTGTTTAATATCAGCATCCTCCAGTGCAGGGGTCCCCAATCCCAGTCCACGTGAGCCGTTGAGGTTTTAGATCTCACCCTGGGTCAACACACCTGGATCACATGATCACATGAAATTACCAGGCCTCTGGAGAACTTCAAGACATGTTGAGAAGGTAATTTCTCCATTGAAATCAGCTGTGATGGATCAAGGACACATCTAAAACCTGCAGGGACACCGGCCCTCGTGGACTGGGATTGGGGACCCCTGCTCCAGTGTAACAGCGTGTATCAAATAGGGGGGAAACTAACAAAAAAACTATAACCTTTATGCAGGTCTAGAGGAAAAGGAGAAGGTGTTTTAATTTACTTTTTATTTTATGATAAATTTTGGGAAGACTAACATGAATCTGCCTTTTCACTTCTGTTTTTTTTCTATATCACACCTCAAAATATAGCTTGAAATGCTGGCATGTTTTTCATGTTTTAACTCGTGCCTCCTGTCTGTCCTCTCCTCTCAGCCTGCTGACTTGAAAAAGAGGATAGAGTCTCTTATTGACAGGGACTACATGGAGCGTGACAAGGAGAACTCCAACCAGTACAACTATGTGGCTTAGATGAAAGAAAGGTGGATGCAGGTGGTCCAGTCAGGATGAAAGCCGTTCTGAGTGCTCGGTCTCTTAAATCGTCTGCTCCAGTGGATGTTATCCATTATCATCTTCAACCCAGTGACCGACAACTGAATGGCTATAGCTCCACAGGGTTTTTCGTCAGGGGTCTTGTGATCCTGTGGACTGCATGCCTATTGAAAAGAGAATATTGTCCATATTTGTCAGTGCCTCTGAGAGAGCTGGGACAAAGAAGACACACAGATATTGTTCAGTTTGCTCTTTTTTTTTTTTTTTTAAATGGAGAGGAAAAGTATTTATTTTCAAACTTAGATTCTTCTTTGTCCTTGGTTTGCATCAATATGCTCTTTGTTATCAAGTCACTATTTTTTTTCTTCCTTTTTGTTCATCCAGTATCCCAGGCAAATGCTAACACACCTAACAATGCTCTAAATGTACCACATGTTTGAGAGAGAAAAAAGGATAAAAATTAAACTGATGCTTGTTTCTTTTGTCAGTGTCAAAAGTGGGACTAACATTTAAAGTAGGGAACTGGAAATTTTGGGAATTTCTGTGGCAAATGTGTGATCCTGCATCAGCAAAGTTTTACAGTTTCAAGGCCATGTAGCCCAGTGATATAGCGATGTTTGTAATCACACAAAATGTGCCAAAAATGGAGCACTTCTTGTTGTTATAGGCTATAATGAAGCTGCTAAGGCAGCCCACTTGTATAAGTAAACACATTTAAGTTTCTCTTTTGCTTTTTCTTTGAAGGTCATTTTTGTACATGCACCACAAAGCATTTTAAATAATCTGACATGGCAGTCCACTTTGTGTTAGGTTTTTGATGACCCTTAGTAAAAGCACAATACGATGAGAGTCCACATTCAATGTCATTACTACACACTTTTTTTCTTAAGTCTCCCTATCAGGCTTACTGAAAAGTGGATGGAAAACGCCTCAACATATGAGGCAGACAATGATTGATCAGATATGCCGTTGTTTGTATGAGTCTGTTAGATTTCTTCAGATTAAAATAACTGTTTCAGTGGGTTATGTCATGTTCAATCACTGGTTTTCAAACACGTGTAATTATATTTAGGGTGACCAGATCCCAACTATTTCAGCGTATGACTATGTGAGGCTGGGTACTAAAGCTGGAAAGAGAGTCTAAGTTAAACAGATGTTATCGGTGTGATGCTGATTATGTGATGGACAGATGGAATATTTTATATTAAAGCAATTTACACCTTGTAAGCTTAAATATAAGCTAAAGTTTGTTTTTAATGGGATGGCTTCTATAATCCCATTTTCTATATTGTCTGCTCACGTTTTTGTTTTTTTTTTGTTTTGCAATAATGGTTATCCATCAATCCACAGAAAATAACATCTCTTTTTTTGAGCCATACAGTACTGCGCAAAGGTCTTGAGGCATGGTAATAAATAGGTGCTGTGATTTATTGAGGCAGTAAACATACATGGAAATACAGTTAATAAGAGGATTTTTTTTTTCCTTTTCTTAAGGACATGAGTTTCAGATTGTGACCATTGACTGTAGATAGTTTTAAGCCTCCAGGTTGTTTAGTCCTGCACTAGTCCAATTTGCTCAAATCTTTGTCAAAGGTCATTGCTCACCATGTCGAGATATGCCAACTTTTCAGCTAACAGGTCTTTGAGAATTGGAATGTCGTTTTTGGTTTAAAAATCCAATTTTATATTTTTTTATAGATCCAGCTAAAGACACGAAAACAAATGATATGCATTTTTTGACAGGCTGCTAATAACAAGCTGCCTAAAGACAGTTTGAAATTGGTTCTTTTCTAAGTTGTCATGTTTATCCCTCGAGTTAGGTCCCTTTTTATGCTTGAACAATTAATAAGTCAGTGTTAAGTGGCTTAACAAAATGTCCAAATAAAAACTCTGAAAGATCTTCAGAAAGCCTGGAAAACTATTACTCAAGACCACTTCTGAAAACTTCCAAAATGTAAAGAAATGCAGGTTAGCTCAAAACGTTTGCACAGCAGCGTATTTCTCGTGAAAGTTCACTTTCGTTAACTGAGAAGCCGAGTCCGGCATAAAGGGAGGTATCTAGTCACCCTAATTATAATAGTATGAAATCATTGGTGAAGATTTTATGAGGCGCTATTAAACACTTAGGTTCGTGTGAGCTTTAAAACGCACACGGGCCAATAATTAGTCCATCAACGAGATTTAGGTGTGGGCCTGGCTCCACACCTCTTATAGGGCTGGCACGTCAGCGTCTGTCATATGACTGTCATTTCCTGGTATCGTCGGTGGTAGCTGCAGCCAAACACCACTGACTGAGCGTCTCCGTCGGTTGTTTTCTCTCCAGCGGCTGACCCTGCAAACGGCCCAGCCATGATGTCTCGCTGCCTTTTCTTTTTTGTGTTTGGAATCGGTAAGTGTCTTCAAAATAGCTTAACTTTAAAGAAGGGGGCTGGGGGGGAAAATCGCTCACTGTTTCTGAGAAGTGGCGTGATTAAACTTCTGGGACGCGCCGGGCCTGTCGCTTCAGGGCTAAATCTTACTGCTGTTCTGGAAAGGAAAATTGCAGAGTATAAACGTAGTTGAAGATGTGTTCAACTGCACTGACACAAACGTGTTTGCTTAGAGTGAGTATAAAGTACAGGCCTTAAGCGGT
Organism: Rhamphochromis longiceps; assembly: GCF_057381845.1. Taxonomy (NCBI): domain Eukaryota; kingdom Metazoa; phylum Chordata; class Actinopteri; order Cichliformes; family Cichlidae; genus Rhamphochromis; species Rhamphochromis longiceps. Next base: position 39,582,976 of record NC_140558.1, read on the forward strand.
TCAGTCGTGATGGTTAGCCGTCGTAGCTTCATGGCTAATTGTTACATACGTCAACACTAAACTGAAACGCAGCCAAGCGGTCGCATGTAGCTTTCAGATTTACACATATATAGCTGCTTTATTACCAGGGGGGAAAAAACAAAAAACGGCAACAAAAAACTCAAAAATAAAAAGTAGCTATTTCCGAGTTAATTTTGCAGCTAATGTTTTGGACAACAATTGCTAGCGTCTGATGGCTTGGTGATTAGATAACACCAGGTTTAGAAGCGAAAGTTCCAGTTAATCATGAAGCCTAAACCCGTCGGAGTCCTATCCTCTGCTAAATAATACTGGCCTAAAACAGATCAAGGTTACAAGAGCAGAAATGAATAGAAAGTGCGACATTAAACGAGCCGTGGGTCCGATAGTTAGCATTAGCTTTTTGACAGTTTGCTGGAAATTGGCACGTGACCGTGAAGCTGAAACGATTTACCGTAGCGCTAAAGTGTAGCATAAAAAACTAAGCAAATGCAGAGTAGAACTACAGATCTGGATTATTGAAGAGTCTTTGATTTTACAGACGCTTATTTGATTAAGTGACGATAACTTCTAATTACTGGGCTTAGCTGGATAGATCGCTGTTTGTCTAATAGTTTTTCTGGAAAGTTCTCATCTATTGCAGGCTGATACGAAAATATGCCACCTTATCGGGCCCTGTTGCAACTATGCTGTGTACCTTTTTACTCTGATAATAAAGGGGGTATTTCAGTGCCCTGAAATTTGTTAAGGTATAGCTGAGATTGTATATCTGCCTGTAAGAGATTTCATGAACACTTGTGTGTCTTGTGGACTCTATAGGTTTATCACATTACCTGCAGACCTGAGATGATGAGAGCATGCGGTTAAAACCACAGCTGGCGTATAACTGGACTTCGGCCTTTGTTTAATTGCACGCACATTTTTGTGGTCCGGAGTATCTTGAACATTTAAGTCTGTATTTGTAGTTGTGTGGGAGGAGTTTGGTTTTTCATTAATTCACCATAAAATGATTTCAAATGACTGTAAACCAGTAATGTGTTCACAAAGCAACTCTTAAGTTGTCAGTGTAGACAGCACACTGGTTCATCTCTTGAGTCGGGTGACTTGTTTGTCATGCTTGGATGATTCATAGGTCAGTGTCAGTTGGTTTCACAAAGGACAAGCATTTCTCTGAAAATGGTCCGCTTTAAGAACTGGATTAAACATGAATGACATGTCCAAAGAGAAACTTTGAAATACTTTTATAAAACTTGGAGAAATATTACTCAAGGCCACTATATTGTGTGTTTTTGAAAAGGCCAGGACTGGAAACTGAGACCTTTGGACACAATAATGCTGACACTCCTTTGCACTGGAGTCGCATGATTTGGGGGGGGGGGGGTTAAAAATCTAGGTTGGAGTTAAATTTTTATGTGCTTCCGAAGGTTCCTGGCTACCCTGCAATAATAGCTGTTGGCATTTAAATATTAAAGAAAAATTGTTTGCTTTAACAGATACTAAACTGGAACATCTTTTAGAAAGGAAAACTCAGTTTAACTGATGGGTGACGCAGAACAAGTTTAAGCAAGTCTCAATTCAAATGTTGTTTTGTTTTTTTGTTTTTTTAAGGGGGGGATCATGTCATGTGATAAGCTGCTGATAGGTTTTCAGCCCTCAATAATAGGATGTGTTAAACCTAAAGCTTGGTGGCCTAAGCTACTGTGACTAAAAATTGGCTGCTTCTAAGGGTGACTATTATTATTATTATTATTATTATTATTATTATTATTATTTACGGTTTGCCATGATTAGGCTTGCGTTAGTAACATCTGTTGCTGTACATCTGTCATGAGTTTAACCTCCTTCAGAGAAGGCTGTAATGAAGGCAGGACCTACTATAGGTGTTCTCTCCAGCAGGATGACAAAATGAGGTTGGACAGGATGAACGACTTACTTAGAAAACGTCTTATCTGAGATCCCAGCCTTGATAAGAAAGTTATGTTTACATGACCTGCATAAAACAACATGGTGATTTTGTAGTCCATCTTATCAGTGTTGTAGTTCCACCACAGCAGACATACATGATCAACATTAATCATTAAATTATGAAATTGTTATAGTGTGTGCTCCATGGCGCTCTTACACATTTGCTTTACTTTTATTGCAATGTGCTTTGCTTTATATTTTTTTTTTGGTCATTTTCCATGAGCTACAGCTTTCTGCTTCCTGAACACATGACCAGTCACATGAAAGTGACAACACACTTGGTATTGGACTTTTTTTTTTTTTCTGTTTGTTTGTGTGTGTGTGTGTGGTGTGTGGTTTTTTTTTGTTTTGTTTTTTTTTTTAAATTAGGGTGGATTGGTGTGGCTTTTGTGAGACCCTGTGAGTGATGTCATCTTCATAACTTTGCCCACTTGTTGGTCTGCAGGGACTGACTCCATCCCCCTCATCGACCTTTTAAAGCATAAAATGTCACAATTAATGATTCTTATGAGTAAGAATTGTATGTACAGAAGAAAAAAATACTAAGTATGCTCCTTTTCTTTCCAGTGTTCCAGCTATCACATGGCATTGAGTTCAATGTCACAAAAGATGGAAAGTTATGCCTCTATGCCAATCTGGAGCTCACATTCTCGGTCACCTATGAAGATCTTGACAACCAGGTAGGTGTTTTTGTCTTAGCGATGTGAATCACGATTCTTAAGTCTACAGCAGTCCATATAAATACTGTGCTGACGTGTGATAGCAGCTTGGCTCTTATCAGACCACTTTAGCTGTGACAGTGTTTTTGTTCCAGTCATGTGAAGAGGAAATGAGGGGTTCCCTGAAAAAACACATTTTTTGCTATTCAGTATTTTAGTTGGTGTTTTCCTGGTGGATATCCTGCTCTTGCAGTGTTGTCTTGTGAGGTGTTGTTTAAGTAATCTCTTAAAGTTAATTTTTGTTTCTTTTAAACCCCACAATCTGATCTGTTTATCAAAATGCTACTTTTTAAACACAGTTTTCATATCTTAGTGGGGACATCTAATTGACATGATGCTTTCCCTAGCTGCTTACCCTAACCATAAAAAGGATGCCTAATCTTAACCCTTAGGTTAAAGTTAGGTTTAGGACAATTGTAACCCTGACACTAAAACCCTATTGAGTTTCAAATGCCTTCAACCTTGTTGGGACAGTCATTTTGTCCCCATAAGTATAGTAACATTCCAATTTCCGGTCCCCACAAAGATAAGTAAACATGGTACGCACACTTTTTTTTTAATTAAAAAGACAAGCTATAATAAAACAGATCCCCACAAATGTTTTTTTTTTTTAAACTTGTACTTTTTCCTACATTTGTCAACATCAGTCCATTAAAATGCCTCTAAAGACTGTAATCAACATGAGGAGGGGAGAGACCCTGTTTGCAAATCAAGAAGCATTTACAAACTCTGTGCTGTTCGGGCTTGTCAGGGCAGGTGAAATTTAAATGAATTTCCACTGCTCTTGAAGCCTGCAAGATGAAGGATGGGTGCTAGTCATGTTGCTAGTCTTGATTTAACCAATGTTAAACTGCTATCACAAACTCCTGTCAAGTGTTAATAGACTAGGCTACTGTTGGCTAGTAGCTGCAAGTGTTAAATAAGCTTCATGTCTAAGCTCTATGAACACACGACAGAACTGGTTCCTTAATTTTGACTTGTGGTTTTCAGAATCTGCTTTTGTGCTGATCATTGGCATTGACTGTATGTTTTACTTGTATTTGTGTTTTTAAAAAGGGGAAAAAATATGGACATGTTGGCATAATTTAAAATCTAAAGCTGATTGGAGGTGGTCGGTAATCACGGACTGAAAATTAGAAGCTTTCTTGTTTTGCTCATAGATTGTATAGAAGATGGATGCAGCTTCTGAATCTAAAAAGTGAAGCCCTAGCAGAAATGCCTTGACACAGCTTTCTCTTTAATGACCAGCAGGGGGTGCCTCCTGGTTGAAGACATGTCCTTTGCTCAGTGACATCAAGAAATGCTTTCATGATAACTTCATGGTTTCTAACACTAATGTCATGTGATTGAAGTTTATTTTGGTAATTGGTCACAAAAGGCTAGTCAATGACCGAACCCTGGAGAATGACTATTCAGCCTAGCTTGTGACTGTGACAGCACTCAACTTGAGGATTCACAATAGCCATTCTGATTACCTGCATCCATCTTATACTGTCTGAGCTTACCCCTTGCTTGATTAGCTGTGGATCCATTTTGTTATTAATTTGAAATGTATTCTGTTTTGCCCATCTTACAAGTTAAATGTTAAACTTGTCAAGTGTGTCAGATTAAGTTCCTATGATCATTTACACTGTCTTTCAGACTCAGACAGCTGTGTTTGCTTTAACTGATGACGCCAATTCAACTAAAAGTACATGTGATGCCAAGAACTCAAGGCTGATGCTTAATTTTGGAGAGGGTCACGCTTTCAGTATAACCTTCTCCAAGATTGAAGAAGTTTACGAGGTGGACGTAGTCACCTTTACCTACAATCTCGGCGACCCTGTCCACTTCCCTAACTCTAAATCAAAAGGTAACGTCTACATCTCTTGATGTGTATTTATTTTTTAAAAAAAACTTGGCGATAGATCTTGCTGACTTTTTGGACTTTTCTGGATTTGTTAGAACCTACTGTGGCAAGAGGGCTTCTTGACATTAAAAACATAGGCATGGATACCTGCTACTCGTGCAAAAGTGAGGACCTGATCGAAAGTGGTGACGTCAACATGACGCTGTGGGATGTGCAAATACAGGCTTTTATCAGTGATGGCAACAAGAGTTCTGAAAGTAAGTACGCGACCTGTGACGCAGCTCATCCTGGCTGTAGCGTTTTGTACATTTCTGTTAACGTGTTCTTCTGTTTTCTCCTCGCACAGTAAGCTCCTGTCCTGCAGATGAACCCATCTCAAGTACAACTGCTGGTCCAAATACCACTACTACTGCTGCCCCTAATGCCACAACTACAACTGTCCCTACCACCGCCCCCAACACAACCACACTTGCCCCCAACACAACCACACTTGCCCCCAACACAACCACACTTGCCCCCAACACAACCACACTTGCCCCCAACACAACCACACTTGCCCCCAACACAACCACACTTGCCCCCAACACAACCACACTTGCCCCCAACACAACAACTATGCCTGTCCCTACTACCACCCCAGTACCCACTCTCCCTGTACCCACTACTGGGAACTACAGCATCAGGACTGAAAATGGCACAGTCTGTCTGCTGGCCAACTTTGGCCTGCGCATTGGTATTAAGGGCGAGGTAGGTTTCATATACTCACATTTGTAACCCCCCCCCCCCCTTGACAGATAATTTATCATTTGTTGATTTTGCTTCTGTTCTGTCTGGCTTAAAATTTACAGGAAATGAATTTGGATCCCAATATGGCCAATGTCTCTGGATCATGTCATGTCAACAGCAGTGAGCTTACTTTGGCATCTAAAAAAATGACTATCAGGTTTACCTTTACCAATGTAAGTCCTCAGAGGTAAAATCATTTATCTATGTGGTAAATAATGTTGCCAAACTTACCAAGGGTCACACTGCACATACTTAGCCATTTTACTGTCCTTAACATGACAACTCCACTTCCAGGAAAACAAAAAAGTAAAAGGTGGTTATGTAACCTTGTATTATGAGTATTTACTTCAGACAGGAGGTATGAGAACCTAAAGTTATACAACTCATTAATTAAAGAGGAAAAATGCTTTTAAAATGCTTTTTATTTTAAATCTCCGTGTCAGTGACGGGTAATGCCGTTGACTTAAACGAAGTCTTCAGTTTCCCGTTTTGTTTCTAAACTTTTACAGGACACAAAGAAATTCCGCCTGCATGATCTGAACATCAGTGTCAGCACGAGCTCTGGTAACTAAACGATTCTCGTATAATCACATACACCAGGCAATGCACTGAGAAGAAGGCAAACTATGTGCTGTCTTTCTTCCTTGAAGGTAATTTTTCTGTGGAGAACTCAAGCCTCAATCTGTGGGAGGCATCCATCGGCAGCTCCTACATGTGTAACAAGGAGCAGACTTTCAACATCACCGACGCACTCTCCATCCACACCTTCAGCCTGCATGTGCAGCCCTTCGGAGTGAACAAAGGTGTTTTCAGTACAGGTAGGTTATTTTTGAAATCTCCTAGTGTACAGACAGTGGCTCTGATCATGATCAGAATAAGGCAAGAATTTTTTTTTTTTTAAATGGATTTATCAGTGCTGGTTAACAGGTTATTATTTAGGGAAGACATTAAAAAAAGAAATTCTATTTGGTGTTGAAAACTGTTCAGTAATCATCCTCTCCCAAACCAGGCTCACACAACTGTGCATAGTTGTGGATCTGTGACATGCTAGTTTTACCTGTTAGAGTTTGGACCCAGACCTCAATTTCATAAGATTAGTGACTTTAAAACAAAAGTTGTCTTGCATAATTTAAAAAAAAAAAAAAAGGGGCAGCCTCTGTAAGGTTCTCTTCATAGTGCTGACAAATCTCCCGTGCAGTGCTTTTCTTTTGGTGCATTGCACTTTTGTTGCTGATAAAATGTTTGAGGTAATGTAATTGCTGGAAGACTTATCATATCCAATCTAAGAGAAACACAGCACCTTTAGACACAGTTGTGTTATCCTGTTAATTTATCACTCATTGTTGCACATGTTTGCTGCTGATTAGCCATTGCTGCTCTCTTCATTGTAACAGAATGACTTATGTTTTATAGTTGATGGTTAATGTGTGCACTGGCTAGGTTAACATCTGTGTGACTGCATTGAAATTCCAGATGGAGGAGGTAAAGCTCTGTGCTGTTGCAAATCAATATCGGTTCTTTTTGAGAACTACAGGCATGCTAGCACTTTAAATATCAGGTTGCCCCAGAGTTTTATACATGCAAGCAGTTTACTGACATCACTGAAGGAAGCTGTGCTTTTTATTGCCTTTGTAGTCTTAAATTAAAGCACTAAACATCATGAAAATGAGGTCTGGTTCATCCACCTAATTACTTCATAAACATCTGCAATAACATCTGTCATTAAGTCTTGAGTTGAAAGAGATGAGATTTTGGTGTCGTGTGCTCGAAAAACAAACTACAGATAATCTGACCTGTTGTCCTGCTGCGTCACATGTCTGTCTCACAATGTTTGTTAAATCACAAACGCACTGTTCTACCTGCTGACTGACTCTCTCTTTATCTGCAGCCCATGAATGTTCAGTGGACGACCCAAACATCTTAGTCCCAATCATTGTTGGCGCTGCTCTGGCTGGCTTGATTCTCATTGTAGTGATTGCTTACGTGATTGGTCGAAGAAAGACTTACGTTGGATATCAGACTCTTTAAATTCATATTGCAGTCGATCTTGTGATGTTATGGGGGTTCCCAAGCCTGGTCCTTTAACTTCATGGTCTCACATTCAGGAGTTGGTCTAAAACTAAATCTACAGTTTTGTGAAATGGCATCAGTGTGGAGGGGACTCAAAATTTACTGTCTGATCATTGAGGTGTAAAGTTTTGGTTTTCATAAAGATGCAGGATTTTCTCTCAAGGACCAGACTTGTTTACCCCCCCCAAGTGTTTGTGGTGTCTTTTTGTTTTCCTCATGTTTTTGTTTTCACCTGAATGTCTTTTCTGTTTTTGTTTTTTTTTTTTATTGGTTAATGGGCAAGTGCAAGATCTATCAAGCATTTGTTCAAATTGGATATCTGGTCATGCAAAGTCTACCTTTTCATAAACGAAGCCCCCTGAACGTCTTCCACATTTCTAGCACAAGATGTGATCATGTAATTGGTTTCTGTAGGATCCTGCACTCGCTCAGCAGACATTCCCCTTTTTGTTTTTGTCTTTAAAACATTTGTTTTCTTGTTTAACCCCCATTGAGAATTTGTGGAAATCAATTGAAAACCTCAATGTCACAGCAGCTTTCCCCCCCCCCCCCCCCTCCCTGGAAGTTCATTAACACAGATGAATGTCTGCTCCTTTTAAAAGGCTGTAGATGAATATGCCTTAGTCCATGTTTGCCCCTGTAGAGCAGGAGAAACATAAGATATTTGTCCTGGTTATGGCATTGAACATATAAAAGCACACATGGCGCTAATTACTTTAACAATGGCTCGCCAACAGATTATTGTGATGAAGCCATCATTAAATTTGCACATGCTCTGTTCAAACCGGAAGTTGTGTGGGGCAGTTTTCTCTCTTCCTCACTCAGAAGACATTTTGGCATTGTGTTTAGAAAAGGGATCGTACTATTGTGTAGATATTCGCTTTCAGCACAGATGATTCTGAAATGGGGATATTTGCATGTAAATGCACTTAAACACTCTTTATATTTTTCTTACGTTGACTCTGCTGTCACATGATCTCACCTGTGTAAAATTCTGGGCTTTGGCCTGAGCTCTACAGGTGGCTGCTGCTGGATCAGTGGGTGTTAAAGCCCCTGAAAACTTTGGGTTCAGAGCTCTGCATCTTTAGATATGTCACGAAACGGAGTAGGAATGACGACAAATGGTGCAGGAATGGTTTGACGTGTTGCACAATTCTCGTGCATCTCTCTAGCTCACAACTTGACACGTTCATATCATGTTTGGTTAATCTGTGTGCTACAACTCTTAAAGTCAGTCCAGTTTTCCAAATGCCAAACTGTTTGTTAGGTTTCAGCTTACCTGTCTCTTTAAGACCTCAGGCTGTAGTTTAATCCGATTATTCTAATAAATGTGCAAACAACCACACAACTGCCAGGATAACTTTAATTGGTGTGCTGAAATTAGTGATAACTTGACATTAAATGGATTTTTAAAGAGGCTGAAAGTAAGTTTTCAGGACCTTTCGAATCAGGGAGTTGGATCAGAGTAGCAGTCGGGTATTGCAGGCCACAGAATGTGTTCTTTGTAATGACAGGCAGGCTGTGTGACACGACAGTAGCTGTATGTTAATTCAAGCAGAGTACTGTTTATTGTTCATTTGGTCGCAGCCACAAATCATTACTTTTTTATTTCCCAAGATGCTTGTGAAATTCTGCTTTTTCCAGGTCACTGTATATGCGTATAGTTAATGGCACTTAAGAGCTTTGACTTTTGCTTGTGATTGTTGCAGTTTGTATTTCAGCTTTGTACAAGTTGCCTTGATGATGATGATGGTTTTGCAGCATTAAGAGTTTTAATTAGACACTTGTCAAATCATCTAACAAGCTTTGCTCAATAACTTTGTCCTGTGCATTCAGTAACTCACTGCTTACTCGCTGCGTGATGTTTGGCTGCTTAATTTCCCTCCACTCGTGGAGGAGACGTGTGTGTGTGTGTGTGTGTGTGTGTGTGTGTGTGTGTGTGCACACACACACACAAAGGGAATCTGTGCTGCAAGACAATCTCAGTTGTTGTGTGTTATGTGGATGCAACTGATTTCCTCTGCATTCTCTCATGCTGTTAGCTATAATAAATTGGATTTCAAATTGTGTCAACTGAGCTTTTTAGTGTTTTCTACAGAAATAAAAGAATGTGCTGTTGAACCACTTGAGTAAATGTTTATGCTTTTAATACCTGGGAGATTTACGTGTCAGACCACTTCTATCTTTCGGCTGTCCTTTCAGTAACCATATGTTATGTTTATGTCCTATGTTAAGCCTGTGAGACATTCACCTCTCTGCTCTCTTCACTCCTGTTTAGCTGAGGAATGCCTGGCTGATGGGGAGAGCTTCCTTGTTCCCATAGCTGTCGGAGTTGCCCTGCTTGTTCTCATTCTTATTGTTCTGCTGGCCTACTTCATCGGAAGAAGGAGAAGCATGGCCACCGGCTATCAGTCTTTCTAATTTCTCATTTAGAGCTTTCAGCTATACAAAGGATAGTTGCTGCCTTTGACTAATTGTGGGGGAAAACTATCATTGTGTTTATGTAGTGTTGATAGGTGTTCAGATTCTCTTCTTGCTGAGAGCCAAATTGACGCTGTTCTGTCTGTAAATTTGAAGCTACAGTTTAGCCTCGCGTAAAGACTGGAAACGCTGAGACTGCATCTTTAGATTTAACTGAAGTCTGTGCCAGCAGCTCAAAAGATCACTTAAGCTGGTTTTCTACACGATTCCTACCCTGAACTCGGCCGCACTTCGGCTGATGCAGAGACTGCCAGCTCCTTAGAATAAAGGCTGTGATGTTGATCTAATGTAACCATGAGTGCCATGTAAACCAGGCAGTACAGTAGTGCCACCATTTCTTGCAGAAAATGTTTTTTAAATTAAATGTTTAAGATGCACAAATTAAGCAGAATGAATAAATCTGAACTAATTTCTTGGCTGGTGGTGGTTAGATTCAGAAATCGTTTGTTTGTTCTCTTCATGGCAACAAACAACTTGTACATATTAAAATCCACAGGTTGTATTAACGGTCTTTTCAGATTAACCTGTTAATGAGCAGACTTTAAAGATGCTGACATGACCAGTTTCTAGTGTTTATGCTAAGCTGTGCTTACCAGCTTTGTATAAGAGCGGCATCAATTGGATTTGGCAAAAAGGCGTTTTTGTGTATCTTCCAAACCTCCATCACTTACTTTAATAACTATTACACTGACTCAAATCCTTGTGTTGACGTATTTATCCCCACCACCACCAAAATCAACACTACTGTAATGTTGCTGATTGCTGTTTCCTCTTCTCACTGCTTCCTGCTGCATTTCTAACCCAAACTTCCTCTTGAGTGTTTTTCCTCCTAAAGCACTAACCTGTCCTTTCTGTGTCTCTCTTTCTGTCAGCTGAAGAGTGCTTCCTGGATTCTGATTTGAGCTTTTTGGTGCCCATCGCAGTTGGCGTGGCACTCAGCTTCCTAATCATCCTTGTGCTTATCTCTTACCTGATTGGTCGGAGGAAGAGTCGCACTGGCTACCAGTCCGTATAATTCAACCCCGCTGCGTCTTCTGCCCCTTACAGCTCTTTAAAAAAAAAAACAAAAAAAAAACCACCTTCCCAGCACTCTCCTGCCCAGATTTATGCTCTCTTCAGTTTCCCATGAGACAGCGTCTTAAAAAAATAAAATAACCTTTCAGCTTATTTCGCAAACCCCCTTTCAAATTTATCCCCTCCGTTTTGCTTTATTGCCAGTGACTGAATAGAGTACCAAAACATTTATGATCGATATTGCATCGTTTGATTATAGATTGCATGTTTTAAAAGTTAAATTTATGGCTGCGATTAGCCTTCCACTTCCTCCTCCCTTCCCTCCGCCACCCCAGAGAGGCTTTTTGCTCTCGGTTTCTGTGCTGTATAATAGTATATGTGTAAATTACTCTTGTATAGAATGAATGACACTGATTTTTGATGACATGAATGTACAAGCAAGCTAATAGAGCCACTGTCATTAATTTCCCAGACATTCATATTTTTCCACTGAGTCTCTAATTGTATTACGCTCCATGTAACATGAACCTCTTTTTGATGCACACACTTGGTCACTTGTAGCTCAATTAAAGGGACGATAACAGGACACTTAACCAGCATTGGGACCACCTTTGTTTAGTTGTTTTGTTTTTTCTGGTTTAATGTTGTTTCTCACTCACGGTAGGAGATTTATATTTTCCTGAAATGAACATTTGTTTACACATGAGTACTTGGTGAGTTAATCATGGTGGTGTCCCCTCGTAACCCTGTGATATTTGAAAAAGCTCAAACGCAGTAGACTCAGGCTTACACCGATCACCCGGATCAAACCGCATACTACCCCGTCCATGTCATAGTACACTAACGACAGGTGAAGTTCAGGTGTGAAGACGACGTTTCCTCGAGTCGCACCGTTTCGTTCATGTGATTCTGAGCGTCCGGTCACTCCCCGACAGTTTCGTGCCTTTCTGTTGTGCACCTCTCGAGTTGCTTGCTTGAAGCTTGTCTCCATCTGATGAAGAATGTGATGTGATGAGCTTGTTTGACACAAGTGGGGAACAAATTAAATAAAGTTTGGTTCTTGTTTTGTATCATTGTCATTTATTTATTTTTTTCTTAACTGTTTCTACTTCGCTTTACTTGTCAAGTTGCAGACTTAGCTAGAAAAACTCATCTCCTGACTGCTGTCCTATTGATGCTTAAAGCAGGGTCCCTTTAAAGTCTTTGGTGATAACCTGCTTTAAAAAAAATCTTCAGTGATAATGTTGTTCTACTTTATGCTCTGATGGTTTTAACATTTTATCAGCTGACTTTGCAAACCCTCTGGATGGATTGGTAGTCCACATTTTATGATAATCAAACCATTTAGTTCAAAACTCTTAAAAGATGGATGTGAAACCAGATCATGTTGTATTTGTTAGCCTGACAGCATCCTCAGAATACTTCAGGTGAAGCACTCTACCTAGGTTAATATTAAATTAGAGGAGCATTTCATAAACATCAGGCCTCTAAATGTTTGGGGAGTTGGGGTTTTTTTGTTTGTTTTTTTTCCATCGTAATCATGCAAAACTAAATGTTTCAGAAAATGTTCACACAACGTTGCCAAACATTACCACCTCCTGTCAGTTACTCCCTTTAGGGATCGCCACCACGGATCACCTGAGCATCTTCCACCTCTGTCACACCAACCCTCTGCATGTCCTCCTCCACTACATCCATGAATCTTCTCTGTGGTCGTTCGTTTCCTCCTAGCTGGTCGCTCCATCTTTAACCCCCTTTATCCAATATATCTACTGTTCCTCCTCTGCACACATCCAAACCATCTCAGCTTTGTTCTCTAAATTTGTCTCAGAGTCACTCACCCTGCGCTTTCCTTCATCTTCAGCTCGGCCTCCTGTCATTTTGGCCGTACCGCCATCACCAAACCATGCATCAGAGCTGGTCTCGCTACTCTTCTGTCATGAATCAGCCCTGATATTCTTCAGCCTGGTTGCACTCTATTCACCTCTCTCATGCACTGCCCATTGCTTTGGATGGTTTACCTCAAGTATTTCAAATACTTCACTACCTCTACTCTTTGCAGCTTCACTGTTACACCTGTCTCCCTCGTATTCACACATGTATTCTGTCTTGCTTCCACTGACCTTCATTCCTCCATCTCTCCAAGCTCTTTCACCTGCTGCCTTCTCTCCCTACAGACCACAATGTCATCTGCAAACATCATAGTCCACAGAGACTCATGCCTGACCTCATCAGTCAACCTGTCTACCACCATGGCTTCATGGTCAGGATTCATTTAACCTCAGACACACTGAACACCTAATGGGTCTCCACCCAACCTGTGCTTAAGGTCACATTTGTCAGTGGGTTGTAATTTTGCTTAGTTTAGTTTCTTGTCAACCGGTGACAAGAAAACGTGTTACTCTACTTTTAGTACTTAAGAAATTAAAATAACCTGTGAACCTGATGAGCTGCTACTCTAATACTCACCTCTAATGCAGGGATATCAAAGTCATTTTATACCGTGGGCCACATACGACCCACTTTCATTTTAAGTGGGCCAGAACAGCAAAACACTCCTTTCTGTCAGGTTAAGATGTTTACCTTCAAATGTAATCCCTGAGATATCTTAACACACAAAAAAGAAATGCAAATCATCTCTGCTGCTAAGAAATAAATGTGTGAAATTGCTCATTCACCGGACTGTCCTGTCATAAAATAGAACGTTTTTGTTTGGTTTTTTTTAACAGACAGAAAAATGTTTATTTTTTCAGAAAAACTGGAAATTTTCTTTCCTTTAATTGATCATCTTTTAGTTAATTACTTTGGTGTAGTAAGGGTGGAGGCCTTTATCATTTAGAAATGTTATAAAATTTAAAATGTTTTATAATGCTATAGAAAGCCATCTAGTGGGCTTGATTGGCATTCTTGCTGGGCCTTTTCTGGCCCCTGGGCCTTATGTTTGACACCACTGCTCTAACGCAATCTGTTAATTTTCATTTTCATTTCATAAGGTTGTTTGGAGGATGTTTTCCCACCTTAATATCATTGTGGGAATGTTTCATAAAAGATTAGAGTATAATCTGGTACTCCAAGCCATGCTCAACATGCTGCAGGGAGAATGTCTTAGTTTAACTTTTAACGTTTCAGGAACATTATATAAAGAAAAAAAAATCTACCCTCTCTGTGTTCTTTGAATAATTAATTAAAACATGTGCTCGATAACATCATTAGAACTTGTAGGTGACTATTGCCAGTGTCGTAGGAACTTTCCCTACAAGCTCAAGAGTTTTGTGACTAAACTGCATTCAAAGGTTAACGGGCGTAAACATTTACACTGCTGAACGATCAAATGGCCTAAACTGTGCATTTGACTTTGATTGGCTACCTGCTTTTTATGACCTGTAACAAGCACGCACAGCCGTGACTCTCATGCCAGCTACTGACATGAAAACAAGTTGACCCTGGAGTTGCACAATGCTGAACTGATATGGAGACGAGTATCAATGCTGACTTTGTATAAATGGGTTTCTGACAGTTTATCTGAACTTGAAGCAAAAATGTAGACACAACATTTGAGTGGTACCCCCTCTTTTTGTCAACAACACAGTGTGTTGTTGACAAAAAGAGAGACAAAGAGCTGCTGCACTGGGGCATGAAAAGCTAAGAGCGAAGTATAAAATGAAAACACGATCCTCCCTTTGGTAGAGCCCCCTCGTGTTAATCTCTTATTACTCTTCAGTTCCTGGATGCCTGCAGTTGTATTACCCTTATCCATTTCAGGGCTTCTTTAGCCAATGTTTCAACCTGCTTCCATGTCCTGTGCTTGGGTCCTCATTATACCTCCAATTACACATTTTACTAGAATTAAATTTTTGTGGTTAACGATTCAAAAAGTCTGAGAACCGATTCCTTACACTTACCCTCCAGTGGATGGTAAGCGTGTTGATTGGCCTCTTTGTTCGACACCAGCATAAAACACAGCTGTTGAGATGCCAATAAAGTTGGTACTGGAAATTTGAATGTACGTAATCAGTCTCACTCTAGAATGATGGATTTAAAGTTGTTTAGAAACGCTTCCCAAACTGATGGGCAGCAATAATTACTTCTCTAAGATCACTGCTGCTGTCTTTCTTGCTTGGTTTGTGGTTAATCAAGTGCATTTTACATTTGAGCAGCAGCATCTTACTTCTTAAGGAAGCATTAAGTGTTTACTTTATAACCTTGTTTTATAGCAGCTGCCTCTGTATAATACGACATTCTTTAAAAATATGAGACTTCTGCAGTAAATCAATTTAGATGTTGTAGCAACATGTCAGAGTCTGTGCAGGCTGTTAGTGATGTGGAAGAAAACTTGCAGTACATACCAGAACACTGTATTTATTGTAAGAGCTATAATAGGAATAAATACAACACTGATACCAAGTTTAGTAGCACAGTTCAGGCATGATTAATACTGTCACAAAATAGTTATAGCATAATTAAAACGGTGCAGACCTTTGACAAACTATTTCACAGCACAGTGCGTCTCTTTATTGATCAGTCATGTATAGTATTTCATTTTCCAAAGCGAATATTTTTTACAAAAGAAGAAGTGATACTTTATCATAAATGTATAATACTGCTCTATTCAACAAAAATATAGTAATCATGTATTTGCATTTATTATGTCTTTTTTTTTTTTACTGTGTAAGTACAGTACAAGTCCTGCTTTCAGTGTTTGCATGATAGTTCTTTGAATTCTTACAATATACATGTTTGAAAAATATAATGCAAAACAAATTAGTACACTTGGTCGCACAAAAATGTGCACAAAAACGTACGATCTAACCTGAAAGAACTCTAGTTCCCTATTAATGTTTAATTCATAATTGGATTTGCATAGCCAGAAACTCTAACTAATGGGCAGAGTGTAATTTAGTGCGGTTAATCTCACTAATCATTACAAAATATCAGGAATCGAACAGGAATAACTCGCTCTAGGCACTCGTTCCTGTGCTCAGCACTGTTTGTTGTGGGTGCAGGTGCCAGTAGCACACTCGTGGTACAAAGAAACAACAAAAAACACGAGTAAATACCTACTTCTTGAGGATTTTGTTTCACAGCAGAAGATATTTAAGTGAAAGACGAGGACAGGGGCAAATTACATATCTCATGGAAAATAACGGTTCAGTATAAATCTTGTCTCGTGAATGTTTTCCTGCCTCGTCTTGTGAGCGTCCTGCGACACCTTCGCCTTACGCTCCGACCTCCAAGGAGAAGGTCACGCTGCCCAGGTAGCGGTCAGTGGGAGAATCGTTAATGATGCCCTTTCCGTTCAGTTTGCATTGTACTTGGATGTTAGCGCCTTGCTGCACGCCCGTAAAACGTACAGCCACGACTGGTGAAGAGTAGTTTACCTGAGAGACGAGAGACAGAAGATTAAGACCCGACGGGTGTTTTAAATTCGACTGCTGCTGCAGCAGTTCCCCGACAATCATGAAACTTTCACTCACATGTCTCAGCTTCCCGTAGTATGGATAATACTTGTTTTCAAAAATGCTTTTGGGAAAAAACTCAATTTTTCCCAAGACTTCTGGTGGTCCTTTCTGAGAGAGAAACTTAAAATAGTAAGTCTATTTTACAGACTTACTTATTTTTATACACTTTCAGTCATGAGTCAAAGAATCAAGAAAGAAAAACTTTACCTTAACGCCACAGGTCACATTTATCGGTTTCCCCTGACCAGGTAAGTAACCGAGGATCTATTAAAGAAGAACAAGAGTAAGAGGGAAAATGTCTCACTCTGTAAGCACAAATGTAAAGATGCACCTTTGTGGATTCATCTGACAATGTCTTTACATTTAAAAGTGAAATATTCCATTTTTTTTAATATGCCAAAGCCTCATTTTCTCTCTTGTAGTTTTTCCATCCTGCATTGTTTGCATGCACACGCTATGTATCATCTTTGTCCCAAACTGAATTAGATAAGTAGATTTTTTTTTAAGGCACAGCTGATGGTGAGTTTCCTTTGCCCTCTTTGTGGGGCACCGACTGTTTCTGTTTGCAAGAAAAATCACAAATAAATATGTGAAAACATTCAAAAATGTTTCTAATTAGGCATGAAATAAGCACCCAATGACAAAAGGCTTTCTCTCTGTCTTACCTAGAATGACCACAAGATGTCACTCACACAGTAAATTGATAGTAAAATTGATTCACAGTACAGTAATCTGGATTTCTGATATTTTAAAATCCATCTTTTTTTACCCGGTTCATTCGAAGGAGGATGCATGGCATTCCCTGAGAATAGCCAAAGTTGGCGTCCTGCAGCCCTGAACACTGCCCCAACCAGGACCGTTTAAACTGACACGCTTTCCGCTCTGCAGCCTCGTCCAAGTCGTCCTGCATGAAGTATGTCTCCTTATCACAGGGAATATTCTTCCTCTGCTGAGCAGCATCGTTATACGCTGAAAGTACAGAGCAGAGAGAAAGGGGGAGGGAGAATGAGAGAGAGAGGAGGGCATAAATAAACCTTTGCAGTGCCCTGCCAGGCGCAGGCCTCTGATTAAGAAAGCCTGACAAAAGATGATTGTGAAAAAAAAAACACCCAGGACTGAATAGCAACCCTCTGCCCACAAAGAGGCTTCCCTTCCCAGCATGCCCTGCAAGGACCAAATAGAAAAAAGAGGGACAAAGGCAGTGAAGATGAGGATTAACCCATTCCATGTCTCTTCATTTTAAACAAACTCAACAACCTTGTCAGACCTCCCAGCTTTGACCACCCCACCTCGATCGCATCACTCACGTCTTAGATATTCCTCCATAGACCTGGCGTACTTCCTCCAGGATTTGCGATCAGATGCGTTAAAAGCAATCTCATGGCCTTCTAGGTGCGGGGCCATCGTCATACCTGCCAGTGGAGACGCAGAGACAGTCAACTGTGCTGAGATTCAGGGAGAAGCAACAGACAGAAGGACAGCTAGAGGGACAGAGAACAGAGGAGGTGGTTTGAGTTTGGAGTTATAGTTACCTGGTGGCATCACTCTATCGTTGAAGGTGGGGTGGTAGGGACTAATAGACCACATGAGGCAAAACAAACAGCCGCCAAACATGGCTGCAAGAAACAAATAAAGTGCAGCATAGAAGAGTAGGATGAGGCCTGAATGGTGAGAGTGAAGGAAAAAAATAAAAAGAGGCATTAGGGAGTACTTGCACAAATGTGGATTACATAACAGACAACACAGCTCCTGATAAATTACATCTGATCTGAGTGAAGGGGAATAACGAACCATGAACAATTCCCACTTTGCTCAGGCAAACCATTTGGTCTGTCTGGACTCCAGCTACTGTCCTTGATCAGGACGGTCACTAATTTGTTTAGGAATAAAAAAAGCACTGTGGTCCCCTCGTGTCTGCATTTGCGAATAACTCCACTGGCTTTGGTATGAAACCCATACTTAGCTAAAGCACGGACCTTGTGCCAAAGAAATCCTGAGAAATAGCACTGGTCTGCAATTTTCAATTAACAGTCCATTAGCTACTAATCAAGCTAAACGTGTCCTAAATAAAATGGCTTTTGCTGTGTGGGCAATTTCACAGGGGACTAGCTGTAGCCAGCGTTGCATCCCCTGAGCCACAAAGGCCTTTCTGTTTGAGCTCAGTGAGAATTCTCCCAGCTGTCCTTTCACTCAGGAACACAGTGAACCTCCGGTTGCCATCGTAGTGAAGGTCCTTTTGCAGCCATAGAGGCACAGCCAGCTCCAAGGAACCCCAATCACCCCACTCTGGTATTGTGTCCCCTCTTACACACTCGTCTCACAGGACACGCAGCACAGACTTCAACTCGGGGTCTTTCTTCAGCAGACACATGGGCCCCACTCTTCCACAAGTGTGCACACACACTGGTTATGTGGCCCGGGGATCCGGCATTGCAGCTTATGCAAGTAACACACACTTTCCTTAGAAGTTCTTTCTGCACACAGTTGGATCATGTTTGCCATTGTGTGAAAAGAGAGGGGGCTCAACAGCATCACATAGCAACTACCCTGGTTATACCAAGAGGTTGCTCCATCACCAGTGACTCAACAAACTCGTCCAGTGTGTCGCTCATGCCAAAAAAGTTCTCCAGCGCCCAAAGCTCGATTTGGCAGTTAGATTTACAGGGCGGGGGAAAAGAACATGAACACCTCTACGTGTTTTACTGCAACTGAGAGGCCACAAGCATGTTAAGTTCAGCAATGAGGTCGCCAAGGCTTTGGGAAAGAGGCTGTGGAGAGCATGGTAAGATGTAGAGGAATGTGTTTCCTGGCCAATGTGAGGCCTTGAACAGTGCGTCCCGCTGGGGAATCGTCCCCAGGCAGTCTGTTTTTGTCGGGACACTCTGAATCATCCATGCACCTATGTAAACATTGAGCATGAGGACACACACACACACACTCGCAGCACAGTGAGCTCAGTCACTGGACTGGAAAGACATTTCTCACCCTAAAACTATCGCTGAGTGCATCTTAAAAAACACACACACACTGAACCATCACATTTGCATGTTATTTAGGATGATTAACTGTGTTGCACTCAACATTAAAAGTGTTGTTATGGTCATATGCACTAAAAAATATATGATACAAAATGTCCCTTCCCCATAACCCAACAGCAGAGAATTTTTCTTTCTTCATCAACTCACTCCAGCTCTTCCCAGAGCGACCCATGAATTCGTTGGTCTCTGCATTCCACAGGTATGTCTTCAGGTCGTCTATTTTCTGGTGGAGCGTCCTCTTGGGAATCGGCCTGCGCTTCCATCTCTCAAAGTTGAGGTCTTCCTGCTCTAGAGGCTGATGCTCGGCCAGCTCCTCCTGCTCTTCCTCCAGCTCTTGGCCATGCTTGAGTATCACTTTGTGAGGCTGGTGGAAAGAAGAAGAGAAAAAGCCCTCACCACACATATTCTAAACTGCTGAGTTCTACAGTGAAACCTATTTGCTTTTCAAATTACTGCAGGAAAAAAATGGCATGCCTCCTGATCTGAGTATGACCGATAACATAAACTGCCAGACAGCGCTCTGCATATTAATGAACTGATGGTCCTGTCCTCCGTTTCTGCAAATTATAAACCCGCTGGTGACCTTGTGGCACTCGTTGGGAGAGCTGACCTCCTCTGAGTGGACCCTCCTGCTTGGAGCAGCAGCTGCAGACAGCAGAACTGGAGGGTCACTCTGACAGCCAGCTGTTACTGAGTCTCAGCATCCAGAGGCCAGGACACACAGATCCCAGAGGAGCCACGGGACACATCATTTGCGAGAGAGAGGCCTTTATAAGAATCTGCTGCTACGGGAGGATGGGAGCGGGGTTGATAACTTTGAGGTTCATCAAAAACGCTCATGAGCCAGAGGGAAAAAAAGAATAAAATAATCTCAGCACTCACAAGACTTCTAACAAGCTTCTCCTCAGCTCCTCCCTCTGTGGAACTGGGCTCCATATTCTTCGCAGAAAGAAAAGGTGCCAGTTAAACCAACCACAATCCACGGTGTCCATTAAATTACTTTTCAATTCAAAGCCAAGCTATCTGAAATACACAATCTGTGCTCTATCGATGAATGAAAAGTCGGACATACCTGAAGTTCTCTTTTCAATTAAAAAAACACGGATTAATAAGTCGAAAACCCTATTGGCCCCCAGAGGAAAAAAAATATTATTTGTCAAAAAGTTTTGGGGGATTTCATTAGAAAGTTTTAGGCGTGCAGGGGGAACCGGGTGTGGAGAGCTTCCTTCAACTAGGCGCGCATCATAGTGAATGAGCGCTGGCCGGAGAAAAGCTGGGGGTGGGATGCAAAGTGCTTTTTCTTTTTTGGGTCCCACAGACGTTTTGGCAGCGGCCTGGATCACAGCACTGCATGCTGTACACGCACACCATCAGCCATTGTCTGCTAAGCTGAAGCAAAGCGTGAATACAATATTTATAGCCTCTCCCAGCACAAGACACTCAATCAGCGCCTGGCTGCGTACTGTAAATGCGCAAAGATCTTCCAGCAATTAACTATTTTTCAATTCTTAGTTAAATATCTTTGACTCGGGTGTTTATCTAACTTAAATCACAAATCAAATCCTAGTAAATCAATCATTAGATACACTCCACGCACGTGTATGCGCACTAATCCAGCTGTCAGCACCCACAATTTCAACGGATTACCATAAACTAACCTCTGGTGAAGTAGTCCTCATCCCTGATCCCATTAGCACTCCGGTCACGTACCGTTCTGTTACCCCCATACTAAAGTGGAAGGGGGGAACGTCCCTAAGAAGTTCCCCTCCTCCTTTTACATGAAAAGAGAAATTGCGTCATGGAAAAAGCAATTCTTTGAGATATGCGCGGCAAATCGTGCGTGTGTGTTAGAGCTCGCGTGTTTTACAGTAAAAGCCAAATAAGGATGTTTGCAGAGAACTAAAAGTCACAAAAATATATTTGTCAGTAGTTCTCCTGTCAGTGCAGATTAATAACCTGAACATGTCCTTCAAAAGAAAAGCGAGCAGGGGTGCTTCCAGGATTTTTCTGGGCAGCCGGGGCCCATAAAATCAGAATATTCCATCAGAAATGAAAATTGTTTGGAGAACACTGGACATTTTTTACATTAATTTGTATTGAGTAACTATTTTAAAAAATACTCCAATGTCACTTATGGGGGACATTCACATTTCATGCTCAGGGTCTGTGCACAGGCAGTGTATAAGGCTGTTTTTCATTTCGTTTCTTTGTTTGTGTGTGTAAATTACAGTTGTCCTGAGACAAAGTGTAAACACAATTGTTGAAAAAGTAGCTCTCAAATAACATTTAAAATACAAAATAGCTCCTGAGAACCCCCCAAAATGCCCTTTTTCTCTTGTCCCAACTGATAACCAGATTTCATGTCAAATAGAAGAAGTTATAAATCCACTTTTTTTGTTTTAATTATATTAACACATATTTCTTATAATTGTTAAACCAGTGTATCTAAGTGTTTGTGAATGCATCATTTACCGTGCTCCTCTAGCCCTTCCATCAAAGTTCGATTATAGCCCATTTTTCAGGATCAGCTGGTCTTTTGGGGGTTTCATCTTTGGATACAGGTATGTAGAAATTCGTTTTAATGTGTTGAGACTTACATTGAGAGTTGTTATAGTCTGATCGTGATGTCTGTGGATCTGGTGCATTTCACTTGGTATGTGTTTGGCTGCCCAGTAGTCGTTGGTGAGTAATTGCAGTTTACTCCCCTGCTGCTGTTTGTTTAGGTTTTATTGTATTTTATTCTAGTTTTTAGGGTAATACATTGAAATATACAGTGGTTTCTAGTTCAAGTGAGTTGCCTGGTCTTTTCATTGTTGATTACTTTTTCTTTTTTAGTAAAGCAGAAGGTCTTTTTTGAGAAGCTGCGGGCACCTTTGGGGAGGTCCTCTCTCCTCATTTGTGAATAAAAGCACTGGGTGTAAGGGACACCGCTATGTTTGTCCAATTAGGACGTGGCAACTTATATCATGTGTTGCTTTAGCTGAGCTGCTATTTTTCCACTGTGTTTTAGAAATTTATTGAAAGAAACCAAGTCTGAGTGCTTTTGTGATAAATTGTAATTAAGGTCCACTTGAGTAGGGGAGACCGGGGATAGTTGTAACATTTTTGACATTTCTGTCTGTAAATTGGAGCTCTTTTAAGGTAGTGGATTCAAAATGTAATGCAAAGTATTTACATGTCTCTGCTATTAAATAGTGCAGCTATTTTCTCTGCAGCACAATTACCCATTGCATGGTATGGTCTCAAACACAAAGAGTGAAATGTTACAATTAACCCCATAGTCTGGGTTAGTTGTAACATATCCCGGGGTGAAATGTAACACAATGAAATAAGGGTACTAACAAAATATTAACATGTAATCTTTATTTATTCAACACATGAATGCACTTACATCCATTTATGTAGCTATGTGTGTGTGTGTGTGTGTGTGTGTGTGTGTGTGTGTGTGTGTGTGTGTGTGTGTGTGTGTGTGTGTGTGTGTGTGTGACAGAATGCAGAAATCTAGCTTTTGAACATATTCCAACCCCCCAAAAAAGACAAATTCTGGAATTTTCTGCAACTGAATATTTCATTAATTTTGGTTGGTCTTCCTTGAGTTTGGTCCCATTGGCTCAGTGGGCATTATAACCTACAACTCTTGCACCAATTTTGAACATAACAATGAAGCTGAAAAAATGTAGTTGTTCACCAGCATCGCAATTGAATTACTTTTTATCATGGCTTACCTTGGTGTGGTTTGCAAAGTGTTTCAGAAAGATGAGGAAATCTGTTTCTTGCACCCATCCTGATTTATTTCCACTACCAGTACTTCCTACTGGTCCATCTCTGACACAGTGGTCTGCATAATGTATGTGTGGGAACACAAACAGTGGAGGAATTGTGTTGCCAATGGCATTAACCGCATATACAAATGTGACCAGTGAATCTCTCTCTGCTGATGTCGTTGCCCCAACTTGTTTAATATAAGTTAAAGTAATAGTGTGGTAACATCTGCATTATTGTTACAACTAACCCAGACTGTTGCTGTTACAACTGACCCAGACTCCTATAGCCATGAACTAGCTAGCATTACAGCCAACAGCTAAAACACTAGCTCTAAAGACCTACACAGAATATATCCCCATAGACATACAAATAACATAATTTAAGTTTGATGAGTTTAACTGCAAAGCAGATAATGCTATTAGAAATTGAAATAAAGTAGAAAAACTTACTTTTTGGCATACAAATTACTTTTTTTCATGTTAAATTGTCTGTGTTTGACAAAATGTGCTGATTTTTCACATGTGATAGCAGAACTGAATTGGGCATGCACAGGATGAGTCACATCATTTGAAACTTAGCCCTGATTGGAGAAATTGGCAGTGTTACAACTGACCCACGTTACAACTATCCCCGGTCTCCCCTACATTTCCAGGGATGGAATTCCCAGGTGGCTTTTTTTAAGTTGGTCTTTCTTCCAGTCCTCTTTCAGCTGTTCCTCCAACCCGCCACACTAGAAGAAAAACAGCTCCTGTTCATGATACTTCTGAGATTTCCTCACATTTCGACATGCGCTCAAAAGCATCCCTGTGAATAAATGATTAACAGTTTCCCAGAACGTCTCGCAGTTCTTGAACGCAACGCTGTAGTTGTGACGGTTGGTGGCGCTCGCTGCGCGTCCTGAGGCTCACTAAACACCAAGGTGATACTTTTTTATGAGCTTCTCTAGAAGTGTGAATTTAAATCTTCGTAATATCAAACAAAATTTAAAAAAAAAAGATTTAAAACCCTTTTAAACTCAATTTGTCACAAAACAGGCGCTCAGTAGGATGTTTAATCCCTGTTTTCGGTGATAATTCACTGTCTAAGGAGCTTGGAAAGAAAAGCGTCTGGACTTCTTTGAGTTGCTTGAAGACGTTTCACCTTCATCCGAGAAGCTTCTTCGTTAATTCACTCTCATACCTCCTATTTATTTGTAATTTCTATTAAATCAACATCATTTTTGAAACTTCAGTCTTAATCTGAAAGGTTCAATTAGACAGATTTTTAATTTAAGTTGCCCTGAGGCTTGTAGTTGCTCCTCTTGATATCAGTTTATATATTTCAGCAAATAAACTAGCAGCAGCTGGTAAGCAAAACAGATCCACGCTAACCGGTTTGCGAGTGTAACGCAAAGTAACGAATATTACTATTTAAATAGTAACGGCTTCCAGAGTAGCTGCTTTTCGGTGTGTGTGTGTGTGTGTGTGTGTGTGTGTGTGTGTGTGTGTGTGTGTGTGTGTGTGTGTGACATGCGCACATACAACCAGCAGCAGCACCAGCGACCTGCTGTCCGACACCGACACGGCGAGAGGACGGACGCCGAGCGAGGTCTCCGCAGCCGCGGGGATGTAAATGAGACGGGCCCGGGCTTCAGCGGGACGGAGGACAGCTCGTCAGAGAATGCCCCAGCTCGTCCACCGTTAGCCCTCAGATTTACATCACCCAGCACTGAGTCGTGATTGTTTAATATTTATATATATTTATTTATTTATTTTTATTTGGAAGAGGATTGGACTTCGGTAAAACGTCCTCCAGCCAGCATGCCCCCTCCTCAGAGCCTCCAATCCAGCGGTCTGACCCTCTCAGAGACGAGCATTGGTAGGTGTGCGAGCAAGGTCAGCGGCGTGTCTGCAGCAGGTTTTTCTGTCAATTAAAACCCGTTAAACTGACTTACACTGCGGGGATTTTCTCATGCGTCTTTTACCTCTTCCGTAACACCCAGGTGAGCCTTAAAATGCTCATCCACACCTGTTATTTACATCGGATGAGAGAAATGAAATCGTTTTATGATTTTCTCTCATGTCTTTTAAAAGCAGCCTGAAACACTCGTTGCATCACCGGGCAGACTATTTTTTCCTCTCCCAGGCCGCAGCGCGTCACTGCAGGTGCGGCGGCGCTGAGTAACCAGAGCAGCCTGGAGGTTTGGCTCCGATGGCTGCTGGCTGCCGCACACCCATTTCTTCTTCGTGTTCTTCTTCTCTCTTTCTTTGTCAGCTGGATGCCGGGCAGCTACCATGAAAAATAAATCGATTAAACGATCAAATACCGCGAGAAAAAAAGTCGCGGGAATATATTTGGCAATGCGGGTAATTCTCATCAGATGGCAGCACATCGTTGATTATTCAAACAATAGAAGTTTGCCTTGGAGTTTGTTTGTTTGGTTTGTTTGTTTTTTGAAATCCCTGTAAGGCATGTTGGGCAGGGGCGTTTCTAGGACATTGTTTCATAAAGTGGCACCTTACTCAAAGACATTTGATCAGAAATAAATAGAAAGTGAAGAGTTTATGAAACATTTATTTAATACAAAAACAAGCATTTAAAGTTTCAAATGAGACTACATAAGTAAAAAAAAAAAAAAAGGCATAATCCTACCTCAATAATAACGTAAAGTATGCTTAAGCTACCTAAACGTTTCTCCTTAGTTAACAGAAAATTTTCCATTTTCTTGTTACTTTTGGCTTTTTTATACAGAATTTTAAGTTAAATTAAATAAACCTTGAATCATTTATATTAGATCTGCCATTCAAAAACTAGCACCATGTATCACTTTTAATTTGAAAATCTTCTGTGGCCCACCCAAACCTTTAAATCCATTTCTGTTCTTCTGGTGATTCACTGGATTTCTTTTGGTATTTGGTAGCCACCATACAATTTCCCTCCACAAGCTAATGATCAGTAGAAAAACTGTGCTAGATCAAAACCTGGCCTGATAAAGTTAGACTGACTTTATGTATTAATCTATTTTTTTCTTTTATTAATTTTTAATCCTTTCGATTGTAAACATTTAATGATTGAAATTTAATGGTAATTATATGATCTCTGCCGCAGCCTTTTTGTGTCCCGTGTGTTTGTGCAAATGAGTCCAATTAAAAGTATCAGTTTGACAAGAAACAAAAAATATCAGCCTAGTCGGTTTTAAATGTGGTAAAAGTTTAATAAAACAACAAGTCCAGTTTAGTTATCAATCCTCTTCTTTTTTTCTTCAGCTACATTCAGGAATAAAACCCTCAGAGTTCCAGCCTCTTTGGAACTCCATCTATGCATCCTTTTTCTAAACTGTTTAAGAGTCTCTTTAAAAACTGTTTGGGTTTTTTCCCCCAAAAAAGAGAAAAAGCAGAAAAATTGTGATGCTGAGTTTTCTCATTTTAAAGGTAACATCTTCTAGTTTCTGAAACTGTGCCATTTTATCATGTGTCAGCAGCAAAACCCAGGCCTCACCCTAGCACCAGCTGAATGGTAACATGTTAATCTTGTGCTGGGTGAACTGTTCTGATGGCAGCACCAAGTTTCTCATGGTCATTTCACTCCTTCTGTTGCCTGCTGGAAAAGTAGTTTTCTCACAGTAGAACTGTTATTTTAACTCTAAGCTCTGCAAACTCACACATGTATTTCTGGCTCATTAATCTCAGAGGCCGCGTCCTTCTCTACGCAGGCACCATGGAGACAGAAATGAACTGTAGCCATATGTTTTAGTCACACAAGCTCAGTGTGCTTTCTTGTTTATCTCCAGGTTGGAGCATCAGTATTCAGCAGCAGACTTGACCTTGACATGTTCATGTATTGATAAAACTGAGTGTGGAAGTGACTCGGCTTAATCTAAAATGGGCTGTGACCACAGAATAAATCACCGAGGATATAGAAAGAGCGGTTTTGTGCAACCACAGACTGAAACAAATGCACGAGAGTAGATATTGAAGACTGCATCTTAACTTACCAGCCACTGCCTCTCTCTGCCATTCTCCTTTCTTACATTGATGAGGTTTGGCTTTAGCAAATTAAAGGAATATCACCTTAGAGTATTTGACCGTTGAAGGCTGATCTTTGGCACATTGATGTACATATTATTTATAGTTTATGGTCATCTCTTCAATGCTGCAGGTGCTCAAGCTCTTTATTGATCCACCCTGTTGGAATACGTGTAGAACGTGCTTTGGCCCTGTCCTTCACTGAAAAAAGCAAATCACTTTTATAGATGTCATTTGTTGCTCTGAAATTTGTAGATATTGCTCAGCATTAACGGCACATTAACACATGATAGCATTTGAACTTTTACCAATAATAAGTGGGCTGGTCCCGCTCCTCTTCAGTCCAGCGGATACAGGGTCTAAGCTTTATTTTGATTGGATGGACCACAGGACAGTTTTCCATTTTGGCTGAGTCCATATTGGGTGAACTGGATCCTGTCACTGTTTTTTATTTGCATTTAGAGGTTTAACTTTCATTTGTTGAATGTTGTGCAGAGTTCAGGCAAGAGTTTAGACAGAGAGCAGCTTCAGTGGCGTGCGAACCTGCCAAGGAAGTGTCTGGTGTATCCTCTAAACAGATGAAAGAGAACTAGGAGATTCGATCGTGGAATCAGGAAGTATAAGACAGTATTTGTAGGAAGAGGTTTGAAAAGTCAAGGAGATGAAGAAAGTAGATGGGAGTATGGGAAAAGGCTTATAGTGAGTTTATGAGAGGCAGAACACTAAGGAAGGAATGATTTGGCTAGGCTGAGAGCTTGAGCTGATAAGAATGCGCAGCAGGTTCAGGTGGTTAAGGATAGAGATGGAAATGTGCTAACCAATCTTGGAGAGTGAGAATATGCCAGAGAAATAGATTTTTAAGAACAAAAGTGATGTGCAGAGCTGCAGTGATCATAGAGGTGATAATCTTCAGTGATCTTCAGTATGGCTTTGTGCTGAGAACGAGCACTGCAGATGCAGTGTTTTAACAATTGTTGCACTGTCTTTGTGGGTCTAGAGAAAGCATATGATGGGGTGCTAAGAGAGGAACTGTGGTACTGAAGAAGGAAGTCAGGAGTCGCAGAGACGTATGTGAGGGTGGTGCTTCGATTGAGTCAAAGTAGGCCTTGGCTCTAAACCCCTTCTTGTTTGCAGTGATGATGGACATGCAGGCGTCTCCATGGACTATGATGTTTTCAGACAACATTGTGATCTGTAGTGAGAATAAGGAGCAGGCGGAAGAGAGCCTGGAGAGTGGAGGTATGCCCTGGAGAGAAGAGGAATGAAACCCAGTAGAAGCAAGACAGAACAGATGTGTGTGAATGAGAAGGAGACAGGGGTTTCAGTCACACTGCAAAGAGTAAGGGTAGTGAAAGTGACAAGTTTAAATACCTGACGTCAACCAGCTAAATCAATGGACCGTGCACGAGAGAGGTGAAGAAGAGACCGCAGGCAGGGTGGAGTGAGTGGAGACAAGAATCTGAACATATCACTTGTAGGTGCTGACGTTAAGAAAAAATCTTTTTTAACCATAGTAGTAAATTTTTCCTAATTTTTAGGTAAGAATTGAATCATTAACTGGGCTAAATTGAAACTCAGTCAGGTCCCTGTGAATATTTCAAACATTCACACATGCAGCAGCTCTTCAGATACTTCAGGTTTTATCACTTCCTCAGAGACACATCAACAGAAGTGCCCACTAATGGTCAAAGCGAGGGCGGCAGAATACTAAGGAACAGTCACGAGTCCCTTTGTGGTTTTTCTCAATTGCTTTCACCCATTATCTCAAAACATTTGCAAAGTTCTCGTTCAGAATTATCAGCGCTTATTTGATGATTCACAAAAATATACAGAAAACCTGCAAGTTAAGGAGGTAATTCTATCAAATTTCTTTTAAGTCACTGAATAAGTCATTGCTGCTAAAAGGGATGAATCCCTCCGACATTGGGTAAAGTAGTCATTTTGCCAGAATGGATGAAGAAATGTGTTGCTTCAGCTGTTGTTCCTTGAAAGCTGTGTCCTTGTTTTCTCTGAAACGGAATATTTACTGTTTCAAATTGTTATGTTTGAGTAGAACTGATGGCCTTTGTGTATCAAATTGAATACTTTTCAGATGCTGGCATCAGGAGCAGGTAGTTTTAATTCTTAGTCTGTGAAGAAAAAAACTATGTAGGCTATAAACTAAAAAGATTTACATTTCCAGAAATGGCTATGCAGTACAGGACAATGTAGTTAATTTAGCAGAGTAAGAAAGGCTCTTCTCACCTTAAGCCACATGAAAGCATGGCTTAGGTTTGCAAAGTTGCATCTGAACAAACCACAAGACTTCTGACAGAGACCAGAGTGTTTGGCCATTACCCGCTGTGCCACACTAGAGAAACCCAAACACAGCATACCAGCAAAAACGCCTCATACCAGCTGTCAGGCAAAGTGGTGGAGGGTTGGTGAGTCCACCATGAACTCCCCTGGATACCAAAGTATTTTAGAGTCAAATGTGAAGGCGTCAGTCTGATAGCTAAAGCATGGCTGAAACCGGGTCATGCAACAGGACTGTGATCCAAGAACAACAGCAAATCTACAAACGAACGTCTAAAAAAGAAAAGAATCAAGGTGTTACAATGGCTTATTCAAAGTCCAGACCTGAACCTGCATGAAATGCTGTGGCAGGACCATATGAGAGCTGAAGCAAATGCCTGAATCTCTTTACTGCTTGTGCCAGTGTTCATGTTTACTTATTTCTTCTAGGATCCTTTAAGAGAAGAAAGAGGAAATCCATAATTGTGACGGTGATGCTGCTCATTGTGTCTGTGCTCATCCTCATCTTCGGCCTGGCAGCGACTACCAGGACACAGAACATCACGGTGGGCGGCTACTACTCAGGAGTCATTGTGAGTACACATTCGCACCGGCGCCTACCATCGACAGACGCGGCCCAGCAGGCCTGTTCTCTCTTAGGCTGCATGATAAGTGAAGTCGCTGTGCTTCCAGCACACTCGCCACTGCTCACTAGCCCTGATAAACCTCATCACCGAAGGTCTTTGAGCTGTAAATATTACCCACATTTATTATTTAGCATCACTGTCATTATCCACTGAATGAGGTAATATGTTTCAATCTCTAAACCTGTTCGTCACAGTACTTGGCTTTTAGCATTCTCGCTTACATAAATGGTTACTGTAGAGCAGGTTACGCCACGTTAGTCCGATTGATAAATTAATAAAACATATTGGAATTTACTTACAAAGCGAGCATCATAAGATAAAGAGAAATCACAACAACTGTACGATTATGATAAGTATTATTAATACTTGATATATCAGACTTGTGCTGAGCTTGCACTGTGCAATCAAGATTCTGAAATCAAAGCTAGATAAATGCCCTAACAGCTGTTTTCTCTCCTTTCAGCTGGGCTTTGGCTCTTTTCTGGGAATTATCGGCGCTCATTTGATAGAGAACAAGAGGCAGATGGTAAGAGGATTTATATTACCTCTGTGCACTGAGATCTCTTTCAGTGCTTCGTGTCACCTCATCTCAACATCACTGATATTAAACTGAATATTAGTCCCAGTTACCCTGCAGCAGACAAAGCAGTTTGATTATGGGAGCTGCAGTCCCACTCATCCCGAGGAGCTTCATGTGTTGAGTATCGGACAAACTATCCTGAATTTCGGGGTCGGGGTTACGCAGCCTGAAATAGAAATAGGGTGTAAGTGGAGGAAGACAGATGTCCGTGCAGGAATGTGGGGAAGGAAACTTCAGATGAGCGGAGCAGGTGGGAGGAGCCGGGCAGGCTCTGTCAGAGCTGGAGTTAAGAATGTGTTTGTGTCGTGACACTTTTTCCCATCATGCAACAGCATTTAGATGCCTGGAGTTCCAGTCAGCAGGCGTGTGTGTTGAATGAGCCCTGGCACATTACACCACACTCTTGTTTACCACCATAAAATCTCATTACACAGAACATGTGCTGACATTATTTATAGCGTGACTAGTTAGTGACGTTGTAACTGCACTGGTATTAGTTGTCTACATTCATGCACTGCTTTTATTCTGTTTATTTTAACTGTCATGGTGGGTGCACGAGGAGCTGCTTGTGGTCCAAGCTTCCTCTCGGTTCGTAGAGCGAGGTTACTGAGTTCAGCTACAGTATGTTGCCAAAAGCATTTGCATGTCTGGCTTCACACGCATGAACTTGAGTGACATCCCGTTCTTGATCCATAGAGTTAATATGATGTCACCCTTTGCAGCTTTAACAGCTTCAACTCTTCTGGGAAGACTTTCCACAAGGTTTAGGAGCATTTATGGGAATTTTTTTACCATTCGTCCAGAAGTACATTTGTGAGGTCAGACTGATTAATTCATCCATAAGGTCTGTTTGAGGTCAGGACTCTGTGTAGGCTAGTCAAGTTCTTCAACACCAAATTTGTTCTCTTTGTGCACTGGTGCGCAGTCCTTTCACTGCAACTAAGGCTACGTTCACACTGCAGGTCTTAATGCTCAATTCCGATTTTTTGATCAAATCCAATTTTTTGTCTGCTTGTTCACACTCCAAATAAAATGCGACAGCAAACGCGCTCTAGTGTGAACCTCAAAGCGCCCCGCTTGCACAAACGAAGAAGACGTCACACAACGCGCTCTGTTTAGACCCAGACCAAACAGTATTGTTTGACTGATGGCCCTTAATATAAAGACTTATTTCGGACTTTACATTTCCCAATTTTGCTTTAAGTTATAAAGTTATTTTGTTATTTACATTTGGCCTAATAATGATCCTTATTGCTGTTTTAGAGGAGCGGTGCTTCAAAGGATAGCTGCAGATTTCTGTCAGAATCTGCAGATTATACAGTACAAATAAAATGTTCACGTTTCTCCAACGTTGTCTTCCCAACAGTTTCACTGACATCTACACTGGATGGCCAGGAAGCGTTCACGATGTCTTCTACGGTGCTGATAATTGGCGTCTGTCTTGTGTCAGTGACGTAAAAGACAGATTTAATGCAACATGACCATCAAACAGCAGTCGCTTTCTAAAACATCGGATATGTATCGGATTCAGTACCACATACGAAAGTGACCCAGATCGGATTTGAAAATATTGGATTTGTGCCGTTCACACTGTCAGACCATGATCAGATATGCATATATGTCTCGGATATGCATCGGGTCGCATAGGGTCAAAAATGTCTGATTTGATGCACTTTCGCCTGCAGTGTGAACGTAGCCTAAGGGGCTGAGCCCAGTTCCTGAAAAACAACCCCACTACATATTTCCCCCTCCACCAAACTTACACTTGGCACAGTGCAGTCAGACAAGCAGTCCTGGCAAACATCAAACTCAGACTCATCCATCGAGAAGTGTGACTCGTCACCCCAGAACACACCTCCAGTGCTCTAGTGCAGCATAGAGTCACCACTGCATCTGATGCTTTGCATTGTGCTTGGTGATGTATGGCTTGGATGCAGCTGCTTCGCCATGAATCCCATTCCATGAAGCTCTCTACTCAATGTTCTTGAGCCAATTTGAAGGCCGCGTGAAGTTTGGAGGTCTGCAGCGACTGACTCTGCAGAAAGTTGGTGACCTCTGCGCGCTATGCCCCCAAGCATCCGCTGACCCCGCTCTGTGATTTCTTGCTGTCTTGCAACTGTAACCACATAATTTCCTCAGGGATTAATAAAGTATTCCAATTCTGATTTTACATGGCCCACTTTGTGCTGAGTCGTTGTTGTTATGAGTTTTTATTGAAGAATCCTTGAATTATTTAACATATTTTATACTTAAAACGGAAAGAAAGAGAGTAACTCATCCGATGTATTTTTTTTAACCACTTAGCGAGCATACTCTATCGCCCATGTTGCAAGAGGAAAGTATATCCTAGACAGCTGCTATGAGAGGGGCTCTAGGCTTAGATTCCCACATTAGTATTACAGAATTTGAAATGTTAAGCAGACTTATAACTACTACTACATAGCCCCAAACAAATTTTGTTTGTAGGGTTACCCTTTTAAAGGGAGTATAGTGTTTGTTCGGGGAGGCCGCAAAGTCAAACTCAGCCGCAGTCTTGACATCGCCGGCCCACAACAGCTGGTGCCTAAGCTGATATCTTTTTATGCATTCAATTGGCAAATCCCATATAGAGCACACTATTTAAGCTGCTTTAACCTTCCCACAGTTGCTGTGCACTGCCAGCCACTTTGCAACGCACCTCTACCTCAGCTCGTTCTTTTATTGTGTGCCTGATTTTAACCAGCACAGTATCTGTTTTCACTGATGCCTGGTCTTGTCTGTGCCTTACGCTGTCCATGTATGCATGTGGGAAGGGCAGAGAGGTCAAATATAAATAACTGCAGATGGAAAAACAGTCGTCTTTTGACCACGGTTGTCCTGACTGAACTGACCTGCTAAAATAATTATAAAAATATCACAGAGTCTGTGGTGACATATCAAAATGGGTCAAATTTCCAGCGACACTTGCAGTATATAGAGCAGCTTCACTGCTTGGCTGACACGTTTCATTGGGGCTGTGAAGTGACGTCTGAGTAGAAAAGTAAAGCGCTAATTACTGATACTCACAGTGAGAAATATGTGAAGTATTAAGTGTTCATTTAAAAACCTTCCGATCAGTCGTTGTGATATGACCTGTGAAGAAGCAGACTTCAGTAAGGGCATGTTCCTTATTCGTATACATATAGCTGCAGTGTGAGACCGATATCCAACACCATCAGATGATTCCCAAAAAGAATGCAATGTCCACATGTACAAATGCAATAACAAACTTCCTCAAAGTACAGCACTCAAACTACAATTTAAAGACATAGGTCAGAATTCTTTTTAGATGTCTTTAATTTTCTGTCTTTAACTGAGTTTTGTCAGGTCTAATAAGCCCCAGTGTCATTTCTTCAGCTGTAACTTTGAGGCATCAAATAGCAAAAGAAACCAAAAAAATTACAAAAAGACAAATTTTTTTTCAGATTCAAAGGAGCTTGGAAAGAAAAGCGTCTGGACTTCTTTAAGTTGCTTGAAGACGTTTCACCTCTCATCCGAGAAGCTTCTTCAGTTCTAAGGTCAAATGGTGGAGAGTCCCAGATTTAAACCTAGTGGGAGTTTCCCCCCACAGAGGGACAAAAGGACCCCCTGATGATCCTCTAATCGCCTGAGCCAAGGTGGGAAACTGGGTGTGGGTCCCAATCAGCCAGAGTTTCGGGTGAGCTCACTGTGAAACCTGGCCCCACCTTATCATGCGAATTCCTTAGCGCATGGCACAACATAGAAGAGCCACCTCCACAGGACAAGACTCAGCAGTTCATCTGCATCTAAAGGTCAAAGGTCACTCTTTCGAGGATGCCAATGTTCACATTTTGGACAGAGAGGACAGATGGTTTGAAAGAGGAGTGAAAGAAGCATCTATGTCCACTGTGAGCGACCATCTTTGAACAGAGGCGGGGCTTACGACACCAACTGTCTGCCATCTATAATCCAGTTTTGAGTTCCCTCCCCAGATGCCTTAACCCCATTTGACCTTAGAACTGAAGAAGCTTCTCGGATGAGAGGTGAAACGTCTTCAAGCAACTTAAAGAAGTCCAGACGCTTTTCTTTCCAAGCTCCTTAGACTACGATGGCCTGGATGATTGAGGACCTTCACAGACTTTTTTTCAGATTGTTTTTACTGACCTTAAAGGACAGTTTGAAAGTGACCATTTATGTGGTTCTTTCTATATGTTGAGAATACACACCTGAGACATAGTTTCCAAGTTACTGAGGCTTTTTGTCAGTTTTCAACCAATACATCATTAAGTTGTCCTTGAAGAATTTGGTGGCTGTAAGCCAAATCTTATTTAAATTTTCATTATGAGAATTCATTCAAAACTTTTCCAGCTATCATGCTTACAGACAGAATGACACGCACACAAATGCTACTAAAAACATTAACTCTTTGGTGGTTTTTAAATGTGATTGTTAAAGCTGACCAATCATCCTTTTTTTTACTCTCTGACATATATAACAAGACAGTCTCATAGCAGTTTGTGATAACAGCTGACCTACTCATCCATGTTTCTGCAGACATAAATTGTCCATCCTTCTTACCGTGTTCCTGAACACAATTTTTTTGGCTGCCATGTTGACACTTCCCCTCTGAAGAGTGTGGACAAAAATGTAACATTTCATATTCATTAACAAATCGATGGCTTTTTCCTGTGTATTTCACATTCTGCTATGAGACGAGGCTGTTTACGTACTCTACATATTGGTCAATTCCACAAAGTGATAGATAATGAGGTCACATAAGTGGTGCATGTGAGCTAAACGCTCAGGCTTCAGTTTGCTCTGAACATTTAGTTCCCTTTTTTCTACTATTGGATTTTTATGATTATAAAAGAAAGAAGGCTTCCCCTTAGTATGGTGATCTCAGGGATACAGCTCTGGGTGTGAGCACAGGAGGTCTGCCCACCTTCTGTGTGTGAGGGGCAGCCAATCAGAGAATAGGCAGCATAAAAAAAGAGGGGTGGGGGGACTTCAGAGTTTCTGCACAAGGTACACAAGAGATTAGTTTGAACTTTGACTCATGAAAAGCTACTTTAGTAATCTCCAAGAACAACCACGTCCACTTTTAAAAGGTCAGAGGAGCTTCAGCCTTTCAATCTGGACTCAGATCTGCTTGTGGAAACTGTACCTCAAGCTGCTCAGTCTGTGGTGTCACTTCACACTCCCTCCCTCCTCTGTGGTGGGGCGGCTCCAGAGGAGTGGGGTGATGTGTAACCGAATACTGGCTGTGTTTCACCGAAGACTGAAAAGAGAAGAGGTCTGTGGATGGGTTTAGGTAAAGGGTTGCACTGCGAGTGCTAGATGTTTCCACTAACTGGATCTGAACTGTACTTCTGCACACTGATATACATGAGTGTACTGCAATTTCAGCTGGTTTAAGGCCACTGGTGAGAAAAGAAAATGAGAATGATGCACGTTTATGTTAAGATTTACCCTTCTATTGAAAACCCAAATATGAAGCTCGGGCCTCTCCATCTTCTTCCACAGTTAGTGGCATCCATTGTCTTCATCAGCTTTGGAGTGGTGGCTGCCTTCTGCTGTGCCATCGTCGATGGAGTATTTGCAGCGAGGCACATTGTAAGTATCACAAAAGCTTATTTAACTTATCCTGTAAATTTAGATCATTCTAATTACACACTAATAACGGGCTTCTTATTGGGCGCCAGGCTACATTAGACGCATCCCCTCCTCGACGTCCTGCTCACATCTTTCAGGCTGGGGTAGCTGCCACACCCTTCTTGTGAGACAGAAGGGTGTCTCACAAGATGATTTATTTTGTGGTAGAAGACTGTTATTCTCCATGATGCAAAGCACAGAAAACAACAAGTAACCACTAATGCATTCTTAAAACAATTATGCTGAAGTAAGTTAGGGCAGTGTGAAAAGGGAGATTCCCATTAGCAGGTTTTCGTTCGCCACTAATGGCGTCAGTGAAGTGGAACATTTTCCTTTCAAACAGCATTTGGTACACTAGACTCTGAAGAGGCGCACTGTTGAATCAAGTGAATTTAGGAGCATTAATTGAGGAGCATGGTCGTTAAACTTAGCTATTTTTGCTATATTTGGTAGCAGTTTTAAACCACACGTTCATTTTTTGTTCTTTGAGGACACAGAAAGTGAAAGCACAGTCTTGATTTTTACAGCTGATTGAATGTCAGTGTTATTTGTGATATTAATGATTTTCATCTGAAGTGCTTGCTCAAAAAGGCTCTTGTTTGCATCAGAGAACAGTGAGGTCAGTTTTATTCTTATTGATTTGGTAATACATAAAAGCTCCTTTTTATCGTAGCGTATACTGAACGATCCAGAGTATGCTACACAGTGTCATCAAGTGGCTGGTTGGCTGTTTTCTGTATTTGCACGTGCAGTCACAACTTCAAACTTGGCCTGAGAGTTAACGTCGGCTGTCTGACCCGACATTCACTTGAAGGATCATCACTTGTGATTGATGAGAGCAGTCTTCAGTTCTCACCTTCTTGCAACTTTCTCCTGTTTTCTAAAAAGAAATTCAAATAAACGCACCTGGATCAGAGTGCTAGTAGTGTTGCACTGGTCCCCAAGGAGACACCTCATATAAAATGTTTGCTGGTATGTGTGTTTTTATTATTAAACTGTAATAATGAGTAGGGACATAGTTGTTAGTAATTAAATATAAAAGTAGTGAGGGTTTACAGATATAATCTCAGCATAATCTTAGTATATATTTAAGTATGCTGAGTGTTTCCTCTGAAACGTCTGTCATTCTTCCAGGGTTGTTTTTGTTTTTTTAAACTTTAAAATAACTTGAACAGGGGAAAAATTATGTAAATAAACCATAAAACTCAATATGGCCTGATCACATTTTGCTGTCCTCGTCAAACTTTCAAAGTAGATTTATTTTTGACCCCAGTATTTTTTCTTTCCCAGTAAAAAACAAAGTCAGACCAAATATACGTTTCCCAGGGCCATAAAATAAACTGACCCAAGCAGTGTTACTTTTGGACGCCTGGTCATGTAGCGATAATTCACCCTGACGATTTTACCTTTGTGCATTTTCTGAAGAAACTGCAGCGTGAACGCTTAAATCTGAATGTATGAGCTGAAATGAAATAATTGATGAATTTTAAGTTAAAAAGTTTGAAGGAGATAAAGAAAAAAAAATGAATTTTTAACCTGAAAACAAAAGTGCTGAACTGCTAAAAGCTGACGTTCACACAGAAGAAGAATGTCCAAAAAAGGAAAATTTAACGGTGTTTGAATGGTTTTTCTAAGTTGAATGGTTTTGAAGGAGTTAGATGCCAAAAACGTACGGAAAAGAAAATAATAAAGAATAGAAGAACAATACTGTGAATGCTTTTCAAGCATTCCCACTAGAAATGGTCCACATGTTTGATTTAGCAAAGATTTTAGACCAGATGTCCATCTTAATATAGCATTCCATGTGGGATGTAGGTAAGGAGGACATGCAAAGGGTTTGTGTTACAGAGGGGGATGCTAGAGATGAAGGCAAAATGATGCTGTCAGGCAGATTTGGGGTCACTATCCAGAAACAAAAAAAAAGACAAAACAAAGGAAAAAGTGCAAGCTTTGGTGACCAGAGAGGAAACATGGAACAAATGAAGAAGCAGCATGTACTAGAATGTGAAAAAGAAGTGAGAAAATGTGAAAAAATCCATATTTGAGTTTTTTAGGGAGAGGGGACACAGAGGGGGGAAAGGAACATAGAGCCCACGAGATGACTGGCAAAATAAGACAGGAAGTAACAAAACATGACAACACCTATACTGAGAGAGACTTAACAGGACCCAGGAAACACAGGGCAGGCTCATAAAAGCTATGAGACAAAAACAAAACACCTAAAGCAAAATACTTATAGAAAATAGACATTAACTGAATCTCAAGGACTAAATTGTAACCAGTAACTTAAAACTCCACCTGAAGAAGAATAAACTCAAAGCTACTGTGGGGATCACTAAAGGAAGCAGCTGAAAGAAGACAAATTTTACAAAATAAAGCTTTAAAACATGTAAGACAGAATTATGTAAAATCTCTCCTGTTAAAATGGTAGCTGGTTATATTAAACTGGCCCAAAGTTTTTTATAAAATGGTCTGTTTATGTGCATGTAATCCCTGTGAGCCTGAAGACGGCTGTAGAAGCTCAGTTTCTGACAGTTTTTTCTACCCTTTGTTGCTGTATGATGTAAAAGAGATAGGATATCCTTAATCCCCGCCCACCTGCTTTTTCAAATCTTTTGCTTACAAGAAGCAGCCAATCAGAACAAAGTTGGTTTAAATGGATGGAAAAGTCTTGTTTCACAGAGTGTATGAATTGAGGCCCCTTAGATAAATTAGCTTTTTTTTTGTTTTGTTTTTTGCTTTTCTTTAACTTCCCAACATGGAGCTGGAAATGTCCATAGCAGGTCTAATATAAAACGTTATTATTAATTTTAGTTGGCAAACAAAATAAGACTATTCCAGCATTTTCATATTCATCAGTTCTTTCTTTTATGCCGTTTCTTCTGCAGGACCTCAGGCCTCTGTACGCGGGCCGCTGTGCTTATCACACCAGTGACACGGCGTCTGAGCATGATGTAAGAAAGACATTTAACTCATATTCAATGAGCCATTAAATGCTGTCTGTCAGTGTGATCATTATTTGTATAGGCTTGAATTGTTGGGGGGCTGAATAATCCATGCAGGCTCAACGAGAAGAGACATAAGCTAATTTTTGCACTTCAGGTGCCATGTCATACAGCAGGCATATCCTGTAACCTGCGAGTGAAGAGCAACACCTGCTACTGCTGCGACCTCTACAACTGCGGGAAGTGAGTATGCCGAGGGGGTCGAGCACCCTCAGAACCTGTGCCTACTCGCTATGCAGTGTTTATATTTTGATGTGCGCTCCTGTGTCATTTTAATTTGCACTGCAGCAGTGATTGTATCAGACCAGGATGTTTCTTTTCTTTTTTAACCTTTGTTTCAGAGAACATCCTCTTATGGGACCTCAGAATAAAGATGTTTTGAAAAAGTTTAAGAAATCATCCATGATTTGGAAGTAGGTCCCTTTTTTCTAGGCTATTAATGCCCAGTATTGATCAACTCGGTCTTGTCTTGTCTTATTTTATTTTTTAAGAAAACATCATAGAAATGTGTTGTAGGTTGTCATTTCCTCTGCATGTTTGTGTGTCACCAACCTCAATCCGTGTCTCCTCCCAGCTTTCCAGCAGCAACCTCTGAATGTTTATAACCATAAATCAACCCCAGTTTTGTTTTTCTGTGTCTTGTTTATGTAGGTGCATCTTTAAAAACTACTAAACACTGTCAGTGATTTTTCTGGCTTGACTATAAGCTTTCACCCTCTCTGTTTTACCCCACTGGCCTAGCCGTGTTGAGTTAATGGGAGGCTACCATGAATATACAGATGTGAAAAGCTGCCAGGACGTCATACACCTCTACCACCTCTTGTGGTCGGCTACGATCCTCAACATCGTGGCCCTCTTCCTGGGCATCATTACTGCAGCAGTGCTGGGAGGCTTCAAAGACATGGTGCGTGCACTGAACGAGCATGTCAGATTTATCAGTAGCCGCTTCTCTGTAATCGCAGCTCTCTAACTGTTACATCAATGCACTCTGTTGCTTCATCAGACACCTGCTCCTGCCTCAGAGAGCACATCTGAACCAGAGGCCATCACAGCTCCAGTCCCTTCAGAGATTCCCCCGCCCGTCACGTCTCTCAACCCATATTACAACACCGCCCCCTGCCTGCCACCGTACTCGGCCTACGACCTGCAGGTATGCAGCTGCTTTAAAGGTGCAGTT
The DNA here is from genome assembly GCF_057381845.1 of Rhamphochromis longiceps. Taxonomy (NCBI): domain Eukaryota; kingdom Metazoa; phylum Chordata; class Actinopteri; order Cichliformes; family Cichlidae; genus Rhamphochromis; species Rhamphochromis longiceps. The sequence continues at coordinate 39,623,458 of NC_140558.1, forward strand.
GAGAAGTGTGTGCTTCTAATTATTTATGGACAACAGTCAAGCTCTTTATCAGGAAATTTGTGTTAGTAGGATCTAATGACGATTGTTTCTAGGGTTACCAATTGGATCCATATAAAGTATCTCATGGTCCTCACGCATTTGATGCCAGCATACAATAGCTCAAAGCATATATATATTGTAATAAATGTTTTCCTTTATTCGCAGGGCTCCTATGTGTTCCCTGACTCTTCAGGCCTGTCAGACGATTCCCAGTCTGGAGCCAGCCACCTCTGGCCTACAATGATCCCTCCACGCTACTCCCCTCCTCACAACCTTCCAGATGAGAAGCCCCCACCATACAGCCCGTAAGACAGCTGCGAGAAAAGGAAACACCTGAAACATCATCGGGTGTTTGCACAGTTCCTCTGGACTTTTCTTCATAATCCTTCAGAAGAGTGTTGAAGAAAAAGAGGCGAGGAAGGGGAGGAGAGCCACAGAGCACACTAACTTTGACTTCAGCCCAAGGCGAGGGAGAAAGCATTCGTCTCCCCGGGCACCGCTCACACTCTTCTGGCCTGCACTGTGTGTGTTTGTGCACATGCACATCGAGAGAGACAACCTGGTCAAAGCCAGGACTGTTTACACATCTATCTGCCTTATGCAACGTAAACAGACTTCCAGTGTTAGATGTATTCTGTAAAAGGACAAAACGACAGAGCTCATGCTTTACATTCACCTCTCTTTTGCAGAAACTGTAAATGCTTCCTCCATCAAGATGGAGATCCCGTCCTCACTGGGAGGATGAGTACAGCTACATGTGCAAGGTCGACGTTGAGCTAGGTGAAAGCTTTGGCATATTTCTTAAAATCTGAATCAGCTAGATAATTCCAAACTTAAAAATTGTAGGCCCGGGCGTTTGTTTCTGTAGCAGTCAATAGTGTCCCTGTGCATTATTACAGGCAGAGTTAGCAGAACTGGAGGTATTACATGCTCATAATGTATGTGCAGCAGTATAATATGCAGTTAGGCCTAGCATATACAAACAGACCAAGATTCCTATTTATCAAATCTTCACGTTATGTTTAAGAATATCCTGATCAGTGTGTGGCAAACTTTGCAGAGCAGCATTAATGAAGAAATAAGCTATTGTACCTACAGTAGTTGTTGAGGATAATCAGATACCAGTTACACTCCAAACCTCATTTACTGTGTTTCCACTAACAGCAGCAAAGCAGGTAAGCATCATATATGTGTCTCTCTCTTTGTCAAGTAGCAGTAGTAGCACGTTTGTGTCAGAAGGGTCATTCCATATAAAATCAGTCAAACCTGATCCACCGAATCTGCTGAGGGTTTGTTGTGCAGACAAAGAAAAATAAGTGAAATCCATCTTCAAGAAGCAAAAAAGGTCCAGCGTGATCATTTCAGTAGATTAGACAGAATCTAAAATTATCAGACACCTACCAAAGGCTGCAACTTCACAGGTGTTATACAACACTAGATGTCAGTTTTCAAACATAAGGAATCACGGCTAGAGGCTGAGGCTGAGAACTAAATGGAGGGAAAAATGAAACGTTTCATAAGCTATTACCTGTTTGAAATCCTACAAAGTGATATGACCATTTAAAAGTTACCCACAATGCATTTTTGAGGTTTTCTCCAACGAATTCTCAGAAAACATCCAGGATACCAACAACACTTGTTTCTGTTCCTCGCGTGCAATTTGAACTGGAGCTATCACATGATACTGATTAGGTATATTGATTATAAAGAAATAGATCAGACCAAAAATGTAAATTTAGCTTTGGATCCTGTACTGAAATTTCACCTGGTTAGCTCCAGTACTTAAGAAGTGAAATAATAAGCCCATCTAAGAATACAAATGTGAGTGTGGCCATCATTAAAGCCTGTGGTCGATAGCAATCAGTTTGCAAGTTTAAGTCTACTTGAATTCATTTACACAAAACCAAACACTCAGCAGTTAATGGTTATAGATAGAAACGTGTGGCATACAGTAACCAATTAATATACACATTAAAATGTTTATAGATTATTGTAATATGCACAACTAAAATAATTGAATTGGCAGATTCATAAAATCTAATTTAATCTTCTAGGACAGACTGCTTGCAGATACAATGACCAATAAGCCTCCATGCCTGTACGCCATTTTCAGTCTCTATTAGCCTTCCCACATAACAAAATCCCCAGCACATGACACATATGCTGACATTCATGTATATATATATTTTTTGTTGTTGAGTTTTTAGTGGCTCAGCACCCGTTAATCCGATTTTTCGTTCACTTAAAAAGCGCCAGTTTTTCGACCTGCCCTCATGTACGTTAATCTGAACATTTTATAGTACAAAGGAAACATTTCCCCTGAAGTTATTGTGCACATTAAACTATCCTCTTCTTAAGGGGTTCAGGTTGGAGCCTCACTCTGGTTTTTCTTTTTCTATGGAATGACCCAGGAGTTTGTGAGGCTCAGTGTGAACAGTCAGTGCTGGATTCGCTGATATGAAACCTCGTCAATGTCCAAGAAAGCAGTCACTGTCAGCTTTGATCACGGCTTTTCCAAATTTAAACTGCACATTCTTCTTCGTCACGTCATTAAAACTTGTTTTATGTAACTCACATAGTGCTGTTTCTTTTTTTATCTACTCGGTGTTGGTTACCTCTCCAGTAGGTCACAGGAGCAAAGGAGGAACTTCTGCCACAGCTTCACCTATTTTGAGGTGCATGGAGTAAGATGTAAAATTTTCAAGAGGTCAAACAACACCGGTAGCACCTCTACTACATATGAGGCAGATTATATTTTTTTTCTGCTTCATACTTCTGTAATTGTATATTTTCTGACGTGATAAAGGAAACCAGCAGTTGTTTTACACACTAATGCTGGAGGTTTGACATCTTTTGCACTATGGTGCTATGTATTCGTGGTTTGCAGGGGATAAAATTACCCCCTGTAATTTTTCATTTTTAGGTCACTGTGAGTTTAGGTCATTGTGAACAACTGCTGAGTGGTTTGCTATTAATTTGGTACACACGTCCCCCATACTGATCAATTGTATTCAGTGCTCTGAACTTAACTTCCTAAAGCGGACGTTACGCTCGGTTCCACCTTTATAGTTGTTAGACGCAACTAGAGCAGCTGTACATGGTTAACACTTCAAAAGATTTGTCTTACAATGTGTGTGACAAACTGAAAAACTAAGCTCACTCTTAATGCTTCCATCAAAATTAAGAGGGTAAGTAGTAAATAATCAGCAAGTCTGGTGAGGTTTTGGCACCTTGCAGGTCTGGAGCATTCAGATGAGTGTTACCATAACGCCACAATCTCCCCAGGAGTGGACATCCCAGCAAATTTACCCCAAGGTCAGAGCATGCAATGTTCAGAGAAAGTGCAAAAACCCCGGAGCTACATCTCAGACAGGCCTCATTTAGCATGCTAAATGTTAAAAGTCCAGGACAGTGCAAGGACCTTATAACAGCTGTCAAGCCCGATGGTGGAGTGATGACTTGAGCTCATCTTACAGCCACAGGACCTGGGCACCTTGCAGTCATTGAATCAACCATGAATTTCTCTGCACAGCGTGGTATTCTAATGTAAGGCCATCTGTCTGACAGCTAGAGCTTAGCCCAAATTGGGGAATGCAGCTGGACAATGATCCCAAGCACAGCAGCAAATTTGAATGGCAATGGCCCAGTCAAAGTCCAGACCTCAATGCTGTCGTGGAACCTTAAGAGAGTCGTGAATGTGTGCAAACCTCCATGAAGTGAAGAAACAATAAAGAAGAAAAGGGTAAAATTCCTCCACGATGTGAGAGACTGATAAAGTCATACAGAAAGCGAAAACAAGTTATTGCTGTTAGAGATGGTTCTACGGGCTAATGAAACATGGGGTTTACTTTCTCAAGCAAAACCTTCATGGTTTAAAAAAAAAAGAAAAAAAAAAAGACTGTGGTAAATTTAAATGTTCCCCACTGGTTTTGTTGGAATAAAAATGCTAAATCACACCCCAGAAAACATTTTTACAGGTGAACCAAAAGAAAATAAACCTTTATAACAAGATTTAAATCCAAACCTTTCAGTACAAAAACAACAAGTAAATACACTCCCTTTTGAGCAAAACTACAGGATTTATCCATAAAACACTGTAGAATACATGCTACAAACTAGAAATGTGCAGTAGCACAAACAAGAAATAAACAGGCGCTGTTCTGTTTCTATACTGGCAGTGTGACCAATTTAAACTATGAGAAATGTTAACCTGCTGTCAAGAGCCCAAACTGGAGTGTAGCAAGCACAAAAACACACCACACATCACATACTGATGTTAATCTGTTTATTAAAAAGAAACCCTGCACGATGACATGACAAAGTACAGTTTCCCCTGTTAGTACTACTTGTACTAACCAATCACTACCCTCTGACACAGTGAAAAACAGAGCGGAAAAGTTATAACAAAGAGTTTTCTGCCTGAATGCTAAGTGCTACAGCTATTGACTGTAATAAAGCTCAGTTTATTTCCATCCTATCGTCACACGTGTAGGAGAAATCTCCAGCCTTCTATATGTAGCTGGGCAGATTTTGCAATTTTAAATAAAGGGAAGTGACAAAGTAACAGAAATAAAAATAAACATAAACAATGTATTTAAAGGGGAACTATTAAGCTCATTTCCAGCTCCATGCTACAGTGGCTTTGCATGACTCGCGATACAAAATAATCCTTATTTATATACTCACATATCTTATACTGGGCCTTAGTCTGAAACAAGCTGATTAAGCTCCTCCTATATTAAGATTGGGGAGAGCCCCACTGGTGAGACACAGACCCACTGGACTGTGAACGATGAATGAATGAGATCCTTAGATTACATACCGACCCTGTTTAATACGAGCATCCCCTGCTGTAACCGTATATTTTCAAAAATCTTAACAGGTCCCCTTTAACAGACAGAAAGTTTCTTTTCCAGGCTGCTACAAAAATTAAATAACTGCATACCCAGGATGACAAAATACAAATATAATGAAATTCATAATCAACATTCTCTCGCACAGAATGAGATTTAAAAAAGAAACGGGAATGATCGGTCCTGAAAATTCATCATATCATGTGTAATGTAACCAAAACTGGCTGCACATACACACAATAAGGCTTCATACATCACTTTAAATAGGTAACCCCATTTCCATTTCATTAAACAGGCCTCCGTTTAATGTCATTTCACGATTAAGGGAATGTAGCCTGTTGAAAAAATAAAACTGAAAAACAAAACAGCCGTTTCATTTGTGCTTCAGCTCATTTAGCTGAAATATTCTGGGCAATAAAGATACAGAGCACAGGTTTGAGCCAAGAAGAGCAATTTCTTTTTTTTTTTTTGCCTTTTCATTCATAAAAACTCTTCATTTCTATCATGTTTGAACCGCGTCCATTTCTGTGCTCACCTAATGTAAAAGATCATGGCCATTTTAAAAAAGCAGAGGAACATGAGAGGTACGGTCCCATTACATCATTCACCATATAACTGAGCGCCACCAGCAAACTAGTACCTGTGTTATCACTACAGTATTAGTCCACTCATTTCAACTGACAGACTAATGAGACCGCACTGTACAGCTGAAACTATTGAGAATTGCGCAAAAATATTGTTGATGTGGAACCGAGGAGAAAGAGGGGCACCTAAAAGGCACATATAATAAAAGGAGTGGTGTCAGCTGTGCTTAGTAGTACTCTGCTGGACCCTGTGGAGGCGTGTTCATAGCTGTCTCCGGTTGTGCACGGCTGTTAGGCGCCATGTGAGCGTCGGGCTCAACGAAAATGTCGTCCCAGTTCAACATCCTGCTTTGGGTGGACGAGTGCATTGCTTCGCCGACTGAGGTTATGTGATGCACGCTGCCGTCCTCCGATATTACTGGGACACCTGGCCCATCTGTAGTCCACGAGTACGACTTCATCTGCACTGTTTTACACGGAAGCAGGCGGTACAAGTTGTTGCCGCCGTCGTCTTTCTCCTTCCTCCCGCAAGGATCCTGATTGTGAACTTGCTTGCAGTGAGCGGAGAGTAACTGGTAGTTTATAAACATTTCATTGCACAACAAGCACTGGTACCTCCTCTCTCCTGTGTGGTGGATTTCATGTTTAGTTCTGTACTCGGCCAGGGCAAACACCTTGTTGCAATAACGACACGGGTACTTCTTTTCCCACGAATGGGTGTTGAAGTGACGGCGCAGACTTGGCAAACACACGTAGGGCCGCTTACAGACAATGCACACGTAGAAAGTCTTTCCATCCATGATGAGCTCGTAGTGGTCCTCGAGCTCCGTTTTGGTCCTCTTCTTGTTTGGTCCTGCCTTGGGTGACACGGGTGTTTTTTCGAAGGGTTTCAATGGTGTCGCCATAAAAGCTCTCTTCCCTTTATTGGCTTTGGAGCCTCCTTCGCCTGGATCTTCTTTCACCGGGACAATGTCATACGTATTTTCTCCAATATTGGCATACACCTTGCAGCCTGACGAAATAGAGTCGATTTCCGTGGCTGTGCTGAGCGTCACTGTCTTTTTACCCGTTATAGCAGATTTGGGAACATTTGTTTGAAGTGTCGAACTTTCCGATAAATCAGAGAGTCTTATTTTGAAGTCCCCCTGCTGAGATGAAGTAGACACTTGCTTCTTGTGGACTCCCATTATGTCGCTGTTTTCAGGGGGCTGAGAGGCACTCGATGGCTCTGGGGTCAAACTGCTTGTTCTGGCTGGTGTTGTGGGAGCACTTCCTGAGTAAACTCTGGCAGGGGAAGACGAGTTGTTGGAGCTGCTGTCCGGGCTCTGTAGAGGGCTGCTGTCTATTAAAATTGGTTTAGGACAGCTGATGCTGGGAGGATTTGAAGCAGATGGTTTCGAGGGAGTGGTAGCTTTGTCTTTGCATTCTGAAACTGCATGATTTGATTCTACATTTTGGCTTGACGGGACATTTTCTGAATCCATTTTCTCCAAATCAATGACTTCACCACAGCCGACCACTTTGTTCTGACTATCTGTTTTCGAGACAAACAGAACGTCGCTGTCCGAGTCCTCCTCGTTATCCGCAGGCTTGTTTACCTGATTGAACTCCTCCGCAGATATTGAGAAGGACTCTGTGATGATCGGCATCATCTCTGTAGATGAGTCACTTTTGCTTTCTGCCTCCTTAGACAAACCAGGAAGGCCCTTAACTTGTGATAATGGTGAACCCAAGTTTGCAATGAACTTTACTCCCAGTATCTGCCCGGCATTGATGAGCTCTTCGAGCATGTCAGAGCGGACTCTGACAATCTTAGAGCTGTAAATATAGTTGAGAATCTGCTCAAAGATCTCAGGCCTGATGAAGCTTAGTTCAATCACTTGCCCAGCCACGGTAAACAGCTGGTGGAAATACGTACTTGAGGCAGACAGGATAGTTTTGTGAGCTCTGAACTTCCTGTCCTGTATAATGATGGTGATATCGCAAAATAATCCGTGGCTCCGCTGCTCATTCATGTTCTTCAGCACAGCTGCTGAGTACTGTGTGTCGGTCGCAGATATCAGCTTCAGACTCGGCATGTCTACAGAGAAAAAGCAAATCATAATCAAACCTGTGAATGCACAACAACGTGAAGCAAGTAACATTTATTCATATCCAAAGCATTTTTCATAGAGTCAACAATCACTAAGTACTAAATAAAAGGAAATGCACAAAAAAGTTTTTATTTAAAGAAATAGAACTACAATTAAAAAATAAAAGTTAAGTGGCATTAAAAAAAATGAAACTAAGATAAACAAAGTACAGGTTCATTTTTAGATTTAAATTGAATATTCACATTTTGAGTAATTTTTAACTTAATAAGCAACTATATTTGGTCGGTTTTTATTTTATTTTCCTGGTTTCTTACCGTTTTCTTCCTAAATTTTGGGATAAATAAAGTTGATCTTATCATATTATTATATCATGTCTTAATTATAACGTGCCACCATGCAGAGCAATGTGAGTTACACAAGTTATGTCAACAGATAGTAAAAGAGCTGGCTCAAATTCAGTTTTGCTATTTCCTGCATTTCCAGTTCTAACAGGAACATCAAAACAACCCAGAACAATACATGAGGAGGTTCAGCCTGAATCATGGCTCATGTTTTGGTATAGCTAGAGTCATGGTGGTCTAGGAGCTATAGGGCCCTTTTTTTTGGATAGAAACAGTTCACTCATTGGTCAGTCTGTTAACTCAGCATCTGCAGGCGACTGTTTCAACTAATAATAATAAAAATAATAATAAATTGTTTATTGCTTGATAAACTGAATAATGGAAAAAGGAGAGAAAGTGGTTCAATGGGACACTGTATAATATAAAAGAGTATAGTTGAAAAACTAATGTTTAAGCTAACACTTTACACTGCTACTACAATGTCTTCCAAATATTACAAACTAAAGGCATCTTGTTCTTTTTGCTGATTCCATTTGAGGTCACTATGACCCACTCTTACTGTATCCTTGCATCTTCCTGTACTACATTAATGAATCTTCTGTGGTCTTCCTCTTATCCTCCTGCCTGGCAGCTCCACATCCAGCAGTCTTTGTCCAGTATATCCACTAACCTTCCTATGCACAAGTCCCTCTGACATACTAATTTCTAATTATGGCAAAATCTTCCACTCTGCCACCTCCAGCTTGGCCTCCTATATTTTTGTTAGTGGATTTATTTATGCACATAAAAAAATATCTTAATATAGTTCTTGGTATCCAGGGTGGGTTTTTTAGTTTAGCTATTATCGGTTTCAGTGTTACGTTTGTGTCTTTTTTACTCACTGTATTATAGGAGATATACATTTTGGCAGTTTAGATCATGTATTATAATTTCAGTCACAGGCAAGTGAACATCTTCTCCTTAGCAAAGACTAAACCTAAAGTGATCATCTGTATGTTTTTAGTTTAGTTTTTGTTAATTATAACCTTGGACAGCATAATTCCGTTTCTGTGCACACAATGTCAGACATGCTAATTACGTTAGCCTGGCAACAAAAACAAAACCGTCCCTTAGCTGGCGCTAGGTAAACGTTAATTTGCGGGACATTTTTAGCCTCTTGTGACACCAAGGCAGATTGAGGAACATATTAAAAAGACATTAAGGGGGTATTAATGCAACACTGAGAGCGCAATTATTATCTCTACTGAAGCTTTTAAGACATCTATTGCTAACAAAGGTAGCACCGTTTCCTCCTTAATGAATCGCGGCCCGCTGTTTAGCATACTATTAGCATGCCTCTAGTAGAATAGAGGCCAAATCGAAATCCTCTCTAACAGCAGCGTTAAATTGATGAGGTTTACCTGCAAACCTTGATGATTTTGTCAGGAGTGAGCAGGGTGGCAGCCGGCGGATATGTTAATGAACGACAAACAATGGCTAACAACAACAGAGAGCCTCACTTTTCATTCTCAGCCACCAGGAGTCGCAGTCGTAAGCGATTATAAGCATTCAAATGCAAACTATGTGGCTTTAAAGTACATTTAAAAACATCGTCCTAGCTTCATATAAATACAAATAAAGCTCAGTTCTGAGGTTATTTCAACTGGAAACTGTTTACTTTTTGCACGCCGGTTAGCAGCGCGATAACTGCCGGTTCACAAGTCTCGCCTTCAAAATAAAAGCTCACAACGGTCACGGGTGAATAAACGGTCAATTGAATAAGTACCTGCAGAATAGCGTTTGAATTCATCCTCTCTTTTTAGGCTGGAAGCCGGCGGTGAAAGGCCGTTGAACTCTCTCTGAAGTTGATCGTACATCATCTTCCTCTTCTGGCCCTGGTATGGGTTATACTTTTCCGCGTGTTTTGCGTCGTAGTGCCTCTTCATATTGAACTCCTTGAATAAAACCTTCTGCTTGCAGATCAGACATGTAGCAGTGGTTTCCAGTTCCGTGAAAAAGTACTCCTTTGCGCATTTCTCCTCCACGGGCTTGCTCACGGGTTCCGGTTTTCTTTTAACTTGAACTATAGAGAGCGACATCTCGACGTGCCGAGCTGCTCTGTTTCTTTGCTGCTAAAAAGACTCAAATTTAGTGAACACGCAGTCCAGTTTCCAGAGATGTTGAGTTGAGCAGTAGGAGACACGACCGTGTGTTGGTCGGTTAAACCCCGGTAGTTCCGGTGGCGCGTGAGCGCGTTGCGAAAAACCGGAAGTTGGGTTTTTCACAGTTTTTCACAGCCACAAAACTCTCGGACTACCCCGCGTCCCACCCCCCGCCCGACCTTGTAAATGCAAAATAAAATAAATCAATATTTTTTTTTGACCTGATATAAAATTAATGATTTTTTGTTTATTCATCCCATGTTTACCTGTGAAAAATAGGCTAACTAAAACAGAATTATTACTGAATTTTAAAAAAAAATGTACAAAGAAAAATTTTCAAACATTTTGGAAATTTCTATTTTTATTCTTTGGTTAAATGTTTAAATTGTAATGCCTACTCTAAAATGATTAAATCTGCCCCTGACAAATCTCCCCTCATATTAGTGATTAATTAATCTAAAGCTAAAACAGAAAGTAATAAAAAGTAAACTCCAGCTTAACATTTGGAAAAAAATAAAAAAGATATCAAAACCACCTAAGAAATTATATATTTTTTATAGTTGTTACTGTTGCTATGAATTTAGAATAAAAAAAATTAAGAACAGCCTATTTTTTTTCTTTACATAGTGATTATATTATACACTTCAGTATAATTCATACCGTATTTCGTTTTTCACAATACATATTTATCAAGAGTACACAGTATACACAAATTAAATTAGTTATGCTTTCCTTCTCAGTTTTGTCATCTGAAAATACTGACATGCACATAAACTGTCTACAAGTATACATGCAGGCATTGTTAGCAAATATTTCCCTATAAAACTATTCAAAAAAAATTAAAGAAAGTATAAGCCAAAGAAACATAGATAAATATCCTAAATTAATCTGACTGGTTTTACTGGGACTTATTCCATACATATTGCTAGTAATTATGCAAGTTTTGAGGATTTTTTCTTTTTTACATTATTTTAATGCAAGAAAATTGTGTTATATCAATATGTTGGGAACTGTTCTCTATGACATCTGACGTCGGATTCTTTTTTGGGACGGACCAACCAGTACTTCCTGTTATTAAACGCTCTCTGCGTAGGGAGAAGAAGATAAACTGTGTGCGACATCTTTTAAATCTCCTCTTAGATACGGATTACTTAGATACTAATTACTTTTTACCCCGTCCTGTAGTGAGTCTCTCACGGTCAGAGGGCATGCCTCTGTCGGATCGATCGAGTTCTGACGGCGGCGGGGAGCCACGCAGTCCTCGGGCCCGTAGACCTCGGACCCGCTCCCGCAGTCGCCATCGCAGCGGCAGTCGCCATCGCAGCGACAGCCGCGACCGTAGCTTGTCTCCGGACAGCTTCGGACCCAAACTTCCTAAGCCACGCAACCGTGAGAGGGAGCGAGAGGAACGGGAGCGTCGATTCAAAGAGGCCAGAAACATTAGACGGATCCGCATAGGAAGTCCTCATCGTAGCCGCTCCAGGTCCAGATCCAGATCAAGATCAAGGTCCCGATCCAGAGAGCGCCATAACAACAACAACAACAGCAGCCACAACCACAGCAACCACTGGTCCGAGCCTCCGGGAAAACACGGCGGCCTCAAAGATGATTATTACTACGAGCAGCAGAGGGACGACGCTCAGCGGCAGAGACAAGAGGCTTTTATCGCCAGGTATGAAAAGTCTAACATCACTGTGAAAAGCTATCAAAGCCTGAACCCTGCAATTCCCATAATACAAATCAGTCCTCAGGTACACGAGCCTATTGGTGCATTTTATGACGTGCCACCACTTCAGATGAACAGTCCTCTGGAGGTGGAGGGCTCGTCAATGCATCTGTTACCAAAAACCAAACGGATGGAAGCCGTCCTCTTTTGATTTGCTGCTAATCTAAGTGTAGTTTGACATTTCAGTTAAAAACACGTTTTTGCAAACTTGTGTTTTAGGCGCCTGCAGGAGAGGGAGAGGATCGGTGAGCTGGGTTGTCCTGAAGTTTGGGGATATTCACCCAGAGTGAAAGAGCCAGAGTAAGTGAGGAACATACTGTTAATTTTGTGTTGGGTTTGTGGAGACACATGTCTTTAAAACTGCATTTATTTGTAAAAGATTTTTTTTAATTAAAACTGTCTTAAATTCTGTGTGTCTTGGTCTTAGATGTTTTTAGTCTCATCACCGTAAGAGTTTCTGTTTCGCAATGACTTTGTTTTAACCAATTTTTCCACCTTTTAAATCTTACTTTTCCTGTTAAATTTTATTTAAGCAGTTATTTAAAAGGTCTTGATGTGTCATACCTGTTGGCGCCCTGGCAGAGACATCAGGCGTTGTTCTGTCTTATTTTCAGGTATCAAAAATTCTTTTCTGTATTTTTTTTCACCTCCATCAGCTCCGATGAGTTCACACCAGTTGAAGAAGACGAGAAAAACAGCAGTTCAGAATCAAGCACAGAAGGTACACAGAGTGTGGACACACATAAATTACAGAAATCCAACATTTTCTGTGAATTTATAACAAACCCATTCTGTCTGTTATTATCAGAAGAGAAGAAGAAGAAAAAGAAAAAGAAGAAGAAGTCCAAGAAGAGAAAGAACAAAAAGCACTCAGAGGACAGTGAGCTTGAATCAGATTCGGATGGTAAGATGAACGAAAAGCACCCTTTTTTTGTTTTGTTTTTTCTCTAATCAGATTCATCAGTTTAACTGTCTTGTTTTTGTGTTTCAGAGGAAGAAATAAAGAAGAAGAAAAAGAAAAAGAAGAGCAAAAAGTAAGTTCTGATACGAAGCTGTGCATCAGCTCTGTTGACGTGGTAACAGCCCATTTGACTAACCAAGCATCCTGTTTCCCGTCAGGTCTAAGAAGTCCAAGAAGAAGAAGGCGAAGAAAAGCCGGAAGGAGTCCAGCAGCGACTCCAGCAGCGAGGCCTCAGAGGACGAAGAGGAGGAAGATCCCAATGGGGTGATGTGGGTGGAGAAAACCTCCATGGATGAGCATGTGGTCGGCCCCGAAGCTCCTCTCACTCACATGTCTCAGAACGATCGACCTTTGGAGTGAGTCACTGTTCGGGGTTAATTCCTGCATTAACAAACTTAAAGAGAAAAGCATCTAACCCTAATGTAGTTTGTGTTGAATTCCCAAACACAACTGCTGTTTACAGTGGAGTGTACCTGTACAGCACAGTACAGAAAACTGATTAAATGTCTGAAAACAGAAAAAATAACAGAGGTTACGTATTTTCAAACTTGCTTGCTAAACGGTGAGCTTGAAGACTGGGATTTTTTTTTAAAAAGTGATAGTAGAGTTGACTTTATTGAAGATTGCTGATAATTGATTGGGTCTTTCAGTTTTATTTAGGCTATAAAAAAAATAGAAATCACCGTGATTCAGTTTATCAGATGTGACAAAATAAGACAGACTCTGTTAAACATTTCCACCACACAACTTGTCTAAATCATTTGGCAGAATTTTTGATAAAAGCTTCTTTTTCTTTTTTTTCCTCCTTCCTCCAGTTTCGGTCACGCCCTGTTGCCAGGTGAAGGTGCTGCCATGGCAGAGTACGTGAAAGCTGGCAAACGTATCCCAAGAAGAGGAGAGATCGGTCTCACCAGCGATGAGATCGCAAACTTCGAGAAGTCTGGTTACGTCATGAGTGGCAGCAGGTACGTAATGTTTAGAAAATGGAAATTTTTCATGAAAAATTAGGTCAGCTGACTGCCTGAATATACTGAACGATCAGGTTTTTCTATCAACAGATATTCCACGATCTGCATTACATCTTATCTTTTACAGAAACATACTTGTTTTTCCCCGAGGGGAAAAAGAGCTGATTGCTTTAAATGTTGTTTAATTTCTTTACTAATCTCTGCACATTGTAACATTTGCTTTAGCTTGTGCTCTAGGCTGGGTTGAGTTGAGCAGATCCAGAAGCGTGTTCAGCTTTTCTTCCTGTAATACTGACAAATTTTTCGCCCCGCAGACATCGTCGTATGGAGGCCGTGCGTCTGAGAAAGGAAAACCAGATCTACAGCGCAGACGAAAAGCGAGCCCTGGCATCGTTCAACCAGGAGGAGAGGAGAAAGAGAGAGAGCAAGATCCTGTCGAGCTTCAGGGAGATGGTGTACAGGAAAACCAAAGGCAAGGAGGAGAAGTGAACGACCAGTTTGTCTCCTGTTATTGGAACCTTTACTCTTTGTTTGGTGACCTGAGGTGTAAAGCTTTTTTTTTCCTCTCAGTTTGAACTGAGTGTACAGTGCAGAAGTGTTTTAACTGTAAAAATTGTGTCTGAGAAGTTTTCAGTTGTATTCTCCTTCCCTTTTCTATCCATCTCTTGTAAATCTTTTCAAATGCTCCCAACAAGAATGTTAAATAAATTTTCACTATCATATCTTGTTGCCATTTTAATATTTCTTTCTGTTTTTGCCGGGAGTTCTACTATAAGTGATAAATGCATCAAGAGTAGAAAACAATTTAGGAAAAAAAGAGCAGTTTGTAGTATTATTGTTTTTTAAAGTGCAGGAGGTCCTCAGACTGAGTGAACCACTTAAATAAGGCCTTTTTCTTTTAAAACTAAGTAACTGATCTTTTTTTTTGTGAAGAGTTAATTGTAGCATATTTAAGAAAGCTTGGCAACAATGTTACCTTCAAACTCTGAATATTTAAAATAAACATTTGCCAGTATTTTTGAGCAAATATCTGAGCAAATAGCTTCTTAAGAACAGAAAGGAACCACGTGAAAATTTCAGTACTTAAAAAAAAAGTTTGAGCTGTGTTGTAAAGTACAGCCAAATCAATTTTACAGCCACTCCAAGACCACAGTCTAAAGCAAAAGTCTGCTTCTTTGTTCCAAGCATTTTCTTTTTCATTTCAAAATATGTATCAGATATATACTGCCGGGCCAAAAAAAAAATCACTTAAACGTTTAAACGTTTGATGAAATCAAATCAAAGAAAAACAACAGTAGAACTCAGGGCTATGTTTAATAGCATTTCCACACGCACAATGCGAAGAGAACTCAAGGGATTGGGACTGAACAGCTGTGTAGCCATAAGAAAGCCACTAGTCAGGCAAACTGGAAAAAAGGGTTTCAATTTGCGAGGGAGCATAAAGATTGGACTCTGGAGCAAAGGAAGAAGGTCACATGGTCTGATGAGTCCAGATTTATCCTGTTCCAGAGTGATGGGTGCGTCAGGGTGAGAAGAGAGGCAGATGAAGTGATGCACCCATCATGCCTAGTGCCTACTGTACAAGCCTGTGGGGGCAGTGTTTGGTCTGGGGTTGCTTCGGTTGGTCATACAGCAGCAGTATGTTCTCCAAGAATGAGGTCAGCTGACTACCTGACTATACTGAATGACCAGGATATTCCATCAATGGTTTTTTTCTTCCCTGATGGCACGGGGATATTCCAAGATGACAATGCCGGGATTCATCTGGCTTGAATTGTGAATTAGTGGTTCTGGGAGCATGAGACATCATTTTCACACATGGATTGGCCACTCCAAACCTTAACCTCCTTGAGAATCTTTGGGATGTGCTGGAGAAGGGTTAGCGCAGCAGTCACAATCTACCATCATCAATGCAAGTTCTTGGTGAAAAATGAATGCAAAACTGGATGGAAATAAATCTTGTGACATTGCAGAAGCTTATCAAAACAATGCCACAGCGAATGCAATTGTTTCAGCTTCTTTAACGTCATAGTACATCAGTGGTCAATGTACATTTACTTCATCTGTTTTTTAAAACCTTTATTTATTTACGAGTTGAAAGTCTTGTGATTTCTAAGATGTTTTTCACTTGTGCAATTTCTAAAAATTGCTAATACAGAATTATTGTATTTTTTTTCTTACAGGGGATTTTTTTCCCCACAGCGTTTCATTATTGCTTGTTTATATGAACATTTTTGTAAGCACAAGGAGGACAGTAATAGAAGTTTTTTTTAAAAAACATATTTGTAAAAAACTGAAAGACATAATTGAACTGTATTGAAAAAAATGTATGGATTAAGATCACGTCTTTTTGTTTTGTTTAACAGTTATTTGTTGAAGCCACTCAGAACAATAAAGTTAGTTACAGTTAATGTGATGCTGCAGGAATTGTATTACAGCTAAATGATAACAGCAGGTACTGTTATACATCTCAAGTCCAGTAAACCTGTCAACATTTAAGCAGATATAAAAAAATAAATAAATAATAGTAACTGCACTCCTCCTTCTGTTACTGGTAGAAATCAATATAAGAAGCCTCACAAGATTCCCAGTGTGTGGAAGAGTTTAATCACCCATCTTAAAAGACTGAAAAACACAAACAACTGAATGTTAAATATAATCTTTTAATGTACAACAAAGAACTTTCTTCTCCCGGGTCTCTCCAGGTTCCTCGTCAGTGGATGTTCTCAAGTCCCTGGTGAGAAAAAGAGAAACAAATAAGGATTAAACGTAGTTATACATGAGCAGCCATTGTGTTCATTTAAGCTAATAACTCATTTTGTGGACTTTTTAAGTCTCCTTTTATGCTCTACACATGACTAACACCCCCATCGCTGCCTGTAAATCCTCAGTATTTTACAAAGTTGATGGATTTTGGTGATACCTGATGACCGAGAACAAAGAAGACCACCGTGTGGTACTATATGAGGCTATAGTATGGCATCTGGTTATTTAGCAGAGAGCATATGGGATGATCAGTTTGCATAATTATATAGTTTAGGTTAAAGTATCATTATAGGAGACAATTGGATAAAAATTATTTCTGTGATGAAGTTATAGCCATTTGAAAACGCACCTATGTATAGATGCACCCCAGATCCTGCAAATGTGCTACCAAGAGTGCCTCCATGAAACGACTAACTGAAACAAACCTAGGGTTTTGAAAGTGCACCGTATTTGCACATACTGTTTTTTATGAAACTGTGCACACTACTGTCGGGTAGTTTAAGCGATTTTTATATTTATATGCAGTTGTAGTCTCAGGGGAAGGCTGTAAGTTGCACACTTTGCTATTCATTAGCATTACTTATTATGGGCAGAG
Organism: Rhamphochromis longiceps; assembly: GCF_057381845.1. Classification (NCBI taxonomy): domain Eukaryota; kingdom Metazoa; phylum Chordata; class Actinopteri; order Cichliformes; family Cichlidae; genus Rhamphochromis; species Rhamphochromis longiceps. Next base: position 39,640,525 of record NC_140558.1, read on the forward strand.
GGAAGCTAACCTTGGAGTCAAAGTAGCGTCCGGTTCCTGACACTCGCTTGTCTCTGTCCATGAGATACCACTGCCACGGAACCCGAGCAATCCTTTTCTCCTGCGGGGGAAAAACACACTCTTTATAATCCAGCAGTCTGGTACACAACACGAGAACCTGCTGGCAGCGCCTGCGTCCTCACCTTTCCTCCGTTAGTGAACTTGTGGATCTGCGCGGTGGCGACACCGGGGATGATCAGACACACGGTCATGATGCCGAGTCCGGGCAGAATTTCATACCACATGATTACAGCGTCTAACTGTCAGGGGACAAAGAGCAACTTCGAGGACAACAAAGTTGCCCCAAACCTACCTAACGCTGTTTATTTATCCCAGAAAGTAGCAAAATGTCGACCGTCAGCACGACCTACGTTCCTCTTCCAGGACAAGACAATAACTTCCTGTTGAAGAATTTCAAGATAAAATACTTCAATTCAACAATTCATTTTGATCGTAAATTTAAATCGATGATTACTTGATTAAATTATCCTTTTACTGTCAAAAGACGAAACCGATCGGACATGGATATGTTGGGAGGAAAAATAGTGGTAAAAATTCTATAATAATTCAAATTATATGTTAATTGTTTTTTATGGACACTTGTCATTGGAAAAAAAAACGTACAAATGTTTGTTTAGCTATTTATAGGTCAACGTTTCGCTATTTCTTTATTATCTCAAAAATTTTAGTTTAGAGTTAGTCTGTCTCCCCCCCGCCCCAAAAAAAATCGACTTAAAAGCATGAAATTTTTAATTATGCACTCTTTTTTAAAAAAATCCTGATTTATTTAATTTCCTTTCGTTCGTTTGTTTTTTTTTTGTTTTTGTTTTTTTTGGGGTTTTTTTGTCTAGAAATCCCCAAACACGACGTTGTTAAAACAAACAAACAAAAAACCCACGAACTCAACCGTGTGAGCTTTTAAATTGAAGTGTATCTGAAAGGCGGAAGCTCTTTTTGGCTCATGCTAGCATTATTTCTTTCTAACATCATTAACTAACCTTTCCGAATAATTCCTTTCAGGGACAAACTAATTAAGAATGTAAATAAAACAACACAAAATATATTTTAGTTATTAAATTAATTGCCTAGGCACAATTGAGTTCATGTGCAGCGCCCCACTCCGGCGCTGATACTGAAGCGCAGCGCTAACCGTCAGTGAGGAAGTTCTAGTTACTTCGTTCACTAGCAGAGGCTAACTCGCTGAAAGGTAAACAAGTCAGCTGAATGAGATGAGACCCAAGTCCCGGATTAAGTAAAGTTTGCCGCAATGAAGGAAGACAAAGAAAACAATCGACCGAAGGAGAAAAGGGTGGAGATAAAGTGTGAAGATGGAGAAAAGACGGAGAAGTCCAAGGAAAAGAAGGAGGCCATGACAAAGGTAAAACTTGCTAGCTGCGTTAGCTCATGTTGCTATAAACCGCCAGGTTGATAAAATTGCAATATTTTTATGTTGTAGTGTTTTATCATCTTTCACGTGTATAATGATACAGTGCGCGTGAACTTAAGAAATCTGTTTATCAGCCCCAACTTTGTTCTCCGGACAATAACTTCACCTATGATTAAAAAAAAAAATAGATTGTGATCAGACGACTACCACCAAGTCTCACCAAAGAGGAGCTGGAGGAGCAACTGCAACCGCTCCCAGAGGTGGACTATTTGGAGTTCTTCTCTAACGACACGAGGTGAGTTTATCTGTAAAGATTCCCTCACTGTTAACAAAAGATAAATATACTCGTATATGTGTGACACATGTGTTTTCCTCTTTCAGCCTTTACCCTCACCTCTTTGCAAGGGCTTATATCAACTTCAGAAACCAAGAGGATATAGTCCTCTTCAGAGATCGCTTTGATGGATATGTATTCATTGACAGCAGAGGTAACAACACCCAGCACGCCCATGCGGGCGGTTTATCCTTCAAGCTCGGGTCCTCTACCAGAGGCCTGGGAGCTTTTTTATATATATATATATATATATATATATATATATATAGGGAAGAAGTTACTAAACTGATTTAAAGATTTCCGTAGGAAGGACCCGAAGTTTCATCTTTTTCCACATGATGTTTACGAACAGGTCAGGAGTATCCTGCCATTGTGGAGTTTTCACCTTTTCAAAAAACTGCCAAGAAAAGAAGTAAAAAAAAGGATGCAAAGTGTGGAACAATTGTCGAAGGTAAATATATTCACCCCTTGATAAATACAATTCATCTACTGTAAAACAGCATGTCAGAAAATAAGGAAAAGCATTATAGGTCCACTTTAAGTGCAATTTAGGAACACATATAAAGATACAGAAAAAGTAGTCTTGCTATAATCATTAATGTGTTTATTTGTGTTTCATTTGACTTTAAGATCCAGATTACAAAAGGTTCCTTGAATATTACAACGGGGACGACGAGAAGCTAACGTCTACACCTGAGATCCTGTTGGAGGAGATTGAGGCTAAATCAAAGGAACTCGTTGGTATGTTTCGCAGTCAAATACTGATAGTTTTCAAACAAACGCACTGCAGAATGAATAATTTTTATCATTTCCTTTGTTCAAGCTAAAAAAACAACTCCTCTGCTGGACTTCCTGAAGAATAAACAGGTAAATAAGTTCAGGTCGAGATGTGTATACATTGCTGAAGGCTGGCCTCACACATTTTGTTTTAATGTTCTTCAGAGACTCAGGGAGGAGAAGAAAGAAGAGCGAAGGAGGAGGGAACTCGAGCGCAAACGTCTGCGCGATGAGGAGCGTCGTAAGTGGAGGGAGGAGGAGAGGAGGAAACGCAAAGAGGCAGAGAAGATGAAGAAGCTCGAGAAACCGCTGGAGAAGGACAAAGACCAAGCTAAAGACGAGCCAAAGATAAAGGTGTGTGTGTGCAGTAGTTGAAAGAATAAGCTCAAAACTGTGTCCAACTTTCAGTACTTGATGCGTGTTTACTTTTTCTGTTGTAGCTCCTGAAGAAGCCAGAGAGAGGAGATGAAGGCAACCCGGAGAAGCCAAAAGAGAAGTCCAAGAAGCCAGAGAAACCAAATAAAGAGGACAGATCTTTGGGAGGTTCTGATCATAAGAGACGTCAGAACATCGAGCACAAGGAGGATCGAGGAAGGAAGTTAGTTCATCACTCTTCTTTTAATTGTACAAATACATTAACCTTCAACCCTCAAGTGAACAAGCTATTTTAGGTTGACCCCATTATATTTAATACCGGAATGATGTTAATGCCAGAGGAGGTTTGAGCTCTGTGGGTATTGAGCCAACAAAACATTGTTGACACTCTACTAGCCTCAGCTCTCTCTGACTTCACCTGATCTCTCTTTGTGGTTGAGTTGATGTGGTTATTTAATACTTCCACTCTGCAATAGCACTGCTTACAGTTGATTGTGGAAAATGTAGGAGTTCCACAGGAAGACTGTTGTTGTTATGTGTGTTGGTTGTTTGTTTGTTTGTTTTTTTTAAATAAATGTTTGTAAAGGCAGACTACATGGATTGCTACTTGATTTTAATTAAGAGGTGGCTCAATACTTACTTTCATATAATGAAAATGGTCCCTTATAGGTTCAGTCAAGCTTGTGCTTTTCCCACAGAGGGGACGAAGATGGGCGGAAGGAGTTTAGGGAGCGTGACACGGATCGAGACAGAGACCGAGAGCGCGAGAAGGAGCGTCGGCAGAAAGAGAGGGAACGCTTCAAGCGACAGGATGAGGAACGTCGGAGAAGAAGGGAACATCAGGATGGAGATAACTCCTTCAAGAAGCGGGAGGAGGAGGTTAAAAAAGATAAACCCTTGGAGAAGAAGAAGGGTGAAAACATGCCAGACTCCCCACACACTGAGAAGCCAGAGAAGCCTGCTAAGGACAACAAGAAGGAGGACGGTGGGAAAAGAGAGCGGCTACGGAATAAGGTAACTGCCCGTAGGTCTTAAATCATCACACGATTTCATCCAGTTGTGTTTCTGAGCCTGTTCTTTGTCTGTATCAGGACCGGCCTGCTATTCAGCTGTACCAGCCAGGTGCAAGAAGCCGCAACCGTGCTGCAGGAGGAGGAGCTGAATCCAACTCCGCTGACAGAAAGCCAGATACCGAGGCTAGGAAAGTGGCTGAGAAAGAAGACGACTGAGCAGATTTCTACCTGCAGCATTTTTACGTTTGGCGAAGAGAGAGGAGACAGGCCTGTGGGGCTCAGAGCAGCAGAGTGGCATCTGGAGGCCACGTGCAGCACAGCATCAGGGTCTCCCAGTCTCAGAGGCAGAGGTGTGATTGTGGAGCCTGTTAGTGCCTAAATGTGACCCTGTTTAGTTTTGTTTGATCAAAGAGGTAAACTTTGGAAAGAGTTTGGCTGTAGGGCACATTAGTGAAGCCAAAGCTTTCTTGGACCACATAAACTCAAAGTGACCTTACTTCAGTAGCGTTTCTCTGATGGAAAATGTGTGGTAGGCGCTGAAAACTTTAGCTTTCAACTTGTCTTTCATCTAAAACTCACTCAAACTTTCCAATCAGTCAGTATTTCTACATTGCAGAGCTCTACAGCATAGTTTCTACACTCCTTAATGATTTTCCTTTTGTAGCATTGGCACTTTCAGTTTGAAGTGTACACATAAAAATGACACCTTTGGCTCAATCCCAGCGTCCATGCTCACAAACCTTTGAGTTGTGCTTGTGTTAAATGTGTGAGGGCTACACGTTTTAACTCCTCCATGCACACCATCCTTAAGCCCAGTTTCTCCAGCCTTTACCTTAGGGAACTATTCACAGTTCACAGGAAAAGCCAGCAAGTGAGAGGAGCAGCCACCCAAGAAGTCAACGCAATGCACTATATGCCTTATTACACTTTTTAAAAACGTATTATATTTCGACTAAATCAAGTAAATCCATTATATGACAGGTCGCTCTTGTCTCCTCTGTTAGATGGGAGCCTGGAACACAACAGATCAGACAGACCCTAGGCCACAATAATAGAAAACCTATTCTGGCTTTAAGGTTCCTGTTTATACCATTTTGATCCATGTTATACTCGCACACTCACATTACTGCTTTGAGGGTTTCATGTTTAGGGCATAGGGTTCGGCTTTACTCTGCTTGGATAGCCGTACAATTCATATATAACATGAACTGGCAGATATAATCTGCGCTTCTGTTATCTGGGATCAACTGTTTTCATTTCATTCAGTCAGTGACAAAGGAGAAACAGCCATTTTGACTAGACTGGCATGTAAAATTGGAGCTGACTCGACCAATCTGTGGCCTTTCCTCTTTTTCTAATCTCAAACTGTCCTTAAAACATTCATCTGCGATGCTCTAATCTGAATGCAGCATGGAAACATATCACTGCTGGTGATGCTAACATACTGTAGCCTCTTTTGACTACTAATAAAAGAGATCGTCACTAAAGTCTGAGTATCTTTTTTTTTTTTAAGGTATGAAGTGATCCAGTATCTGGATTGTTGATCAGTCATAAGTGGGGGAAAAAGCTAACAACCTAGCAAATACTTTGATGTTGAGCTGTGTCTTTAGCTTGTGTGCAGTAGAAAGAGACGCCACACTTAGTCCTTTGAACTAAAGAAATAAACAATTGTCCATCAAAAGAAGTGTAAGAATGTTAATAAGGAACTCATGACCTTGTGCTTGGATATTACAGAATCAGCATAACTCAGTACAAAGTAAAATATTCACATTATAAACTCGTGGTAATGACACAGTTTTACATGCAGATCTATCCCAGATTATTGTCTGCAGACAAAACAAAAGTAAGAATAAACAAAAGCCTTTTTTGGGGGGGTTATTATTTCGTTTATCCTGCAGGTTGGACCTGGAACATAACGACGCGGTTTGCCGTGAAACATTTAAATGAAATAGATTTGCATGAAGAAAAAAAAAGTAGGTGTGCTTGGACTTTGCTGTGGACATCAGCAGCAGGAAGCAAGGATAAAAGCGAAGCAGCAGCACTTGGAGGTAATGCTACAGCAGCAGTTTTTCTTTGGGTGTTTCTTTTTTTTAAAGCTGAACTTCAAACTGTGGGTTAGTGATGTGACATGACTGAAAGGCTCAGGTGAGAATGTGCTTCGGCTTCTTTCCTTCTTCCGTTCATGTTCACTTCAGCCAGAGAGGTGCTACTATGCACGGTGTACGAACCAGAAGGAAGTTGGCTCGGTGTTCGGAAGCTATTGTTACACTTACAGCAGCATAATGTGTTGTTTCCAGCTGGATTCATATTATTTCAGCTCACCTGTCTGGTATCGGAGCTTCATATGAGGTGTGTGAAAAGGGGCGGAAAAAGGAGAAAGTAGTGCGCCTATAAATGAGCCTGCAGGAGCCCAGGGACTCTGAAATAAAACCAGACTAGTGCAATTCAAATGGATAGATAACAACGATCCATTCTGTAGTGTTACACTGCATTTATCTCGTTTTCTTTGTTTATCTTATTTTTCTTCATGATTATTACCAGATGGATGCAGGTGAAGGCAAAATTACAACCTTTAAATGGGATAAGGAGGATTTGAAAAGTCAAAAAAGAACAACAAAGAGCCAAGGTGCTCCCAACCTGTGGAAAAAATGTCACGGCATCAGCGGTTATGTTAGAGACATGACTGTCAAGACTGCTTTGGTGCTCTTTCAAACAGGTGGTGTTGTCATTGTGCCATTGAACAAATGCTCATTCAATGGGGCAGCTCAGTTGGAACTGAGAATTTTTCACCAGTAAATGAGGCAAAGCGGCAGTTGGATGCAGAGACAACAGGGAGGGCAGAGAAAACTTAGAGGATTTATATCACAGTGAAGGAGAAGTCAGAAGTTTGCTTCGTTCATTGTGGTCATGAATGTCAAGGTAATTTGGGGCTTTTTGTTATTTCTTGAGCTGTTTCTTTTTCCAGGGTGGAATGATTGTACAGCATACGACTTTAATAACTTAAAAACAGGAATTGGGATTTTCTCTAATCCACACACAGTAACAACTATATGGTATACACAGGATCAATGATGTAGATACACTCAAATCTTTTAATGATACTAGTAATAACTGGTAGTTTCTGTTTGCCAGCATAAAGCGGATTTATTTGACATCTTGATGCATGCTCAATCATCCAGGTAAGTAAATCTCCAAAAGTTGATTCTGTTCATCTGGACTTTTGGAGATTTATTTGACAGCACTCACTGGGTGGACCAATACTCAGGACAATTAAAAAGTTCAAAGAACTCAGTGAATATCTAAAAAGGAGAAATGTAGGTTTGCACAAATTGGGAATATGTCTTGGAATAATTTCTAAACAACTACAGTCAAGTTTTACATCTACATCCTGCTCCAAAAATCGACACGTTCAAGTTTGACCTAAAATTTGGAGCTGCCCACGTGGAAAAGCCAAATGCCTTCTGGAGAAAAGTTTTTTTCATGGTCAGACGAGACCAAGATTTGACTATTTGGCCACAGTAACAAGAAATACGTTCAGAGGAGTAAAGGTGATGTTTTCAAACCTGCTTAACAGCAGCTGTACCAAATGTGAATCATGGTGGTGGTAGCATCATGCTCTGGGGCTGTTTTGCTTCCAGTGATACTGGTACATTGCACAAAGTGGATGGAATAATGGAGGAGAGGACTACTTATTTTTCAACTTCGCCTCAAATCAACAGCTACATGGTTGAAACTTGAATACAGCAGGGTGCTCCAAGAGGACAATGATTCTAAACACACATCAATATTCGTTTTGAAATGGAAAAATCAGGATAACATTAAGCTTCTGGGCCTCAGCTCTATTGAAAATTTGTGGACTATGCTTAAAAGCCAGGAAACCAAACAATTTAAGTGAACTCTATCAATTCTCCTAAGAAGAGTAATCAAATGTCCAGCCAGAATAATGCCAGAAGCATCTGCTCGAGATGCAACTTGCTAAGGGACATTTAACTTAATATTGCATACTTCAGGATTAATGAAAATCCAAAATAAATTCAAACCCGTGCACCCAGTTCTTGTTTTTTAAGATCATTAAAGATGCTGTACAATGTTTTTACCTTGGAAAGAGATCAAGAAATCATTAAAAGCTCAAATTACCATGACATTCACAATGACTTCCACTGTAGCATAGCAAAATAAATAAAAATATAAATAAAACTCCTTTTCTCCACTTGTAGTTATGCTCCTACTTCTGTTTTTTTCTGTTTCTTCTCTAAAATTCATCTTAGGATTTGGTGAGTGACAAGCATCTGTATTATGTTGTCTGTGGTTTACTGAGTATAGACACCTGAGGCCAGCACTATGGCTTCACTGAGGCTAACAACAGCAATCAGGCTAAGCGATGACACAAAGGCAGTCATCAACTCCCAATCTCACAATGACGCTTTCACATGAAAGAGGCGGTGATGGTGGAATATGACCAAACACAAACAGGGACGTGTCTGCTGGCAGCATTGCGGCTCATATTACAAAAGAAAATACAACTTTTATCTTTGAAAATTTTTAAGAGGTTAAACACAGTGCAGGTTGGAAGCATGTAGCATGTCTATCCAAGCGGAAGCCAGGAAGAAAAACTGAAGAAAAAAAATGCCATTAAAACAACAGTGAATCTGGCAAATTAGAATAAGTGAAGAATGGATCAACCATCCAGTGCACAACAGAGGTGTGGAAGAGGGTGGAGCCAGGGTGGAATGGATGGAGACAGGTGTCAGGGTTCATTTCTGTTAGCAGGATCACAGCAAGAGTGAAAGGGAAGGTTTACAAGGTGGAAGTGAAACCTGCAAAGCTGGAGGTGACCGAGTTGAAGATTTTCACTGGGAGTGACAAGGATGGACAAGATTAGAAATGAGTACATCAGAGGGACAGCTCGGGTCAGGCTATTTGGAGACAAAGTTAGTGAGGCAAGTCTGAGATTGTTTGGACATGTGCAGAGGAGGGATAGTGGATATACTGGACATGGAATCTTGAATGTGGAGGTGCCAGGCAGAAGGAAACATGGGAGACCACAGACAAGATTTGTGGATGTAGTGAGTGAATGATCTTTCTGAAGAGCTGGCCAGGTGGCAGAGATTCAACCACAGAATGGGGTGTGTACTGTCCTTAGTGATACTGTCTGCTTGCCTTTTCTCTCCATGATGATGGCACAGATTGAGTCCAGATGTGGGAGCTTCATCTCAACAATGTGCTTTGCCATTTTCACCACTTGGTGAAGATCTTTCAGAAGTGCAGATGGCATACCACACTGGTTCACCATTTATCAGGATGGATTCCAGTGTACTCCTGTTAGAAGTTCAGTTTCTGAGGAGGCCTGGCCTGCTGAGGAGTATGCTAGGAATAAGATGAGACGGAGGCAGATGAGCTACCATGGCAACCCCTACAGAGACCATATGAAAGAAGAAGAAGAAGAAGAAGAAGAAGGTCAAGTAATGACTAAAACCTAGACTTTAGGATTTTAAAGCAGGTACTCTGCTTTAAAATCATATATTGCAATTTTATAGGGAAAAAAGTTAAAAACTGGAAAGTATATCAGAAATACATTAACTCCTGTGATTTTGTGTTTCTTGATCAATTCAGCTATGGTGCTCAAAGACTTTAGATGCTTTAGATGCTCTGTGACCATATTGGTGTGAAGTGACTACCGGGTAAAACTAAAAAAAACTGAAGTCAGTTATCCTGTTTTTTAGTTCAAGGCTCCGGCTCTGTGTGAACTATCTCTTGAATGAAAGGCAAACCGTTAAAACTATGACATGTACTTCCTCTAATGACACGTTGGTGTCGCTGTTTGTAGGACGTGGAACAGTTTTTTGGACGCTTATTGGTCAAAAAGCCGTGGCGTCACTTCTCTCGTTCTTTTCGACCACCGCCATAGTGGGGAAAGGACTGTGGAGAAAATGGTAAATAGAAAATCTACAAACATCCGAGCTAGCATGGCTTATTAAAGTTCCCCGAAACCTTAAGCATTTAAAACTAAAATTATTGTCACGATAACAATGTGTATGTTATACGAGAAAAATGAGATGGAGCATATTAAAAGTGCTCAGTGATGCTAGCCGGTACGGTGGTTCTGCGCATGCTAGCGGCCAGCTTGTTTATTTTAGCACTGAAAGCTTTAAAAAATTAGTTTTAAACCAGAAGCATTTGGTTAAAGATGTATATACTTGGTGTTTTAAACGATTGTGCTAATACGGTGTCTTTTACGTCTTCCAGTCGTCCCACAAGACTTTCAGAATCAAGCGCTTCCTCGCCAAGAAGCAGAAACAGAACAGGCCGATTCCTCAGTGGATCAGAATGAAGACCGGCAACAAGATCAGGTGAGCTTACCATGACTGATTTTACCTGCCCTGTGCATCTTGTAAGGCCGAGAGCTGACGGTATACGGGTTCCCACATTTGTACACGTTATTGTAGTCATGCAATCCACCTCTGTTCAGTGCTGCAGGCTTATGAGAACCAAGACAGAAAAGGGAAAGATGATTTTTTTTTTTTCCAAAAAAAGCTGTAAAGTGTCTAGTTTCAAACATTCTTTCAAGCTGCATATGACCATTTAAGATTAGTATATTTATTTTCATCATGTCTCCCCCACCACTGGAATCCTCTGCCTCATCCTTCTCACCCATAAACATGCTTATTTGTTCCCAACTCAGAATCGGTCAGACCAGATTGAAAGAACGTTTAAGTAACATCAGGTCCATTAGAACCTATTCCGGTCAGCTGGTTTTCAGGGTTTTCCATTGGGTCATAGTACCTGATAGCAGGTACTTTTTCAATACGTACTTCGCCAGGGTCCAAGCGATCTGAAAAAGCAAACAACCCCACACATATTAGGTGGCGCTGTAATAGAAAACGAGTCACCCTGATCAGAGTAGGTACTAATGGGAAAAGGGCCAGTCACTTTTTAGGTTTTATACCTTTTTTTAGGACTCCTTGCTGTCCACATCAACAGCTTTGTCAGTCAATGTAATCATTTGATTGTTGTGTCCTGCACATCCCTGCTTCCTTTATTTTCCATTTGTGAATTCATCAGTTCTCTGTAATCCAGTCATAAGGCAGGCAAGGGGAGAGGAGAGATTTGAATACTCTTGCATGAAGTGCGGCCTCATTGCCGTTTAAGGAGAGAAAGTTTCTAGTTAATAATAAACTTTAAATAAATCATTTAGTTTTGCTGTGGAAAAAGTAGAAGTGTATGAATATATTTAATATTCTGTAAATAAATAAATAATGATAATTCACTTAAGTCCCGTTCAATGCTAGATTAATTTTATTGTAGCATTTTAATGCATATTGCAGCCATTGTAAAATGAATGTATCTTTGAAGCTTATAATGACCCCGTTGAGGCTGCTGTAGCTGGTGCAGCAGTAAGTGATGTAGCTGATGTTGTTGGTGAACTTTGATATCACACTGTATTCTAGGGCTGTTCGATATAACAATATATATCGGATGACGATGTAAAAACGTCTATCGTTTCATTTTACGCTATCATTTGTTTCGTGGTGTCGCAAAATAAACTGTTTACAACAATATTTTTTCATGGTTTTGATGGTCACTGTAGTGACTATATTCATTTGTTAAAGTTCTCTCTTTCTCTTATATTTAATATAACCACACTACAGACGGACAAGCGACTGTTTTTATGCGTTGTCATTATCAACAACGACGGTAAAACCATCGCGTGTCCGCTTGTTTATTTTCCACATAAACCTTTTCACAATAAAGCTCAAGATCCTGTTGAGACTTTTCAAAATAAACCGAATCACGTAAAAGAGTATGCAGAGTATTTACAGATGAGAAGCAAAAAAAGAGCCGTCAGGTGCTAAAAAATAAACCTTAGACTCAAACGTTAGAACAGGCTTTCCCCCGCAGCACGCCGTGTAATAAATACTCACAAAGCAAACGGCGGCCGTTACAACTTATGTCTAAAAATGTATCGTTTCATGCATCAGTTAAAACACTCGACTCCAGCTACATGACGCGCAGCTGGAAACACTTCACGCAAGTCGAGCTGCCCGAGATTCACAGAATTTACAGAAAATGTTAAATTTTCGTGATTTATATCGTTATCGGGACAATATAATTCTTATATCGGGATATGAGATTTTGGTCATATCGCACAGCTCTACTGTATTCCTAATATTTCTAGCACAGTGTATATCATCGGAGATGCCTTTAAGCCTCTTTTCCCCTTGTTGCAGTGGTTTTGAATTTAACTTGTAAATTTGGTGTCGAAAATATTTGTGCTCATGAAATTTCCTTAAAGGTGGAAATCAGTAATTCCACCGTGCGGGTTGTTAAGAGTACTGCAGGGAGGATAGATTAATTTGAAAAGAACTCCATAATTTCAGGTTTTTCTGATGTCAGCGTTGCGATTAGGTGGTTCACAGATGGCTCAAATCTTAGTGAAGCTGAGTGTCTGTTTAAATGGGCTGTCAACATTCAGTTTCATTGCTGAGCTGCACGTGTTATCAGGAAGTGCTGACGCACCTGAGTGTAATTGCAGGGAGGAACATCATCTCATGTAAAGCAGGTCTGCAATTGCAGCACTTAGTTACAGTGGAGTGCTGTCATTAACCCTGCTGAGAGCATGTTTCTGCTGCAGAGCTTGTTCTCTCACTTGCTGTGCCGGTGATGAGGAAACTCTGTAGCTGAACACTAATGACCGATCTGCTGTTCTTTGGCTCCGTCATCTTGTATAAACTCTGTGGATGCCATGATTGCCATGAATACTGCAGTGATTTAGTGCCTGTAAAAAGTGACATTATTTCTAATTATCTCTTCAAAGGGGAATTTAAATTCACTAAATCACTATAGGGCTTTGTATTGATTTATAATATTTATCACACTGAAGAATACACAATGTACATGCTGTGCTGGAGAATCTGAAACTAGACGCACATCAAACAACTTTGCATACTCTGAACCCGTGAACCAACGATTCATTTGAATATTTCCTTGGTGTGGAGCATTATTAAGGAAGCTCTCACCACTCAATAGAGACTGTTAAAGCTACTATTTACATGGTTTTGACCACTTAAATTGTTGTAAAACCATCTTAGTGTTTTGAAAGCTCATGTGATGCAAGAGATCTGACACCATGGGAGACTGTTCTCATTACCCAATGATTTGTGATGGACTAATCCTTGCTCAATGAACATTGGATGATCCTCCTTTGACTTTAAAAAAAAAAAAAAAAAAAGAAGACCACAAATAATGAACTTTTAATATGATCTGAAACTGGTTGTTGAGCCCAAAACGTAATCTTGCAAGGCTTTACTGAGGTCACAGACGTTTGTCTCGAGTTTGAAAAAGACCTTTAGTCTTCTTGTGAGCAGAAAAGTACTCCCCTTGTGGTCATTTAAAGGATTGCAGGTTTAAGGTACTTAGCTTCACTTTTCAGTACCTGAAGCATTTTTCCACGTTTTATACTGTCTGCCTGTGAGTTTGACTTTTGTGAAAACTTGCATACCCCCATTTTGCACACACATAAATTAACTTACCAAAATAAATCTCTTTAAAGGTATACATTTATTAGGAAGAGCACATGGTTAGGTGCATTTAGTAATCCATTAAGTGTTCCACGGTGGCAGGTTGTACTAAAATCACATTTATTAGCTACACTGGTGTTTGTTTTTCCTGCTATAATAAGCTCCCCCCAAAAATTCAGTTTATTTGCAGTTTGACACCAAGTAAAACCATCAGCAACAGAGATAATATTAGCCTTTTATGTTTTTGTACAGAGAGGTTTTAATTCTTTCCACTCAGGGTTTGACAGCGTGACAGTTTAATAGTTTGCCAACATCAGAATCTCAGTGTTTTCCTCCTGACGGATTTATTTTTTGTTCTTTCATTTTAGGTACAACTCCAAGAGGAGACACTGGAGGAGAACCAAGCTTGGCCTGTAAACATGAGGCTCTGTGGATCCCAGCATCACAACATGCGCCAGGAACTCCAGCTGATGGACTGACTGCAGGGGACAAGCCATGTTATCTGGAGCAGGAATCATTTTGTACAGATACTCTGGTTATACTCATGTTTGACAATAAAAGATCATTGATCAAATGTGAAATGCTTGAGTGGCGTATTTTTCTCTCCCGCAAAGTGTTTACTTTTCTCAGGAAAATCAAATATGTAGAAGCTGCCATGCTGACACAGCTCGGCAAAAAGAAGCACTTGGACTGAAAGGGGGTTTGTGTTTGACCACACAGCTAACACTTCTGAATCACAGTTTCATGGAAAACTGTTCACTTGCTGTTTAGTGTGAATTTGACTTCTGACTTTGTAGTCTTTGGAATAAATACCAGAGGTATTAAAGGAAGCCTCAATAAGCAGCAGGATGAACTAGGAAAAAATGATTTCAGAGCTCATACACTGCAGGGAAAGCTCCTACACAGCCAATTACTAATATTGGAGTTGACACAAGTAGCGCAAATGAGTCTGGGCAGGAAGCGGGAAAAGTCCATTAAAAGCAGCTTATGAAAGACAAAGTAACACTTTAAAGTTTGGCTATTTTACTGAAATTTGTTTAGAAATCAGTCATGTAAACACTGCTGGTCTTGGATGAGTGAAGCACATCCACCAATATAAATGGGTATTTTGTTTCTGGAAAGCATACTTGAAAAACTGCACATTCTTGCTGCCTTAACATTTAGCTTGATCTTTACCGCTTGAATAGTCACCACTGCCTACAAACTAGCCTTTCACTGTCTTCACGACCCCTTCTGAAACTAACATAAAAATAGTGGAGTGATGATGCACATATTGGAAAGTATGTGTCATCCCCCACTCATGTTTTGCTTCCAAGCAAAGGAGGAAAGGAGGGCAGCAGCTTTTTTAGAGACCCAAGCCTCCAGCCGCTTCTCCTCTTAGTCCGGTCAAAGTGCTTCACTTCCTCTGCCTCCACAGCATCGTCCTCTTCACATGCGGTCAAGTTCACTGCGCCAGCGCAGTTGTTGTTGCCGTTCTTGTTGACGTTTTGCGTGCATCCCCAGCTGTGCTCTTCATCCCAGGCCCCCAGCAGCTCCTTCATCTCCGGCGGGGCGTTTTCCCTCAGATACTGCCAGGGCCTCTTTCCGTTGTAGTCCATTGCGTCCACGTTGGCATTGAAAGCTCCGACCAGCAGCTTGATGACCATGTACTGACTGTGCATGCTGGCGAGGTGCAGAGGCGTGAGCCCACCGCTGCCCTTCAGGTTCACGTTCACGGGGATGCCCTCGCTTTGTGCGTAGCGCAAAAGTTTGATCAGAGTCTCGTCCTGTCCCCTCTTGGCCAGCCAATGCAGGACCGAGTAGCCGCTGATGAAATCCTTCCTGGTTAATAGCTGGGGGTCCTCTGAGATAAAATCCATGATGATTTCATAGCTGCCCTCCACCGCTGAGAGCATCCACGCGTGCTCCATCGGATACAAAGCCCAATCCGTGTCCTCCTCGCCGGAGCGGCTGTAATTCTGCGAGGACAGCACGCTGCTAAACCCGCTGTTGGACGAGTTCCCCAGAAGCAGTTCCTTCAGGTACTTTTTACGCATAGCGGGTGTGATAGACTCCCTCTCCGGAGCGGCGCTGTCACAGACTTCTTGCTGCCTCTGCAGCCTCGTCCTACGCTGGAAACCCCCGGGCACTGGCATGGGCATGACCTGCATGCCGTATCTGGACACTCGCTCCACAACGGTGCCCTTTTTAGACCCCCTGCCGCCGTGGGCGTCGGTATTGCTGACAGCTGGTTCAGACATAGCTTCATCCGAGCTGCGCCCAAGCATGTCTGAATTCTTCTGCAGAGCTCAAGGCTACTTCCTTTTTATTTAGACAACACCCGAAGATATGTCAAATTATAAACATGAAACCATTTCCTCCGCTTGACTGGACTCGGTCCCCTGTGTAAGGGAGGAAAAAGCTCTTTAAAAACATTTCAGCTAACGCGATTATTGGCGAACACAGAAGTTCCTCATTTTGCCATGTTAAGCCAAACCTACGCTTAAGTTTCCGTCTAAAACGGCTGCCACTCACCTGTTCTGCACTCAAACCGCACACACCGACTCTTCAGGTGTGCCACCCAATAGGTGATCTAAAAATCACGTAACACGTCACGAGTAATTTTAACCGTTCATCCCCCAAAAAGTTACGTGACGCAGATTATTCTTAGTCTTGCAAGAGGAACCGAGACAAAGTCCACTCATCTCCCAATAGCGGGAAACCCTCACATGACCACTGATGGACTTTAAAAGCAGGAAGTAATATAGGGCATTCTTTCCTGATACTTTCATGGCCAGTCACCAATTATAAAGTGGAGCTCCAGCACATAAAACACACCAGGCACGATTTAAAAAACAACTTTATTTCAATTAAAAGCAGACAAAAAACACAACTTTAATCAGTATCAGGTTCTGGAGGAAGCTCCACTGTTAGCTCCTCGAGCGTCTGAAGAAAGGCATCCAGCTCCACACGGCAATCTGAAGAGAGATACGGGGAATTTAATCATACAGAAGGTTAATGATACCTGTAGTTAATTATACCAGGAGATTCAAACTCGCACTTCAGATGCAAAGATACAATTACAGTTGCTTGATAAAAGTGGTTTTATTTGAGGGCTGCATACCATTTATAAATCCCAAAGTCCTAAATTGTACATCTAATCCATTAGAGCAGAGGTTGAGAAATTGAGAAAGTAGAGGTCAAATTGAGGGCCACATAAATGCCATGTTTGTAATGTCTCATTCCAGTCTGTTTATAGTGGCAGCTGTCACTTTTGTGCTTGTGTGTAGTTTTAACCGTTTTTGAGGCGAGGTTTCTTGACACTAGGTGCACTTGTCAGAGTTGGGAAGATTTAATTTGCTACGATGGAACAGAATTTAAATTTGTTTTTACTCTTGCAGTTAACAGCCATCACAGGGTACGCCATACTGCAAGACAGAACCAACATGATGAGATGATTTCGGGCTGATAGGAATTAAACAGCTTTCCAGGAAGAAAGCTCTGGGAAAACCCTGTTTGTTTTAGCGTGACGGACAAGAGAGCCCAGGGGTGACACTGAAGAAAATGTATTAGTCGTATTTCCCAAAGGCTCCTGAATCATAGCTTAGGAAGGCACTAATATCCTTGCCCTAATTTTATGTTGGGCAATACTGGCCCTGCTGACAGTAGCGTTTATGTCAGAGGCTGGTATTTGGTTCAAGTCATCAATTTTGCACAGGTAAGAGGCAAAATGTATTCAAGTGTAAAAACCACCAATGCATCTCCAGCATTACGTGAAGTGAAAATGAACTGTACAGCCACATTTCTTTCCTCGTTGGGCCCCTTGTACTACACAGAGCCCAGCCCTGTTCCCTAAGGCATGATTTGAGCTTATACAGGCAACTTCAAACTTCCCGAGTTTTCTGTGTTATGTCACCATGGTAACTTATGCTGTAGAGCAGGTTAAGTCTGTAGCAAATTCTCTGGAAAGTCATCACCATTCCTGGAAGACACCTTAGACCTGTGATAAGAATCTGCATTTGTCACAGGTTCTTAGGATTTAAAATTATTCCTCAGTTACCGGTTTCCCTTTGGCCAATAAAAACCATTTCATTGTTCTATAAACAGTGATCTAAGAAAAGGACACCTAATTTTAATCAAATTCACTTCTTACTTCCATTCATCTTTTCAGACTGTTCAACACCAGAGCTGCCACAGAGACTAAAAAGCCATCTCGTGCACATCTAAACATTAATTTAATAACAGTTGCAGTCTGTTAAATTCTGCTATGCCTTAAAGACAGCTGTGATACTGTTTGTCTTAACTGGCATTTATTATTCTCACCTTTCCTTCCTGGCTGTAATAAAGCAGTCATTTCAGTCTTGTCCGATTTAGACTACTGCAGGAAATCCACGTTGTTACTTATGATTTGACCACAAACCCCTTTTAAGCCATTTACATCATAGCCTTTTACGTAACCTGATGTACACCTCCCGAGAAATGCAACTACACCTCAGGCTGACCTAACCTGCAATGACCAAATTATGTTGGAGGCTACGGTGTATGGTTGAAAGGCGTTTCCGGTTATGTCGCAAGTTATGACAGATTTCCTGCAGTAGACCAAATCCGGGATTACTGACCAGAAGTCCTTAACACATTCAGGGTTTAATGCGCTATTGTGCCATGCTTCTCTCACACCTGTATTGTGCGCTTAATCTCCCCCCCCCTTCAGTTTGATCTTTCCCTGCAAAATCAGTTGCTCTGCAGCCAGCAGACTTATCTAAAATAAATAAAGGAAGCTAGGAGAATGACTCATTTAGGTGAACTAAACCTTACAAAGCTGCTTTGTTAGAGTGCAGCAATATGCATGATTATTATTAACCACTGCAGTGGTTCTTTGAATAAACCAGGTGCTTGAAATAGGGTTCTTTGCCCCTGACCAAAAGTTGATACCTGAATGTTTCAAAGTCACAGCTGGTGGGTTTGGGAGTGGTGCCAGCTCTTCAAAGTCATCCTCACACATATCAGGTACTTGTGAGAAACAGGCGAGTCCAGGTAAAGCAAGTTTACTTAGAGGAATCAAGTCTTCAGGTACGTCATACCTCAAGTACTCTGGAAATGCAAATAGAAAACAAGGAAAGGTTGTTGAGGAGATCCATGGAATTGAAAATTTTTACCTTTTGTTAAGGTTACAAGCTAATACTTCTATCACAAAATGGGACAAGTGGTTTCCAAATAAAGAACTTTGATTGTTTGATTTGTAAATTAACTAACAATCAATCTTGTCAACACAAAGTTCTTTATTTGGAACACAGTTCTACAAGAAAGATAAGTTACTGAGAAAGTGGTTGTGCTTAAAGTGCTGCACTGAGCTGAAATTTAAAACGTCAAGATATTTTAAATGAAATTTTACATTAAGTGCCTCAAAGGCTTCAAACTGAACAGCTTGATATATTATGGACTCTTCCATTGCAGTCACATGCCCCTCAGATGGTCAACTCCAAATGCAGTATTGCCAGCCATGGTCTTTCCACACTCACGACAGTAAATGCACTGGATCATGTTGCCAGCTTTGAAATGTATACACTTTCCCCATTTTACTATCAGCGGGCTCTGGCTCAGTTGATCGTATGTGGCTAATTATCTGATGCCATCTCTGGACTAGTGTTAGACAGGAAAGTTATCAATCGTTCTTTTCATTTTTTCCCCTCATTGCCCACAGCTATAGTGGGGCAAAAAAGTATTTAGTCAGCCACCGATTGTGCAAGTTCCCCCACCTAAAATGATGACAGAGGTCAGTAATTTGCACCAGAGGTACACTTCAACTGTGAGAGACAGAATGTGAAAAAAAAAAATCCATGAATCCACATGGTAGGATTTGTAAAGAATTTATTCTTAAATCAGGGTGGAAAATAAGTATTTGGTCACCTCAAACAAGGAAAATCTCTGGCTCTCACAGACCTGTAACGTCTTCTGTAAGAAGCTTTTCTGTCCCCCACTCGTTACCTGTATGAATGGCACCTGTTTGAACTCATCATCTGTATAAAAGACACCTGTCCACAGCCTCAAACAGTCAGACTCCAAACTCCGCCATGGCCAAGACCAAAGAGCTTTCGAAGGACACCAGGAAAAGTATTGTAGACCTGCACCAGACTGGGAAGAGTGAATCTACAATAGGCAAGCAGCTTGGTGTGAAAAAATCAACTGTGGGAGCAATCATCAGAAAATGGAAGACATACAAGACCACTGATAATCTCCCTCGATCTGGGGCTCCACGCAAGATCTCATCCCGTGGGGTCAAAATGATCATGAGAACGGTGAGCAAAGATCCCAGAACCACACGGGGGGACCTGGTGAATGACCTGCAGAGAGCTGGGACCAAAGTAACAAAGGTCACCATCAGTAACACACTACAACGGCAGGGAATCAAATCCCGCAGTGCCAGATGTGTTCCGCTGCTGAAGCCAGTGCATGTCCAGGCCCGTCTGAAGTTTGCCAGAGAGCACATGGATGATACAGCAGAGGATTGGGAGAATGTCATGTGGTCAGATGAAACCAAAGTAGAACTTTTTGGTATAAACTCAACTCGTCGTGTTTGGAGCAAGAAGAATACTGAGTTGCATCCCAAGAACACCATACCTACTGTGAAGCATGGGGGTGGAAACATCATGCTATGGGGCTGTTTTCCTGCCAAGGGGACAGGACGACTGATCCGTGTTAAGGACAGAATGAATGGGGCCATGTATCGTGAGATTTTGAGCCAAAACCTCCTTCCATCAGTGAGAACTTTGAAGATGAAACGAGGCTGGGTCTTCCAACATGACAATGATCCAAAACACACCGCCCGGGCAACAAAGGAGTGGCTCCGTAAGAAGCATTTGAAAGTCCTGGAGTGGCCTAGCCAGTCTCCAGACGTCAACCCCATAGAAAATCTGTGGCGGGAGTTGAAAGTCCGTGTTGCTCGGCGACAGCCCCAAAACATCACTGCTCTCGAGAAGATCTGCATGGAGGAATGGGCCAAAATACCAGCTACTGTGTGTGCAAACCTGGTAAAGACCTATAGTAAACGTTTGACCTCTGTTATTGCCAACAAAGGTTATGTTACAAAGTATTGAGTTGTGTTTTTGTTATTGACCAAATACTTATTTTCCACCCTGATTTACCAATAAATTCTTTACAAATCCTACCATGTGGATTCATGGATTTTTTTTTTTCCACATTCTGTCTCTCACAGTTGAAGTGTACCTCTGGTGCAAATTACTGACCTCTGTCATCATTTTAAGTGGGGGAACTTGCACAATCGGTGGCTGACTAAATACTTTTTTTGCCCCACTGTACATCCACTTCTACTGGGCCTAAGCTACTCAACTTTTTTTTTTTTTTTTTTAAAGTTGGACCATTGAGAAATTAGGACGCATGTGCGACCAAATTGGTTGCACTCTAGAGCCTTGTATATGTCTCACCCACATTTGTATACATGTGGTCAATTCATGAATACAATGCTGTGTTTTCACTACTAAAATTGCCTCAGTCGACTGCTTCCTTCTTTGGTCTTGGGGGGGAAAAAAAGAAAAAAAAAGAAAAAAGTGTAAAACCTTCATTAAAAATAATTTTAAAACACATTTTAAAAGCCACATCATGGCCTTATTCAAGTACACCCGAATCATATTTTGATTTCACAAGTTTGAGGCAAACCTTCCGATTACTTAACCAAATCAAATTAGCTTCAAATGAAAGCATAAACTTGTGCTACAGTGCAGCAGCATTTTAAAATTGACGGGTCAAATATGCAACAACTTTCCAAATTCTGCCTTACTGTTTTTGCCCTTTTAAAATAACCACCAAGCAGAACTTGACAATTACAACTTATAGCATCAGTTACCTAGTGGGTCATAAGAGAACAACTTCTCAGTTTCTGGATACTCCACATTGGCTTGAGGTGCATTTTTGGCTTTTGTTTCCTCAAGGCAAACTGGTGGCTGTGGCAGAGAAAAATCAAATAAGTCAGAATACAGCCAAGCATTTAGTGTATACTTGAATAATTATATAGTCCAACCTGTTTTAGGAGTTTCTTCTCTTGTTTGCTGATGGCAGGGGTCGAGACTTTTACGTTAAGGCAGCCGAAAGCCTTACGTCCAGATGGCAAGGGGGTGCTGAATGGTTTTGTAGGAGATTTGACTAGTTTCTCTGAATGCAGGGACAAAAATGTTAACGTGGCACCTATGCAAACGTTATCAGTGTTTCAAGAGCAGAAAAAAAGTCGACCAAAGACATAATTTTCATACCTGGAGCAGACTGAAGCCGCTGCCTCATTTTCTGTGTAGGTGCATGGAGACCTGCATTTTCCCGCTCTGCAAAGATTATATTGGCCATCTGAAAACAAGAAGACACTGGCTACTGCAGCTTTATGTAGGGAGAATTTCTATAGCAGTGTTTAATACATTACAGCAAAGAGTGCCTCTTAACAGGCTAGCCCTTTTCTTGCTTTTGTCATGTAGTACTAAACTGAATACAATCAGCATTTGTATGTGTGTGAATGAGACTTTCCCCAAGTAAAGAGTTGGGTGAGCATCAACTCCTAATAGCCAACTGCTTTAAGTTCAGTACCCTTTTATGAATACAGTGCTGGAACTAATGGCAAGTTTGGCAGCATTACAGGCTACAGCATTGTTGCAGCAAACATAATATGCTTCTACTCATCATACCTTAAAGACCTCTTAGCACCATATTTCAACAATGCACTTCGCTCCCAGAGTGCAGGCTTAATTTCAGTTCCTAGAGTTTCCAGAAGTAGAATGGGAGGCAGTGCCTTCAGCCTGCTCGTACTGAACCAGCTTCTACTTTGGGGTCCGGAAACTGACAACAGCTCTGTTAAAAGTTAGGTGTAAATCCTTTTTCTAAAGCTTCTAGTTAGAGTTGAGGTGACCCTGAGGTTCTGCAACATACATCAGATTCATTCATCTCCCTCTAAACTTCCAACAAGTTGCAGCAGATGGTTTCTAATGCAATTATAATTCAAACCAAAACAAATAAAAGTCTGCAAAATAGAATGAATTTGGAAAGTAAAGCACTGAAAGGAAAGACCAAAACAAATTGGTAAAACTAGTCAATTTATTTTAGCTCAGTGTAATGAAAACAGTGAGGCCTGCTGTGATGTAGGGGTTTGGAGATGTTAGCAAAGGAGGTGTCAGGGTTATTTTCCCCCCACTGGAAGTGATCTGGATGGACAGGACCAAATGAGTATATCAGAGGGACAGTTCAGATGGAACAATAGAGTCAAAGTTATAAGGCTGAGACGGTTTGGATACTTGCAGAGGGTTGGTTTGACAGGGGAGCATGACAGGGATACTGAGATTGTTGTGGTGGTCTTTAAAAGGGAGCAGCACAAAGAGAAAACACTTTGGGACAATTTGTTATTTACATTAAATTTCAAGTAACTGCATAGCTCGGGCGGACCCTTTTAACCATATGATTGAAAAACAAACTCAAATCATTTTCCCAATCAAAATAAAGAGTGCTGCCTCCTAGCGGCTTTTCTTTTTAAAGGAAAAAAAAGAATTTGTTTGATAAAGTAGAAATAATATAGCATCGATTAACATTAGATGTAGTGTTCACGGGTAAACTCATTAAGGAAATGAGTGAATCCTTGTCTCCAGTTTATGCAAATACATACGAGTACAAACTGATGTTATTGGATGCCAAACAGCAACACGTAGTAGTAAGTTTAGTAAAGTTAAGCAAAACACTTCCACCATAACGAATAAAACTTCTGGTGAACAGAAAAGGTTGATTTTGAGGTAGTCTTAAAACAAAAGGGAGATACAGAATCAAAATGTTGCTTTAGTGCGCTAACTAGCTAGCACGCTAGCTCACGTCATTGACAAAGCGTCTTCGCCATTTAATAAACTTACCGTCGCTGCTAATGAAGTCAACATTTGCTTTAACAGACCGTTAACACCAACATTACCTCAGTCCTCTGTGATAGTCGCCGCTAGCTGCTCCCAGATCACAAACTTGTTTTGGTACGAAAACTTGTACAGCTGCTACCGCGAATCGTTTTTAAATTCACGGTCCACCTCCCATTGGTCGATGTAGCACACATGACTTGAAATGGGCGTTACGCTAAAAAAATAAATATCTGCCAACAGAAATGCTTTAATATTGCTATCATATTTATATCATGCACGGCACATATTTATAATCATGTATTAATTAATGGTAAAACAACAATAACCCTAAATCAATTACGTATTTAGGAAATACAGCCCTGATCTTTATTTGGAATTCGTGTTAGTTCTCACATAAAACCCATAAACATTACTTCCCGTGCTTACATACATCTCCTAAGTGTGTTTGAGACAGTGCTTAATTTTTTGAAGTTATATAAACACTTTAAAAAGTTTCCTTGACTGGTCGTTGCCGCGTTGGTTTTACCGTTTATTCTTAACTGACACGAATGTGTCGTTTACTGACTGCAGATCGCCGTCTCTACCACCAGACGGAACCATGGCGACATCCTGAGGGGGTACAGTAAATAGTTTTATTTATATCTTTATTATTTTTACGAAGCAAAATTCTAAATAAATCATTTGGAGTATGCCTGTAGCTTATATTTGATAAGTAAGAAATACATAATATGGGTGCAGTTTTTAAAAATATCATATCTAAAAGCGCATTGGTTTGTGGTACATTCCTGCTAGGCCATCTTTCGGTGTAACGGTAACGGTGCAGCTTCCTTTGCTAAACAGAGCAGCAGAGGTTTCGTCCTCCGGCTAACAGCAGCTACTATGGCGTCAACCGAGATAGCAAGGCAAGCGGTAAGTAGCCTGTTTCACACTGGAATTCATGTATTTATCTTATATATTTTTGTTATGGATCAAGCGTTTCGCAGAAGAGTGTATAATTTCAAGCAGATTTACCC
This sequence comes from Rhamphochromis longiceps, assembly GCF_057381845.1. Classification (NCBI taxonomy): domain Eukaryota; kingdom Metazoa; phylum Chordata; class Actinopteri; order Cichliformes; family Cichlidae; genus Rhamphochromis; species Rhamphochromis longiceps. The sequence continues at coordinate 39,664,847 of NC_140558.1, forward strand.
AGCCACCATCCGTTTTTCGTGGCTATTCCATCCAAATCCAGTGTACCGTGGCTTAATTAGATCAATTATAATTAGAGCTAATAGAAATCTGATTATGCGTCCCTAAACACGGTATAAAAACAAAATTTTACCAGATATCAAATTAAGGCCCAGCACTCAACAGTCGAAGCTCTCCGGTAGAATATTTTCATTTTGGTATGCTAACGCCTGCAGATTTCCTGTACTGGTAAAAACCTAAATTACCCTGTAAACGGAATTAACAGATTAAGACATTTAAAATTTAAAGTAACCGACTTATCTATTATCTCACATAAAAACGAGAGGCTGTTACAGAGCCATAGGTAGGCCATTCATTCTGAACGCCCCCATTTCGGCACGGCTACGATGCTCATTTCCGTTATGTTGTTTTATGCAAGACCCGTCAACTTTGTTTTCCGGGCGTTGTCTTAATGAATATTACGGACAAATAGATCGTAGGTCCTTGTAGACATTTGGCCGTGCAATGCACAAATCGTGGTCTAAGTTTGCCTTTTTTGGGAGGGGGCTTGGAAAGAAGCCGCGTAACCCAGAGGGAGGGCTGAGAATAGCAAGGTTTTACAGTTTGATATCCATATCTAGTGAATGGAAACCCGCTCACTGTGTGTAACTTGGCTGTGAGTGTCATGAAAAGCGGGAATGGTCTCAGGAATGTTGCACTTGCAGCTGAAGAGTATAGGGCTGGTTGTCCAGTTTTCCAAACACTCCCTCAGCTGTTTAAACCCAATTTCAGCCATCCAAATAATCCACAACTGTTTAGTGCCCTCAGCTTGCTCAGTTATTTTAAATTGAGTCTAAAACAGAGTGTTTTTCCTCCCAGAAATCTTCACCACATTGGACTGCAACAGTGTGTTATGTTAAGCCACATAATAGCTGGTTGTCTGAGGTTGAGATGGTTGAGATATTTTTTCTTTTGCCATATAATCTACATTTTTTGTTTTCCTGCAAAACGTAGGCTGCAGAAAGGAGGTTCACACTGATGGAGATGCTTACCAGCAGCCACACACCCACACACATATGTAACAACAGTGTTTTTACACTTGTTGTGTTTAGTGGTCCAGATACAGGTTGTCTATAAACAGTGTGATAGAGTGAATGGAAGTGAAATAGGCTCAGAAGAGGAAGTTTTTAAAAAAAAACAAAAAACTCAGTGCCAGTAATGCTAATGCTTTTATCCGTTTTTCTTTTCTTTTTTTAATTTTTAAACAGTAAGCTTTTTTTTTCCAAATTTTTCTAAACGCTCTGTCTTGACACAAACAGCAGTACCTTTCCATATATGTACATTGTGGTTTCTAACTGTCTCGTCTGTGGAAGAAAGTCACAGCTCAGGAAGCAGGAAGTGAGTTAGCACTGCACCTGAACTCATTGTCAAAGACTAACGTGATCAAAAAATGGTCGAAGGCATGGTACGGTTTTATTTACACAGGACAGCTGTCGTTACGATGCATATTTCAGCACGTTAGAAGGAATCCTGCACGTGCTTACAGACGTGGAAGGCGTTTAGTGATCGAAAGGCACTGACTTGTTGCTTTATGTCTTTTGTTTTTAGGGTGAAGGAGCTCGTGCTGTCCCTCTATCGGGCCATGTCGGCTTTGACAGCATGCCTGACCAGCTGGTCAACAAGTCTGTCAACCACGGATTTTGCTTCAACATCCTCTGTGTTGGTGAGTGTGTCATGTGAGATTTCCTCTCTATGTCTTCAGGCACAATGTCTTTGCTTCAGTTCAAGTGTTTCCACAAGACAAAAAGCTGCTCAGTGTTTGACTCTCAGTTTCCTTTTTGCTTGCTTTGGTTACTGTAATGAGTAAGATGCTCTCAGTTCAGGAAAGTCAAGTGTCTGCTGGTGGTTATTTAATTTGAATATGCATGGCTGTTTAAAAAAAAAAATGCAACACTGAATGCAGGATACAAGCCTTCTCCAGGATGTAGAGGACAGTCAGAAATGATGCCCTACAAGTTTAATTTTAGACTGGAGAACCAAGTCACATCAACCTTATTAAGTGCTGGAAGTATTCAATTATGTGCACTCAGTTGCCAATTTATTAGCATCCCACTAAAACTAATCTAATACAGCCATTCAGCAGCCCTAGCTGAATGGAGAAAATAATGTTCAATTTATTTAGATGGCATTTTGTTGCAATTGTGGAGGTTATAGTATTTTTGTAAAGGCCTGTCATGTCTGGCAGTACTTGCACTCAGAAACAGGATCTGAATGTGCCATTATGTCAAACGTATTTGCATTTTCAGAACTCTGTATAGGCTCCTCTTGTTTGTCTTTTCCTTTTTATTTATATATTTATTTAATCCTTTCTATTATTGTTCAGGTTAGGCATGTGTAATATGTCAGTGCCAGAGTTGACAGGCAGGAAGAAAAACAGTAAGTAATAAAATGGGAGAAAGGTGGAGGTTATAGTTTATGATACTGTATTTATAGAAATCAGAAGTATTCATATTATGTTTTTGTTTGAAAATACAAACATCTTTTCATTAGGGTTTCCGTTCTGGAACATGTTAAATGTCCAGAAAGCAATAAAATATGTGCAGAGCAGCACAGGAAGTAACATGAAAGATGAGTCTTAGCAGACTACAACATTCAAAAATACTCATCAGTCATCAGCTCGGCAGTGAGTTAGCAAAAACAAAAAAGGTAAACTGCAGTGGATGTAATAGCAGTAAAACAATGAGATCTTCTTTTGTGGGGGAACTTGCTTTATGACTAACTTCAGCATTCTTGCTTGAATATTTAACTAAACATCTCTGATGGCAGAGCTATAACATTTAAAACCATAGAAAGCTGTGGGAACTCTGATAGTTCCCCTTAACCTTGAATACAATGTGTTTTTGTGATATGCTGCAAATTAGATTACGTTACATTACTACCCTCTGTTTATATATTTTAAACTAGACCTGTTATGCATTTGTCTCATATTTTCTACAGGTGCATGTTCATATTAAACCAGGCAAAGGTTTCAGATCATGAGATCACTGTATATACAAGTAATCCATGTCCATAAACTCTCGGCTCTTTACAATGTCACTTAAAGGGGATATCTGTAATGTGGTTATCTCGGGCACACAGCCCATCTGCTGTTCAAACCTGCTGTTTTTTTTCTTGCAAGGGGCAAACAATCAGAAGGGGGGTGGCTTAAAGGGAACATGGGAGGAGTTAAAAAGATTTAATACAGACAAAGAATAAACTGAGGGATTACTTTAAACTGTTAACATGCAAAGATACTCTAGTAAAGTGCAAGAATGAACATATGGGCCTGGAAATGAGCAGAATATGTCCACTTAAGACTTTTTGATGATGAAATGATTGGTGGGCACGAGCGACAGGCTTTTGAGTTTCCTCCGAGCTAAACACATCCTCTAGATTCTATTTATACTCGGGAGTGGAGTGAAATGTGTGTTTTTTCTCATAATGTTACTTTTTAATGCTTTTTGACTGCCAGTTTTTCCAAATAATCTATAAAAACATTAGTACAATCCAATCAAAATATGGATGCAAAGACAATGCTGCAGAAAAACCAGTTTTGTTCCAAACTGTAAGCACTGCTGTATGACTCAAGCAAAAATGTGACGATGTGTGCCTCAAAGATGACTGGTATGTCTGCAGAATGTTTCTGTTGTGTTATTTTTGACCTTTACTTCACACATTGACCCATCCTGTCCTTTCTATGTGTTCTTCACTTTCTTCAAACAAGATGCAAAATTTTAACTGTTGTGAACTGAGCTTTGCTCAGAAAGATGTGTCTGTGTGCTTGTGCTATCAGAGAAAAATAGGGATGTTGTAAGATGTCCCACAAAAATGGGCTAACATGGTTGGACTGTAGGTCAGGCTATAATGAATAAAAATAGATTTTCTTACAGATGGAGCTCAGTATCTGAGTCATCTAACAGTAAATGGATGTCAGTACATTACATAGCAGCTACTGCTGCTGTTTTTGTGGCTTTAAGCATTTGAGAGTAATACACTCTGTTTTAAGCATATTCAATACGCTGTTTTTAATGTACTCTAACATTATCAGGCACCATTTTTTTTTCTTTTTGCTTGAGTTACACAACTGTAGTGTCAGAGAGAGTGGCTTGAGCTGAAATATATCAAAAGCTGATCAAAGAAAAGGGCCTGTCATTAAATTCCTTTTGGTTTGGGAGTTTTTTCCAGTTAGTGAAATAATAGCAACTGCCCTGTAAGTAAAGATGAAGAGGTCCTTTTTATGTGATTTGAATGATGTAATTGTAAGATGAAGATAGTAACTTGATGTATTTTCTGTTTGTTGTGCAGGTGAGACGGGTTTGGGTAAGTCCACTCTGATGGACACGCTGTTCAACACCAAGTTTGAAGGTGAGCCCACCCAGCACAACCAGCCGGGAGTCACACTCAAGTCCAACACCTATGAACTTCAGGAGAGCAACGTGCGCCTCAAACTCACTGTTGTCAACACCGTGGGCTTTGGAGACCAGATCAATAAAGAAGACAGGTAAGTCAGCCACTCTTAGCTGCTTCATCTTTGAGAGAGGGCGACGTCAAACTCCAGAACTTTCTTTTATTTGGATCTTTCAGTGGGAGCAATATACATCCCAGACAAACCTGACATCTTGGGAGTACTTAAAGCCTCTCCGCAGCTTATGTGTCATTCGTTGCTTAACTTTCTTTCATCAGATGTCTAAAGTGAAGTAGTTTCCTCATCAGTTTTGGGAAACAGAAATTAAGATGTAGCTGCTTTCCTGTCTGGCATGAGAAGCAAATCACAGCCTTAGGATATGACACTTAAGCTGCTGTGTACACCCACGATTTTGTTACCAAACCTTAAGTGTGATGCAGAGGGTAAGTTGAGGAAGAGGAGGAGACTGTGTGAACTTTGTAAGCTCTGTACAATGGGAATCCTGCAATTGTTGGAAATCCCAGGGGAAGTAACATGGGGTTAAACTATCTTATACACTGCTGCAGGCAGAATATCCTATACTTTCTACATAAGCTGTGGGGGTTTTTTCACAGTGTTTATGGGTCTGTTTTCTGGAAAGAGTGGATGCCTTTTGAAGCTTCCTGTAGTCCTCAATAAACCGGCCAACATCTTTCTCTTTTGTTCATTTTCTCTCGCATGTGTCATTGCAGATAAGATTGAATTAGTTATTGGATAAATCAAATACTCTAAAACTACAAACATCAAGAATCTGACCTGGCATGAGTATAAAGTATGACTTGAAATGCTCATTTGTTTGAAATCTCCCTGCTTTAGACTAAACCTCCTCAGATAAGACGGTCTGTCCTAACACACAGCAAAATTGATCATTGCTTCTGTAAAGTTAGTTAAAAATTAATCATGTTTACCAGGTAGTTGCTCTCACATGTTCTGACTGCAGGCGTCTTCACACATGCACTGCAGCCCTAAAGTTTTGTTGAAATTACCATGAGGAGAAACATGTGACAACTCAAATCTCCCAATCTGATCGGACTCTTTTTGTAGTGGACTTTTACTCTGCTAGGTTCCTTGCAGATTGTTGGATAATGATTATAATAAAAGTATAAGAGATGTTCCTACATGATTTTCCCAGAGGAGACAAAGTCTTTAGAACTCACAGTTGTCTTCTGTGTTGCTATACTCTCAGTATACTTTCGGGCCTTCCACAGATAACAGTGACTCTAGTGCTGCAATGATTCGCTGATATCCTGAATATTAATACCTTACTATTTAGATAAGAAATGTAGCTTATATTTGAAAAAAATGCTTAATATTTGCTGGTTTCAGATGCTGTGGTGTGTTGAAAAAATCTTCTCTGTCCCTCATCTTTTAACAGCTACAAGTCCATTGTGGAGTTTATTGATGCCCAGTTTGAAGCATATCTACAGGAAGAGCTGAAAATCAAGCGCACGCTACACAGCTACCACGACACCCGCATCCATGCGTGCCTGTACTTCATCGCTCCAACGGGACACTCGCTCAAATCGCTGGATCTGGTGACCATGAAAAAACTTGATAGCAAGGTCAGCTTCACTTCACTGAGTGTCATCTTTAGTTGTTTTTGTGTCAAAGAGTCCACTAGAAGATGTTTAGGATTGTTTCTATTATGTAACAGTTGTGCTGCAGCTGAATGATCTTACAGAATATCTGTTTATTGAGTAGCGTGTCGTAGATATGCTGTAGGTATGTGCTCTGACACTGCATGACTGTGTCATTGAATCTGCCTTCTTCAGGCCATAAACCCTTTCCATCTGCTTGAATGTAAATTGGCTCAGGCTTGTTGCTGCGTCGGTGTAGGTCAGCTGTGAAATGCAGTCTGCTCAGTGACTGAAGCCTGGTTTTTGTGAGGTCCTTTCCCATCAGCTTATTTGCATGGCCCTCATGGCTTTTGCACAAAGAACCAGCCTAGCGTTTGCCAGAGCAGCTGTGCCCTCCAGCAAGCATTCACAGCAGCGTGATCTAGAGCAGAGCCTCCTCTGTTTACACGTTCACCTAGGAGCACATTCAAACAGCGCTCTGCTGAAGTGTCCTCGAGCTAGACTTTGAATCCTCACCAGACGAAGGGATGCACTAAGATATTTTTGTTCACATGACCCGGAGCATCCCTTGCTTTTAGTGAAAGGGGCCCACATTCAAATAATAATAAATAAAATCAGGGGTTGTGTGGGCTGACACAGCACTGTAAAATAGTTGTGTAGGAGTGAAATGTTATTTTCCACCTGTCAGCTGTAATTTATATACGACGGTGATTGTGCCTGTTTTTCCCCACCTCCCTAGAATTATCACTGTTTGGGTAACATATATGTCCACGGTTGGAGAAACTTTCTGTGATCTGAGACATAACACGAAAGCTTTCACTTTCTGTGCTGCTTTTACTATTTTTATCTCTGTACTTAAGATTATGTTTCTGTCCTCTCTGAGGGGGAAGTATGAATCGAGATGATATTTTATAATTTATATATTAAAACCTATAGCCAGTGCATTTAATGTCAAAAAGATGCTTTCTTTGAACCTGGCTTTATCACATGAGTGGACAGCAAATTTGTTTTGACTTAAATCGAGTGTAAAAATCATGACCTTTTCACTAATTGATCTCCTGATTTGTGAGCAATGGAGATTCACATGTGATGAAAGAAGTTATTTTCATCGTTTCTGTATTCCTCTGTGGTATGTTCGTCTTAAATGAAACAGGCAGCATGTGATTAGTGCATTTTGTGCAGAAGAATCAAATGAAGCATCAAATTCACCCTTTTTATATAAAGGAAACCTGAGTTAAGTTGGCAACCACAGTGATTCTGTTTATCTCTTGATTGGAGTTTTAGCTTTTGTCTGTATTGACTTTGCTTATACTCTCTGAATGTTAAAGCAAACAGTACCCCTATCATTTTTCACATTTTCTTTTAAATTACTACTGCAGTCTTTGGGAATATATGAGTGGAAGCCATGTATAAGAAAAAGTGTTATGCACTCTGTTCTTAAACTGTAATATTACTTAATTCTAGCTACAGCTTAAGAGTTTTTTTAATAAATCAACTACTTTCTAAATTTGGACTACAGAAGGGGAAAGGCTGTGAAACTAGCTGTGAAACTATATTTAGCTGAATGTCTGAAATATTTCACTTCACCTTATTGCGCTATTGTGATAACTACATGAATGCTCGCCTCATTTCTTAACTGCAGGTCAATATTATCCCAATCATCGCCAAGTCAGATGCTATCTCGAAGAGTGAGCTGGCCAAGTTCAAAATCAAAATCACCAGTGAGCTGGTCAGCAACGGAGTGCAGATCTACCAGTTCCCCACCGATGACGAATCCGTGGCCGAGATCAACTCCACCATGAACGTAAGGCTCATTTCTACTGTTGTGCGTTACACATTCAGCTAACCTAAGCAAAAGATCCACAGTTCAGTCATGGAGGGGGACACGAATGCCTTCAGGGTTGTGTCGGGAAGGGCATCTGGGATTAAAGAGTCTGCCAAATCAAACGTGTGGAGCTACCTGCTGTGGCGACCCTGTGTGACTAAGGGAGCAGACGGATGTAGCTACGCTGCTTAATTCTAATTTATTTTACCAGCGTAACAACTTGTGATGTGGAGTCGGGGCAGATTTTGTACGTGTCTCCTTAGTCTGTCAGGAAGCCGCTGTCGCAGCACGGCAGAGTGTTCAGTTCGCTCTGCAGGAAACCTGCAGTGTGGGAAAGGGCCTGTGTACACTGACAGATAATTCAAGGCTCACTTAGATGTTTATTAGTCCTGATCTGTGCAAATTCCTTAACTATCCTTAACTGATTCTATTAAACTGCAGCCTCTCCTCTCATGTTTGCACAGCCTGACCTCAACTCTGTTCTGAGACATCATAAATCTTTATTGTAGTACTTGCTGTCTGGAAAAACAAGTTCTTAATGATCAGCTTGTGTAAGTTGAAATAATGGAATCGACGTACGCCGGCAGCACAAATACTTCTGGATTTCTTGGTAACAAAAAGGTGTTTGATTTATTTATTTACTTTGTGTGTGGAGAGAAGCTGTGGAGAATTTGCAGAGTGTGTGTTTGGCAGCACACCAACCGTGCTTTTCTTTATGCTTCACAGAGCCATTTGCCCTTTGCCGTGGTGGGGAGCACAGAGGAAGTCAAGATTGGGAACAAGATGGTGAAGGCCCGGCAGTACCCCTGGGGAACGGTGCAGGGTAAGCCCGGGTTACATCCTGCACAGGAAATGAGAGCATGCTCCTTCTCATCACAGCTGCTCTAGCCACTCCCTCCCCTTATATTTCTGCTCAACTCAAATAGCTGCTACAGACTAGCTGATAACCCGTTATATAACCTGCAGTTCCATCACTGCCATCACACTGTAAATCATTGCAGCACCAGCTTTTAGCCCATAAAGGAATTTTATGTCGCTTTTATTGACCTCCTTGATCAATGGTGTGGTTAATGTATGTGAAGTAGACAGAACTGTCAATACTTTAACTCCAGTTGCACTGATTTGCTCCTATGCCGTTTGTTACAGACACATGCTTGCTGTTATTATCAAATGTGTATGCATGCATGTGGGCAGATGTTTATATGATTCGGTCTTATTCAACACACGCAGCTTAAATGCTTGCAGTATGACTGCTCTTCTCGTTTCTTGTTATGTCTACTTTATAATGCTATCAAACATAAAAAACACCCTGAAGTCTTTATTTTAAAAACAACAACAATTTTCTGCTAAATTTGCTTTAATTTTGGTGTAATCCCTTTAGAAATTCTATCCTTTTATACAAGCAGCCATATGAGATGCATTTCCCACGATGTGTGTCTAATATTTATGTGGATTACATCAAAAAACCCCAAAGCTTAAAGTCAGTGTTTTTCCCATATCATTAATACTTCATTTAAAATTCAGTGTGCTGGATTGCTGCCAAAACAATGAAACCCACACCGCCGTTTTAATGCGAATGGCCTGCAGTGTATAATATTTATGACTGAAGAAGGCTTTTTATCAAACACTGGGTCTGTTTACCCCAGACTGTCTTCATGCATACTCACATGGTGTCACATGTCCTGTGGAGGCATGCAGCTCGGCTCAGTCCAGCACCAAAAATCAATACAGAAAACACAGGACATGAACACTGCCTTTTTATACTGCTGCAGTTTGTTTGATTTACTTTATACTGTAGCTTTAGCATGCGTTCTAGTTTGTTCTGTGAGACATGCACTAAGTCCCTGTGTTCTGTTTCTCACAGTGGAAAATGAGACTCACTGTGACTTTGTCAAACTGCGGGAAATGCTGATCAGAGTTAACATGGAGGACCTGCGAGAGCAGACTCACACGCGTCACTATGAACTCTATCGGAGATGTAAATTGGAGGAAATGGGGTTCAAGGACACGGATCCTGACAGCAAGCCCTTCAGGTAGCAGACTCCTTTATTGCAGCTGATTTTTGCATTCATCATCTTATTTCTACCCCCAACCTCCCATTTACGTTTTACACTTTGGGGGCCTGTAACTGTGAAAGTTTTCATAGTATGGAGGTTAAAATCTTGAATGGTTTTATAAAATATGCTAAATTTATCTTATAAGAGATTTGCTTTACTGTTTCTATTGCTCATATTTCTTCCCTCTGTCATTTTCCTCTGCCAGTCTGCAGGAAACATATGAAGCTAAGAGGAACGAGTTCATGGGAGAACTGCAAAAGAAGGAAGAAGAAATGAGGCAAATGTTTGTCCAAAGAGTTAAAGAGAAGGAGGCTGAGCTCAAAGAAGCAGAGAAAGAGGTAAGTATCAGCAGCATAACCAGTGTTTATGTGAGCCAGATATATTTCTGCTTTGTTTTTAAAACACAAAACAACTGTGTCTGTTTCTTGTCACGTAGCTGCACGAGAAATTCGACCGTCTGAAGAAACTCCACCAGGACGAGAAAAAGAAGCTGGAAGAAAAGAAGAAGACTCTGGACGATGAGGTCAACACATTCAAACAGAAAAAGACTGCTGCAGAGCTCTTGCAGAATCAAGCTCAGCAGGCAGGGGGCTCCACCACACTCAAGAGGGACAAAGAGAGGAAAAAGTGAGTATTGTTATCCCGCTCTGTGGCTTTACCCTCACAGGTGTACCATTGGCTGTGTGACTACAGGAAATGGAGTATGAAATGAATTTGGGAGGGTGTTGACAAGCCAGTGATAAAATAACTGACTTCAAGGTTTTATATCAGTATGTATTGGAACTGTCATATCAATATCTCAGTGGTTTATCTGCCACCACTGGTTAATAACCCACCGTGGATTTGTATAATTTGATGCTAATCCATATTAGATTTGTATAGCTGACAGGCTCAGGCAAACCCTTATAAGCAGACTTTGACACTGCTCTTTAATTCACAGAGGCAGATGAATGTTCCAGTTTTCCCTCCATATAATAATAGAGATTGTAGTTAGTACTAAATTCCACGCTAAGTGAGCTGACTATAACTCATCGCCAGTGTGGAGAAATAAGAGGAGAAGAGAGGGGAGGGAGACTGGTGAAAATTACAATCTGTCCTCATCTAAATAGTTGAAAAGTAGCCAACTGTCAGCAGAGTTAGATGAATGAATTTCAGTCAGAAATCATTGCTCTGCAATTAAGCGCTGCTGCTGGTTCACCACAGAATCAAACGCTCTCAATACATGTGTGTAAACAACTTTACACACATGTGCCAATACTTTATACACTTTTCCAAATGCTTTGGTAATAGATCTGACATGCTTTTGCTTATACCACAAGTTTAGTGAGGCTGAGGCTGGTATTGCGTGTGCAGCCTGATGTGTTATTGACATTGTTGGTCCCTTCATGGTGCTAATCAACTCCTGGTTGTGTTAAAGCTGATGTGCCCGTTGGAAAAGGAAGAAGACACTTGCACTGAGAGGTTTCTTGTTGCTTTATTTCCTTCTTGCTAATTGATTTTCTTCACAGCCATTCTAATTTTCTTTTTTAGGCTCTGTCTCAAGGTCACAAATTAAATCTGACTAGCGGGGTCTAATAATCAAGTTCTTTTCAGTCTCCGGGAGACAGTTATTTATGATGAATGTTGTGTTTTGAATGTGTCCTGTGAGTGCATGTGTCACCTATGTTGCATCCGTAATGTTTTCCAGTTAACTCCTCCCACACTTGCTGCATGCTGCGTGAGGCACCTTTTCGGGTAAGACCCCCTTCTTGAGTTACACCGCCAACAGATGTGAAAAAATATATATAAATATTAAAATTCTGAAGCTTCTGCAATTCGGGAATCATTATTAACTCCACCAGAACGGCCCTTTGTCACTGATTCATAGATTTTTATGACACTGGTTCTCTGGTTTGGTGGTCTCAGGATCACCTCTCAGCTTTTGATCATTTTCAGCTCGCACCGGGGCACTTTGCAGCTGAGTGTGAGCATCTAGCATCTCCAAATCTGAGGCCATGGTTCTCAGCTGGACATGGGTGGAGTGCCCACTCTGGGCAAAAGGGAGGAGTTGCTGTCCCAAGTGGGAGAGTTTTTGAGTATCTTGGGGTGTTGTTCACGAGTGAGGGGAGAATGGAACAGAAGACTGTCAAATTGGTGCGTGTCTGCAGCGATGCAGACACTTTACTTGGCTGTTGTAGTGAAGACAGTTGATCTACTTTCCCACCTTCATAGGACCACAAGCTGTGTGTAGCAGCCAAGAGTGTCTGGATGTCTGGGAAGATGCAGCACAGAGTAGAGCTGCAACTCCTCTGTGTGGAAAGGAGCCAGTTGAAGTGGTTTGTGCTTCTGATCACAAGGCATTCTGGACGCCGCATAGGAGATGTGTCTGAGTACTAATGGGAGGTAACCCAGAACATGCTGGAGAGATTATGTCTGTTGGATGGTTTGGGAACGCCCCTGCATCCCTACTGTAGCTAGAATTGTTGGCTGGGGAGAGGAATGTCTAGGCATCTTTCCTGAGAGTGCTGCCATCGTGACCCAGGCCCAGATTAACAGAACATTGATGGAGCTCGCAACATTTTATTTGACTTTGAAAAGGCAACATTTTCATTATCTGACATTTTGTACTTCAGACGATTGACTGATAAGTAGTACAAGTTAACCAGAAATGAAACTGAAGCATTAGTGGCTGTCAAACTGTGCAGCCAAATACTTCTCTGAATCTGAATATGTAAACACAATCTGAAGATTTATAAAGCTGTTAAATCTCCTCTAATTTGCATGGATTTAATTTGCCCATTTAAGTTATTTAAGCACGTCACTGTTTGAGAAATGGCTAATCCAAATGTAGCATTTTATTGCCACAGATTTGCAGTACTTCATGGAAACATCTGTGCCGATCCTATCCTTGAGTATGCAGTGTTTACCGTCCTTCTGCCAGCTTCTAAATCAGCCACTTTATTAGATCCCCACCCATCCATTTGATGTACTGTTCCATCTGCCTCCCAAAAAGCACAACAGTCTCTTTTTCTCGTGGCCCTTCCCTGACTTTGCACAAAGACTCATTCAAGGCTGAACTGAAGAGTAACTGAAACTAACGGGTCACACCAGAGCAGCTAGCAGCCTCAGGGCCCTTCTCTGTTTACAGAGATGACATGTTTTGTTGATCAGCCAGAGCCATATGACGACCCCCACTCCCACCACCACCCCACCCCACTTTTGTGGATTCAAAAGCCAAATCCACAGAGGGACATGTTGTTAAGACTCAACCACTGGGGAGGGTAGAAGTGAATAAAGACATCTGTCTTGCAATCTGTAAACTCCACAAGCATTTCAGAGCTCTTAAAAAAGCTGGAAACAAGATGGTGTTTGACGAGCAAGGCTCGAGGAAGACAATAAGACCCGCTGTTTGAAACTCAAGGGAGGGAGGAAAACCTGAAAAGAAAGAAAAAGATTTATTTAACTGTCTGATTCAAACAAATAGACAGCTGTACTCACATCCTCACCTCTGCACTCAGTCCTTTTGAGTTGCCTTAAGAAGCATGTTTTCCCCGTCAGCGCCCCCTGATAACTAATGTTGATGTGATGTCACCTGTGTGAAACTGTCTTGTGATGATGTTTTAACTCCAAGAAAGCAATAACAGCCCTTCTCTCTTATTTCCAGCTAAGGATTCCTGTAGAAAAAGTGCTCCCTTGTGGCCATCCTGCTGTGAATGAGTTTCCAACCCCATCATCCTTTACAGTACCCCTTCCTCACCCTCACATTACCCCATAATCCAACCCTCCACATGCCCCTCCCTGCTCTGTGGAAGACGCTGGGCATTGCTATCAGTTTGACTTACTCTTTTGTTTTTTTCATGCTGAATGATGCTTGTCAGTTGTGTGGGTTGTACAAGCAATTATTCGGCTTCTCTTTTTATGCAAATTTACAAAATGCATTCCATGTTTGTTTTTTGTTTTTTTAATATTTAGTGACTTTTTGCATGATGTGAGCTTTTAAAAAGATATTAACATACATGACTACTGTAGTGATGGGCAGAAATGTACTGAGGCTAAATGGAAACATGCATTAAAACAATGGGACTGAAGCATGAAGGATGAGAAATCTGTTTTGGATTTCAGACTTTACAAGAATAGACTGTTATTAATATGAAGGCAGATTGACTGTGAGATTGAAGAAAAGCAGTAGACTTAGTAATGTTGTTTTTTTTAAACCGCCTCCATGAAACTGTGGTGTCTGAAATTGCTGCATTTCAAGAAAATGTCTTGCTGAAGAAAAGCACACTTCAAGTAGTTAATCATTGGGTTTCTGATAGGCTAATCACTTCTTGCTTATTTGGTGACACCTGTGGTTAAAGTGGTAACAGGAAGTAGAGTTTTGTGCTACAACAAGCACCTTCTTTTTTAGAAGTGCGACAGAAAAGCAGCCCATGTCCGTTCTGTGTCCGTTATTGTGCAGCCAAAAAACCTTGTCTTGATGTAGATATTTAAAATCTGTCAATTTGTCTCATGTTATGTTGTTCAAATTGTTAGCAGGGAGTAAAGTTGCTTCTCTTGTAGATAAAATTTTGATTAGTCTCCTTTGATTAATCTCCTTCACAATAAAAGCCACCGTGTGCTTTCATCATACACTGTATATAAAAGATAGGTGTATCTTCAGGATTTAAAATGTAAAGTCAAAGCGAAAGTGGATTACGTCTGCATTCTTTTCAATGGCCATTAGGGGGCAGTTCCTCTGCTGATAAAAAGAAGTATAATTGCATAAATGTTTAATACCTCAATAAAAACATTCTCTACGAGTTTACGGTATAAATCACAATATAGGTTAAGTGAGATCTACTTTAGGGCAACAAATTATTACTGTATGAGCGTTGCAGTTTCTTGCGATTGCTAGTTTCCAAATTCCAATCCCAGTTCTTGTGGGCGGGGCTTTACAAACCACTGATGTCACAGCAGCTATGGCTCTCTTTTATATACAGTCTATAATTTTAGTAAGTGAAGTTTTGTTTGTTTGTTTGTTTTTATGTGAAGCTTCAGCAATACAAGAGTCAACAACTCAGCTGTAACTAGATAAAATTCATACTGTATTACAGTTTCTTGCTTGTAAAAGCAGTTTGAATGATAAGAAAGGTGCTTCCCGGCACTGTAAATTAATTGCAGAATGTAACCACATTACATTGTTTTTCTTTAAGAATTATAAAGACATTTTAAACAATAAAAAATAAAATGGAGATTTACTTTCTTAATGTCCCCTTGCTGATGTTGTTTCTCTTCAGCCTCATGCATGAACAGATGTGAGCCTCCTCTCTTTGCCACTTCTCCCATACCTCATTCATCATCATGTGTTTTGTGCATTGTTGTATTAGCTTTCACATTTGCACTTTTAATATTTTATACCTGAATGTGATGGTTTTTTACATACTATATATTAATGTTGTAAGTGCAATTGTAACTTTCTTTTTTCTTATTGTTCTCAATATGAAGGCACATTTTAAAAGTCAATCATCTTAAAGGGACCAGTGTTATTTGTATCAGTGTTACGCATATATTAAAGAAAATTTTAATAAAATAAAGGCCAATTTTTCACCATATATTATACCTGTGAACATAATCATTGTCTATGACAAACATTACTTTATTTTTAGGAAATTAAATCAAGGTTTATTTAATAAATGGATGAAATAGTTATATTTCATTTATCAGGGGCTTACAGTGAACAAATGTTGGTGCCAGTAGGTTGTACTTGTGCAAGTTCATTGGCCAGCTGCTGTCCTAGCTTTGCTTAACATTTTTTATTGAAAGAAGATCTTTAGGTGTGTTTATTTCATGGCCCTCAGATCAAATAGGCGCCTGCTGACTTAGTTTATACTTTATTGTTCCACCACTTCAAGGTTCAGGGTTACTTTTATCACCTCTTGAAAGAGGGAATTGTCTTGGGTTGAAAGTACTCCTGCCTTAACTCACATAATTCCACATGATACCAGGGTCAAAGTACTTCAACAGAAGATCCTTTCCTTCCTCGCAATCCTCAGCTCATTGGTCTGTGTGGTTTCACTTTCCTTTGCAGTAATCCCTGGCTCTGCACTGAGTAGGTCCTCAGCCCTCAAGCTTTGCTAAGGGACCAGCCTTTGTGGGTACTGAGTACCTCAAATGTGACCAGAGGCTCTGTGGACCCCCCCTCCCCATCCCTGCAGGGTTTTCTTATACATTACCTGCTCTGCTATAATACGTGTTAACGTGTATGTGCTTCAATGCTGCTTTAAACTCACTTTGAGCAATCTAATCCACGATATGTTCCCTCTGCTTATGCTTACATGTTTACTTTTTGTGTTGTTGTGACTAATACCTTTTCCACTTCAGTTGTGATGGAGAAGACATGCACCTGTTCATTTATTTAAATTTCTGTGCACCTGAATGACCACAGACAAGTCGTGGGATCGTAACACGGGCTGTACCTTTTATTTCACTGTTTTAAAAAAATCATGGTGTGGACACAATATAATCGGGTGTTTTATGTCTATAGTGTATTGTTTGAATAACTATGATCACTAAGATTTAATTCAAAACCTAAAGTTTTTCTCTCCTTGATATGAATCGCACTTCTGAATCTTTTATTTGTAAGCGTGTCTGCTTTGGCTTCCTCCCTCTAACTGCCTGCTCTTTTCTCTTTGTCTCTTTAGCTTCTTTTAATCTGTCTTGACCACCTGAAGAGGGGATTGCAGCTTCAGCAAGAACTAAGCACCCTTTACCTCTTCCTGTTTTTCTCGCTGTATGAACCTTTTACTCTCCCCATTGCATCTCCTTTGGTTGAATACGGCCTTAATGTGGACTCACATGGTATTTCTGACCACCTAAGGATGGTTAAAAGCTGGGCAGGTCAGGAACCGGGCACAATTTAAATCTGCTTTCATGTCTTAATGTATAGAGAGACTCTTTGTAGTTCATAGAAGTCGTCGGGTGGGACTCGCACACTTTTAGGACTCACAGAGGAAGTCATTATTTGACCTTTAGTTGAAATAAAATTGCTGTGACCTGCACTATGCACTCATCTGTTCAAGAGAATTCTCAACCCAGAGGCATTAGGATAAAATGAAAGTGAATCATCGAGACTTACTTTTAAACAAAAGAACAGAAGCACTTAATAAACTATGTGTAATGTGTTAAAGTGATACAGTATAATGAGGATGTCCTCTTCCCTTGTTTTCTGCACATCTAAATTAAGAGTCATAATCATGCAAGAGCCAAAGCAATGTTTATGGTGCCCATGTTTACATGTCACTGCTGAATACCATGGAGGTCACATGTCATGGCCTTTTACTACACATTGTGCTTTAATATTCACTTGCCTACTCTATATTTTGCATGCATCTCTCTCTCTCTCTTTTTCATTACTGCAGTGATCTTTGACCTGCTTGTTTTTAACCCTTAAATAACAAAGTTTTGCTATCTGTTTTCCTTCATTGCTGTTTTCTTCAAATCGGTGCATATAATTCATGTACATTTGCTCTGTCCTATGATTTCAGCTCCCACTTTGCCAAATGTTAGTATAAGACGGAGTTGAATTGAAACCCCAGATAGGAGTATTAAAAAAATACTCGAGCATTTATATAATTTATAAGGATATATTTTGTGTATCGAAGTGGAGACTTGTTGTTTATTACCTATGATCTTTGGACGTGACTCTGAGTGTAACATTTTGGTGTCAGGAATTGCCATACATTTTTTCTAGTATCAGTCATCACCTCTTGTAGTCAGAACCTCTCCCACACCTCAAATGATTCTGGATCTTACTTTAGTTTGATTCCATTGATGTACATTTTGAATAAAAAAGGTGATCCAAACATTTGACGCTTCTGTCTGTCATTTTCAACAGTGGCTCTAAAACTGATGCGATTAGCGCTGGCTGTCGCCTCGCAGCAAGACGGTGCTAGGTTCAAATCCAGCGCAGGGTCTTTCGTTGTAGAATGTAAATGTTCTCTCAGAGTTTTTTACATGGACTTAGGTTCATTGGTGATTCTAAATTGACTCGTCTCTAAGTGTTAGCTCTGTGACAGATTGATCACCTGACCAGGGTCTACCTCGCCTCTCGTCCCGTGACAGCTGGAGTAGGCTCCAGCCCTCTCTGTGACTCCTATTTGGATAACTGGAAGGAAATGGATAGATGGTTCTCAATCTGTGAGGCACAGACAAGTAGAGGAAAAAAAAAAAAAGAAATTAAAATGAATGAAGGTTTTTTTTTAAGGGAAAGTAAAATTGCACAATTTATTTAAACATATTTACTTATAAATGAATGAAACTAAACTACATCTTAGATGCCTTTTTAAGACAAATAACTGATACAAACTGGGTTTTGTGACATTAATGGTTTTTGTCTTTGTTATTTTCACTTTCTTTGATGACCACAGTCAAATCCTAAAGTTGTGTCTCTTCATAGGGTTCATCTGCTTCGAAGTCTTTCTCTGGATTTATTATATATATTTACGAGAGATATGTGGACAGAAATGTTCGATTTTAATTAAAGAAAACTTACATAGATGCAAAAACTAAGCCTAACTATTAGAGACAAATCTTTTTGCAAAGAATTGTTTCATTTATAAATTCTAAAACTGCTGTTAAACATATCTACTGTAACATTCCCAGGGCTATTATCAGGCCCTACATACACAATGATAGCAAATTATAATGTCACATTGTAAAATACTGGATGGAAGAATATAATTCAGAGGAAAATATTGCACTTTTCCCTGGTTTGCCTCACTTTATGACTTGTATTTATCAGCTACAGTTACCAATAGCTTTGCATATATAAGATGTTGTTATCACTGGTTGATTAGACCTCTATATTTAGTTGGGTGGAGCTTTGGTGGAAATGACATAAGCTAAATAAATTTAATGTCCCAAGACTTAACGTAATGGTAATACCCACTCTTACAGATGGAGAAGTTGTTCTGTCCCACTTTGTCCTGAAGGAGGCAGTGTAAGCAAAGATGTGCACATATAAAGAAAGAAAGAACCAGTATGTTTATTACTGATTATACTATGGATTAAATTATTTAATCTTTTTAAAATAGTTGACCACCTGCAGCATTGAATTGCTGCTCATTCCAGCTCACTACCTGCAAAACTGTGTTTTCTAAGGTCCTCCAAATCTGGAGATGACATGACAAAACCAACATGGAATGAGCCAACTACATTACAGTCTTAAGTTTTCAAGTTCATATTGGTCTTGCAGTTCTCGGAGAGGTGTGCCATCAACCCCAAATTCATTCTGCAACATAACAACAAATGAAAAATGCAACCGGAGTCAGAAAGAACTGTTTTCAGTATCAAGCAAAACAGGACTGGTTCATACAGTCTGACACAGAGCCACAGAGATCATGTCTGCATAATGGAGTCCATCCAGGATAATGTGAAGAGACAGAGGAGACAAGACAGACTAACTCCAGAGAAATGGCAAGTATAACTTCCTGTCAAGTACCTAAAGTTTGACTGCCTGCTATTGGTTGGACTTTATAAATTATTCATTTTGCACAATACTATAAATGTATTTTTTGCAATACTTATGTTTATCTATATGTCTAACATGGTGAATTTGGTTTTGCTTGTATCAACTGAACTATCTGAATGAAGAAGAGAGCATATTTATTCCCTCCCTGAATATTAAAAAATGTTTTAACTAGAAGACGTACAAAACTACAATTTCTATATAATACTCCTACTTACATAAATATGAAAAACACTAAAATTCTCATATTATTATTATCATATTGACTTATAATTACACACTTAGTCTTAACTATCAGTGGACAAAACAACATTAAAACCACACAGATAAAGCGAACAACGATAAATTAAGTCGGTGACACTCCTCGATGGCAGCTGTCTCCCTCGGGAGCAGCAAACACCCTGCAACACAGGAATAAAACCTGTGTAGCAGCTCCAAGAACAGGAGAAAGAGTCCAAAGTTTTGGCCAAGCTTAAAACTATGCACATCCTTATTTTATTCAGCGTCTTTGGTATAGTCAAGAATCCAGCAGAATCCTACTATTTTCCCTTACAATCCTTTGTTTTTAGCACTGATTCATTGATCACACACATGAAATTTATGACATAAACATTAGACCCAAACACTGATAGAAAGTCCACTGATATTTATTTCTTCCATGGTGCACACAGGTAAGTCAGTCCATCACACCTCACTGCTTTGTTGATCCTGGGATTGGTTGATGGCTGAAGCTCAAACAGGAAGAGTACATTGAGCATTCTCTCTCTCCCCTTAAGCAACAAAGCAGAGCTGAGACTTTGCTCCCTTACCTGGGATCACTTGTCTTGATTTGCAGAAGTTGGCAATTCTCAATTTTGTCTTGAAGGTAGGGAAAAACTTGTGTGTGAGTGTGGGCTGTATACTAATATGCGTGCTGTAGGTGGTACTGTCATCTTCAAGCGTCAGATGAGTCAGAGTAGCTGCACATCTCTCTTTTGCCTTCCCAGCAGCCTCAGTCCACATTTCCATACTTGTCGTTAGCATGGTTGTCCCTGCTGAGGCACAATGTCCCCTCTAATGGGACTTGAAACAGCTCTCTGGTTCACATCATCCCGTTCTGGAGCCACCTCTTCCTCCAGCAGCAGCTTGATATGTAGTTGCAGTCAGGGGTGTGGGCCCAGATGCTGTAGCATCTAATGATAGACTGGTAAATGGTTCGCTCTTGTCCTTTGTCTTCTTCTGTAGGGCTCTGAGGAGATTGTCAGCATGACCTTGCACAGGGCTGTTGTGGCCTCCATGTGCGCCTCACTGTCACAATCATCCCATTCGTGATGTCTGCTGAAGTCTGATCCTAGATGCTTCTAGAAGTTTATAGTTTGTTCCCCAGTCATGACTCCTGGCTTCTTTAATATGAGCTTCTGATCACAGTCAAAAGATTAATAGGGGCTGTACATTGGTGCTTGTCACTTAAACTGTGGGCATTTAAGGGACATATTGGGTGTAGCTGTCGGGTGTACTTTACTGTGGTAGAAAACTCTGCTGTGGAGGCGATCATGCTTTCTGATGAGTCAGCTTGTGGATATGAAACCTCCGGTGGCAGGCTGTGGTTGATAATGAATCACTGGAAGAGTCTGCAGGCACTGTGCGCTCCTCGTCATCTCTGCTAAATGGTGAGGGTGGAGGTGGAGTAGGTGTAGCCATTGAAGAGCCAGAGTCAGGGTCATGGTCCATTCTAATAGACTGAGGCTCTAACGAGAGATACAGACAAGAACTTTCTCTGACAAAGCTTCTCATACTTCCACATATTTAATGCTTTCAGGTGATTTTGTACATGTTTTTTCTCTTGTATTCTATCTCTTGAATTTCTGTCCTTGCAGAAATCCAGAATGTTTTATCCAAACACAAAAAGCCCTGATCACTATCCTATTCACATAAACCACATTTGGAGACAATCCAACTCTTGATTGGTATTTTTCTTTATCAGACTTGTTTCCCACGCTCACAAATGTCCAGTTTTGTCTATTTGACGGGCCTGATCTCTATTCTAGAGGCAATCATCACCACAAATCCAAAGTGTTTTTCACCATAATTTGATGGACAGTCAATTCAGCAAGGAGGAGCCGGTCTTCAATTACTCTCTTTCTTTGAAAAATATTCCCAGTGTTCCTGGAACACAGCATTTACTCATCCCTGAAATCACCTTTTGACCAGATGTGAACACAGAGAAACAATTGTTTTCCTGTTTCGTCCCCCTAAATTCTAACAGTTTATTTCAGATCTCTCGCCATTTGAGGACAATGTGCTCCATTCCTAGAAATCCCCATGGAGATGGTCTGGGGTCCAAATAGTCAGGCTCTCCATCTCTCAAATACATGAGGTTAGAGGCTGGAAAGCCTTCTTTCAAGATCAGTAAAAGCCAAGAGATCCCACCTCTGACACCAACCAAGCTCATTCTGGAAATCTGAAAGAAACTGAGACACACACAACCAGGTTGTCCTAAGTTGCATTTACCTTTGCAAAGAGATCAAACAGTAACAAGAAAAACAAAACAACAACAAAACATCGCGGCAGTCTGTATGACATTTGACAAAAACAAATGTATTAACACTGTGTATTAAAAAGTAATTTGTACATCAACATAGTGATCAAACTTTGAATCAAAGATTTCAAATTTAGACTCATAAATCCCTGTTCGAGGTTTTCAGACCAGTTCTTGTGTCATTTCCCTGTTTCACTTAGCAGACCGATCATCTGATGCATTAAATCATTACTTATTATTAATCTCTGTCTTCCTCCCGACTCCCAACCAGCTGTGGGAGATAACTGTCTGTCCCTGAGCCTGGTTCTGTGGGAGGTTAAAAGGATGCTTTTCCTTCCCAGTGTTGCCATGTGCTTGCTCATAGAAGGTCATTTGAGGCTGGGGGTTTTCTATTACAATATAAAGCACCTTAAGGTGATACATTAAATTAAATTGGAAGTCTCTCAGTTCCTGCGTGACTTTCAGATACTATTGATTATTCATTATTTTCCTTCCCAAAGGCCTTCTACTTGTTATTTGTCTTATACTAATTGTCCACTTTCCAGCCAAGTTTTCAGCTAATAAGTCTTTGGGAATCACCTTGTTTCTGCAAAACTACTAGTATAGGTAGCCTATGTCATAATGTTACATTTGACACTTCTGTAGATTAAACTAAATAAATGTAAACAAATCAAATGTTTTCTTCAGCCTGGTGAACTATTGCTTTTGAACACCATAAAAATTCCAAGAAAGTCTGGATCACTGGAAGCAAAATACAAAGAAATGAGAGGAGGCTCAAGACTGTGGCAAAGCACTGCAAACACAAACCACGAGAGCCTGTTTTGTACGCTACATGTGCTCTCTAATAATCAAACGCAATGCATTCTGGGGCAGTGCGGTGACAGACGCCATGATTTTGCTGTAGCTGGACCAGAAAATGGATGCTTCCTGCTAGCTGAATGGGTAGCTGTAGCTGCAAGCTGGTTTTTTGTAACATTTTCAACTACAGTTTTTCAGGAAAGAGTTAGTAAGAGAACAGACCTACCAGACGGTTTCTTCTTTGGTCTGTTTTGATCCTTTAACTGTTATCAAAGAGTGTGATCAAGTTTTTGATGCGGGGCTGGGTTAGCTGGAAGCTACAGAATCAGTTAGCGGGCTAATGCTAGCACGATAATAATAATTGCCGGTTGATCGTAAGAATAAATGCGCTGTTTCCAGTTCAGTTAAAAGACAAGTGTACATGTAGATGGGATCAAAGGCTACACCTTAAGGTAAGAGCACTACACTGATATCTAACGAGAAACTTAAATGTTGATAAATGTGTTTAGCTTGTCCAACGTGTTTGCTTGTGAGGGATGGACCCTGCATAGGATGGAAGCTGTCGGTGTACTGCGTCACTATGTCGAGGCGATTGTGATGGCATGAAATCCAGCTGTTTTCTCACACTTTAACATCCATAATAGGCTTAAAATATAAATTTCGGTATTTTAACATTTTGCCCATTCACGGATTTTGTATTTTAGACTCTACGTGTTGCTGGGAGACCGTTTTCTCTGCTAACCGCATGGAGTGTGAATGAACGCGTTACCTCCAGCTATTTGTGTCTGTGGAGCTACAGAAAGCATGTGATAGGGCGCGAGGAGAGAAGCTGTGGTACTGTGAGAGAAAGTCAGGAGTGACAGAGAAGTGTGTGAGAATGGTGCAGGACATGTATGAGGACAGTGAGACAGGGATCTTCTCTAAACCCCTTCATGGTTACAGTGATGGTGGGCAGGTTAACAGATGAGGCCAGGCTGGATAAGGTGTTCACAGATGACATTGTTATCTTTAGGGACCGAGTGGAGGAAAGTTTGGGGATGTGGAGGTATGGACTGATGAGAAGTGAAAGTCAGCAGAAGCATCACGTGTGTAAATGAGAAGAAGACAGTGAAGATACAAGGAGTAGAGGTTGTGAAAGCAAACAAGCTTTAATACTTAGGCCAACCACCCACATGGACAGTGCACAAGAGAGGTGAAGAAAAGAGTGCAGACAGACTGGAGAGGGTAGAGATGAGTGGCAGAAGGATAGTAAGAAGAGTGAAAGGCAAGGTTTACAAGATGGTAGTGAGAGCTGCTGTGATGTATGGTTCAGGACGCTGGAACTGGCAGGAAGACAGGATTCGGAGCTGGAGGTGGAAGTGCTGAAAATGCTAAGATTTTCACTAGGAGGGACCAGGATGCGCACGATTACAAATGAGTATATCAGAGGACAGCTTGGGCTGAGCGATTTGGAGGCAGCGTTAGAGAGGCAAGTCTGGGATGGCTTGAAAATGAGCAGAGGTGGGATAGTGGATATATTGGATACAGGATGTTAAATATGGGGCTGCCAGGCAGGAGGATAAGAGAAAGGAGGAGGACATGTAGAAGGTTGTTGTGACGGAGGAGGATGGCAGGTATAGTGTGAGATGAAGGTAGATGATCCACTGTGGTGACCCCTTAATGCAGCAAGAAAAAGATGACCTCTGGTTCTTTATGCTGAAACTGTAACACGTACATTTGCCTAATCTGTCTGAAATCCTTGGCCCCATTAACAGGTATGGCCTGGATTTGACTTGGATGGTGCTGGTTATGGCAGAAGGGACGGACACTGGCGAGATGCCCTCCTTTGAGCCAAGTCCCAGTTCTGAAGCAAAAAAGAGACATATTTCTTCTGATGGCAGTGAGTGTTTATCTGGGTTGCTGTCATTTTCTGTTTCTGTTTTAACATGCCAAAGTTACTCCGGGACATCAGCGGAACTTAAATTCATAGTTTTCCCCAGGATGTGATCATCAGATACAGCAAGTTTTCTGTGTTTGATAGCAACATGATCTTAAAAACAGGAACAAAGACAGTGTCAAGTTTTGTTCATCAACAAGACCAAACCAAGCTGCTATAATGCACAGTCAAAACGTTTGATGAGAAAGTAAAATAAATGTAATATTGCTACTAATTTAAGATTTATTCTGTATCTTCCCATCATCCAACTCTAGCAAAATGGCCTCACTATGGACATGACAGTCTGTCAGTGCAAGCCTACTCAGTCCTTTATAATAGGGCTCTCATAGCTGTGCACTGGCCCCATGCAGATCCTAAGTTTTCACAGTTTATATTTACCGGGGGAAACTGGTCTGTGCGCCATTCTTGTTTAGGCTATTATTGGGCCCTTTAGATCGCCGCATAGGAGACAAAAGAGCTGAAGTAAAATTTGTAGGTTGCACACACATAATCCTTCACTCTGCATAGCCCAATACCCACTCAGGTGGACACAAATGTGGCATTGTGAATCCCACATAGGTCATCAGGATATGTTTCCAAGCACCACTCAGCACTGACAATAGTTAATAATATATATATAATAATTAGTTTAGATATTTTCTTTATTTTCTTCATCTCATATGTCATTGTACTGAATTTGAGCAAACCTTAAGCTTGATGCAGACTACTTTTAACAATTATCCACCTCACATCATAACTGACTGAGGTGCCTCTTCATATTAATATTATTTCATTATTAATGCTATTATCTTTTTTTATATAACAGCAATAGTATATTACAATATTTTATTTATATTTTACTTTGCATCCACCAAGGGCTGCAGGTGATCTGCAGTTTCACCCTTTCCCAAGCTGGAGACATTTTCCTTTTCACATGCTTTCCTTGGCTGAACAATGACACAACCTTAATATACCTTATGCATCTCTCTATTTTATATAATATGTGTTTGTGTGAATTATGTATTTTCTTTCATTCTAGTCATTCTGGGCATGGTCTTCATCCCAACTATGTTTCATTGTTAACTCATGCACTGCCATTGACCTCTATAGCCGTCAATTGCAGTGAATGAGTCAATGGGTTTAACTCATTCACTGCCAATGGCTGGCAGTGAATGAGTTAATACCAGTTTACAGGTTGTTATCTTTGCTATTATTAGTTTGAATACATTACAGTTAAGCTCTAATTTAATTTAGCCTTTTGTTTATTTTCCACTGCACTACAGTGGCAGCCTCAGTGGTTCAGCTAGCACTGACTTTTACAGACTTCTTACAACTAACAATAATGAATTGAATAATAAGATCACTCTAATTTCATAGTGTTCCTGTATCCAATCATCGACATTGAAGTGCGCACACATCCAAAATTCAGGACAGTAGGACCTGCTGTTATTAATTGTGTTTAATAGTAATAATAAGAAAATGTACACACAGTTGCACAGCTGCTAGCACTACTGTTTAGATAAATGCAAAGTTCAGCAGTTGAACACACAGCTTATGTGCTGACAGAAAAGATTAAATATACGTCTCCATATACCAGGGAATAGCAGAGGAAGCCTGAGTCAGAGGTGTGTTTTAACGCTTCAGGTTTCAGCAACATTGCAGCTCTCTATTTTGAAAGTATAAAGACAGTTCTGTGTTGCTGTTGTTGTTGTTTACAGACCAGGGATGCAATAGGTGTATGTCGATATCCTGCAATGACACTATCTGTAAATAAGGTGCTAGTGGGTTTTTTTTTTCCTTTAATTTTTATCATTTAGTTTTGAAGATGCAGACAGACATGTAGTCAGATCACACAGCACTATTCAGCATACATCTGACATGCACATGTAAAAATCCATTATGAAAAATGTTGGCATTTGTTTTAAAAGGCCAAATCATTTGGTGAAATCATTAGCTAAATGTAGAGTGTCAAAACTACAGTTAGTCTGAAAAGCTAATATGGCTCAGCTCCTCACACCATTAACATGTTGTGCACTACCTCTTCATATGTTTATGAACCTGACGATAAATGCCACTGTAATAAAAATAAGTTAGCTCTCTGTTTTATAAAAGATGTCTTTATTACTTTTTTTGTAAACATCTGTGATTATATGGGTCCCTTTTGTTTTTCCTTAATTGCTTACTTGTGTCATTTTATTGCAGGAGAGGAGCCCATGAGAAAAATGCCTTTGACAAAATTTGGTTCCAGACCTCGATTTGAGCCTGTGCACTTCGTAAGCGGCGGGAGCAGTGGAGGAACCTACACTGATGAGAAGGAGAACGATAAGGAGCGCAGGAGGAGCGAGCTGTACAGTCCGAGGGACTCTGAACACTTTTCGTACAATAGCAGCAGCAGAGCACAGGGATCCTCCTCAATGAGGCCCGCTTTTGACAGAGTGCCAGCATACACATCTGACTCCTGGGGTTCCCACAGGGACAGAGAAAGAGACAGAGACATTTCTTCAGGTAGTGGGTTGGGTTATGGAAGTCGTGGGTCGTCGTCAAACTTCTTGGCAAAAACACAGCAGGAGTACACAGCAAAATATGAATCCCAAAACTTTCGGAGTTCAGACTCTTACTCTCAGCCGCCCAGGTACAATGGGTACGGGGGAGGGGGGCGATCAGGAGGCTGGGATTCGGGACGTCAGGGTTTGGGCTACAGCCATCAAGACAGGCCGTCATCGAGCAGGCTGTTCAGCAGAGTCTACAATAGCCCGGGGAGGAGCAGTCCTAATGTTTCTCAGTCGGGCTCTTCATTGCAGCCTCTTCCAATATCTCAGCCAACATTAGATGAGAAGCAAAGGCTGATTGCCAATGTAGCATCTGCACTGGCTGTTGCTTTTAGGGACCCTATGTACATGACTGGAAGTGACTCACCAAACTATAATTTCATGTTGAGCCGTAGCATCCAGGCCTGCAAAACCAACCCTGAGTATATTTATGTGAGCCTGAAGGATATTCCTCAGGCTGATCTACCAAAGAACAAGAAAGTACCGACAGACGGCTACGCCTGTGAACTGAGATGCCAGGGTGTGTATCTCGCTACTGGATACTCCGGAAGTAAAAACGGGGCAAGAGACAGAGCCTCTGAGCAGGCTGTAAAACTTTTCCTGAAACCAGTCGAGGTTCGTGTCGTGCAGCGTAAATTCAGACACACTGTAGTTAATGACATGGTTGTGTGCCAGCTACACAGCCCAACACCAGCATTTTTGCCTGCACTCCGCAACCCGGAAGATAAGCCGACACCTAGCTCCAAGGGCCAGTACGAGCCTGACAAGCATAAGCACTGGACAGAGTTTGTGGTGTTGGACAATGCTCACGACGCTATCTGCATACTGAACAACTCTGCAGCTTTTAATCGCATGAAGATAGACTATAAATTTGATCTGCTGCCCAACAGCAGTAAATGGCTGTGCAGCGTTTTCCTGCAGGGCGAGCTGGTGGCACAGGCGATGGGCACCAAAAAGAGCTCTAAGCACGCAGCAGCGCAGGAGGCGGTCAGAAAACTTCGCCTGAACCAAGCGCAACGGCAGCAGCAGCAGATGCAGCATCAGATGCAGCATCAGATGCAGCATCAGATGCAGCAGCAGGTGCAGCAGCAGATGCAGCAGCAACGTCAACCGCAGTCTCAGTACTCCAGAGGAAATATTCAGTCAGATTTTGGTGGACGATTCGGGCAACAAGGTGGCAAAAAGAAGCTGAGCGAGCTGGTTATCCTGGAAAACTCTGACAATGCAATCTGCATTATTAATGATACCGCTCAGTTTAATAAAGTGACTGCTGACTACAAGTTTACAGTTCTGCCCGATCATCGCTGGAAGTGTGAAGTTTACTTAGAAGGACAGTATGTCGCAGCAGGAATTGGGCCAAAGAAAATAGTGAAGCACATTGCAGCGATGGAGGCTTTAGTCACACTGAGACAGACGCAGGCTGTGGTCAAATCCAACTTAAGAAAGGAGGGTCACAGTGACGCCATATCACGTTCTCAGATCATGGGTCGCTCAGGCGAAGAGGCCACGAGGCAGGAGATAAAGGAAGACAACATTGGAAACCAGCTGCTCCGGAAGATGGGCTGGAAAGGAGGCGGTCTGGGCCGCGACGGGGATGGAATTGCAGAGCCAATCAGAGTGAAGGAACAGTTCTCGAGAGAGGGTTTGGGTATGGACACGGATAAAACCGCAAATCAGCTCAGCAAGCGCGACATCGAGGACATCATTCGGAGCTACGCCAGTTCAGACCGCCAGGACGATCTCCGCTTCTCCACTGACCTCACCAATGACGAACGCAAACAGATCCACCAGATATCCCAGAAATACGGGCTGCGAAGCAAGTCGTACGGACAGGGATGGCAACGCTTCCTCGTCGTCAGCCGCAAAGTACACAAAGACCAGCTCATTGGTCAACTTCTACAGGAAGGACAGGTGGGCCGATATGAGCTTGTGAAACCTCAGACCTCACACGAATTTGCATGATAGGAAAAATCGTATATATTTTTTTTTTAAAGGACGCATTCATCGTCTTGGACTTGAAGGCAAACTGCACTCAAGCGTACCTGCTGTGTTTGTACTATGTTACAAATTTCCAGCACATGTTAATAAATGAGAATCTTTCAGGTATCTCTGGTGGTTTCAGCATTCCTTTGCCATGAACTGTATTTTAGCTCTAACAGGGGCTGTAGGATGGATTTTGTCTTTTTGTCTCTCCTGCTTTTCCACATGAGCTTGTGGTCAGTGCATTGTGCTATCATCTCCTAATGACGCTCCTGTTAATGCAATTCTTTCCAGTTTAAAAAAAACACATTTAGGCTTTTGTCACCTTTTGTTTTGTTCTGTGGCTATTTAAGAAACCTGGCAGAATATGCAGCTTTTCTCACTGCTTGTTTGTGAACATTGGTAGACAGTTAACTCATCAAAGACAAGGATTATAACAGCATTAACATCAAACTGTAGCTAGGTGCTCATACCAGTCCCACTGTAGTAATAAGGCATCTATTCAGCAATACCTGCAATGTTGTTTGCTATTTCAGAACATGGAGATCATTTTACAAGTACAAGAGCTGCATCCATGAGCAGAAAATCTTCACATTGTAAGCTGTGATCTTTGTTAATGTCAGATGTGTTGGTTTATGTGAGTACAGTCAACGTGTCTGCTTGTTTTCACAGCTGTAATGACTGAATAAATTAAAACTGAGAATCATCAAAGAGGCTGAAATTAATTCAAATATTTTGTTCATCTGGGTTAAGAAACAAGTAGCAAACAAATGGTGTATATTTATTTTTATTTACAAGAAAATGTACAGTTTGTTACATGGGTTACCGGTGCAAAGGTTTATAATCTGAAAATGGACACCATCCTGTTTAAAACAGTGTAATCAGCTTTTCATGGCAGCTGATTTCCAAGATTGTAAAATAGCATAGAAATGTTTACACAGCTTTAAAAAGTCAGCATTATGAAACCAAGTTAAGTGCTTGGACAGGGTACGAAATATCCTTTCTCTGTATTGAAGAGGGACATTTGTGTTTAGATTATTTTCCTTTTAAATCAAAGGCATGGCTTTACAAGAAAAGCTGAGAGAGAAAATGACCCCCAAAAGGCATCTGCTGAGTTGTTAGAGGGATAGATGTCTATGCCAGGTTAATTTTCAATCCCTCTTAAAGGCTTTTGACAGGCAGAGACAAAACCAAGAAGAGTGAGCCCCAAAACACCCAAGAACAGCTTTGCTTTTTGTAAATATGAACTGCCAGTATCTACACAGCAAACCACACAGCAAGCACATCTAAGTATCTGTCGCCCTATCATCCGACCACATTACTTCATGTATGAATAAATGGGTAGAAAAGTGACGGCTGAGAGAAGAGAGAAACAAAACGTTGGGGCATGTAGCAAGTAACCCGGATATAACAAGGTACATTAACTTTTACCAAACATACGCTATTGCCCAACAACAGCATTCAGCAGGAGTGAATGCCACAACACAACGGCATACAAACTTTGCAACAGTTAGGGGGACAAATATACCAAAGGATTTTATTAAGATGTGTCATTTCATTTTGGTGAGATCGGTCAATTTTCTTGATCAGTGTTTTCTTGTTTCTGGGCTGGACACTGTTCATACTCCCAACGACAACGGGGGTCAACAGTCACGCCAACTCTGTTCAACAATAGCAGAAACCCTTTTCTCGTACTCCCGTTTGTTTTCCTGGTAGAGCTGGGCTGCTTGGCTGTTGGCAGGACTGTTTGGGTTTGGCTCATCCAGTAAAGACTTTAAATACACAACAGAGAATGCCTGTGGGTTAGGTTTCTAATAACATTTTATGGCGTAAGAGTCAGAGCTGCGTACTCATTACTGTAAGGCAGCAGGATACCTGTATTGAAGTTAAGATTGAAGACACATCATAGGTTGGACTCCAACGATTCTGAAGAATATCTAAGCATATGCTGCCGTCTGCATACACTGCAAAAGAGCATTGAAGACCACACAATGTTAAAACTTTAGGGCGTGATTATTTTAACATCAATAAATATCTCAAACTCAGTATGTTGGTAGATACCATTTGGATGAAACATTTTGGAGACAAATCTCACTGTCGGAGGTTTATTTGGATATTCCTCTGTGAATTCAATGGTAAGTTTGAAGGTTCCTGAGAGAGAGAAGGAACGGCACAACGTGAATTAAATTACAGAATTGTTTGGATATAGAGTACCATGTATATTGATGGTGATTGACAGTGTCTTCTCTGCCGTTATTAATGTTTTTCAAATATTAAAAAGTTTAAGATTAATAAATACATTAATCAATGCATAACGATAAGCAGTTGTTGCTTTCTGGCCAAAAACAAAAAAAAATTCTTCCACTAAAATATACTCAAAACTGTACCAATCGATATGATCCAACTACGAAAGCTCTATGCTTAACAGTCATCATGGTTTATTGCTGAGTTAATGTCAGGTCAGCGTTGGGAAGATGCATTATGTGGATGCAAAGGGCTTTATGGACATCTTACCATCTTCAAAAGGTGTTCCCTCAGGTCTACAAAAGAGGAAACAGTAAAGGGGATAAATCACCTGCAAAAACGCACTTTTCAAAACAGCCACAAAAAGTCTGATATAGCTTTTATTAGAGCAACTTACCCAAAAATGACAGCATTCCATACCATGATATTGTTTTCTGATGGGGCTCCACTAACTCCAGCTGGAGGGTCCTCTTGCAGCCTGACAGATAAAATGGACACACAGTTATATCACAGGTAAAGAAAATGACTGAAACAGTCAGTTGTCAAAGTCTTTACTATTATTACCTCTTAGGCTGGTCATTAGGGCAGGCGAGTTAAGTATTTAAAACTGAAAATGAACCTCCTAATGTATTAATCCTAAAAGGACTCTGACACTACATGATTTTATCTGTTTTGATTTTATCTGTTCTGATTTTATCTGTTTTGATTTTATATACTGTTTTGTTTGTTTGTTAATTAGTTAGTTAGTTTATTTGCTTGTTTTAATCAATTTTAAATCATGCTTTTTATTTGTTCTTGTTTCTAATGTCTCTGTAAAGCACTTTGAATCACCTTGTTGTTGAATTGTGCTATACAAATAAACTTGCCTTGCCAAACTTGCCTTACATATTTACCAATAACATACACTTAGTGCTTGGCAATTATATATATATATATATTATTCCACTATTTTCCGTTTCATTGTGTTTCTTCTTTTGTGTAGCTTTACCTTAATGAGATATTTTACAGAGCTACTCGGCTTTATTTAAGCCATGTTTTTATGATGATGTTTAATGTTTCTGCCTGCAGTAAGACAGAAACTTAAAACTTTTCAGAGTAATGTTTTGAGGCAAAAGACAAAAAGAGAGTCCTTTTAAAAACACATCTGACGGGCCATTACAACCACTACCTGTCTGATTTAACCAGTTCAAGTTCATCCTATTAGTCACGCTCTTGAAGTATGCTGAAATACTATAAATATCGTGTTACAGTGGCCCAGAAGAGATTAGATTTTGGACCTTGTGACCACCAGTACTGTGTGGTTGGAACATACTGTGCAGGTTTTTAGTGGCTGCATAGCAGATGGTTTCTGATCTTCGGGTTCAGGTAGCCCTCTGTCAAGGCCCACGGATAGAAGGTCTCCCAGATCAGTGTGTATATGAACAGTTTATCTAAACGTTTCACCTGGATTTGAAGGGCCACCTGGCTACTCGCTTTGACTACAACCTTAATTACAAGTTAGAAGCACATCCAACTGAAATCATATTGAAATATTGCTGTTTACAGTTTAGGCTAAATGTTCGGTGATCGTCTCAGTTAGTACTACGACACCTAAAATAAGCCGGGACTCTTAAGTTGCACTACCTGAACGTTACTACTCCCGGATGCCTTGCTAACACCGGTGTCAGCGCCCCGGCGTAATTATCTTTACAGATCAGTAGCTTACCAGTCAAACATTCGTTAGTACTACCCGAATCTTCACCCACTTATGATCATCTCGTGTTTTTAAGACCCTGAATTTTATTGTTGTTGTTTAATAGCGGTGTTGTAGTTTTGATTGCCGTTTGGGCTAACGCTAACAAGCTAGCGGCAGGAGGCTAACCTTAGCTACTTCTCTGTTGTTTTCCTTTCGCTTACCGTTTAAAATCTCTCATTAAACGTCGTCTTGCTGGAGTTGACATCTTGATTAAATGGAAACCCAAATCGTTAACAAATACCTAAGCGGGTCAAACGTGATGAAATGCGTGTTCTTTTTTTAATCGGTATATTATTTTAACTCTTAGCTGGCTAAGCTAAACGATTTGCGGCTAGTTTGTCAAATATTTGGCTGCCCCTCGCCAGTATAACGACTGTACCAAATACCCAAAAGGGAGACCTCACGCCGCTTGCGTTGAAATTAGTAAACTGTACAATCACATAAAGCCAAATTAAAAAGTGGATACAGAATAAAACTTTTGGATGTTCCTGTACTTGTACGAATATATTGAAGCTCGTTTTTACTATCGCTAGAGCGTTTTTATGTAGGTTGGTGGAACCCGTCTCTACACTTGAACTATCCCAGCAAAAATTACGTCATATGTTTGCACCCACATTAGTTGATTAGGACGCGCTAACGCCTCATAAATGGGCCTATCTTCTGTTTGTCGTCCTGTTCAGTACTGACTTTATTAATTTACTGATCTATTCGATGCATACCCAGTTAGCTCTGTTACTTTAGGTGTAACCCGTGCCTAAGACATTGAGATTTAATGTACAATACTTTCCAAACACCACTAGATGGTGCCTAGTTCCCAAGTGTTGTATATAATACGCTACAGCAACCCAAAACAGGATAGCTTTAAACATATGTAAATGATAAATAAACATAAACGTGTAATGTATAACGCGAAACCATAAAAGATTGTAAGGTCAGATAATAATAGCTAACAATCATGATTTAACCAATCTGGAAACCAGTGAAAAAGTAATGTTGCCTCCTGACAGACATGACTTTCCCATATGGTCTAGCGGTTAGGATTCCTGGTTTTCACCCAGGCGGCCCGGGTTCGACTCCCGGTATGGGAACTGCTGTTTTTGTCTCAAATTCTAGTATTTAGGCTTTTAATGATGATTTGACATTGGCAGTAATACAAGCAATACATAAAACCATTCAGTAATTTTTTTCCTTATTTGATACGTCTGGCACAGCATGCGGTCAATATTTCCAGGGAATCGACCCCGCCCGTCAGGGAGTTTTCGTCAGTTGCTCTCGTCTCACAAGGGCTTGGACTTTCCCGGAAGATGCCTGTTCCCACTTTATATCTCCATGACGCCTGTCGTAATATTAACAGAGTACAGGGGAACAAAATCTGCTCAAACTAAACCCCAAGTTTCGCGTGTAACACCGTCATTTTCTCTTTTCTCAACTTAATTTTTAAGTACATTGTGTCTGAAGCTGTGGGTTGTCTGTAAAAATCGCACCTGCGACTTCGTAACGGTATAAGTAAAATTAATTCACTTTTAACGTGTAAATAACTTGAAAAAATCCAACTTTGCTGCGCATGACACACGCAAATGACAATTTTTCATGACGTGTATAAAAATTATGAACCATTTTTTGCCGTTTTTTTAAACTAAGAAACTTTTTTAAAAACGCCTTTTAGCTCTTAAACCGCTTCCGTCTGCTTCGGACTCGCGTACTACTACCACGCTTTGGGAAAACTTTGGTGCCGGGCCAGCTATTTCCCAGGAAAATGTGACTGATAGGAATTCCCCACGCATCAGCCCCCGCCGGAGAAAACCTCGACCTTGTGTCAGCAAGCACACGAAAGCAGCGGGAGGGTAAGCTGACCGGTGACTGTGTGATGATGTAGCTGTAGCACCGTAAAGTCTCCAACTCGCTCCAGGGATGTTTTTCTAACGTCGCCGCTTCTTAAAAAATAAGAGAACAGCTTCTTACTGGCTATACAAAGCCGGGGAATATAATGTACTGATAACTTCTGCTGGGGTAAGTACATCTGGGATTTAAAAGGCATGTTTTACAGTAATTGCTTGTTTTTTTTTGTGACTAACAGCGTGGGTGCTAACGTTGAGATCGCCTTAATGTACATTTTTCTTTTTATGGATACAGGAAATAATGTGTTTTGTCACCACATGTAAGCATTTATATACTAAATGCACTCTAAAGAAACACGACTGAACCGATATGATGTACTAGAAGCTGCCACACGACCTGCAGGGCTTTGCTCTGCCTTGCTTTACTACTCCATAGATTTCTGTGACTCCCCTTTGTGTCAGTCAGCTGGCATGTGACTACATGGTGTGATGGTGTGTGTCTGTATGAGTGTGTGAAAAATAGTTCAGATCAGCTATAACAGAAGAGTACCAGGGCACTTTTTCTGTCTCCACTTTTGTTTTACTAGATGAGAGCTTTCATTTTGTCCTCCATTATGAAAAATATAGCCTTGACCCCAGGTCAGCTGCACTAACTATAGGCCTAGAAAGTGTGGAAATTGAGAGTCTGTGCATAACTAGCCAGTTAGAGCAATATTCAAATTGGCATATCTTCTATCTCTGACTGCAATTAAGTGAGATTACAGATGAAATGACTGCTCATTTGAATAATTTTCTAAGCATGAATGTCATTTTTCATGTCTGCAGTCATGGTGAGCTGGTTGTCTTTTTTTGGCCTTTCTGTTACATTAGATCAGAGCTGTTTAAATGTGTATTTTCAACTTCAGCTACGTAATTATGTACAATTTTCATAATTTCCTGAAATGTTCTTGAATAAAATACAAATATATGCTATGAGAAAGTATGTTGTACTGAAACACCCTGAGGTTTCCTCACAGGGGTCTCTCTGTCTCTGCAGGATCAATGAATGTTTACTGATTTACACAAATATAGATCCGGCATGCTTGACAGAAGTGTTGATCAGCCCTATTCTGTAGTGAGTCTAAATGTTTGCCAGATGTTTACATTTTTGCTCTGAGATGCTTGTATCATGGGAACGACAAACACCGTCTGATTGGCCGGCCCTTCGGAGCAGGAGGCCGTGACGCAGAGGGAAGAGGTGGGGGGATTTAAGAGCTTTTAGTCTGACGGCCCCACTAGAGACGGGAACAGCTGGACCCACCAGTCCTTCACCCACCCCTCTCCCCTTTAGACTTCCCATGGTGGGAACACTGGCAGAGAGGCTTGTGGATAATTGGAAACTTCAATCCACTGAAAGCAATTATCCAGAACAAGACTTTCCAAATATACTCCAGTGTGGAGTCTTGTTTGTTTCAAACATGTGCTCCTTGTTTTAGGAACATCTTGCTACGCTGCTGCCCACACTTTGCCCCTTTCCTCTCTGCTTTTCATTGCTTTAATGTTGCATAGGCTTCATCTGTGTGGACTTGAGCACTCTGTGGATAGAGTACTGTGTGGTTTAGGCTAAAGCAGTTCCTGTTAGCCTTCTTATCTTGTGACAGTCATGTCACCATCAGCAGCCTGAGCAGCTGAGGAGTCTGAAGATGACCGAGGACAACAATGGAGAGTCCTTGTGTTTCTTTAAGTGTTGAAGGGCTCCTCAGACATCAGATATGTCTCCTTGCCCAAGATGTACCCGCCTGGCTTAATGGGCTTCTGGATATTGATTTAACTACACAAAAAGAAGAACTGAGCTCTTATCCCATTTAGAAAGCAGCACTCCAGTTTCATAATAAGCTTTCAGAGCAGCCTTGCTGCAGAAAGGGAATATAGTAGCTTTTTTTGGTTGCAAGTTGGTGTATGTGGTAATCTTTGAAAACAAGTCAAACTTCTTGCAAATCTCAGAGATGTTTGAGTATCAAGAGCTAATATGAAGTTCTGTTATCTGGTGCTTTAGTGCCCACACATGCAATTTCAACCTCAATAACTGCGTAATGACTCACAATTTCACATGGCCACCAAATCTGCTCAATGATCCTTGCTTGTAGGTGTAAATTAATGCCTTAGAAATAACCACAAGATGGCAATGTTCATATGCTAAACAAACAATCATATGGGAAGGCTGAAACCTCAAATGACTTGCATAAATGCAGGAACTGACTTGTGAAAAGAGAAACAAAACTGTTGAACTTCCCCCTTTTTTCCACATGTAGAAAAATACCCACGTCTGTCTGTTTTCTGTTAAAGGCTTGCAGGGGAACTGCTGATTGCAAAGTTCCTTAATTGTATGCTACTGTTGAACCAGCCCAAGCCGTTGACACCTGAGTATCACCTTGTCAGACACGTTTGATTGCTAGGCAGCAGGAGCAGCAATGAACCACTGCCATTGGACATGACGTCAGAGAGAAAGGAGAGACAGGGGAAATTCCACCTGTAACCTCGTTCTGCTCTTATGCTGCTTGCCTCACAAGCATGTGACTCGGTCTAGTCATTAGACCTTGGTTTCTTCATGGATCTGCATATTTTTTTTATGACGTAAAGCACTGATAATGACTAGAACTATATTTAGCATGTAAAGGAGGACAACTAGATTGTGTAATACAAGTATCTAGCTGTGATACTTGGAAGTTAGGATGGGTTAGTTTTGTGAATTCTGCCATTCTTTACTGTGAGGCAAGTTTCCTTCCTTGAATCATGAAGCATCATTGTAAAACCTATACCTATGCTTAGCTTATTTGTTAATTATGAAAATGCACATTGGGGCACTAACAAATCCTTTGTGTTTCAGCCAAAACAATACTGTGCACATGTGGTCAACATCAGTAGCAGACAGGTGAATGTAACCACATAGCTAAAGAGATGGATAGACTCACTTGTTACTTCATGATGTGCATCCGTTTAACTGTTTGTTAACACAAAATATCCAATCAGCCAGTCACATGGCAGAAACTCAGGTTTGTATTTACATGCATTTAGGCATGTAGACTAGGGCTGCCACGATTAGTCGAATAGTCACGATTACGTCGACTATCAAAATCGTCGACGACTGATTTAATAGTCGACGCGTCGTTTGAAGCTTTGTAAGATCACAAAAGACGCAGGAATAAGTAGCAGGATTTAAGAGTGTAATAACGGACTGAAACAGAAGATGGCAGCACTGTATGTACAAGGATGCCAGCTGCCGTTAAACCCCGAAGAAGAAGAAGCTGTGTCCCAGAATTCATAGCGCAGCCCAGCTCAGTTTCCAACAATGGCGGCAGCTAGTTAGTGTTAATATTACTCTTATTATTCTTTCTGGGTCATAAAATAAACGTTTAACATATTTTCAGGCGAGAATGTAGCTGTGTAAACCTCAAATATCGGCTCAGTTTATCAGGACACCACATATTTTCAAAAGCGCTCCGACGTTTTCGGAGACGTCTGTTACCCACTAGCTTAGCCGGGGCTAGGCTCACTAGAGCCGTGAGAACACCGGACTCCCGGCAAATCGTTTTCAAACCCACCGCCGTCTTTCGCTACTCAGGTTAAACATGATATATGAGTCACTTAGATAACTTAAAATTTTATTGTTTGGCTTTTTTTAGTATTTTATTTGTTCCTGAGTAAATCGGTTTGGCTGAGATTAAAGTTATAGTTTTTACACAGCTGAATAAACTTCAAGCAGACAGCTGATCATCAGAAGTGTGAGATGCTCGAGAATTTACTCCGGTGTCCTGTTATATTTTAGATAGCAAGGAGTTTATTAAACTTCACCGAGACAATCTGCAAGTTTCATTCAAATTTAATAAACTATCATCTTGTCTTTATTTTTAGTTAGCACAGACCTGAAACACTTAAAGCTGTAAGCTAATGATAGTTATATAAGAGCAGATGCTGCTGGTGCAATAAGCTGTACGTTTTACTCCAATGGATGATGATCTGATTAGTCAACTAATTGCAAAAATAATTGGTTACTAGTCGACTATCAAAATAATCATTTGTGGCAGCCCTAATGTAGACATGGGCAAGATGATCTGCAGCTGAAGTTGAAACCGAGCATCAGAATGGGGAAGAAAAGTGATTTAGTGACTTTGAATGTGGCATGGTTGTTAGTGTTAGATGGGATAGGATGGTCTAGAAGTTCTCTAGGTGACAATGCTTTGTTCTTGTCAGAGGTCAGGGGAGAACGGTCAATTGGACTGATAGGAAGGCAACAGTAACTCAGAAAACGTCTTGTTATAACCATGTATTTGCAAAAAGCAAGCCCAAATTGGAAAATAGAAGATTGGAAAAGTGTTGTCTGGACTGATCAATCTCAATTTCTGATGTAACATTGAGATGGTAGGGTTGCAATTTGGTGTAAACAACATGAATGCATCCTGCCTTGGGGGTACTGGTCAAATTGTATGGAGAATATTTTCTTGGCACACTCTGGGCTACTTAGTGAAAATTGAAGATCAGTTAAAGCCTGCCTGAATATTGTTGGTGAACGTGTCCGTCCCTCTATGACTACAGTGTACCCATTTTCTTATGCGACTAAAGGATAGCACACTGTGGCACAAAGCTCAGATTATCCCAAACTAGTTTCTTGAACATGACAATGAATTCAGTGTGCTCAAATGGCCTCTACAGTCACCAGATCACAATCTAATAGAGCACCTTATGATACAAGAGATTCACATCCTGGATTACAGTAACTGTGTGATGCTATCATGTCAACGTGGAACAAACTCTGAGAAATGTTTCCAGCACCTTGTTGGATATATGCCATGAAGAATTAAGGCAGCTCTGAAGGCAAAAGGTGATCGAACTCTAAACAGAGTACTAGCAAGTGCCAGGTCAAAATATTTCTACCGCAAGTTGGCAATAAATCTCCAAATTAGCTTTATTTTTATTTTCTATCTAAAGGGGAGGCTAAGTCTATGCTAATAATAACACAGTAACAACTCTAATGAACTGGGCTAAATGTGCCCCCATAAAGGTTGTTTGTTATCATTGGCTACGTGTCTTTTAAAAACGAGGCCTGTAAAGCATTTATACAGACTAGCTGAAATTATGGGAGGGGAGAGTTATTTGGGTTTATTGGCTTTACTCTGAGGAAAGCTTTGAATCTGGGTGCATCATAAAACTTATATGATTAATTTGTTTGTTATTAAAAAGCATACATTGAAAAATCACATATATTTGTGTATTGGTGTTAATGATTATTGCCTTTTAAAGGCACTATGGGGTTTGGTGCCATAAGACAAAACTACTTCCTCTGTTCATTTCTAGTCCAAACTAAAAGCCTATTTGCACTAACTTTATATTGATCGGGTAGCAAAATTGATCCTCTAATCTGAACCCTAGCAGGAAATTAAATAAGTATATTTCATTACTGTTCCTTTTAAGTAAAAAAATCAAGAGAATATAATGAATTTATATGCAGCTGGGAAAACTAAAACCCTTCAGATGCTAAGAAAATAACATAATTTAATATTTGGCCAGAGCACACAATCCAGTCTCAGTGTATGACTTTGTCTGCGGGGAAAACTGCTGTAGGTTGTTGGCTCTGGCAGCATGTTGACTTCATGAGATTAGTTAACCATATTACTTATATTTTTTATGGTGCCAACTGAGGTCCTTGTAGACCCACAGTGTAGCATGTTGTATCACTGATGTATGTGTAATTACATTAAGGAGTGGCTTAGTTTGTAATGTTCTAGCTTTGACCACACGAAGTAGTTCCTCACAAAAATAGAAACTGGCTTTGTCTGCAACTTTGGCATATAATGCTATTTCATCCTATCATTTTTCATGTCTCTTAGAGCTAACGAGGTACTGTAGTAGCAAGTGCTTCACAGACGCTTTTCATGAGTCAGCTTAGCCAGTGCGGTTTGGATTTAGCTCTGCTCAGAGAGGCCAAATGATCTCCCCTCATTCAACTTTCATTAAATGTAACATACACAAGGAGAGGCACAGCTGACAGAACTTACAGGGTTCTCTGACGGTTCATTACATCCACTGAAATGCAATTGTCTGTCTTCGCCATCCGTGCATTTGGGGTTTGGTTTTGTTCTTCTGGGTTAATTTCAGAGTGACAGTGGCAGTTCTCAGCCTTGCTGAATTATTTAACTGCATGCAGCCTATTGGCATTATAATCAAGGCCCTGAGTGGTGGTGCAATATGTTCTAAAGCTCTCATAGTATTTTATTAATAAGCTTCAGATGATGAGCTAGGGCTCTGGGGTTAAAAACTACTTTGTATTTGCCTATATCGGGGCGAACACGTGCTTAACTTTGAATTAGCTGGTGTGACACAGGTGGACTTCTCAAAACCGTATTGTTTTTCATCATAACTTGCTTGTGTGAGAATCAGCCTATGTGGTTATAAATCCTTTCTGCAAATATCTAACTGCATGAAGCTGAAATAGCCCATGTAACCGAGGTGTGATGTGAGTGATCTCTG
This sequence comes from Rhamphochromis longiceps, assembly GCF_057381845.1. Taxonomy (NCBI): domain Eukaryota; kingdom Metazoa; phylum Chordata; class Actinopteri; order Cichliformes; family Cichlidae; genus Rhamphochromis; species Rhamphochromis longiceps. The sequence goes on from NC_140558.1 coordinate 39,706,331, forward strand.
TATTTAATTTTTAATAAGCTGCAGTCTGTGTGTGTGGCTTGAGCAGCAGTGAACCTAATGCTACTACTCCATCCACTCCCTGTTTATAAAAACGTACATTATATTGTACAATAAAGTAAAATATTTATACCACCCCTGCCTTGTTTGCTAGCATACCCAGAAGATAAATCTAAAACTGTTGATAACTCAGCCTATCTCTTATACGTTGGGGCTGTGGGAGCATGTGAAGCAATTTTACAACACTCCCTGTATGCTAAAGTTAGCAGGAAACAAGCTTTTTGCTTCAGTTTACAGCTGTAGTTAGTGTCTTATGGACATTTCAAGTCTGTTACTGTATGCACTCCTCCTGGTTAGCCTAACTGAGCCCAATAGATGCGAAAATGTACCAAAAATGTGAAAAAAAATAGACTCTGAGGCTTCAGTTTGCACCTGTCCATACACATATGATGTCATCCGGTTATCCCTGTACAACAGCTATTGTGTAACGCTAACAGCCTGATTGATGTCTTGCGCAATACATTCCACAGTTCCCACTGTGATCTAATGTTTCCATTTTGATAAGAGGTGGCGTCACATGCAGCCTGGCCTGATTCATGCTGTGGCAAGATGCTAATGACACCGTGGCTGGATAACAGACTGTATATTAAAGATGGACGTAGCCACTGTGACGTCTGCCACTGGTTAGTGAAGTCAGGTGATGGGGAAAGGGGTGGATCTCACAATGTTTATTCCTACAGAAGCAACTTGTGAATGACAAGGAATGATCACTTTAAAGCATACACTCTTTTGTTGTCTGTTTGACTGTAACTGGGGACACGATTTACAAACCAAACAACATGTTGTACTCAGAAAACCTTGAAATTAGTAACTGAGGTCATAAACTTAGCAGCAAAGCATTTACTGAGGTGACAGATGAAGTGAGCAGCAAGGTTGTTTTCCCATAGATGTTCACATAATCTTCAATTAGTCTTTTCACAACCAGAGGAGATGATCCTGGTTGGCACTAGAAAGAATCTAAGTTAGAGCTAATGTACTGCTAGATGATATGTCGGTTTTTAAACTTTTATATGCAACAACATGAGCAATGTTTACGACACTCAACTTTAACAAAATGAGGTTTAATCTTCTTAAGCACGGTCTCTGTTCATTCTGCGCCAACTCCCAGGAGGCTGGTTGTTTCCAGAGCTGTGGAAATCCAAAATATCAGCAAAAACTTCCCAATATTTTACAGGTAGTTTGTTCCCCCCACTGCCAATAAATAACCAATAACAATCCTGATGTAAAATTCAACCACTGAGAATTAGGTCAGAAGAAAGCCTAAGATGAGATCTTACATTTCAGTGACATAGTTTAATTGCCTGAAGTATATTTTCAGAAAAAACAAAAGTACATCTCTTCTTAAAGATCTTTTTGTTTAAAGCCCTTTTTAAAATTCTGAATAAATGATAATTACATTTCCCATGATAGTCAGCAAAATGTGGGTTACACTAGCTTTTTATTTAACACATTTTTCCACATTCGCAGAGTTTCATGTGGCTGGCTTATGCCCATTCGCAGTGAGAAAGCAGGCACGAGAGGGAGAGAGAAGTGTTTGAATTTATCATTTAGAAGACAGGCCCAGAAGGCTACACAGTATCTCTTTCACAAGTCATTTTCAGCTGCATATGGTTCATGTTACACATTAGCGTGAGTGTAGTTGGGTGAACTGAGTACCACATTGAACACTCTCCGATAGAGACCTGCAATCTTCCATCATTCTCTGCTTACAGTTTCTGATGAATCATTCACATATGATGGGCTGAGAAGTTCCACATTGCATTGTCTTTATAGCTGTATATGCACAGCTCTTTGTTAAGTCTTTATGCAGTCATGCTTCATCAGCATAGTGAGTCATCATAGATGCCGGCTCAGCTCAGGTCGGTCACTGTCCGAGAACGAGAACGTTTTCATAGCGCTGTGAGCCGTCAGCTTACTGAACCGGTTAGATTGCTGCAACAACAAAGTCTGACCTCAACCAGGTGGTGTGCTATAAATCCAAAATTACTGCAGTATTTGCATATCACCCTGGCTGCCTTCAATCTTTGACAATAATCCACACCTGAGAAATGTTTTCAAGTATTATCTTGTCCAGTAATTCACTGAACATCTCAGTGGGAGTTAATTAAAATGCCTTTCTGCCCTCTTGCTTACCTCATTCTGCATTTCCTGCAGGGTGCTCATCTGTTCTGTTAGCTACCATCTGACTGCCTCAGATTCGGTGTTAGAGGAGCCGCCAGTGTTAGACCTGCCTCCAAGCTACACAAATATTTCTGCATGCCCTCCAAATGCTCCTGTATCTCACATTGTCAAGGATCGTTTCAAAATGTTTGTCAGGGCCCACAGTTCTCCATCTTGACTCTCGGCTGAGTGATCAGAATTTTCTTGTAGCAATTTGTGGTGAAAGTTTGTGCGGTGCAAATTTGCAGAGCATAAAGTGTTTTCGCAAGTGTGGAAAAAAGGTGAGAAATGCGAGAATTAGACCTATTTCAGGGCTACATTTTAAGTATGTTGAGGATTGTGTCACAGTTCGATTCAAGCAGCTAACGGTGACGCTAGCTTTGGAGTTTAGACCAGCTATAAGATTAATATCATGCAATTAGTCATCTAGTTTTCTCCTTCGGGGTTGAAAGCAATTCAGTGACAGACTTTGGTGTTGTGCTCTGCCTTTAATGGGGACATACCGCAGAAAATGTGGGCTTTGAGGCCTGCTTCTATTGTGGTTGGCCTCTGTTAAGTAGAATGAGCACACGACAGTAATCACTGACCCTTTTTTTATTCTTGGGCTGCAAAAGGAAAGGTGTGTCCTTCCAGATAGTGTGCATGGTCACGTGGCTCTGCACTGATCACACATCAAGGCATTCTTTCCCCCCCTCTGCTCTAGTTAATACACAACCATTGTAGGAATAAAGCAAGAACACAGAGCTGTGTGTGAGACAGGCTTTTTGTGTTTTGACACTGTGGGATGAATTTAATTTCATTCCACTGACACGTCTTCAAGCAACAGCAATTTAAACATCTTCGCTGTTATTGCTTTTCCCCAGAGTGTGGATGTGATTTGTTGTGCAAATTTGGGTGAGTTTGCATTCAGTATTACAAAAGATAATTGGAAGCTTGGCAAATTCTTTGGAGAGAATAAGTGAGACCTTTTTTTTTTCTCCTTCCTGTACTCAAGGAAAATCCTGTAAACACTGTAGCAAATTATTCACACACCATCCTCCTCAGTTTAGTCTAGATTTAAGGCCACAAATATGTTCCTCCAAACACTTTAAGAGATAGATAGATAGCCAATCCAGTCCACAGCCCAGTCAGTAATCTAGTGTCTGTTTTGCCATACATTAAAGATGTAAAGTGAGTATATGACATCTATTGCACTTAGAAGTTGATTATATATTAGCAATACAGCAATAATAGCACATCCTTCTAGATTTTGTTCCATATTAACCTTACTTGCATTATGCAGTCTGTCTGCCACAGGATGCAAAAGGTTTACTGCATAAAGAAAATGCAATAGCTGCAGAATCTGACAAAAATATTAATTTTTTTGTCTGCCTTTGCTGTCTGTTTCTTTTGTTAAAGCACAGTACAACACGGAGCAGTGCGGTGATGCAGTGGCTAAAAATGTCACCTCACAGCTACCCAGATGTTTTCCACATAAAGATGACTCTAGTTCTGTGGTGTTTAGTCGATTTTCTGAGCATGAATCATCAACTAGTTTGAGACGTGAAGCATCATAGGAATCTTTTTAAGATGAACAATTTTTGCTGGTTTCAGATGCTCAGATGTAAAGATTGATGCTTTGTATTGTTGTGTATCATCATGAACTGAACATTTTAATTTTGGTTGGAAATTTATGACTAAAATGTATATATTTTTTTAATACTTGACGGATTTAAAGGATGTGCAGATTAAAAGGTTATTGGATTAAAGTATTTGGTCAATAAGGGTCTCTATTTGTAGAGTTTGCATGTTCTTTCTCTGCATTCAGGGGTTTCCGCTGGATACTCTGGCTCCTTATCACAGTCCAAAGACCTACCCCTTAGATTAATTGGTGATACTCTATAGGCTGAATGTGTTTGATGTCTGTCTCTCTGTGTTCACCCAGTAACAAGGTGACATCCTTGAGATTAAACATGTCTTTTACAAGCATGCTGTCAGTTAAGACGGGCAGCATTATGCTAGAAGGAGTTAGAATTTAAACCCTTAACGCCCAGTGTATCCTATTTGATACATACAGTTTTTATGTGAGACTTCAGTGTGATTTCTTTCCCCTCGTAAAAACATAAATAAATTGCACAATACAATTTTAAGCAGTTACAAAAAGCCACATGTTACAAATACGTTACAAATTAAAAGTCATATATGGAAATAAAAATTGAATTCATTTTTTAAACTAATTTGTCAGGTGGTTCAATAAACTCTCGATTTTCAAAAAAATTTAATTTTATGGCAAATATTTCATGGTTTAGGGGTTAAAGGGTTAATTGTGGGAGAATAAAGAGCACATGCAGGAGAACACAGAAGCAGTGTTTTAATGCAACAACCCTCTTGCTTTGAAGCAACAGCACTAACCACTGAACGAACCACCATGCTGTTAGCTCCAAAAGTGTTGCTTAAAAATAAGTTATTCTGGGTCAACATGCCTAATTTTTTCTCTGATTTCTAAAGTGTTGCTGATTGTTTTGCTGGTAGTTTGCTGATGGCTGTTTGCTAGCAGACATTCTTTGTTGAGATAAGCCTCTACAGTATTTATTACTCTCAGTTGGAAAGAAAAGAAAAAGTTGGTAACCACCTACTTCACATTGCCCCTTATTGATTCAAGTTGCTGATTATCATCAACTTTCCATAGAGCCTGGTTGCCACTTCACTGGTAGGCACTTCATGTGTGGACAGGGCTCCTTTGCAGCAAGATTACAGTCTGTAATAACGTTTGGAAACGCTATATAAAAATCTGTTTCCACTTCAACTTGATTAGAAATTTTCAGTAATTTTCAGTATTAATTATTTGGTATTTTACTTCAGGTAACCAAGTAATAATGACTTCATATCAAAAGATTTCCTTTATAGTCGTTTTATATTGAAAAGAACATTTTGCCGCATGTTCAGAAAGTGACTTAAACCATTAGCCAGTTTCGAAACCAGTCAGATAACGTTCTGTTGGAAATATGTTAATCATCCAAGTTCTACATTTCAGAAGCAAACGCTAAACTTTAAAGTGATGCAATCATTTATCGTTTGAATGTTTTTGTTATCTGTGCTATTCATTGTATATTCAGTACATTTTAGTGGATTTCTTTTTCTAATGCCCTTTGATCCATCATACATGATAAATTGATTTGATAAACTAGTCAATTCTTGCCATCACCAGTGTGTGAATGTGTGCGTGAATGGGTGGATGGCTGGGTGTGTAAAGCGCTTTGGGGTCCTTATGGACTAGTAAAGCGCTATACAAATACAGGCCATTTACCATTTCTTGCTGGGAACCTTTTAAAATGTTCAGACACCAGTTTCAAGTTATATATGCCTGCTGCCCAGGACAGATAAGTCCAGTTCCTTGAGCATTGCTCTTATAATTCCTCCATGGGCAATGGTCTGTCTGGCTCTGACTATACTGGCAAGAGGTTGAGGGAATAAATGTTCTCCCAAGTATTAACTGAAGGCTGGAATGTGTGGTTCGTTATCTAACCATTTTCTCCGTTTGGAGTTTTTTTGAATTTACTACTTATCAGCTTTCTATGCTGAATTTGTTCTTTGGAAAATTTAGGTAAAAATAAAAACTTAGTTGAAAAGCTTAGTCAGTTTCCAAATTATAATATCTAGAATTATAGCTTGTTGTTTAACATTTAGAGGAAGATCAAAATGCACGTAGCTCTCCTTTAGGCCTCACGCACTGTTTCTGCTTTTGTTGGTGTTTTGTAGAGCTATTGTCATGTCTGAAAGTTTGCCTGTCTGCATACATCTGCCTCTTTTTCTATGTTTACATGGTTGTCCTGGATTTGGGCAGTGCTGCAGTCCATTAGCCTTAAGAGTTTATATCACAAGAAGTGAACAGCTTCCTCTAAGGCTTCGAGGTTGTGGACAGTATTTCCAAAGGCGAGTGATAAATGGAGCTTGCTTGGTATAACTTTCCCTCACAACAAGGCTATCAATTCGCTCCCAAGCAAACAGTTGCTTTTACTCTGAGCTGTATTGTGCCGAACGGAGGCTAGGAAGAATTAATGCGAAGATGAGGGCACTCAGTGGAGATCGAGAGGGCGATTTGGAGGTTCATGACAAACAGACTTGGCTGCAGTAGATTTAATGGGCCAATTTTTTGAATACTAAGTCCTATGATAGATCATGTTAAGTTCTTTCACAATAATCCAAATTGAAAACTAATTTTATCCAGTGACTAACATTTGACGTTTGCTTCTGTTAAAAATACTACGTGGAGGTTTTCAGTGGAATACATGTACAAATTGGTGCACAGGGTGTGAAGACAGAGTGCTTAGCATTTACCACAGACCACCACTTCCTGTTTGCTAAAGTGTCATTTCTGATAAAGATTCCTATCTATTCTCATTTGCTGAACTTAACAAGATGTGTGTCACTAAAAATGTTGTCATACTTGCTCATACTAAACGCAGTCGACTTTACATTTTGATTTCTTTGTACCTCCCACTGCTAGAAGTTATTTTATGATGCATTTTAGTGCAGGGAGAACAACTCCATATGTCAGCTGCTTAACTGTGTGGCATGCCTAATAGGCTTACAATTCATTTCAAGTGTTTTAATGGGCCACAAAGACAGGTGAATTTAACTTCTAAGGTGCCACACAGATTTTAATCGCCCACCCTGCATGGTCAAAGTCTAAACGAAGTGCATACCTGTCCAACTGTTTACTTACACATCCAGTACTCCACCGCCTCTGCAGGTGAAACCAGTCTATCGTCTTTCATGGTGTTTAAGGTGTGGCCCTACTGTTGGTCCTCTCTGGTTTCCCCTCCCCCCCCTTCAGCTCCGTCCAATCCCCGCCACCAGGAGAACTCACCTGAAAGGATTTGTATTTAGGGCCGATACTCGTCGCTGATTGGCCAGGTGAAGGCACTCTGCCTCAGGGCTTCACTACCAATGGCGACAGTGCTGCGTGACTCATAGGGAGAGGACAAGTTGCTTCACTACACTTCTCCTTTTTCTGTTTCAACCAGCAGCCTTTGCATTGTCTTTCCCCCCCCTCATCTCCAGCTTTGTTTTGTCACTGTAGAAAGGTGTGGGCCTGTCCACGTCTTTAGGCACCATTGTCCTCCTTTGAACACGTCTTGGATTATTTCACCATTTGCTGCCGATTCTTCTCTTGGTTGCTGAGATCAACACTTGGTTGGTTGTTATTATGGACCTTGTCACCCGAATCCTGTGTCTTTGAGGTCAGTGACAGATACTTCTCCTCTCCACATGTTACCTGTTTTAAGCTTTTTTTGAGTGTGTTAAAGGAAAGGTATACATTTTACATGAACAAACATAAATAATATATATTTAGGACGTATGTGAGTAAGCGGACAAGCAGTCAGGTAGTTGGTTGCTCTGCTGTGCATGGCTCTCGTTATCGTTGCGCTGACATGTTTTAAGGTTTTCAATAGAGAGCTTTAACAAGTCATCCCAGTTCATCTTACATTTAGGAGCATGTTTTCTCTTGTATTGCATCTTTGGAGGCATACTAATAAATCAAATGTCACTTCAAAAAACAACAAACCTGCATTTGTATTTATTCTAATCACCTTCTTGCCCATATCTCACCATTTTCCTCAAACCTAGTTGAAACTTTTTAGTGCCTGAAAACTTGTCAGATAAGGTAATCACTTTTAACTTTAAAACCTGCCATGTGTAGATATAATAAGGATGATCTTTAACTTATATGTGTGTTTGTTGCATTTCTTTTCTGAATTGTTGCCTTATATGGCGTCTTGAAATAAGGGCGGGAACAGTATTTTGCAAGTCCCCTGACCAAGCCCACATGTATTTTTCACTGTGTAGTAATGGTCTACTAAAAAGTAATTACACTCTGTGATGATTTTGATCCATAATTGCTGCACAAATGTCATGCTATTATTAAAAACTGTGAGTTGCTACATTCACAATTAGAGTAGAGAAGAAAAAAAGTAAAGGAACGGCTGTGGTTTCGCTGTTGGAGCTCTTAGCCACAGCCACATCGAGTCAGTCATGCAGAGCTTCTTCAAAATCTTCTGATCACTAGAACAGAATGCTGCTTATCTTGTAATGTAGATGCCCAGATGTTTGACATTTCAGCTCACAGCAAAGTCTGACCCTGAAGTGCCTTGCTTCCTTTTCTGTGCATGTAAAAGTTAACCTTGTGTAAAGTCTGTCAACCAGGCTATTGTGCTTAAAGTTGTTGAGTATCTGTTTCTAAAAGTTGCACAGAGCAGCAGAGATAAAAGCACACTTCCTGTTTCCTCAGAAATCTACTCTGCACTTTGTGCACCACAGTGTGCATGCAATACATGTTTGAATAAACATGCCTCCGAGTCTGAGTAACATTCTGACTTCACATGCACTTTTTTCTGAATCTGCTTTTAAATGTTGCTTCATTGAAGATGCACAGAACTGTGCAGTTATCTCAGTGAAACCCCGAACAAGCACAAAACATATTCGTCTAATTTTTAGTCTGGCTTTTAAAAAATGTAATTATACACAAAATATCCAAGCGTGTGATTATTTCATTGGTTTGGCATTCAGAAATTATCTTGTTGATGTAATGTTTTGCATAACAGCTGAGGCCCATTAAAGGCAGTGTAGAAGAGGTCATCTTACAGACACCAAATAAATAAATATCTCTATACTTTAGACTGAATATTGAGTATTATTGGGTGAGGGTCAGGTGGGCTGGCCCTGAAAAACAGAGGACTTTTTTTTTTTTTTATGTGTTGTACCATCAACACATGATTCAGTGTGTGAATGGCTCTGTTGTTGAGCCGGTAGAAGTTTGCATTTGACCTAACTTGCCTTACTTTCTCATCATAACCTATGGCCCACCTTGATTTGGATTGTAAATGAGGGCCTCTTGCCTCAGAGGCTGAACTCATAGTGAAGCTGCTGTTTAGTGAGGTTTTATGCCTCTCATTGAAAGAACAGGAGGGCGGCTTGACTGCAGTCTTTCTTCCTTCAATACAGTGTCAACAGGTCTTAGCCTGTAATTAGATCATTAGGCTTGGGCAAGATGACGGAGGTGGTGCAAGATAAGGACGTGACGAGAGCAGGAGCAGGCGGGGTTTAGTTTATTACTACAACTCGGGCAGGCCGAGATATGTAAAAATCGAGGATTTGTGTTGCTCCATGTTGCAGGTGCATGCTATCACGAGAAGAAAAGAAAACACAGAGCCACCTGTGAATGGTCAGGTACAAACTGTTGGTTATGATTTGAATAGAATAAATGAGAGTAACATCACCTTTGTGTGGTCAGATGGCAGTAGAGAAATGGTTGTTAAATAGTCCTAATTGTCGATGTTATGACTGCGTATTCAAAACAAAAATGGTGCCATAATTTCCATGATTCAAGTAATGAAATATTTTCTTAGTAATATTATGATGGCTTTGGCAAGAATTATTTCTTTATACAAACAACTTTGCTTAAAGTATCAACGTGTTCATGTGTTCCTTTTTGCCTGGTGACCATGACTTCTACCACTACCCTTCAGCCGCCTTATTTATTGAAGCCGCTGCGGAAAACCAGTGAACTCATAGTGAAACTAGTGAATAAACAAGGCTTGTGCACCTGCAGCCATTGTATTTCAGTAAGCCCAACTGGAAAATGTCTCATATGAGAAAGCACAATCAGAGCCCTTTTTGTATTGCTAAACGATGAATTTCCACGTCAGTTCCCCCATTTCTTCTTTGCTGTTTTATTTTCCATTGCTCTCTTTTTATGGGATGGATGGAGACCTAAAGGTTAGAGAAGTACACTTGTGATGGGAAGTTTGAACTCCTGTGACCCGTTGGGAAAACCTGGGTGGGGAAAGTTAATGTATAACTTTCTCTTCTGCTTAATAGCTACTGTGCCACTGAGCAAGGCACATTCAGTATTCAGTTTGTAAGCTGGTTGTGTATCTCTGTTAATATGCTGCCGGTGCTCAAGAACCCTCCCTTGATAAATAAAGTTAAATCGATTGAGCAACTGTCTCCCTGTGTTGCAACCGTCTCATGCTCGGAGCGTGCTAGGACTGGCCGTTGTTCTGGAGTACATACCGAACCAGAGCTGTTATCATCACATCTCACCACAGAGCCCAAAAACCAAACCGTTTGAAGTTCTTCTAGCCTGGTGTATTTCATTTCAGTCCCCGATCTTGATTTATATTCGAGGGGCAGAGATTCTTTCTTTTGTCTCTTTTCTTCAGTGCATTTCTCTTGACTGGGAACTCGTCTGTGATTTCTTTCAGTGATGCTTTCTCTAAGATACTGATGATCATATTGTTTGTCTGTGTTAGTCCTTTAAGTCATTTTTATTTGGAGTTGATTTACTGTGTAGTGAAGTAAAAAGACTTTCTAGACGTTTTACTTACTACATGTTTTGAGGCTAATTTCTCACATAAATACTGTAAATCCTATAGATTTAACCCCTCCAGTGTGTACTCATTAACTTCGTGGTTACAAAAGTACTGGTATAATAAGCCAGGCTGAAGTAAGTGAAGTAGGTCATGTTTTCTCACAAAGAAAGAGGGCGCACAAGAGAAATGATCTAGTAGAGGGAATATCAGGTCACACCTTTTCACAACACTCCTGCTTATGTAATGCAGCATACTTATCTGGGAGTATTTAACATAACACGAGTCTTGGCATGACATATGGCGTCACGGTCAGTTGTGAAAAAGTAAATGTAACTTCTGTTAACTCAAGTACCATACATAGTCATAGTTTTGAGGTACTGAAACTTGGGGATTCTGCTGCAGTTCAGATGGAAGTATTGCATGTTTTCATCTGCTACATTACTTCAAAAGCTTTACTTAGTAGTTATTGTTCAGATTAAAAGAATAGAGAACATTAATGGTTCTAGTGCGCTGCCTCATGATGATGTATGAATATCTATGCGCTGTACAGTTGCGTGTTAAGGAAAGTAAGATTAACCTTTGGTCAAGTTAAAGATCTGAGTACTCCGTACACCATTTCGGACACAAAGAAATGTAATGCAAAGTCCTCCTGTATGTTTCTAGAATAAAAGGTTGATCCTGCTGCTTTCTTCTCAGTGGCATAAAATTCAGGTGGCATTTAGCAATGGATTAGTTTGCATCCTTGATAGATTTTCAAAGGAATAATGGCGTCACATATTTAAAAGGTGCTATATTTACGTATCTTAATGTGAAAGTTCAGTTGCTATCAATGCAGTTCAGCTATCTCCTGTGAGTCTCTTGCTCTGTGGTTGGACTCTACTTCCTCTGTCTTCAACTGCAGCTGGCGGAGATGATAGTCCTTTTGCTTTGAGGCCTTGGTGAACTTAGCGTATCAGTACATGAACCAGTTCCACTTGGATTCACCAGGGGAGGGTTAACCCACAGGACTTGAGACTCACTGGACAAGTACTGACATCAGCAACTGCCACGATAGGGACTAACCGCCACCACGCAGGCATGGACATGTAACAGGACAAGGAACTAGCTGGTTAACAGTAAGTGAAATAAATAAAACAAATGCTCCATTAAAAAAAAAAAAAATCAAATTAATAACTTCCCTGTCCAAACTTTCCTACTTCACATGAACTGGGCGTGACTAGTTGTAACACAAGATAAAAATAAAAAAGAAGACGAAGACTAATGCTAAGATTTAAATTACAACAGGAAAAGGATGCAGAGATTTGAGAGTTTGGCTCTGTTTCCAGGCAATCAGAAGCACAACTAATCATCTAATTGCTTCAGATCAACTATCTGTGGGGAGAATTGTCATTTAGAGATCGATTCTACCCAAAAAGGATTGTGATAGGACCTTTTGGCCACATCCCTAGTACTAATAAAACCAACAGACTCGCAGAAACAGTGAAAAATAAATATAACATCTATAAAATAATGAACTGGAAGCCGTGTGACTTGGTTAATGCTGTTTAGAAATTACTTCCCTTTTACTATCATGCAGTTAAAGAGACCTACTATTAAGTTAGTGTTGGTTGATATACATTTTATATAAAGCGTCTACATGGAAATGATGATAACTCATTTATCTTGATAAAAGTTAATCTTTCATAGACGTTGTTCACTGAAGTTGTGTGGGCAGAGTTTGAGGTGCAGATTTATTTTTCCTCCAGATAAAAACAGCATACAGACATCAGAAAAAAATTTCCATTACAACCTTCTGTTGTGCTCTGCATTTATTTGAAACACAGTCATTTGGGACTGTATACTTTACAAACAGAAAACTCCATGTCTTCTGATGCAGTTTGATGCAGTAGCTATAAATTGCTAATGCTATATAAAGGCCTGAAAGCAAGTTCACAGTGCAGTGTTTTTGTTTCCAGTTATGTGGGTTCCACCCTGCATGAGGTAACAAAGTGCAAAAACGTAGACTCACCCTGTGTGAGATGCATATGAACATAAAACTCACACAGTCTGAAAAAAGTTTTAGCTGCTATAGTTTCCCAGCTCTGCTGTGCTAATTTAGACATCGTGTTTGCTTTAATGCAATATCGTTTGGTACAAAGAGTCATTCTAACCCAGGAAAATTGATTTGCCACATGTTTTTAGGAGGCTTTTGGTCCCAGACACCCAGCTGCAGTGGTGTCTGAGTTTGAAACTTTCAGCAGCAAGCTCTCTCATATGGAAAACTGGCCATGCCCATAATTACTGCAGTTCTCAGATGATCTGCTGAGTGGATCCCCTTGTCTGAGTGCTAGTGTCCAAATATAAAAGGACTGTAACAGACTCTCAGTCATTTAATTTAGCTAAAACGAATGCCTGAGGGCTTCAAGGAATGACTGCTGCATGCAAATTTCTAAAAATTTGTGGTGACATGGTTGATGTATAAAAATCAATAATAACATCACTTCTTACATCTGTAACTCTTAAGTTCTTGCATCCACACATTTGGGTCTACATCCAGAGATGATTGATTTTATGTGACAGTACCGCTTTGATTCTTTTCTTTCTTTCTTTTTTTTCTTGCGTATTCAATTGCACCTCACCCACAAGTAAAAAACCCCCCACTGCATTCTCATTACATAACTTGACAATTCAGAAGATCTCCTTATTTGCAGGATGTTAGATGTGAATACTGATGACATAATTAATAGCAGCATTTGAGCTTAGCTAGAATCAGTCAATAGGCCAGTGATTAACATGCAATATTATGTTTGTTTAATCTGCCAGGGATGAAACATCCAAGATAGCATGGGTTAGTAGGTAAGATTTAGAGCTAAGTATAGTGATTTACTATGTTTTTAGTCGCTGCTCTAAGTTAATCTAATCAGCTGTTGAAGTTTGTAGGCTATACTAGGGTGATAGTAATGTAGTGGTTTTTTTCAGTGAATAAAGATTATGGATGGGTTTGATTCTGTTGATGCCAAAGTGATTATGGCTTCTGCTTGTAGGTCCAATTTTTTTTAGTTGTTAATGGTTTTATGTCACCGAGTCAGAAAGCACTTTGAAAAAAGTCTGTCATGTGACTCAGGTGTGGAAACGCTCCACTGCCTGGAGTTTGACGTCATTGTTTTAAAATGCACGACTGTAGAAGTGCAGTATATAAAGAACTGAGGCACTTTGAGGCTTGCTGCTATTACAGATTGGACAATTTTAAAATGTTTCTTAGCTGGAAGAGTTCTTTGTTGGGGAAAAGAAAAGAAAAATCAGAGGAGTAATTTTTACAATTCAGTTTTTTTGATTTCAGCCAGCTTGGCAATCCATTCAGTTGTGTGTTTGTGCTTGTTATGCTTGGTCTTCAACATGTATCCTCACAAACACACAGTGTGCCTTTGCTGAGCTGAATGAGGCCCACCTGCTCTGTTCTTGTTCCACAGAGCCTACTTTACAAGCCCTCTCCCTCTGCGTGTTCCTAGGCAACAGCCACTCCTTGTTTACCTTTGCGTTTTTGCATTGTGATTCTCATCAGAACAACATAGCCCCAGCCCCTCTGGAGACTGATTGTCAGGCTTTTTTATTCAAAGTAGCATGAAGCAAAGATTAGCATTTGTATGAGCCTGTAGTGTGTGTATCTTCCTAGAAACTCGTCATTTTTCTCCGCACGTGTAGTTATTACTGATCCCAAATATGGTAAAGCAATCACACCGTGTAAATATTTTGTTATACAGCAGTACTGAGCACTGCTGTCTCTTTAACCAGGTGATTTATTGTCCTCATTTCATGCACCTATGCTGCACCTTCCTCATCAGGTGACTGTCATAAACAAGTGTATTTCATAAAGCCTTCTCAAATATTGACCAGCCTGAGCAGACAGTCCTTCTGTCCCTTGCAAATATGTCAAACATCTCTCCAAATGTATGAGCTGCGCCATAGATTCACATCTGCGGCAGCTGGAATATACGAAGTGGATGGAAGAGGGTGGTATTAGCAGGGAATGTTAATTTGAATGTTATGAGTAGTGAAAGCACAGGGCGGACACGATTCTAGAAAACTTGTTAAGATGACGAGCTCAAGCGTTTGAAGTCCAAGTAATGCTCTAATACCTAAAGCATGCAATCCAAACATTTGTCATGAGTCCATGAGTTGTTGTAGCTTAGGCCTGTTAGGTCACTCACACAGCTTAACACTTTTTCCCTTGTCTGTATTTGAACTATGCACCTGGCATCTTGAAAAGCAATGACTTTGCACTTCTGTCCTTCGATCCAGGAATGGGCACACGTTTACTGGCTGCAAGATTAGATAGAAACATTGGCCAGTGGTATCCAATACCACACTGACCCAGTATCCAATTGTGCGAAATCAGATAAGCTGTCTTGAAGGGGCTAAGCTGACTCAGTGTGAGTGGTCCTATCAGGGAGGCTTTATGGGGGATCAGATGAGAAGAGCTGATTTTGTTGTTATTAGCTGTTAAACTGAAGCATGATCCCTGGAAGTCTCAAAAACAGCCGGGGCTGTAAATCTGCATCTCTGAGAGGGTTTTATCCTTTTGATGAAAACATAATAAATGTAATAGGATGTAGTATGACATGCTGTACTCGTATTATATGGTACTTATTTCTAAAGACAGTGAGCATTAAAAGGAATACTTCTGAGAAATAAATTTATTTGCCTTCCAGCACAATAATGATGAGGAGATTTAAGGCACTTTTATGTTTGTGTGCTAAATCTAATGTAATTCGAATGTTATAGTTTGTTTGCATAATTTGTACAAAGATTTGTAAAGTCTGTACTTTCACAAAGTAGGTTAACTTATCAGATAGTAGGCAGGTTTTGTTACCTTTGAACAGAGCTAGCTTTTCCTCCCTTGTAGCATTAGGTAAATATTTATCATACAGATCTGTGAGTCACATCAATCTTCTCAGCTTCCATGTTGTCTCTTGAACTAGTGGTAGAGTCAAACTGTATGACGAGACAAAGATTACTTTGTCTCTGTCTGACTATGTGCCTTCTGTAGGTGTGTTGCCTGTTAGGTATTACTGCATGCCTGACTGTAGGTGGACACATCAGCCTGCTTGTGTCCAGACCTGTTTGGTATGCAGCCTCCTTTGCAACAGCCAGGTCCCCCTTTATATTCCACAGTCAGCCCTGAAATGTCTGGGCTCCATCCGTAACATGTACTTACGCTAAGAGACAATCTAGGAAGTATCTTGGCAAAGTTCATACAGTATAGGCTTTGTGGATTTCTTCCCTCGAGTTTATTAGGAATTGTGGAAAGTTGCGTAAAAGAGTGGCAGCTATCAGAGATAAAGTTGGCATCGATGTTTATAGTGTAAGAAGGAATTTAGGATGTCAACTTTCAACTTGTTTTTTATTTAAACTCAGTTGATAGTATGCTGCTGGTATTTTTCCCTTGGGTACAGTATCCTCCCTTGCTGCTGTCAGTATTCCTGTGAAATGACATCTTTGTGTTGGTATGAATGTAAGTGCTTGTGAGTGGTACAGTAGTGCAAATTTTATAATTACTTTAAAGTTTGAATTTTAGTTTGATTATAGTGATGAAGGACAGGTTTAAAGCAATTTTCCAACTTTTGGTTCATACAAAGACGTGACTCTGTATGTACTAGCCTCCTGTATATATCTAGCGCTTGTGGGAAGCTTGCTTATTGTCTACAAAAAGAGAGAACTTTGACTTTTCCAGTCTAGTCATGCATCAAATGGCTCCCACTCAGCAGCCAAAACAACAGCAGAGCCTAGAAGTTCAGATGAAACATTTCAGCTATGTCTCCAAGAAAAGAATCAGCAGGGCAATGAAACTCCTGACACACATGCACAGACATGCATGCTTTTTATTCATCCGTGCTCTCTGAGTTCTTTTTACTCAGAGATCTTTTTGGGTTATTTTGAAATTATGTCACTGAGCTCAGATGTGAGAGCATTTAGAAAAAGCAACAACACGGTTTATATAGTTCCCTGAAAACAGGCCAGTACAGTTTTGGAGCCAGCTCTGGTTTGTAAAAAGCTTGGATATATCTTATTGCTCTTATCAAAACTTCAGTTGCTTCTTGTTCTTTCTTACTGGCAAAGAGCAACATAGAAAACTGAAATCACAAGCTTTACATGCTTTACTGCTTCGAGTATTCATTTTAGGTGTATAAATGTAAAGCATTACTGCCTACAGATCCGACTACACGCAGCGCTGCTGTGAACGTCTCGAAAAACATTCACGGCAGTGCTGTAAATATATATGTTAACAATATTTTAAAGATATGGCGCTGCACACAGGCTTACACTTGCATGGATGGCAAAGATCACATTTTTAAATAAAACTGTGGCAGAAGTGTGGCGGTCACAGCAGCACACAGCGAATCAAACTGTTATGTTTGGTGCAGTTTCTTTTCTAAAACTTTGCTGCAATTTCCTGTCCTGTTTTCACAACTTTAGTGGTTCTTCCTATCTGTGACATGTGGCTGGTTGCCACATTATAGAAGTAGGCTGCTGGTGGTAATTTTTACTAAAAGCCCACATCTGTTACTTTACAAAAGGCCTCTCTTTGGATTTGTTGCGTATCAGGTAAGACAACAGTACTGGAGTCAAGATGGATTTTATTGATACTTTATTGTGGTTAGATTTGTTTACCGTGTATTTCTAAGCTTAATATTTGTTCATGTTCAGTTAAGAACAAAACCGAATATTTTCACACTTGTAATGAATGACTTGGGCTTCAGGCAAGTTCTTCTCTGTGTCTTCTAAAAACATTTTGCTGTGCTGTCGTTGCGCACACTGAAATACTGTATGACCAATAAGAGAACACTGTGTGACAGGAACTTTGTAGTTTCTTCTTAGAATTTGTGCAAAACCAACTCACGGGGCCAAATAAGGGATGTGTGTCTGTTTTGAGGGGTGGGTGGGTTAGTAATGCTATCTGCTTGTGCATGACTTGTGTCAGCATTGTGGGGAAGAGATGTCTGCAAATGGCAGGTGTGGCTTTGAGAACTCTGGTGTGATCCTTTTGAATCACTAAACAGCCCTGACTGCAGTAGCAGGTTTGAAAATGTCAGAAAGCAAAAGAAAGCTGAGAAGCGTCTCATCTGCAGAATAAATTTTTGAAATGACTCATTAGCTTCTTAATATTTTGAATATACAATATTTACAGATTTCTTACTTCTGACTAGTTTAACTTCTAAAATCCAATTATATGTTACACTGTCAGACTTAGTCTTTATCTAAAGTCCAACTGCAGTGTAATCACCTTCATGTTTTACGTCACTCTGGCAGTAGTTATAAAGAAATGGTACCTGTGTGACAACACTCAAGTCTACGAGCGTGATAGTGTGTTGTTTCAGGAGGAAGGAGGGGGAGTTGAGAACTTTCCGCTCTTACACAGAGGAAGAAATTTTCTTCTGAGTGTGGTTTAACAGACAGGAAGCAGCAGAAACCCAGTGCTCAGTGATGCTGTTCCTGTGAGTGCAAAATTCACAGGTCAGTTTGTGGGTGTTTTTCTTCTTCTACCCGGCTTTAAAATAAGTCATTTCTATTTTTGTCTGTCATTCTTCGTGTCGAATGGCGTAAACAGAAACGTCCAGTATTCTACGCTGTGATGAAGCACACGTTAGGAGCAAGAATAGCCTGTGTCTCATGTCTTTACTGGAAGGAAAATGTGACCAAAAGAGAAATGGAATCTGGTCTCTGTGGACATGTCTGAGTTGTCGTCTCCGGGGACAGCACTAGGCTTTCATCCCTAATCTCCAGACCATATTATCCTGCTAAAGCTAATGTCCAATCTTCCATAAAAAAGCCTAATGTTATACTGAATAGTGTGTTAGCTGGCACGGACAGCCGTTGTCACAGGAAGGCATGGGTCCTTCTTCCAGAGCTTGAAGCCTGAGTGGAAAAGTACAACGTTCGCAGGAGATGAGATTACATTCCATTCGCTTTTTGAAAGCCTGTGCGCGAGGTGACATTTTTCTTTCAGTCTTCATTTGGCCCTGGCACGGCAGAGCCAATTGCCTACTAGTGTAACACAGACACAGCGAGTGCTGGCTTGGATGCATTGCTGTCTGTGCTTCTGATGCCTGGTGCTCTGCAGCTGCATGCCATTAGCCGGTGTCTATGCCTGCCTCTGTGCCCATTCCAGCCATTTTATCACTACACGCTTGGTGTGGCCCCTGGAGTGCTGTGAAAGTGCTGCTTTATTCTGGTCAATAAAGTGGAGTTGGAGTTTGAAACACGGTGAGGCATTTTGTATTGTGCAACGCTAGGTGTTGAGTAAAATATAGAATACGCAGAAAATGCTGTATACAAAACAATTATGTTGCTGACATAGTGCAATGGCAGTGATGAAACCGCCCTGTTAGTGTGTTTTTTTTTTTTGTCTGCCTTTGATGCAAGACCTTAATTACTGTTCTCTTACTTTGCTGAATTCATCCACACTGCCTGTACTTTTAGTGCTTTGTTGTCTCAAAATGTAGAATATACATCCAGCTGTTCTTTCATTATTCGCTCTGATCTGTGCTGTGTTTGCAACACTGCTGTGCTTAAGGAATTTTCCTTGGCGTCCAAAGTGGCATTGTTACATAGATGTGGGTGGGTTAACCACAACTGAGAAAAACAAAGGGGAACTGCTGTCCAGAAATGATGATCAGGATCCTCTGATGCCCATGTGGGCTATCACAGAGCTCCAGGAATGAACTTGGGCCTCATATAACTGAGTCATTTCCCTAACAGGAACCAATAGGCTCCTGCAAAAACAGCATGCTCGCAGCTATATAATAACATAGTGGTAAGTAAGCCAGTGCATTCTCATTCATCTATGTGCCATGTCAGACATAGGTGTATCACTGCACAGGCGACCGGGGAAAATTAAACCTTTCATGTGAGGTAAAGATTTCTTTGTACTGGTGTTGAACTTTGCAGGTGTAATGAGTGTAGAGCGATTCTTGATTTATTTCTCTTTCAGTTTTTACCTCTGCAGCGTTCTATACCTTTGTGAGGTTTTAATTAATACCGCTGCCCCTCTGGCACCATCCATCCTGTGACCGTTGTTATGTAGCTACCCCAGTACACTGCTGAACAATCAGCCACCTAAGGAAACCTGTATTTTTGTAACCTGAGCTGAAAAGGATTGATAAGTAAAGTTTGCTTAGCCCTTTTCTTGCATCTCACAATGTTTGCACTCACCACATGCAGGGTGACTCATTGCACAGTCATTCAATTGGCTTAAATTACCTCCTTTCATGGTCAACAATGAGCTCAGCTGAAGAGACGAAAGCGGGGGAAGTAGGGCCTTCTGGGAATGCTCCATTTGTTCATGAATCCTGACTCTAATTGGTTGTTATTGGGACTGGCAGTCACCATGCTGTAGGGGTGGAGTACGCCAGTGTTTGGTTCATACCCTTCCTCAGTCTGCTGCACACTGAACTGCCATATATAACAGCCAGTCATAACTGTCTGAGGAGAGCTGAGTGATAGAAAGACTCCCATCGTTGTGTCACCTGACAGGGGCCACAATGGAGCCAAAATGTCAGCTGTAACTGATAATAATGCTCATTATGCTACATTCCAATGAGCTATACCATTAGTATGCACTTGGGATAACCAAAAATGTGTTAATGTAATTTCAGCCGAGTTCTAACATTCAAAAATCTTTTAGAATACTAAAGTGAACAATGCTGGGTTTTGAATATGTGAAAGAAAGCTTTAATGTGAAAGGAGTCCTGAGCGCCCAGCTTTATAGATCTCCCCATGTCTGCTAGAATTGTAGTGCCCTAAGGCTTACTATTTTGGTTTTAGGCATCAGACTTTATTATTTCAGTCACATCACTCACATCACCATTGCTTCCAGCTGCATCAGGCAGCTGTTTTCAGCAAAAACACTTGTGTACAGATGTCTGCCCAACACCAGCAACAAACAGAAGAAGGTAGCTGTTGACCACAATCTTACAAAGATAACTATTTCTGTCTGCTGGGTGTTAATGGGTAGTTCTGCGCTAATAACACCCCAATAACATCCCCAGAACCCCCACCCACCCATCCCCCTCCAAAATAAATGAGTGCACATTTTAAGTAGTTATTAATATGTTATAGCATATAGTTTTCTTTTCACAAGGACATATTCAGACAGGATGACATGGAAAAAACCCCCAAAAAACACATGTGTCTGGTTGGAGTCAAACCTTGCACACACTAGCATTAAGCCATTAAACCTCACCAGAACGCCCCACCTGGTAACCACGCTGAAAAATTCAAGTCTGGCAAAAGAAGGCCCCACCCATAGCGAATCACAGGCAGTCTATTTGCTCTGTAGACTATTATGCATTCACTAACATCCCAGTAAAATCCCTCCCTTCACTGTCCTCGTCTTCTCCTCTTTATGACGTAGTAAATGCAGTTACAACCCTGCCCCTGTGCTGGGACAAGGCAGCTGTTGTCATGTGCTGGGGGATAATGTGCAGGCTGCGTCTGACTAATGGCTGGCTCTCTTGTATCCCAGTCTGCTGTTAGCACTTTGCCAACTGGGTCATCCAGATCAATGAAGCTCTGACAGGAATATAGAAAGTACATGCAACCACTGACATAGTCTGGTACATTGTAGCAAACTGCACATAAACACAAGCATAAAGCAGAGAAATAAATAAATTATATTTACTTTCATCTTTATGCCTGTTGATTTGATAGCAGCCATTTTTTTTGTCATCTGATAAGTGGCTAGTGACTGGATGCTGATTATTTACCCTTCTATAGGCACAGTCCTTGATAGCTGAAATGTACAGCTTGATAAACGTCCATAAATCGAACACAAACTGCAACTACAAAAGGGGAACCAAGAACGTCTGCAGCGGAGAACATCTGCTAGATTAGCAGCGTGTCTTCTCAGATCTGCTGCGAAGCTGGGCAGGGCCCTGTCAGAGTGATTGCATGCGATACAGATAACACACATTTAGTTTGCAAAACATGGATCAAGGCTTCTGTTGTAAGTGTACGAGTACACCAGTGGAAACTGCAAATGATTTAAAAAGCAGACATATGTGTTTAATTTGGAAGCCTCACACAGTATATCGCTTCGGCTTGAATCTGGTAATTCACAGTACCAAGCATAAAGATGCCAAGAAGTCCAGCACACTGAGCTCCAGACAGATGGCGGCAGCGTCCAGCCCTGGCGGAGGTGGGCATGGATGCTGCAGCAGGGACAGCATGAAAGATTGACTGGAGTGAAACACTAGCCTTCTGATTAAGTTTCCTCGTCTCTCTTCTGTTTCCCAAAGCAATGCCTTCCAGACAGTAACTGCATGCTACTGGTCTGTTTGGATGCTTAGCAGAGAAATACACTTTAATGTGTTTGCTGGCTGTGCCCTATGAGCTGCAGAAGTCCTTCACTATCACCTCCTCTTCTGTTCCTTTAAAATACAGTTTGGCCTCGTATGCAAGTTTGTCACTCATACAGGCATTTAAAAGCAAATAAACTCCACCCTGAAGCAGTGGCAAAAGCAGGAATAGCGAGTGTTTGGAGGTGGGGGAAGGTACCAAACATTTCCAACTTACTTCTTTATTCCTGCCAGCTCTGATCTCTGGGAAACAAGAGGGAGGGGCTGTGTTTGTCGCCCCTGGGTTTATACTTATACTTTAACTCAAAATCAGCCCCTCCTACCCTTCATTCCCGAAACCTGCCTTTGGGTATTGATTGCTGGGACACACCTAAAGACACACACACATATACACAACAAGAAGTACATGACCACCAGTTTCCCTTCAACACAGGCTGTGATCACAGTAACTCCCTGAGGGTCAGTACAGAGGGGCTTCCAGAGCCGCATCAGACGAGTGATCTTTTGCCTGTGTGTGTATGTGAGAGTATGTGTGTCTGCATGTGTGTGTGTGTAAACAAGGGAGGGTTTGCTCAGACTGCTCATGTGATCATAATATCGACCCCGCTGAGCCTTATGATCTAAGGCAGAGTGCTGAGGGGTGTTTCACACTGAGGGGCAGAAAAAGACATCTGTGTTTAAATCAGAATGAACTGTGCAGTAGTTCAGTGAAAAAGAAAACAGATTTACTCATAATACTACCAGAAATCCTGTTTAAAAAATGTATAAAGTAGGTCTCGACCCTACAAGTTCAAAAACAGCAGAAAATTCTATCACAGTAATTTTTATTGTTTGTTTTTTTTGGGGGGGTGGTCCTGAATTTTTTTGTCTGATGATGTCACCAAGAGCATGTAACTTTTCTACATGCTCACGTTTTTTTCCAGCATTTAATTAAAGCATAATCAGTCAATCTGGAACATTACTGACAGATTAATTGATCATTAAACAAGTGTTGACGGTCTGTTTATTAACACTGTAAATGGAGTATTTGCGCTTTGTATCTCTACCGTTTGTATTCACATTGATATTTTCAGTAAAAGTAACTGCACAGATTGTAAATAAGAAATTTTAAACCTGGTGACACTAACGTTTGTTAATTAGTGACTTTTTAAAAAAAAGGTTTTTAGGCTGGAACCAGTCAGTGATCTGATTTTTCAGCATCAGATCAAAACTAGGCATGACCCAGATAATGCCTAAACTGCATAGATTTGAGCAGGTTATAGATCTAACCAATGTGAAGTCCCAGGAGTTCCACTTTATGAGGATTTTCTAGTAAAATTACTAGAATTACTGCTGACCTATCACCTCTGTCTCTCCATCTTCCAGGTGTAGATGCTTCAGGCGCAGCAGGGCCCAGCCTCCGTGTCAGAGTGGGACGAGGCTGCTCCCACCTGGGCCACAGGACTCCTCTGAAACTTGGCTCATGGTCTCTCTCTGAGCAATAACTGCTCAGATTAAAAAGACGGGATTACAGGGAGGCCATTTTGTGAGGTGAAACTGAGTCTGTCTGCGCTGGAGTAGTTATAGCTGGGATTTTTTTAGGCTGCTCTTCGACTTTGAAACTCCACTACCATGACGACAGCAGTACAACCCAGTGAACTGGTGTTTGAATTTGCCAGCAATGGGATGGACGAAATCAATCAGGTACAATCTCACCAGAGAAATCACTTTTTCAAATGCAACTCTCTGTTGTTGTTGATTTTTTTTTCATGACTCGACTTATAGGGTCTGCATTAGCGTTCAAACCCGTCGAGCTCAGTGGCCGACCGTCTGTCTTTTCCTACATGACACACTGTATGCAATCCTGTTGAAAAATGAAATACATTTCAAAACAAACAAAACTAGTGTAAACAGCATGGCCACTGGGGTAGGATTAGCCTGTGATCTCTAAGTTTGACGACACAGAAAGGGAGGAGGATGGAGCCGAGAGGAGGTCTGGGAAGAAGAGTGCGGGCTGCCGGTAGCACAGAAATGGAAAGACTGAAAAACCTGCAGTGAGGCTAGGGTGTGTGGGAGGCAGAGGGTGGGGCTAGGACGTGAATGTGTTTATTACCCAAAGGTTACTGTGTGCATTCGATGTCAACTTGTGCCTGTGTGTTTTTTCATTGCTCGGTCAGGTGTGCAGTTATCTCTTCCCCACACCCGGGTCTGAATCCTGTGGAGCAGGCTTGATTGTAAGTGTGGAGATGTATGTGTGTTTATGTGTCCTAGTATTTGTATGTGTGTATCTAGAGTGGCAGGCTGTCATTGGATCCCTGAATAGCACCAGTTCAAGCCTAACCTGATGGACCAGTTACAAGGCTGTTTAGAAGGGATGGGATAATTCCAGCAAAAGGTCTTGTATTGTTCCAGTGCTACAGTTTTGTGACTTGCTGCACCCACTTGGCCTGTTAGACAAGCAGTTTGCCTCTATTTACTAACTCATGAATATACCCCCACACACACACTGAAACGAACAACTCACAATGGCACTTCTGCAGCGGCCATTTAGACATTTAAAGATTTTATTTTCTCGCCACAGTAAAGCTGTCGGAGCTGAGTAAAATCACCAAGTAGATTCTGTAACGATTAGCCTTGCTATATTGGTTTGTAAGCCAATGTGTAGTTTGAACACAGTCGGGATCTGCTTCAGCTGAGGGTAGGGAGACGCGAAAAGGGTCCCAAAATTTCCTCCATTTTTAAGCTACATTATAAAGGCATGTGGCTTTAGGCAAACAAGCAGCTTTTAAACGTGATGGTATCTCTTACTTACGCCAGCTACACTTTCTCAAATATCGTGATGCGGATACAGAAAGTGTACAGACAGTTGGACTACATTGTGGTTAGGCAGGTAAAGCAGAAGAGAGTGGGGTGTGGGGGAACAGGCTGCACAGATGCTGTGCTTTCAAAGCAGAATGGGGAACTCAGACATGCAAATTGGTTGGAGCTTTATCGCCTGTGTTTCCCTACTAGAAACACTATTTAGGTCAAGAAAGAGGAAGAAGCCGTTAGGATACTTGTTGTATGTGCAGTATAATTTGTGTTGCATGCAGGGTGCTTGTACCACCTTCTCATCGTTTTACTCCTTTAAACAACAGTTTCACTCTTTCATAGTTCTTGCCGGATTATCAGCGGGTTCGCACAGCAATGCAACTCTGAATTGTTCACAGAAAAAAACAGAATCAATTTAACATCAAAACAACAGCAGAGACGGCAGCAACATGTGTCTGCCGCTCTGTCAGCAAACTGTGTGGGATCACAGGCTGTCTGCATTTAGTGGGAGAGGGTGGGAAAGGCTGCTGTTTCAGACGCAGACAAATAGTCGCAACGGTTTTATCTCCTGACACACGCTTTGTTCTTATTCAAGGACAGAAAACTTAATTTAAGTCAAGCCGGGAAAATGGGGTAGCCTCACTGTCTCGCACTCTGATAGTATGTCTACCAAAGAGTCTGATTAATGGGAAATATTCAGTGCATGTCAGTGAGACACTGATAGCACTCGCAGTCATAGCAAAATCCAGGGTTTTTAGTAGTCCCAGGAAGCCTTGTGGTTTTTCTGCTTAGATGGCACAAGCTGTCTGTATCTGGTAGAGGTATGGTAGACATTATGCAGGGCCACCTCCTCCCTCGACTCATAAACACCTTATTAATAAAGAATCCATGAATAATTAGCGCTAGTGCTGCTAAGGAGGGCTAACCGTTTAACACTGTGTCCAAATAATGAGCCAATCGGTTAGGCTCCTGGTTAAACTATAGCCGGGATGGGTATGCAGCCACGCACACTCGAATGCCCCTCTTCCCAGCCTCCCCCCAGCTCAAGGCCTGGACACCTGGTATGCCCCAGAGGGCCAAACCAACAATGGACACTTGTGCAAAGAGACAGATAAGCCTTTATTCATGTTCCGCCTACCACACCTTTTTGTCTTTTCTTTTAATCAGGTCATCACTCTAGGAATGTGATTTAAGGTGTTTCATTGATCGACATTGTTTGTCTAAAATGAAAACAAATCACAACATGAATCATTTGATGTAATTCAGCGAGGTTCCGACACATTGTCATTTAGAGACCATTTCTCACGAAGCTAAACATAGTAGCTTCGTCTGCCTGTCAGCGGCACAGAAGAAATGATTTCAAAGCATTTTGAAGTGTAGTGTGCTGCCATCTGCTGGTGCCCAGGTGACTACATGTTTTGCATCAAGTTGACTTCTTTATATAATGCTGATAAAATGGTTTATTTGAATGATTATTAAGTCAGCATTCCACTGGATTTTCATGTTGCATTTTCTTTATACTATTTGAGAAGTACTGTCAGGTTTTGAGAACCACATTTTGCACATATTCAAAGGACTGAATTAGCCTCTGACCGACACAAACCAAGTGCCCAGTGAGCCCTTTTGACATGGTCTCTATTGGTGGAGTTCACTTTGGCCCACACTCTGGTAATTCCCTCTTTCCCCTCGCTCCTTCCTGCATCAGATTGTGCCATGCCTGAAATGAGATAGCGAATTCCCAAAGCACATTTAGGAGATGATGAAGGGTGTGCTTGCCTGCAATTCATGACTTCATGCATTAACATTCATTTGGTCTTATATCATTTCTGAACATAAGATTAACTCTTCAGGTGAAGTGGGCTAGAACAAACAGCTGCTTCCTGGCTTCTTCAGCAGGCTCCTCTGGACCAATACAGCACCACAGAAATGAGCTCTCCTCCATGCTATGCGCCTACACATTAGCTAAAAATGAGTGTGAATCTACAGTGTTTCACAAGGCAGTAAAAATAAGAGACCAAATCGTGTTTTAACACTATCTTGATATCGTGTGGTTTTTATATCACATTTATGACGTGCAGCAGAGGGATTGATTGTATTTTTATTGCATATACACTCAAAGACGTATGTACAAAGATCCACGGTCCTCTGCCTCCGAGGGGCATCGTTAGTGTTACAGCATCTCAAACCTTTCTGTGTCTGTGTGTCTGCTCTCTGTGCAGCTGGACGACCCGTCAGTATTCCCAGCGGTGATTGTTGAGCAAGTTCCCGCAGCCGATCTGTTGCAAGTATACTCGGGGCTCGAGTCCGATGAGGTGACCAACGGTATCATGGTGGATACCACTCTCCATGTGGTTGAGGAACCATCCATCTTGGAAGGAGGGGTGGATCTCACAGGTGCACATGCAATAAATGCTGAATTTTAATGAGACATAACAAAACTAACAAAGCACACAAGTGGAAGATGCAAAGCCAGAAAATTACAAACTACACATTTAATTCCTGCTCCGTTGCACAGCACAAACAGCCTTCTTAGGTACTCTTCGAATTAATTCATTACAATTAATCTGTAGGCTGACCCACAAACTATTCACTGAACAGTGAGTTACCTGAAAATTCAGAACATGCAAGCATGCATTCAGCGATATTAACTTAAAAATAAGTCTTTCTCCTTAAAATGAAAAACGTTTTAAAAATGTACTCTCCTTGTCGTAAGTGAAAGCTGACATAAAAAAAGAACCTTTGTAGCCATTCACCTGTGTTTGACCTACACTTCTCAAAAAAGTAAATTATGCAAAGCATTAGCCTCCGAGTATTTCTTATTAATGAATTTGTTGTCATCTGGTGGACAGAAACAACAGTCTCAGGCACAGAGGACAGCATGGAGACAAATGAAGCAGCGGCGGCTCTTCTTAACATGGAGTCTCCGAACAACATTTTGGATGAGAAGCGTATGCGTAAGTTAATTTGCATGCTTATTATTCCACTCCTTCAGCTTGTGACAAAAACGTCAGCTTTGATCTAACGCTGTTCATAATTGCAGCTTGAAACACTTTTCTGTATCTCTTGTTTATGCTAAGTTCACACCTATGGCACTCTGCTTGAGTCAGACCTGACATATGCCCCACTGAGGCCTGACCAGATGGACGGTGTTGCCCTTGACATGTCCGTAGACGAGGACACCTCATCTATGGATGAGATTCCCCAAAAATTTCCCTTAAAGCCTCAGAAAAAAACCAAAGGTAAGACATTTTTCCTCCTTGTTAGAACTCCCTCACTAAAAATTCACTGTTGTAGGTAATTAGATGATTTCACTGTGGCCTTTCACCTTATAACACACTACTCCATAATTTGAATCATAGTGCGAAAGCCGCGGGCGGTCCGTCCCTGCTCTCCCATCACCACCCCTAACCTACCACTCAGGAAGAAGAGCAAAGAGGGCAAAGGTAAGCCTCACTAACTAGTCCACTTTTCTATAATCAGCCAATAAAAATCAAGGTCTGTCCTCCTCTTGTGTACGCTCCATTTCCTCATGTGGAGTGTGCAAACAGCAGTCCTCAACCCCTGCAGTCCAGTGGGGTCGAATCTAGGAGAGTTAATGGATGAGGGGATCTCAAAGTGCTGTGTTTCACAGGGAAACAGAAGTGATTGCAGGCTGGAGGGCACGTTGATGCTCTGCCGATAGAAGGAGACTAGTGGTGTGCCATGTAAAACCTCATTGCACCCTACAGTGTGACTCAAAGAGGAGGGGACTGGGGACAGCAGGTTCAGTTGCACACATATACATCACCCTGTCATGGTGTCTGGGATTCATCTGACTACTGGGAGCGTTGCTGTTTTTAACCACTTCTGGCCGAAGCATTTCATGAATTAGAGTAATCTACTCCCAGACTTGATATAATTAATGTCATCCCAAGGCACGCATGTACACATACAATGGCTGGAATAAAAGAGCAGCTCCTCCTGTAACCCTGTGGCGTTCATATATTCATAAACTGTACTACTAAATGAATTATAGATGTCTATAGCACAGCTCCAAGGCTTCGTCGCGAACGTCTGACTCACTTGAAAGTTAAAAACAAGACTAAATTTATTTCCCCCCCAATTTGCAGGCAATACCATCTACCTGTGGGAATTCCTTCTGGCCTTACTGCAGGATAAAAACACCTGTCCCAAATACATCAAGTGGACACAGCGGGAGAAAGGCATCTTTAAGCTTGTGGACTCCAAGGCTGTCTCAAAGCTGTGGGGCAAACACAAGAACAAACCTGACATGAACTATGAGACCATGGGAAGAGCTCTCAGGTGAACATACGAGCATCATTTTTCTGAGCAACGCTGTGCTTCAAATGAGCTTTTATTTTGCTCTGAAACCTAAAGACATGGTTCCATAGATGTATTCATAATGCCCATCAGGAATGATTATAATGTGTTGGACATCTGTTTTCTTTTCTAGATACTACTATCAGAGAGGCATCCTGGCTAAAGTGGAGGGGCAGAGGCTGGTCTATCAGTTTAAGGAGATGCCAGCTGACCTCGTGGTGATTGAGGATGAAGAGACGGGTTCTGATACCAATGTCGGCTACGGAAACCAGAGATCGACCAACGGGCGGTCTGTGGTTCGTGGAGGGTCCAAAGGGCACGGAAGAGCTCATGGTCAGCAGCACGTCTCGGTAAAACAGATGAAGAAAGAGCCAAACAATGAATGTCTCTACCAGCAAGCTAACGGTGGACAGGCTGAGCAGCTCCTCCAGTCTGTTCATATGCTGCAAGCCAACCAAGGGGCCGGAGTCCAGGAAACAGCACAAGCTTTAAGGTGAGCGACTGTGAAAAACACCAGAGGTGTTTTAAGAGGAACCAACAGCAAAATGAGGAGTAGTTTTATTTTTGTTTCATTACTCCACAGCGGATACCAGAAAATCATTCTCTGCTTAATGATCTTTCAAACTAGGGCTCAATGGGTAAATCAGTTGGGCTGATATTAGCTTATTCTGGATCTATCTGTCCATATGTCAGCAAAAGTAACAGATTTGCAATACAGAAAACCCAAGAGTGAGTTTGATATATGGTAGAGTCAGTGTCTCTAATACACTCTATATCCACCAGAGAACACAGATAACACTGAGTCAGATCTTATGATTATTTACTTTCTTGCGAAGAGCTAGACTACAAGATTGACGCTGTTGTCGTGTGTGATGAAAATGTGCCAAATGCTGGTAATCTCAAAGGCTAGAAAAGGGGTAACAGCTAGCTTGTCTCTGCTGATTGCCTCTTAAGAGCATTAAATGCAAGACTCTTATAAGCCATTGTTCTTAGACACGAAATATGCCCAGCATTCAATTCTTCAGACACGCATGTGTTTCACGCTTTCTTGTCTTTGTGATTTTTGTGTAAAACAAATGAAGTAAGAAGTAAGAAATCATATAATCGTCATCCACCAAAGTGCATGTCAGTCAGGTATCCTTACCAATAACATAAAAAACGTGGTAATTAAAATATAAATGTCATTATTAATCTCAAATGATACATAAACTGATTATTCTAAACTAAGTTTATGTTAAATGCTTTATGCTTAAATCTTACTCATACTCACACATGCATGCATCATAGCGTTGGACCTGATATTCACAGAAAATGTCTGAGTCAAAGCTTATCGCTCTTATATTAGTGGCGGCGTCTTGTAGGGGGAACTCAATTACATCTCGAAGCCTCGTATGTACAAAATGTCACCTTTTGAGAATTTGAGATGCAGAGTTTCATTATACATAATAAAACTGTGAGGTGAGCACAGCAACAGCCAACCCAGCAGAGCTGAAGTAAATCTTTACTTTATATAATTCATTTTTTTGTTGTTGATGTCAGTAAAGTGCCAGATCACCTTTAGATTTTTATAAAGTGCATTTCTTCTTCTTCTGTTTTTTGCGTTCTGGCACAGCTTTACTTTGCATTTTATTTTTCTGTTGCCAAGTCTGCTGCCTGTATTATCACAAAATTCTACTTTTTTTTTTTTTTTTAGTGGTTAAACATTGTCTGCTGTTAGAAATTGAAGAGACTCATAATTTCCACAGTACAGCTGTCAGCACAATTTGTTATTTTAATAAAGGCTTTAGTTGTGCTTTTTAGGCTCATAGCTGTGCGGTCGCTAATTTTCACAGTAGGTGTCCGTTAAAAACAAACCTTGTATATATTTGCAAAGATATAAAGAGAATATTCAATTACACCAACTCTGTCAGAGACAGTGAAGAGACTCACCTACATCTTCTGTTTTTTTGTTTTATCAGGACCATTAACACCCCTGCATCAGTTCCTATGGTCCTGACATCTTCCCGCTCGCTTCAGTCTGTTCCCCTCACTGTTCTAGCCAACGGGGACTCCAGCCACTCCCCTTCTCGGGTTATTCTCCACACCATGCCCTCCACGACGGCAGGTGGTAAAGATGTGCTTACCATCCATACGGCTTCCATAGCAGGTGGGGCTAACAGCCTGCAGGATGGCCTCCCGCAGCAGCTCTTGGTCACCAGTCTGGGCTCATCTGCCTCCTCCTCCTGCACTTCCCCTCCAGGAGTCATTAGTTCCACCGCTTCCAACCTCAATGGTCTCCCCCGCCTTGTCACCATTAACACCACCTGCGGGCAGACCATGGTGGCACAGCAGCCCGGCACCGTAATTGCCACTGTGCTCAAATCTAGCGACCTCTCAGGGCTGCAGGTGAAAGAGGAGATGCTGGACCCCACCTACTTTCAGTCGATGGTGAACGGCGATCCATCACTGGCCGCACATACTTTTGAAAAAGAGGAGATGGAAGCAGGGGAGGCGGAGCTGCAGTACAGGACTGTTATCATTGATACCAGTCAAAGCCAGGGCCCAGAGGGCGCAAGTGAAACTATAATTAATGGACATTCTTCTCAGAGCAGCAGCCCTAGTGAGGGTCTGACCCCTGTGGAGGAGCTGGAAGTGCGTGGAGAGATGTCCCTGCAGCCTGAGCAGGGAATCAAAGGCCTGCAGGAGCTGCCAGTGTCTGTTCAATTGCCTGCAAACTTTATCCAGATAAAGACAGAACCTGCAGAGGCTTAGTGCTGCAGGACTCTTCAACAAAAGCTGAACCAAAATTGAATCCATTTTCTTTACCTACCACAGTGATCTGATCAAAGATCAGAACGAGGGATCTTGCAGCTTTTAAAGGTTGGTCAGTTCAGCCTCAGGATTTATTGTTTACCAACATATTTGTGACCATGTGCCTAATTTTAAAAATCAAGGGAGTGTTTAGTTTTTTTAAGAAGTAACTTTTCAGATTTAGGATTCTCTTTTTCTGTAGACACAATCCCCAACACACACACACACACAAATACACACATATGCACACATGCACAAACACAAAATGCTTTTTTTCCTCTAGGAGAGTAGCCATTGGATAAACCAGGAATCCCTGTCTACCAAATGTGCCAGTTAGCTGTTTTTTTTTAAACTTTTCATCTCACTGGACTCACGTGTTTAAAGAAAAATGCAAGAAACCAAAAACCGGGGACTGAATGCCAAATGGTGCAATGACCATTTGGCATCTGGCAATGTGTGAGCGTACCTGATCTTTACATCAGGTACGAGTTACTTTTCGCACGGATGTTGTGTTTGCTGGAAAAAAGAAAACCCACACATCTCGGAGTTCAATTGAAGAGTGCCTTACCGGAAGTTCAGAACAGTTCAAGACCGTTTGTTGGAAACAGCTGCGTAAGAGATGGAAAAACAGACTAAATACCTTCACAGACTTTCAGACTTCCAAGAAGTTATTACGCATTTATTTTCATATAAACAAAATAGGTATGCATTCACTCTCTAATACCCTTGGCCTTAAAACACTGTGTTACTATGGAAATGGGCATTTTCCGTCTATCAAGGACAGTGTAACATCAAAACTGTTTGTATAGAGCTGCAGACTGAAGGCACAGCAGGATAGGGAGGCACAAATGGAGAGAAAGAATACACGAGATAAAACAGATTTTATCAGTCTCTGCCTCAGAGGCTCCGAGGTTTAAATCCTGTTGTTATCAAATGGAATATATATGAATCTATTGATAAAAATGAATAAATATATATATATATATACATATAATATACAATTGAGATTCAATTTTAAGGCCACGGTGAATTTATTTATTTTGTGAATTCCTAAATTCTGTGTAAAAACCAGGCACATTTGTTTTCTATTTGCATGTAAAAACCTGAGGGGAAATACAAAGAATATGAACGTTAATACCAGGAGGCTTATTTGGTAGTTTTTTGTAAGACCAACATTTTTCACGTGTATAGCTTTCCATATAATCAGCTTTGGTATTTCCTTGAGTTTTGGACTCGAGTGTTCAGTGCAGCATGATTACTCCACTGTTATATTCTCTTATATCCTCTGATTTAAACATGTACTGAATGTTCTTTTCATTCCTTCTTATCAGCGGACATACCTCTTTATCTTTTTTAACAGTCAAGCAGGCGAAACTATGCATTCAAATATATATTCGCTGTGTATGTGCTGTATAAAGTATCAAATGTAACAATTCACATGCCTTTGAAATCCTATCTCTGTTTCGTCATTTGTTTGGTACAAAGAGGAACCAGTGCTGTTTTTTTTTTGTCTTGTTTCAAGCTTTGCTCCTTTTCCCCTCCTTCCTCTTTCTCCTCTCCACTCCTGTCACCTTGTTACCTCTTGTCTGGTTTTCTCTCCTCACCGCCTCCTCGACTGCTCTCGGCTCGGGTCAGTCGAGTCTGTGCCTTCTTTATTTGCTGTCCCACTTGGTTAAGAACCTCTCAGGCCAGCCATCCGATTGGCCCCTTGGTCCTGCCGGGGATGAAGCCATATTGATCCTGAGTGGTATCCCGGCTAAATTGGTTGTATTTTCCAGCTGGACTGTAGCTGCAGAGTGAGGACATTCAGACATACTGACCTCCATCTGCACTTGCACCTAAGGACAGGTGTTAAACGCTACTTTACAACCTCACATCAGCCAAAAGGGCTCTGGGTCTGCAAAGACACTCTGAATGTATACTTGTTTTTAAAGTACATGCTTTTTTTTTTTTAAGTACATGCAGCCAATAAGTACACTGGGTTACATTTGCATTAAAATCTGTCAGTCTTTCGGTGGGGATTTGCTGCCTTGTTTGCTTTGTATATATTCCTGTATCTACCCTTCCTTTTTCTCAGAGCACTGTTTTACTGTCTGTGAAACATTGAGGTATGTCCACTGCTTATGTTTTTGTTGCTTCTTATGACTTGGGTTATCAATGGCCTCCTTTATGCTGAATATAGAATAGATTTTTAAGAAAAAGTCAATATGCTAATTAAATGCAAAATCTTGTCTTTTGACTGTTCTCTCTCTTTCTTTTTATTTGTTGCTGTTTTTGCTGGCAGAATGATTTGGAAATAGAGCGAGGCGCAGATAAAGTGTCATACAAGCTTTTTTTAAATTATTTTTTTTGGAAAAATTAAACAGAAAACCGAATTAAACTTGGAAACAAATAGCTTCCAAGCAGTTACTAAGTCCATTCATTTGCGCTGTTGCGATAATGAAACTGCCTTGAAAATTCAGTTGTATTGTTGGGTTGTTTAAGCTTTGGGGGACATTTGATCACATGGTATTTTGAGAGAAAGAAAAAGCTACTGTAGAAAACTGGATTGGAGCCATTAGCGGGCCAGAGACTGATTGGACTGTACTTAAGAGCTCTGCTTCTCCAGTTGCTGTGGGTGGATGAATACATTAGCATGTGACATGCCCAGAGCTGAAGACAGACGAGTCTGTCACCACAGTTTGCATAGTGGAAAGTGTGTGTGTGCGTGTGTGTGTGTGTGTGTGTGTGTGTGTGTGTGTGTGTGTGTGTGTGTGTGTGTGTGTGCACGTTTAAGCTGTGGTTGGCGCGAGAATGAGTTACACTGAAGTGGGTTGATTCTTTTCAAGCATGTGTTATGTTGATGTGTTTATATATGTGAGGATGGAGTGTTTGTGTGTTTGGGGTTTACATTGGCTTGGAGTGACTGTGCATGTGTGTGTGCGTGTGTGTGTGTGCGTGTGTGCAGGGTCAGGAAGGCGGGTGGTGTTGAGGAAGTCTTCTGGCGTCGGGGCTTGCCTACCGTGCCTTGCTCCGTCTACACCCACATACACAGCTGTGTACCACACAATCCAATCTTGCCATAGGGTTACACACACACGCGTGCACACACACACATAGAAACAAGACCAAGTTCAGCCGCAGCCACCATTACAACCTTCTTCACGCCACTGAACAGCTTCCCGAACCTTTTTCAGATGAAAAAAATGGTTTGAAATGGGAATGAAATCATCGCACAAGCTCCACATTCGGCAACAAACAGCCCTCCATTACATCCAAGCAGACACTTTGCTTTTCTGTTGAGCGGTTCATCGATTGCCTGCCATAGGGTAAGCGGAGGTTCTTATGGATTACTAAAATAATGAAAGGCTACTAGCAGCCGTTATGTCTGTGCTATTCCTTTGGTTAGTGAGTCAGAGACCCTGAAGATGGAGTGAGAGCCAGGTCCTGGGAGAGGAGGACTATTTCTGTGTCGCCTGCAGCCACTGACACAGCGCGAGTGTTTACTGCTGTGCCATGCTGCCTCTCACAGTGGGAGCAGTTGAGGGATGACGGCTGACATTATTGTGCCTCCAGCCTGTAGCAGGAACAGTACAGGGAGAGCTTATTTAACCATCAGGTCACCAGACTGACTGCAACATTACAAAGAAAAGGAGTTGATGGCTGCTGTCTTATGGCTGCTGAAGCTTTGTGCAATTTATTAACAACATGCAGGTAAAGTTAGATTCAAATGGATCCCATTTTTATTTTTACTTTACTCCACAGAAGCAGATGTGGATGTATTAAGGACAGCGAGGTACAGCGTGTTTTAAGATGTAAAAAAAAAAAAAGTGTTGAAAATACCTCACCTAACCTTTGATATTACAGCAGTACACCTTTGTCTACACAAGATGGCACTGGTAATACACGTGTCCTCATCAGAGCCCGAGCCTCAGTCTGGATCGAAGAGAAGTATTCCTTCAGGTCACTAATCTAAATACAGACACTCTTCATACATTGGTTTTCACTCTCCTCCACCCCAGAATAGCAACTTACGTCTCGAAACGAAGGAGCGATTATTTGAAATGAAAATAAGCAGCTGGGAGGGAAGTTTCCCTGCATTTTTTGATAAGTAACAAAAAGAATTAATTCACATGTGAGCGTCAATGGAAGTGGCCATTCCTCGGGCCAGGTAGGCAAAAATCCTTTGAACTGTGATAACCTGGTAAATGCTCGGTATCTCTGTTCATCCTGCAGAGCAGTCGATCTTGTTTCCTCTCCCCATCTAAACGGGGATAAACAAGTGCTGGAGGCGGGCTTTCCTATTTAAAATGCATGAGAAAAAATAGTGCAGGGCTTAGGCTGAAACGATATATTCTTTAATTCTGGTCTACAAGGAAGGAGTTCACTGTCAGACACTCGCAGATTTGGCTCATATCTAATGCAGGCAGTGCTAAACCTCTTCATAGATAGTAGGAATGCAAATTAACCTCAATGCAGGGTTTAAAAAAAGCCAACAATCAAATACCATCTGATTTGGAGTTGTTGGGATTTTGACATTTTCCTGTGAAAATGCAAAAATTTCACTGCAGCCTGTCGGCCCTGTTTGTAATTTCTTAGGTTTTTAACTTCAAACAGAAAATAGTGCAATTTTAATAATTTGTACTAATAGAATGTTTACATCATGAGACTGTCTAATGGAAAAATAAAACAACACAAGTAGATGTGTGTACTAGGCAACAAAATGTGGATAAGAAGGCATCAACTAGACTGTTGTCCCGTTTATTTGTTTTTAAAACCTTTGCTCTTGCAATCCTCCATCGGCAGTATTACCACCATCCGGTGTCATTCAAGGTCTCCTCTACAATGAGTTTTAATTGTGAGACATCTGTACTTTAAAATTTGACTTTCATGGTTAATATTGGACTTTTGTCCCAACAGGCGCGAGGAGCTCTCTGGGAGCCCGCTGTAATATCTGTATCAGCCTCTCCAGTCAGGGTGAACCATCCCATTCACAGCGACTCTCTGGGCTTCCATGGCAATTTACTCTCACGACTACACAAAAGAGTCCTCAGAGTCCTCAGAGACCTCGCCAGATAGACAACTGACAACTAACAGCATCTTATGAAAAAATAACACTTTATACTGTTTCCTAACACAGTGAGTGCGGTAGCTCCACAACAACAACAACAACAACAACGACAACAACAGCGGCGGCAGCAGCAGCATGCCGAATGCTGAATGCATCCATTTAAATAAACAGATGCCTATTTGATGTGATAAGCAGGAAGTAGTGAGAAATGAATTATATAAACACTGATTTTATGAACTTTTCAGAACCGCCTCGAGGGCTTTGCAGTACACTTGTCAGTTTATTTGAAGTATGTTTGCAATTATTGTATTTGTTAACTCATGCCAGTATTTTTCACTTGACATGTTGCTCTGGGCCATTGACATTATTGATTCAAAAATAACAATATGGCTTCAGTCTGAACTCCATTTGTGAGCATATTCATAAAACATTTACATATAGCAAGTTTCGCCCTCTCTTTCAACAAAATCCATTTCACTGTCAATTATTATTGATATCTTTGACATTATCATCAGCGTGAGCCAACATGAGTCAAGATCTATATTTACTTTGTAGGCGAGATACTTTTATATTAGCGTAAACAAAGCATTATTACACATCCGATACACGAGAGAGTCTCGGGTTATAAAATCAGGACAATAAAAGCATATATGTCTGTTTTGGCTTGTCAAGATGTGATGCTAAAAAATTCTGCTAATGAGGAATGGGAGTAATGGTGAGTAGAGAAGGAGACCTGCCTGTTTCAATTGCATTAGTTGGATTCAAAACCCATACTGCTATCAGCTTTCCGACAAACACCCTCCGGGCATTAAGTGTCTTTCAAGGAAATCACATTGTTTCATATGATAGGACAACGGAGATTATTCGTACAATGAAATTTTAATTGGAAAAAAGCAAGTAAAGAAAGAAACATACAGAGGGCTTCAACGCAAACTACCACAACACGAGTGTTCCATTTTTGTCTCCCTGTTTAACTTCTGAGTACCTCACATAGCTTGAATACTCTTGGGCATTTATGCGCCTTGTTATTGTGATGACAGAACATCAATTACAAATGCCTATCTCGCCTGCTTAGTTGCAGATGAGAGTTATTTCAGCTCGACACACTGAGATGAGGCGTTAGAGATTAAAATCGCCTCGGCAAATAAGAAAATGTTTGAACAGCCGCACTATTTAAAGCATTTTGAAGACTGCAACAGTGGTGAAAACAATGGAGGATAGCACATCAGTGAGCACATGAGAAGCGACTGCTGAGGTCTGTGAATCTTTAATTAAACAATGTTTGTTTTACATGATACAAATAACAGAGAAAAGAGTGACTAAAATACGCAGAGCGAGTCGTGAACTTTCAGTGCCGGTTAGACTCGTGTTTCTGTATTGGCGTGCTGGAATAATTTGCTTTTTTTCTTTTTTTGCTTAAATATTTTTAAACTGTGAATATTATCCTCACATAATCAAATTTTCTGAAGTTGGTTTTGTGCGTACGTCCGTGTTTGGATCTATGAAGTTTGTTCGTGCCACTGCATCAGCGCTTAAGTACATATTTTATGAAGATCTTGGGATATATTTGGTATGGTGGCACAAGTCGCTTGCATAATAGCAACACAATAGCTCTTGATTTGATCTCTTCAGCAGTGTTGCTGTTTATTAAAATCAAGCAGAGCAGAGCACTTCTGATGTAGCAACTTTTTAGGTAGCATTTTCCCTGTTGACTGTGTATTTCTTCATTTTTTGTGATTTGGTGTATGGATGTGTTTCTCTTGATGTTTTTGTTTTACTGTTGTGTGCTTTGTCCTTTGGGCCCAAAGGAGTACAGGGCACAGAATGGACTTTTATCTGTAAGTATGTGAGCAGGAAAAAGATAAAGGCTATGAAAAAAAGTCAGACATAAACACTCACTAAGCACGAAAACCGTGCAATCTAACGCAATCCTATACAAAAGCTCTGCCATACATTTGGCTTTTTGAAGCTCGTACATCTATTGTTGACATTGGAAAGACAATCAGTTTACTAGGTGCGATATACTGCATTACATTTTCAGTATTACAGTATTTAAGATAACACCTGTAGTTGTTGGTGGTAATAGCCAATGCATTTTAATACTGCAGTTCACAGAAATTGGCCGGCAACAAGACAAACTGCTGTTTAAAGACATCAGGCAATAATTGGTCTTTTCCATCATTGTGCAAGCAGCTTAATCATGCAAATGGCACGGGTTTGCCAACAACTAAGTGAAAGTTGGTTACCTTGCTGAGAAGTTGGAGGTATGCAGCCTGTTTCCTGCAGCTCACTCCCTGCAGTGCTTCAAACTGATTCGCTGTAGGGGAAAATGCTGAAAATAGCCATTGTCTTGTTTTGAAGACGATTTGTCAAGAATAAATTGATAAGTGCTAAGCTAAATCGTGATACCAGATGGCTCGTGTTTCTCAGCTTTAATGCGATGCTGCAGCAGGAGGAAATGTTTGGTTTGCATTAGCAGAAACTCAATACAACATTTACCCAGAGACTGTTACTACGCCCAGTTCAGTACTTTCATTTGGAGGCCACGTTCTCAATCAGCTGTGTTACCTCACTCAGAAATAGGCTTATCAGGTGTCCCAGTTTATGCAGGGCTACACATAACATGTATCACTGTCACATATTGAAACACCGTTTCACATTTTGATTAGTTCTAGTTTCCAAAAATTAACTAAAGTGCTTCTCACAAGAAGCCTGTTTGGCTTTAAGAGCATTGTGTTGCTCTACAAAGATGATCACCAGCCAGAACTGAAAGGCGAAACAACAGTTAACATTCTTTTAATCGTTATTGCCAAAGAAAAAGGGAAAACACAAGTTTAGCTTCAATCCATGCTTATTATATTAATAAGTGTGTTGGGAAAACTGCACAAAAAGATCAAATTTGTAAATTGGAAAAATTACCTCTAAGCATTAATGGCTCACAAGCTCCCATTTGGTTACACTATTTGGAGGTACGTGGTGATTTAATAACAATTTTGCCACTTTAATAAGAACACTTTTCATTGTCACGCAGTCCAGCATACCAACAATACCAGACAGGACGGCAATAATAAGCATAAAGTACAACAGATGTCAACAAAAACTGCGAAAACATAATAATGCAATAATGGAACATGCTGTTGCTTTAAATTACACTAGATGATTTTCCTAATAAAGTGTATGTCTTGTTACACATTTAATGTGATAGCACCACACAGATGGTTACATACAGTACATAGTTAATTGCTGTTGCATTGTATTCGCTGTAGCTTTTCATATGTATACACATACAAGTAAAAATGAATGTATGACATAATAGGTAAGGTAAGGACAGATTGTGTGTGTGTGTGTGTGTGTGTGTGTGTGTGTGTGTGTGTGTGTGTGTGTGTGTGTGTGTTTTTTTTAGGGTGGCTCAGTTTCCAAACTAAATGCGTTCATTGAACAGGATCAAATAACAAGGAGAGAAAACTAGACACCTGTAAACAACCAATGCTTTTTAAGAAGGAATCAAAATGCTTCAAACATAATTTAGACTGTTTACACTGACTCACACTGACTAGAAGTGCTACCTAATAGTTGCCTGCAATAGACTGCTTTGGTGTCACGAGTGGTCTTGAATATTTATCAAAAGGAAAAATTTGCACCTACAACGTAAACAGATTCAAAACCAGACAGCACGCTCAGCGCCTCAGATCCTCCCGAGCATGCGGGCGATCCACCAGTTGCACGGCATGACAATTTGACAGATGACCCGGCCTCCTTGGTAGTAGTATGGCCAGGGGTTGAAGCCACCCAGGGGCTCGTGGTAGCGGCGGCAGAAGCGGTAACCACGGCGACAGTA
This sequence comes from Rhamphochromis longiceps, assembly GCF_057381845.1. Lineage (NCBI taxonomy): Eukaryota > Metazoa > Chordata > Actinopteri > Cichliformes > Cichlidae > Rhamphochromis > Rhamphochromis longiceps. The sequence goes on from NC_140558.1 coordinate 39,747,023, forward strand.
CTGGCAGCAGTAGCCACCCTCATCCAGACGGTTATCCAGCTCGATTCCAACATCTCTCTGCAGAGGACACAAGAGCGGGCAGGGTTACAATCACACACATGACAAATGCCAGTCCTCCTGAGGCAAGGGCAGGAGAGGAGGAAGAGGAAGGGCTGACATGAATTGATGAGGCAGCTTTGATTGTGGGTCATCGCAATATATGTAAAAGCAAAAACAAAAGTGAAAAGATGTGAATTGATGTCTGCAAAAATGCAAAACTGTGACATCAATTGATGGCAGTGCCAAAGAGATCACGGTTTGAGCTGAGATTGAACGAGCTTGATTTAAGCTCGGGAGCATAAAACATGATATAATACCCTTGACCTTTCTGCAGCACAAAAAGCACGACTGGAGGCTGCACACTGCCCCTACTTTGAATCCAGCGTTCGCAACCTCTCTACTGTCACTATCTCCGGTCGAAGTTACCAGCATAATTACACTATTTCTTTCATCCCTGACCTCTTAACTCCCTCGACCCCAGCACACACTCTGCACTAAAATGACTGCCCCTCCTCCAATAGAGCATTCAAATTAGAGCTCCTCACATCTTGGCGCCCTCCCCCTGACCTTGACTTTAAGTGCATGGCACATTCCTAAAGCAATTAGCAGAGTAATGATCGCCTAACAAGGATTCTTTCATTTGCTCTTGCTGGCTGCCTCTGAATTTATAGAGGGGCCAAATGAAACCCAAACGAAAGGTAAATTGGGTAGAATTAATGGCCCTTGGATTTTTCCATTGTGCTGGTTGGTTCATGCCCTCATGGACTCGTGGGGGCTGAGTGCCATGCCTTTGATCAAGAGCAACTCCAAATGGGGTTCGGAGAAGTGCCACTTAACTCACAGTGTGAGCTGAAGTAGCAACCGCCCTCAGTATGCATTTGACCACATTTCAGTCTCTTTTAGTAAATGAATCCTTGGAGACAATCCGGTGATATCTTGTTAAACTGCTCGGTTCCAGGAGTCAACGGCCTCCGCTGACTTCACATTCAGGAAAAAACGCGAGCACTTACAATGACTCAGCTACGTGCAATAGTGCGGAACAAAACACATCCGCAGCTGGGAAAAGAAAATGTGTGTGAATTGTTTAAGAGGACAGGACCCGCTGGACCACATGGCTGAGTCCCTCTGGTCCCCTACTGCATTAAGTTAGGGAATTTGGGGATTTCTTGCATCTCCTCTACTCGTCAGTAAGCATTCAATCACGGTGGTTTTACACACATTGTTTTCTTGTACGTAGCAGCTCACTGCAATAAATCCACCACATGACTGGCTTGTGAAAACTATGCACCTGATGTAAACTGAGTCAAATTACTTGCTCTTTAGACATATTCAAAACACATAGAGTGCAATGCATTATATCCAGGTAGGTTTGATTTATTACTATGACAGTCACAGGTAGGCTTTTAATGATTTATTGCTTTAGGCAGGTTTCAGGTCATCGGCTCCCAGGCAACAATCGGTTATATGAACAACACGAAACCTGTCAATGGACCAACGATAATCTTATCAGCTCCTCACAGCCCAAACTGGGGTGTTACGAAATCTGGAGCTCAGGCGTGGAAAATGAAGAAAATATTTTATTCAAATGACGCCGGTGTTTATCAAAACAAACAGCCAATAGGCAGCATTGTACCTTAAAGACAATTAATCAGAGCTATCCTTTTAAAACGGAGGGTACATATTAATCACTCTGGCTTTGAGTCGCCGTCTCTAGTGGGAAGCCGCGGTGATAAGAATGGTTCACCTTGGGAAATCTGAGGCAGTCACTCACAAACAAGCAGCATTAATGAAGAGTAAAAGCCATTACCCTCTTGCTGGATCTGATTTCATCACACACATTCTCACATACACATGCAAACTTGCACACAAACACAGACACCTCTGTGCATATTATGAGGAGCTGGATGTGAATGAGTCTGCAGAGTAGAAAACTGCGTCAGTCATTCAATAAGATGTAACGAATCAAAGCATGACTCCTCTAATCTCCACACTTGTTGGTATTATTTCACACACGCTGATCCCCGCTCCTCATGAGCTTGAAGCACATGCCTGGATGTGTTATTAAATCTCAAAGCAGAGCTCATCACATTCATCCGGGGATCAAAACAGCAGAGATAACATTTCTGTTTCACGCTCTGCTTTGTATTCGAAAAGGGTCTTTTTATGTAGACACACAGGACAGTGGAACATATGAAATTCTTTGCTGCGTGTCCTGATCTCTGATTTTCATCTTACTGTTCTCTACAGTGACGTGGAATGACAATGAAATTGAATGTAATTGAATAAGCAGATAGTCATGTATTTCAGTAAACTCTGCTGCTTTACCAAAGTGATAAGGAGCTTTAGCTTCAGTGTAAAGATTCCTCTGGAGGCACAAACAACTTCTGCATTCACGGAATTTGAATTCCTTCAGCTTTTTGCACCTGTGTTATGCATGAACAGCCACTTAGCCTGACCCTGGATGTAGCAGCCAGAGGTTTGTAAGGATAGGTCCCAGACACAAGACAAATCCCAGGACACAAGCAGCAACATGTACAAACATATTTACATGAGTATGAGTGAGGTCAATTCTTATAGAAAGCCCATCCTTGTTATGTGGGTCAAGGACGGCGGTGCAATCCCTTCAGGCCTGTCAGGCGGTCGTTATTCAGTTTGAAATTTCCAGGGCCACCGCTGATACACACTGCACTCTGACATGGCAGCCATGTTAAAGTTCAGCATAATATACATCTGCCAGTCTCTGTGCACTGTGGACAGGCTTGGTGCTCAAATTCAGACTTATGAAATGCAGATGAAGTGAATGCAGAGAAACTGTGAGTAGCAGACTCTGCGGGTGAGCTTCCTTGTTTTTTTATACTGTGCCCATTTGCATGACTTTTAGATGAAGAAAAAAAAATAGACTTACACATGTGGCATACCACTGGCAGCAGTGAGAGTTCAGACTCCCAATTACAGACTGCTGCCTGCCCTGTGCCCGGCCACAAAGGCCGTTGTTATCACTGGACCCACAAACAGCGCCTGGACGTGCTGCTGGAATGGATTGCAATGGTATGCATTACTCCGCTGATAGAGGCAGAACGTTCAAAAGTGGAGCTGAGTTTTTCATCCCCTGGTATGTTTTAATTGCATAGCACTGCATCTCCTGCCACAGACAATGAGGAAGAGGACAGAGGAGCTGGGGGGGGGAATTGAAGAGTTGAGCAGGAGGCTGTTTCTGGGATGGGCCTGATAAACGTCAATATTATAGGATGTCTCATTTCTCTGCATGTCTCACACCGTTTCTCCGAGCCCTGCGGAGGAGACTGAGCCTGACTCATTATCCTTGAATTTAGCTTTAGTGGCTGTTCACCTGTAAGTGCTCACTGCAAGTATATGCATATATCATATATCCTTGCACCTGTTCTTAGGGTGTCTCTTAGTGTGACACTGCAGCTTTTTGTGCTGGTATAAGAGTGTATAAGTCTTGTGTAATATACTATGCAATGTGATTTTCCCCTAGAGTCAGGGATAATTAATCATACGGTATTGAGTGGTTTACATGCTGTACACCAAAATATGCCACTTGGCCTTTCCATTTATTTTATACGCTTTGATAATTAAAGCATTATTAATAAATGTAACTTATCTGTGCAGCGATGAGTGACCTTGAAAGTGCTGCTTTGTACTGTGCTTTCCAGTGCCTCAGAAAAAAAGGAAGTAGAAAAAAAAGTCTCTAACTAGGGCTGTAAGGCACAAGTTGCTGCCTTTGAAAGGCTGGATATTCCTCTCAATTAATGGAGAGACATTAAGGGAGTCTTCATTGAACTGGCCTTACTTAAACAGATATATAGAGCAATTGCTATGCCCTCTGGTGCACAAAGTCAGTTTTAACATCAATTAGTGAGCGATTTATATGCAGAAAGAGTTGAGGCAAGAGCTGCGGCTGATTGAAGTGACTTTACTGTATCTCGTGGTGTGGTCCCTGGGTGACGTGGCAGAGAGGGCCCCACTTACATAGTCGTTTACGGGAAGGTGGTCCAGGACGTCGCGGGCAAAACGCTGACCTGTGACCTCGACATCAGGTGTATCCACATTTACAACCTCAGCATCTGAGTAACAGAACGAGCAGGAGAGAATAAAAGCGAGAGAGAGAGAGATGTTACTGTATATACTTCCAACTGTTTTCTGTTGTTTGAATTAAAATAAGAAAGCTCTTAGATTCAATTTTGGCTTGAACACTGTGTTTTCCCAGTGGCTTGATGTTACTTACTAGCATTCAAAAGAAATTAATTCCAGGCTTTTTTCACGCTTCTGTCAAACAATGGTGTTATTGCTTTTGTGATACTAACACACAGATGCCAGTTCATAAAGCCTTGGCATCTTTATGAGAAAGAAAAAAACCAAAACCCCCTCTCCAGATGACCAAAACAAGAGGCTGAATGTAACCGGCTACATTTACTGAGGTATATATGTAGGTGTTGTACTTGCGACTAAAGCATGCTTTGTTTCCACTACATTTCCCAGAAAATATTATTTTTTTTACTACATTTATCTGATTGTTACCTTGTAGACACCTCATATACTGCAAATGCTGCAAATATCTTCATCTTAACATGAAAGCCCGACTCTTGGAATGCTTATTTTTCAAAGCACATGGAAAACTGCCGCTTTAGTAAGATAATTGCAAACTATTCAATACGTACGTGTTCGTGTTCTCGGTTAAAACTATTCATCTTTCCTTTTTTAAACCAGCAGTGATTGATATAACATTGACATTACCTTGTATGTTAGTATAGAAAACTTTCTATACTAACATAACTTATTTACACATCAAGTCTGCAGTTTAATATTACTTTTCACATTGAGTTGTGTTCTTAAACATCTTTAACATTGTTTTTGACCTCTACCAGCTAATGAAAGTAAATGCTTGGCTCTATAGCTCCTGAATGTTTTACTATGAGCAGCTGCTGGTTGTTGTCTGTACCCGTCTGTTATGTTGTTCAAGGCTGATAGACTGAGTTTTAAGACAATACAGGAGCATGTAAGAGAAACTTTGCGGGTCAGACAACAAGCTGAAATTTGCTATAAAGCTCTGCAGGGAAGCTGAAAAGGTATGCTTGTCATGAAAATTGCTGTCTTTCACATTATTTTGAAGTTACTGTTTTATATAGGTAGAGATTTTTTTATAAATATATATCATTTATATTTATATATATATATATATATATATATATGTGTTACGTGTGAGCTTAACAGTGCATTAATTTACATTTAAATAATCTGCAATGTAGACTAATCTCCAGGGCCTAAAATAAACCTGTCGGAAGCTTGAAAAACATGCAGTTCCTGTAATGGCCTCTCGGGGCTGGCTTTGAAAGTGAGTCCATCTTTATGCTGAAGCAGAAATAAACATGTTTACAGCCAGGCACAAAAACATTTTAGGCCTTTGAAGTTAATTTTCTCCATATGTTGAACTGTAGAGGGTGAAGTTGTATATAAATGACATTATTAGAGTCACTGGCCAGCTGATGCTAACATAGATTGCTACAGTTGCTAGTTGTCTGCTAGCCGTCAATTTGCTAATTTAAGTCACTGAAAAGAACCTTTCCCTGGCAACCACTGGTCACTAGGAAAAAAAATGTATATTCCCTGATTAGTTGGCAAAAACCTTGTGATTGCATTGGTAAATAGACTGGTACTTACATAGCACTTTTCTACTTTATTTGAACAATCAAAGTTCTTTCTACTACGAGCCGCATTCACCCATTCAACTCTTTCCTCTGCCTAAGTGCTTTTTATCTAACATTCACACAAACACTCCAGTGAATGGATCAGGGACAGTTCAGTTCAGTATCTTCCTTTGACATGCAGACAAGGGATTAAACCACTGATCTTAGTAGATAACTCACTCTACCTGCTGAGCCACAGCTGCACTGGCAGATTGCTGCAGTTACCCGTAATTTGCATGGAAGAAACTGACTTGTCTGCAAACACTTGCCAACTACTCTCCAAGCAGTTGGGAAACTGAAGTGTGAAAGAAACCAGAACTGGATACCGTCAGTATTCAGTAAAACTTTTAAAATGTGCTTGCTGCAGCACAGAGGCACAGCTTTTACTCTGAAGACAAACACTCTTGCAAGACTATCAGCTAACAAGTGTTTGCAGACAAATCAGCGTCTTCCAGCAAAACTACATCACCGCAGCAACCTGCTACACCAAGGCAATGATAAGGATGTTTTTGGTCTAGTCACTGCAGGCAACCTCCAGAAACCGCTCACCAACCAATTTGAGAAGGCATGCTTTTCCCCTCACTATCAATGGTTGTGCCATGTCCAATAGGATGGACAAATCTCAAGAAAGGTGTGTATGACATTACGTGAAAAGTTTCTGACGATGATGTATGTGGTGTTGATTTCTTTTGGAGCATTGTTAAAACTGTGGTCTGTTGTGCTATTAATTAAAACAACAGACTGTCAGATAAGCCTGTGCAAAGCCTGTCTTGCTTTTAGTGAATGAAATGCTAGTATTATTTTTTATGTTAGCACTAATTAACAGGCTTCTGTAGCCATGCAGTGCACTTATATAGTGTATGAAGACAGCTGGACCTAGCAGTCCACCATTACATCCCAAAAGGCCCAAATATTGCAAAATGCCAAACTCGAGGCCTCAAAATATTAATCAGTTAGTGCCATCACAGTGGCCAAATCCAACCTTTATATGTAAAGTATGATACCATATCATATAAAGTAGCCTTTCTGTGACTGTAAGACTTCAAGTGCATACATTTAATAAACTGTGTTTGCACTGATAATTTTGTAGAAACAGAGTATCAGAATATTCCTTTTGCCACGACCATCAGCCTCTCTACTTTTCTAACACGAACAGAGAAGCCTGGGCTGCCTGCTCATATGGTTAGGAACTCATGCTGTCTCCATGGACCTGCTTATGGCCTGTGGAGATGTCCTCCAGCGAGAGTGTTAATAGTCTGCATTTAGAGGCAGAGATGCCCCCTGCTCTCACCGCTCAGGGGGGAAGGATGGATCCAGTGGATGGGCAGCTGCTGGCAAATCTCCCAGATCTTGGAGTCAAGGAGGAAGTCCGGGTTAACGATGGGCTCCTCAGCAGGAACCCACACTTGGGAGTCGTCCACCTTCACATCCATGGCCCCAGTCTCATCCACCTGCTAGAAAACAACACATACAGTACACACACTCACACATATGTTATGTATACACAAGCTAGAGCACGTCGGACCCTGCAAAAATGTCTGCGCCCCACTCGATGTATAGTCATGCATTTGCACTCTGTTCCCCTGAGCCATGCAGCAGCAGCTCCAGCCTTGTCATTTTATCTATCACCTTTGTGTCTGCTGAGAGGACAGCAACTTCCCGACTCCTGACTCCCACTGCCCCGACTCCCTCCTCCTGCTCTCTGTCACCCTCTTCTCAAGCCTCCGGCATGCTCTTTCTATTATACATCATTGAAATTCACAGACAGTGATGATTTGACTTTTAAATGACTTTAGAAGTGGTCTTCATTACTCCGAGTGTGGCTGCAATATCGTTTAATGTGACAGACACAATAAAGCCTTGCATCCCCCCCCCACATCACGACCTCACCAACCCCTCCAACTACGCTCCCTTACTCCCTCCCCCTCCGCCACAATGCTTCGCTTGGCACCAAGCACTATCACTGGGCTTAATTTGTTGATACTGTAGTTCATGAGCTGTAAAGTAAACTATTATTGCTTAATGATAGGGACTACATGTCAGTGTTGTCTAATAGAGACATATGAAGGGGATTTGGTAATGCTCTCCCTTAACAGTGAGGATATTTATTTTCTTCATGTATATGTAAATACACACACAAACAAACCCTTCTTCCCATTCCCTTGTTAATTAGCAGCCCAGAACAGAAAAACTGTTCACTTGACAAATGTTTTTACAAGGTGATTTTCTTCCAGTCTAAAGCTTAATTGCACATTAGTTAAGCTTGATGTAGAATCCTGGGGCTATAGTGGGAGCGAGAATCATTTATATTGGGTCGTGCCCCCTCCCTCATGTTTGCCCCTGTCACTCTCGCATGAATTAGAATTTTGCTTTTCATGCTGCTTCTTGTTTGTCTTCGAACGACACAGCTGTGACCTGCGGAGACGAAGAAGAGGAGAAGGAAGAAGAGGCGGCTTAAGCGCATTCTGTCACATCAAAGAATGTGTTTGGGTGCGGGAGGTGCTCAGCCAAGCTTTCGACACACTTTCCCTCACTTTTAAGCGCCGGCCAGCAGACTAATGATGACTCGGAAGACTGGTGTAGCGGGGTGGTGGTGTTACAGCAGAGAGGTTGCTCTGCCGCAGAGCTGGTGTGCTCACCGTTCCTGTGGCTGCAGAAATTAAAATCAAACTCGAGCAACACAAACAGCCCTCTCTAATTGGACCTCTTAACCATTGAAGCCAAGTCAGACTTCTCTAGAAAGTAAATGGAGGTCACGACACGGGGCCCGCAACATGACTTTGACTTCACAGTTGAGAAACGACTCCAATAACTTGTAGGAGAGAGCGCCTTGGGGGAGGTAGTAAAGGTCAGCATTTTAGCATGGGGCAGGGATTTCTAAATGCCAGTTGACAAGCACAAAGACAACATGATTACAGTCCACCAGTTTATACACACTTTTGAAAGGCTTTTCCATTTTGCTATTGACAAATGATATATTATTAGGACACAAGCAACTTTTTTATCAAGTATTGGACCTTGGGAATGATGGTAATTTGTTTTGTTCAGCCCTCTCCTGGTGTATGTATGCTTTTCGCCTACAGTGCACAACTTAATTATACACCAGTTGTGCTGTAGTTAATGAATTTACCCTCTCCTGCCACTGTGTCCCAAGGGGGGGAAACACTGTTGACATGACACATTGTTTAAAGTGTGTGCTATGTTTGCCAGAGATCAACAAAGATTTTCTCGCCATACCCAATGGCTTTCACACGCTGCACCTAACACTGGCAGTTTTCTTTTTTAATCTAACATACCTGGTGGGGAATTTCAGTTGACAGGCATATTCAGGCAGCTTACCATGTTTGTGCTGCTGCCTGCTTAAGGGCACTAAAGGTGCCGATCACACCAACATTTAAAAATGCTAATTCTGCAGCAATAATAAATACGACTCTCCAGGTGGATTTGCTTTGGCAGATGTGGCAAAGTAAACAAGTGGAAAAAAATTCAGCTTTGTTCACCTTTGGGGAATTTTGCCATGCAACTTTGCGCCACTGACAAACAAAACGGTCCTGATAGTGCGAAACCCTGAGTCCAAAATGGCCTCTATGGGAGATTTTTGCAATATGAAATATTTCTCTGCTGGGGAAAAAAGTGTGCCCAAAGAGGAAAGTCATGACACAGTAGTAGACTTTATGATACAGCTTTTGACTAAGGAAGCTCCTGTGTCAGCGAGTTCCCGGCTGGGTAGCATGTTAGTGGTTCATTTACCAGCTATAACTACAGTAGCCATGTGAGTTGTTACAGCATCACCGAGTCCCATATTTTGCAAAGACGTAAGGATGAATTCTGCTTTCCCATTTTCTGGCTTGACACGACCTTATTACTGAACACAGCAAATGCAGGAACCGAACGTTTTGTTGCAGTGCCACAAAACCACCCTGCCATTCACTGACAAAAATGACACAAAACAGTCCGCACTGTGCGCTCGCAGGACTTTGGCGTATTCGCAGCCTCTGCAGCGGTGTTGTTTCCTCATCACACTGCTTTTCTGTTTGTAGTTGTCGTCTGAGTGGGAGGTTTTTGGTTGCTGGGCGAGCTTTGGTCATCCATATTAAGTGGCTGTTTAATGGAGCAAACGGCATCCATTCACAATTTTAAGGGGAGTGAGGGAGGCTGATGGCGATTCCTGTGTCAGACTGGGGGAACTGGAATGAAGCTCAGGGATTACTCCCTCAGACGTTTCATAGAGAAGGCAAATTGAAAAGGGAAGGAAAAAATCCTGGCAAACAATTCATGTTTGTCACCTGGTTCTCCCTCGCAGGGGCTGCATTTTCTTATCAGCCGCTTGCAGTTTTACCGCAGTTTTTTCCATTGTTTTTCACCTCAGCTCTAAAGCCTGCCACGGCTGCTCTGAGCCCTTTTTCCTAAAAGCCTGTGGTGGGGTTAAGCTAGGAACCATTAGCAGCTGGCTTTCACCCCTGTGAGCTTCATGTGTTTCACCACCTGAGGAGGAACTTGTGCTGATCTTTTCCAGGGTCACACGTGGGTGGTTTTCACAGAGGATGGAGCAGGGGCTGCTGTCTAATGTGAGGATAGACTTTGGTGGGGTCAAGCCAAGGTCACTGTTTATTACCTCAATATGCCCCCCTGGTATTTACTGTATTTTTGTTGTGTAATCTAGTTTTTTTGTGATAAAATCATCACCTGCAGAAATATTAGCCACAGTGTAAAGTGGTTTAAGTACAGAGGGGACAGAGCATAAAGAGAATAATGTATCGCATTTATGTGGTATTGATTGATGAATATATATATGTATGTGAATTGACTAATTATGCGGCTTCTTGCAGAGAGTTAGATAAGCTGAGTCCCGGCGTCGTGTCTGTCAGCTGATGACGTGCCAGAGTGTGCAGCTACAGATTCATTTCAGTGAGCTGGAAAAGATCAGTGTGCAATATCAGATCACGAATGTTTATGGCATCTTATCATGTTAGTTTACACACATATTACAAATTTGCAAGCTAAAAACACGTTTTCCGTGACCTTCCCGGAGTCTTCTAGTTATTGCTTTGAGGTAACCAGGCGAGCAGCACAAGCACAAGGAGAAAATGTTCTGCCAGGTAAAACGTGCCATGTTTGCAATCTGCTCTACATTTCTGAATGTGCAGGCATTTGCATGCTTGTACAGAGACAGGCTCTCCGTTTCCTCCTGTTTCCAGTTGTTATGCTAAGGTAAGCTAACGAGCGCCTGGCTGTCGCATCAATTTAAATGCGCAGACATGAGATTGGAATCAGTCTCCTCTGCTCACTCTCAGCACAATAATCTTCCTTCAAACACCAGAATCTTTAGAGATTATGAAGTCCACGGCTGAAGAGAATTATATTTACATGCCACTTTGCAACACTAAATATGTTTTCAGCTTGTTTGTGGTTTTTACCAGCATGTAAGAAAAACGGTTTAATTTATTGTCCTACAATTGTTTTTCAAAAGCTATAGGGAGGAACTAAATCTTTATTCCTTCAGGGGTTTTTCAGTGAGTAAACATGGCATCATGTTGGATTTTGCGATACTAACGTCCACCTTAACCACCTGCAGTGCAGCGATATGCTGTGTTTACTTTTATAAATGTTTCCTTTTCATATAATCAAAGCGAGAATAATGCATTCTCAAAACACGCAATATGAAATTAGTTAGCTGTGGTTGTAGTTTAGAAAAACGCTTTGTAGGGGGCAGGGCTGTGTGTTTGCTGCCAGGTTAACACTACTTAGAAAGTTGAGTCAAAGCTCTTTTCTTCTTGTGTGTCATCTCTTACGGCAAGATTGGAACAGACTACAATTAGACCTTCATGCAAGCCGCAGCTTAGAAACGAATCATTACTTTATTGAAAGGCTTCCTTAACTACTGGTATGTGTCCTATCACTTTGCTGGCCTTAGATGATTTACTTTGGAGCTGTGAATTAAGCCAATTAGGCTTCACAGTGCACAAAAGAAGCTAGAGATGGCACGGACATATGGTGCTGCCTGGGCAATTAGTATCTGTAAACGTAGATCAGACATTATAAAGATGAGAAGAATTTAAAACAAAACAGTGTTTGGTTTTTTTGGGGTGTAACAGCTTGTGTTACACCAATAGTGGTCTGACAATTGCCTTATTCTGTTTTTAAAATAAGGCAGTGAGTGGGGTGCGTCAGATATTTGCCAGCTACTTCTTCTCAGCTACAATGTGAAATGTAAATGAGAGTATGCTAGCAGTAGAGACATTCGAGAGGAGGATTTTCTCTTTGAACATGCAGCCCACTCTGTGAATTGCACTGTGACACTGAAAAAATGGGAATTTTGATTGACTGAATTTCCTCCATTCCTTTTTCTGAAGTTCACACACAACTGTAGGAATCCCGAAAATGAAAATAAATCACTCTAAACCTGGAGAGGGAGCCTTGTGAGTTTTGCAAAGAAAACAGCTTTAAAAAATAATATATAATTTTAATGGTTTACCTCTCCCTCAGACCTCTCTTCCACCCTTCCCCCTTTAGGCTATTTGGGTAAAGCCTTTGGAGGAGATGATTAAAAATTAATATTTGGCTCAGGATTGACAGCAAACACCATTTGATGTGAGCCACAAAGAGACTATGGGTTTTCGGGTAGCTTTCAGGCGGTTTTACAGTTACCACAAACCCTAGGTTTTTCTTCAGTGAGAGGGTTGGGGGAGATAGGACAAGATGGACAGGCCGAGGATTTGTGTGGCGCTTGCGGTGCTCAACTCTGGTTATCTCCCTGCAGTATGCATGACAGCCTCTGCGGGACCGAAGAGAGTCCGAGCTACATGCAACAGAGAGAGGAGGCATACCAGCAACTCCGTGTCTTCAGTCTCCACCTCTGCCACTGCGGGTAGTTTCTTAGTTTGGGCCCTGATGTAGCACCTCTGATGTTCAGCAAACCGGATCCCAGTGATTCCCTTTGAAAAAGAAAAAGAAATGAAGGGATACTCAGGAATTCAGATATATGTATCATTCAGTAGCCGTCTGTGATGTGGATATCTCATATGAACTGAGGCAATCATTTTAAAATGCTCAGCTTTTTGCCGATAATCAAAGCTGTTAAAAAGTTAAAACCTAATGAGTACGAAGAGGTGTGTTTTGATCTTCTTCTTCATGTTTTTTTTTAACTTTTATGTCATGGTGTAAAATTGATGTCTGCTTGGCTCTTGCGACGCAGCTTTTGCTTTCAAGCTGAATGAAATAGAAAGGTAGCGGGTGTTCCACTGTGGCTCGGTAATGCTTTATAGCAGGATATATCGCACAGGAGAGCCAAGTGACATTGTTGAGAATGAAGTGTTTTCTACAGAGACTGCCCCCATTGAATTAGCCAGTCATAGGTCCCTGTCACTCTCTTAATCTGCGCAGTCAAGTGTGGAGTCACTCTCTTCAGCTCCACTGATGATCCTCCACCATGTGGACCGTGGCTCTTTTCAGTCTGACACACAGAGCCTCAATAGGCGAGAAAGATCTGTTAATTCCCTCTCGCCGCTATTGTATGTTAATCTAAGATATTCAGCCGGAATAAGTTTGAAAGACTTTCAGTAGATCAGATTGTATCCAATTTATTTTCTGCAGAGAGCTGCTCGTTCAGCACACAGTATTAGAACAGACGGCGGGATCTACATCTGCCACAGCTGCTTTAAACTCGCATCAAGTAAAAATTGTATGAGCCGTACCATGAAAATGGACTTGATTCAATCTAAATTTAATTACACTTACACGGTGATTGCTATGACATCTCCTTTGAATTGGTTAACTTGACCATGTGGGTGCTATTTCTATATTTTCAGCGGTGCTGTCACTCCGAGAGACAGATACCAGCTGTACGAGACACGATACAAAGTGATGGCTGTCATAATCTACTGCATGTAATTTCATCTGTGTGGAAAAAGGATGGGGCAATAATAGTCTCAAGCACAAAAGCATTATGTTTATGCCGGGCTTTATTGTGATGAGTCTCTGTTTAATTTGGATCTACTGTGTTGGGGAGCTGCAGCGCTAGAAAAGAGGGCGATGTTGTGATGAGATACACTGATTACTGGGCTTGGTCAACCAGAAAATGAAGAAAGACACATTAACATAGGGCTGAGAAATGGGAAAGCAATGCCATTTTAACAGACAACATTGAAAGATCCACTTGGTGTATCCACGTGCAAGATGCTCATCTAAGTTTTATCAAGAGAATAGAGAACATGTAACAGCATGCATCATTCAGCTCATTCAAATGTCAGCTGGCATTAGTCTGGGCGATGCCTTCACATTACCTGCAAAAACGTCTGTAATTATGTGACATTTCTTACCCATGAACTATGCAACTCTCCTTTTACGAGATGGAACATGAAAATGTTAAACGGCATGACAATTATATCTCGTTTAAAATATTAAATACAGCCTGCACAATACATTACACGTTATCAGTGTGGCACTATCCAAGGTGGACCTGTATGAGTCTAAAACAAAGAAACCTCTAAATTTTAAAGATTTCTTCACGTTTTGTTGTTACTGATAGTCCACCTCACAATATCCGGACATCACAGTCAATCACAGAAATCCAAGCAGGATGCTATGTTACCGTAGGCTATCCTCAACTTCATCAAAAGTTTTCCTGCAGTCATGAATTTCAAAAGTGCTCCAAAGAAATTTTCGATGGATGAGTGCTGGAGGCGAGGTTTGATGCTTCCGTTTTATTTGCTGTGAGAAGAGGAGGCAGTAGACCGTATAGCAAAAAAAAAGACAGGTTTTTTCTTCTAAATTCCCCTCTGACCAACACATCCTCGTGGTTAAAGGCTATCTGCAAAGACGACTGGCTAACATGAAACAAAAGAAGTAAAAACGTACAAAACAGCATCTTATAAACAGAAAGGTTGGATGTGATTATGTTGCTCCGTGTTTTATTGTGTAAAGTACTCCTAAATTATTTAAATTATCTGTCAAAATGTTGACTGTGGTATGTGCCTGAAGTTTAGCCACAGAAGCTTTACAGGACTGTTGAGGCTGACTTGCTGTGTGCAGGCTGCCAAAAGATAGACGTTAGAAGACATTCAAGGACAGCAGCAGTGAGGACACGAAACTTTGAGCCAAATGGCTCGTCTAAAGCTGCCTTTTCAAGTCGAACCTGAAAAAGAGAACTAATTTTTAACAAGGGGCGTGATGTTGTCAGGTTTTTTTTTGGACATTTTATAGTTGATGAAGCAGAAATATATCACAAAAAATAAGCAGCTGCGGAACTTTTTTTTTTTTAAGGATTACATTAGAGAAATATTACTTTTACTATCAAGTTAAGATTTTTGTATGACGACACATAGATCATTTAGCATAAATATATATCTGACACTTTTTTGACAAATTTCTCGAAAATTGGTTACAAATTCAACAAGTTATGATTGATCTGTCTTTCTCCATCGTTTTTGTTGCTTTTGCCCATTTGACTCATTTTGTGATTCAGCCTTCAGTAGTACAATAACACATGTTTTGCAGATATTTGTCCAAATAAGAACACTTCTGTCAAACTGGTCCAAATTTGCAATGAAACAGTCATGTTGTTGTCATAGCCAGCACGAATTCAAGTGAAGTCAAGGACATCCACATCAGACTTGATGGAGGGTACTGATTTCCTGGCATTATTGTTAGATATTAATATATCAGTCATTTGGACAGTGTCACCAAGAATAGGTTTTGACCGGGACGTTGATGGTTAACTGCAGAGGAATTAAAGAAAAAGTAAACACTGAGAGAAAGTGTCTGTTAAAAACACAACTTTAACATAAATATTACAGAATGGCTGCACTCGCCAGCTGCTGCTTCCAGCATCTGTGGTGATTTATGGATGCTGGCAACCTTGGACTAGGGTAGTACTATTTGAAAATAAGAAGTTAAAACATATGATTGACAACTTCTGCAGTCTGAACTTGAGCCAAGTCAGATGTGGAAATACTTGCGAAGCTGGCTGGAGTTATAGCTTAGGGTGTGCATTGCCTGATGAAGGTCAGGTGGTAAATGAGTGAAAAACGCTGCTCACCCTTGTTTCAGACGGCTCTGCTTATGGTTTCCTCTCACAGTCTAGGGATATATTGTGCTTTCTTAAAGTTTTCTGATGCTTGGAAGATTTACAGATTATTTTGTTGGCTCGGAATCATCTCAGAGTGAATTCAGTTCCCCACACAGTATCCCACGAGAATAAAATTAAGAACACAATATCCCATTTGCTTAAGCATTTAGATCTTTTGTAATACCACTGTTGAGCTCCACAGTTGACTTTTATCATTGCTGCTTCAATAGTTTGATTGAGTCCACTGTAATTACCTGAACTAATTGTGAACTAAATCGACGTAATTAGAAAATTCGCACACCTGCCCGTGCTGCTATCAAACACAGTGGTCGTAGGATTGTGCTGCAACTGGGAGTAGAACATAAGTCAGGCAAAAGGAAAAGGTTAATGTAGAAAATATGGGTCAATTTTAAGTGAAGGCCTTTTCCAGAGTCCTCAGGGTCTCAAATTTGGGCGAAGATTTATGTTTTATCTAGACAACAACCTGAAGCAGGCTTCAAGAAGAGTTTGAAAGTCCTGAAGTAGCTTAACTAGAGCTGAGGCTAGAACCGCATAGAACTAAGCATTTATGAAGAAACGTGAAAAATGGCTGCGCACCAACTCCTTCCATCCAACTTGGTTGAACTTTAAAGATTCTGCCTGCAAGAATAAGAGTGACTTTTAACAGAAAGGTGTGCCAGACTTCTAGGATTATTTCCAACGAGACTCCAGGCTGCCATTGCTGCCAAAGGTGCTTTAACAAAGAAGGATTGTAGAGGTCTCTGCAGTGCTGAACTGCTGAACTGCTTGACCTTCACATTGCTGCTGATATTTTCTGATGTATTTACAAAACCTTTTTATTCTTGTAAATCTACACCTAACAAACAACAGGATCAATCTGAAACAACACACACACACACACACACACACACACACACACACACACACACACACACACACACACACACACACACACACACACACACACACACACACACGTGTTTCCATGAATTAAATTAAAGATTTGTTGAAATTTCTTGTTAAATGTCAGGAAACAATAAGCGTGGTTCTTTGTTCTTTACAGGCAAGGCCACATTACCTGAGCATTGTTTGAAGCTTTTGTAGTTGGAAAACTTGGGCAGCCTCACTTTTGCATCATCCATCCGCTTATCCTTTTCAGGGTCGCGGAAGTGAATGGATGGATGGACTTTTGCATCATTATGTCAAAAATTTAGAGAATTCTTAAGGAACTCTGTCGTTGAGTTTGAAGGAAAGCAATCACACATCATGCAACTGGAGAGATAACAGAACACACCAACAGAAAGTAAACTTAACTTTAACACAATGGCTACTTAACATGCTCCAATTTTGACTCTGTTCTCACTTTATTATACCTTTGCTTTGTTGTGCAGATAAAATTGAAACACCAATTTGAAACCTTGTGCAGAAACAAATTTCTGTTTGCCTAAATGTTCTTTGGTTCAGTTGTTCACTTCGTTTTAACGTGAAAACGACCCTGGTAATTCCCTCTCAGGATGTCTCTTTCTCCATTTTTCCTTCCTCTCCTGTTAAAATGAGTCTAATGGTTCACAGTCCTGGTGGTATAATCCCCTCATTTTCCATTCATCACACAGCCCTCGGGCTTGATGGAGATTGTTTTAAAGGTGGCTTTGGTCTGTGTAATAACATGTGACATTCCCCTTTTTTGTATTAAACAAAATCAATTCTAACATCAGTGCAAAAGCTTCCACTTAGTATAACCAATTGTAAATTTTCTCTGAGATTTTTGTCACAATGAGGTTTGAATTATTCTGCTCACTCGCTTGTTACTTAGTCTTCCATGGTGGAGCACTGAATCAAACAAATCTCCTCGGGGGATGTGCTTCACTAACAGGAAGTGGAACAAGCAACAGGCACGCATGTTTATGTATTATGGGCCACAAACACGCACACACATACACCCACACGCAAACACAGAGTGGGCTCAGGGAGGGAGAGAAGGAAATAGAGAGACTGATTGCAGGGGTTAAAGTTTTCCGGTGCTGTGCTGGTTTCTGTCATATAGCCATTTTAGATTCACAAAGCCCATTGTAACAAAAACAATAACGATTCAGCGTAGGTTTTTGTTTTGGATGAGGTGTATCCTGTAACATTCAGCCTGGCAACTCAACATTTCACAGTAAATAATGGTGTGAGAGTAAGAGCATTCATTACCCAGCCAAGCAGCACACTCTCTACTCCGAGGTGCAGCATGTGTAACCTCCTGCACAGTCGAGCAGGATTTAGGAATGAAAGGTAAGTTAATGAGTTCGGCTGGAGACAAAATTGCATTTGAAAAAGGTGCGAGAAACAAATAGAGACGGGTTTCTTAGTAGCGTTTGTCTCTGTACTGTGAAAAAGTTGGTGTATAGAATTAGTGGGAAGAAAGCGATTTTTTTATGGGGGTCTGAATTCTTCGCTCTGGGTTGCTGTGTGTGTGCACAAAGTCACATAACAAATCTCCTTGTGCGCTGCTGCTTTAGTATCAATTACTGATACCATAAGTGCTGTATTTTTGCAATTGTGTTTTTGATCCTCGCGTGAACACCTCAGTGAGAATGATTTCCATCACTCTGTCTGTGTGATGTTTCAAAGGTTTGTACCATCTTTTTTCCCATCCAGAGTGACAAAGGATGAAATAAGAAAAATAGGATTTCAAGAAAGGATAAATGTTGTCAATTGTCTCTTAAAAAAGGGCAGGATGTGAACATCATACAACATCCTCTGCTGACGAGAAGACATGGGTACAGCTTCAGTTTTTCATCAAAAGAAAAAAAATAGCTTACATGGCCTTGTTTAACCTTTACTTACATTTTTGAAGTCGTGGACCTCGAGAATCTCCTCACTCCCATTTCCCATCTTAAATATTTCAACGCGGTGAACTGGGTCTATCTCCATTGTACTGTCTGTCTCCACGCCATCCACCACAGCTTTGTACTCGTGGTCATACACCTGCAACGACACAAACAACCACACGCCCCTCTGATCAATGCACGAGCGATGCTTTCGCCATTCCTTACATCATTGTTATGCGCTCAATAATATAGATCAGTGAAAACATCAAAAATGAAGCAATTTTCTGAATTTTTCAGCCGTCTTTAAAGGCTTAACAGTGCTTTACAATTTAACAATGCTGCGCTGCCAACATCTCAGAGTTTTTTCAATTATTCAAGCAGGTCTGGTGTTGTTCTCATTGACAGCTGTTTCACTGAAAGGAAAAAACAATTGACTCAATGGTGGCACCGAATGCAGGATTATGAATTGGAATTTCATTTTCGGGTGCCAAAACCAGAAAAAACACAACAGCCGCAGAATAATTGTCACAAAATGGTGAGAAGTGTGAATGAGATTGACACATATTTACAGGCTATTGAGCGCCGGTTTATAGAATATTCAACCGTTAAATAAACATATGTTTTCATATGTCACCCGCATCTGAACAGAGATCAAAATGATCCATAATTACAAAAAACCAACAGATGAATACAAAAGACCTGCAGAAAACATGTGACGCGACTACAACATCAGACTGAATAATGAGGTCGAATGACAAACCAGCTCCCATAAGAAAGGATAAGAACAGAAAAAAATATGAGTTTTAAATACTTGAAGCTGCAGTAAGCTGGCTCAGTATCAGAGGGGGTTAAAAGTCAAGGGTTGGAAGGTAACACAGCTTTTCCAAACATCCCAGTTTTATTTCGGAGGATTACATCATTTAACTTTACACACAGAAACCAAAAACTACCAGGGTCAAGCTTATTAGCTCCCCTGATGCTAACAGTCAGTTGTTTATCCTTTTTGCTGGATAACAACCTTTAGTCATTTGTTGTACCTTTCAACATGTCTAACACATCTCTGAACTTCCTTCAATTTTGATGGTCCTCTGGCACGGACGTTGGATGCTCAATCCAGTCAGTAACATTCATTTTGAACTTCTGGATGTCGTCCTTCACTAGGAGTGACGTATATTTGGCCCATTGTCGTCACAGAAGACAAAGCGACGACCCAGACCCAGTTTTGCTACTGGATGCTTGAGGTTTCCTTTCAAAGTCTTCACGTATCCTTCTCTCTTTGTGATTCCTTCCATCTTCATGAGATTCCCAGTTCCAGACCCAGCCCACAGCATAATACCACCACCACCGTGTTTCACTATAGGGTTATACACACAAAAATGAGCTCAAGTTTCATGTCATCTAACCAAAGGACACGATTACAGAATGCATAATTTTAACAGACAGACACTATCTCTACTTTCAAGATTAGGCTTCAAACTTCCTTTTTGCTAAAGCATATAGTTAGGGCTGGACCAGGTGACCCTGAATCCTCCCTTAGTTATGCTGCAATAGACGTAGGCTGCTGGGGACTCCCATGATGCATTGAGTTTTTCCTTTCCAGTCACCTTTCTCACTCACTATGTGTTAACAGACCTCTCTGCACTGAATCATATCTGTTATTAATCTCTGTCTCTCTTCCACAGCATGTCTTTATCCTGTCTTCCTTCTCTCACCCCAACCAATCACAGCAGATGGCCCCGCCCCTCCCTGAGCCTGGTTCTGCCGGAGGTTTCTTCCTGTTAAAAGGGAGTTTTTCCTTCCCACTGTCGCCAAAGTGCTTGCTCATAGGGGGTCATATGATTGTTGGGTTTTTCTCTGTATCTATGAAGCGCCTTGAGGCGACTTTTGTTGTGATTTGGCGCTATATAAATAAAATTGAATTGAATTGAATTAATTCATATTGTACTTCAGTCTTCTGCACAAGTGAAGGTTTTCTCTGCAACCTCACAGTCCATTCCTGTGCAGTGTTCTAGCAATTGTCTTCTTTGAGTCTAAGATTCCCAACTTAGACAAGTCATTCACTAATGTCTTGGAAGTTAATTTGGGGTCTTTAGACACATCTCTCACTAGCTGTTTTCCAGAATCTTTAAAATCTTTTGCTGCCTACTTCTGCCAGGCTTATCCTGTACTGTGTGGCCCTCTTTGAATTTCTTGATGATAGTTCTCACTTCAGTTCTTGACACTTGGAAACTCGGCAATAACTGTATATCCATCTCTTCTTCATGAGCATCAACAATTCTTTTTCTCAAGTCCAAAATGGCTTGTTGAAGTTTTTATACTTTTATAGTTTAAATTGATCGCTAACCATCGGTTTTAACTTGGTTTTACACACTTTGAGCATTGCAACGTTAAAGCACATCATTACACAGCAGTGGGTTTTTTTTTTGCTGTGGCTCAATAAAAGGATCAGTTTTTCAGAGGGCTAATAATACTGACCCTGGTAATTTATGATTTTTTATGAAAACAATCTGTTATTGTGTGCAAAGAGAAAAACTTTTTAATTTAAAAGTGCGATAAAATTTAAATTGTTGTTGTTATGGATGCCAGACATCAAAAGAGAATGACTTGACTCCTTAAAGCTGATAGGAAGACAACACCCATCCACCCATCCACCCATCCATCCATCCATCCATCCATCCATCATGAGCTTATCCCACTTGCCATTGGGTTAGAGGTGAGGCTAACATACTGATACTGCTGCCTTCATTCTATAGGACGACAACAGTAACTCAAATAACCACGACCAAAGTATGCAGAAGAGCATCTCTGAACACATGTCAAACCTTGAAGCAGATTACCTACAGCAGCAAAAGACCACACCAGGTGTCATTGTTGTCAGCTAAAAAATGGAAACAGAGGCTGCAATTTACACAGGCTCAGCCAAATGACTGGAACTACGTTGCCTGGTCTGCTGAGGTGACATTTAACATTTGGCTCTATTCTGTCTATCAGTGGGTCAGGCTGGCAGTGTAAGGATTTGGCGGATATTTTCTTGGCACCACAGCCTACCTGGAGTTGTTGCTGGCCATGTCCTTCTCTTTACGATCACACTGTACCTATCATAAGAAGTGTGCTTGCAGCAGAATAACACGCCATGCCTCAAAGCCAAAAATAAAATCAAACTGCTCTCTTGAAGGTGACAATGACTTCACTGTACTTAAATGAGCTCCACAGTCCAAAAATCCCAATCCAATGGAGCACCTTTGTGATGATCTTTGTATCATGGGTGTGCAGCAGACGGCAGCAGTGCTACCAAGGTGTATCTAATAAACTGGCCGTGTATGTGAGAGAGAGAGAAGGGGGGTGTTGGGTGGAGTAAAATGTGCTGTTTTGGCTGCCCGCTGTGCCTGAAAAAGAGGTCGATTAAAGTCAACCAAAATAGCAGGAAATGTGCAGCAACCAAAAAAAACGAACTAAAAGTGCCGAATGAAAACCGCAAGGCCAAAGAGAACTGCTTAAATGACTCCTTTTACATTACGCAGTCCCTGATAAGCCATTGTTAATATAAAAATATCCACTGTAGCAGAAAGCTATCACAGCTTCCCAGTTAGCTTCATTTGTTATCAGTTTTAAAACAGTGGCTGCAATATTTTCCAGATATCTTGAAAAATAAACAAAAACAATATCTAACTGATTCAAAATGACAGCTTCTTAAACTTCAGTGGTAGCATGCACTCGAGCAATTAAAGATGTTTATGTTGACAAGCTGTAAGGTTAAATAAAAAAATGTATCGACAGAAGTTTGTCTGAAGTAAGCACGATAAAGAGATTTAAAATCTCCCTTACAGTTAGGACTCTCGCTTCATTGTTGCCTTAAAGCGCCGTTGTTTATCACAACTGCTTGCTTATATACTGTTCTTGGACACGCATGGATAGCTCTTAAAATTCCCTGTCTGAAAAATGATTCATGCCCACCAGCTGAAAATATGCTATTAATATTTATGCGAGGGTTGTGTTATGATGAGAAATATATTGCTGAGTTCATCTTCATCTGTCTCAGTGGCAAATCAGAGCCTCGCCAATGAGACGCATGATTAATGAATACACTCAGATGGGAGTCCATCAGGATTTATATCCCCCATCAGAACCATCTGAGTGTCCTCTAACGCTCTAACAAAATTAGCTTTCACTTTAAGCTCTTTCACATGTTCATTTTTTAACATGTTTTCCATCTGCTTACTTATACACAGCTTCCAGGATATTCAAATATGCTGCGTTACATGTAGGCACGACTTTTCTTTTTTGGAGGAAGAACAGAGCAATAAGGATCAAATGGGATATAATTCTTAATAGATGGATCACTGTTAGACTGGCATAGCCTATAAATCACCATTAATATGGGTCACAGTAGCCTTGGCGCTAAAGAGAAGTAGAACTTCTAATTGTCAGGAGAAGCCAAATTAAGATGGGCTTGAGATTTAAGTGTCAATTGAGCAGTTATGGATAAAATTGGGGCTATTAAACAGTCTGAAAGTCCATGTGGTGAATTAAAGTTCTATTTGAGCATTTCTTTTATATTAACATAAAGGTGGAATGGGGGAATAGATTCTCGAGGCTTATTGATTTATACTAAAACAGTGAATTACATTTTCAGCAGGCTATCTCTTTTGATGAAAATCCAGCAGTGAGAATCTCCCCACTGCACCAGGTTGAAATAGATAATAATGTATTACAACAGTTTGACTTCGGCTGGCTCAATAGCCAAAGCTGCTGCTGTGCACAATAATTGGCATTCTGAAAATAGAAATGAATTGCCCCTGTATGGCCTTCTTTGATACTTATAGATGCTCCAGTACATTGGGAAACTTGTAGTGTGATACATGGTGCAATAAGGGGAAAACTGTGGAGCACAACATAATATTTCACCTCAGCGTACCAACGGTGATCTTTATAATTAGTGCTTCAGATCACTCTCATTATTTTAGTTGCAAAAAATAAAAAAAAAAAAGCAAAAGTGCATTAAAGAAAACTTGTTCCTCATAATTTCTTGCTTCAATTCTGGACTAATATGAATTCATAGAAACTATCACTTAGCAACTCTCATAGAAAAAAAAAAGGCTGTGAAGGTTAATTAGCTTTTCATGTCAAACTGAACAGCCAGATAAAATGCCAGCACATAGGAAAAGCTCCAATTTATGCTACACTCTCTGTGCAGGGACAGTGAAAGGCTACTGTGTGACTATTTTGGTCTCAAAGACATTTAATGCACTTGAAACACTTCGACAATTATACTAGTGTGACATTAAAGCTGCAGTGGGAAAGATTTTTATTCAAAAGTACGCAAGGCACGTAGTTCGACTGAAAAAAAAAGAGGCTAAGATGTCTTACTACATGAGCTAGAGACACTTGTCAAAGTTGACCATTTTTAGCAAACGGTTATATTGTTACAATTAGTTGAAATGGCTCTGCTCTGAAGGAAATATCACAGAAAATGAGCAACAACAAAGATGTACAATAAATGAAAAGGAGCAAAAATATAAGAAGAACATCGAGGACGTGCACGAGGAGAGAAACAGCGAGACTTGCCGTCTCATAGCGCTTGTGCTGTACACCTGCATGAAAATGATACATTATTATAGATACATTGTTACTGCTTTCTGTGAGTGAGACAGCGATTCTGACGCATGAACGATCCAATTTAGGCACATCAGCTAATGCAAACGCCACTGCAGCGATCTGCCTGAACAACGCTACGTTCCACTTTGCTTCATCCACATCGCATAAGCGTTCTCAGCTCAGTGCTGTCTGAGCTAACTCCATCTGACATGGTGTGGAAAACAACAATGAACCTTGGTTATTTTGTTTAACTGTTGGTTGCTTGAGATTAACCTTAAACTGAACACTATTTAACATTTCAGCCTGATGGGACAACACAAGTTTTAAAGTTAGAACGTTGTTAACTTCATTTAATTTCATAAAGAAAATTGCTGGTCTAAGAACACCCAGCAGACACAAGACAACATTAGCATTCAATATTGAATTTAAAATTGTTGACTGTTTAGCTCCACAACAGTACAGTATGCTAGGAGGCTAATTATCACAGGCTTCAATGTTAAAAAGCTCAATTTATATAAAAAAAAATAAACATATTTATAGCCTTCTAAAAATAGAGTTTTGGCTCTAAAGCTCAAACCCCATTTAGACAACTGTATGTCAGTTTAAAATGCATATATTCCAACTGTTAAATCATTATTGGAGCTTTAACTTGGGGATATAGTTTGCTTAATATGAAGGGATGATGTCAACACAAATGACTAGCCATCACCTCAACAAATATGAGGCACTGAACTGTGCCTTGTTTCTGGTGTTGGTCCCTTTCAGTGCATATTAGTGAAATTATCTGACAAACAATATGCCCTGCAGAGGAATTAACTGTTTTAATGGACTGGCCAAAAAGTCTATGTATTCTGCCAAGACTGCATGCAAGGGGCGATGGTTACTGTTTGGCACCGGAAAGTTTCAAAGGATATTTAAGAAACAGGTCTTGAGGCTGGAGTATGTGCACAAAAAAGGTGGCATTTATTAAGAAAAATCTTAATGAAACAAAAGGCCCCTGGGGAATTCAACCAAACAAACTGAAACTACAATAAAACAAAACAAAACACAGCCTCGGAGCAAGCTGCCACCTCCTCTCTCTGCTGCTATTCGATCCTTTACTAATGACTTTCCAGCCGCACCTGCATGAACCCCATCACTTCCACCTGTAACGGAAAGACATGATCAAAAGATGGCTATATTTATAATATATATAACTCTATACATCCATATATTCACAGAATGCCAGTGACTAAAAGAAACCTCTTCCATGGTCTCCGTTACTGCGCCTCAATTAACTACTCAGACCTCAATCATGCAAAGCTGTCTTCACTGCCTCTGATTAACAGCTGATTCCCAGAAAAACACAGGTGAAGAGTAAAAACAATCATCAAAAAATTGAACTCAGTCTAATTAACAGACTGATTCACCTACCAAAATAAACAACAGAAACTCATCATGTAATCAATAACCCCAACCCCTGCTGATAATGTTTGGGAACTGGGTATTGTCAACAGGAGAAAGGAACACTGCTTTCATAAGGAACTCTAACTACAAGGTATTGGTTTCCTTACACTTTTCTAATCAAGCTAAATAATTACACAGCAGTCCACCCTTTCTTTCACATATGCTAAATTTGGCTAAACAGCAACAACAGCAGCAGCAACAACAACAACAACAAAAAACAAGATATCAGTGGACAAAAATTAGTTTTTGAAAGCTCTTCTTTGGATTTGGATTGATATTAGATTGAGCTCTAACAATAAACTTTATCAAAAAGGAAAGTTTTAAACCTAATCTTAAAAGTAGAGATGGTGTCTGTCTCCTGAATCCAAACTGGGGGCTCGTTCCACAGGAGAGGGGCCTGAAAGCTAAAGTCTCTGCCTCTCATTCTACTTTTAACCATCCGTGGAACCACAAGTAAGCCTGCAGTTTGAGAGTGAACTGGTCTATTGGGGTGACAAGACTATGAGGTCTTTAAAATAAGGTAGGCCCTGATTATTCAGGATCTGATATTGAGTGGAAGGATTGAGTGGTATGTTTTTTCTATCCAGGAATACTGCAGTGGCAGTGTGTTAGGAATCCAACTGAAAAATGAAGTCAGTGCCACTCGTCGTGCTCGTAATTCCATCAATTCTGACAAGATCCCCAACACGACTGGCTGAAAGCGACCTCACACCATGACAGAGCATCGACCATGTGTTTCTGCTCCCCTGACCTCCTCAGGGATGGGAATTGATAAGAATTCAGCAATTTAATTCCATTATGGATATCACTCATTGATTTGATTCCTTATCGATTCTCTTATGGGTTCTCACTGACTTTGCTTTGAGAGCCACCACCATCTCTAAGCAGCACAAAGAAAGAAAAATTAATTGCATTCTGTTTGGTCAAACGTTTGTGCATGTTGGAGGTATTTCCCCTCTTTGTCCTGATCAGTGTTTCAGTCTTACTCTAAAAAGTAATTATTGCACAGGTTACACAGAACACTTTTCTTAAAAGTAATGTTGTTGCTTAATTTCTCCCAGAAAAAAGTTATTTGTTATACTATTCATTACAATATTTTTATGTTAATGACCTGAAATGCATTGTTCTATAATTACCATTAAACATAAACCTGAAGCTACAGCCCCTGACACCAGCACAAATCCCTATCCTGATGAGGACACACATGTGATCTTTCTATTAGTATTACACAAAGCCTCTCTTAGCACAAAACCAGCACAAAGTGACTTCAAAGTGATCGCTACAATGATTCTACTGTAGAAACATGAACAGGTAGGAGCGGAAGCTGCGGCCTGACTGCTCATCCTTTTGTTAGCTGTTGAAGTTCAGGGTCTGTCTGACTGTTGGGCTGGGGCTCAGCTTTAACCTCACTCTGGGTTCTTGGGTAGTTTAGCGTTAGCATACTGTTTGGATTTGGATTCATCACTCCATAAAACGTATAGCCACTGATTTTCAGTCCAGTTCTACCAATTTGGCCTTTCCAACCTGTTTCCAGTGAGACCTTATCTGATGAGGCTTCAGCAAACCATTGCTGGATCAACTAAAGAGCCAGATGCATCTCTCAGGTCACGTGGCAGGATTTTGCTGATGAACATGACTTTCACATAGTATTGATGGGCTTTTATGCCTTCCACTGTTTCTGTTTTCCTTCACTTTTTCAGTTTTCACAAAAAATTTTAAGGACACACTGGACACCATGCTGAGTTTTGAGCTAAAAGCTGTTTGAAAATCACCTTGTTGGTACAAAAATACTGTAATACGTATGTCTATTGCCTGTAAAGCTGTTATTTTTTGGCATTTTTCATTGATTCAACTAAGAAATTGGAACAAATTATATGTTTTTGCAGCAAGCTGTTAGCAAGTGTCTAAAGATAAAATTTAAAATTGGTTGTCTGTTACATGCAGATACAACACTGGTTCGTCCCTTGAGTTAGGTGCCATTTTTATGCTTGAATGATTCATAGGTCAGTGTGAACAGTGGCTTAACAAACAAACAAACAAACAAACAAACAAACAAACAAACAAACAAACAAACAAACAAACAAACAAACAAACAAACAAAACAAAAAACATACCTCTGGAAATGGTCAGGTAGAAGGACTGAACAGAATATGAAATGAAGATGGCGCCGGTGAGGTCGGCTGCCGTCACGACTGCTCCGACCACTTTTTCTTTGTCTTTGTTTTTTAAGTTAGTTTTCAGCGTTTCTAAATCGGCAAAATCATCACCATTGGGTACATTAGGTGTGACAGTGACACTCTTGTTTCTATTGGTATACAATGTACTCACAATTCGAAGTTTTTAACTCCGGATCCGAGCTGGCCGAGTGAGATCTCGAGGGAGAACAAAGGGAAGCGGCGGCCTAGAGGGAAGCGAGCCTGCGTCAGGAACAGGCTGAGAGCTCGTGCACACCGCACACCTCTGCCTAGCATCCTGCTCGCCAACGTCCAGTCACTGGAGAACAAGCTTGACGACCTCAGGGCCAGGATAAAGTTCCAGAGAGACATTCGGGACTGCAATCTCCTCTGCTTCACCGAGACATGGCTGAACCCAGCGGTGCCGGACCACGCCATCCAGCCGGCCGAGTTCTTCTCGGTT
The DNA here is from genome assembly GCF_057381845.1 of Rhamphochromis longiceps. Taxonomy (NCBI): domain Eukaryota; kingdom Metazoa; phylum Chordata; class Actinopteri; order Cichliformes; family Cichlidae; genus Rhamphochromis; species Rhamphochromis longiceps. The sequence goes on from NC_140558.1 coordinate 39,775,327, forward strand.
CACCGCATGGACAGGACACGGGACTCGGGGAAGTCAAGGGGAGGCGGCGTGTGTTTAATGGTGAACAACAACTGGTGCAACAGTGCGAACGTTGTTCCTCTCACACGCTCCTGCACACCAAATCTGGAACTACTGTCCATCATGTGTCGTCCTTTTTATCTACCTTGGGAATTTACATCGGTCATTGTAAGTGCCGTTTATATTCCACCACAAGCGGACACGGTCACCGCCTTATGCGAGCTGCATGAGGCACTCACACAGCACCAGACACAACACCGGGACGCTGCGCTTATTGTGACGGGGGACTTTAATAGCGCCAACCTCAAACGCGCAGCGCCGAACTTTTATCAACACATCACCTGCCCCACCAGGGGTGAAAGGACACTGGACCACTGCTACACTACGGTCAAGGACGGCTACAAGGCACAATCCCGCCCTCCGTTTGGCAAATCTGATCACGCCGCCATCTTCCTCATGCCAAAATATAAACAAAGGCTGAAACAGGAAGTTCCGGTTCAGAGGAAGGTCGCGCGCTGGACGGATCAATCGGTGGCCGCGTTACAGGACGCACTCGATGACGCAGACTGGGGCATGTTCAGAAACAGCTCCGATGATGACGTCAACGTGTTTACGGAAGCGGTTGTGGGAGTCATCGGGAAACTAGCGGATGATACCGTGGAGACAAAGACTATCACAACGTTTCCCAACCAGAAGCCGTGGGTGGATAAAACCATCCGCGACGCTCTGAGATCCCGCACCGCTGCCTACAACACGGGACTCACAACGGGGGACATGGACCCGTACAAAGCCGCGTCATATAACGTGCGGAGGGCGGTGAAAGAGGCGAAGCAGCGCTACGGGAGGAAACTAGAGTCACAACTCCAACAGAGTGACTCTAGGAGCCTGTGGCGGGGACTAAGGACAATAACGGACTATAAAGCACCAACAACCGGTATGACGAACGCGGCCGTGACTCTGGCAGACGAGCTGAACACTTTCTATGCTCGCTTCGAGGCTGCAGCTAAGGTCTCCAACAATGCTAGTGTTAGCGGCGCTAACGGCTGCAGACAGGAAGATACTGCCAGCACCGGAAACGTGCTCGTCATCTCCGAGCATGAAGTAAGGAGAGCCTTCAAGAGAGTGAACACCAGGAAAGCAGCAGGACCAGACGGCATCCCAGGTCGTATCCTAAGAGACTGCGCATACCAGCTAGCTCCTGTGTTCACTGAGATATTCAACATCTCTTTATCTCAGTCGGTGATCCCCACATGCTTCAAAGAGTCCATCATTGTTCCTGTCCCGAAGAAACCCCACCCTGCTTCTCTCAATGACTATCGCCCTGTAGCCCTCACCTCAGTAGCGATGAAGTGCTTTGAACGCCTGGTCAGAGACTTCATCATTTCTTCACTACCAGACACACTGGACCCACTACAGTTCGCTTACCGTCCAAATCGTTCCACAGACGATGCCATCTCTCATCTCCTCCACACATCACTCACTCACTTGGACACTAGAAGGGGGAATTATGTTAAAATGCTCTTCATAGACTACAGCTCTGCATTTAACACCATAATTCCCTCCACACTCACCACCAAGCTGGAGCATCTGGGACTCAGCTCATCTATGTGTCAGTGGATCTCCAACTTCCTAACTGGCAGACCACAGGCAGTAAGGATGGGCGGACATGTCTCAGCCTCCACCACTCTCAGCACTGGAGCCCCCCAGGGGTGTGTTCTGAGCCCCCTGCTGTACTCTTTGTACACATATGACTGTGTGGCCACTACCAGCTCCACCACCATCATCAAGTTTGCTGACGACACCGTCGTGGTGGGCCTGATCTCTGATAACAACGAGACGGCCTACCTGAAGGAGATTAGGAATCTGGAGAACTGGTGCCAGAGGAACAACCTCCTTCTAAACGTCAGTAAGACAAAGGAGCTGATAGTGGACTTCAGCACTAAGCAGGAGAGGAACTACCAGACCCCCGTCATCAACGAGTGCCCAGTGGAGAGAGTGTACAGCTTCAAATACCTCGGAGTTCACATCACGCAGGACCTGTCATGGTCCTGTCACATCAACACCGTGGTGAAAAAGGCCCGACAGCGTCTCTACCACCTCAGACGCTTGAGAGACTTCCAACTGCCCTCCAAGGTGCTCAGGAACTTTTACTCGTGCACCATAGAGAGCATCCTGACGGGAAACATCTTAACCTGGTTCGGGAACAGCACCATGCAGGACAGACGAGCTCTACAGAGGGTTGTGCGGTCAGCTGAGCGCACCATCCGCTCCGAGCTCCCTGACCTGCACTCAATCTACAGCAGGCGGTGCTGGACCAAGGCCAGGAAGATGGTGAAGGACCTCAGCCATCCCAACAACAGACTGTTCTCTCTGTTGAGGTCAGGAAAGCGATTCCGCTCCCTGAAGACCAACACAGAGAGACTGAGGAGGAGCTTCTTCCCGCAGGCGATACGGTCTCTCAATCACACCACCACACAGTACTGACCCACACATATGGTTCTTACACACACACTGGACTTTCTGGACTTTGGTTTTGCACACATTGTTTTTTTGCACAACACTGGTCACTATATTCTTCATTTCCGGTTAATACTTGTACAGCTGCTGTTATTGTGTATATATTTATTTAGATTTAGATTTCTTCATACATTCTTATATAGTTCTATATTGTGTATTTTGTTGTACAGTTATTTTATTTTCAACTTTAATTTATATATTTTATCTTATTCTTCCCAGTTAAATTTACCCTTCATTCTAATTTGTGTTGTACAGTTATTTCATTTTTAACCTTAATTTATATTTTATTCCTTCTTAGTTAAATTTACCCTTTTTAATTTTTCATATTTATTTCCTATCTTATTCATAGCCTTTTCCTTTTTTGTTTTCTTTAGGTCACGAGCAGTTGTCCAAGCATTTCACTACATATCGTACTGTGTATGACTGTGTACGTGACAAATAAAATTTGAATTTGAATATGTGAAAGAAAAAACCCCAAAGAAAAACTTGAAAAAGACCCGGGAACAATTGCTCATGAAAAAATGCAAGAAAGTCTGTCTCCCTGGAAACAAAATATATAAAGAAATGAGGGGTGGTGCAAGACTTTTGCACAGCAGCGTCTGTGTCTATGTGTATGTGGCTGTGTATTTACATCTATCCCCAGAAAGTATATTTCTCCTTACCCTGTTATGTTATGACCACTATTTAAAAAAATCTGTCTTTCTTAATGAAGCAGTTTTTTTTCTTTGAAACACACAGAGCTCTCTGAAATCCTATTTCATGAGATCTGGGATTTGACATTTTCAAATATAAAAGAGTTTCCTGTCATCATGTGAAGTTTCCTTCTGTGGCTGTAAGCAACAACCTCTAATCTGAAGTTCAGGGTCTGTCTGACTGTTGGGCTGGGGCTCAGCTTTAACCTCACTCTGGGTTCTTGGGTAGTTTAGCGTTAGCATACTGTTTGGATTTGGATTCATCACTCCATAAAACGTATAGCCACTGATTTTCAGTCCAGTTCTACCAATTTGGCCTTTCCAACCTGTTTCCAGTGAGACCTTATCTGATGAGGCTTCAGCAAACCATTGCTGGATCAACTAAAGAGCCAGATGCATCTCTCAGGTCACGTGGCAGGATTTTGCTGATGAACATGACTTTCACATAGTATTGATGGGCTTTTATGCCTTCCACTGTTTCTGTTTTCCTTCACTTTTTCAGTTTTCACAAAAAATTTTAAGGACACACTGGACACCATGCTGAGTTTTGAGCTAAAAGCTGTTTGAAAATCACCTTGTTGGTACAAAAATACTGTAATACGTATGTCTATTGCCTGTAAAGCTGTTATTTTTTGGCATTTTTCATTGATTCAACTAAGAAATTGGAACAAATTATATGTTTTTGCAGCAAGCTGTTAGCAAGTGTCTAAAGATAAAATTTAAAATTGGTTGTCTGTTACATGCAGATACAACACTGGTTCGTCCCTTGAGTTAGGTGCCATTTTTATGCTTGAATGATTCATAGGTCAGTGTGAACAGTGGCTTAACAAACAAACAAACAAACAAACAAACAAAACAAAAAACATACCTCTGGAAATGGTCAGGTAGAAGGACTGAACAGAATATGTGAAAGAAAAAACCCCAAAGAAAAACTTGAAAAAGACCCGGGAACAATTGCTCATGAAAAAATGCAAGAAAGTCTGTCTCCCTGGAAACAAAATATATAAAGAAATGAGGGGTGGTGCAAGACTTTTGCACAGCAGCGTCTGTGTCTATGTGTATGTGGCTGTGTATTTACATCTATCCCCAGAAAGTATATTTCTCCTTACCCTGTTATGTTATGACCACTATTTAAAAAAATCTGTCTTTCTTAATGAAGCAGTTTTTTTTCTTTGAAACACACAGAGCTCTCTGAAATCCTATTTCATGAGATCTGGGATTTGACATTTTCAAATATAAAAGAGTTTCCTGTCATCATGTGAAGTTTCCTTCTGTGGCTGTAAGCAACAACCTCTAATCTGAAGTTCAGTCTCAAATCCCTGTTGTCTCACCAGCGTTACAACTTCTAAGAGAACACTAAAGTGCAAAAACAACTCGCAGAGTTACTTTATAAGAGCGCGGAGCAGAGACAACAATACGATGACGTCTTTGGATGTTATTTTTCAAAACTGAGACGTGCATTTGAACCCTTAAAGGTTACACGGCAAACAACCCAATGGTACTATAGTGAAATACACATTGATTGCAAAAGGAGTATTACTGCAAACCAAACCTTGTTATTTATCTGAAAAACAGCCCTCCACTATGCATGACATCCCTCCAAACCAGCTGGTCTTTTCTCACTTCACAAGATGCCTTACACTCTTGTACAGTAAGCGATAAAGAATTCAGATCTCCACAGCAAGAAAAACATTCAAGCTCAGGAGCATGAGGCGATCTGTGAGGAAGCCTTCACAGACAATACCTTGTTTATTTCCTCTGTTCAAGGTTTCTGTCTGAAGTGGTTCTTAACAGCCTCCACCAAGATGGTTTCAAACACAGACTCACAGTGAAAGGAGTGAATGAGAAGCGGCAGGCACAGCCAGACCTGCAGGTTGTTTGTGTGAATGGGTTCTTGTGTGTCACTCGAGGACATTAAGCAAAGGTCACGTAGATGTTGTTACAGGTGAGTGGGCTGCAGTTGTTTCTGTGTGTGCGTGCGTGTGCGTGTATGTGCATGCGTGCGTGGGAAGAGAGCGCATAAGCATATGTGCACCTATGGAGGAGGCAGCCGTGGGAATGAGGAAGATGAGATGATGACAATATGTCCTCTCAGTTGTCCTTGAGGGTTAGAAGATAGGGGCTCCAGTCAGGCGGAACTGGATGCCTGTCACTCATGGCGGGGTGGTGATGTTGGTGGGTGGTGAGGGACGGGGAGGGAAAGGTGGCTCGGGGGCTGCACAGTGCACTGGGTCTCCTGGGAGCCATAGGCTGCCTAGTGATAGATCGAAGTGGGCAGCAGCTTAGACACTCACACCAGCGAACACCGTGTCCTTTTGGTTCTGGACCTTATAAAGTCCTTGCTGGTTTTAAAGCACCAGCAGACTGCTGGCTTAAAATTCAGTTTGACAAGGACTGCAATTCATGGAATTGTGTTTTATATAATATGCATTCAGACATGTGCTTTCTTTGAGCTCAACTGGGTCCATGTGATAGTAATATATTCATGTGCTGAGAAATGCAATGTTGTCCTTTTGTGGTTTCTATTAAATGCTAAAAATGTCAAAAATTAAAATAATGTAAATGTTACTTGACAATATTTGGTTATTCTGACAAAATTTGAAATGCACATATAAAACATACATGAACCACTATAGTACAGTTTAATCGGTTGCTTTAGTTTATTAAATGCACTTGGTTAAAGCAAGACCGCAAATGTCTCTGCTTTTAAAACCCAGGGCTTATCTTTATATTTTTACATGCTGTAGTGCCATTTTTGGGAGCATTTCAAGTTGCTATACATCAATACAACGTACATTATAGCCCAAATTTTAATAATATGTATGCATTAAGTCCATAATAACTACATAAATTGCAAAAAAGTGCAATAAACTACAATTTGGTTTTTTTTAACATATATTTCTAGTTAGAGAAATTTAAGAGGCTTATCCCTCAAAACTGTAAATACAAAAAAGTTGCACAAAATAGTTACCCACAGCAGGAAATTTATTTTGAGTTTCTTCATAGTTTTATTTTTGAGATACCAATTTTTATATACTGCAGGAAAAATGAAAATAAATATTATAGTGCAAATTTGCAAAAGAACAGCATGTGCATCAAAATAAACTATTTCCAGCAGTGCAATTTGAGTTCCAAGCAAATGATACAGAAAAGCATAAAGTCAAACATGACTTTTAAAAACACCAGCATACGCTTATAAGGCCATGAAGGTAAAAAAAATGTGAAAATGACGTCTCTTCCGGTTTCGGGCAGGTAATGGCGGACATGCGATAGTTCACGCTGACGTCTATTCCAACGTAGGAAGTGTTACAAACAGCTGATCGGATCGGCAAAGCCTTTTTCTGGAATATTATATTTTTGTTGCTTCAAGTGCTTTTTATGCAATTTTTGCAAAGCTATATGTGGAAGGAAACCGTGACCGAGGACAAGCTGAATACATAAGATGTAAGTACAACTCCACGGTTTTATATGCAAAAAAGATTATTGCGCTAGCTTATGTGGTTCCAGTTCTACAGAGATTTAAAAATAGTTACGCACAACCGAGCGTGCAGCTCCAACCGGTCTTTCAGTTTGATGGGTCTTTATGAAGAAATCATGTAAAATGAAAAATAATCTATATATATCTTATATTTAATATTTTCAAAAGATATATTACCAATTACCAAAAAAAATAAAAAAAATGAAATAAAAAAAAAACCCCCTCACATTGTGCATTTCATCCACAACTCACTAGAAATGTCATTATTTAAAAGCCTTGGCTAAACTGATTTTTCCTAAATCTAATCTTATGAGTAGAGATGTGGAATCATGTTCAAACTAATGTGGCTGTGATTTGTAAAATAGTGAGAAAGCAAAGCAGCTGCTGCCTTTGTCCGGTCACAGTTACTGTTAAACTCAAACTAAAACTCAAAGTAAAAAAACAACAACCCCCCAAACTCATAAAAACCCCTTTGACATTTCTGTAGAACACATTATTCAAAGTTGATTCGAGATAGTCTGCGATCTGCAAGTGAAGTATGGGCCGCATACTCAAATCCAGCCAGTTTCCATGCTTCCTTTTTTTTCTTCCATCAGCCGTCTTTTCTGAGCGACTTACTACCGTACCCTTTAAGCAGCATATTTCCACACCACTTGGCAAGGTGTTCTTTTCAGTAAAACGGCTACTTATTTATTTCAAGCATACCTTTCTGACGACAGAACTAATTTTGAAATTTCTCTGGCATGTCCAGATGTTGCTTTTCATATTTCACATGCTGACTTTTTGTGACGAGGTCACTCGTTACGTTTCCATTTGATGACTCTTCCATGTAGATGCTCTTTGTGCATCATCGCTTTTGTGCCAGCTAAACCTTCTTGACACGGGAGTTCATCTGCCACCATATGAGGGTTTTGCTTTGCCTTTCAGATGAGCAATATTATCTGACAGTTTCCTTGCTCCTCTAGATCTTGCCTCGACATCCACAGTTGCTCTTCAATACCATTTCTTAATGACATTTTATACAGTGGAAAGTGCAAGCTGGAAGCCCTTTGATATCTTTTTATAGTCCTTCTCTGCTTTGTAGGCATCAATTAGCTTCATTTCAGTCAGCTGCTGTGAGGGGCCCATGTGTTAAGGCTTGAAAAGAATTTATCAGCTCTTTAACACCTGCCTTACAGGTCCTAAAGAGTCAATTAAGGCCCAAGAAATTAGTGAATTTGCAGACTTTACATGTTGCATTTTTAAAAGTTCATTAGAAAGTAACATTGCAGCTACAAAAAATTATACATTTTAATGTCCGTTTTGCAAAAATGTTTTATATTTATTTAATTTCGCTTCAGAAAGTTCGGTTTGTAATTAAAACTTTTAAACTCAAGTCTATAATCTTCTAATATCTGGCCACTATGGTTCTGGAGAGTCATTATTATTATTAAGGCTGTCTGAAACAGAGCTTTTAGGGCAGTCTGAATCCTGGGATTTTGGCTTATAGTGATTACTTGCACACATGCCGTCCTCATTATTTGAAACTTTGGCCACGTTTAATATGGGATTTCACTGTATTTCTATTTGAGAAAAAATAAGGAAAAGCATAATAAGTTGCCTTTAATAGCAGATGACAGGATACCAGTGTGTTTTTTAAATAAAAAGCAGTGTTGGTGGTCCACATGGTGGGGGTGACAGAACTTTTGCCTGACAGTGTGCGTTCAATCATGGGTTTGAATCCACTCGCCTTCTGGGGCTCTGCATGTTCCCCCTGTGCCTGTGTGGTACTGTGGCTTCCTTCCACAGCACACAGACATGTATGTCAGCTTTACTGGTGAGTCTAAATTGGCTGTGAGTGTGTACGGTTGTCTGTCTCTATGTGCAGTACAGGGTGTACCCAACCTCTCACCCTATGACAGCTCACATAGGCTCCACCCCCACTGTGACGGTGAAATGGAAGAAGATGGATGATTCGATAATCTGTCTCAACCTCCATTCAGCCTGGAGACAATATTGATGCACGTCCATCAGTTTTTGACATTATACTATGACCACTTGGGACCAGGGAGATGACGTCAGAATTTCAACAGTGTCTGCTGAGTGTATGTGTTTTTTAAAGAATATAACGTACAATTTTTGTGATAAAAAAAGTTTGACTTTTTTTTAGTTTCTTTGTCTGAACTGAAGGAATGTACATTATTATTTGAGTAAACAAACATTAATCAGCATCAGAAAAAGTCCTGAAAATAGGCGTTCTGTGTTTTCAGACACAGCAACGTCTGCAGCAATGTGGACGCTCTGCCAGGCTATTGTGGTGAAAACAGAGCTTTGTGTCAAATCGATCTATGTTCCCACCCTCTCTATAGCTCTCACAAGCTCTGGTTAGTGACTTAGATCGTGGGTAGGAGAAACCAAACATTTGTTTCCTCTGTATGGTGTCTGGGCCTCCCTAAGTGATAGGATGATGAGTTCGGTCAGCCGCTACTCTTCCACATATGGAGCCATTTGAGGTGGTTTGAGCATCTGACTAGGATGCCTCCCGGGCACCTCCTAGGTGAGGTGTACAGGGCATGTCCTACCTGGAAGAGGCCCCTGGGGCAGACAGAGGACATGCTGGAGATATTATATCTGTTGGCTGGCTTGGGAACGCATTGGTGTCTCCCCTGGGGAGCTGGAAGAGGTGGGCAGGGAGCTTCTCTGCTTAGACTGCTGCTCCTGTGACCTGGACTTGGATTAGTGACATAAAATGGTTCGATGGATGGATAGCTGTGTTTCTCTTTGCACATTGCCTCTGGATTCTAACTAGTGGTTTAAATAAAGTCCTTGTGCCAGTCTTCATTTTATCGCCTTTTGAACTGGGTCGTAACATCACCGCCTAACCTTAGCTGGTTAAAAATGATGGTATGCTTTCCGTGCTTGCTTTAAACTCTGAATGGAACACTTAACTGTTCACTATTGAAAGAAGCTGACATTTTTTGAAGTATTCTTAAGAAAATCCCTGAGCAGCACTCTCAATGAAACTGCACGTAGTTGTTCTGTATGAGCGCTGAGTCACACAGACTTTAACATCTCTAGGTCTTCTCTGTTGTAGCTGTTGTTTGTACAATGTCAAACGATTGAGTATTTCAGACACACATTCACTGCAGTTCATATAAGTTTTGTCTGTACCTTTATCTCTAGGATTTTCTTATCATTAGTCAATATTTTTTGCAGTAGTTTGCAAACGCTTAAAAGAACCAGAAGTGAAAAAAACATTCACAGCAGTGTTTGTCTCAGGTATAAAAGGAACCATCTGGCTTCCTCCTCGTCTTTTTTATTGCAAAGCTTTAACTTCGAACAGCTGGGCATAGAAAAGCAGAGCCAGATCAACCCGGCTTTCTCTTCTGTGATGCAGAGGAAGCTTTCTTTCTCTCACTGGTTCCCTTGTCTCTGTTGCTGGGTCTTTGTCCTCCGGCAGCCTGCACCAGACACATTTTTTTAGAGCTCAAATCTCCTCACAGGGGCCATCACGTGAGAACAGCTAATGTCTTCCAAGCACTCTGAATGTCTGCTGTTTTTCCCCCCCTCAGGAATAAAGAAAAAGGAACATCTCAGATACATTTAAAATTGCAACTGAAGAAACTGACCTCTTTCACAAACAGCGAACACAGTTATTGCCAGAAAAATGACTCCTCCCCTTGAATAAAGGCAATTAAAGAGAACCATAAATATACATATACTGAAGTTTTTTTTTATAGAAGCCAAAGAAAATTAAAGGCTTGAAAGGAAACCAAGGAGAATCTTAAGAAACACATTAAGCAGAAACTGGTTCCTATGGAAATATTACTTGAAAATGAGGATCCGCCAAGGAAGTAATTACAGCTGCTATGGAGTTCTCACCCAGAAACAGCAGTGCAGATGGCCTTCACAGATATGAACACATTCTTACAGACACCGTGCGGTATGCATATTTATGGATGTATTTCCTCTCGCAAGGTGATTTTTAACAGATTTTATATGTAAAATAGAGAAAGGAGGAAAAGAGACAGAGAGAGAAAGGGGGGGATTGGATTGTATGGTGTCTTGAGACCATGGGGATTATGCTTGTGGACACTGATTACCAAGCCTGTCAACTCCCAAGGTCTGCAGAATTTGGATAAATGAAGTAGGAATGCTCTCCAGCTGCCAAACACATGCAGGCTGCTGTTTGGTGATGCCTGCCGAGTACAGGCAGCGTGTTCTGGACAGGCGCCAGCACAGAAAATTCAATTTAGAAAATACTGGTCACTCACTAATGCGTCATCAACCTAGTCTGTACAGGCTAAAATGAGCCCATTGGCAGTGCATGACATTAATCTCGCTGAAGACAACCTGACAAGGAGCACAGCACAATGCAGTGCAACATGTTGCAAACAGTAGAAATACAGTATGTGGGTGTACAGTCCCTACTACATTCACATGCAAATAATGGGAATCACTTAATGCTGTATATGACAATTTAGTTGAAAGAGAAGAGAAGAGAGAAGTCTTTTAGCACCAGCACAATCAGGATGAAACACAGCAGAGGAATTTTAAACACAGAGAAAATACTGTAGGCTGACGGATGCTGTGCCTACTTTTTACACAAAAGAAGCAAAAATGTGCACTACAGCGCCGATCATCTCAGTTCTTAATCATGATTTTGAAACACTTTTCTCAGTGTGCTTATAATTCCTCGCTTGCAGCTTATATTGCGCTTTACATACTTGACTTTTTTCAAAATAAAGCCCCAACCCAATAAAGTAATACAACCATTACTGTTGTATTTTTGTATGAAAGCTTCAAATTCTACAAGCATATTGAAAATGTGATTGAACGCATGCTTCCTGGAAATGCATTCCATTTGCTTTCTGCCCATTATCCACTCTTGTAATACAAACTCCACTCATGGAAACAACAGCATGATTAAGCCTTTTATGCTTGAGTTTAGTTGCTCACTGCACTTGATAATTAGATTTTTGGAAGGACTGGAGGTCTTGGAGTTTATTAAAAATAGTCAACAGTGACATGAAGCAGGAGACTGGGTTTTCTTGTTCATTACTGGCCTCAGCCACGGTTCTTGTGCTGTCTTAACCACACAAGACACAGGATGTGAGCACCACTACAGAAAACGCAAATTAAAGGCGCTGGTCATGCAGCCTACTGTACAGCGTTCAAAGGTGGGAGCGCACCCCCACTTTTTTGAAGACACCACCACAGAGATCACATAAAAAAACAACCCCAAATTGCCTATGCACGAATTATATTTCAACGCCAATTGCCTAAGTTGGGTAATTTAATTTACCCAAAAGGGATTTTCTGTCACTTTGATAAAAACACACAGTGAGCATAAATACCGACACAATGACAGCAATATCAGTTGCTGCTGTGATTATTATAACATTAAATGTGACCCACCGATGCCAGAGTTGTGAACTGATTTAATTAGTTCAGCCGCGTAAACAGCAGCCGGTGTTTGGCAGATAGCTTTGAAAAGAGAGTCATTTTCTTCCATCGCTGTCATTCTGTCATGTTGTTATGTTATATTATGAAACTGGTCAGCGTTTCAAGAAGGAGCCATTCTTTATTAAATATTTTGTTAAAAATATGACTGAGCTATGACAAAGTTTGGGTCTACATAAAACCAGAGTCTGGCATTCACAAAATTACATCCATTTCAAAAAGTCATCTTTTTTTCTCCTTTTCAATATCTCACGACTGAGTCCTCAACACTGACCTCGCAGTGATATCCAAATTCAGCTGCCGGCATCTCTGCAAACCTGTACTTTAGAGCAATATCGGATTTAACATCAATCAGCGACTCCTTCAACTCAATTGTCATTCCTGTCAATTTTGCCCCCCTGGAGAAGATTTTCTAATCCCCTCTACTAGATATTGGCCAGATCAGGGAAATACTCTGGATACCACAGAGATGAGCTCAGGCATCGTGTAGAGACATGAAACACCTTCTAATTGGTGGAAGCCTAAAGATACCTACACTAAAAAAGCAACCAGCAGAGAAACAAATCAAAGGGCCAGAAGCCAAAAGCAGGAAATTTGACAGGAATTAATTAGAGTATGGCTTCACTTGCACTTCAGGTGTCGGAGATCCAGGGAAGCACAAACTAATGTTGTTTTAATAAAGAAACTAGAAAATAATTGGCCTTTTCCATCATCCTTTGAGCAGCTGTGATCTGATCTTATGCTGCACAGGACACAAGCAGCAGGACACAGTAAAAGGAAAAGTTGGTTATTTTGTAAAGGCCCGTCACCTGCCGCTCTTTATTTAACAGCTCGCTGTGACCACTCCTTCTTGTGTTATTGCTCATGAACTGATCTGTCAGAAATGACTCTCGCCTTATTGTGTAGATGCATTTTTGATTAATGACGGCCCTAAATGCCAAGCTCGCTGACAAACACCTTGCATATCTTGTGATTACTTTATAATAAAACCCTTGTATTTTGGCAGGTAAATGCTTTTAACATGAAGCTGTTTGAGAGTCACTTTTGGCTGATGACAAACATCGGCTGCTGCAGCCAAAAGCTATATCTGAAGGCCAATAACTGGTGTTAAAATCACCACATATAGGGCTTTATCGGCCTAATCACCACTTTGGTAATATTGGGTTTTACTTTTTTTTGCGTAGTAGAAAACAGCTAACAAGAAAACTTCTCATTTTTAGGCTTTTGAAGACAGAAACTATTCCAGGTTGTGAATATGAGTGGATGACGGGGATATACAGAATGAACTTCAAACTGAAACGAGTACTGATGGAGTATTTTCTCAGCTTACTCGATGCTACATTTTTCCAGTGCCACTGGGCTCAGTCACTCTTGTGCTTTTCTATTTTTATTGACAGATATTTGCTGAACATCATGAATTAAAAATTTGGGATATACACAGTGGAACACATTTTTTCATGAGGTGTAGGGAGGAAATTAAAAGTAATTTCCTGGAAAAAATATCAGCTAGAAACTTGAAATGGTGGACAAAATGATGGATGTATCTAACTTTTGCTACACTGAATACATGACACACTGTATGTGGACTGCTTGCGGGTTGATGCCTGTAACCCTAAAGTAAAACTGCAATCAATCAAATTACCCCAGGGACTGGAAAGTACATTTTGCATATGCAAATGTAACAACAGATAGGTTTTCTATTCATTTCTTTTTCAAAAATATATTCTGTAAATAAAATTCTACAATCCTCAAATGAGAGATGTGGACATTTTGCATCCTCAGCCAAAGTGTAAGATTTGATAAAAATTGAACTGTTTCTGTAGTGGTTACCATACTTTTTAAATGCTTTTTCTAAAGACAAGAAAGGGAAACCATTTAGTTGTGAAAATTTGTGGTCAATGTCTCATTGACATGAGATGTAGGGACTCACTTGCCGGGTGAGACCAGCTGGTCATCTTAGCAGCCAACAGCCCGCCTCCTAAGATGTCAATATCCGTTGTTATCCCAGGGAGAGCGGTCTCATCTCAGAAAGCCTGTTGGTAATTTAACACTGACTCTGATGTCTCTGTAATGTTTGATATATGATGTAATTCCCTTTGAAAGATAAATGTTGGTCTCACAGAAAAAAAGTAATATTTGGCCGTATCAGTTGTTTTGAAGGGAAGGTTAGGTTCTTGTTTTCATTGGATAATTAATACATCAGCACTGCCTCTGTTAAATCTTTTTATGTATATTCATATAAAAAGCTAAAAATGCATAAGGAAAGCAAGTAGCCAATATCTAACCTTTTTTGTTTTTATAACACACATTACTATTAAATCACATAGTTTTGGATTAGAAAACAATCCTAATTGACAGGGACTATTTTGTCAAAGACTACTTAAGATTATCATGTGTTGATAATCACCAGAGCTGAGATAAGGCATTTGTGTTGCCAGAATGCAGATTTTCCAGTTAATTCATTGATTTTTTTGTCTTTCAGTAAGTAAGTTTGGACCAGCGTTGGTTAAATGCTCCACAAATGTGCAGCAATTATCAGCAGCACAAGTGTTGCGGTTCGGTGTTATGAAGGTGCTGTGAAACCAGGTCACAAAAAACAAAAGCTGCCCTGGGAGCTGTCCACATTTTAAGGCTCGAACAAGTGCGTGTTTGTTGCAAATCTGTCCGTTTTTATATTTAGTCTCTAAAATATGCTTAACATTTGCCACACTGAGCTTTCTGGAAGCCAAATCAGAGGAATGCCATCCTCCAATTAGAAAACCAAAGCATGTAGTCTGGATTTTTGTCTGGAAGCCGTATCCGTGTGCCCAGTATGTGTGTAATGAAAGGATGCAAAATTAGGGCCTGGCTCTAAATATAAACATGTGTAAGGCACTGCAACATTGCTGCATTGTAATTAGCATGGGCCTTTCTGCGGTTTTGTTATATGTGGAGGTAAATAGGGGCATGCTAGTAATTAGGTAACAGTGCCCATGCTTGCCTTCTCTTTATCGGCAGGAAGTTCTATCAATAGCACCAACA
This sequence comes from Rhamphochromis longiceps, assembly GCF_057381845.1. Taxonomy (NCBI): domain Eukaryota; kingdom Metazoa; phylum Chordata; class Actinopteri; order Cichliformes; family Cichlidae; genus Rhamphochromis; species Rhamphochromis longiceps. The sequence goes on from NC_140558.1 coordinate 39,790,495, forward strand.
AACACCAGTGGAGGTTTAAACTTGTCCTCACTACTATGAGATTGTGATGATAACCCCTTTGGTTCTGCAGAAGTTTTAGATGCTGTTGCCTATTTGAGCTTGAACTCATAACTTAATGTGTTATTTTACTCCAAACAAAAATCACCACTGGGCTTTGTGGTGTAGGTAACACTAAACCGAAAGCTAAAACTAGGTTGACGCGAGGTGTTAAGTGCTTTTGGGAATTTACCCAAGCAATTACTTTAAGCATCAATTTGATGATAAAATGTTTTACAGGTGCCAGTGCCAAAGGCCAGTTAAGCAAAATGCTAAGGTCATTAGCCTTTCAAAGGAAAAAGCCACAATGTGTCAAGATGCAGCAGCTTAATGGAGCCATCTTCCCAAAGCACATTAACACTATTAAAACAAACAGCTACTGGCAATGTATCTCACATGTCTCTTGTCTGATAGGGCATTTTCCTCATTTTAACTTGCCAGCACAGGCAGCGCGATGCCACTGTGAGATATTTCCAGCAGAGTTACTTTGGAGCTTAATCACAGACACGTGTATGAAAACCAAAAACACAAGTGATAAATGTCAGTCTCACAGGAGAAAAGAGCAAAAGCTTCTGTCTGGTCTCGCCGTTTTGCACTGATGTTCAATAATCACACAAATCCACTGCGGGAGAAGAAGAGATATGAAATACATCTCGTTCAGGGGATTCTCAACAAACCAGACCTTAGTGTAAGTAAAGGTTAATAGAAAGTGCATTTACCAAAAAGTGAGTTATGGCTTTTTGTCTCAGAAACACTCCTGAAAGTCATTAAACACGACGAACTTGTGATACTTAACGGTGTGAGGTTATTTGAGGGAAGATTTAGACAGCCCCTTGAAATAAGCTGTTTTTACACTCGCAGTAAAAACGCTCAAACTTTACAAGATCATGTCCGTAATCAGTTTATATCATACTGGAAGAGAACAGCAGAGATGGTGAGTGCTGGTGTGAAAAATGTGAAATCAATTTTTGTCTTGGAATTAAAGGGTGCTATTGAGCGTTCTTGTACAAAAAAAGAAAAAAGATTATCGGCATGAAACATTTCCTTTTTCATAAAACTTTCTGCTGAACCTTTAAAAACGGGTTTTTTCTTTTGTTTGAAATTGTGCATTGTTCCTATTTGCATAGGACTAGTATTAAGTGGGCATCTTTAGCAATTATATGTCCTCTGCGATGTAATCTTAAAGTAAAAGTCCTACTGCAAATGAATTTATCATATTGCAGCAAACACAGAGGTGATATAATTAGGGGATTGTTTTTTTTACCCACCTCTTTTGTTTTCTTTGCACCTTTCTTCTGCCTCATTTGTGCTCCATTGGGCTCGATTCGCAGTTACAAATGAAAGTTTGCAAAGCACTTTGGTGGCAAATTCAATGCTCATATCAATAAACAGCACAAGCTCAAATCTATCAGAAGAGTGAACCATGAGATGGATGACATGCATGACAGCATGTATTAAGGAATATTTTGCTGTCTTTCAGCAGACTCAACAGTGATTATGTAGCGGCCTATTATTAGTAAGATACTATAGAAGTATAGCAGACGATTTCCAGTCAGTATTTGGTGTATATATATATATATGGATAGTGTCAGTAGGTTTGAGTAAATCACAGACTTTGCTTATCCTGTGCAAGTGACCTGCATGAAACACAGACATATGGGGTCATTTGTAAATCACACAAGATCCCCAAGTTACAATAATCCTACATGAAAGGGCTTTAGCTGGTATCCCATGACAGTCAACAGCAAATTTTAGGGCCTCCAACTGTCAATCAGTAAAAAAGTGTGAAGCCAAAGCCAATGCCAATCACACTGCCAACACCTACTGTCTAAAAATATATCTGCTTAGATGTGATACTATTGAAAAACTTGATAGGTATCCTAATCATATACTGAGAGGCTTTGTGCACCAGTAAATCCTGTTTGTTTACGCCGTATAGCATTGTAAAACAAAGACGCAGACAAATGACTTTTTCTCTAGTAGTAAAAATCTGTAAAAACAACAACAAACAACATTCCTGTTTTCGCAGACTGCACAATGACCAGTGTTTCTGGAAAGCAGATTTCCCTCTGCCATTAGTCTTCATGCTAAACTAATTCCTTGCAATTAGATCTATACTTATTCCACAGACAAAAGAGTGGTATTAGTTTTCTCATTAAACCTTCAAAATGTAGTAAATAAGCATACTTGCTCCAGAGAAACACTGCAAGCAGAATGAAAATCATTGTTCTCTGTTGATTTAACATAAAGGCAGCTAGAAGAAGAAATGTTTTTAGACCCATTTTCAGGCTGAACTGCCCCCCAAAAACAAACAAAAAACAGGAACACTTTAAAGAAAATGTAAAAATGTGGTTACCAAATGAAAAGTACTTCTAAGAGCACCTTTTTGTCAGGAATAATGGTGCGTAAAGATATCTGAGGGCTTGTGGAATATAGTTCATGGAGAGTATTTGAGCAGAACCTCAAGTGGAATTTTGGCAGAAGTCAAAGACTATCATACTTCTCCTGCTTTATTTTCATTGCTGAAATTTAATCCATTGCAGAGCCTGTGAATCTTGAACGGAGCCTACCCCTCGCTCCTGTCAGCCTACTCATACCTGAAAGGGATGTAATGACCCACTTTCTCTCCTTGTCCCCCCAGCAACTCTGATGCTTACCACATTTGACCACCTTGCTGTGGACCACTACAGTCTGCAGCTGCTGTTAATTTACAGGAGCACTGTGCTCCCCCCTTTTCAGCTCCGAAGCATATATGACTAATCACACCAGTCATTTTAAACAACTTGAGCTCTCTCTGGCAATAAATCACCATGATGCCTGCTACTGTGCCCACAATAGAGCTGCATTCAGGAGGGAAGAGAGCAGGGGGGACTTTGGGAGCTATTCAGTAGTATTGGTCAACACACTATTGTGAAACAAACTCGGGGACTGGGACGTATTGTTGTTCGATGTGTTGTTTGTTTCTATGATCTCAATAAAAATCAAGGTGAAAACAACAAAGGGTTATATTTTCCTTGCACAATAGCTCAGGGAATATGATCTTTTCCGGGACTCTTTGATAAAAGTGCACATTTTCCTTCCTTATTTCATATGTTTTTGCAGTTACAAAATCCACAACACCCAATCTACTGCTCTAAAAACATGCCGCATACATGGGGTTTTCAAAAAACACTCGAATGTTCTGTGAAATGTAACAGCAGCCCTACCCTTGTTTAGATTAAACCGAAGTTTGATGCACTTTGAAAATACCTTTAAAGCAAAACTTGAAACTAGAAGGAAGATGCTGCCTTTTTCCTCTCTCTTCATCTTAATAACACAAAAAAAAAAGTCCAAAAGGTGTACTTCTTTATCTGCAACTGCCAATGGTAGAGAGAATAGACGGATTTCACACAGCCTTTAATGATTGTGTTCAACCACCTTTGTGGGACATGACAAATGATGAAACCTTCTCCACATTCCACAAGCCAGCATGAGATAGATATGGATTCCACAGTATCAGCAACAAGGAAAAAGTAGTAAAAAACAGACAGGAAGTTAAACAACACAAAGGCCTGGGCTATGACTGCATCGTGCCATTACTCTTTTTTTCCCTGTCATTGTTCAATGTTGCATCCTCCCTTTATGTCTTTCCCTGCCAAGTAACCACTGTGGCGAGCTGAAGAACAATCTGCTGCTTGTCAGGAGCGCTGAATGAATCCTGTTGCTTATTGTTGAGGTGAACACATTATTTGAATACGACCAATCTCCTGTAATAAAAGGGCTGTTGTGGTTTATGAAATATTCATCAAAGGTATCCCCTAGAGACTCAGATGCATTCAGATGCATATCTCAGTATCTGAAACAGACCTCGGCAGACAAAAGATTGCGAGCACGGACTCAAAGCTTCTGGAATATACGGCAGACAGTCACAAGGGGGGTGACCTCTATAGTGGATACGTCTCCTTGTCGCCCTGCTGGTTTTCAGCCATTCCACCTCCTAATAAATCAACAAGCATGCACTCTGGGATCCAGCAGCTAAGTGGCATTTAAGAAACAGATTGTGAGAGCTGTAAAGCTGCACTTTGGATCATTTAGACGCAGGGCAATAATTTGGCCAGATGAACGGCATTAACGGCACCTGGAAAGTTTTTAACCCACTTAAGCCATTAAAAAAAAGTCAAAATAGCATTCTACTAAAAGTCAATGAAGGCTAAACTTCTTGTTGTACACAAGAGCAAAAATGCTTTCCATTTGCCCGGCTTCACCCAGTATTGAGGTTGTGACACATTTAAATTCACTGGCAATTTACCAGCTGATGACAATAGATAGTCGCCTTGCTATTTATCAGTAGTGCGTGTAGTGCATTTATCTGTCTGCCAACTTATGCATAAAAAGTGCATGGAAAGCAATAAGAAGTCAGTGTACATTCAGCTCCCTGCAAAAATGCGAAGAGACTCTTTCTCCTACAAATAGTAACAGCATAAAGTCGGGCAGACATTTGTGGTTCAGTCACAATGATCAAATTGGTGCTGCCAACAAGAGCACGGCCATGTCTTTTCTTTAATGATCACAACACATATGACATACTCACAATCCCCCCAGCACTACTTCATCTGCACCTTGCAACATACAGATCAAGCTAGCTATGCCTGTAACAAGGTAGACATGTTAGAACAATTCCTAACAAAGCTGCTGGGAGATACAGAGGCTCATAATTGTTCAAACATTGTTTACACCATGCTTCTGCCTTGAAGACACAATAAAAGAAGGAGTGATAGTCCTATGCAGAGACACTGGGCTATCACACTGAGACTATGGGTACTGATGAGAAGCTCTTGGTCTGTTGCCATGGCCCCTGTGTGGGTTGCATGTCAGTGCTGGTCTGCCCTTCTTTTTAATAACACTGAAAAATACTTTGAAGACCCACAGGGGGAACAAAACACATTATGCTCCCAATGGTGTGGGTTTGTGATTTTACAGCTTAACATTGTCTCATGCTATTAACCCCCCCCCCCCCCCCCCCCCCCCCACACACACACACACACACACACACAAAACTCAGGGGCATCATCATTTGACATGTTTTTTTTTTCCAGCCTTTTTTTTTCCAGCACAATCTTTTATCAAACCCAAATCGTGTTTAGCCACTGGTGAAACACATGCAAATTAGTCACTTTTTAGTCTTTTTTACCACTGGCTGGGAGCAGAAAATAAGAGAATTTGATGTGCTTATATGGGAACAAGCAGGTGATTGTTTTTCTCTGACTGAGGTAAATGATCAGGTTCTTGTTCCGTGTCATTTGTGGTAAAAAGGCTGCTTTGGTTAAAGTATAAACATTAAAAGCCTCTGCTTGACTAACAGCCAATGTCATTTCCATTAACCACCTGTTTGTGGCCAGTTCAGATCAAGTATTGGAAGTATTGGAGACACTTATTGGCAATTTACTTAGAGACTTACTGAATAGTTTTACAATAATTAGAGCTGACAACTTACCGATTACTCTGAGTCGTGCACCGATGTGGATTTTGGTGTTGACCTATTGTAGGTTCACTGATAGTTTGTCGAGAATGACAGAAAGATGATAAATCCCACATGGTAAATCTGAAGATCTTTTGTTTTTTTAGAGTAAATCCATGTAATGCTTGATTAAAAGTCTGTCTGTTTAAGGCTGAAAGCAGAACTTGAATCCACTCCGTATAATTTGGAAGAATGCTGTATCCTGAAGAGGATATGATATCCTATTTTCAACAACTTATCCTTCAACTTGTATTTCTCATTTGTTCATGGTAGGACATGGAAGTTTAAAAAAGAGAATATGGAAAATGCTCATGGTCATATGAAACAAGTGCTAAATACCAGGCAATGATTGCAGTTTGGATTAAAATTAATACTGTGCTGATGAGACCTTCAGTGCCATCGGTGCTGTAATAACCACTTGTGTTCTGGACCCTGGATCGTGGCTATGGTTTGAAAGAAAATGAAGGTGCTTATTGAAATTTAGGATAGAAAAATGTCATGGTGTCAAGTTTTACAAAGTTTTTTTAATTGTTCTCTTCCTTTGATTTCACAGACAGAGAGAATTATTAATGAATGCCAGCGACCTTTGGATTCGTCTTCAAAGCATGAGTCTAAATCACAGACAGGCCACTCTTTCAGTTATCAATAAACATGGATTGATGATTTATTCGAGGCCGTTTAAAGATACCTTTATAAATACACTCACTGGACACTTTATTAGGTATACCTTGTTACTGCTTAAGTTCTTAATGGCATAGATTCGAAAAGGTGCTGGAAAATTCCTCAGAGAATTTGATTCACATGGACGTGATAGCGTCACAGTCATGATGCAAATCTTTCTTTCCACCACATCCCAAACCTGATCTATTGGACTGAAATCAGGTGACTGTGGTAGCTCAAGAAACCACTTTGAGATGATCTGAGCTCTGTGACACATCCTACTGCTAGCAGCTGTCAGAAGATGGGCACACTGTGGTCATGTGTTCAGGGATGGAGACGCTCAGCAAGAGTACTCAGATAGGCTGTGGTGCTTTAATGATGCTAGAAGCTGCATTTGGCTGTTCCCTTATTCACATGGGGTCACCACAGCAGGAAGCTATTGTGCATTCAGAGATGTTCTTCTGCATACCTTGGTTGTAATAAATTGTAATACTGTTTCCTTCCTATCAACTAGAAGCAGTATGGCTATTCTCCTCTGACCTCTGGCATCAGCAAGGCATTTTGGCTAGAGAACTGCAGCCCACTGGTTATTTTCTCTGTTTTTCAGACCATTCTCTGTAAATCCTGGTTGTGCAGGAAAAAACCCAGTAGATCAGCAGTTTCTGAAATACTCAGACCAGCTAGTGCTGCACCAACAACCATGCCACATTCATAATAACTTAAATCACCTTTCTTACCCGTTCTGATGCTCAATTTGAACTTCAGCAGCTTGAGTTGACCATGTGCACATGCCTAAAAGTCTTTCACAGCAGGAATGAGTTTTGATATTAATGTTTAGTGTACGACAGCATTGTTTTAATTAAACCCTGCAACATTTCACCCAGGCTATTATTTGCTCCTACCAGACAGCTAATGAGAGCCACATTATCTCAGCAAGAGACAAAAGGACACACCGCACTCTAAGAAGCCTCAGAGCCTTGGTGTAACCAGTTAGAAAAGAACTGTCAAGTTTGTACTCGCAGAAATGTCTAAACAACCATCCCACTCTTCCAATATTTAACATGAATTAGTCACCTTCCATTTCATCCACTAATGTTGCAACTGCTCATGCAGGTCGGTGGGTCAGTCCTGCTGCCGCAGGAAAAGGATCTCGACAAGCTCTATCAACATCAGCTGACAAAGTAAAGTACAATTTCTGGGCAAATGAGACACAGCAGCCTAGCAGCAGATGTCATCCATCATGCTTGTGGTGAATACATTCAGAAGCGGAAAAAAAAAATCACAAATACTTCAGTGCATTAAATGCTTTGAAATATATAATGCATGTTAAATTTTAATGGCTCTTTTAAAATGACAGCATGCTGTGTGTCAAACACGGATTTCGAGAGGAATTAACAGCATGAAAATACAGTGCATATAGCATGAAATGGGATTGTCCGAGGTTACTAAAGGCTGTTTTCATTTAGTTTCTAATGAACTGAAAGGGAAGAGGTTCCCAAGCCCTTAGAAGCATAATGGATATCAAGGCCCTCGATGTGTCAATGTACAAGGTTTTTGAGCAATCAGAAAGAAAACAAAGTAGTAACAAAAGTATCAAATTCGAATTTGAGAGCACAACTATATCTTTTATGCATTTTACTCATTACTTTCTGTTTTACAAATGAAAAATACATGTTAAACTTTGGCCAGACTGCCAGACTTCTTTTTTGTGTGTGACAAAGGCAGTACACTGACGAAGGGCTGACAGAGGTTTTGAGAGAAAGATAGGCTTCTTCATCCTCTGGATTTGACTGACATGTTTGCTTAATGAGCGTCACCAGTTTTTCTTCCTTCACTGTCAAAGATCTGCTCATCTCGTACTTTACATGTCATTCTGGTTTGTGAATAAATCATGCCCATTCAAATCTTTAAATCCTCGCTAGCATGAGAACACTTTTGTTTCTACATCATTTCAAATTAAACATAACTCACAGAGCTTTTTAAACCAGATACTTTTGACTTGTCATTGTGGGGAAAGTACGGGTGTCACTGATTGCGTTAATGATGGCTATTATTAAAACAACCACTGAAGTGCGTTGCAGCCACTGTTCCAGGCAATTATCTAAAGATAGTACCCTTGATTAAAATTTTATCAAGGTGTTATTTTCAGAAATGAATATTGGAACTTTGCACTCGGTTCAAATTAAAATGAATACACTTCATTACTACTTAATTAATTAATAGTTAGGAAAAAAAACACAGCAAGCAGGTGGTGCAGTGTTGCCTCAAAAGAAGAGGGTTCCTGGTTCAGGCCTGCCTGGGGCCTTTCTCTCCATGTGTGCTTCCCCCCACAGTCCAAAGACATGCATGTTAATGCATGAGTTGAAATTGTGATGCGTAGGTCATATCATCAGTCCTGTGATGGATTGATGACATGACCCACCTCCTACTGTGTGAAAGCTGTGATAGGTTTCATCACTACTGGGACCCTGAATTGGAAAATAGCCTCATGTTACAAAATAAAACGTATGAAAACGTCTAGTTATTCACAAAAGGACTTACGTCTTTATTTTAATTAATAAATATACTTACAAGTGTCTTCATAAGTATCAATTATAATTAATTAACCAGTAATGCGGACAAACCTATGACACTGGGTGTTTCTACAGCAATAGTGAGCTACATAAATACAGTAAGTATGTCTACCAGATATCTGTCTATCTATTCTGCAGGCGCAGTCTTTCAAAGCTGGTTTACTTTACTCATTTTCTGTGTCAACACTTGAAGTGTCACAGGATGAAAGGTCCTAATTTAAAAAAATGTGTTCTGCTGATTTTACACATTTTTTTCCACCAATGAAGGAAAACGAAATAAAAATGAAAAGCAAGCCTGGTGGATCTAGATGTGCATGTAATTAAAATGAGCAACTTTGAATGTTTCCACACACTTCACAGGTCCAATCAATTAATGTTATTTGAATGTTCTTTAACATAAAGACATGCACCAGGCAGGGACCTAAAGGTGCTGCTTCTCTCTTCACATATTGAGCATGATTAATGGGGAAAACTTACAAAAGTCAATGCAACTTTTTAAATTACTGACAGAAATACAGCGGAGCACGCTGACATTTTGAGATTAACTCATTTCTAAAAATATGATTCATCAGAGTATGTGATGACACAACGGCAACATCTCTGTCTGCAGTCTCAAATATATCGCGAAAGAAAAGATGAACAGTGTGTTTCCAGTCTGCAGCTTCTGCTTTAGCATTGTGTCTGTGAATGCACGTTGAGGCTAGAAGAGATGCAGACTTACTGGGAGAGTGAAAGTGGATGTGAAAGCTCAATCACATTCTAAATTGTACAACAGAGCAGAGAGTCTACTTGGCAGTCACACTAGTGAGACAGGGAGGAAGGGGAAACAGAGTGTGGAAAAAGAAGGCGTGCATTTATGTCTGTTAACTCACCGTGGCGCGCATGCAAAATGCTGCACATGAGCTGCTGAAGTATTGGCAAAATAAAGCGCTGACAATTAAGATGCTGATCTTTCCTACACAAATATTATTCAGGCGTCTAAAAATGAAATCACAAACACACTAAAATGCTCCCTGGCACAATGAATGACTCCCGGTGGGCTTTGCAATGCTGTCACGCTCTCTGTTGCAGTCACCATCCCAGAAGAAAGGAATGTGTAACAACTGCCATGAAGCCTTCCTACCTCAGGCACTCCACTGGAAACAATTTAAAACAACTCTCTTTTGTTTTTCCTGGTCTGCCACCCTTCCCACCCTCCGCCTCTTACCCAAGTAGAAGGCATAATGCATCATCTTAGGAGGGAGCCCACTGCAGCCTAATTTAACAGCCAGGGAGAAACACCAGTGGACACTGGCCTGCTAATGAATGAATGAGCCTGACATGTAAAATCAGAAAAGATTACTGACTGAGAAGCAGCCCTCCCAAAAGGTCCTGCCAAACCAGCTGTTTAGATAAGCCCTGTTGCTTCCTCTGAATAATAATTCCTTCGCATCAGACTGAGTAAACAAACTCCTTACACTCCTGAGGAGAAGTTTGCATCGTCTTCTTTTATTCATTGAGAAAATATAAGAAAAAAAGCAGCAGCGAGACAGAAAGACAAAAACATATCATGATCAAATCTTGTGTCCTCTCCCCTGCTGCATGTTGACAGCTGGACACTGTGGGGTCTGCTGGGTGTATACAGCCTACGAACGATAAATAAACAAAGGGGGTGGGGGTTGGGGGCCAGCCTTGAAAAGCCATACACCTGTGACCAGTGGAAAAGCACCAGGCGCAGCAGTGTTCATTAAAGAAGCCGGTCCTGACAGTGAGGCCTTTAAGAGGCCATCAGGAGCGACAACTCAGCAGCTACCTTGGGACCAGAGAGGGAAAGGAATCAAGGTGAGCAATGCAATTTCAGCTTGAATAATGGACCACTTTCCTCTGGTTTGACATTCATGTATTTCTCAGGCAGTTTTGCCATACAGACCAATAGCACCTGCGAGCCATTCAAGGTTCCCCAGGAAAAACTGGTTTACAATGTCTACAGCCTCACAATTACTCTGGGTCTGCTGCTGGCTGCAAATAATCTTCCTGAAAGTGGTTCATGAATTAAAAATAGTACCAAATATATCACTTTTAATGACATGAAAATGTGGATTTTGTATACTATGTGCCACAGATTTTATGCACAGCATACATCACTGTCTAGGTTTAATCCCTTTTTTTTGTCAGAGGAACTGTTTATAAAAATAATTTAATTAAGGCAAATTATTCTCACTTTTCTGTTGGATTCACCGCCAGATTTCATTTTCACAGAGTTGCTGATGTAAACTGGTAATAACAGAGGATTAATTTACAAGGAGGCAAAATCCCCCAGTGAGACTTGTGGCCCAGAACAATAATGAGCACATAGTAAACAGAACTTTGCCGTAAGCCAAAAGAGAATGCAGAGGCACCTAATCTACACACCGAAACACACAATGCACGCTGACACGCAAACAATCGCATGTAGACAAGCGCAACCACGCCCTCTCGCTCTCTCTCTCCCTCTCTATCGCAAACACAAGCTCACACAGGCAGAGAAAATGATAGCAGGGTATCTTCCCCAGGCCTCTGTAATAACATATGTTTGCAGGTAATTAAAAGAAGCTCTCCAGTGGTTATCATGTCATACTGAAAAACAATGCACAGAGCAAATTACCTTTATGCGGTTATTTATACCACATAAAGGTCACAATCCTTTGGTGAACTGTGACAACATAAGCGTTCATGGCTGAAGCTGTGCTGTGGTTTTGACTTCTAATTGCAATGCTAAGGTCAGCGATCTATGTAATATGCGGTGTGTAATAAGTATGCGTGTTTTAGTAGCTTTTTGGATTTGTTTTTTTAATAAAGGTACATAGTTTGCACTACCGACTGAGCACATACAGTGAGGGAGTTACATTGCTAAAATACTGCGTAATGAGGGAGTTACGTTACCCAGTATTATAGCAATAAGATCTGAGCACGCATTCAGCTTCCTTTGGTGGTTAAATGCAAAGCTGTTGCTGTGACCAACAAAGAGTAGCGCATCCACTGTAGGTTATTAAAAAGTAAAAACATGTTTTTAATCATGTGCTCCGCCGTATTTTTCATTCGAGTATAATTTTAACTGTTGCCAAGACGCTATTCGAGCATCTACTTTGCACCTCTCATATTCAGGATCTGTTAAAACAGCTGGAGGAAACAGTGAGAACAGGTTTCAAACTGTGAAGAGACCACATCAGGAATGTTCTCAACCAACTCGTTTTCTGCTTGTGAATCTTTTGCTTTACACTTTTAAAGTGTTATCTTTTTTTAATGAGTTCCTCATAAATGTGTTTTGTACTCACTTTAAAACTGAGTAATTATTAAACTTCTGTTTTCTGGTGACACTGTGCAATCAGACTTTTTATTTAATCCCCCCCATACTGGGTAATTACATTAATTGAATATTTGACACAACAGCTGATGATAACTTAACACACTATGAAGCTATTAGGACAAATTTGTGGTCAAACAGTTGCATATGCTTGTCTTTTTGTTGACGTGGAAGTCGTTTACTCTTGCTGTTTTGCACCCGAAATACATATCTGGCTCTAGTTTCCTAAAAAATAATTTGATCTGGCTTTATTTATCTTTTGATATTTGGCCCATAGTGAAAAATAAGACATGTCACTTACTAATATTTACGGAAAAAATTATCTAATATTTCGTATATTGGTATCTTTGTTGGCAGATAAAGAACTCCAAAACATTTTAAGACATTCCTAATGAAAACATTGATTAGTGGAAAATGAGCCCGTAAGAAGGAATCTTATATCTCTGTGGAGGACTTTGGGATTTGATTCACCTACTATTGACAGTTGAGGCCGCCAAATTAAATACAGATGTTTTTGCTATGCTCTAAAGCGTTATTTATTCGCTTTGTGTGTGTTGTCAAAGTTTGGTGCTATGGGCTGCTGTCTCCAGCAGACATCCTGAGAACCCATAGCAGTTGTGAGCAGTTGCGAACCAGAACGAATCAAAAGAAGGATGCAGGTAGCTTACATTACAGCACAGCTGAGAGGGACACCATCACTGTTTACAACCTGTCTTCCTGTCTTGAATGTCAGCCTCTTATTGTGGGTAGATGCATTCTTCTGCCTAGAGCAGGTGTAGTACAGACGATACAGAAGTAAATAGACCCTACATGATAATGCTCACCTCACTGTTGAGTTTAAACAAGATTCAAATGCATGTTCTAGTTACTTGAGCACCGAAAGGCAAGTGGCATTCAGCATTCCTGAGGTGTGTGATATCACTACATTTAATATTTCCAAAAATGTGGAACTCACAACAAAATAATCAAGGTGTATAAAAACAAAATTGGGCCTGAGGTAAAACACGAATATTTGATATGAGGCGAATTTTGTGCATGTGCAGACTCTGTAGCCAATCTTGATTTGAACTCATATGCATGCAGCTGGGGAACCAGAGTTACATGTACAAGCATGTGCAGCATTTGTCTATATCAAAACCTATGTATTTCAAATGGGCACTCTCATATAAACCTTATGCTTAAGCTGAATTTGAGCTATCCCCAGAATGCTGATCTTATTGTGCCCCATATAAGACAACCTCCCCACCCTCCCACACACAACTATTTCCTAAAATAGATTAGGATCCCTCCCCTCGGCTTCTAATGCTGTGCTCTGCTGCCCAGGGTCTATACACATAGCTGCCAGACGCTGCTCAGGATTAGCTAGTGAGTCAAAAATGATGGGTTTTAGTGTGCTCTGTAATGTCTGTCCTCTTACCATTGCTGGTATGGATTCCAAAATAAAAAATAAAAAATAAAGTGTGCGTATGTATGTACATATATGTACTTGTGTGTGTAGATATATATGTATGTATATGTATGTGTGTCTGTTACTTGTAGTTATTACTGCCTGTTACCTGTGGTAATGCAATTTATAATTTATATATTCTGTATTCAGTTATGAAGGCTCTAATTGTTGGTTGCGAGCTGCCGCTTAGATGCTTGTATGTGCCCGGAGCTGTTGATGGGTCTGTATGCAATGATGGGCGTAGCTGCGGGAAGTTTATTGTTTTTTTTTGTTGATGAGTGAGTATAGGGGTGGGATTTAATAAGTTTTCTTCGTCCCACTCCTTTTTCAGGCAAGTTTTGTTTTTTGTTTTGTGTATTTTATGTTCAATATAGGTATTTGTTGTGCCTGAAAATGAATAAATAAATGAATGAAATGAATGAATGAATGAATGAATGAATGAATGAATATTGAAAAAGCATCCTGCTGCATATGATCTCACACCCTTTCACGAACCGAGGCATTGGCTGCTACGAGGATGCAGGAGAATTAATCAATCCATCCATCAATCCACTGTTTCAATCAATTTCTTTATTTCCAGCGCAGTGTTTGTAGTTTTGTTTTTATGAACACATAACTAAGTTGTACTGTGACTGAGGGAGCTTCCTTCCTATCTGACAGACAGGCGACTCTCTTTTGAAGTAACTGTGTCTCACTCCCTGATGCGGAGGCCAGACAATGAGCCTCCCCCCAGACCCTATTAAAGCAAAACCCAGGGTCCGCAGGTTTGATATTCATCGCCTGGGCAACCTCTACCATCAACACATTTTGTGCCACGTGAGAATGATCACAGCTTATTAAAGTGGAAATAATGACTGCTCTACCTCCGGCATGAAATATTTAACAAGGACAAAGGAGATGGCTCAAAGGTGATTCATATCTATGTTGAAAGGAGAGAACGTGGACAACACCGTCTTTACAGGAAGTGCAGCTGAACATTGCTTAACCTGAGCTTAGAAGGGACTGTCTGCAATTGAAATTTGTACCTCAATGGAAGCAGACATAGAAGAACAGTGGCAAAGGATGTTGTGAATTAATGTTTATTAGCTATCAACAAAGATGTTGGTATAACAGCAGCAGACTATACATCCCTCTCTTCATTTCATGCCATTTAGAGTTCACACAAAGCAGCCTTATGATTTCAGGTCTGAAATATGTACTAATTTTTAACCATCATTTCATTTAAATCATTCTGTCTCGTTACCAGCTGAGCTCAGAATGTATAGAGCATCCAATTTCTAGATGTGAAATTATTGATGTACTGTACTTTTCCTTCTAGCCCGAGTAAATTAGCTTTTTTGGCCCCTTGGGAAAATCAGGGGAAAAGAGGAGAGTAAAAATATTCTCCATCCAGTGTGATTGAATTGGATTTTACAAGATGAATTGCCAGGACAAGAGTTTATCCCAATTACATTGCCAAGAGGCTTCAGTCCTGCTGCAGCCACTCTGGTCAACAGCAATTAGGGTCAGCTTTGAGTTATCACGGTTTGTTATTGTGAGACCATATTTACAGTGTGAGCAGAAAGCAGATAAATGCAACAGGGCAACATTTACAATAGTAAAAAGTGGTTTGTGGTTTGGGCCAAGAATTCATAAAATTACAGATCTGACAGCCAAAACACGAGCAGAGCGAAACACAGCTGTCTTTTCCATAGCCCACACATCTTTTAATCTACAAGAATACAATACAGACTGCAGAGACTGCCTCGAGCTCTTTTGTGTGGCCATCCATTTTCCTTTCTCACATAGTTTTTTTTTTCTTTGATGTAACCTGATGTGGAAACTCAGGGCGGCTTTCATCTGTCTCTCATGAAGAATCCACTTACCACAGATGGTGGCAATAAGGCTAATGACTGGCATATATCACGGAGATGATATTTAGTCTTACCTTCCCCAGGCTGGGGCCCCACAGATATCTCAGGCTGAAAACACAGAGAGCCAAAACCAGGAAGACCAGAGCGAGAATCAGAGCAATTCGCTGGTAGGTTTGGTACTTCGCCTTCTTCCCTTTTCCAGCCTCAACCTGCAAAAGACCAACTTAAGATTATTAATGTGATGCATTTATAAATGCCCCAAATATTAGCAATATTAGTCACCTGCTGATGGTAACTGAACAATAACAAATCAATTTGGAATAAAAACAAAGGCCTAGGTATTGGTCTAAGCTCAAAGTAAATTGCATGGAGCACACAGACCTGTCTGCAAACACACACCACTATTCCTCAGCAAAATGTAGTGAAGCTGTGGGTGGGCCTTCAGCCTAAAAGTTGTGTCTACTGAAACATGGCTGCAGCGGTGAAGCCCATCATCTTGGTTGAAGACGAGCATTCTCCACTTTTGGTTTGAGTCACACGCTTTCAAGTTTCACTACAGACTCGAGAGTAAATGGTGAGTGTTTGCAGACATTTCAGTGTCTTCCATGCAAACCTGTTTGGGATGGAGTTCACAGGGTGACAGCTAGCAACCTTGAGCAACACATATTTTTCATATATATATATATATATATATTCCATATTTTTGTATTGCCTGTATTATGCAACAAACAACAACCAAATGAATGTGAGTGTTGAATACTTATTTTGTTATCAAATGCCATAAATGCTCTTGCAAGTAAGAGAGTAACAAGGAGGTTTTACATAACGTGGGCAGCAGCTGTAATAAGATCAAACATCAACTTCAGCAACATTTGCTGACAGATTGTTTTTTCTGGGTCTTTCTTTAGCTACATAAATATATATATATATATATATATATATATATATATATATATATATATATATGTATATATATATATATATATATATCTTTTTAAAGCAAACCAGCCGATGAAATGCACCTTGGCGTAACAGAAATCAAAGCGACACAGACTGAGCGGTTTAACTGGAGGACAAATACATAGCAAGCTCTCCCAGGGAACAACACTGCACCCGCTATGCCACCAGACATCGCTGGCCAGAGATCAAAGATGGATGAAGCCATGCCACCCGATGTAGCTGTACAGAGGTCACAGGCAGATGAATCTTTGCAGAAGTCACAGTTGGGTGTTATACCAAAGGGCAACACCAGTGAACAGCAGGAATACAGTTTATGTAGCCACAGGTGGGTTGGAATTAATCACTTGTTAGAGAGAAGGATACTGAAGGAAAAGTTCAACCAGAAGTAGATAAAGAGTATTTCTTGACAGCTGACAAGATCAAGTTTGCACTTCTCTGCATACCACAGATGGCCCAAAAATACACCTCTATAGATGCTCCTCTGTGAACCTTATGCTGGATTATGCTTGAAACAAAGAGTGTGTCCAGCACTTTCAGAGATGCTACAGCTGTGAAACTCTGGTGCAGTTGCTACACAGACATCAAATCATTTTGTGGATGCTTTTGGCAATCATGTAGTAGTTATTGTGGACTGTCTTGAAATTTACATTTAGAAAGCATCAGATCTGAAAGCTAGAGCAGAGATTTTTTTCCACTACAAGCACACATACATCCTAATGTTTCTTATTGGCATTACACTACAAGGAGACATCACGTCCTAACGCTGTGGAAGTCATATCACTGGCAAGCATGTGACTAAGAACAGTGGCCTTCTTCATAAACTATTACCTGGAGATTTTATTGGCAGATTATGAATTTGACATGAGCGAGAGCGTAGAAGTAATGTGCGCAGAGGGTGACTCGATGCATATGCAGGAAATACAAGCGTGGCCTTACAAGTCAGTATGGTGTTCTTTGATTTTCCTTGAAGGGATTATCTTTGTGCTGTGCAACAGCTAATATATATTCCAGTGTTGTTATGAAATTAAAAACCATAACATAAAATATGAATGAATGTGACCTGCATATGCTGCATTAACAACATTATGCAACATTTGTGTTTCTATATTAAAGGAATGGGAAAATATATTCATGGAGCTATTATTGTCTTATGAAATACAGAAAATGCAAATATGTGACTGGTTTATGGCAACAATGTAGTACAAGTTTGGGATCCCATTAGCAGGTTTGTTGACTTACTTCACTGAGAGCAAAGACAAATTTTTCAGCGCTGTCATGGCCACGTTTTGTGTTTCTGCCTGCCAATCATTTGTATGAAAAAAGGTAATAAATGGTTAAATCATCATTAAATTATAACTGGCTGTTATTGGACATATTCTAAGAAATTCTACCCCTTAGAAACTGTCAGACACATTACTACAATTTCCATGACAAAAGATAAAAGAAAAGAAAAAGACAAAAAACAAAAACAAAAAACCAGGTGGTCCAATATGGGGTAACCCGTTTTTCTCCTTGAGTTTTAAGGGAAGTGTGGTGATTTTTCAGCTGAGAAGAGTTTGTTGGTGAGTTTCGCTTTAGTTAAAAGAATAAAGATATTGTTAAAAATCAAATTTCTTCTACGTATGGATGAATGCAACCAAAAGCTGTAAAACCATCACTAGGTTGAAGAACTGAGGCTACATATAGTACCTTCATATAAAGAATATTTTTATAGTTGTTGATATAGTACATATACAACAGGTTTAATTAAAGTTACAAAGCAACCTACATGGAAAGGTTAATAATGCCACTTCAATTCAAATAAAAGAAGTGGCAAATAATTTAAAAAAGGTCAAAAGAAGTATAAAAGACACAAACTATGCAAAAGTTCATCAGTCTGAATGTGGCTTAGAACCATTTGTTGAGGAGGCATAACTGGGTCCTATGAACAGGTGATGGAACCTCTCAATTGCACACTGCAGTTGTAACTTGGTTAAAGGCTTAGACTGTGGTGTTGTGGAGACTGTAGAAAAACCTTGGTGAAAATGCTTTTCCTTCTGACAGAGCTGCTGTCAAAGTCCACGTCTGGTAAGACACAAACCACAACACATTCAGTCGGCATCCAAACTACAAAGTTACAACAGTTTGACCAAGTTTGTGTTTGGGCACAGCTGTAGTACTTCTGCATCCAGTTTAAGTCGCTGTTATCTGCACGGGCCTGCAGAATGCAGTTGTTACAGCACTAAATAAAACAGCCTTTCTCAAACAATGCCTGAAATACCATGAATTTATTTGAATGAAGCTTTTAGTCTAACATAGGTCTGTCTTTCTATGTAATGGTAATGTGACGGCAATTGCTGTTTTAACAGGGGCCCACACCCTCCTCACAGTTAACAATAGCAGTTCTGGAAACAGTGGTGGACAAATATAATTGGGTATTTGAAGATGCTATTATTCCAGCTCTTGATTTCCACCAAACAGGGCATGAATACCTGTCTCTGAGCTTTCACCACACCTGCCTCTGTCTCTGTTACTGTGTAAGAGGCTCTCACAGTCACAAAGGTGCAGTAGGGACATTGGCTTAAATGAAAAACAGCCTGGTTGTGAGTGAGCAAAATCTGAAGTATGGTGACAGGTCAGAAAGTGTGGGCTTGTGCCCACACGGACTTGTGCGGCCAGCACATATCCCTGACATTCAATTCTCTACACAGATGCACTTACCATGTGCCTTTTTTTTTTTTTTAGCTGTACCTGAGGACGAGTCTGTCTTGTAGTCCACCTCAGTGTAGACCTTGTCCACATCAGTGGGCATCATCCAGTAGGCTGGAAGGTCAGTGACTGTTTTGGTCTCCTGGATCCAGCTTTTAAACAAAAGAGCCCCGACCTGTGGCCGGCCAAGCATGTACAGCACTACACTTGGCCACTCAAACCGGTTTGAGCAGAGCTTCACTGAAGCATTGATAATACAAAGCATAAGCCACAAATAATATAAATAATACAAAAAAAGAAGAATAATGAAAAAGGCTGAAAATAACCTCCTCTTTTACTTGATATTAATACAGACTCTAGTCAAAAACAGTATAAAAACAATAACATGTCTTTTCTGGAGAACACACAGACTGAAATGTGCCCTAGCTGAGCTCAGTCTCTAATGATCGGGGGTTAAAAAGGGAATGCTGTTCCTGCACCTTCAGTTAATCCGTAATTGAATCTGACAGACAGATTGTATACATAGTACAGCAGAGTAAGTTAATTTTTTGTCTGCTGCTCAGTTACTAACTTATGACTTGCTCATTAATAAACGAATGCCATTCAGTGGTGACTCACCCACTTTCAGGAAATCCTTTTTTCTTCTTATCCCTGCCATGCCTTCATGGTGCAGATGGCAATAAAGTTGTGGCTACTGTGCTTCAGCATCGAACTAGTTGCTAAATCGCAAACAGTTCAAATAATATCAGCTTGTAAGAAAAGAAGTTAATATGTAATAACTTCACTCTCAGAGGCAGGGAACACGTAAGAAAGAGATGACAGGAGAGCAAGATGAGTGTTTTTTTAACGATTAGCTCGTTTATTTCATGAACTGGACATTTGCATTTGCATAATTTTCTAGCTCATGCTAGATTTGTTTAATTAGTTAATAACAATTCATGTACCAGCTTATTATTCAACTTATAGCTCGCTGAATTAATTTGCCTAAATCCAGAAAGAGCAGGAAACCTCAGAGCAGCAGTACAGGTCAGCCTGTCTGTACAGAACACAAATCTACTGGAGCTCACAGCACAAATTACAATGTGAATGATTTCTAAGTGATTCTTTCTCCCACGCTGCACCACCACACACAATCTTAGGGTCTCTCCCCCCCCGCCTCCCAAATCCCACTTTAACCCCTCGTAATGACTAAATGTGATAGAGTGTTTGCTTTAGTGTACAGATCAAAGAGATGTCTATGTGGTTGGTGTGGATTACCTACTATGCTTTTATAGTCACTGACTGAAAATCTGCAGCTACTTATCCCAACAGTTAGTAAATTGAAGGTGGGCCTCGGGAGAGTTGTAATTTATGCAGTGCTCAGGAAACAAGCACAGGTGGAAAACACATCTGAAAATTTTAGTTGCAGCAGCTTGTTGAGATCAACAGATCACTCTTTGTGTTTTGTAAAGGTTGGCCTTGCTCATTTTCACTTAACTTTAACCTGCTATTATAGGTGTACATAACATAAGCTGAAGCTCTGCAATTGGATATTTCTTGCAAAAGGCTGTTTGGGACTCGAGTTGATTTCTCCTGCTAATATTTTTATGTACACAGTTTGCACATTAAACCTTTTTTTTTTGTCAAAGAACTAGCTATTTTCTGAAGCAGTTTGTCTGCTTTAATGCCTGAACTTGCTACTTCCACTATCATTTCTTTGTCTCAGTTTCCTATTTACAAGTACAGCATTTAACCCAAACAGCTGCCATTTCATCTGGCTACTCCGAAAAATGTATCCACCTCTCAGGATTCTGATGACAAAAACATATAGCCATCCCTGTGCCAGGCGCAGGGAAGAACAGATTGCTACACATGTCACAGAAAGGTTACAATTATTAAACTTTTCTTCAAATTAAAACTCTGCCTGCAGTAGTCAATTCCCCAAGCTTAAGGCCACAAATTAATAAAGACAGGCTTTTGTTCCACCAGAGCTCAGGCAGGGACAAAATGAAAGCTACTCATTCACACTGGAGCCCTTTTGAAGGTCTCAGAGGACAACAGAAAAGCAGATATGTCCAAAAAAAAAGAACCAACTTCAGTTTGCAAAATTAATCCTGCTTATCTTGTCTTTTAAATGATGATAAAGCAGCTTTCTTTTTCTATTGTGGCTGTGGTTGTTATAGCATTTAACCCTGGCAGATTAGGTAGCATTTTAACATACAAGGGTTCTGTATAATATGCAGGAATTATTTAAAAATAACAGTGGTATGGCTTTTTTTTAACTTTTGACTGGTATGCTGATAAAAGATTAGCCACAATTCTTCCAAATAATGCATTTGTTCTGGTCTTATTTCCTTATTTTAAATTGCAGGATACATGTGGCATGACTAACGGGAAGACGAATTGAATTTCTGGTAGCTAAATGCATTAGCAGCTTAACTTTAGGAAAGACACAGAAATCATTATTCAAGATAACTTATAAACCTAAATTATACTTTTGCTATTATTGAATAGCCACTGTTTTTATTTGACATATTAGAAACAGTAGCCACAAAAATGTGAGGTGCAAGTGTTGCACATTCCTAGGGCATGATGAAAAGCAGAGGGCTACTATCAGGGAGCCAGAAATTCCTTGCAATATAAATTTCTCAGAAAGAAAAAAAAAAAACAAAAAACGGTGGCTGAAATCGTCTGGTCTCCTGTGGCAGGTTGCATAAGCAGTGGAAACTTAACAAGAGGACAAACCTCTCTGCCTGTGCTTTGAATATCGAATACTCAGAGGAAGAATGTAGGATTGAATAGACAGACAGACAGACAGAAATAAAGGCACGGATGGAGACAGAGTAAGCAGTCTGAGCGCACAGCACCCGCCAACTAGTGTTTAAAGGTTTAGGAGTTCAGAATCAGCCAGGCAATTCCTCTTGAGCTTTGTGAGGAAGAGTGCCTGGAGCCCCCTGCTGTTATCATGCAAAGAGTGAGCACTTTCATGAGAAAAACCCCACAACAACAACAGAAAAGGTAGCTCACGTAAGCAACAAGCAGAGGCAGGGGTTTATCACACTGGGCCACACTCATATGAGCATTTTAATTCCTGCTAAAGCAATTCTGTAATACAAGTCAGACGCCACAGGTGATTTCTTTTAATCATAACTATTCACGTACTGTGTATTCATCATGAATATCTGCAGAACAAAATGTCATCATTTCTTTGATGCACGGTAAAAGAGTTTACTTTTGTCATACATATAGAAAAAAATATAATATTACACCGCTATGAATGTATTTACCCCTGTGCTCATTTTCTGTTGCAAGTTCTCTCCAACAAATTAAGTGTGTGAGAAAAAAGTAGCAGAAAAAAAGATCTCAGAGCTGAAAATCCTGCCTGTCTTGGTCCTTTATAATAAAGTCTGAAATAAAGACATTTCTTGGTGTATATTTGTATGCTCCTTTCATTTGAGAGGCAAAGATATTATAGATATAAAGCAAATCAAATGGTCCAGATGAGACTACATATGAGAGTGGAAATAAAAGAAGAAAGCCAAGGTGAAAAGCCAATCCAAAAAGATTTAGATGAAAAATTTAATATTCAGGGCAAAACTCTCATCACTCAGCAAGAGATCAAGCCACACTTCTTGAATAAAAAAAAGAAAAAAGGTAACTTAAATCTGAAATACTGAATGATTATATTACTTTTTTGAAGTCACTAATAAAACTTTTCTTTGGACTTTAGAGAGCTCAAATTCTACATGGGTTAAAAAAAAAATCAATAATTATTAAACATAATCAGTTAATTGCTATAAACCAATAACAAGAAGAAATCTGACTCACATCTTTCCACAGAAGCTGTTGACTGCTGGATTGACTGCTACCCTCCATGATGCAAAGCCACAGGATGAATCTTTCCGATCCTCTTAGCTGGGGAAAACACTAAGGCTCTGTAAGGCAAAGAGTCTCAGCTTCATTCCATTGCTATAATTTGGGAGGGTGCCGAAGGGGAGGGAAGTTTCAGATGGAGTGGAATTACTAAAACATTTGTGATACCCATTAAAAGCAAGGCAGATGTCTCTCCTCCCTACCTTTTTCATTTCAAAGGTGAAGAATCACAAAAGATTTCAAGCTGAAACACAAACCCTCTGTTAAATAAATTACATACTACACTGGGATGAAAAATACTGTGATGTTTCACTCAAATCATTCTTAGTTGGAGGACATAGAGTTTGTAGGCGATAAATGTATGTGTGTAGGTAGGTAAATTGTTGGTACAATTTATATTTTTTTCTGTATTATTGTCTGAAGGATCAAACAGAGTTCAAATACCTTCTCTCTGCTTTTTTCCCGTCATGGGTCTGAAACAAAAAACAGGTTTAGCAAACAAGAGCTGAGCTGACTGAATAGCAGCATAACGAAAGAATCAGCCCTATAAAATGAAAATAATTTGCACTTGTGCACATACAGAAAGAAAGTGGGAAGGAAGCAAAGGCATAGGTCGATTCGAGGCATGTTTTAAGACATGCTGCACTGCATTACTTCTGTTCCTCCATCCGAGAAATCGTCACAGTCTATAAAAATGCAAATATTGTTCATTTCAAAATCTCTTACTTCACTGAAAACTTTGCTCATAAATAATTTTTTACAAACTTTCCAGCTAGTGACATAACAAACTAAGCACCTTTAAAAATGCCACATTATTGAATAACTGAAGCTACTCAAATATGGACGACCTAGAACTTTATACAGCTCTTGGCGTGCTTAATAATCGTGTATGTACCCATTTATTTCTCTCAGCCGTTTGGCTCACCATAGCATTTGTTTTTGAGGATGCTAGAACGCGTTACTCGTTACTGGGATTTAGATAGGCTCGTTATTCGTTACTTTGTGTGGTGGCATCGCGGAGCTTCCACAGATTCAGTAACATTAGTAAGTGGTGGAGGCCAGCAGGTGGATGAGGGAAAGAGGCAGGAGAAGCAGAGACCTGAGGCGGCCGCCGGTCCGAGTGTCAGGTGAACTGAACTTCAGGTAAGAAGTTATGACCTGCAGTCTCTCTGGGTCAGATATAAACCAAGTTTGGGTGGAGTTTATTTTTGTTATGCTGACTTTTTCGTACTGCGTGCTAGCTAGCATGACGGAGTTTCTATACAGCTGGGTGGGTGCTATGATGTTACTGATGTTGAACTTTATTTTGTTCATAAGGTTAATTATTAAAGTTGCCAACCGTCCCCTAAAAAACAGAATCGTCTCATATTCAGAGAAAATATTACGCGTTTCGTTTTGAGGTGAAAATGAACACAATTTGCCCCGTACTTCAGCTACAACAAAAAAGACACAAAGCTGGAGCTGCACAGCTGCCTCTTCTTCTCTCATTCTCCCCCTCCCTCTCCCGTTTCTACTTCAATCATGAGACTGATCAGTGATCAGCTGATCGGCTTTTCTCTCTTGTTTGTTTATCGCCCACTTTGCGCCAGAAAGAAGAAACCAGTGGCGGTCGCGTTAAACAACAGCAGCACGTTTAAGCTTGATCAGCTGTTGTTAGAATTGGTTTAATATTAATTTCTAGTATCAGCTGATGTTTGCTGGAGCCACAGCTGTAAAAGCTGCTGGTCATGATGTCGGTTTGGATATGTGGTGAGAGGGAAACATGAAGATGAAACCAGGAGATGTCCTTACTGAACCATCAGAGCTGAACAGGTGATGGAGAAACAGGTTTACCTTTTAGGTGACATGAATGAGTTGAAGTTATGAACTGTTTCTGAGAGACAAATAACCCCAGGATCCTTTTTTTTACGTAGCTGACAGCTTTACGGTGGCTGGGAAGTGCAAAGCGCAACAAATTAAAAAACGGCAACAAATTAAAAATCCACAACAAATTAAAAAACCGCAACAAATTAAAAAACCGCAACAAATTAAAAATCCACAACAAATTAAAAAACCGCAACAAATTAAAAATTCGCAACAAATTAAAAATTCGCAACAAATTAAAAAACCACAACAAATTAAAAATCCACAACAAATTAAAAAACCGCAACAAATTAAAAATTCACAACAAATTAAAAATTCACAACAAATTAAAAAACCACAACAAATTAAAAATCCACAACAAATTAAAAAACCGCAACAAATTAAAAATCCACAAATTAAAAATCCACAACAAATTAAAAAACCACAACAAATTAAAAAACCGCAACAAATTAAAAATCCTTGACGGAAAGGGATTGTCTGAAATACCGGAAGTGGAGAGTGATGTCACGAGAGGGGGCGTGGCCAGAATTTTTGGTTGAGGCGCCATGTTTCTGGGCCGAACAAAGCGCTAGCGAAAGAGGAGCGAAAGTACACGGATAACACCAGTTATGGTTCGTACTTGCTGTGCGGTCGGTTGTAAAGTTAGATCGCACGACCGGCAAGGGAATAAGGTTGAAAATGGTTTATCTTTTCATTCTTTCCCCACCTGGAAGCAACATGAGGCAGCTCATGTATCGGATGTTACCAAAAGAAGGCGTCTAGTCTGGATAGCAGCTGTGAGACCAGCTGATATCCAGTTCGATTCCATCTCCAAATATCTGTTGGTGTGCTCCAGACATTTTCATTCCGGTAAGTTATAGATATGTTCATATCACTCTTTATCGGTCTTTTAAGTCTGACATCACTAGCCGTGTCTTGGCTCAAACTCCCAAGAGCACCTGCAGGTCCATAAATCACACGATCACTGTGGCATCACTGAGTGTTGAAAAACTATCTAAAGTCTTTCATCTGTAATAAAATGATCAGCGTTCTGCTCTACCATGTGTAACAATTGAGTTTATCATCCAGGCATCCATGAAGACGAAATTAGCAGGAAGTTAGCTCGCTAGATTCCATCTAAATACAATATAGCATGTCCTAACTGAGGGATTTTGGAAACAAAGTCAAACGTACAGCTCTGCTATCACTTCCAACATAAATGAAGACAGAAAACTAAACAGCAGTGACGTTTGTAGGGTACTGAAGTTTGGCTAGCTGGTGTAAAACGATGTGCTACGTGACCGTTAGCGGCACAGCTATGTTAGCATAATATAAACACTAACTTTTTCCACTTAATAAAAGTTATCGTGAGGATTCTCGGTGGTCAGGAACAACGGCGCTTCGTGTCCATCCCGTGTAGATGTTAGTGAAACTGTTGGGAAGACAACATGAACATTTTACTTATACTGTATAATCTGCAGATTCTGACAGAAATCTGCATATCCTTTGAAGCACTGCTCCTCTCTAAAATGGCAATAAGGATAATTATTAGGCCATATGTAAATAACAAAATAATTTAAAGCAAAGTCTGAAACAAATCTTTATATTTAAGGGGCATCAGTCAAACAATACTGTTTGGTCTGGGTCTAAACAGAGCGTGTTGTGTGTGACATCTGCTTTTGCATATGTGGGCCACTTTGAGGGTTCACAAAGGAGCGTGTTTGCTGTCACATTTTATTTGTAGTGTGAACAAGCAGACAAAAAAATCGGAATTGAGCATTAAGACCTGTAGTGTGAACGTAGCCATAGTGAGTAGAGTGCATTGATGTGACATTGTTCTGAAGGATTTAGTTATTCTCAGTGGTTAAAGAAATTGCAATTATTTATTCATATTTATTAGAAATAATCCTAATTACATATCTTGCTTCCGTGTTTGTGTCCTGTGTCACAAAAATACATTTTTTACTATAATACATTGATTAATGACCTGCAGAATCTCCTTATCATATTACGTGTCCATAATTGTCACCTAAAGTCAAACTTTATGCTTTCTCCATAAAGTGATTACATACTTTAGTTTCATTTTCTGAAGTCAGGTTTCTGAAAGAGAACAGGCAGATTTGGAATATAACATGCAGCGTTCTATAG
The DNA here is from genome assembly GCF_057381845.1 of Rhamphochromis longiceps. Classification (NCBI taxonomy): domain Eukaryota; kingdom Metazoa; phylum Chordata; class Actinopteri; order Cichliformes; family Cichlidae; genus Rhamphochromis; species Rhamphochromis longiceps. The sequence goes on from NC_140558.1 coordinate 39,817,373, forward strand.
ATGGATACATAAAAAAATGGAAAATTACATGTATGTGCTAACTTTCTAAACACTTTGTTACATTTATGATAAATGGATTTGAAAGTAGATAAAACACATTTATGTTGGCCTTGGCTCATTAGTCTTTGTCTTTAAATTAACTTGTAACTTGTATGTTTCAGGTACTGCACTCTCAAAGACTGAATGAACCAGCATTGCAGCCATGGGTCATTGTGAGCATCACAGGGAAGGTTGAAGCCGCCCACTGCACCTGTATGGCCGGAGTCGTGGAGACCTGCAGCCATGTCGCTGTTCTTCTTTTTAAAGTAGAAGCAACAATGCGGATCTGTGGCACAAGGGCTGTTACAGATGAACCTGCATACTGGGTTTTGCTGGGTAATATGACCAAGATACAGCCAGAGGTTGGCCATAAGATAGACTTCTCCTCTTCAGCTGCCCAAAAACTGCTCTGGATCAAAACATAAACAGACCATCCGTATTGAAAGGTAAAAGGAGCCGTCCTCAAAACAGAAAAATCCCACCTGCTACTGTGGAGGAGTTGTCACTGCTATTGGATACTTTGCTGGAGCACAGTAAAGCTGTGGGTTGTGGGAATGACCCATAATGTTTTATATAAGGGTCTAGATTTATGCCTGAAGTGCACTGCCATGTAAATAATTTGCATTTACTGAATATGTACTGACTGAGTACCACTGTTCAAAAGTTCAATAAAGAAACAAACTAATTTTTGCCTCTTTTTTATTATAGAATATCACATCAGTTACAATGTAGAATCCATGTCATTTATAGTTTATAAAAGACAAAATGTTTACACAAAATCATGACAGCATTTACACGATATCACCCACTACTAACACTACTTAATTTACTATCAATTACTTCAATTTATCTTCTGAAAAATTACCGCTATTTATACAGCACAAGACTTAAGAATATTTAACAGGAGCAAGTTTCATTTTCCCCTGGTTTTACTACCACACTGTTCATCAAAACGGCAGCAAACCTTCACCATCTTATCCAGAAGGGTCACCTCTTCACCCTCACATGGAAGAAGTATTGGCATGGTGGTATGTTTGAAGCAGGTCCCTTGTGTAGCGCTGGAACCCAGTCACGATGTTTCATCCATTTCATTGGCTGGTCTGCTGCAATAATGCCAAATAATTAGCAAGTCTATAAATAGCACGTAGTTCTGCAAAATCACTCATTAGGATGTTTTTTTTTTCTAATTTGCTATGAGCTCAGAGTGCATCGAAAAGAAAACTAATAGGCTATCTGGTCTTTAAGTGGTGGCGTGACAAATCCTGCTTCCAGGCCTAAAGTAGTCTGCGTTTAATATGGATTTTGTGTTGTTAACATGTTTAATGTTTTGTATTGTCTTCTATTTAATCTCAAAAAACTCCTAAAAACAGTCAGTGATCACTGTTGGCTTCCCACTGCTTCTATCACCACTAATCATTTGAAAGCTCAGTTTTTAAAACCTTACGATGTAGCTACAGCCCAGCCCATGCAGCAGTATATGAATGACTAATCCTATTCATCCTTGTGGATGGATTATCTCAGTTGTTCTCCTGGCTGGAGTTTGGTCCGTTTACAGCATCCTGCGATGCGATTACATTTGTTTCTGACCACCGAGAATCCTCACGATAACTTTTATTAAGTGGAAAAAGTTAGTGTTTATATTATGCTAACATAGCTGTGCCGCTAACGGTCACGTAGCACATCGTTTTACACCAGCTAGCCAAACTTCAGTACCCTACAAACGTCACTGCTGTTTAGTTTTCTGTCTTCATTTATGTTGGAAGTGATAGCAGAGCTGTACGTTTGACTTTGTTTCCAAAATCCCTCAGTTAGGACATGCTATATTGTATTTAGATGGAATCTAGCGAGCCAACTTCCTGCTAATTTCGTCTTCATGGATGCCTGGATGATAAACTCAATTGTTACACATGGTAGAGCAGAACGCTGATCATTTTATTACAGATGAAAGACTTTAGATAGTTTTTCAACACTCAGTGATGCCACAGTGATCGTGTGATTTATGGACCTGCAGGTGCTCTTGGGAGTTTGAGCCAAGACACGGCTAGTGATGTCAGACTTAAAAGACCGATAAAGAGTGATATGAACATATCTATAACTTACCGGAATGAAAATGTCTGGAGCACACCAACAGATATTTGGAGATGGAATCGAACTGGATATCAGCTGGTCTCACAGCTGCTATCCAGACTAGACGCCTTCTTTTGGTAACATCCGATACATGAGCTGCCTCATGTTGCTTCCAGGTGGGGAAAGAATGAAAAGATAAACCATTTTCAACCTTATTCCCTTGCCGGTCGTGCGATCTAACTTTACAACCGACCGCACAGCAAGTACGAACCATAACTGGTGTTATCCGTGTACTTTCGCTCCTCTTTCGCTAGCGCTTTGTTCGGCCCAGAAACATGGCGCCTCAACCAAAAATTCTGGCCACGCCCCCTCTCGTGACATCACTCTCCACTTCCGGTATTTCAGACAATCCCTTTCCGTCAAGGATTTTTAATTTGTTGCGGTTTTTTAATTTGTTGTGGATTTTTAATTTGTTGCGGTTTTTTAATTTGTTGCGGTTTTTTAATTTGTTGTGGATTTTTAATTTGTTGTGGTTTTTTAATTTGTTGTGGATTTTTAATTTGTTGTGGTTTTTTAATTTGTTGCGGTTTTTTAATTTGTTGTGAATTTTTAATTTGTTGCCGTTTTTTAATTTGTTGCGGTTTTTTAATTTGTTGTGGATTTTTAATTTGTTGCCGTTTTTTAATTTGTTGCGCTTTGCACTTCCCAGCCACCGTAGGTAACTGTGCAGGGGCGGGTCTAGCAAAGTGTTGCCAGGGGGCCAGGTAGGGTATTAACAGGGAGAGGGGGGCACAAAGAAATACTTTTCTTTCTTATTCTCATTTAAAATGTCTTGCTTTTAAAACATAATTATCTGAATCTTACAAAAAACGATTGATAGATTGATGCATCAGAACAGTGTACATCACTGTCACAACAGTGTTTATTTTCATTCAAAGGCTTTATGATTTTTCCTATAATGGCGGCCGCTCTCTAGTCAAAATGCCCGGGCTGATTTTTTGTCCCAGTCCAGCTCTGTAAGCAGCTCATCTGCAGTCTGCTGTTACCTACATCTTCCTATTCAGAAGGCAGAATTTCAGAGTTCTGAGTACAATCGAAAGCACCACGACTGCAGTTTTTGTGTTGGATGTAAAAAGCGCACGTGACGCTGTGACGTAGGCTAGAATCATGGCAACAGTCAACGACGGTCCAGGTGTGGGATTTCTCTCGTGGAAATATGCAGATTATTTTTTCCTTTCTATTGGTAGGTGGCACAGTGCACTGTGGCAAGTAAGCAAGCTGGCAATCTTGTTGGGTATCCAGTTACGGAAGCAACACATTAACAAGAGAAGTCTGAGTAAAACCAAAGATACTTTCCCTAGTAACTAGTTACTTTGAAAGTAACGAGTAACTTGAAGTAACTGAGTTACTTTTGATAGAAGTAACTAGTAATGTAACTAAGTTACTAATTTAAAGTAACTTACCCAACACTGCCTATTAGTAACCAATCAGTTGCGATTTCTCACTTATTTCTTAGCAACTATTCAGCAGGTTGTGATATTTATAGTAACATTTTAACAAATTTCTCAGCTTTATTATCATTTCGCTGCCATTATGAAGTGATGTTTTCTCCCAGTTCTATGCCAGAAAATGTAAAATAAGCAACTAATTTTATATGAACTCATCCTGCAGGACTGAAGGATCAAAGCACACCCATGATTTGGGGATTTCTATGAACTGACTGTCTGTTTTCATGCCATCTGAGATGGCATACAAAGCAAAAGCTAAAAGGTGTGATAAAATATTTTGAAGTAATCCCGTTTTATTAAAAACACAATTTCACAACCTTAAAGCTCCACTTCACACTAGATTTACAGAAGTGAAAACCGTCGGCTCGGTCAATACCAGCTGAGGTGGAACATTCCGGGTAAAATTGGTCAACCTGCAAGCCTTTAGTGTGGCAGACAACATTTGAGCACATATTAAGTCTGTCAGATCTGATGGCTGTGGGACCTCGTCAGCTCTTTCCCATTGATAGAAATCTTCACAATTACTGTGACATTTTGCTTGGGCAAATCAAGTGGCAGGGCTTTCAGGAATAGTGTTGTGTCAGCAGCAGTGTTGAGCATCCTGGGACCCTCATTCCCCTGATAGCATTCAGCACCAGACGGAGGCTTTGACACCCACAGAATAGACTAAACAGCAATTTAGTTTGGAGTATACACCAGATACTCAAAGATTAGAGCAGAGGTTGATAGGAGCAGCCTTAGCAAACCGGTAAGACTTGCAAAATAAACATTTACTCTGTCCTCATGCTTCCATCCTGATAGCTTTGATAGAAATTTTATTTTGTATTTGTCACTTTTCCAAACACAGATTGAGCGCCGTAACCACCAGTGAGGCCCGTTACAAAACCAACAGGCCAAGCTGGATTCTGGGAGTTTTGTTTTATTCTGTGTGTGGCTTTTTTTTCGTATAAATGGACTGTTTTGTGTCAGACAGCAATAGTTTTGCTCAAAAGAACTTGTACTTTAGGCAGACGCTTCCACTGGTACAGTTTTCTCTATTTTGCAGTGGCCATCTGGAAAAAAGATGTTCCTTGTTTGCTTTAAAAAAAACAAACAAAAAAAACTCTTAAGCCAGCTTCTAAACCCTTGTGGAGCTTCTGTCACTCAGAGAGAAAGACCTACACATTTCCATCACACACATCCACATTCATTAGCAGCCTCTTCCCACATGAAGAGAGACTGTCACAGCTAAAGGAGAAAAAGATGCAAAAAGAATATGCTGAAGAGAGATTGAAATGTAGGGGGAAAATGAGCAGGGCTGAGATTTCCCTTTTCGTGTTCTCCATTTCTCTGTCTCACACAGGCAAAAACACCTCGACGGATTCAATTCTAGTTTCGAGTACAGAAACGAGGTCCATACAGGTCAATTGTGACACATAATCCTGTGTGATTTCATTATCTGCCTCCTGCCTCGATGCAGCTATACCACCTCAGAGGAAGGAGAGGTGGGGCAGACCGGGTTCATCGTGGAGAGGCAGTCACGGCTTCTGACTTGGTCTAGATGAAAAATCTGAGCGCTTCCAGTCGTCCGTCATCTTTCAGGATTCTCCTCATGCTTCAGTGACTTTGGGAAGGAAGTGCACCTCTGCACAGGAAGTTTCACAGCACTCTGTTTCCCAGGAGTCACTTGGCTCTTCAGTAGACTGTAGAAAACGCCTGACACATTGTGCTGATATGATGCTGCAAAATCTTAAGAGAAAAATGCTCGGTGAGGTCCAGAAAAGAAGCGACACTCACGCATGAAATCCCGATGCTGTTTTTAATGCATAAGCATCAAAATATGTGTCAGTATTTAATGCTATTTACCTTGTACTTAAAAAAAGCATTATTTACTAAAATCTGAAAATATACTGTCCAATATATTTATATTCAGTCAATACAGAAATTTAAAAAGTAGTATAAATGATGCATCCATAGCAATGCATAAAAAAACAAACATCTATTAAAATATTCTTTTCCAAACAGAGTCTTTCATCCTAAATTCATCAGTATGCAAAAAGTTGAAACTCGCCTTGTCAATACAAAGGAGCAAGGTCTGTATTTGTTTTCCAACACAGCTTTTCAAGTGAGACCAACCAGCCCATTCTCATTCCAGAGAAAAATGCACAAGGTGTCCTTTGCTTTTGGAGTTGTTGTTGTGATGCAGTGGGTCAAGGCAATGTTCTCACTTCCAGCCAGCGTGTATGCTTGTTCAGGACCACATCACTTGGGCATAGCTTAACCCAAACCATGATCTTTTCCTAAACCCAAGGAGTAGTATTTAGTCCTTGAACAAAAAAAAGAAGCAGAAAGTGGATAAAAACTGAACTAATCGAGGAAAGTGCAACAACAAACCAAAATACAAACTCTGTGACTTAACAGGTAATCAACCTTGAAAGGGTGGGGGTAAAGGTCGGGGGTGAGGGGGCATTTGGAGCGTTTAGTATCACAATGACTCAATTAGTGAAAACTATGTAAGCCACAAAACTTTAATTACTTACACTGACCTGCAAATCAGCTCCTAATTTATCTGAACACATTTCAGACTCCATCAGCCGCTTAGCACCTGCATCGCCAGTATCCTGAGTTACACCATTACATCACTGCAGGCGACTGTGTCCAGATGAAGTGCAGTGGTAACTGAGCTAAGATTAGCCAAATCACCATCTTGAGCTTGGTTGTTACTGCCATGACTTATTGTCAATATGGGTGCAACTTTTTTTATGTCCATATTAATGGACTCGACCTGGCTTTTAAATAACTGATTAGCTAACCACATATTGGAGAGTGTAGCTGTTTTGGTTTGCTAGTTGCCTTATTTTGCATAGTAGGATTAACCCTTTCATATATTTCTTTATATAACAGAATTGTTTAAATGACTTGTACATTTGAGGAAACATTTTTTTCAGTCTGTCACGACACTAAAGCCAAAAAGTAAAGGAGACCTTGGCACGGGGATGGCAATTTAGTGGGCCATACTCTATGCTTTATCATGATGGTTTTCCATGGGACAACAGCAATTGTGCTCTGTCTCATAATACCTAACTATAAGGTTGCAGAGTGCTTCCATCTGTCCATCTGCAAATACACACTCATATTCATGGATAATTCTAACCAAGAGTTAAACAAGGATTTATGTCGGGTGGGTCCATAATTTCAAGGTCGCCATGAGTATACGTGTGCGCACAGCAGCAACATTTGAATCCAAAAAATTGTATATAAAGAGAATTTGATACATATAATAATCTGCTATGACAACCTTCAGCTCTGAATGTGGCAGTATGCTAAACAACAAGCCGATGATAATATACCCTTGCCCAGTCTGCAGTGTATCAAAATCAAATATAGCAGAATCTGATGGTAGTTTTTTTTTAGTGAGTTTTTAACACCTCAAGTAACACCTGGTTACCCAATTTAAGGTACAGCTTACTGTACCCACTGAAAAAGGAGGCCCTTTACCTTTATATCTATTTTAAAGACAAGATGGGACATTTGTACCTATCCAAGCCTGAGTCCAGTCGGGAGTATGAGAGTGGGCAGCACAAACATCAACATTACACTATGATGTCTCTGAGATCTTGAATAGCAATAAATAGCACCGGAACTCCATTTGGTTAAACTGTCAAGATAAAGAACTCAGTGATATAATGTAACTTAGATCTTCCGGTTTTTTAACTCCTTGGCAGGGCCCCTGCTGACTCAGCCCCTCTTTTAAGCTTTAGCCAAGCTGAAACTCCAGCTTCAAAGTGATTTTTGTTGAGGAGAGTCCTTTGTGGAGTAAACAAAATCCCAAGTTGGTCCCTGGCTGTTGTCAGTCCAAAAAAAAGTGATATCCACGGTTCTCTTAAACAACATAAAATAAAGCTTCCTTTGCATCCAAAAATATGGAAAATATAATGGTATCTTTAACACATTCGAAAAACCTCTATGAAGAGTGTACAAGAACTTTTAGGTCACAAACCAGAGCTCGTGCTACTTTAAGGAAATTTTCTTTTTTGATGTCATAAAAAAGTTAAAAATACACACACACTGGAAGCGTCACGTTTAGACCAGTTTGAAGGCTTTTCTTTATGTGGATATGCTGACCTCAGTATCTGAATTGCATTCTCAATGTCAAATATTATGTCATCGGAAATGCACCCATCAGTTATATATATATATATATATATATATATATATATATATATACATGCACAGGTTGGTCAGTCTGGTCTTGCAGTCTCGGCTGATTGTTCTGTCTACCAGTAGCTGGTGTTTTGCGCCTCTGGTATTCTTGCCAATTCCTTTCTGTGTCCCGCTCATGTATTGACCCATGTGCCTGTTCATCTTAGCCGATATGATGCCTGACAGGAGCTTCCATGTAGTACTGAGGCAGGTTATTGGTCGGTAGTTGGAGGGGACCGGTCCCTTCTTGGGGTCCTTGGGGATCAGGACCGTCCGACCTTCGGTTAGCCATTCCGGGTGTCTCTCGTTAACTAGCAGCTGGTTCATTTGTGCTGCCAGACGCTCGTGGAGTGCAGTCAGCTTCTTTAGCCAGTAGGCGTGAACCATGTCGGGCCCTGGTGCTGTCCAACTCTTCATACTGGAGACCCTTTCTTGGATATCTGCCACTGTGATGGTTACTGGACCCTGTTCAGGGAGGTCGCTGTGGTCTGCCCTCAGATCCACTAGCCACTGAGCATTGCCGTTATGGGTTGCGTCCTTCTCCCATATGCTCTTCCAGTATTGCTCTGTCTCCAGCCTTGGTGGTGCTGTTCTCTTATTATTGTTCCCTTGCCACTGAGAGTACACCTTTGCTGGTTCTGTGGAGAACAGCTGGTTTATTCTCCTGCCTTCTATCTCTCTGGTGTACCTCCTCAAGCGGCTGGCCAAGGCTGTGAGTCTTTGCTTGGCAGTTTCCAAGGCCTCAGGTATGGACAGCTTGCTGTATTTCTTATGCACCTTCTTTGTCGCACCTTTCTGCAACTCCGTTAGTTGGCTAACCTCCCTCCGTGCTACTTTGATCTTGCCCTCTAGCCTCCTTCTCCATGGAGGGTACTGCCCCTTGTGGCTGTTTAACTTGTAGCCAAGCATCTCACTGATCACTGCTGCCGTATTGTAGATCAGCTTGTTAGTGTCGGTAATCGTGGTTGTAGGTATTGCCCGTAGTGCTGCATTAACATCATCTAGCAGACCTTCTGAGGGTACTTCACGTAATCTTGGTAACCGGCTACGGGGTATCCAGGTTTCAAGCTTGGCCATTATCCTATTTTTCAGGTCAGTTCCTCTCGCACTCAACGATCCTTCTCCTATCGCACTTGGGGCTATGTACCCAATCTCGGGTGGGGGTGATGATATCTCCCCCCTGACCTGGCGTCCTGACTCCTCCTTGCCGTAGCATTTGTGTTGTACCTCGTCAATCTCTAGCTGTGAGAGCAGTCCCTTCTTTCGAATGTTGGAACACTGAGCTACTAGTTGTTTCGCCGTCATTGTGGATGTTGGGTATCGAAGAATCCACAGGTCCGTCATCCTATTCATGTAGCCCCTTCCGCCGGGGTTACTTGCGTAGTAGCATTCCAACAACGCCCTGTTTTCGTCTCTTGCCCACCGATGCCTTCTTGTTCCAGTAGCCCACTTTTCGCCAGGGTGCCCTGGTTCCTCAACACCTGACGCGGACCTTGTTGATCCGGGCGACGTCCGAGCCGGCATGCCTTCATATTTATCTGTCTCGCTCATGTCTGCGGTAGGCTTGCTTAGCATAGGGGGTCTAGCCTTAGGACCCTTACTGGATACAGACGCCCCAGGCAGGAATCGAACTTGCGATCCTCTGTTCCAAAGGCGTGTAGTCTAACCACTACGCTATCCGTAGTGGATATATATATATATATATATATATGTGTGTGTGTGTGTGTGTGTATATATATATATGTGTGTGTGTGTGTATATATGTATATATATATATATATATATATATATATATGTGTGTGTGTGTGTGTATATGTATGTATGTATATATATGTATGTGTGTGTGTGTATATGTATGTATGTATATATATGTATGTGTGTGTGTGTGTATATGTATGTATATATATATATGTGTGTGTGTGTATATGTATGTATATATATATATATATATATATATGTGTGTGTGTATATATATGTATCACCATGCATCTGTAAGGAGTTTATTTGACATACCTATGAACTAGATGAATTGAAATGTGGATTACAGTGCTGCAAATCTTCCCCAGTTTATACATTCATTTCCCAAATCTCACCTTGCGAGTAAAGCTACTTGCTGGGGGATTTTCTCAATTTCTTGCTTGATGGGACAGGTGTATTTACTTACATAATTGTATTCCTCATCCAATTTATAATGCGATTAAATATTAATACAAATCAGAGTTTGAAGAGAGGCAGATCTGGCAAAATTATCTAGACAGCAATATTGTGAAACTGTTCTTCTTGCTATGCAACTTCAGGGCTCTAGAGTGCGACCAATTTGGTCGCAAATGCGACCAAATTTTTCAGTGGTGCGACTAAAAATAAATATTTGGTCGCACAGGTGCGACCAACTGTTCCATAACAAAAAAAAAATCTCTGTAACTCTCCGTGTGGTCAACAACAGACACACATTATGCCCCTATCGTGGACTAAACCAATCAGAGATAGTCAGGGGCGGGACCTCTCTGATTGGCCGTGGTCCAGTTGAAAGTGCAGGTGGAAGAGAGAGGTGAGTAGCTTGAATAAAGCGATATCAATTCATTAACGGATTCCACACAAAGACCTAAACACGGAGCGGACCCAACACATCAGAATCAGCTTCGTCTTTCTCGGCTTTCTCACCCGACGGCCTGAACACGGACACGCTGTCGGAGCTTAGCGATTCTTCGGGTCCGCGCTGTGTTTACGTCTTTTTGCGCTGATTCTGAGCTGCAGGTTTTGCCTCTCTCCAACCAAAATTCACCGAGCCTGCAGCAAAAGAAGCAGCAAACTGCGCTTCACATTTGATCAATGTCGTCATGAATTCCCTCTGACTTTTGCTGTTTTGCTTCCACCACGATAAAAATCACACTTCCTGCACAGCTCTCTCTCTCTCTGTACTTCAGGAACAGTTTCCCGTCTCAAATCTGTTTTCTGCATTATTCATTCGCTTATTACCCACCAGTCTAGCGTTGTTTACAGCGCTTTTTCTTTTTTCACTTAAATGACCTCGGACAAGAAAGCCTAATTTCTGCTGTTCAATACTGAAGAAATTTAAATTTCTTAAAATTATGCAAAATTGCAGAATATTTTTAAGGTTATCTGCTATAAAAAGCCAGACCAGGAAAATCTCCTTCATGTTTTCCTGTGTTTTATTCTCAGTTACTTTCACACAAAGGCATCTGCTGTGATTTTCACAATTCTGATGAAGTCTCATGTGTATCAGTACTGATAAATGATCAGAATTATAATATTTCTGACTGTCTGAGGCTAAATTGAATCAAATCAGGACTTTGAGAACCGGAATTGAATGGATTATAGAAATCAGTGATGATACTCAGCCCTAGTGAGCAGCCTAGGCCTGAGAGAAGTGGATGTACTGTAGCTGTGGGTAATAAGAAAAGATGAAAAGAACTATTGATAACTTTTTTGTTAAGTTAAGGCCTGATCTGTCTGAAATTCATAGCCAGTGCTCTGACACGGTGCCATCAATATTTGAATGCTGAAAAAGCACAGTGTATCCAGAAAACACATTATATGCTGCAGTAAATGCACTGCCCAAGTGTCCCCTCTCCCCACGGCCTTTCAGCAGCAGACAGCAGCAAAGAGGTCGTCAGAGGAGGCCAAGATGATGATTAAGTTTTTAACATTTTCTACAATATTGACAAAGCACTTTAAGCACAAGTTTGTTAGTTAATAATTTAGAAATTAATATTGTCTGTATGGACTTCCCCCCCCAAAGAAAGTGCACATGTAAAACTGCGGTGTTAAGCGATGCGGTTGAAAAATTTGAGTGCGCCTAAATTTTTAAAGTTAGGCGTACCGGTGCGCCCATGTCAAAAAGTTAGTCTAGAGCCCTGAACTTTTTTCAATCACCCATAAATGGAACAGAAGCAGAGAAAGAAAAATATTCTGCTTCTAAGGATGTATTGAAAATGGTATTTCGACAGATAAAGCATTCAGAGTGAAAGGTAAAAATAGGTTCAGGTATTTTTCACTGCGATGATCTTGACTCATCTTGGCTGAGCTTTGTTTAGTTAGTGGCAGAGCTCTCCGGGGGAACATTGAGTTGCGTAGTCAAAGTGGAACTCTCCTGAATGAGCTTTGAGCATCAAGCCCCCAATATCCCAGCATGTGTGCCGCAGAGTCAGACAATAGAGCCAAACACAAGTCATAGCCAAATTGTAATTACCTCTGCACCCTGCAGAAGCAGACCAATTGACTCCTCTAGATGAATGACAACAGGTAAAGGGCAGTGATTAGCGGCAGGCCTCAGAAGCTTTGTTTGGTGCAGAGGGATAGGAAATTCTCTACATAGGGCAGAAGATATGCTTCAATTATTACGCTCTCTTATTATTCTGTGGGCTCTTTGTGTTCACAATTCTGCCTAGTACTAGAAATTTTGCTGCTTAAATTTGGCCAGTATTTCACAGACTGTGTAGTACAACCAGTAGTACCACAGTTTAGCTAATCATTGCTGGTTACCTAGTGACAGTATACTGAGAATACATAACTAAACCGAATTCGTTTCCATCATGTGTCAATAATATTTTAAGCAGTTAAAATTAACAATTAATTAGACTGCAATGAATATTTGTTTATATAAAATGGGAAAAGAGATGTTAACTAACTAAAAACTGACATAACAAACAGGCTCTGTATGGAGTCCACTGTACAAACAATAATGGCAAAGCATAGAAAAATGCTTTTTAATGAAATAGTGAGGAGAACCAGTGCAGTTTTCTTTCAAAATATTTTTTTCCTTTAGTGATAAGCTTGCATAATGAGTAAGAAAATGTAATTGAGTAACCGAAGGAGCTATAAATATATGTAAATTGCATTCATTTGCTGTTCACATACAGCAAAATGATTAGCTTTGTCTAGTGCAATAATCTGAGCAACCTTGAATTGGATAAGCAAAAGAAAATGGATGGATGGAGCGTCATCAAAACAATGGTGGTAACCCAGGTTACCCAGGTTGTACAAGATCACTGTTTTGAGAAAACTCAACACAGTAACAGTATAGCACCAATAATAAACAGCAAATGCTCATGCTGTGCGTGCAGGGCAGAGTTAATGCTAACTGAATTAGCCAATGCTCATAATCAAAGTGAAAGTCATCATTCACTTGCTTTCATGTAACCACTGCAGTGATTAAATAGACACTGACAAAGCTGGTTGCGTTCAAACAACCACATCTGGTAGCACTCTCACACACTTTGAGGGTAGAAGTCAGTGAATTAGCTGCTAAATATACACATAGGCCTTAATGTATACAGACTGCCTCAACTCACTGTTTTAAGGAGATTTCCTACTTGAATAGCTTTGTAAACTGTTGCCATAGTACATTTTTCTACTGCGGAGAAAAGTTTGTCAGCCCTCAAGAAGCCTTAGTGGCATGGGGGCTGCTTTCAGCTGCTGGTTTCCTTTGTTCACTACATGTGTGATTAGAGGTTATGAAAGAAAATATATGGGCACCGCCCATCCAACATCAACACCGCACGACTTGAAACTCAGCGTTCCCACTCTTTGGATTCCCATTAATTGGCTGAACTCTCATCAACATCCACACCCACACGCACAGCCTTTCATTTATTATAGAGGCACATTTCATATTTATACGTACATTTCACCAAACTGACAAGCTCAAAATTTGTATTATGAAATTAAACCGACTAATTTACCAAAGGTTAATAAACTTTGAGAGAGACAGAAGGCTAATTGCAAACACCTTGACTATAACAAATGTTTAGAAATTATTACACTGTGTCTCATGTTACAGACTAAACTAAATGGAATTTGAAAATATTTTATTTATGTTTCATTTAATAAATGATTTAATAAATCAGTAGCTAATTATTTTCATCTGATGTGTTACTGGAAACAAAGAAGTAATTGATCTAAATAGTTATAAATAAGAGCCTGTCTGATCAGTAGAGTTCAACTTTTCATTGCATAAGAGTTTTAGACCCCATTAAACTAAAACTTGTATTCCACTTCCCATCCTTTCCCTACTTAAAGCAGCGTGAGACCATTTTCTTGTCGGTCATTAAATATTAATAAAATTAATTACCATCAGTAGGGGTGTAATGATTCATTCTGTGCACGGCTCCATTACTTATGAATTATGCTGATTCAACTGCATCCATCTGGTAAAATAAAGAAACAGAATGAATCCCTTCAGCAACAATCAATATCAAATTATTTGAAGTCAACCATTCATGACTTTTTATAAAACGTTTTAAATATTTTTTTTTTTTTTTTTTTTTTTTTTCTAAATGACATCAGAAACAGCAGTATGCGACATTACGTGATGGCAGAGCTTCAGTTCATCCTTTGTCATTTTTTTTTTTTTTTTTTTTTTTAATAAATAGGACAGGGGGAATGAATGAGAGAAAGAGGGGGAGAGAAAGAAAGAAAACCAAAGGGGAGAAGAGACGGTGAGAAGGGGGGGGAAGAGAGAGAAAAAAAAAAGAACTCCTGGGTCACCTGTATGGAGAAAAAAAAAAAAACAAACAAAAAAAACAAACAGAGGAGACAGCAAACAACAAAGAGCAACATAATAATAGAGAAAACAAAGCACCATCACAATAAACTAGCTAGTCATAGATATCAATATTTACTAAATAATAAACGATATTGTGCAGCACGCAAGATAGACAGCGCACAGTGTGCTTTGAGGCAGCAGCCAAGAAAGCTTTAGTCCGCGTCTGTGAATACCCATGTGTGCATACCTGTGTGGATCAGCATGCTTGCATTCCAAAGGTTTCTCCATGTAATGATCTGCTAGGGAGTGTGGGGGGGGGCCACAGCCCCGTCCTCCAGGGTGTGAAGCGGGTATGGAGGAGATCAAAACTCCAGACATCCAGAGGCCCCCAGAACACAAGAGACCATGGAAGACCAACAGAGGGGCAGCCGCGCCACTGTTCCAGTAAGAGCTGAGGAGAGTCCCAGATGAGGGCTCGCCCAGCAGCCGCGGAGCAGAAGTCAGGGGGAGTTGCAGTGACGCGCCCGTGAGCTCCGCCGGCCCCCAGCTGTGCCTGAGTGACCGAGCCCCAGGCCGAGAGGCCGGGGGCACCCCACCTCCAAAGGGGCCCGAGCGAGCCCCAGGCCCCAGGCCCCGACAAGCGGCCGCCAAGGAGTGAGCCGGTGTGTACCCGGACGCCCACCCCCAGACACAAAGAACCACCAACACACCGACACCTGAGGGAGTCCGCCACCGGCAGGGGAAGTGGTGGTGGGTGGAGATAGGCCTCCAAACCTTGGAGGGCCTGAGGTGTCCCCAGAGAGGTGGCGTCTGATACCCAACCTGACATATAGACACAGACATACAGGCACACACAGACACAAACATCCATTCCCACCCTCATGCTCTCATATGCACTCACTCCACACTCAACCAACGTGGAGACAGACATAAAGAGACGCTGTACACACAATCACACTCCCCAAGCGTACTCTACAAACCGGGTCTAGGTACCCTTGCCCCTGGAGGGGGGAATTGCACCCAGACCCAGGTGGTGTTACCCTTTTCCCTGCGGTGGGGAGAGGCAGACCACCCCGACTCCGCAGCAGCAGGGAGGCCCCACACCCCAGACCGCAGTCGGACGGCCAACTCCTCCTACTAGCCCTCCCGCTCCAGCAGGCCGCAGAGAATGGGGGTGGGAGAAGACTCCAAACCTCCCTCCACCCGCTCATTGTAGTGTTGATGCATATGTGTTCTTTTTTTTTTTTTTTTTTTTTTTTTTTTTTTTTAAATGACATCAGAAACAGCAGTATGCGACATTACGTGATGGCAGAGCTTCAGTTCATCCTTTGTCATTTTTTTTTTTTGATGCATATGTGTTCTAAGGTGCAATTAAAACCCAGGAGGGCATGGAGCTACCTGCCAAGGAGCAGCAGGTAAGCGCATAGTCCCTCCTGCTAGCCCTCAATGACTAAGTGTATTTAAAATTGAGAGGTGGGCAACGACGTCAGGGGTGAGGTATACACCCTGATGGAGATTTGGACTCCGTGATTGTGCCCACCCCCAAGATCCTATATGTATGTGTAATGAGAGTGTGAATAATGTGAATGTCTAAGTTGTGGGATAAAATTGAGGCAGAGGCAGCCAGAAGGGGACGGGGGGGGGGGGGGGGGGGGTAGCCTCCTCTGCACCCTGGTGACATACCCCCACTCCAAGGCCCTGCATGTGTGGGTGGTTGTGGAGGAGCGATATATATTTCTTATATATTGCAGCAGAGCCAGGGCGTCATTTGATCCATTTCTAATTTGCATGTGTGACGGCATGAGGGCAGTTTGCATGGCTGTTGCTTTCTTAAGAAATCTATATCTAAATAATGGGATTTCTTTTTGAACAAACACTTAAATGGTGGGAAATTTTGATGTATATGGATCTGATGATAAATCTACATACATATGCACATTGTTATTTACATTATTGATGAATGTCATTATTTAATGTTTAGTATAATTTGTCATTAACTATAATCTAATGCTTTCTTATTACAGGGTTTTTTCCTGTTCTGAGAGTGTACTGCTGTGGTTCATGTGGATTCACTTTCAACAGCATTTCTGGCCACAGTTACAAACACTATGCACTGGCGAGTCACTCAAACTTAATGGAAAAATCCAGATCTTTTTCTTAGCAGTGAGTATAGGGGAACAGCATTTTAAAAGTTAGTTATTCTATATAAATAGCAACTTTGCTGACATATAACTAAATATTATAACCGACTGTAAGCAAACAGAAAAAGAAAAAAAATCCCTAAAATTCAATACAGTCAGAAAGGCAAGAAGGCAACAGCTTCCTAAGGTATCAGCTTTAAAAGGCACATGCAGAAGAGCAACAACTTTTAGCCATTTAAATTCTCACACATTATAAAGTGTGAAATTTGGTGAGCGGGATCTTTTTCAAGTACAAACCAATGTGACACTGCTGGCACAATGTGCGAAAAGGAACGCTGAGCCACTCAAGTGAGCGTGGTTTAAATGATCTTTGAAAGCATCTTCTGCTGTGATATCACCGTTACACCTGTTGGGCTGTGACACCTAGGCATTCACGGCGTCTTGCAAACTGTGATCTTTTACTAGTATCCAGGCAATTCAGTAATAACTGTGATAACGCGATTTCTCTTAGATCGAACATGACAAGCACGAGCACAGTTTTAATGAATGTGAGCAATCTGTTGCAGGTTTGCTATCATATAGTTTGAACAAAACACGCCTCTATGAGATAATGAAGGCAGGAAATGTACATATGTGATGCTTTAATTGGATTATAGCACAAAGCTATCAATACCTATAATCTTAATCCCCTGCAGTGGACCCATCTGGATCTTCAGCAATGAAAGTAAACAACTGTTAGCTAAGTGATGCTAATAATCTCCTGGAAACAAACATTAAAATAGGGCTAGGTGAACAGCACACAGAACACTAAACCCTGCAGGGTTTAAAAAAAAGAAAAAAAGGATAAGTAGCGACCATGCAGAGAGCTCCAGCGAAGGGGCTCCATGGGAGGAAGGAAGTGGTTCCTAAGCAACTATTCGCTGTAGGGGACTGCAGAAGTCCAACGGAAAACTGGACAATTATGAAAATTAACCCCCATAAACTCTGAAAGGCTTTCTGTCTTGGGCAGTTATGTACATATTAACAAGCACAATGGCAGAAACACAGTATATCAGAATGAAGCAAGCAGTTGACTCAAAGACGTTTTTCATGTCAATCTTAAATATTCCAAATGTCCTCTAAAATCCCACGTATAACAGCCATGGCAAGGTACAATATGTACTTCCTGATACAGCCTCCGCATCTAGATTGAAAAATACAGCAGCAGAGAACCACGATTTTTTTTTTTTTTTAGCAATGAATCAGAGGAAACAAATTGGATCTGTGTTACTGCTGAAGTGACAAGGCCTTTAAATGTTTCTGTCTTTAACATCGGGGTCTCTTGAGGTAGGGTGACGTAGGTGAGACAGGGCAGAACAGTAAACAAAAGTGGCAGAGATGGATTAACGGTGTTGGCTCTGTTGATGGAGATGTGTCTTTTGATACGGGAAAATTCAAGGGTAGACACATGAGAGGAACAAACAGCTACACTTGGAGCATACCTGATTTGACCTTTCATCTGATCCACCCACTATCTCCGCTGTTGGTAAAGAAGAAAAGACACGGAGCTCAAAGACACGTTCATCACAGAGTCATTCAGGTCATTTATTATGAGATCACCCAAAAATGAAATCCACTATTTAAATAATTCTATAATCTATTGATCGAAGTCTTCCAAAGTAAAAACCCCAGCAATTCTATTAACTTGACACTGGTTCAGAAAATGTTTAGATGTAGTAAAGCAAAAAAGTACAGTATTTTACCTCTGATGTGTAGCAGAGTCAACGTATAATGAAGCTAAATGGAGCAAATACCCCATGTTTATATTCAATGCAAGCACCCGGTATGTAGTTACGTTCAACCACTGATTGTGCATATTTTTCTTAGTATTAATTAGGGAAGTTTGTCCCAGTTTTGATCATAGTGGATAACTAACAACTTGCAGAATTCTACCATTAATATTGCATGCAGTGAACTACAAAATATTTGTGTTGTCCTACCATTGCTCTGTTTTTTTAAGGTTCTTCTTCAGTAATTGGAACTCTGTGTTTCTGTACAGTGAATTTGTTTCCTGTATTACCCGGGCACTGCTTTTGGCACAAACTGCAGTCATCCTGTGGCGGTTTATGAGAGCATCTGTTGAAAGAGTCCTTGCAACTTTGATTGAAAGCATTTGCGGAAACTCTGGTTTGTCCAGCAAAGAGTCTACAAACCAGCTGTACACATGCCAGCTGCACTCTGCCTCTACCTCTATAACACAGCCAATTTATTTTGTGTGGTCAAAGAATATGAATCTCCATTTTCATGAGTAATTTGATTTAAAACCATGTCCGCTTTTTATTTAAAATACCAGGTAATGTAAACAGTTTGATAATTGATGGGCTGGTTTAGCTGATAAAATTGCCAATATAATGCGGTCATTGTGAAATCACATTAATGACAAACATTTATAAAGTTATTTTATGAGTTGGTTTATGGTGACCAAGTTTCTGGTAATAGAAAAAAAATAGGCGGTAACACAAGACAAATAGATGACAAGCCTTAATTATCTTTGTGCTTATTAGCAGTAGGACAAAATAGACCTATTCATCACATATTAATTATCATGATTTGCCGCTACATCAATGTATTCTGGAGGCCACGGACTATTCAAATAGACCTTTACTTTCTAAGAACCTTAATTCATGGAAGGGCTTTAAATTATTTTAATGCAGTCATTTTTCTCTTCCTTTCATGAGCTGAAGCAATGGGCAGCACACAACTATATTTTAATTTGCAGGAGAGGGATAATTCACCTCATCGCTTTAAATTAGGCTTACAGTTTTAAATTAAATAATGGCTCTTTGTGTATTTATGTTCAGCCAACCAAGGTTAGGAAAGGCACTTGTGGATGACACTGGCAAAGACAGAAAGGAAGGAACCTCATCTAATACTTGTTGTAGTCATTTATTACATTGTCTGTAATTGAACTTGTAGTGCTCACCTAAAACTTGAGAAGGAGTCATAATTTAGCATGTAGAAGTTTTGAGAAAAACACAGGAAGCAATTTAAGACTTACATAGTCTGGCTAGGTTAACCATGGCTTTTGATTGTTTAATATCCGTATTTAAGTGTTATAAAGTCTTAATGTACAGTGATTCTGAATATTTGATTAAAATGACCTTAGTGCTATTGCAAGAGGGGCAGTAAAGGTACGATATTATCTGTAATTGCAGATATGCAGTAATAGTAGACCTCAGTGGTGAATAACATTTTCTCTAGAACCTTGGCTGCAGGACCCCCCACTTAAGATATGAAAGACTGCGAGCACTGACGTCAAGATATTTTTGTTATAGAAGCAGAATAATTTGCTGCACGACAACTGTTACATATCATGCATCAATTTGTGTCATTTCATTAAATGTGCAACATCAAATGCTCTCATATCCCATTTGTAAACTTTAGCCTTCTCCTATTGCTCCCATGGTAAATTCTGCTTCTGTTTAATTCGTTTGCAGACACAGACACAACTTTTTCTTGCATGCAACCTGACTTTAAAAATAATGCAATCCAACTGGTAGTATACATTAGATGACAGCACAACATATTCATTCACCCAAGCTGCTTTTAAACCGAATCCAATCTTTATTCTAAATGTAGCTAGCCTAACAAGGTGCTGAATCCTAAACAACTCCTGATGAAATCTCAATTACAAGTGAAAAAGCAGCAAATGAAAGAACAGATGTTAAAATAATAGCTGTTTAACTGAAAGCTGTATGCTACACCTGGAAGCCAGCTTTTTCGTTATTTTTTGTTATATAAGCATAGATCCATCCTGCCATAGGATTTACAGAGAATGGTCCAAACAAGAGAAAATATTCCATGCATGACAGTTCATTGGGCAAAAATGTCTTGTTGATGTGAGAGCAGAACAGCCAGACTGCTTCTAGCTGGGAGGAAGGTAATCAGAATCAGAATCAGAATCAGAATACTTTATTGATCCCTGGGGGAAATTATTTTTTGTTACAGTGCTCCATTTTAAACCAACATTAAGACAAGACAGACAATACGCTAACTAAGAATAGTACAATATATACATATATATACATACATACATACATAAGTCACTTATAAATAAATATTTGGAAAAGAAACATGTGTAGTTGTAGCAGCAAACAGTGTGTTAAGTGGATGCGTTGTACAGGGAGATGGCCACAGGCAGGAATGATTTCCTGTGTCGTTCAGTGGTGCTTTTCGGTAATCTCAGTCTCTCACTGAACGAGCTCCTGTGACTGACCAACATGTCATGGAGTGGGTGGGAGGTGTTATCCAACATTGTCTTTATCTTGGACAGCATCCGCCTCTCCGACACCACCTTGAGGGAGTCCAGCTCCATCCCCACAACATTGCTGGCCTTACGGATCAGTTTATTAAGTCTGTTGGCATCTGCAACCCTCAGCCTGCTCCCCCAGCATGCAACAGCATAGAGGATCGCACTGGCCACCACAGACTCATAGAAAATCCTCAGCATTTTCTGACAGATGTTGAAGGACCTCAGTCGCCTCAAAAAATAGAGACGACTCTGGCCCTTCCTGTAAAGTGCTGTGGTGTTTTTAGCCCAGTCCAGTTTATTGTCAATGTGTACTCCAAGGTATTTATAGTCCTCCACAATGTCAACACTGACCCCCTGGATTGAAACAGGGGTCAAGTGTTTCCTGGTCTTCCTGAAGTCCACGATCAGTTCCTTGGTCTTTGCCACGTTGAGCTGCAGATGATTCTGCTCACACCACGTGACAAAGGAGTCGACCACAGCCCGGTACTCTGTCTCATCATCCCTGCTGATGCATCCAACCACCGCAGAGTCATCAGAAAACTTCTGAAGATGGAGGTCTCTGTGCAGTGGCTGAAGTCTGTGGTGTAGAGGGTGAAGAGGAAGGGGGAGAGGACAGTCCCCTGTGGTGCCCCTGTGTTGCTAATCACCTTGTCAGACACACACTGTGGGAGACGTACATATTGTGGTCTTCCTGTCAGGTAATCAACAATCCAGGACACCAGAGAAGCATCCACCTGCATCGCTGCTAACTTATCACCCAGGAGGGTCGGCCTGATGGTGTTGAAAGCACTGGAAAAGTCAAAAAACATGACCCTCACAGTGCTCGCCGGCTGGTCCAGATGGGTGTAGACACGATTGAGCAGGTAGATGATGGCGTCCTCTGTTCCGAGACGAGGCTGATAAGCGAACTGAAGGGGATCCAGATGTGGTCTTACTATGGGTCGCAGCTGGTCCAGGATGAGCCTTTCCAGGGTCTTCATGATGTGGGAGGTCAGTGCCATGGGCCTGTAATCCTGGGGGCCACTGGGACGAGGCGTCTTTGGTACAGGGACGAGGCATGATGTCTTCCACATCACCGGGACCCTCTGCAGACTCAGACTCAGCATAAACAGTTTATGAAAGACTCCACACAGCTGGGGGGCACAGGCCTTGAGGACAAGGGGACTCACTCCGTCTGGTCCAGCAGACTTGCCTGAGTGAAGTCTCCTCATTTGCATCTCAACCTGGTATTGAGTGAAGGTGATGGGTGGGGGAGGGGTGTCAGGAATCTCACAGGAGGCAACATGTGAAGAGAGAGGCTGGCACAGTGGTGTGGCTCTGGATTCCAGGCTGACTGCAGGTGAGGTTGTGGGGGTGGGAGCAGACACTGTGGTGTCGAATCTATTGAAAAACAGATTCAACTCGTCGGCTCTATTCTCACCTCCCTCAGCTCCCCTGCTGTTGGTTGGCCTGAATCCAGTGATGGTCTTCATGCCCCTCCACACCTCTCTCATGCTGTTCTGCTGGAGTTTCCACTCCAGCTTCCTCCTGTAATTGTCCTTAGCCTCTCTGATCTTGTCCTTTAGTAACACCTGGACCTTCCTCACCTCCTCTTTGTTGCCCCCTCTGAAAGCCCTCTTCTTGTTGTTGAGGAGGGCTTTGATGTCCTTAGTCACCCACGGCTTGTTATTTGGGTAACAATGAACAGTCTGAGCTGGAACAATGGAGTCGGTGCAGAAAGTTATGTAGTCTGTGATACACTCAGTAAGCCCATTGATGTCCTCGGCGTGAGGCTCACAGAGTGTTTCCCAGTCGGTCACCTCGAAACAGCCCTGTAGTTCTGCTATTGCCTCCTCTGACCACCTCCTAACAGTCCTGGTGGTCACAGGTTCCCTCCTCACAATTGGCACATAGCGGGGGGTGAGGTGAATCAGGTTATGATCTGACCTACCAAGTGGGGGGAGGGAGGAGGAGCTGTATGCATCCTTGACGTTAGCATACAGTAAGTCTAAAGTTTTCTCTCCCCTGGTGGGACAGTCCACATATTGTTTGAATGTTGGTAGTGTATTGTCCAGTGATACATGGTTGAAGTCACCCGAGATCACAATAAAGGCACTCGGGTGCTGAGTCTGTAGCCGAGCTATGGCAGAGTGGATAGTGTCACATGCAGCTGTGGGGTTAGCAGAGGGGGGAACATAAACAGCCACCAAGATGACGTGAGAGAATTCCCTGGGTAAATAATACGGCCTGAGTCCAACAGCACACAGTTCAGTGTCCGGGCAACAAATCCTTTCTTTGATTGTTATGTTGGCAGGGTTACACCACCGGTTGTTAACTAAAACAGCAAGCCCACCTCCTTTACGCTTACCGCTAGCGATGCTGTCCCTGTCCGCCCGAACAGTGTGGAAGCCTTCCACGGAAGCATTCTCATCGGGAATGACCTGGTGCAGCCATGATTCGGTGAAACACATCAGGCTACACTCTCGGTATTCCCTCTGACTCCGTACCAGTGCTGAGAGCTCGTCGATTTTACTTGCCAACGATCGCACATTTCCCATCACGATAGACGGCAGACACGGTTTAAACCTCCTCCTCGCTTCGAGCCTCCGCTGTCTCACCGTCACCTTTTTTCTTCTCTTCTGTCCTTGACCTCTGCATCCCCGATGTGTTTTCCTCCAAATTTCAGCTGGTACTTCTGCGGGCACTTCTGCGGGCCTGGCCAGCGAGCCGGCCGGCATCAGGGCGATCAGCTGATCTCTGGAGTAAACAGTCCGTGCGTGTAGGAGATGTGCCGCGGTCCCATTCCATGATAAAAGTAACAGTTCCACGGCCACCAGAAGAACAAAAACTCTCTCAATCCACATGATTGAGTAAGAGATAGAAAACGGAGGAAAATACAAGTCAGAAAAAAAAAGAATACGTAAGAAAAAAGAGCTAAACTAAGAGAAAAGCAGGAGCGACTGTAACAGGCTGCACGCTGGTTGGCGCATGCGCACTAAACAGTAGCTCAAATATCCACTTGTTACAACCAAGGTGTGCAGAAGAGTATCTTTGAAAGCGCCGCATGTCAAATCTTGAAGCAGATGAGCTACAGCAGCAGAAGACCACACTATGCATCACTCCTGTCAGCTAAGAATAGGAGACCGATGCTCACACGGGCCCATCAAGACTTGAGAAGAGAACACTGAAGAAAATGTTCCCGGGTCTGATGAATTTCGATTCCTGTTGTAACATGCAGATGATAGGGTCAGAATTTGGCATAACCAGCATGAAAGAAATCTGTCCTGCCTTGTATCAGCAGTTCACTTTGTTGCTCTTTTCTTTGGAAACTTTGGCCAGCTCCATAGTCTGTTGGTTTACACATTTACTTAAGATCCAAAAGACTCCTATTTTGATACAGGTATATTTTGGGGCTGCACTAGGGATGGCATCTGATGTAAAAATCAGATAGAGCTGAAAGCAACTTCTAGTATTCAGCAACTGAGCATCATTTAAACACAACAGCCTACTTGAATACTGTTGCTAACAATATCCATCCCTTTAAGGCCCCCATATGCTCATCAACTGATGGCTGCTTCCAGCAGAATAACCCTCTGTGCCATTAAGGTCAGATCATCATAAACTTCACGGTATTCAAATGATCTCCACAGTCACCAGACCTAAATCCAATACAGCACTTTTGGGATGTAGTGGAAAAAGAGATTCATATTACAGATGTTTGACCAACAGATCTGCAGCATCATGCTGTCATGTCATTGTGGACCAAAATCCCAGAGGAATGTTTCCAGCACTTTGCTAAATCTGAGCTATGAAGAGTTAAGTCAGTTTTGAAGGTAGAAAGGGATCCAACATGGCAAGGTGTAACTGATTCAGTTGTCAAATATTTAATTTAGACTCTACATTAAAACCACACACACGTGAAGTGAATACCAGTGGTTATCTTATTACAGAGCAATGTTCCAGTTCCAAGCCTGGGATTCTTGAAGATGTGATATAGAAGAGCTGATGTGTGCAGCTGTTTCAGAACAAGCATGATCCAAAGGCTCATAGCTGTTTTGGTCCTTGTGGACATGTAGAATATTAATAGCAATGTAACAGATAATGCATAATATATTGAATAAATAACTCAATGTGTTATTCAACATAAAGCTTTGTTGAATGATATGATTTTAGAAAATGTGTGATTTTTTTTTTCAGATTTTCTATTTTATTGCAAAACAATGGATTGGCTAATGAAGAAAATACTCCAAAGATTATAATAAATGGAAATACATCTTAAAAATGTTTAATAAATTGGTTGAAACAAAATAATGGTTCTCATTATAACGTAATGATGTAAAAGCCTGTTGAATGCCTTACAACAGCAATAAACAGCTTTTTGCCTCGAGGCAGGATGTGTATTATTAGTCTTGCCCTCCTCCTCCTCAGCTGGTCAACTTCCCAGCTGACACGTGTCACTCTCTTTGATAAAAGATCATCTGGCCCGAGGCTGCGGCACTCTGCATCCATGAAGAACACTGAAAACAACAACAAACAAAACCTGAAAAAACCCACTTTTGTTGTTCTGTATGTTTTTGGCAAAGGTCCGTTATGTGAAGCTCTGATATTAATTTGCTTCATCGAGTTCTCCCTCATTGCAGTTGTTGCTCTGACTTCTCTGATGACCAGCTGACTGTTCGCTGCCTGCAGCAGATTGCACAGAAAAAAAAAACCCTCACTGAAAAGCCAATTTCAGACCAAGGTGTTTATGCTTGTATACACAGAATAATAATGCATGGTGCATAGACCTCCGAAAAATGTTGCATTGAAATAGCAGGTAGCACTTTGCTGTTAAAGCAGTTAATTTTGGTGCAGCAGAGGTACAAAGATAGAGTGCGAACATGGGAGAAGGAACACACTCCCAATTTATCAGAGGATTTAATCAAATGGAACTAAACTGATTAAACTATATTTCATGCAAAGGGACAAAACGATTTACTTTATAACATTTCCTCATTGAATCACCTAATGTATAATTTTAATCAACTCATATGTATTCTCTCTTTTAAATGTCCTCCTTCAGACATAATAGGAGCTATAATTGCTGTGTAATTACTTTGTGATATAATTAAACCATGATTAGCATTATATTGCCGATATTTATTGGTCATCTTATTTTTTGCACAATTTTCTCAGATTTATTTTGACTGTGTTAAACATAGTGGTATGACCAAAGAACATAAACACCACACGAGAAGCCAATTAAAGCCCAACCTGTTTTGTGGTTTGTTTGTTTTTTTGGCTGTTATCTTGTCAATACTCAAAAACTATTTTAGGACCAATAAAGGAACAAAATCACTTAGAAAATGAGGCTGAAGCACATGTAATCACATCGGGAGTGCTGAGGAAGCAAATATCAAGGAAAGGGACCTATATTTCCAGCCATTACTGTCAGAAAGTTTGTATGGAAACTGATTCATCTTGTGACTCCCTGTCCTTCCACATAACATCAAAAATACTCTCATGCGACCTAGTTTTCTACTTTCATCCCTACACCTCTTCATTTGAGTTACTCCCTCTGTGAACACAAGTATGCTATAATGCTGGACCATAATTACAGCAAAAGTTCTTAAAATTATGAAATACCCACACAGACACAGGCAAAGAGTTATATATATATATATATATATATATATGTGTGTGTGTGTGTGTGTGTGTGTGTGTGTGCACATTTAGAAAAAAATTCAGTCTTTAAATCTGTATTTTTTTGGCCAAGCATTTTAATAAGTTTAAGGAAATGCAAGTGAGAGTGTGGAAAAGAATAGTAAAAAGCACACACAGATAAGTTGCAGTGAGCATTTGACACTTTAACTGAATTTTCATACCGATTCATGCTGAATTTCGAGTTTATCTTTTACTTTAACACAAGTCTGAAGGTTTTTCTCTGAAGAAAACTTGCACATCCCACTGAAATTAGGTGTTGAAACTTCAGCCAACATAGTTCTGACATTTTTTTTAACAAATATTGAGCAGCGGAAAAAAAATATTCCTAACGGTACCATCATTAGCTGCTGTAATCTTTGCCCACTGTTTACTCTCTGGGGTACAGCTGGGATGTATTACAGTGATTGATCGAATGCACAGAGGTGGATTGAGCATAGAGCTGTCTGCTTTTCTAACTGATCCCCTTGTTATAGTACTTCTCCCTCCTCCTTCTTTCTCCGCACATTTCTGTCTCTCAGCTTCACTGAGGCTGTCTTAATGTATGACCATTGTCTAGAGGTCATTGTTGATGTCCGAGTCATGCCGAGGTAGCTCGTCATGCGGAGCTCTGCATGCTTCAGGGAGTAATCACAAGCCTCCAGCTTCCCCCATCAACATTTCTTCGCTGCCCTTAGGCCAACAAACCATATTTTTTATGTCAGCTGGCATGCACCTTCAACTCATAAGTAGCTGTTTGACTTTCACAAGTCTCACATCATCCAGACATACACACTCCAAGGCAAGGTTGCCATATCCTTGGTCCATAATTATATGCCAGTTATAAGTGTCTACTTGCGCATGCAGATGGGCTGGGCTCTTTAAAAATCCAGGAAGCAGGTTGAACCTATCCACAGAGATTATTTATTATTCCTTGAGGGGCTAGCCCTCACATCATAATTACCAATACAAATATTTCTCGTTATGTTTGCTCTCACTTCCACACGTGGCATCAAATAAAGGCATGTGAAAAATGACAATTTGTTAAACACTTCTGAATTCTTTAATACCTGTCTTATAAGACTCACAAAGGCAAAGGTTCAGTTGCGAAGAGGAGAGAAACATATCTAATCATATTAGATTTGAAGGTATATAGTGCAACAGAGAACATAAATATTCCGACATCATTCACCATCTCACATAGCAGAAAAAAGCCAATAATTTGAAATGAAAAAGAAGAAAGAAGAAATGTTAAAGAAAACGAACCTTCAAATGGTGACTGATTGCAACACATCTTGATTGTAGCTCATTACCTCCAAGTACTTCATCTGAAGTGACAATGATTCTCATTTGAAATGCATGACACATGGTTAACTTGGTACTGACAGGTATTTAAGAACGCTACTTACTGCTGTAATGTTAGACTCTTGAAGTGAGGTTAATATACATTAGAGTGTGGTTTGAAGCATGATGATCAAAGTGTGTTTGTCACACGTCTGCACTGGTTCCTTTTTAAAGTGCTCAGGCTCCAAACTATAGAGCCTGAAAGTGCATCGGCCTTGGATGATGACAAATTCACCCCTAATGCAATTCATTTATTAAAAATAACCTCATTTTAATTCCTTTATTTAGGATGCACAACATGGTTTTAATATTCATGAGATAATGGCTTGTGATTGACTTTCTGTGTGATAAGAACGTTGGAGGGTGTGGAGAGTTTTGTCTTTTTGCATTAGAAACAACGAGGCACAGCTGCAGACACAGCTGTGACATATGTCAACACCTGCCAGAGGAAGGACAGGAAATATCACTCCCTTCTCAGATTGATCTTCGTTTCAACCAAACTTCATTTTGATAACTTATGAGTGTCACAGTAAATAAACACACAGACAGCTGAAAATGTTTAAACCAATTTGGAGTCTGTTAATTAAAAGGAAAAAAAGCTGATTGTTGATTTTCTCACACACACTGGGTAAATTTACCTCTAAACGAATGCATGGTTTAACGCCACGGAAAGTGTGCTCCGACATTTTTAATTGAAACTGTGCTTTGATGATGAGATTGGCAGCTTTGTGTATGTGGCATGGCACCAGTATTATAGCAAAGTAGACCGTGGGTCCGCGAGGCAATTTCTGTGCACGGCTGAGATCTAGTCAGACTTCTTCCAGTGGGACTGGGCAGCATGCAACCCTCAAACTCTGAAGCCCTAC
This sequence comes from Rhamphochromis longiceps, assembly GCF_057381845.1. Lineage (NCBI taxonomy): Eukaryota > Metazoa > Chordata > Actinopteri > Cichliformes > Cichlidae > Rhamphochromis > Rhamphochromis longiceps. Next base: position 39,845,974 of record NC_140558.1, read on the forward strand.
AAAATAGTCATTACAAAGTTCAGCACCGTCAGCAGATTTCAGCAGAACTTTGCTGCACCGTGTTGGCAGCCAACTGGATACTCAGGAGGCTAACCATCAGCTTTTCTTGCTAACGTGAAAATGTGGAGAGTTGTGACCTCTGCTGTTATAGATATAACGCACCAAATCTTGTATAGGAAGATTAGTAGCAATGCAGGTTGGTCCTACCTCAGCTGAGGTTGGAGTTGATTGTGTTTCCTGTAGCTCTTCAGGCTCCAAAAGGTTCAAGTGCCAGGATCGACTGACTATTGGTTGAATTTAAACTAGATAATGCTGTTGCTTTCGAAGTTATTGTCGCGCAAGATATTGTCAGTAAAGTTTGTTCTAAGCAAACATGATATATACTTTCAGCTGCTACAGTGTGCTACGGTTCTGTTCCCACAGTTTCAATTTTGTATTGTGTCTTTGTACGTCTATTGGCACACAATAGACATGAGATATGGGAAGAAAGAGACAAATATCTCTCCTTTGCAACGACAGGTCACACATACACTTTAAAAAAAGCTAAATATTGTCTAAAACAGTTGCACATGGTGGAATACTATTGAGGGGCTATTTTCAGCTTTGCCTACAAATAAAAAGAGAAGAAAGAAATGCATTTATCACTTGTCAAAAAACACTTTTCTGCTAGATCAGGGAGATGATCCATGTAATCTAATTTGTGACAACAAAAATAATAAAGAATGAAGATGAGTAAGATGGACAATGCTCTCTTTAAGCCACCAGGACTCAATTCATAATCATGTATATATTGCTGTGACAAATATAAACCATATACGCAACAACACAAGTATATGTTAAGGTACTGCAAGTTTGTGTGAGTGCAAAAAACCCCTCTTTGAATATGGAACAAGGGCAGGTGATATCAATCACGACCATTTGTCTGGTTTTCTGGGTCACGCTGGCTGCGAATAGGATAAGGAGATATTTTTCCCCCAAGTGTGGCTGAGTTTTATAGGAAAAGAGAAACTCTATAAACTGAAGTGGAGCAGTCTGCTTCCCCTCCTTCAGAAAGGTTGCCACACAGGACACACATCATGTCTGCTGCATCTCTGCCTTGTGCCTTCGTGTAACATTGACTATATGAAAGACATTTTAAAGCTCAGCACTCGTGATCCTGAGAAATTTCTTGTTGTGTCACTCCTGATCTCACTCTTCAGAATCACCACAGGGCATAGTGTTTTTGTGATACCTACAGCCCACCTTTGACAGCGCTCACCTTTTTCATCCCCCATAATGATTAGATATAAAGCTGGATATATTTGAAATGAGGATTTGTTCTCTGAAAGTAATTAGGAGGCGATGTCCACAGAACTCATAAAAGGTATTGGTACAATGGTGGTAACCATAGAAACCTTGTGGCTGGAGTGGTCTTTTGGGAGACATGCTTTAATAATATATTGGCCAAGCAGAGAAGGCAAATATAATATCACTCTATAGAAATGCCACTCAATGAATAGAACTGCGTTCCTTTTGAGGACCCGTGTATACGAAAACATATACAGCTAAAAAAATCAAAATCAACACTGGAGTTTTGATGGAAAGGTAAAGCAGCCGAAAGGCAAAAACATGTCACCTGTGGTACATTAACTTGTAAGATGATGCAAATATCATGTACAACCAATTTGCTCCTGGAATTGGAATTACAAATTGAAATAGTATGGAAGTCCAATACTTCTTTTCGTGACTTGAAGCACAACACTACATCTCTGTGTGCAATAATAGCTGCAGCACATGAAACTGGCATTGCTTAGCAACCAGCAGCATAAATTGCATTTCTTCCTAACTTTTTTTTTTGAATGCATACCTAACCATGTACAAACACCTCTTTGAAAACGGATATATTAACCCTTTCACAAAGGGGTTGAAAACACATTCTGCAGCAATTACACTGCAGGGCTGCTGACACATGAAACACAGGTGAATATTAGATTTTAGTGAACCATATATGTGCTTTTATTCTAGTAGATATTTTGGTGTTAATAGGTGGGTGCCTTTTAACCAGCTGCCATTGGCCAAATGTTATTACTGTTTATGCGCTGGATCTTTAGCTCTCTCGACTTGATTCAGTACATGACAACCAAGTGGCAACCTCTGGGGATGAAAAGATGAAGACAGGTCAAAAGTGCCTGAAATAGTTCCTTGAATGGCCTTGAGACTGGTTCCAGACTCAAGGGGCTCACTTATTAAAAAATAAATAAAAATTAAAAATCCATCTTTAGGAGAGAAATAAACATTTTTACTTCCAGGGACAAGAAATGGTTTTGGTCTCTACTCTTCAAAACAACTTGAGCATGACTTTCTAACCCCAGTTATTTTAATGTTTAAAGTTATGAATCATTATGAGCTACTTTGAGGGACAGGTGGGAACAGTCTGGTTAACTAAGTGTCACTCAAGCTAATTCAAATGGTTGTGGTCTTTTCAAACATTTTTAGTGCAATTACCTGACAATTACATGGGTTGCTCAGCAGTTAATTGCACTGATAGCCAATACAATAGGTCGGTGCCTCGGTTTTGGGTACTAAAATACTGAGTGTTTTATATATTTTATAAATACTGGGTATTTTATTGGGTAATGGTTTTCTTTTGTAAGTTAGCAGGTATGGAGCAGGTGTTTTTTTGTTTTTTTTTTAACCAATGATGCAGGTTGCTAAGCCAGGTACAGCATCAGTTGTTAATTTCAGCTTGGACCCTTCACCTCAGTTTAGTCACACACACACACACACACACACACACACACACACACACACACACACACACACACACACACACACACACACACACACACACACAGTCCCCTAAAAAACCCAAGATGAAGATGACAATAATAATGCGTTTGAAACCAAACCAATGGATGATATCGTAATGACTGTGGACACTTATCAGACACAGTGTATAATAAAACATCTGCAATAACACATCTGCTGGCACTGTAAAGAGAAAAGGACAGCAGCAGTGGCTTTCTCACTCCTTGTTGCAACATTTTTGCTCCATGCTTTTTCTGCAAATTAGCTATTTTTCAGAAAATATAGATAGAAGGGAGAATGATATTGAGTAATGAAGTAGTTGGTCTCTAAATTTGTATGCAGTAATATGAAATGATATCTGATTTAAAGCGTATGACGTACATTTGGCTCAGAGACACACTTTCAAACATTTTATACATATTCCTTGTTATTTATATGGCTCATGTCTTTATAGAATACACTGTCACATCTTTCTGTGCATTATGTTTACTATATTTCAACTGAATGATAAATTGCCAGTGATACACCCCTACTGTTGTATTTTCATTTTCCATTTCTCTTCCATTTACCTTTGTCCTGCTTTAAACAATCACAATATTGTTTGCTTTGTGTTTAAAAGTTATTCTCTTCTCTTCTTTTTTTTACACTTAAAAGTAGAGTTTTTATTTGAACACTAGCCACCAATCACCTACACATCATCTAACAGGCACCTGACAATTCAGATATGATTTGCAATAAAATCGTCTGCATGATGCTCTGCTTTGCTCTCGTCCAGTTCTTCGAGAATAAAGCAACAATATGGAGTTAATTTGAAAATGCAGGTTTGGATTTAACAAACAAAAGATCTCGATTAAGGTTTTAGGATTTGCCTTTTTTTTAAGCAGAAGATAGTTACAGAGGTTTATATAGATCTTAACCACGCCACTCTCGAGAGCTCCATTCAATTTGAATTTAAAAGCAGCACCATGGTACCTTTTTTGCCCTGAAATTGATTATTATTATTCGTCTTTGTCCGTAGTAACATTCAGTTCTCTTCGTAAGTCTTGGGTGCAGACACTCTACGCTGTTATTCAATTAGCCTATGAGTAGTCCAATTTTAACCCGACACTATAAGAAGCACTGAGCTGAGTGAAAAGACACTTCAATTTGTCCAATTCCACAATTCTGTGGATTTGAATAATCATCCTGCTATACCTGCTGATTGGCTCTGAAAATCTGTTGGCATAATATAGCAACACTATGCAGAAGATATGCTTCTTTGTATGCATTTTTATCCTTATTCAACTTAGACCTTGGAATTACATTGAGACTTTGAAATAAATACTAGAATAAAAAGGAAAAGAACCCAGATTAATACAGGAGTAATATATTATTAATGCTACATCTCCCTATTTAACTGACCATTTGTCACTAAAATTGAAGTGGACCTCAGCTGCTAATCGGATAAAGTAATCACATTCTTAATGTTTTCCAGAATGGTAGTGAAAAGACCTTTGAATCTGCTCGACACATTTTTAGAATGATGCTTTAATGATTACAGTAACTGTTTTTATGCTACAGGTTCTGTTGATGTGTTTAAATGTAGCTGAAGACTGTACACTGCCTACTTACATGCAAAAAAAAAAATCAGTTCAGATCTATACCTAAATTTAAATTCTGACATCCTCCCACTGACCACGGAAGATCATAAGTAGGCCAAGTGCTTTCAGATGTACATGTCATTTCGTTTCATGAGTGGCGCTCTTTTGGTTGAGAGGCAGTGTAAGGAGAAAGATATTTCACGGCAAATGAAAACATTACTTCAGGTTTATGACTTAGCGAGCACATACTGGAAGATGAAGAAAAATGGACGTGATATATTTGACCCTTCGTTGAGCCCCGGTGTCATAGCAATAGCAGCACAGGTCAAAATGATTGTCAACCCTTTCATAGAGTTCTACGGCAGAAGTACTGACACCAAACAACAACTTCTGGTGTTTCACCACATATATTCTGTTGCTAAAGCTCTGCTAGTGAGAGGAATATTTCAAAGCTCATTCCATGCAAGACAGGTGATGCGAGTTATCAGCTGCCGCACAAGTAAGTAGCCTGTTTTTGAAGAACTGTGCCTCTGCAGGATGAAGTTGTTAAGGATCACTGGTCACATTCTGACAAAGAGGTAGGGGCAGCAATATGTTTGGCCATCATATTCTCATTAATTATTGTCGGCTGGACAAAAATTAATCTATTTTAGACTCTTCATAGACTTGTTATTGAGGTAACATTAAAGGTTTTGATGTGTTTGGTAATTTACTGATCATATTGGTTTATTGGCTACAATATGAATCTTATGTGCAAGTTCAAAAGGAAAATCTGTAATCACTCATCTGCCTGCTTTCCTGGGCGTTAGGTTGCTTTTCTGCTCTTTATATCACTACCAATTTCCCACACTGTCAATCTCAATATTATCATCATTACTCTCGTCGAGTTATCTTCCTGTTCGCTTTCTTTGAGTCAGTCAGCCTCCCTTTTGCCTGGTTTAAGTCTTTTCAGATTCTCATTTATGCAACCCACCTCCTCCCCATCTCCACCTCACAGACACCCTCAGCCAGACCTGTATTCAAGCCTTAGTCTTCATTTTCAACACCACCAGAGTCTTGACTACAGAGGTTCCTGCCCTAAATCGTAACACCGCAGGGATTCCTTTGTGCCATGAATGGTCATCGGAGTCTAATCACCATATACATTAATTTCTCTAGCTCAGTAAACAATTTTCAGTCCTTCCAAGCGATCCCCCCCTTTGATGAAAATGTATTAGTTATTGTGAGAAATTACTTTGAGGAAAATGATAACTATATAATGTTATACATACACTATCAACTCATCCACTTTTCAGTAATAGTACTTATCTAAGAGAGAAGAAACTTCATGAACTGACTTGTGGCATCCTATTAAAGCACACGCTCAACTTCAGTGAGCTCATTAGAACAACCCGCTCTTTCACAAATCTTTGTGAGAGCAGAACGCATGGCTAGGTGCTTGATTTTATAAACATATGGCAACGGGATTAGAAAGAGCTGATTTCAAAATTAAGAGGTTTGTTTGGGGTGCAGGGGGTTGAATGTAGGGATCAATTTAAATGTAAATGGTATAAAACATTCTGATAAATGACTTGTTCTATGAAAACATAAATATTCATAAAATTCCTTAGAATAGTTTTTTGATGTGGTGAATAGATATGTTGGCAATTAACAAGTGAATGAGCGGGCTACTGACTTTCAGTGGCATCAATTATTAAATCAGTACCAACAGTACCAACACTGAAATGAGTCATTACTTCGCCTATAAATAATAATAATAATAATAATAATAATAATAATAATAATCTAGGTACTCATGTCATCAAGTCATATTTTTATTAAAGCTGTCACCAAAATAGAAGACAGAGCCACAAGACGTAGAATAAAGCATGTACTCTTCTCAGTGTTGTGTTACGACTTTGGCCATATGTAACCAGGTTTGCTGTCAGAAGCCTAACACCAAACGTTCACTTCATACCTTCTGTCAGGAAGCAGGTGCTAATTAGTGAAGTCAGGTGGGGTTGCATTTAATTGGAATGAAAATACGCAGACGCATGGGTTTCGGCAGCACACTGAAAAGAAACACTACTGAGCAGCAAAATCTTTGAAAGTGTCATACTGACAGAAACATATGCTTTGGTGGAAGACAGATTGAAAGAGGGAAAAACTGCAACATCAAGCTCTGCGATGGCGCCATCAAGAACACAAAGCGACTGAAAGATCTCCACTACGCTCTGTGTTTGAGCTGCGCTACGACGCTGTCAAGTTTATTGGACAAACGCTATGTCATGTGACCACTGTTGAGCTTTTTCTTCAGTGCTGGACTTAAATTCTTGTTTTCGCCTAACTTCTGAAATAAAACTGAAAACGTTGCAATTTTTTTCTTGGTGTCTAAATTATTTATTCATTAAATTTGTATACTTTATGATGTACTCGGAAATTAATTTTGCGCTTAACTTCATATATGCAAAGTCCACTTAATAAGGGGATTGGCTTATGCATTTTATTCATTGTCTGCACAAGGCTGATTTTAAAGCCTTAGAGGATAAAGATACTTCTTTGCTGTTGTTAACAAATCCCAAAAGATCAAAGCTAATGATATGTTAATTTAGCTCCGAGTATGCAACATGTCTGCGTCTGTGTCTCTCAGTTTCAAGAACACATAGTTTCCTTCCTAGACATACAGTATGAGTATAAATAATTTCATTTTAAACAAGATCGACTGTAGCTTTAGCAAACACGGGTCACTAGTGATTATGGGGACTGTTTTGAGTGACAAAATAACTCACATCTTTACCCTGGTGAGTATTTCTGGCAGCAGAATAGCAATGGCTGACTCAAAAGATGCTGCAGTGGTACTGAAGGTGCATATGTCCCATTGCAACAGTTTGGTTAAACTGTTTTTTTATAGTTTTTGGACAACAACAGAGCTTCATGACTCTGTGGAAAAAGCTATATCAGCATTTAGAGCCTCATAATATTTGTTAAAACCTTCAATTCATAATTGTTTTTGTTCTAGTATTACATTCATATTTTTTAAATGTAGATTTATTCATTAACAGTCCTTTAACTTATTTTTTCAAACTTCCATTGAATCACTCAGTGGTGGTACCTCTGTTACAGATAAAGTAATACTACACCAAGGAGACAACCAACCATGTTGCAAAATACACCAGAACCAAAGCTCATGAAATAATACAATTCTCTTACGGTTCCTTCGAGCCATACTGGTTGTTACATTGTAATAGTATCAATAAATTATAGCCAAGTCTAAAACTGAGCCGAAAACTCTCGGTCCTGCCCATCTGTTTGATGTCCTTCATGTAATGTGTAGTATCTTTTATGGACTCTAGCAGAGGGAAGCTTGTTTAATGACTGTTTGTTATTTTTGTTGGATCAACTAGGAAAAAAACAAAGCCAGCATCAGCAAAAAATTCTAGTAAATGCAAACAATGAAATTCACAATAATCCATGTGTCTCATGACACATCCAATTGTTTTTGTTTCTATCGCATATACCATTTCTTTCTCCTGGTTTATTAGAGACTGCGACATTACGGGGTGTGGAAACAACTTTGCCTTTACTCATCCCTCATGTCCATGAAGTTTTTACACCTGACCAAGACTTTTTCCTAAAGACATACAATGGCTGCAAGCAAAAGAATAAGCATGTGGCAAAAGTAAAAGTACTCGTGAATTGTCAGGGTTATGTGTGTGAAGGTTCATGTTACGTATAGTGGTACCCTTGATGTGGTTTCAAGGGCTCTGTATTTTTCCTGCTTGGACTGTCATGATGTTCGACCCTGTCAACATGCAATTTCATGTGTAAATGGTTTCAGTGTTTAGATTGTGGCCTCTGAACGGTTTATATATTACATATACAGGGTGCGCCATTTATATGGATACACCGTAATAACATGGGAATGGTTGGTGATATTAAAGTCCTGTTTGTGGCACATTAGTATACGTGAGGGGGCAAACTCCTCAAGATGGGTGGTGACCATGGTGGCCATGTAGAAGTCGGCCATCTTGGATACAACTTTTGTTTTTTCAATAGGAAGAGGACCATGTGACACATCAAACCTATTGGTAATGTCACAAGAAAAACAATGGTGTGCTTGGTTTCAACGTAACTCACAACCATCACTTTAGGTTTATAGAAAATGGCCTGCTAAAAGGAAGGCACCAGCGACTCAACCACTCATTACAACCAAGGTATGCTAAGGAGCATGTCTGAATGTTTAGCACATTGAACCTTGAAGTAGATGGGCTATATCAGGAGTAGACAACACCAGGTGTCACTCCTGTCACTTCTAAAGGCTACTGAAGCTATAATTCAGCAGGATAACACTTTGCCACTAGATCTCAACCCAGCAGAGATAAAGAGAGACCAGGAGAACATCATCATGGATGTGCAGATAAGATCATGATCATAATAGTATCATGTCAGTATGGAACAAAATATCTGAGGAACGTTTCCAGCAATTTGCTAAATCTATGCCACAAAGAATTAAGGCAGTTCTGAAAGCAAAAGGGGGTTCAACACAGTATGATGTAACTAATGAAGTATGTTTCTATCACTGGTTAGAATTTGAACAGATAGAGGATATAGTACTTTGCATGAAGCAGTAGAAGTATTATTAAGGTTTTGAAGAGGCAGACAATTTATCTGAAGCATCATTAAAAGTTCCCTGTAACATGAACTGTAGTATGTAGAAGCAGCATGGCTGTGCTTTGTAAAAGAGGACTATTTGTGGAATCATTAAATGGTTTTCCAAGAAACCCCCCCCCCCCCCCCCCCCCAGAATGGCTTTTTAAATGTGACCGAGGAAACTCTTGTAGGGAAAAAAATGTGGAACCGTTTTAGCAATCTCTGAAATGCAGTACCAGTTGTGTGAAGATTTTTAGCCTTTCACTGAAGTGCAGCCAGATGGGAGTTGGTACAGTAGCTGACCCCTGGCAGGAATGTAGCCTTCACACACATCCATGCCTCACACACAGAAAACAGAAAGCTTTTGATTTCAGATACTAAACAATATAGTCTTAAATCATTAGCTTGAAATCAACCGTATGAACTTAAAATATTAAGAGGTCTTAAAAACATCCTCGACATATGCCAACCCATGCCAAGGTGATGGAGGAGTTGTTGGAGAGGGCTTGTACAGAGACTGACATAGTCAGCTTACCTGCTCTGGGCAATAAATATGGAGCCTGTTCCAAAACTGATAAACTCTGTCCAGTGGTAGTGTTTACACCAGACTTAAGCCTTGACATATGTTTTGGAAATGAACATCTGCTGAGGCCAGCGATAATCCTATAGGCAGCCCATTAAACACCCGAGGTTCACAGATAAGATATTCAGTATCCCTATATTCCCTCTCAGCCCCTATCATCTTGAAACTGATTTCCAATAACATGCATGGGTCTGAACTGTTAAGCTGTCTCAGGCTAATGCTACTTATCTGGCCTAAAACATTAAGCAAGGTCTTTTCAGAGGTTAAATTCACACTGACTACCCCAATAAACGCTTTAATCATCTCACTTAGTATCAATGACGGTTTCTCCCATTTATCTGAAAAATCCAGCAGATGGATTTTTAGAGGGGCGCGAGTATAGTGGGTTCACTTTCAACTAAATCACTAATCTCATCTCTGGATTTCACAGACAGATAATACTGGCTGTGTTTTTCATTCAGTCATATTTTATGTGGTCTTATATTGTAAAGCTGCCACGAACTAAGCGATTATCATTTACTGTGCATATCACCGCAATGAATCACATCAATTTATATTTTGCTGCTGTGAGGTGCAGATACATTTTTTTCCCCAGTGAACTTTCTAAACTGTCGGTTAATATGATGCACAGTGTAGTACAGATGTTTTCTTTATAGAAAACAGAAAATCACAGTCTAAGCGTTGAATAGTCTCGGGCGAGCAGGTCATTAAGGCAATCACACCAACATCTTGAAGGGTTGGTTTTATTATACATCTTTTGGTTCTCCTCGAGACCTTCATTTCAAACTATTAACCTCCTGGCGTCCACATATGTGGACATCACATTTTGGGTTATTTAGACCAAAATACTCAATTTTGCTCTACAAGGGCCTGATATGCACTTACGAGGACATTATACTGCTACTGTTCTATCGAAATTTTAAACAAATATCCTTATATGTGGCTCTCATTTTTCCTAAGAAACAAAAATCAGGTAAAAAAAAATCTGGTTGTTCTTTGTTTTTACATTCATTGGGTCCCAATCAGCCCAAATATCAAAGAGAAATCAAAAATGTATGCCGTGGAAGAGTTCGGGTCTTAGGAGGTTAATGCAAAGTTCAGGCACAGAGATATTTTAAGTAATAAGATTGTGAATGCAGCATCCTCCTGCGGTGACAAACGTACTGTCGGTGTGCTTCATGACTCTGACATTTCAGTGAGGACTTGAGAAATGTTAAAACATGAAAGTGTACATGAAGAGGATTATTACCCGTGGGTGGTGGAAAAAAGGATGATGACAGAGGAGAAGGCTATGTTTGGCGATGAGAGAGCTCTTCATTTACAGAAGACAAAATGTCGTTGGTTGTCCGGTATCTATTGGTGTCACAATAATCCCATGTTGATGCCACTTAAATAATACAGAAACACAAGTGCTTCCTTTTAAAATAATGGGCATTGCACGGTGGAAATAAGAAAACATTTGCAGCCGATCATTATCAGTATTTTTAGCACTTGAAACAATGAAAAGTGTGTGTAGTTTACAAAAACAACGATAATAATAATAACTAAAATATATTAAACCTTTGGCTGTTCTGGGCGTGCTGTACAGTAATTAGGTGCATTTACTTCCTCTTAAATAAATGTGTTTGTATTTTTCTGCAATAATAACATTTTGTGGATTATTTTTTTTACATGTAGTTACCTATTGATTTGCAGGTTAACGCAGTTTACACATGTATATTATATTTATATTATTTATATTATATATATTCTGACCGGCAGTTTTTTAAAACTACTTCTACTTATTGGTGTTACCAGTTTTACTTAAGTAATAGATATAGTGTTTATTCCTCACCATGTTAACAATATTGGAAAATTAAAACCACATTATGTGGCTTTAGAGAGAGAAAATGGACCACACAGGTAAACAATGACTTTAATACCATACAGTAAGACTGAGGAGAGCTGCAGATTTAGGCGACCAATTTATATTCTTTTATGCACTTGCTTTGTGAAACAATATTTAAATGAGCTTAAAATGACATTACACAGGAATATTGCTGTCGTAGGTTCTAGTTCATGTTACTGCTAAAACTAAGCGCGAACTAACTGATTCTCTCAAGAACATGTGTTGCTGTAGTTTTAGGGTGAAAAAACACTCCCGATAAAACAACACAAAGTTTAGGTGTCAATTTCTCAGTGCTGGAACAATTCTCCTATATCCTGATACGAGATTTATTTTGGCAAATATTCTTTATGGACAAAAGTAATGCTTCACACATCTTAGTTAAGTCTTTTCAGCCCCACTGATTTTATACATTGATTGTATAAAAACCAAACACCTAGCCGAGCAGTCTGCCTTTACAAGCGTTTGTGAAAAAATGGGTCATTCGAAAGGAGCTCTAAATATTCCACAATCTACTGTAAGTGGAAGTGTTTAGGAGCCACAGGAACTCAGCCACAAAGTGTCTCACCACGTAAAGTTGCAGGGCAGGGTCACCGAGGGTTGAAGCACATATATCTGGTGACTTAATAACTGCAGAGTTTGAAGCCTCCTCTGGCATTAACACATCAGGACAAAAACATGCACTGGGCTTCATGGCATGGGTTTCCATGGCTGAGCAGCTCCCGTAGGTGTAATGTGTAGGTGGCCCAGTACTTTTGTATGTATAGTGTGAAAACACCTGTGAGGGTGGACTGTTATTTTAAGCCCTTTAACACAGACTGCATGTCAAAAAAGTGCAAGTTTCCCAAACCACCTTTTTTATCCCGTACTCTTTAATATATTCAGATCCATCTATCCATTCCTTTTCTTCCACTTATCTAATTCAGGGTTGCGGGGAGCACTATCCCACCTGACATGGGGCAAAAGGTGAGAGGTGTACCCTCTGTGTGAGTCATCTCCAGGTTGTCAGTATATGATAAAAAGACAGACAACCATTCAAGCTCACATTCATACTTATGGCCAATTGAGAATTGCCAATTAACCTAACAAATACATGTTTCTGGAATGTATGAAGATGCCAGAGTACCTTTAGATGACTCACGCAAGCACAGGGATAACATGTTGACTCCATACAGACATTTCCCCGTATTTAAACCCAGGACTTTCTTGCTGTGAGACAACAGTGCCACCACCAAGTGGAAAATATAGGATATTTGTATTCACATATCCAGATTATTTCCAGTAGACTAAAAATTTGAACTGAGAAAAGAAAAAAAAAACTATATAAGAAATTCCTGACATCACGTCTGGTGGCGTTTATTGAACTGCATGAGTACAAATGCATGATCTCTGAAAGAATTAACTGAAAAGGCATAAATGACAAATAGCCCACCATACTGCAGTTTTCAAGGCAGGATATAAGGTTGTAGGAGAAAATATGCAGAAAAATTCTTTTCAAAATAACTTTTCAATGTCACTGACAAACAAATCTCGTTTTTACCTGATAGCAACATATTCAGATTTCCACTCTTATCATTAGCTGTACTATGATGCAAAAACAGAACAGCAACAACAAAAATAAATAAATAAATGTCATATAATATTAACTCTAATTTAGCGTTGTACGATAAATCTAAAAATTGCAACATGCAGTTTCCAAAAGGCTCTTATAAAAGGGAAAATATGTAAAATATGTAAAAATGGGGGACGTTGTCACTGATATTGATCTATTTTTTCATTAAACCAAAGTCCTGCAACAAGTGCTTGTGTAACAGCGTATATTTTCTGGGACTGTATTATTCACAGCCCACTTCTCTATGATTTACCATCAGGGAAATATATTCATACCTCACTTCTTTCTGTACTTTTTATGATTTGAACAGAGTTGAGAGTCAAGTTGAAATTTTCTATATTCATGAAGCCAAAATAACAGTCTATTGCACAGTGAGCCTGTGGGGGAAAATGGGAAAGAATAACATAACAAATCCAGACAGAGAGAGCCACGTAGCTGTGCCACCACCACTTCCAATCTGTAGCCGGAGATGAGTATCAGTCTGGTCAAAGAGCCTTCCTGTGTGCCGGAGCCGTCCTTGGAACTATTTAATCACAACATGGAACACTGTGGCAAATTGTTGCTTTCTGATTGGCCCACGCTTGACAGCCATGACCATATGGTGGGAAGTGATATACCTACCTGCTATCTTCCCGTGAGTGATGTCTCCAGTAAAAATGATTACTTCATTTAACCACACATTATTCGGTTGGATAGGGGTTGGAGCAAAATAAAAATTTATTAGGCCACTGGGCGGCAAAGCACAGCACATCAGCTGAGGCTTTGGAGTGTTTGCATCTTACCTCAAATGTGAATATTTTCTTAACAAGATATTTATAGACAAGCTTTAAAAATGAAACATGTATAGCTTTAAAATATATTTTTCACTTTCAGTTTTCTTAAAGATTTTTAATATCTGTGATGTAATGAAAGGTGACAAAGCCATTTTTGTCTCAGCATGTTGGTAGAGATCCATATAAAGGGTCATAAGATGAATCCAAGGTGTCCGAAGATAATGGAAATCAAATTTCCATTATCTTCAGAACTATTTAGTCGGCTTATTACATTTTTCCTCATGAAGTATTCTCTGAAACCCCTATTTAGCTTTCACAGGCTTTTGTATTACCAGTCAGTAATTGGTTTCTAATATGGTTTAATATCAAAATATATGTGTCCACCACTGTTAGTCCTCCTATATGCTTCAATATAATAAGGGAAAGCGTGTTCATTAAGAAATATTTAATTATAAACAAGTAAAACACAGATGTAATCAACAAAAATGTCTTCATAGGACAAAGTGTACAGTAATACAAGCTTAAAATGCTACATAAATGTATGCCAGAAAATATAGGTATGCACACATATATATTCTTGTAACAATATTATAGAGTGTAAATTGTTATTGTATTTGTGGGGGTGGGTTAAAAGCAAAAAATGCAATAAAATAAAACCAAAATACCAGCCGAATAGTTCAGAGATTGTAGGCATGTAACTTGGTTATCTTAACTAGTCAAAAAGCAAACCAAACAAAAAATAAATAAGTGCTCACATGCTACATATAAATACTAATGAAATGACATACAGAAAGCAGACCTCCCACTTATGGTCATTTTAAGTATAGCAAGTGAAAACCCCCCAGAGAAAGTGTCCTGTTTAGTGATATTTGCCAGACATTTGTACAGTGATATGGAAATTACATTTACATACCACATGTCTCATAGAAGCGCAGATATGTGGCATTTGGGTAAATGTCACCCGAAGGAATAAACAATCTCAGTTTCATTTCACATCCACACATCATTATTCATTAGTGCTGACTGACATACACTGCAATTAGAAAAAAAAGTAATATATTGTTAACACCACAAAGCTGCTAATAAATGCCACTAAATGATCTGTGGTGGTAGAAATCTTGTGTTAAATGATGGCAATTTAACACAATTTAACAGGATATAATTCAGCGGTGTGCGGCGTGTAAACTTACTGCATGTCGTAGCCTAGGTCAGCCATTAAACCAACAAATTCAATAACGTAGTCATTATGCTTTCCTTCTTGTGCTATTAATGTTGAAAAAGTAGTTTTTTTTAATGTGCCCATTGCGTGTGAGCACAGAGACAATATTAAGTTGCAAAACTGAGTTATTGCTTTAGCTAAGTGAATCCCAAAGACTCTTATTACATTACCCCATGACACAGACATATATACAGCTGTAAACTGAAATATTAAGAACAGCATATGATTATATCAATCTGATATGGTAATTAAAAAAGTAATCTGGAGCTTTCAAAGGCTCACTGGAAAATCATGTGTTTTCCAGGCAAAGATTCAAATTAAATATTAAGTGCTTAGTTCAAGGGCTTTACTGTAGCTGCAACAATCACTCAGTCACTTTTGTCTCGACAGCCCACAGAATCTTCTTTGTCTTGTTGTAGTTGTTGACCTTGTCAGCTGAAGTAACAGTTTGGTATAGAAATTATGAGTTCTCTCCTCCTTCTCCGAGTACAAAGATAAATTCAACAAACAAACTTCTATTTCACTGCCAGTATGCCCTGTTAAGTACAGAGGCGAGCTGACATGTTTGCTGATAGGGTAGGATGCTGTATTCTGCACTGGCACTCTTGATTCACCTTATCACTCAGCTATAAATCAGTCATAACCCACTGGCGAGCGATGACAGACAATGTTGTTCTGGACCCAATCATATATTTATTTTTCTGTGTTTACACTTCACCTTTACGATAACTGTTTTATTTTCACTTAGCCACCTACATCACTGGGAGACACACTTTCATCATTGAATAGATGGAGTTTGGTTGAAGACGGACTGCATGCTTCAGTTTTCAAGTGAGAGAAAACATTTGCATTATGTTTACACGATTGAGCAATTTACCTCGGACTATAGGCTCGGTTTCTTTCTTTATCAGACTGAGTTTCTAAGGAAATATATTCATCAAGACCCGATAAGAAAGCCATCAATGTGATGGCGAGTTTACTTAAAGTTTGTGCAAGACTATTTCCAAGTTTAGATTGCTGTATTATATCGTAGAAAACACATTTTTTGCTCAATCCATGTGCAAATTTTGTATCCCGCACTGTTTATATTCAACATTAATATCCACCAGAAGAAATTTGTAGAACATCTTCAACCCGTTTCCAAATAAAAGCATTTCTACAACCTCCTGTTTGTTACAATCCTTTAAGATTGATGATGAACCCTTCAGTCAGCTACAGATATTCCAGTTGTCAGAAGCTATTAGTGAAATGGTTCCCTATGACGAGCAGATTAAATTCACTGCCTCATCTCCTTAAATGATTTGACAAAGTTGGAAAATTAAGCATATTTTGCTCTCATTCAAAATTCTGTGAGGCACATCTTCATGACCCAATAATTGCACTGAGATTTCTGGTGCCTGCAGTAGCCTAAAGTATATAGAAATAGGTCCATGATTGGAAGGTTATTGGTTTAAACCCCTGATACCACCAGCACCTTGAAGGGGAGGATGAACAAGAAATACCCTCTCTTTCTCACCACCTAATGTTGAGCTGCCCTTGAGCAAGGCAATTAACTACTCTGCACTGAAGACTCAGTGGCTGATATAAGAAGGATGTCTCTGTGCACGGTAGCTCCCAGATGTGAATCAGATGTGAATGTACATCATTATGTGTCTGTGAAGCAGGCCAAGTCTGAAAAAGGTTGTGTGAGATCAGCAAGTTCACTTCCAAAAAATAAAAAGCCAACCTATTTTCATCAGGCTGAGTGCTGCAAGTAACAGTAGAGCTCATGCAGGCGATTGCCAAGGATTGGTTTCAGGAATGATTCGGTTGTTTTTTAATAGATCAGTATGTGCTGGAGTAAATCTGATGAAACAATGATCCCTGCTATTGTTGCAGCTCTATTCACCCTTAAAACAACACAGAGTGAAAGCATATCGCTTCACATCCAGCTAAAATTAAAGGTGCACAAGAGCGAGTCTGTAACTTGACTGTATAAGATGAAATGGACTGCTGTTCTCTGTGTAAGCCGATTTCTGTACTGGGCCTTTGTTTGGGAGGGAGGAAGTGCTACTCTGCGACATCACTCTATTGCCAGCAGTGTTTTTGTAGTTCCAGCACCTCCAACAGAGTGATACATCTTCTCCCTCACGGCTTGCTACTCATCAATTTCAGATTGAATTTATAGCTGTATTATGAATCAATCAACGTATTAACTTTATAGCTGTTAACTGGTCATTAAATAAAAATATGGGACAAGGCTTTGACACACTATTAAATGACTGAGATTAAAAAAGCAACTAAAAAAGCCCCACAAACAAACCAACAACAATAAAAATGCGTGGGGAGGGGGCCACATCAGTGTTGTTGTATTATTTATAGTTAAAGCTATAGTTTATGATGTTTTCTCACTGGAGGTTTGTTGACACATCCTTTTTATTGTGTTTGAGTTTCTATTGAGTTGTAGCAAAAAGTACCAAGTACAATTACTCAAGTCTTCTAACTATATACAGTTTGGAAGTACCAGTAATTATAATCCATGTTATAAATCCTGAACTTTTAAAATACCTATTTTTATTATAGTTGTTGTTATATTTACTTAAAGCGTTTGACTATTTCATAGAATCTTACCAATATTGACATTCCCATGTTGTTATGCACCTATATTAATAATCTGACAATAGTCATTTTTCTTTATGAGTACTTTGACAGTGCACCTGCAATGCATTAGGCTTTTAGTAGTTTTGCACTTTTACTGAATGCAGAACTTTCACTAACTTCCAATACTTCCAGTGCTGTTGGGAATGTTTTAATTAATTGGCTTTAGTGTGCATTTTTTCCCCCTTCTCCTTTTCCTGCCCGGCAGGTGTTGTTGTTTTTATGCATGATTGATTGCTTGTTGTACTTTGTGAGTCTATGCAGGTTTGTTGTCATGTACTTCATTACTTCATGACTTGTCCAAAAGGAACCTTTTTTGGGGGGAAGGGAATTATGGTAGTTAAGATCCAGCACATAGAAAGAATGGACCAGTAATCCAAATAACCAAACCAAAACAACTCAGCATACACAAGTTGTTTGCTCACATGGTTTGGTATTAAAATGTAATATAATATATACACTATAAGATTTAAATTATAGTAAAATGGGAGACTAGCAGAAGCTCTAAAGTGAGGTAATGATAGGAATAAATTGCAAACAGCTGCTATCTCAATTTGAATAATTTAACCTCCATCAAAGTTGGTTAAAACACACTTCTGCCTCAAATATGTTTGCAGTTGGGACTGTGCAAAGCTGTTTGTTTGTTTTAAGTCCTTTGGTTTAATAAGGCTGCAAATATTAGTTACACTAGAGATTGCATTCTATCTGTGCTGGGGCTCTGAACTCAGGAGAGTTCAGAGGCAGGAAGAGATCTAACCCCAAAGCATGAGATTTTTAATTGCTATGGCATAGCTCACACCATTGGGCCTCATTTGTATGTTCAGGTAAAGGAGCAATTTGGTCTGATGCATTGACACAGATCATTTCCCTTCACCTCTTCTTGAGCTTCTCACCTCACTTCATCAGCAGAAGGTGGACAGGCAGAGAGAGTAATATACTGAACCCATCTGTTCATCTGTCAGACCTTTTCTCCGCACAATTTATAGCACATCTATTTGTTGAGGTGCCTTCCCTCCTACAGAGGCCCCGAGAGAAGCTGCAAAAGTGAACAATTCTCACACCAGTTTCACAACCTGCAAGGGTGATTTGATGAGTCGAGCTGGATCATTTGTGATGGAGGCTTCAAATGCATTCTAGCCTAATGGCAGTTGAGGCTACAAATTGCACCCACTTACACCCATATCTTGGTAAGCCTACTGTCTGATCCTGTCTGAGAGCAGTGTGCCTGACTCCATCGAGACAGGTGTGCTTCTGGCAGCTCCCTCTGAAGTATTGTCAGGCATCTTTTAGCAGTTCCAGGCTTTTCAAAGGCAGCCAGAAAGACAGGGTGGCTGATCCTGAATCCACGAAACCAGTTGCTTCCTTTGATTTTCCTGCTAGGTTCACTTGGTTTGGATTATGAAGTCATCTTTATATGCACACCCATATTTTCTCCAGCATGAAGCCAGAATATGTGCCATCTGACACAACCTCTAAAACAACTGCTGATTAACAACAGAAGGGCAATCAATTCCCTCTGTGAGCAAGCTCAGGCTTCACCATTACTCTTATGGCAGACATATGGTCATTTTTTCACTTTGCATAAATTATAATCGTGTACACTTCTGTGCCTGTGTTGGAGGTCTTCCACTAGAGTTACCACACTGCATTAATGCCCAACATCGGGTTTCAGATATGTATTTATCGAGCAACTTCGAGACCTGGAAAAAGGTTCATTTTATCAACACTGATAAATAACCTTGACTTGTACTGAGATAAAACCACTCGTGCAGAATACAGTTTTCTGCATACCGACAGGACAATCATTTCTCGTTTAAGTATTTAGTACTTAGTTATGATATATGCATGGAAAAGACAGCAGACATAGTCAAAACTCCTACGACAGCCAAAGTGTTCTTATTAGTCCAAAGAGCCATTCCACTAGCTACTTCCACGATGATAGGTGTAATCGCATGCACATACACACTTCATCTCCAGAACTTTAAGCACTGACTATCTGAATATTTAAGTGATCACTGTAAAACTGCCAACTGTCTCTGACTCTGGCCCTTGTCCAAAACTGTCTCCCCCTGCTCAAGCTTCTCTACAGAGCGTCACTCCACATGAAGTCACACTCACAGGACGAGGGTATAAATATACAGGCAGGGATTGGATGGTACAACGACTCACTGTGGTTTCACAGCAAGAAGATCCTGGGTTCAGTGATGAGTTTGTTTACGCTATTCAAACTGTTTTTACCACCCCAAATAACATACACGTTGGACATAAGGAATACTTGGCCAAGATGGAGTCCCAAGAACAGGAGCTGTCCCCTAGTGGTTATATGATGCTACCCACTGCTTATAAATAATTAGAATCCATCCATCCATCCATCAATGGGGCTTCCTCCAGGTAGGACATGCATGGAATAAGGCCAAATACTCCGATTTTCTGAAGCAGCTCCAACAAGATACACCAAGGGATGGGGTAGACTGACTCCCATGCACTCTTGAATATCCTTGAGATGATGGAGTTGGTCCAGGGTTTGTCATGGTAAATGGCCTGTATTTATATAGCGCTCTTCTAGTCCCTAAGGACCCCAAAGCGCTTTACATATCCAGTCATCCACCCATTCACACACACATTCACTCATTGCTCCTATTGAATCTGAAATTCCACTTATAGCTAGACTCTCCTCTGTAGATCTTCCCAATGCAATTACTCTAGAGGGAAGGTTGGAGATCACCATCCATCTCAGGGACTTAACTACCTCAGTGACCTGACCCCCAGTCATCGTCCCTCCGAGACCATGCTTTCTCTATGGAAACCTATGGATTTAAGAGATCCTTAAAGTATTTCTTCTAATGCTGGACTACATCCTCAGTTGAAGTAAGCAGCACCACACCCAGACTGAACACAGTGTGAATAGATCACAGCTTTACTTTTTTAAAATGCTAGAATTACTTCGAGACTGACTGAAAGTCTTGTTCACCGAACTCCTTTGCTACTCAAATTTTTTTCTTCAGCTACTGCCAGGGTCTCACTTTACCTGAGTTCCCAACTCCCACACACTAACCACGTCTGATAGGACTCTTCAGCTTGACAGCTCTGTACACCTCGAACATCTGGTTTGGGGATTACTACCATGATGGTACTACTACTACTACTACTACTTGTGATGATGGTGCAGCAAACTGGGGCAGATACAAGTATTACCCACCAGTGAGGTAAGGAGCCTGAACCCTTGTTTTAAGAGCTAGTTTCACCAGCTGGCAAGTGGACCCCTAAGGGCCTCTCCCATCAGCTTTCAAAAGATATTAAATATACATCGCCAACAAACATTTCACCCTACCCCTACTGTGTGCACAAGAGGGCAGGTCCATGCTGTGCCACTAAGCCCCATGGGCTAAGGCACAGCCACCAGGTGCTCTCCCTTGAGCTCCAGGGCAGGGTCCTGTAACCCTGTGCAAGGCAGGGTAAATGGGTCCCTTGACTGTTCTCTCTTCTTAGGAGTTTTGTGAATTGCTCTTCTGGCCCTTGATTTGGCTTTGGAGACCCTAACTGGGCAAAAAAACTTCTGACAACACAGCACCCAGGATCAATGGGACACATAAACCGCTCACCACAGTAAGTTGGTGATTTACAGAGGGGGGAATGGGAATATGTTTGAAAATTACCACTATCACTGTGCAAAATCTGGTTCTAAACCTTGTGTACATACAACGACAGAAATGTGTATACACATTCAGATTTTTACAACTGTGCGTATTGATTTCCCTGTCTTATAAAAGTATTCCACAGTGTTCAAACCTAATTTCCATTTTCCATTTTTGACCATGATTGGATGCATACACTCCCTTATTTCATTAATTTCATCAGTTGCAGAGAAAATCACTGTTTGCACCGTAAGTTATTTGACACAGCAATGAAAAGAACAAGAAAGAGAAAATGCAATATCACTAAGTGTAAAACTGATACATAGAGAAGTGTAGAAAAGAAATGCCTTTTATTTTGCAACCTGTCTGCTTTGGAATCACAGACAGAAGAAAAAACTATTAAAGGAAAAAAGTAATACAGGCTATCAGCACTCTAGGTTTCAGAGCAAAGAACCCAGGCAGAGAAAGAAAAGCACATCGGTTCACACAATGAAAAGTAGACTGCATAGCTGCATAGTACAGAAAAAGCCACTATACTACTAATAATAATAACGAGCCTGATAAAGTTTAGCACTTATAAAATCTAAATAACCTAGGAAGGTGTTTTTGGAAGCCGGGGGCAGCTGTCAATGGGGCTATATTTTAGTTATTATTTCTCCGCAAATACAGGTTCCTAGGTTATTACAAATGATACGGAGGTTTATCAAACCAGATCCGCCTAGTTTTGGAAAATCAGTACATTTCTGTATTTACTGAATTTAGTCAAATGTAAGCTCAAGGTAATGTGAACTTTTATTTACATTAGTATTTGATACATTTGCAATTTTAACTCAGATTAAATCATTTGAAAAATCTGTGGTAATGTGTGGTCCATCTCTGTCACTGAAGTTTTTAATGATTCTGACTTATATACTATTCCCTCCTGAAAAAACCCATTGGAAGTTAACAGTAAAATGTTTCTACAGATGTCGAGCCAAGCATCAGCCTTCCATGGCACATCCGTTTGGAGTGACAGGCTGCCGTTCTGATTTAAGCTAATAAAAAATAACCTCTACTTTGCCTCGAGACCCGACGTGTTGCATATGGGTATGCGGGAGGAGCAGCAATTTATTTCTTCACAAGGGGTCACTTGTATTTTTAATAATTCATCCGGCATATGTTGAGATGTCAGCTGCTATGCTTTGATCAAAAGCCAGGCTGTCTCTTGCTGAGCCATCAATTTCCAATGAAAGTATTTGGACTTCAGCACACACCTGTCATGAATGTAGCAAAGAGATCTTCCTTATAATCCACGAGTTTTAAAACATAACTTTTATAAAACTTCTGTAGTCCATGTAAATAAAGTTTATTATCATTTTTGTATTGTTGTAGTAAGTAGATGGCAAAGCAGTTGTTGAGAGAGGCAGAAAGAAATGCCTCAGAGAGAACAAGGCTGAAGAAGTGGAATTTTCACATCTACTGCCTTCTGCTGCCCTCTTGGGATGTCTAAGCTCTGGCTCTTCTCTCTTGGCCTTGGTTTCTTCTCACTGCCTGCCAATGAGCTTTAACAGCAAAACTTTTAGTTGGTTCTAGGTCATATTAGGTCTATCACTTCCCTCCTCCATGTTACTGGATTCGCTGCACACTTTGCTGTTTGCATTTTGGTGATTTGCCATATTTTTCAATTGGAGTGCAAAGCTGTTGCTGTTTCTGTGATTTGTCTGTTAGGGAGGACTCTGCACTTTAATTTCTGTTCATCTGGAAATAATAAGGAAGAATTAATTTTACTCCACATCCTAGTGATAACTTTGTTTTTTTATTTACACTTCACATGTTACTACAGGTGATAAGTGGGTGTGTTAAGATGGAAAAACCTCCAGAAGTGGTCACATCCTTCTGCATGGCATGATAGAGGAGCTTATTCACATCAAATTAAAGAAGAAGTACAACAGATTAAAATCAAAATTATATACTCCTTAGGGAATAGGAGACAAAGACGCAAGTCTGCTAAAAATACACATTAAAAATTTCTTTTATTTGTACTTTCACGGAAAGTTGTGCTATTGCATCTGACACCAGTTTTTCAAGAGCCAGTTTAGTATTCATACAAACATAATTAGATTGTAAGCGGACAAAGATATTTCCCACAAGGTAGTAAAGGGTAGTTGGATAATAAAGTTATGTTTCTATGGCAACTGCTGGCACCGATAGAATATCAAGGAAGAGTGAAGAGCAGAGGAGGGAATAGACAAATTCATGAGGATCTGTGTCTCCTAAAAACGATACTCTACCATAACCAAATTCTCTCTTTCTTTTTTTAATGTGCATATTTTGAATCGTTGTATAAAAAGCTTTCATTTAGTGTGTTGAAACAATTTATTTGTAGCATCATACTGTTATAGTAAAATATACAGCAACCTTTAGTAACCGAATCCTTCTTAACTTCTGTATCATAACAGTGAAGCGGTTTTATTAAAGCCGCGCTGAGCTTTCAAACCTCTCTGATATAGTGCTATTAATGGGAGAATTAGATGATACTAAAGAGGTAATGTTAGAACACCTTATTAGTCATACTATCAGCCTAAAGCTTTCAAAATCACCCGAAACTTCAATAATAATAATGTTCCAAAACTTATATAAATATAATTCTGAACTTCATTGTGCTTTATGTTTTCTTTCATTTTAAGGTAACACTGTGAAAAGATTTGTTACCTGGGAACACGGTATCTGTGTAATAACTAACTAATTGGCAGCAAAATGTAAAAATTATCTACTGCTGTGCTTAAGTTCCTATTTAATTTCCTGGCAAAATTTGATTAAAGAAACTTCAAGAATTATGAATCAAGCATGGGTTTTGCTTTACAACAAAACCACTGGGAGCTGGAACTTTATTAAACCAGGTTTATCTAATATGTTACATACCCAGATGAATTGAAGTGATGGTTCACAAAAGCTTTATTGATTGAGCAAATCACAATGCAGGGGTTATGTAACCACACTGTGATCACAGCATGGACAAACCAGAAATCAGCAACAATAAAGTGCCATGCTTTAAAACCCTGGAAGTTATTAGATATTAGATATGGATATTCTTGTAACAAACGTCTAAAAATTAATTGCTATCCATTAACTTTTATTCATTAATTTAATACATAAAAGTGACAAGAGTAACTCTACATTTGATACATTACTTAACCTACCAATGACAGTTTCTGGTCGAGTGCTATAGCGAGATCTATTCAATGAAACATGAAATGGTAAATAATGACAAACCTTACACCAAAAAGTATCACTACTTCTCTGACTATTCGTTAACACACTTAATGAATAATCTGATTACTTTAAGGTAATTTAAGTATGCTTCACTAATGTAAAAGCTGTGTGAGGACAGTTAAGAAAGTGGATCTTACTTGCAGACACAGAAAATCAATTCGGCAGAACATCATTACTCATTACTCTTCAATAAGAGGTTAAAGGTACATAGGTTACATAATATTACCACGATTGCAGCCATGTTTCATTCATGCAGAAACCAGCATGTGCACTGTTTTCAGTATATACCTTCACATGAGGGATTATCATTTATTTTATATATGTTTCCTAAATATTATGCTTTTTTTGTTTTTTTAATTCCCTGTTACATAATTTTCAGTCTGATTTTGTCTGTTTATATTTATTTAAAAAGCTGTTACATAGTTATTATTTCCATAATGACAATTAGTTATGTTCCCTCATTTTTATCGCTTTTAAGATTCATTTTATTATTATTTATCAGCTGCAATGAATCAGCTCTTTTAGATGCTTGTGTATTTTTATTTACTTGACAGAGTGTGGAAAAATATGGAAAAATACTAAACTCAAGCTTTAACAATGCTGCTGTCTTTTAGGTAAGAGGCATGTGTTTATGAGTCATTCATACATTTTCTTATTCAGGGTCACATGAAGGGTGGAGCCTATCCCAGCTGTCATTGGGCAGGAGGCTGGGTACATCCTGGACAAGTCACCTGTCGATCACAGGGCTAACACAGAGAGACAGAACCACTCACACTCAAATTCACACAGACAAACAATTTAGAATTGCCAGTTAAGCTAACATGCATGACACCGGATTCTCTATGCAGTCATAGGGAGGTGGACTTGAACTCAAGACCTTCTTACTTTCCTGCTTGTTAGCTCAAGAACAGTGTACAGAGCTTCATGCTCTGAACTTTATGGGAACAGTTTGGGGATGGGCCTTTCTGTTCCGACATGACGGCACACCAGTGCACAAAGCGAAGTCCATAAGTTGAGTTTGATGTAGAAGACCTTGACTGGCCTTTACCTCAACCTGACAGAATGCCTGTGGGATGAATTAGAGTGAGACTGTGAACCAGGCCTTGTCAACCAACATCAGTGTTGGACCTCACACCTGTATCCTGCACAAACTGCTTTGTATCAAAAATTCTAAAAATGGCAAATGTCGATACTTTTTTCATGCGTCTTAAAGACTTTTTTGCTTTTATTGTGTTAAGGATAAGCTAAGTGTGACCTTAACCCCAACAGTAACCTTTTCCAATGCTGCGAAATGACACAAAAAGAGATTGAGATGACATATGAAACATGCCTGAAGTGGTTTGCTATTTATACATACTCCCTTCATATCATGTAATCATGTTGGGGAAGCAAACTGAGCCTTCATCACATTTTTTTTAATACAAACTCTAATTACTATGTTTTTGTTTTATTTCAGGAGCATTTTTACATGAAAAAAAAAAAAGTAAAAACTTCGTAATATGGTTTCATACTTGCCGCATTATAAAGTAACTGTCTGTCATATTCAATTTATCAAACAATGAGTGAACATAGCCAGCATTCCTGATCTAGAGTTATAATACATTCAATACATTCATAATACATTCAAGATGCTCCATAAAATTTTAATACAGTTTGGCCCTTGAGTTAGCTCCATCTGCAGCAGGCCACACACACACACACACACACACACACACACACACACACACACACACACACACACACACACACACACACACACACACACACACACACACACCAATATAAATACATTTATTTAACTTAACAGTCAAAATAGAACATTAAAAACACCACAAATGTCTGTCTGGGTCTCTGATCCTATACATAACTGATGATAATGAAGACAAAATCTCTTTCATATGTACCTCTTTACTTGCATTGCCCAGCCTGAGAAATGTTAGCTCACAAAAAGTAGAGACATATCTGAGCTGTCAGACATTGTCTAAAGGTTAGCACCAAGAAAAGTTAATATGAAAAGGTTATCAAATGTGCACCACACTTGCAAAAACGAACACCTGTATTCTGCCATAATTATTGATAACAACATCTGTTTTATTAAATATATATTTAGAATTCACATCAAACTGCTTTTTGCACAGATTAAAAGTGGATGACTCAAAGATTGTTTCTACAGTCCTGATGGGATGTCTATGACATTTATTTTATTCCTAACCATATGGGCTCATTTGTAAATCCTCTATATCTGCACTGCATTTAACAGCTGCATTTAATTAAATGGATCTGCAGGTGTAAATGGGTTCAGTCATTGTATTCAAGTACAAGACTGAGGTACTTTTCTTGATTTTGTTTTTTAGAGGAAAATGTTGCACTTAATACCTTAATGTGACCAACCATATTTATTGTTTACTTTGGGGATCAGAAATACAACACAACATGAAAGCAATGTTGCTAATGGGGACACATTAACATAAACATGATTTAAATTTTGGATTATTAATATCAACATTGCTGCATTTGTACTTTTTTAAATCTATTTGCACCGTACACATGATCACTTACCGACTGTATGCATAATTGACAATTGCACCCCACAGTTGTACATTCATCACTGTGCCATTGAGAGCATCCTCACTGGATGCATCACCACCTGGTATGGCAACATCACCGCCTACAACTGCAAAGCTCTCCAGCGAGTAGTGCGGTGCTCTGAACGGATAATTGGAGGTGAGCTTCCCTCCCTCCAAGACATCTACAGGAAGCGGTGCCTGAGGAAAGCGGGGAGGATCATCAAGGACTCCAGTCACCCCAGCCATAAACTGTTCAGACTGCTTCCATCAGGAAGGAGGTTCTGCAGCATCCGGTCCCGTACCAGCAGACTGAGAGACAGCTTCTTCCATCAGGCCATCAGACTGCTGAACACTTCATAGACACCTCACCTTCACTACTAGAACTTTAACATTATGCACTCCACACTGTACAGTAACGCCACTGTTTTGCACATATTCAACTCTGTATATTTTATTTTATTTATTTTATTTATTGTTTACTCTATTTAATTTGTAAAATATGTGTACACACACACACACACACACGTAGAAAAATATTTAGTATACACATCCAGAAATGCATATACTATTATATATTGTACATATATTTATTAGTTTCAGATGTAGCCATTCTTGTATTTTGCTTGTTTACATTATTGTATTTTGCACAACTCTGTTGCTTGTGAAGCTCGCACACAAGAATTTCACTCACATGTGCTGTACCAATGTACCTGCACATGTGATGTGACAATAAAAGTGATTTGATTTGATTTGATTTGATTCATGAGAAAACATATAAAACATATTAACAGATACTGTCTTTGTTGGAATCCTATTATTTTTATTTTTGGCAGACTGGCTGTTTAGCATTTAGATTAAGAGGTTTCCTGTTTTAGATTCTTTAGTCTTTTAAACTGAAAATGATTGATTCCAGGATTTTAAATGATCACTTCAGTTTATATTTTTTTGCTATAATAATAATAATAAATACAATTAAAGCACAACATGGACGTGCAAAAATATCTAACCGCTTATAACAAGTGTGCAATAATAATGAAAAGGTTAATAAATGATTAGAAACACCAAAAAATCACATTGCCTGATCTTAGAAATACAATTATTACAAACTAGCTATAAAAAAGAAAACAAAAGAAGAAAAAATAAATCTGACCCTCTTCGACTGAGAAATACTGTAAAGCTGCATGCAACGTGTTTGTTATGATTGCTGAATATACACTTTGACCACTTTACCCAAATGTTGCATGGTTGATTTTCCAGTTCTTTCCAGTCACATAAATGATACAGAATATCCCTTTCATAGTCTGACTGTAAAAAATGATTTTCTTCTGCTCCTTTTACTTTAAAGGACAAGTTGATGACGACACACATTTTGAAAATGATTTCCAGAACTGTGAAATTTATGTGAAAGTACCCCGTTCTTTCTTATCCTGTAATCCAGTCCCACTTGCAGAACAAGAGAAATGTTTTTGGATCTGTTAAATACATATCTAGTGACTGTATGGTTGATTTTCCTGGGGAGAAATTACATCAGTAGTCTAGTTCTCATGTTGAATTAGTCCTTAGCTAATTTGTGATAACTAAAAACAATATGAGAGATTTCATACTACCATTATCTTTGCAATTATACGATACATAAAATGTCTGTTCGGGTTTTCGTGGTATTTTAACTTCTGCACACAGTCTGCAAAATGTTTAAGTAGGTAAATCTAATCACATTTAGCCAACAGATATACTGCATTAAGCAACAATCTGAAATCCATGTTAACTTGTACCATTATTTTTGTGGGTCCTATAAATGGTAAATGGCCTGTATTTATATAGCGCTTTACTAGTCCCTAAGGACCCCAAAGCGCTTTACATATCCAGTCATCCACCCATTCACGCACACATTCACACACTGGTGATGGTAAGCTACATTGTAGCCACAGCCACCCTGGGGCGCACTGACAGAGGCGAGGCTGCCGGACACTGGCGCCACCGGGCCCTCTGACCACCACCAGTAGGCAACGGGTGAAGTGTCTTGCCCAAGGACACAACGACCGAGACTGTCCAAGCCGGGGCTCGAACCGGCAACCTTCCAATTACAAGGCGAACTCCCAACTCTTGAGCCACGATCGCCCCATAAGATTATGTCAGTTTTGATTAATTACCAGGATGTCCCACTTATCACAGTAGAGCTTAATTAAACTCTCCATTTGCATTAGTGCTCAGTGGACCTTTGATTAACACAAGCTTTCATGGATAATTTGAATATGTACCAGGAAAAGGAGAAATTACATTTGTACAGTGAAACATGAATATGAAATTCTGAATGATCTGAGCTGAGTCTGCAGGATTTTCAGCACAGCCTGATCATCAGGACTGTAACGAGTAAATTTAGTTGCTCTGATCAGTGAAAGCTTGATCTAAATCATCTGGCGCAAATGACAAAAATTCCCAGTGCTGCAGAGCAGTAGTTAATAAAACATGAATTGCAAGGGGGGGAACCCTCACAACACTGACATCTGAGCTATTCCAACAGTAAAGTTTGACACTGTATACAGAGTGCTAAATTACCTGCCAAACACCCTGATATCCTGCCTACTATTTTCCTCAGTACATGAGGTACCATTCACCCCTGTGAAGTGTATTTATTTTCCCACTGTGTCTTTCTGAGTTGTAAACCCCATCCAGCCTGGGAACAGCAAAGAAATGCAGCATCACCTCAAGCAGAAAGAAAACAAGAACCCTGAATCACTGCTGGAAGTTATGTTCTCACTGAATCTGGCTTTTTCTTACAATAAACTTTTTCACTCTTTGCATGTGTTTTTTGCATGGTGTGACCATTTAGTTGTGTTTATTTATACATCTTTAAAAGATGCGATTTCTGAGAGAAAAGGTGACGGTAGATTAAATGTATGACAATAACTAATAACACATTTGAATTGTTATTAGTAATAAATGTATTGATATTTAGTAATGAGCTTATTTTTTTATTTCAAGATCATTTATATCTTTCATTAGATAAATGTGGATTGTGGGGAATTTTTTTTTCCCTAATTCTAGCTGCTTCAATGTGATAAATAATTGTGGTTTGGTCTATTGGACATTTGAAGACATCTTTTTAGACATTAGATAATCAAATCTGGATAATTAGATAATTTCAGAGACCAGTGAATTAACTCTAAAATAACAGATTGATTAGTTGTAATGAAAAAAATCATTAGTTTCAGTCCAGTAAGGCCCAATATCGGCTATAGCTAATTTTACCAAAAGAAAGGTGTAGCATTCATACATTGGCGTAATAAAAGAAACCTCTGCCTTCAACTGAGAGTAATGGTAACAGATAAATTAACCGTTGTTATGTGAGCTGATAATGCAACCAGTAAATATGCTTATCTCATAAAGGTTGCTCAATTATATCTAATTACTGGATGGACAGGACATAATTAGTCAAGGCGATGATGCTTAATCTTAAGAAAAGGATAAGTGTTCTCTCTGAAGTGTCCACGTGTTATCATCACCCCTCTGTTAAGGATTAAAGGCATGTTAATATATGCGTTTACCAAGGGAGGTGATGCTAAGCCAGCGCCTGGCTAAAAGCAGGGAATTATGAGAACAGGGAAAGGACTCGGGGTCATTTGATCGGATTACTGTATTTACCCTTCAAGAGTTTGTAACTCAGGTGCCTCAGCCACTCACAGCATCTGAAGCCTAGGCTATTATTTCCTCTGATTAGAACATTGTTAAGTCTCTCTTTCAGCCAATGAAGAAACACTCTGGCAACAAAGTGAAGCAAAACTTTTTAACTCTCAACTTCATAATATAGCCAGATTAACGTTTCTGTGAGACTGCAGATGACACAAGCATTGTTCCAGGGAGCGCTCTCTTCAATCCACCCCTTACTTCAGAAACTCCCCCCATTTCAGAAATTTATTAGGGGATTTGTATTTCTAATGACACCTGCGCCCTGCCACCAGAGCAATGTAAATAATCCCATCACAGAGTCCCGACTCATCAGCGACAGGCTAATCCCTTGTTTAAGGCAGTTACACAGACCCCACCCATTAATACTGCCTTCATAAAGACACAGCTTAGCATACATTATAGAGTTATAATGTGGCGAATGCTTACAGCCAACTTGAGAAAGCTCGCTCGCTGCTCCAGGAGGAACATGTCACCTCTGCTGGTTTCATAAAGGTTCTGCCACACTGCCTCACACTTTGCTCTTTTAAATGCAGCAAAAATTACAAAAATAAACTCTCATCTTTGTGATGTATTGGGACAGAGTTTGAGCAGTAATAAATTAGACCAAGGATTTAGTCCTTGGAGAGAGAACTGAAGGAGTCAGGCACAAAAATGGAAATCTTGGAACAGCAACTCTCCCCATATAGTTGGATGGGATTCACTAAAGCAGCAGTGGACAAGCCAACTAGCATGTTAAATATTGGAAAAGGTGACTTTTAGTTTGCAATTTCCATTTCATTTTCAATTGTGCTGTAATGAGAAATGTATGGTTTGTGTTTGACAGATGTAGCTCACCAGTGTCCTTAGAGAGAGCTGCACCCACATAGTTCTGGCTGAACTGGGTTATGAATAGTCCAGGGAAAAATTAATTAGATGCCAAGTATGACTGCCTGTGAAATGTGATAGCCCCATTAATACAAACATATGTGAGTTATTGGACAGGCCAAATCCTTTACATAGACAGAAAATCCAGTGCAAATGGATTAAATTCATATTTCACCTGAAAATTCTAAACAAAATTCACAAAGCTGTGAACACAGAAAAGTATTCACATTCAAATCCAAACAACAACATGCCAGGGGACAACCCGGAGGTCTACAGCACACAAGTCCATAATCACAAAGTTCGAGAGGTTCGCCCGGAAGTTGACGACACTAGAGTTCATAACTCTATAGTTCGAGAGGTCAACCTGGAGGTCGACGGCACCAGAGTCCATTATAAAACAGTTCGGGGACCAGCGAAGGCGACGGAGCAGATCAGGAGGCCGAAGGCAGAGCCAGCGGTGGTGACGGAGCAGATCAGTAGGCTGACTGCAGAGCCAGTGGTGGTGACGGAGCAGATGAAGAGCCTGACTGCGGGGCTAGTGATGGTGGCTGTGGCAAAGGGGGTCCAGAGGACGACCATGTGGAAAGTGGCGGAGGAGTGCGGGCGTGGCAAGACCAGACGGCGGTATAAAAACCATAACCGACTGAGCAGGTTGTTGCGTGGCAGCTGCAGGTTGTGGAGCTGATGCAGCTGCGGAAGGGTAAGCAGGTGGTTGAGCTGATGGCAGAGTGGCAGCTGCAAGGGACATCATGGCAGGCGCAGGTGGTTGAGCTGCAGACGGCATGGCAGCCGCAGGTGGCGGCATGACAGGATGCTGTATAGGCTTGGCTACACCTCCAGCTGATGTGAATAAGTGCTGGACTGGTTCTCCTGAGCGTACAGCTGACGTAGCTGGATGGATTCAGTTGATCCTCCAGCAGATGGAACATGATGCCGGGTAACCCTCAAATCCAAGTCACAGGGAAAATGAGTCTCTACCTCCGTTCTCCCTGTTCTGGAGCTAACTGGAGACGAAAAAACACAATCACTCATCCCTGGCAGTTGCTCTGATGATGTCCCCGACTGGGCCGTAGTGAGGTGTGCTGGTGACATGGACGCCACCGGAGCCAAGGGTGACGTGGCGGCAAACTCCTTGTCCTCTGACCACATCTTCATCAGAAAGGAGGCAGGCAACAGGAGGTCCAACCGAGGTGGAGATGAAGAGTCCAGAGTCCAGAAAAGGAGCGAGGCTCAGAGACAGCTGGAGACGGGGAAACTGCATGACAGCAGGGCTGCGGGGATACAGCCTGCACCCTGGGCAGCTGCTGCTGTGGACGGAGTCGGAAAGTAGTGAAGAGGAAGTCCGTGATCGGGGGGGTAGCGCCTCCCATAACCAGGGAAACCTAGACACGCATACCCTCAACTGGCAAACTATTTCCTCTCAATCTTCCTTTCCAGGGAGCTTCAACTACTCACTGCACACCGATTCCACCTTCTGAATTATCTCTTTCTTGATTGTCACTTGGTCCTTCATGATCAGTGCGTACTGTCACCGCTGAGCAGCTGGTGCGTTTGTGGTGCGGACCCAAGAGCAGACGTGGAAAAGACAAAACTTATGTATAACAAAAAGTGAGTCATTTATTAGCCCGAAAATTTAAATCCAAAAACAAGGGCAGACTGTGCTGACAATGACAAAAAGAAATGAACATGATTCAGAGCAGGAGCATGTAAGAAACTATGATAAAAGCATGAAAATGAAACATGAGCATGACCTGAACAGAACCATCACAGACACACCGACAATAAACAGAGGAAGACGGAGGACTTAAAACACAAAAGGGTAATGAGGGAAGTGGAAACACCTGGGGAAACACAGCTGACACAAATGAAGATGACGATACAGGGGTAAGTGAAACTAAGCACACTGATCATGGAAACAATAGACCTTACAAAATAAAGCAGGAAACATGGAGAGACGTAAGCACGACAACACAAGCTTAACGATCATGGAACACGTAGACGTAAAACACATGACAGACTCGGGAGGCATGGAACACAAGGAGAGGCAACAAGAGAACAGAAAGGGACATATGCACACAGCGGGGAGTCACAGACCCAGCCTCTGACATCACAGCCTTTGCCCGGTACTCGGGTGAAGCACCTATCCGGTTGTTAAGTCTGAGGTCACTAGCCGTGTCTGGGCCTAAACTCCGCTGCAGGTCCATATATCAAACGATCACTATGGCATTACTGAGAGTTGAAAAACTGTCTAAAGTCTTTCATCTTTAATAAAATGATCAGGTGTAACAATTGAGTTTAACATCCAGGCATCCATGAAAACGGAATTTATGACATTTAACGGAGTCAGAAGTTAGCAGGGAGTTAGCTCGCTAGCTTCTATCTAAATACAATATAGCATGTCCTGGCTGCGGGGTTTTGGAAACAAATTAAAACGTACAGCTCTGTTATCACTTCCAACATAAATGAAGACAGAAAACTAAACAGCAGTGACGTTTGTAGGGTTACTGAAGTTTGGTAAGCTGTAGCTAATGATATGCTACGTGACCGCTAGCGACACAGCTATGTTAGCATAATATAAACAAGCTAACTTTTTTTCCACTCGATAAAAGTTAATGTGAGTGTTCTCGGTGGTCAGGAACAAATGTAATCGCATGGCAGGATGCTGTAAAATGACCAAACTTCAGCCAGGAGAACAACTGAGATAATCCATCCACAATACGAGGTTAGTCATTCATATACTGCTGCATGGGCTGGGCTGTAGTTACATCCTAAGGTTTTAAAAACTGAGCTTAAATAAATGATTAGCGGTAATAAAAGCCGAGGGAGGTCAACAGTGATCACTGACTGAGCTTTTTGAGATTAAATAGAAGAAAATACAAAACATTAAACATGTTAACAACACAAAAGCCATATTAAACGCATAGCAACACTAATAGCCTTAAGTCTTTTTGAGTATGATGATGCACACCTTGATGCACAGCTGTTTTCAGATCCTACCAGAAATGTTCTATCAGTTCAAGTCTGGGCCATAAATTAGATTATGTGCAATATGGGTTATTCTTCTTCAGCACAGCCACAGCTATGCAACATGATATGATCATATAATTCTGCAAATATGTCTCTATCTCTATCTATCTGTCTGTCTATCTCCCATACATCCATTCATCCACACATACATAGGTTTATATTTTCCAATTTCATTGCCAATGTGTTGGAGGTGGAGGTACACTACCATCTTCACTGAGTGCTCTGCCACTGCTGTACTCACACTGCAGTTAAACCATCCATGAATCTTATGGGGTTGAAAGGACTTGTTTTAATATCTTTTTGGCTTCATCTGTTGGGAGTTTGTATTGACCCTGTGGGTGTGTATTGGATTGTAGCACTCCCTGTACAGTTAGAAGAAAAAGTCAGTGTTGTGAAAACTATGAAACTAAGTCATGAATTTGAAAGAACAAGAACTGTTTTTTTAAAAAGGAGAGAAAGCACATGCATTCAACTGCTTCTGTGTATTCTACTTGATTTATTATTTTTAGGGCTGTTACACATTCCTACCCTACTTTGGTGTTTGCCCAAACCTTTATGCTTTGACACTTTAGTCATCATGAATTTAAATTACACTACACAGCTTTTCTGTTTATGGATGCATTATTCCATTACACTCAAACCTTCACATCTCCAACATATATGCATTGTGCATATATCTTATTATTTGATGTATTATTTAAATTATTAAATGATAAAAAGTCACATTCTGTGCACCTTTTTTACTGAGCTAACCAGTAAATAGCCAATGCTCACACAAGTAATGGCATGTAAGAGGCTGTAATGCTTTCTGATCATATTGTCTTAGAAATACTGTATCTCCCTTTGAGTAGGAAACTCATCTCACACAAAGATAGCAACCTTTCATCCAGATCCAAACTCTCCATGGCTGTGTTTTTGTCTAAATAGCTGGACCTGCTCCTGAGAGTTTGATAATCATATTGCATTTTTTGCACTCTCTGCAGGATGGCAATAGATCAGCCTCTGCCTCGAAGGTGCATGTGCCCACCATCGTGGTCCACATGGTGCAGAGTGAAACCAAACTGCAGAGTCTCACTGACTTCTTATCTGTTTTCTAAAAGGGACTCGGTGGTAGAAGCCTTATGAGTTCCTCTTTGGGATTTGTATTGAAGCCAAGTTCTGAGTGCTTGAAGCGTTTGTCTGCTCCCGTTTTAACCCAAGGGGAAGCCTTAGTCAAAGGGGCCGTCTGCCAAAACAGTCTTTCTTCTTGCTAAAACCTCAGCAAAGAATGTGGGTAAGCTCCACACCTTGTTCATGAGCCAAGTGTGCATGTGCAGGAACTCCTCATTCCCTCCCCAAAAGACCATTTTCCTTCCATGCCAATCAGGCCAGTGAGCTGGCAGCATATGACCTTGTTCATGAACAATGTGAGGAGGATGAGATATAAAAACAGCTTCACCCAGTGTGGCCTGGCTCCATAAATGCAGGAAAAGGCTAGGTTTTGTCAATAAGTCAGTGTAAAAGCCTGCCTTTGTTGGACCATAATTCACACCCTGCTAAACAGGCTCTTCAAATCAACTGAATGAAGTTCGGGTTCTGTCTCCGTGTCCTGGGGTGTGTTGGTTTTCTTGCTCCAATAGAGAAGCTTCATATTACCTTGAGGAAGTTTTGCTAGGAATGACCAAAAGACATTTGTAGAGGAGTGTAAAAAATATAAATCTGACATAGACTCTAAATATAAACTACCAATGTTGGATACATCCACTTTACCTCATGACCATCAGTGAAAAGACCTAAACCAAAAGTGAAAGCAATGTTTAAATGCATATAACTTATATCTATATTGGCCTTGGTTTTTCTGTCTTTAGTGCAAACCTATTTCAGTGCTGAGGTTGTCTCTTCCTTTTATTCTGGCTGATAAGTCACTGCTTCTGATATCAGGGAGGATGGAAGAGATTTGATTAAAAAAAAAAAAGTTGGCCCATTGGTTTTTAAACTGTTCTGTGACACTTTTGATTATTTTCATGAACCAATAAGTTACATTACCAGGTATAGTAAATTATGGGAAGTATGAATATTTTAAAATCTTGGATTGAGGCCAATCACATAACTAGAGAGAGGTTTGTATCACTGGAAATGAAACCTCAGTAGTCAAAAAGAAAGCAAAACTGATGAAGACGGGTTTATGTTACCAAAGTGGAGCTATCTTGTGTATAATGTGCACTGATGTTTTAATGATGTTTCATATTTAATTCACCATCAAAACATTGTTTAAAACAAGTTTTACTTCCTGGACTCTAATATTTGAATAACTGTAAAATAAATTCTTTTAACATACCTGAATGGAAAACATGTCATTTTGTTTTACTTCATTTTTGCCTGGACTTTCCTGCTCAGGAATTAGTCCCCCGTTTTCAGACGCTCAAGCTTAATTGGGCGCATGACTGACAACTAGTTTCATTGTCTGGTGAGGTCACTTCCCTTGCTAATCCATGACAAATGAGGCAGACATAATATATGAAGTGTTGAACGTGTATTTTACAGGATTTCATTGTAATTTTATAAATTAGGGTAAGTCAAAGGCATGTGAGTACAAATAAGTGCTCCCTCACTAAAACAAAAAAACCCAACAACCAATCATCCAACCAATGAAGACACCCCTTCATGAATCAATCAAGAGATGCAGTCAAGGAATGCCTACAATCAAGGAGAGTGTTTGCAACCAGGCGCAAACCACTGGTTACGCTCAGGAACAAGAAGGCCAGATTAAACCTTGCCAGAAGAAATCTAAAAGAGCCTGTGCATTTTAGTAAAATCATTATTTGGTCAGATGGAACCCAGATTAACTTGTATTAACATTATTGGAAGAGAAAAGTATGGAGAAAGAAAGATGAAGCACATGATCTGAGGAAATGTTACCACCATCTGGCAAACATATTGGTGGTAACATTATTGTATGGGCATGTATGGTGGCCAATGGAACTGGGTCAATAGTGTTTATTGATGATGTGACTGCTGACAGAAGCAGTAGGAGGAATTCTGAAGTGTACAGATTTCTGTATTCTCTGCTCAGATTCAGCCAAATGCTGCCAAATCAACTGGACAGTGCAAATGGATAAGAAACCAACAGCACACTGCAAAAACAACCCAAGAGGTTCTTAAGGCAAAGAAATGGGATATTCTTTAATCAGTCAGTCACCTGATCTCAACCCAATAGAGCACGCTTTTCAGTCATTAAATACAAAACTGAGAGCTGAAAGACCCACAGACAAGCAGCAGCTGAAGGTGGCTACAGTAAATGCCTGGCAGAGCATCTGAGTTGAGGAAACACAGCATGTGGTGATGTCTGTGTGTTCTAGACTTCACACAGTCATTGATGCAAAGAATTTACATCCAAATATTAACAACAATCGTTATATTTAAAATTAAGTTAGTTTGTCCGATCAATTTTGAAAATGGGAGACTGTGTTAAAAAGGGCTTTAAGTCCAAACCCCTTGAATTAAAACTGAATTAAAGCTTCAAACATGTATTGATTGTTTCATTTAAAATCCACTGTGATGGAGTACAAAGACAAAATACAAAAATTCTGTCTTTGTCCAACAAATTTTGGACCTAAAGGCATTGCACCTTATATACTAGAGGACAAAAAGCACATTTACAACTGATATGCATGATTTCACTAAACCCTTTGACACAGGTTGGTTTGTATATGTGTTATTTGAATAGGTAGCATGAGACTAGCATGCGGGGGAAAAGTAATAATCATATAAAAAAAATATAATCCTAAAGAATAATAAGTCATCAGTGATTATCAGCTATTTTGACTTGTTGTGTATTTTATGTTTACTTACAAGCACGTCAAGCCCATTTCTACTGTAAAAACCTATGTTGAAGTACAGCAAGGTGGTATGTCAATGCAAATACTGCATTTAAAATCTGGGCCTTTGGAAAGTTTCTCAGATAAATAAGGCTCACTCTAATTATACAATGATAAATATCTGAGATGCGAAGTATTTAAATTATTTTTATTCATTTAAAAACCTTTGACCTTTGACAAAACAGATGAATCATTTTGATTCAGTTGGATTTGTTCATTAAATAAATGAGACACAATTGTGGTGTCTCATACTCATATGGTGAGTAATAGATAGCAATAGATAACGTCCATGAGCAGTAATATCATTTAAAAAGATATTTGATTAATAATTATGATGTAAACATTGTGCCCTCCTGCCATTGGCCTAAATTGTGGCCTAAATTGTGTTTTTTTGTATTATTTTTGCTTCTTTCAGTGATCTCAGGCAAGAAGCTGGTGCTGGTTTATAAGGGACATTGGCAAGTTGCATCAAAGTAGTGGCAATACTGTTTTGAAGGACCTGGTTTGAAATGCAAAACAAAACACTGCAGCAATGACAACTTCAGTAATTATTACTGTCACTATCAAAAATTGATGGTCATTGAAATGTATCGAAATTAACTGGTGAAACAATAAATTGATTTTCAGCATATGTATGATATATGTTTTGATGATGAATTATTTAGCTTGATCCCACAGCATGCGGGCATATCAAAGTAAAACTGTGAGCATTTGTGGAACTGTAA
The DNA here is from genome assembly GCF_057381845.1 of Rhamphochromis longiceps. Taxonomy (NCBI): domain Eukaryota; kingdom Metazoa; phylum Chordata; class Actinopteri; order Cichliformes; family Cichlidae; genus Rhamphochromis; species Rhamphochromis longiceps. The sequence goes on from NC_140558.1 coordinate 39,885,293, forward strand.
GCCCCTTTTTGGTTAAAGCAATTTTTTCATGTCATTAAGTATGACAAAAATTCTACTGCTCGAGGCGAGTATTGACCCAGAATCATCTGATGACTCTGAGAACTAAAAGAAAAAAGCACTTCAGGAACTTGAATTAAATATTTACTGACTGGGCCGCTCATTGAAACTACTTTTTTCTTGTCATTGTGGTGTCATTTGCAACATGATATGATTCCTGCAATCATCCTTTTGTGCTGGTCTTTCTTTGTATTAGGGTGCATTTTTATTCAAAACATTTTAATTCAGTTGTTCATTTTCTGGTTAGAGGTGCAGCTTTGATTATCTTTCATGACGGTGGTTCAAAAAACTTGGCAGTCATTTTTTCATAAAAGCATCTGTTTGGCATGTCCAATGCACACAAAAGAGACAAGAGAGTTGGTTACACAATGTGTTGGTTTGTCAGCCTGCAAGTTCATTAAATAGCTTAAAAAACTATTCATTTTCATTGCCATGAAACTTAAGGACAAAGCCTACTGACAACGGTGAGCCACTTAATTTTCTTTGTGCAAAACCACGTGGGTGCATGTGTGTCACTTTGAAAATTAATGAAGACTTTCACGCACCTCTCAAGATGAATTGCATTTGCCGCAATAGAAACATTGAGATTTAAATTTCATATGAATAAATATCTATATCTATACAACCAGTCATGAGAGACGGCTGCCCCACTTAAGCATAGTTTTGCTGAAGATTTTTCCTTGTTAAAGGGGATTTTTTTATTTCATTTACTTTTGTCAAGTAAATGTTTGTACGACATGGTTTGTTGGAGTTTTCAACATTGTAAGGACTTTACCTTCCAATATAAAGTCAGAGGCATGTGTGGTCAGCACAACAAGCATCAGGAGGCTTTGATGAATTTGATTTTGAGAATAGAATGTCTACATAGAATTTGTGAAAATTAAGTGAAACTAAACTTAAACTTGAAAACAAATGAATGAAAACTTCTTTTAAAAAAAACCAAACAAAAAAACAAACCTAATAACTATCACTCTGCAAATGTACAACTTTAATTTGTCTCCCCAAAGAATACTTGACTGGGGATCAAAATCACCACCCAGTGAATCTCCACTGTAGGGATTGGAGATTCTGTTTCACCACCTTTTGTCCCATTATTCGTATTAGCATTGTCATTACAAACATATTGTTATGCTAACATTAGCATTTCACTCAATGGAGCACTTCACCTAAGTGTGGCTTCACGGAGTTGCTGATGACTCATACTGCATTTTTGTTCATAAACACTGTCCCGCAGCAAATGTTAACAGCAAACAACTAAACTAAATATAATAAAAATATAATGAATAGATATATTTAAATAATGCCAAGCTCTCCTTTCTTCTGAAAGTGTGGCATTCAATTATTACTCCTTGTTTAAAAAATGTTTTAGTAATTAAAAATAATCAAAACATAGCATTGCATAATTATATTAACTCTAATTGCAACCTAAAAAAGAGCTATAATATAGTGCAGTCCAACTAACCTGGAAAGGTCAGAGATGCATATCAAACTAAGGCAATAATTCATCCTTCAGTGGCATTTGTAACCCGACAAGTTTTAGTGTGGTTGAACGATTGCTGAATCCCAGTTCAACTGCTCTCAGCACTGGAGCAAAGGTCTTAAGTAGAGGGAGAGCCTCTGTTGAATTAGTGAGCCAGAAACAGTAAGGTATGATACTTGCACAAATTATTCATATATAAGGAACACTGTGAAAAACTGTGAGAATGACTATTTATCATATAATACACATTTTTCAAAAGATGTATTTTTCATTAATACCATCCTGCATTTCTAATAACAAATCTAATCCACGCTTTTAAGGACTATTCTGAAACCTGCTTTTTGAAATTGCTTTATCAAGAGCACCAGTGTAAATTAGTTATAATTAATTAGCAGTACTTTTCAATGACTGTGTATGAGACAACTGACAAATCTTCTGTGCTAGTTTGTCCTTTCAGTGGGAAGCGCTAAGTAATTAAGTACCCTTGTGATAAAGTTCTACAGTGAAGCCATGAATCATATGATGTTAGCTACCATTGATTTGGCTCAGACTGAAGGGTGGTGGAGCATCAAGAACCCCATTTACAAAAATCAAAGTAAATAGACAGATAAAGGCCATGTTGATTGTGTGAGTTTTGAATGACTGTTGCATGCATAATGAAATCATAGGCGACAGTAAATCTCTATTGACACAGAACTATCTCTTCAAATAGTGACTCATTATGTGGGTTTGTAAAACCCTTACAATTTTCTAAATTAATTTGTGCAAAACTGTCGAGGTTACAGCAGGAGAGTATGTAACCGCTTTTTTTGTATAACCAAGGCCAGTGTTGGATTATTTTGTTAGCAATTATTATTTTGGCAGTCCTATCTATTAGGGAATATTTGCATTTATCAGTGCTCATCTAAATGTCTTCTTTGAATTATGAATCAGGAGAATGTAGATATTTGGAGTGAGCTAAATGAAGCAGTTTGCTAATCAATATTCACATCTTCCTGGCACCTAAAGCTAATAAAGCTCGGTCAGGCGGAGCCAGACATTGTGGCGCAGAGCATATTTACATGGTAGATTCTCCACTAATTGTTAGTGTGGTAGCACAATTAGACGTATTGTGTATGGTTAGACTAAAAGCCATGTCAGTGGCATTCACTGATGCTTTTACAATAGGACTGGAGTTATTGCTCATGCTTTCTGAACAATGTACAATTAACAAAAAGTAACAAATCAAGAAAACATAATTCATGATACAAAGAACTAAAGGATTGGATTATTCTAGACATATATTTGAAAACAGCTGCTTCAGTCTCTAACATTTTTAAACTCATGCCTCATCTGTGCTTCCTGATTTTTGTACAACTACAGTAATTTCAAACAAAACCCTAAAAGCACAGAGTGAGAAAGAAAAATATACTGAATCATGACGGAAACCTAATGTAGCTGCTTGATGAACCATGTATAGTGTGGTTAGAAAAATCTCCTCACAAAATGCACTTGACTAAGTTTAAATATGCTTAACGGTTTCTTGCAGCATTATATCCTGGCTCAAGCACCCCAATTACAACTTGGCCTCCAAGTCTGCCCTGACTGTCAGTAGGATCGCACTAAAACTGCAAAGGCAGACATTTCACTTTGAAAGGATTATTAATGAAATCTTGCTCTTTACACAGTGTTTCGCTCTGACACTGGAAGAAGTTTTCTCTACTCTGAAAGACTGTTAAAGTGGCTAAGTGGACTTGGGAAGGGAATCAGCTTCAATTGTCACAAGCACTTTGTGACTTCAATAGTTGCTTTGGTCACACTTTAAATCCTCTAACTGTACTGTATCTGTGGTCGTGGCTTGTGCTGTTTCCTGGCATAAATATCCTGAAATCATTTGTGTCTTTTATTATCTCTCAAATTGTGTCAAGAGTTGATAAGCCATTCTGTTATTGTAAGCATTGCTCCTTTGATTAAATAGGTCAGATATGTTCTTTTAAACATGATCATAGGCTGTAAAACAGAGGGGGGGGAAAGTCAGATGGATCATCAAAGATAATCACATATTCACAGCTGATCATTTCTTTGTAGACTTACAGACTACATTTTGGTTACTTCGTATGATCACCAACACAGACATCTTTTCCCCAATTGTCCTGCAGTACAAATGCTTAAGTTTCAGTTGCAAAGGGAAATAGCATAAGCCCTAAGCAGAGCTAAAGAATTGCAGTTAAATGATCCCAACCTTTAGTAGGATGCACACACAAATGGTTCTCCATTCTTGAGCAAAGACAGACACACATACACATAACCACATGCGCCAAACCACATGCTCTTGCCTCCTATGTGGTGACACTGCAGAACAGGGGCGAGAAGGATGACCCATAATTCATCACCCTGCACCTTGGACATCTGGTGCCGAGTACAATCTGAGCAAAAGGACGGGTTGGTATAACCATCATAGCGCACCAGTGTCTGTCTCTCCATGCTCGCTAAGCAATTGACTCATTAGCTCACTACCAACTGCCTGAATATGCATTATTCATGTGGAGGAAAGGCAATATGTGTGTGTGTGTGTGTGTGTGTGTGTGTGTGTGTGTGTGTGTGTGTGTGTGTGTGTGTGTGTGTGTGTGTGTTTGCATTTGTCACAGGTGGCAAGGGGTCTCCTGAGAGGTTGATGCAGGATGGACAAGGGAGAAGATGGTCTCTTTGCAAAGACATCAAGCAGATGTTGAGTGAATTTATTGTGTTTAAAAGCTTGTGGGTGGTTGAGCATGCTAAAATTATATCCAATGCTTAAAATTCTAGTTCAATTTGTATCAGGTAAATAAGTAAGTACATGTCAGAGAATACGCCTTCACGTGGTGATTATACTACTGCAGACAAAGACACAGACACCTGGAGACCCACCTGTGTAGTTTGGCCAATATAATGCCAATTGTTCACATGTGAATATTTGCATAGACAATAGATTAATGAAGAATGAATTAAAAGAACTGCATCCAAATCCTTCAACTTTATCTCAAATCAAAAGCTAGATGGTTGAAGCTTGGATGTTCCAACAGGACAATGATGCCAAACACACATCTAAACTGGGCTTAAAATTAATACTTATAATAAAAACTTCCAAAAGCCCCCAAACTCAAAAGCCCCCATTTTTAACGGGGATGAGTTTCCATGCCAGGAAACCAATTTAAATGAAATTGGCAAATTGTGCCAAGAAGAGTCTTCAAATATCCATCCATCCATCTTCTTCTGTCTGTGGCCGGGTCATCAACTATGTAGCCAGAATTACACCAGAAGCTTGCTGATGGCTACCAAAAACCCTCTGGTCGCGGTGGAACTTGCTAAGGGACATCTAACCAGATATTAGTGGGAATGTTTTTAAATATTTAAGGCTGTATGCAGAATATTGATTATCTCTAAATTAAGAGAACATTTAGAGATGAAAGAGAAACAGTTTTTTAAAGTAAGGAAAAAAGTTCGTCAATACGTAGAAAGCGGTAATATATCCTGAGATCATGTACGTGTGAAACATACTTAGGCACAAAGAAAACTGGATTTCTTTCAATTATGCAACACCACTTTCTCAAAGTTTTTTTTTTTTTGACTGTAAAATAATTTTATTTTATTATAAGAGAAAATTCACAGTCAAAATAATTGAATTACTATTGAATTAAATGTTGTTTTCTTTACTTGAGAGCTAGTTGTTGACTACAGACAATGATAAAACTATTAGGCTATTTCAAAATATATTGCATTGAATTATAATGACTGTGTTATTTTATGATATTGCTTTGTTTGAGAAAACTGAGTCTCCTTAAAATTTAATGGACTATCCCTGAAGTTTGCTGTACATTCCACCATCATGCCACCCTGGAAAAATAATGGATCAAAATAATGAACAGCCCAAAATTACAATGAGAAAACCAACTTTCTTGTGATCGACTGCCCCTTTTAAACTAAAGATTTAAAACTGGTGGTTGGATATGTGTGTCCATTTGAGTGATATCTGCTTTCATTGACATTATACAGAGCCAAGAGCAGGGGGGGAAATAGAAAACTGAGCATTAGGTCCACACTGAAACTTGAACTTTTGGCTAATTATAATTACTTGTACATTTGCTGACTTCTTCATTTCAAAACTTTGGTGCTCTTTGGAAGGGATTCATATAAACTTGAAAATCTAAACTTAAAAGTCAGCTTTTAAATAACTCTAAATGCCTTTATTTTATTGGCATAATCTTGTTTAACCTAAAAGAAACGAACTCCAGTGGATTTCAGCATGCACAATGTGAAAATAGAACTCTTTTCTAGTGCCGTTCCACTGATAAAAGTCTTCAATCTCAGACAAAGTAAAGTCTAAGTATAAAGAGTCAACATGTAGATAGAAAAAGAAGAAGAATGAAAAAAACATTAGGACTAATTACAAATAATATAAATGCACCCCAAAAGACAAGCAAGGTTTATAAAAATGCAGTGAGATGTCCAAGTCCTAATTTAAGTCAACATATTTATTCAGTGTTAATTAGTGCCAATGAGCTGAATATACATGTCCTTATCCAGACCTCAATGGTGCTAGCTTCGTCTGCTTTCTTGATAGAAATTCTTTCATCATTTGACAATTATTCTAGGACACATTTTTCTTTAAAATATTTTGGTGGCCTTTTGTTCTGAAATAAAATTTCTATATCAAAATTAACTTAATTTGCAAATGTATTTAACGCAGCTCTTTGGTCAAGCGGGCAAAAGCACTTTTAGTTTGATAGTGTTGTCTAATGTTAAAAGATTTCATCTGACCGGTGTCTATGGAACTTGTAGATGCAGTGGGAGTTCACTTATACCAAGCCTCGAGGTGCAAATTAATTTAGAAGCAAAACAAATCAATCTTGCTATCTGATTCCTTCACACATAGTATGCTGGGGCAAAAGACAAGCCTTTGGAGAATATTTGAATGCTCTCCTCAAACTTGGCCTAGCAAGAGATGTAGATCACAGCTCATGTCTGGCCCTGTTTAATGTGTTTTTGGGTTTCTTGATTTCTTTCTTCCCCTCCACGTCCTCCACTTTCCATCTTCTGGTCTGGTAGGGTAGATTTTCTTGATGCTCCTACATATACATACATATATACATACATACATATTCAAACCTTCTCATGAAGATACCATAGCTAGCATTAACATTACTAATAGATGTAAATAATTACCACATACGACTACTTTGCAGTGCGCTACTTATGAATATTGAGTACATGAACTTGCCATTTTCATCACAGTGACACCTTTTGTTGCATTTTATTAAATTACACAACCAAAATGAAAATAATGAAAACAAGTTAGTTATTATTTGCTTGTTTTTATTACCAACAAAGAACAACTGTGAGGTGAGATGAATAAAAAATCTATCGGCATATTTAGGCTTAATTCGAAACAGTTATAATAAAGCTTTGCAGGACACTTTGATTCCTACCTGTTTTGTAAAAGTTAGGCATCGACAGGTCATATTTTAAAAACTAAGGAGAACATATAAACTCCACATAGAAATGCCCTGATAAACTCAGATAGCGATTTGAACCCAGAAACTTCTTGTAACAATGCTGACCACTGCAGCACCATGCTACCCTAATAAAACAACACTGGTGTATAATCTATGTATTTTAATATTTGAAGAATTTTAATAATGACTTACCTTGACCAAACAATAATACTAATTACAAACTATTGCTTATGGAAACTTGATAAATATTGTGGACTAAAACAATGTCTCTACATATAGATTCTGTTTTAAACTATGTTTCAAGACTCCTGGTATCTTTGGAACACCAACAGGAAAGATTGCCATTGTTTCAGTGAAATCTGTCCCTAATGAAAGCTGAAAGCTGAAACATGTTGGGAATTTTTTCTTTTTAGGTTAAACATAACCACACCATAACAGTAAATTCATTTTAACCGTTATTTGAAAGACAGTTTCTTGGAGTTCTTTGATTTGTAGAATCCCTCCAATATTTAGGCACAAAGCTGAAAGCTTGAAGTTTCACTTTTGGGGGAAAAGTGTAGCAGGAGATGGTGTAATCAGCCAGCCTGCAGTCTAGAGGAAGCAATGACAGATAATAATATGACAGTCCAGTGATTGAAGCAGGTACCAGATGCTGAACACAACACTAAAATCTGAACAATATACACTTTAAAAGCATTTGTTCTGGGACAACATGTGCTTGGTGTCTTGCCAGTGGGCTTTGGTAAGAGTTGAATTTATCACCTAGAGCCCCTCAAGTACAGGAAGAGATGGATAGCAACAGGCCAGTTGTTTCTCTCTTTGGCACTAAAAGTCTGGGATAGAACAGATAGAGATAGAATGGATGTTCTTTCGTTGTATTTGGTAATCCCGAGGCACTGTTGTTGAAAAATATTTTGAACTAGAGTATACATTAAAAGACACAAAGAAGCACATAAAGATGAGCTAATGATGAGCTTTTATATTAACTATCTAAATCATGTAAATGGTTTTCACTTCATCAAATCAAAACAGAATGAAATGTAACTTCAAAGTTTTGTAAGCAGTAGTCTAACTTTTTCAGTTAATATATCTTGAAAATAAAATATAATTAAGGACAAAGGCATGGTATGTATGTGTTTTTAAGCTTGATTTCTGTTATTCCTCCCAACATGCCGTAGTAGAACCATTAACTCCCAAGAACTCAAGCTTGGAAGATTTGTTGCTGCACTGTTTCTTTCTAGTAGGTAATGACATCTTAGCAACAAGGTCTCAGTTTAAGTAAACCCATCAGAAGGGCTGGTCTCTGCTCCTTTGTTCAAGGAGCAACAGACTGAGTATCCCAGAACGCTACAAGAACGTGAGCGTTGTTCAGCATGACCGGTGGTGGGTCAGTGACGGTCAGGGAAGGCATATCCATGGATTGAGGCACAGACCTCTAGACACTAGGCAGAGGCACCCTGAGTGCCATTAGTTATCAGGATGAAATTCTTGGACCCATTGTCAGGGTCCTGGTTTCCTCCTGCTGAATGACAACGCCCAGCCTCATATATTCCGGCAGTTCGTGGAGGATGAAGGAACTGATACAACTTGACTGTCCCCCGCGTTTGTCTGACCTGAATCTAGACATTACGTTTTGGTCGATCTGATACTCGGGTTGCACCTCAGACTTTCCAGAAGCTCATGCGGCCATGGTCCAGATCTGGGAGGAGATCCCTCAGGACACCATCCATTCTTGAGGGATGGAATGGACGCATGCTCTTAGTCTCACTGAGCATGCGTTGTCAGGCATACATACAAGCACATACAAACTACCAAGTAAAATTTTAAGTTGCTGCAGTGAAATTTGGGCAAAATAGACTGATCTGCCATACGATTTTTGAGGTGTCTTTCATATTCATTTTCATTAAACAATGAATTGTAAAGTCCGTATCATTATATCCCCATTGAGATATGATGTGTTTTCAAAGTGTTCCTTTAATTTTATGGAGTAGTGCATCACAAAATCTTAATTTTCCTTAATACCTAGCTCATTGTTGCACGTCTATTTTCATGGTCAGTTTAGTCCTCACTCTTTTTATGCTCAGGTCTGCCGCCATTGTATAATTGCTAATCAATGTATTGATTGATTAAATTTATATACTCCCATTGTTAATTCAATGCTAGTGAAATTTTATTTGCTTTAGAAAAGACTTTTGTACTGTGACCAATCTACTTTTATTGCAGCGATAAAATCTACAATGATATATTGAAAACTTACGTCACAACAGTGAAGGCTTGGGAGTTCGATTTTGGTCTTCAGTACAATGCATTTTAAATACTACTCTCTTGAGTAAAGCCAATTAATGTAGCCTCACTCTCTTTGTGTGTGTGTGTGTGTATTTTACTGTGCATCTGTACAATAATGGTACCCTTGGGAGGGGGCTGTCTTAATGACATGACACTGCAATCTAAACTGTAGATACTCCCTGAATTACAATGGATTTGAGCGTGTATGTTTGTGAATGGGCGTGCATGTGTGCATAGATTCCAGCTTATGTAAACAAATCAATGTGATGAAGATTTCAAAGAACAAACATAATTACCACCAAAATGAAAGCAACTGTGTCTGAGCAGTAATTACAAAGCTCTACAACTGTAAATCCAATGCTTGCCAAATTACATGGCTAACATACCTGCCACTTATTGACAAAAGCTTTGCTGTTACTGATACACGTACCTCACACAGAGAAGAAGGCAGAGGAGAGAGATTTTCCTGATTAACAGCACCTTTTAGATTAGGGGGATCACTGGCATCGAGTGGATAAGAAGACTTCACTGTATAAGACAAAGCTTAGCCTGTAGATGTTGGCTCATACCCCAGGACTAGGCATCAGCTGTCAAAGTCCTTGTCCAGCAGATAACAACACCACACAGCGAGTCATGTTTTGGCCTCATGCAACCATAGCCAGTCTTTGACATTTGCAGCATCGATTAGACTCTCCGGGAACTGCATTGTCTAACTTGACAGCAACCGAACAGGCAAACAAAAGCTTACACAAAAGCGAAGAAATATTCTCCTCTCTTTCACCTCAACATCTCACCCTTCTGCTGAATTGTAGCCTTGATTTGTGTCGGCTGGCTCAACTTAGCTCAGGGGTTTTATTAGCTTCTAATAGGTATGTCATTTGAAAGTGACAAATCTGACAGCTATTTTACCCAGGGTGTGTGCCGCTGCTGCTTTAATAGAGCCATTGGTCTGTTTCCTGCAGAAAAGACAGAAGGCGCTGGAGGAGCCGTGCCTTTTTGTTGGTTTTTCCTGCTGACTTAATGTGAGCTGCACTGCAAAATCTTTGTTCCACCATGAGGGGGATTGAGAGGGATTCTGCAACAGTGTGCTGTAAGAAAGCAAGGGCTGATACTTCGGTTGCAAATCCCAAAGACAGAACCCACTCGTCCTGCATTCTCCCCAAGTCACCAGAGATGGCTTGTATTATACTGGAGCTGTGCAGACTACAGCAATTTCTTGTGATGTGCATTACATAATGAGATACTCTGATAAAAAAGAAAATATATCCTCTTTGACACTGTATCTTAAACATGATGACACTGACTTATATTCGCACATACATATTTATATTCCTGAAAAAACTTTGTGGCTGCACTTATTCGCCTATAGTCAGAATAAAAAGCAATACAAGGGACATCCACATCAACCCTCCATTGCACACACTCTATGATTTTTATTCATCCCCCCTATTATGTTCTGCAAGTTCAGCTTGTGGTGACTTATTGAATTATTCCCAGTGCTCTCTGTTGCATCATTATTATTATTAGCTATATCTTATTCTCCTTAGCTGAAACAACCCAGTTTCCCTGCAGGGATCATTAAAGTTTAATCCAAACTGAACTAAAAATCTACAACTTGAAATTATTCTGCCCTAATAGAAAGCTGGGAATAGCGAACTATATCACTGCAGCAATAAAACAATAATTGTCAAGTTGCCATAACCTCCTCAGTATAGAAAATGCACATTCTGAATGCTTTGTAGTTAGAAAATGTCAGATTGATCATTTCACATTATCATTTGTCCTTTTGTTTACACAAATTTTTGTTAATATCAGGTTACAAGTTTCCTCTTGTGGCAAGCTTGAAGCTATAATTCAGAAGATTTTTGTAAAGGGTCTTTACCAAATACACTAAAACAGTGTCTTCACACTGCCTTGTTCAGCGTTGTCTGTCCACTATTGCGCAGTGGAGTACATCTGCAATGCAGGGGGCTCGACAGTCTGCCCTCTATTTCACATGTCATTGCCTAATACCTTTCCTTTTACTCTTACTCCAAGGATCTGTCAGTAAGGTTTACCACATGGAATCAACCATGTGTCTAAATGGTGGAACAGATTATTCTGCAACTGCTCTCCCATTTCTCTTTTCCAGGAAGCTATGATCCTTATACACAAACAGTGATTTTCTGAGATGAGTGAAAAAATAGAAAAGTGCTGCACAAGAAAGAAAAGTGACCCCCATACCACAGTTTGTTGTCTGTGGGGTGCAATTTTCTTAGGTTATCTTTGGACTAAAGTCTACAACACACAGCCACACTCAGTCTCATTTGTGCTTAAATGTAAACATGGACATTCTTAGTCGTGGTTTATATTTCCAGAACAGCTCATGCACCTGCGTACACGTTTGTTTATGTGCATTTCTATGTTGTGTACCTATTTATATTGCATGTGTGGCCATGACACACTTTATTCTTATTTAGCCCATGAGTCCTCCATCTCCATCATTTCTACCACCTCCCTACTATTCCTATCAGTGATGGATCCACATTAGAATTCATCCCTCATCATCCCGCCGAGTTATGACCCAGTAATAGTCAGCCCCTGTGGCCTCAGCAAATGAACAATAAAACCAGAGCCTTGCAACAGATCTCTGAAAAAAAGTAAAGAGCCAGGTGCCAAATCCCGACTCTCACTCTCTCTCACAATAGCATGATTTCCCATTGAGTGAAGTGAAAACAAGACAAATATGACTTCCCAGTGTCTACTTCCTCAATGATATTTTAAACAAACCCTGCATCCAAACAATATGAAGATTAAATGATATACTCAAGCTCTCTAATACACTAAGCTTGTGACACTAATACAGTTGACATGCTGTCTTCAGATACGCATACTCGTGCATGACTCTTACCGAAGACATAAAGACACTCAGTGACATGGATAATATGCAGATATCTGTTTCACATGAAATACTGACATGCACCAGGAGACTGTGTTCGAGTAGCAGGGGCAATGACCTTGTCCAATCCTGTTTTCTGCGCTTGCTTGTTTTTCGTGGCAAATCTGGATTATGATTAACCTGGCCAAGATGCCACCACATGGGGAGTTGTTTGAAAGTCGAGAGAAAAGTTGTTGTGGTGTAGAAACCGGTCCGATTGCAGCCTCCCTGGGGATTTCACCGGGATCAATACAGGCAGAGTGACAGCTATGCACTTGATTAAAAGTGACTGCTACATCTGGCAGGCCTAGCCATTACTTTCCCACTCAGAGTCCCTAGGGTGAAAGAGCATGAAGTGACAGGCCTCAGTCAGCCCTCCATTACCACCTTTCTGCCTCCCTTCAGGTGGTAGCAGGCTATGGCAAAAAATAGGCTGAAGGACGTACCGGGGGAGATAAAAATAATACAGTGAAAATAAAAGTGCTGCATGTCTGTTTGCCTTTGTGACTGTGCATGTGCTGGTATGTGTCAGGCTATGCGCCAATTTTCATTTTCAAATCCACGAGTGAAAGCTGGTAGGCAAATTAGTTTAGGAGTATAACAAAAAGATCAGATTTTAAAAGAGAGGGGGGGGGAAAGGTGCGTGAAAGATTGTCATGGAAGCCGAAGACAACCTGACACAAACAGAAAGAAAGACGCGCAGTTAAGTGCAAACTTGAGAAAACTTCTTATTAAATAATTATCATGCCAACACAGTCAAAAGAAGCTCTTTCAAATGTCAGGGGCATCACCCTCTTTTATAGAGTATCATCGTACTCTTACTTGTGTAAGATCTAATCTCAATCACACCCAAATGCAAGTGCCAAGTATCAAAGGAAGACTGACATTAAAAGAAGTCACTGTGCTTGATGTTGTTAATCTCTCCGCCAGAATACAAGACGCCTATTTGCTATGGAACAGCATGAGTCCCATTGACACACACGGCTTTTAATAGAGCAATAATGGACAGGCCACATGTCACCAATGAAGGCTTTGAGTACAGATGGAGCTCATGTGGTGATAAACAGCGAAAAGCAGGGGTGGTGCCTTGGGTTTGTATCAGCCAGCCTGGTAGACCATGAGTCTCTACATATATTTCTAGTGTATAACAGTCAAATATATGGTGTTATTTGAGACTTTCAAGCATATTAATAGGGAAATTTGTCCGGGGTCTTTTGTGGATTTAAAAGACAATGATTTGATAGATGGTGTATGGTTTTGATGGATCAAGCCGATAATTTCCGATGACTTGCATTTTGTCCCAAACGCATTTGATGGATAAGTACAATGAAAATAAAGCTGGTGTGAAATCTTTATGAGGAAAAAAAATCCATACAAATAGAAAGCTGTCGTTGCTGTTTTGGTCACCTTATGTCAACTGTCAAGCGACTATGGGGTCACACTTTTTATACGAGCCCCTGAGCAGCATTAATCAAGCTCTGTTTTACACTACACAACAAATCTGCTGGGAAATGAAAGGTTAACGGGGAAATAACTGAATCTCTGAACACTTACTAGCCTTTAGCTTGTAAATTTATATCTAGGCAAGTCTGTATTAATATCAATCTCCTGTATACTTCAGGTATAACAATACTAACACTGTTTATTTCTGTTTTCCATTTAATGCTGTAAAATTTTACTCTATTTGTTTACATTATAAAAAGAAAGATGGAGAATCTTTTGTTGATGCCTGAATGTAATAGATCAAAGCAATCCTGGTGACTTATTTGTTTCTCTGTTTTCTTAAATTAGCAATGTCACACTTGCTTCCCAGAATCTTCCATCCCTTTAAAGACTTAATTTGGTTAAACCAATTGCTCCTTCTTCAGAGACTTCCCTACACAGTCACCTACCATCCAGTCTGTGTCTAAGGTGCGGTGTGTGTGTGTGTGTGTGTGTGTGTGTGTGTGTGTGTGTGTGTGTGTGTGTGTGTGTGTGTGTGTGTGTGTGTGTGCATACTCGCTTGTGTGTGCGAGTCAGATAAAGCCCCGAGTTTTACTCAATCTCAGGCACAAAATACTCTTTAAAGCAAGCAAGACAACCTGCAGACTCAGCTGCGGTAGGTCATCAAAATGATTCAAAGGGAGCAATCCCATTTAACCCTAACCTCAAAGCAGGTGTTCCAGAGACCCAGTTTCAAATAGTCTCCTTCCTTACCAACCTGTTACAATCAAAAAGCCAAAGTTAGGAACAACATGTGTTCATGTCTGTCTCTCTGTAGTCCACTGTGGATGCATCTTGGAGCTGTCTAAATAATGCAAATATGATGCCTTTCACCAAGAGGCTGCTAATCTTCTGTCAAAAGGACTTGTTTTGTTCAGCAAGCATTTGACACACACGCACACACACACAAAAAAAATCCAGCATGTCCGTTTTTAAAGAAGACAGGAATAAATGAATCATCATATCTTTGAGTGCAGCCAGCATTGTACCTGTAGGTGTGTATTATCTTTCCCATGCGTCCCTTCCACATTCAATCACGCAGGCATTAATTAACGCCACACTGATGAATTTAGCTCTCAACTTAGTGCTGATAGTCAGACGGTGTTGAATGAACTGTCCGTGTTACTTCTGACATAGCGTCTGCCATACAGCATTGTGCTCATCAGGGCACTCATGATGACACTGACAATGCTGTAGGCTATTCTCTGTTCTCATTAGTACTAACGTTGCATATTTACACATGTCACAGTAATGACACTGTTAAAGAAGGTAAGAGCTGCGAGTTTGCGGTGACACATAGTGGTGCCGAGCCTCTTTATATCTTGTGCTTGGCGTGGGTGTGCTTTTTGTTCTTTCTCTGTATAGTAGTGTATTAACCCAACAATCACCTTGCCATTAGGATATGTAATATATTTTTCCCATTGAAAATTGAAAAGCAATTAGACTTTCTTTTGAGCATACAATTTTATATATGTGGAAATATCACTTTCTTAGCAACAATTTAAAGTAATTAAGAGCTTTGATATTATTTAGGAATATTATAACAAAGCTGAAAGCCTTCATAATTGCCTTAATAGGGCTCCACAGGAAATGTCTGTCAGCACATCAAAAAGAAAATCTTACCTGCACATAAAACTAAAAGCAGTGTTCCTGCACCTCTGTAGCACGTGTCAGACAGAAATAGTTTAATTTAATTTGTTGGCAATGGATTTTGCTTTTTTTTTCGCCCTCAGGTAAACTGAATCACAGCCAACGGGGACAAGATCATGTCAAGTATCTTGTCAGCCAACCCTTAAATTTGGATAATATGACTTTGCTCATGGCAATGCCTTATGTTCATCAACGTAGTCTTTAATTCTGAATCCGACTAAAGTCATGTGCAAAGACATTAATAACAAGCGAGAAGATTAATTTAGGGCAATAATATGAAGTATATTTTTAAGCTGTTTTCCATAGCTGGAAGACTAGACAGACTTTTAGCAGACTTTTAGCATCATAAATTAACATTAGCTTTTCAGGCCACATAAAATTTAAAACCCTTTTTGCAGAACAAATAAGCAGGGTGACTGACATAGTTTCTAGGGGCAATGGCCAGGATATCTTGATAATGGATAAAAAGCTAGTGGTTGAAAACTTCCTGTTTCATGTAGCAGTCATTAGTTAGGGCTGTAGATAAATTCAACAAATGTAATAACAGGCTGAAACATTAACGAATGTTAGCTGATGTTTTCGAGACTGCATTTCAGCAAATACTTTTTTGCACTGCTGCTTACCTGCATGCACCCAGAGCCCTCACAAACAGGCAGGTCGATATTATTTGGAATGTAAAAAAAGGAAAGCTAATAACAGCTCATTTTGTGATTTCATGTCTAAATATGTTGTCGTCTTTTTCTTTCACCTTCCTCATTGCTTATTTTATATAACTGAATTCAATAAAATCTAAGGAATTTTAATACTAATGCATAATTTTATTCAGTAATAACCAGCAAAGAAAACCATAGATTTACACTTCAAACCTTGTCACTACTAAAATGTAGCTAAATTATTTATTCATTGAAAGCTGAGTACACTGTGTTGACTCCAGCTACCTGCATGAAAGGGAACTGATATGCATGGGAACATGCAAAGTATTTATTTCAAGTGACAGGGAACTAGCAGAAAAAAAGGATTGCATCTGTGTTGAGATAAACATATGGCATTATCTCCAGCTGAAATATAATTTATAGTTCAATGAAGTAACTCCCACAAATGTGCTTGGGTACAGCAAGTTTTGCATGTTAAAGGTAGATATTTATACATCTGATGATTCAAGAAGCATTTAGGATTTTGCAACAGTTTTATAAGTGTTGAATTGAACAAATGCCTTAAATAATATTGTGATATGATGTATTATCTACTTTCCAGACATTTTGGGATTTTTGGATGAGCGACCTTTCTATGATGAAATTGTGAGTTTTATATTTCTCTCCAGTACAAGTAACTGTAACCTTCTGAGGAGACCCAAGGATGTTGATGCAATTCCTCAGTTGCCGATAGAGGTCGATAGAAGTCATAAATTACTTAAATCCCCTTTAACTTGGTCTTCCACTTCACATGGCTAAATCGGTGTAGGACCATGGGTTGAGCTGGCTGACATATCATTACAGTCTGCATGAATTAAAGAATAGTTTTGAAATGACTAAAACATTATATGCTGGGATTTGGAGAAAAAGAGGGAGAAAGACGAAAGAGACTGTGTGTTTGTGGTCAGCATGTGTGTACCCACTTGTGTTAAAGTGAATTTTTGAATAGCTCTCCCTTTTATTTAGGATTCTCAATCAATATTTCTCAGTGCTGGAGATGTCATCTAAACATCTAAGACATCTAAACTAAATCTCTCGTGGCCTCGGGGACTTCAGAGAAGTATGTTGCCTACCTTCTGCTGTGTGGGTGTGATAAACCAGCATGCACTTCCAGACCATCCCACAAGTGGAAACAGTTGGGCACTGCCAGATCCTTGTCACAAGGACCAAGTCTTGATGTGTGTGTTATGCTGATGGCATTAACATTTTTTTAATAAACACCTTGAGGAGCTTGTGGTGGCAGAAGGCATCCTACTCGACGCTCTCTCTCTCCCCGGGCTCATGGAAACAGCTGTTGGAATCTCCCAGACATGGGCTATGAAGCCATGCTGGCACGTCTTGCCTCCACAAATGCACCCGGCTGAGAATACACACTTTGTTACATGCAAAGTCTCCCGGTGCATAATACCTTTAAATGTGTGACTGCTGAACAGGGGAATTGTGGATTCATTTCTTAATCTCCAGCTTTCGGCTAAGAAAGAGCATTTGGGATGGATCAGATGTGCAATTTACCACAAAAAGGTCAAAAGCTTTCTGTGAATGTATATGGCAGTTATAGGGCATCTAGAGAAGCATAAGGTGGTGTCATCAGAAGCTTTTCCTTTGTTCCTCCCTTATGTTTTTAGTGTCTTTTCCATGTCTTTGGTGCTTCTTGGTGTGTCTATTCTGTCTTGATGTTTTCTTTTGATTTTACTTCCTATTTTTGTCTGTTGTCTGTTTTTCCATAGTGATATTTTTCCTTTCCTGCCCTTATTATTTTATCCTGTATTAAAATGACTTCTTTTTGATCGATATCTAACTGTTGGGTTACCCACCTATGTTCAGCAGCCATGTTATCTCCTGCCGTCATAGTTTTTTACTTGTTTACTTTTTTGGACTTCTGTCCTGCCAGTATCATGCAGTGCTTTTTGTCTTTTCAGCGTTAGTAAAAATATCTTTTGTTAGCTTACCTGCCTGAAACCCACATCCTGTGTTGAGCCCCTAACTTTAGGATTGTGACAGACTGGGAAAAAAGCAATACTTTTCAAAGAATAAAAAGGATTTTATTACACAAAAAGAGAAAAGCTTTAATCATTCCCGACCCCTTTTGCTGTCGGCTGCTTAATTGTAATAGCTGAGACAAACCTTGAGGGAGTCTTCTGCGTGTCAAGTATATTGAGAATGCTATATGGTAGGGGTGGTCTGACTGCAGTGAATGGATGAATGGGTTGACACAAAGTTCAAGGAAGAAGCTCAGCACATGAATATGAATCGGGCCTCTGCGTTTGTGTTCACTAGGCTGGAATTAGTGCTTTTCATTACTGATGCCTCATAGGCTGGCTGTTTGGCTGCCATCTAGGGTCACAATAAAATGATGTGTTTGCCAAAGGCAGAGAGACTGGGTCACAAGGGATTAAATGGCCCAGTTATGAAGAGCAGAGCTTATCTCCCTCTCTGAATCAGCCTCTACCTCCAGCTAAACTAAACATACTCCATGTCCTATGGGAAGCATATCTGTAAGAAAACTGGGGACAATAAAAGATCACCATCTATACACCCCTTTATCATATTACTTCAAAATACATTTTGACTATACATTTAATGTGAGTCAGTGTTTACTCACACTGATGTGAACAGAAAGAAGCATACAGATAATTTAATCACTGTATATGAAATGACTAAAAGCATACAGTATGGCTGTATTGCTCAGTACCTGGGATTTCAGAGCACAATGACAAATTCTTTTCTCCTTTTCAGCTCAATTTTTGGATTTCATGCAAAAAAACAGACTTGTACATCTAAAGAGCATGTCCTTCATCGATTAGAGCCCCTGCTGGGATCAGTGAGTATGATACAAGATCATCACCATCTTGTGTTTAAATTCCCCCCCTTTAGAACATAAGCTTGAAATGAGCATGGATTATGCTTACGGTGGGAATTGTAACTTCTGCTCTTGGCTGCTTTAAACCACACGGTGAATAATACTCTGAAATTAAGTCAGTGTTTTTGGGTGATGTGCTGGATTTTGATCTGGGTGGTCCTATAATATTCATCTTATTTTAACTCCATTTTAACTCTGCTTTGTTTTGGTATTTATACTGTTATTTGATTATTTATCATTTTTCCTTTGTTTAAACACAACTGTTCACTAAATCTGAAGGGAACTACACGTCCAAGACTTTGATGGTCTTATCCTTTTATGCTTTTTGCCCTTATGCCAGATCTTCTAACAAACATTGAATATATACTGACTGCTAAATTCTGTTATTTACTCCATTGAAATGCCATGACCCCTCCCCAGCAGAGTATGGGCTATCATCAATCCCCATAAAAAGTTTCATTTTTCAAAGCATGATACAGTATAATAGTAACACAAGCAATTTATAATTGTAACTAATTTCAAGTCTATCATCGCTTCCACTTATGTTGCAACCACAAAATCCACATTATTAGCTCATTTAATAAATAACTGAACTCCTCATCAAAGGTTTGGTGTATCTGTTGTAGGTTAATTACTAGGTCATGATCATTAAGTATTTTTCATTTTAAAAAGTTCCAAAACTAAAACATAAAGTGAATTTTATGTCAGTGCTCACTGTTGAATGGTTCTGAGACCATCACGGCAGTGCGACATAGTCCTTGTCTTAACAAATCGTTTCAGAGAAAATACAAACTTGAAATCATTTCACAGTTCATGATTTAGATTGGTTTAAATATCTTAATAATTCAACATTACAGTCTATTTGAAATATTGCTATTCCATTCAAACGGAGAAGAAGCCTATTCAGTAATTGGAAAAGGGGAAAACAGTCTTTACGTTCAAGTCTGTGCTGTTTACTTATCCAACCATGTCAACTTCCTCTGTCTGTGGACTTTATTAGTCTGAACAACATCATATTTTCTCTCAACTCAAAAATAATTTCTGCATGCAGTGTGTTAGAACGCTCTGTTGTTACAGTGTAAACATGTGTCATCACTGGGCTTTGTGGGGATTAAAGACGCTGTTTGTTTTGCGTGTACAGTGTCATGCACCCGGAGAGTTCTGCACCAGTGCTTCAGTTGGTTTCTGTTCCGTAGTGCTATTTTTTTAGGTGCTGATTATTGTTACCATGTGTGATATTTCAGCAGTCCAAGTTGATAAAAGCATCTTAGTGACCTTACCACCTTTTGAAGATTTTAACTCTGTCAGATGCTTCTGTTTCTTCATCTAATACTAGAGTGAGACCCAAAATAATCTAACCAGTGACCTTACTATATGTCGCAAAACTGCTTGTTTTTCTTGCTAATGATGTCTTTATTACTAACGTTGTAAATTTTGTGCTTTCATACTCCAGAATAAACTTGGGACGCCACACAGAAAGTATTGTTTTTTAATAAGAATTTAAATCTAAAGTAGCACTGCGCTGTGTTTCATAATTAAGAAAAATATACAGTACTGTACTGTATTCTTACTATATTTTCCTAGCTAGTAACCCACCACAACATCCATATAGTGTGAGAAAATATGTTATCAAATGCTAATTAAGAGAAATTTGCCCTGGGCTCTCTAGGAGCTTACCATATTTTGTCTTTCCCCTAAAGATTTATTAGACATGGTTTAACTAACAGGAGGCTCAGGGAACTCCTCCTTGCTGAATTATAGAAATCATTTCCCATTAACTATTTTAATGGAGAGAGGAAATTCAAGGACACCCTCAATGTTAAGATTATCACTTCAAAGACGAGCTGTTGACACTCTGGAAACTGTTAACGATGTAATGAATGAATCATGAGCATCGTTTTTGGTCAGAGGGCTGTTCCTCCTCCCAGCAGTGTGGTCTGGCCCTCATCTCGGTTGTTTGTGACACCTTGCAAAAAGAGTCCTTACGTGACTTTCACTGACAGGTGGGGAGAGCAGTGAGGGAAGACAAGTTGTTTTTGAGAAGTGAGGTTCAAAGGGACTTTTGTCGGTCACCTCAACTTCTTGATCATCTGCTGTTGTGTCAGAATAACAAGACAATTAAGCAGGAACAAATAGCATGTTAATCTGTACTGCAGATCTGCAAAGATCATTAAGTCCCCAGGCTTCACAAATCGTTGTCAATAAATTTTATATATATATATATATATATATGTATATATATATATATATATTATAAATGCAGTAAAATCATGTGTTTTTTATTTTTTGCTGATGAGATACAGACTTTAGAAGAACAGTTTTTGTGCAAGTTTTGGTGAATTTGGCTGCAAACAGCAAAAATGATACAATAGTATATCATGCTATATCTACTGTTAGTTCTAGTGTAAGCCACCACATGTATCAGCCCACAATAATTTATGCATTTCAACCCCATTCCTACACAAGAACAGAACAAAGAAAATCAATCAATCCGAGATAGAGGGTGACTTTAATGTAGAACCGTTGTTGTATGGATGATGGTGATGAAAAACATGAACTTGAGTGTGAAAGTGTTAGACCACCGAATAATCAGTGAGGTCTCTCTGTTTCTCACACAGTGTGAAAAGTTATCATTTATCTCTTCCAATATTGTTATTTAGAGACACCCCCCCCCCCCCCCCCCCCCAAAAAAAAAAAGCTTGGACTTTTACATGAATACCATGTCAGATGCAACTTACCATTTGTCACAAAACATAAAAATAGTGCCAGAGATCTAATTATTTAATCAATACCATATCTGAAATTATAAATGCCTGCTATCATCTTTAGTATGGCAAAGAGCAGTGTGGAGAATCCTGGCTTTGATTCATGTGAAGATGTAAGCTTGCACAACTGGTTTAGATAAATACTGCAAAGATTCAATTATGTTGAATTAACTAAGCCAAAATTCACGGGTAAGCTTAAATTATGAACTGTGAAGAAAATGAAAAGAACTTAGGTCTACTCACAGATTTATGTTTATCAGAAGACAGAAGAAGAAGAGCTGTTGCACAGTCATATCTGGCTACATCCCCCCCCCCCAATCTTGTTTATCCTTTATTCTGTAAAAGGTGGAAGCTGGGAGGATTCAGCTTTTCTTGTCAAATTCTGTCTGCAGAGCAGTAGGTGGTAGTTTATGGATTTGCTGTTGCTCTCCTATTGAAAACAAGGAATGCCACGCTTTCTGTCTACCACACGACAATATATTTCTTTAAATGCATATTTGGACAGATTCTTTACACTGGTAGGCACATTACACAAAAGGTTTTTTAACAGCAATTTTAATTTGTTACATTTGAATCTACACCTCTATTCTGACATGAAACAAATTAAACTTCATTCAGGAAGATTTGCACAGCTTGAAACTGTTTTGCTAACCTCTCCCCAGTGTTAGCTCATATCCTTCTTTCTCTTCTTTGCACACTTCCATGAAATCACAAACGGAAGGAAAAAATAAATTAACCAAAAAAAGGGAAAATCTTGTTATTGGTGTTTCACAGCTGAAAAAAAAAAGTGAAAAGCTCAATGCTCTGTTTAAATGAAATTTCTGGAGAGAGGGGCTCTATGTGAACTTGACCTGAGAGGCAGAATTTAATGAGAACATAACTCTAGGTAATCAATATTGTATATCAATTTATACTTTAAATGGAGTGTGCTCACCAGGCTCCCATTCCATAAATCCATACTTGGAATCAAAGGACTTTCAAAGAAGAAACAATGAGGTCACAGACCTATGATGTGGGTTTAGTCCCTCTGTTAAAAGTGCTTCACTTAAAAGAAATCAGGTGTACCAGGTTTATTTTTAAATCTGTGAAGAAAAAACATAAAGAAAAGACACTCAGTCCAACCCAGTGTGCACTGAAAATCCATAAAAGTGTAGGAGAGCAGCAAACATGCAGCTTTGAGAGCTGTCAGTCAATGTTGTCAGAGATGGTGGAGCCGTGGTTGGAAGGAGAGAGCCAATGTGTTGTGACTGCAGTTCAGACTCTAAGGTCAACACTGAACTCCCTGCTCAGCCCTTCCATTTTCCATGAGAGCTCCCCACACAAGCCGGCAGGCCAATGATGTCCCCACTGACCGCTGTGATCTGTGGCCAAGTGGCGTCTCCCTCTGCCCAATCAGACCCAGCACCTCTTGTTCGCTCGCCAACTGGCCTTCTTCCCTGCAAGCCGGGGCCAGGGCTCCTCCTGGTTCCGTATGTTCTGCGCTTTTTTTAGGGCTGTGATGGATGCCAGCCGTCCCTGGGCGCCCTTCGAAGCTGGACCAGAGAGGGGGATTAAACAGATTTCTCTTTTTTTTTTCAGAAAAGGGGATGGATGAGTGTAATCACCTATAATCTCAAATTCTAGGCCTCTTGATAATGAACCAGGGGATGTTTTGGCCATTTGGATCTGTTCCCTCCAGTCACCTACTTATACCATGAAAAAGACCTGTCATAACAGCATGAAAGTTGTGGAGAGGAGATGGAGAGGAGATGGAGTCGAGATAGCGCAGCTGTATTTTCTGCTCATGTGGACACTCAGAAGACTGAATGCTTAAGGACCGAAGTCACTTTGGCCAGCGAGCACTTGGCTATTGATCCTGTCTAAAATGGAACCCCTTAGGAAGTTAAGCTCTCATCCTACATGTAATGGGAAGGATAAAACTAGATAGACTGGGGCATGCACTCTGTCCTAATCTTATGAAAACTAAGAAGTGGAGCAGCATTTTAATTTAAGGGGCTGAGAAAGAAATGGGAAAATGTTTATTCCTTGCTCTTTCAACGACAGAAAACAGCAACAAATGAACCGCTTTAGCACAGAAGACTGGAACATGAATCTTTTCACCTAAAAAAAACAAGTACTGGTAATTCACTCCTTCGTCCTTATTGCTTTTAATTCAAAAGAAAAAAAATTAAAAAGGGGCTAAAGTTTCAAAGCTAAATAGAACAAAAGGATTAACGTATAGTCAGCTAACTCTAAAGACCAAATAATGCAGCATCTTTAGGTTTTACCGTAGCTACGCAGTGTCACGGTGACATTAGATTTTAAAGCTAACCTACCTTTGTCATAATACATTGTTAGTGGAAGAAAGACAAAGAAAGTGGGAGTGTTCATTTGAGTTAAAGACTTCCATACTGTCAGAATATCGATACTCCCAGACAGTTAATGCACTGGGGGTGTGCTTGAAAATAAAATTCATAAAAGAAAGAATAGCAGAGAGAAGAGGTGTGAAAATTAAATGTCATTTCTTGACAGGGATGTCTTAGAATTAATCTGGCAGTGAAGTGTGACAAAGTTGTTTGGTGACAAGGCAGGAGAAGACAATTGTCAACACTTCTTTCCTTCCAACAAGTGCTGGCACCCAAGAAGTGGGTGCAAAGCTAAGAGATGTCGCTCACAGAGCAAGAGACAGGGAGAGAGGAGGAGAGGTGAATGTGTGTTAGTGTGTATATTCGTGCATGAATACAG
Organism: Rhamphochromis longiceps; assembly: GCF_057381845.1. Classification (NCBI taxonomy): domain Eukaryota; kingdom Metazoa; phylum Chordata; class Actinopteri; order Cichliformes; family Cichlidae; genus Rhamphochromis; species Rhamphochromis longiceps. The sequence goes on from NC_140558.1 coordinate 39,909,677, forward strand.
ACGTGAGAACTGGTTTAAGCTTTATAAGGTAAATGTATGAAAGGTGTCTGACATTTATTGGGTGTTCTGTGCATAGCTCACATGTGTGCATGTAATTACTCCCACAGTATAAGTGGAGAAAGTCCATAACATGCAAGTGCAGACATGTCAGGCTGTCCAGAATCGCACATAAACATATCCTGACCGTTACAGAAAATAATCAAAATTAAAATGCTGTGAAATTTTAATTTCTTTCACAGCTCTTCCAAAAGGCTGGTGGCTGGAATGAACACAGACTTAAGCTGGTTTGTAGGTGTAAAATTTGCAAACAAAAGAGGAAAAAAATCTCACATTTTTATCTTATTTTTCGAACCAGAAAATAAAATAACAACAGCTGTGATATGCTTAAACGCTTAAAGAGACTCTTCAATTTACCAAGACTTTATTAGGTAGACATAGAAAGACAGCGAAATAAATTTCCAGAATTTTGAACAGCTTCTATAAAAATAAACTATGGTCACATTTTCATGACAAGCAACCTATTGTTTCTGTGAATAATGTACATCTTTACCAAGAAAACTGACACTACTTTTTTCTTTAACTGGTTGTTTACATTCTGACGCAAAGACGTGCTTTGTTCCTATAATACCACATAAAGGTAAAAATAGGATGCAGTTCTGCGTGGATTTGGGGCAGGAGGTCTGACGCTCACACACTTCTTTAAGTCTCTTCTTTCCTTACTAAGCAGTTTTTATTCCTATGTCATTTTTATAGCTCTCATATGGTTTCTGCTTCGTGTTTTGTAAAAGAAGCCTACCCAAGCATTATGAGAAATAGTCCTATCTGTTCTTTGGTTTGTTTTTATAGTCATGTATCTTTCTCTAGATTTTAAGATGCTTTTAGCCACTTCAAGAGTCTGTTTTTGGGAAGACATCATTTTCATGAGACATAGCCCTGGGAGTAAATATGGACCGGCACGCTCCCTCTTTTTCAAAGACATGCTAATGTAGACCTCATTCCAAAAGCTTGATGTCAGTCTGTGCCATCTATCCACATCTGATGCATCTCATGATCATATCCTGACTCTCTCTTTGATCAAAGTCCCCAGTAAGCAGCTAGCTTCACTATAATGGCCTCATTCGATTACAACGTGTAAAGTACTCCATTAGTTTCTCTGTTCATGAATCATTAAGTGCTGGTTATGATCAGCCAGCTTCATAAGGAACTGCGGATTGAGGAAATGGAAACTGGTGGAGCAGCCTGAGGTCATAGGTGGATACAATATGCTAAGGCTAAATGAACAATTGCATATTAAGGTAGTCTTCTGAGATGAGGTATTATATGGAGTATGAAGAATCAAGAACCGTGTGACCGTACGAAGAAAATTCATATCAAAACAAAGCAATTTAAGGCAGTTTATTGCATTTTTAGATCCACAAAATCCCCTGAGATGAAGATGAACACAGAAAAACAAATTAACTTTGTCAAACCACTCTTATCCTTGTGTCTTGTCTTCACCCTGTTCCTGTGCAGAGAAAGCACAGCACAGTTTCGAGTTTCAAACCTTTGTTTATTAAAAATCAAAAATCTTCTCAGGAGAACATCAAAGACAAAAGTTTTTATTTATGCACACATTTTTTTTTTCCTTTACTGAAAACTTTTATTGTGATGCACAAGGAATAAGGTGCTAGCAAATAAGCCACACAAATAAAGCACACAATCATTCTGCCAGCTTTGGAGCCATATTGGCTGGAGATGTATCCATCTGTTTCCTCTGTTACTATGGTCCTCTGTGTTTCTTGGATCTTTTTTATCTCTCTTTCACAAAGTGTTTTGGATGATGGAGTTAGACTTAAAGGGTGACGGAAACACTTGTGGAGAGGTGGAGAAGTTAAAAGAGGGTGAAAAGATGGTGGCAAGAAGACTGAGTCACGGAAGAGGGGAGAGCGACTGTTATCCATAAGCAATGCGTAGTACTTGGGAGAGTGAAATTGATGAGTTCATCTTTGTCTCATTATTGTCATGATGGATCAGATTGCTGACTTCCCTCAAAGGCGGCTTAATGACTCGGTGACACAAATCTGAATGACTGGCTTCACCGGTGGCATCCATTAGAGTGCCACACAAAGCTCTCAGATGTGCTTAAACAAAATTGATAATTACCAAGAGGTTTCATCATTGTAATGAATGGCATCAATAAAGGGACAATTCATGTTGCATTTAATGCATTCGGTCCTGCCATTGAGGATGCCCAGGCTGTTATGAAGCCAAGAGATGATTTTTATCTCTCATTTATCATTCCTTTGTTTTGATGCGGTGAAGAATTTGATTAATCCTCATTGAGAAATGTTGCAGAAAGAGCTGCATAAACAACAGAGAACTAGGTAAGGCCTCAACAAAATAAAATGACTATCACTGACTCTGTCTTTACTGAGCTATTTTCACAATGAGACCTCATGCAATACAGACAATAATAACAAGGTGGCAATATTACCATAATTACAGCTTCTTCCTTCTTGTCCAGCCAGTTCATTGCCTCTCCACCTCCTTCCAACCCCCCAAACTCCACCCCTCATCCCTCATCTGGTTTATGTTCTTTCTCGCTGTTGTTAATGCTCAGGCTCTAATGGCCATGGCGTCTTCTCCGACAAGGCTTAAAAACGTTTGTCTGCCTCCTCCATCCCCTTACTTATTTAATAATGAGACCACACAAGACAGTGTCTCTATTCATAATGGGGCAGCAGTGGAGCCATCTTGGTTGGCATACAAATCATGAAGAACCAAGGCAATATAGCAGGAGAGATCTAATTGAGAGATAAATCAGACCTCTGATACTGGTTGACTCGAGAATCAGCTGAACTGAGTCCCTGTCAGTATGAGAGCCTAGGCTCTGTGAATCTGCTGAAAGTTGCTGCTTCTCTGCTTACACACAACTCCTGTGTCTAAATATGGAGATCTGAAGGCATCGCTGTGTTTGTGCCTGTGTTGTTTCGACATCCTGATGGTTGTCGGTGGCTGTGACAAGTACGCTTCGATGTTTATTTCTCTCTATTTGTGCTGGAGAGTTCAGGATCCCACGCCACCTTGTCTCATCTCATCTAAAAGAAAACAACAAATCATTTCTCCCAGTTTGAAACAACAGATCAGCAGAGGGATGGGTAGGGTGGGGAATATTTGCTCAAAGTATGATTTCAGCATGGTTGACTGACACAGTCACTCTTACAGGTCCCTGTACTTCATCATACTCCAACCACAAGACAAAAACATGAACGAAATAAAAGCCATTACTTTAATTTGCCGTACCATTTGTTATTCATTCACACTTTTATTCCTAGCACAGGTAAAACCTATTTAAACTTTAGCCTTATTTACAGAAAAAATAATGATCCAGATGCATTATACTGCATGCACTGAAATAGCAGCCCTTCATATTTCACCCTCACCGTCCCCAGAGTATGACAGTTCGTGTTGCCGATGCAAAGGGAGGCAGTGATAAACTGGAAAACAGGACAACACTTAGTACGCAGGTGCTTGTATGAGCTTAACAAAAAGCCAAGGAAGGCCAGCAACTGTCTGTGGGGATTTAACCATGTTACAGCTTTGATGCATTTTAAATTGACCTCGAGCATACTTTGGAGACAAGGAGAGAGGGCAGAAACACACAAAGCAGACGATCAATTACTATTCTATAATTGGACAGGGCTTTAATGAGGCTGGCGGATGCAGCCTTGTGCACCTTTGTCACTGACGTGGGTGGCCCAATCAAAGCATGTCCTCATTAGCATATCTCCATGTGCAACACTAGCCCTCAGAGTGAGCAGCACTTAAAGCATAAGGGTTTTTTCCTTCCAGCGAAGACCAGACCCTATTCACTTCTGCACTCCTTGAACTTGACATAGTAACATATTTTATTTGTAAAGTCAATAAACCAAAGCAAACTGGTAATTACAGAAGAGACAACACAAAAAAACACTAACATCAACAAAAGCCTTTTAAATAGAAAAATATAATTTTATAGCTAACAACAAAACAGCTGTTTTAATATAAAGTGCAAAAAAAATATTATTTTGTCTCAGTTTTGTTTGTTTTTTTAGAGTTTTTGGCACTGGGAGACTGAAATTGCTCAAAAAATATTTGAAAAAGTTAAATTTTTCAAGTTGAAGTCTGTTGAATAACTCCAGTATAGAGGAAGAACACAAGTTATCCAAGGTGGAGGTCACCAAAATCTAAAACACATCCAAATCCATAAAAAACAAGCCTTTTTCTGCATTAAAAAAAAAAAAAAAAAATCAGTTCTCTTACAGCTTTCCGGCTAATTTTTGCTTAGATTAAAGAAAAATGTTACCGTTTTGTAGATCCCATAAGCATTTTGACACATTAATTCAATTAGAATCAGAAAATAAGGTCTGGGCCTATTCAAAATGACATATGACACACAAAACGAGGCTGTGTCAGATGCATTCTCATTGTGGGAAATGCTCTGGTTGGTCAGGCAAGGGGTGGTGCCTGGGTAGACATTCAGGAGGCAGTATACATGACGCCTACTCACTCGTTATGAATACTCAAGACAATTAACGGATCTATTCTCAAATGGGCTCAGTAAAAAAACCTGGTAGTATAGGCTTATTAAACGCCTGATTTGACTAATAAGGACATGTGTGTTCTCACATACATCTCCGCTGGGTAATGCCTCAAAAGGTTGAGGGCTTCATTGCATATGTGAAAACAGCTGCACAAATCTGTTACAGAGCAAACTGTGATACTACGCCCAATCATTCATTCAGAAAACTACATAAGAAAAAAAAAATCTATTTAATAATGTAATCAAACTCAGGTAAAAGGACAAAGTAGATAATAAAATAAGGGAGAGAGACTGGTGGGTTGGGGCTCATCCAACAGCAAGATAATTAGAAGAAAAGACTCAATTGTGAGGACTAAGTCGTCATTGGTGATGGCTGTAGCCCTAACCATAATGGAACTATCCATCCATCCATCTTCCATTACAACAGTCTAAACAGACGCCTATCTTCCTGGCCACCTTCTCCAGCTCCCAGAGGAGATGCCAAGGCATTTCACAACCCAGCTGAGAGATATAATCTCTCCAGTGTGTCCAAGATCTGCCCTGGGGTTTCCTTCTGTTAGGACATGCTCAAAATACCTCATCTAGGAGGCACCCCAGGAGGCATGCTAGCCAAATGCCTGAACCACCTCAATTGGTTCCCTTTGATGTAAAGGCGTTGCTGCTCTACTCTTAGCCCCTCCCAAATGACTGAGCTCCTCAGTCTGTAACACTAAGCCCAGACCCTACTGAGGAAGCTCACTTCCGCCACTTATATCCACATATCATTCTTTGGGTCACTACCTTAAGCTTGTGGCCATAGGTGGGGAAAGGAAAATAGATTCACAGCTTCACTTTTATCCTCAGCTCTCTTCACTACACCAGACCAGTACACCATCCAGATCACTGCTGATGCTGCAGCAGGTCATCATCTGTCAATCTCCTGCTCCACTCTCCCTCACTTGTGAACAAGGCTCTTAAGTACTTTAACTCCTCCACTAAGGGAAACAACTGCTCCCCAAGTGGAAGATATTTCACCTTTTTTCAGCTGAGAATTACGGCCGCAAACTTGAAGGTGCCAATTCTCCTTCTTGCCTCTCCAAAACTCTCCAAACTCTTCTGCAAATTGCAGTATGAGCCTGATGACCTCAGAGGCTAAGATTAAGGTTATCACCAATGTCAGAAGGCCCTAGGAACTTCCAGTTGCTATTCCCTAACCAGTTGGTGAGTGGTTTCTGGATGGCAGCTACTCACTGAAAAATTTTCATGCAAAAAAACCCAAAATACAAACCAAGTTTGTTTGTGGGTTTTGAATGAAGTGCTTGCACAAAGCTACTAAGTGCTTCCTAAAAGGGCTTGTTTGATTGTTGGGGTTTTCTTTCTATTATTGTAAGGTGTTTACCTTAACATATAAAGTGCCTTGAGGCAACTATTATTGTAACTCGGCACTATTTGTATAAAAATGAATTAAATTCAATCTGCTAGCGACCAAGACAATTGGAAGGAAGTTTTCGGTGGAGCGCCATATGCCTCTGACTGGGTCTTAATCACTTTCAGAGCGACTGGTAACCACTTGCATCTGATCAGGGAATGCTTATATAATTATAGAGACCAGTTGCTATCAGGCATCATCAACTAATGTGAGGTGCCACCGTAATTTTAGAATTGCCAGTTAACCCCATGTCTGTTCTTAGACTATGGGTGGAATAGAGACAACACATATAGATGTAATGCATCTGTACTTACACCAAACTTTAATGCTTGGTAGTCAGGACTGCTGACCTTGGGCAGTTCACTAATCTATACTCTCATATTCACTACAACTAAACTCATACAGTCTTATTGGCAAGAGGTTACAAAGAATTCTAAATATCTATATCTCATCAGAAATTAGATTCTCAAAGGACGTTGGCAGTAGCTGCTCCACCATAATAGTATTAGACCTCCAGCTCACAGTTAACACCACACTCACTTAAGAACAGAAAACATATTTAAAAAAAGACTTACAGCACAAAACAACAAATCATTACACAATACATCAGATATTACATAAGCACAATTTGAGTTATCACTTTAATCAGTTCAGTTTGTTGTGTTGTTTGTTTGTAAATTGTCCTTTAAGCAGTTTGGAGAATCACAGAATTTATAGGCCTGAAAACCAGACATTTCACACCTGAGCCTCAACTCTCGCGGCCCGGTACCAAACGACTCACGGACCGGTACCGGTCCGAGGCCCGGGGGTTGGGGACCGCTGTGCTACACCACAACATCGCCATGGCATGTTCAATGACCGAAAAACAATTGTAAATTTCGAACACCAATGAGAAACCTGGATCACACAGACAAAGGAATAACATGCAAACTCCACACAGAAATGCCCCATTGACATGTTAAAAGGGATGTGTCAGTGGCGCATATGTAAATAGGGCATCACAGCCAAAGGGGCATATAAAAATACATAAATATATGGCGGTATACAAATGTATGTAGATATAAATGTATGTCAATTTCAGTTACAACTGCAGGTGTTCTAAAACTTGACCAGTAGTTCAGATAAAAGGTGTTCTGTGAACCACTATTGTGGAGCTGTTTCAGAGGTCTAGAATAATGGAAATGAAAACAAATCAAAGAGGTCATGAAGCACTAAACATATAAAGGCTACATCATGGAGCCCTGCTCTCAAAAACTGACATAGATGTAACACAGTCTGTGAAGTTGGATTTAAGAAATAAATGCTTAAAGTTAACATTTTAAAAACATGTTAAGCACCATCTCAAATTCAAATTTTATTTGTCACACACACACAACCATATGGGGGTGAAATGCTTGTAGCTGTACAATGCCCGACCATTAAATGACAGAAAAAAGTTTTACTGTATTTACAATTTACAGGTTACTACAAAATTTACAAATTAACTTAGAAATTTACAGTAAAAAATGTGCAAATAGCAGAAAGAGATTATAAAGATTATAAATTATAGGAAATGTGTGGTGGTGCGTGTGGTGATGTGATGTGTGGGAGAGTCCAGTCCTACACCTGGTTCAGGGCCCGAATAGCCTGGGGGAAGGAGCTCCTCCTCATTCTCTCTGTTTTGGCCTTAAGGGAGTGGAAGCGCTTCCCAGACCTCAACAGTGAGTGATTGTTGGGATGGGAGAGGTCCATCATAATCTTCCTAGCTTTGGACTTGCACCGCTTGGTGTAGATGGACAGCAGGTCAGGGAGCTCTGATTGAATGATGCGTTTGGCCGAGTGCACCACACTTTGCAGATCTTTACATCTTCTGTCAGTATGGTACATGACCTCATGTTGGTTTGTTGTGGCTAATAGGCTGAATTAGTTTAAGTTAGCTAACTTTACTGACCCAGAAACCAAAAACACTAAAACTAAAAATCAGTTCATGTTTTTGTAGTAGCCCTTTTATGTAGTAAACTGCTTGGTTGTGTTGGGAAAAGGGATAATATTTTATTGCATAAAATAGCACTGACTGCATGACTGCTGATCATGCAAACATCTGCTCTGGTACATCCGGCCAGGTGAGGAGTCTGGTGATTCAAACATACTCTTCTTGTGTTCTAATTCACAAAGTGCTTTACAGACCCAAGCATTATGGTTAAAAGATGGATTTTCTCACTTAAGTGCAGCTAGCCAAACAACATAGAGCCACTTACTGCTAAATAGACAGACAGTGAAAATGGACAGTATAACCTTGGTTTATTAACATAAAACTCATTGTTGCAGCCAGGTGCAGCCCAAAAGTGATCTCCTTAAACTGATTTTTAGTTTTAGTGTTGTTATTTTCCTCTGAGTTATCGATTCTGTCACTAGTTAGCTAACATAAACTAATGTAAGTCTATTGTCATATGTAAATTAGCGTATGTGTAGTTTTTCATGTCCTCTTTAGGCAATCTTTCATTCCTCTATTAGCATGTTAGTCAGCTGCTGCTGACTGCACCATGTGTATTGTTGGAATAGAATATCCTTGCATATGCCTTATTGTCACATGTTCCTTTATTTATGTCTAGCGTCTAGTCTTCGCGGTCTTTCGTCTGTTGCGCCTTTTCTCTCCCTGGTGTTTAAGAACGTGGAGGACAAAAGGATACCAAAGAATCGAAAACTATGACAAAGATTCTTCAAGATCACAAGCACCATCTTTGACATTTTTGGTCCTCTGCTCTCCTCACAATTGGCTGATTTCCATCTGAGCTGCTACTGTCAACTGGGCCAGGCCCAGGCTCTTCCAGCAGCCACCAGGCCCAGGATCCTCCAGCAGCCACCAGGCCCAGGATCCTCCAGCAGCCACTAGGCCCAGGATCCTACTGCTCCACCAGGCCCAGGATCCTCCAGCAGCCACTGGGCCCAGGATCCTCCAGCAGCCACCAGGCCCAGGCTCTTCCAGCAGCCACCAGGCCCAGGCTCTTCCAGCAGCCACTAGGCCCAGGATCCTACTGCTCCACCAGGCCCAGGCTCTTCCAGCAGCCACCAGGCCCAGGATCCTCCTGCTCCACCAGGCCCAGGCTCTTCCAGCAGCCACCAGGCCCAGGATCCTCCAGCAGCCACCAGGCCCAGGCTCTTCCAGCAGCCACTAGGCCCAGGATCCTACTGCTCCACCAGGCCCAGGATCCTCCAGCAGCCACTGGGCCCAGGATCCTCTAGCAAGGCACCACCAAGTAAATCAACAGTGACAAGACGGTGAACGGAGCGAGCAAGACAACAAGCAATGGGGCCTAAGAGAACACCGAACGCCGATGAAATTGAGGACATCAAAAAGTCATTGGACTTTCTAACTGAGGAAACATCGGCTATCAAGCTACAACAGAAATATATCCTAGACTTAGTCGAGGAAATAAGGTCGCTACGTAACCAGAATGCAGAGAAGGAGAAACGGATCGTCTATCTGGAGAGCAGGGTCGCGGACCTGGAGCAATATACCAGAATGAACGACGTGATCATCACAGGGCTGTACATAAAACCCCGGTCATATGCTCGGGCTGTGACTGCTGGCAGTAAAGAGGAGCAAGGAGATCTGGATGGGAGCTCTGCGGAGCAACAAGTAGCTGGTTTCTTGCAGTCGAAAGGGATCGACCTGGACTGTAATAACATCGAGGCATGCCACCCCTTGCCCAGGAGAAATGCTAGTGATAAACCAGCTATCATCATAAGATTTGTAAACAGGAAACACAAGAATGCACTGCTGAAGCAGGGGAGGAAACTAAAAGGATCGAACGTCTACATGAATGACCATCTAACCAAATCCAATGCTGACATAGCGAAGAAAGCACGATACCTAAAGAAACTGGGTAAAATTCAGAACACCTGGACTGCAAACTGTAAAATATTTATAAAGCTCAACGGTACACCGGAGGAAGCCAAGGTGCTGGTCATCAAATGCATCCAGGATCTGGAAAAATATTAACAGGTCACTTGACTACAAAGGCAAGGAGCGGGACAAACAATCTACAGTCATCAAAGCAGGTAATAGAAGACAACAACGGAAGCTAAAGCGTAACGTATTCAAGGATGAAACAATCAATTAATTCATTATCTGGGAATTATACATTGCTACCACAAAGGATTGCTAATCAGGAGATAAATTCACCAGTAAACACGGAATACAAAACACACTTCACAGAGCAGGACATTGATCCAGAACTGAACTTTTTTAACATCAAAAATACCTGCTACTATCATACTGAAGAACAATTCAACAAAACTGTCAAGGTCGACGGCAAAATATCTATAATCCACTTTAATAGTAGAAGTTTATATGCAAATTTTCACAAAATAAGGGAATATTTAAGCAAATTTACACATCCATTCAGTGTGATTGCAGTATCTGAAACATGGATTAATAAACAGAAAGGAGAGGACTTTGTAATAGATGGATATGAATTAAATCTTACAAATAGAAAGAATAAGAATGGCGGTGGTGTGGCCTTGTTTGTGGATAAAAATTTAAAATACAAGATGGTAGAAAAAATGACGGTGGCGGTAGATAATATATTAGAGTGTGTAACAATAGAAATTAGTATGGGAAAAGAGAAAAATGTCATTGTAAGCTGTATATATAGAACACCAGGTTCTAATATTGAAATTTTTAAGGAGTGGGTAGATAAAACATTCATTAGGACAAATCAAAAAGTCATGTTCATTTGTGGGGATTTTAACATAGATCTACTAAATCCAAACAAGCAGAGAGCGACAGAGGAATTTATTAATACAATGTATAGCTTGGGACTTTTTCCAGTGATCACTAAGCCCAGCAGGATTACAGCACAGTCGGCAACCCTAATAGACAATATATTTACTAATGAAATAGAAAATAGAACCATAAGTGGTCTCCTAATTAATGACATCAGTGATCATCTACCTGTTTTTATAGTGTATAACAGCAATTACAGGAAGGTTAAACAGCAAAACACAATAAAATACAAACGAGTGAGAACAGAAGAGTCAATAAACGCATTCAAAAGTGATTTACTCAAGCAAGAATGGGAGATGCTGTATAAGGAAAAAAATATTGATAAAGCTTATGAGATTTTTTTAGGAAAATTTAAACTGTTATATAATAGTCATTGCCCAGTAAAGAAATATAGTAAAAAACAAAAATATGCAGAGTGCCCATGGATTACAAAAGGATTGCAAAATGCATGTAAGAAGAAAAATACCTTATACAGAGAATTTATAATGAACAGAAGCACAGAAGCTGAAAATAAATACAAGAAATATAAAAATAAATTAACGAGTATTTTAAGGTCATGTAAAAAGGAATACTATGAAAAATTACTGATTATGAATAAAAATAATATTAAAGGGATCTGGAAAACATTAAATACCATCATCAAAAAGGGCTCGGGGCAGGCAGACTATCCTTCGTATTTCGCAAATAATGATAGAAATATTACTAATATGAGAGATGTGGTAAATGAGTTCAATAAATTCTTTGTAAGTGTTGGGCCAGACTTGGCTGAAACAATTCCTGATATAACAGATTCTGTAGAGAAAGAAACTAGACTCATTGACCGCAATCCTCATTCAATGTTCTTAACGGTGGTGGAAGAAATGGAAATCATTGATATTGTTGGGAAATCACAAACAAAAAACTCTACAGACTCTGACGACATTGATATGGAAATCGTTAAGAGAGTGATAGAGGGCATTTCCAAACCCTTAACACACATTTGCAATTTGTCCTTACAAACTGGTGCATTCCCAAAACAAATGAAAACAGCTAAAGTAACACCACTGTTTAAAAATGGTGACAGACACCAATTCACAAATTATAGGCCTGTCTCTCTACTTTCTCAATTTTCAAAAATACTGGAAAAAGTCTTTAGTAATAGACTTGACAAATTTATAGATAAACACAAAATAATAACGAATAGTCAGTATGGTTTCAGATCAAATAGATCAACATCATTGGCATTAATGGAACTGATCGAAAATATCACCAACAATATAGATAAAAGACAATGTATAGTTAGTGTATTCATTGACCTAAAAAAAGCTTTTGACACAATTAATCATGACATATTACTTGATAAACTGGAGTACTACGGCATTAGAGGAGTGGTGTTAGAATGGGTAAAGAGTTATTTGAGAGACAGGCAGCAATTTGTGAAAATTGGGGAATATCAATCAGAGTGTATGGACATTGTTTGTGGAGTTCCGCAGGGGTCAGTATTGGGACCAAAGCTGTTTATCCTCTATATCAATGATATATGCAGAACATCAGATATACTACAGTTTATTCTATTTGCAGATGATACAAATATTTTTTGTGCTGGAGAGAATTTACATCAGCTTTTGGAAATTGTCACACAAGAAATGATTAAACTGAAAACATGGTTTGATAGAAATAAGCTATCATTAAATTTGGAAAAAACTACATTTATGTTATTCGGAAATTGTAAAAAAGATGCAGGAGCAAAATTATTAGTAAACAATGTTGAAATAGAGCAAGTTTCGGATACAAAATTTCTGGGTGTGATAATAGATAACAAAATCTGCTGGAAACCTCACATAAAGCATATACAAGCCAAACTGTCAAGAAGCATCTCCGTACTAAGTAAAGTTAAATATTTTTTGCCTTCCAAATCACTCCGGGTACTTTATTGTTCACTTATATTGCCATATTTGGAATACTGTGTGGAAATTTGGGGAAACACATATAAAACTGCACTTCAACCAATATGTAAAATTCAAAAAAAAGCAATCAGGATGATTAATAAAGCAGGATTTAGAGACCATACTAACATCATGTTTTTGAAATTAAAAATACTGAAGTTTATGGATCTTATAAAATATAAAACTGCAAAAATTATGTACAAGGCCAGATACAATACGTTACCAGGAAATATACAGAGGATGTTCTATGACAGAGAAGGAGACTATGAATTGAGGGGGAAATTGAATCTAAGGATTCTTAAAGCACAGTCAAAGGTTAAAACCTTTTGTGTCACTATTTATGGGGTAAAACTGTGGAATAGTTTTACTATAGATCTACAGCAATGCTCAGGAATTAGTAAGTTCATGAAAAAACTTCGAAAACTGATTTTGGAAGAATATGATACCGATAAAGATGATCACCCATTGTATGTATAAAAATATCAAATTATATCCAAATTATATCAGTCACGGTAGCCAAGTTTATATAGGTTCTCCTCGTGTATCGTGTGGAGTATGTGATGATGGGAATTAGGTGAATTATGTGGGATCAATAAGATGTTGAGCAGGGGTAGGAATTAATAAGTATGTTCATACTTCTTCCTACTCCTTTTCAGACCAAACATTGTTACATTATGTCAGACGATTTTGTTTTATTTCATTATATATTTTTTGTTTATCTGAACACATACGTGTGTGTGTGTATATCTACATATATATTCGTATCTGTAAATGAAAATATATGTAGTGTGTATATATTGTTTTTTGTTTTATATGTCTGAAACAAATAAAGATACAATGTGATTATTTGTATGTGTGTGTTGTTCGTGGGGAGTAGACTTGCACAGCTGTTTTTCTTTCCTGTGTATGTGAGTCTGTTTATGTGTTTACTGAAGGGTAGAAGCAGATGATGAGGAGGTATCATCTTCGGATGATGCATTGTTTTGTGTACTGTCTTTGCCATTATCCGTTCTGTTTACTGTCTTTGTGTACATTACTACACTGACCAAATGAGATTCCTACATGCATAATAGACTTAAACTTGACTCGATTATATAGTATACCATCCGTAAGGGTACCACACATGTTAAGTAACATAATCGTGATAAATTATATTGTATGTATTTAGACATCTGCAGAGAACCTAAATAAATAAATAAACAAGACAGTTGATGAGGAATGTAGGAAATACCTTCTTTCTTTCAGCTTCTGTCTGACACACATAAGCAGTTTTGATTGAAGGCCGTAATTACATGAAAATTATGTAGATCGGTGCAAAGGAAGTAGCCTTATGGTGTTTGATCACTTTACAAACATGAATCCTAGCTTCATTCTATCAGAATAAAGCATGCCACCTTGTACAAAGAAGAATAATGGCAAAATATAGTTAACCAGTATTGGCTTTAATGATGATGATAATGCTCCATTATCATATTTTCAGATAAGATATAGATGCAGCACGTACAGCAGCTTTTGATTGCTTCTGGTAATGCACCCAACAACCATTATCATCTAACTTAAAGATAAGAACATTAACCTAATCAGTGTGCATTTTATTCACGTTTAGTCACTTAAACAAAAAAAAGGAACTACTGAACCCAGTGGTGAGTTGATCCGCTGGCTGTGTGGTGGTACGGGGCCCTGTTGCTGGCATAGCCTGGATTAACTTGTCCCTTTGAGGTAAAGGTCATTGCAAATTAATACAGTCTTTCTTAGTGATCTGCTTCAGCCAATACTGATAAAACTAACAGTCTTCTGCAAGACTGTTTAGGACATACTAAAAAAAGGGAAAAAGACATATCAATTAAAAATGCAATGATAATGTTTGCATGTGGTTTTCTATTGTTTTAAAATAAATGAAATCATGTCAGTGAGCTTGATTACTAATATTTATTCAGTTATTTCTACTCGAGTAGGTTGTTGACCTCGTTAAAAAAGTGTGCCCTCAAAATTATTCACTTACTTAACAGATACTTGTGCACCGCTGACAATTAACAGATATACGTCAAACAAGGAGTTGATTAGCTGGAAATCCATGTTTCACAAGAGTGCTATATTTTACAGACCCTGGGACTCTTAGTTTACTGAGTGATTCATCACATAATCGCTGCCTGCAGAGCACTCTGCATCAAAGCAACTTGAAATGATGCTCTGGTGTTTTTACAATCAAAGTCAACATCCTGTGTTTTGTCTGTACGGCTGACGCCTCATTAGGGTTAGATCACTTAAACCGTAATGTTGTCTGCAGGAAGCAGCCAAGTATTCATGTTTATGTAGCCTGAAACATAAAAATTGACATTTCAAACTTTCCTGTCTCAAAAGTTGGGAGACAGGATATGGCAGTAGCATATGGTCACATCGAAAGAACATATTCAATTAATAGTAAGAAGGATACACGAGTTTCTTCACTGCAGTTCTGTCAGCTTCAGACCTATCAAAAATGGTACCAAATGCAATTTTTGATAATGATTGATGGTATTTGATGGTAGTCAAATGCAGGCATTTACATTAGTTGTTAAAAGGTTGACTTTTAATCCAGAAAAAACTTTCCTTAGCATGAACAAAGTGATTCTGTTGCTAAAATCCAACCACACACGGGACCTTAATGCCAACCGTGGACTCCACAGTCACAGTTTGTATTTTCTATCTTTACCATATATCATGCTCGTGTCTCCATGAGTGGCATATGGTGGAATCGACAAATACATTTTCACAACAAATGCATCTTCCTTTTTTGTTGGTTACATTGATATACAGCAAACCCTTAATGTCACACAGTAGCAGAAGAACCATTTTACACTCTTTTTTTTCTTCTTTACATTTTTTTGTATGCAAATAGGGTCACAGGGTTAATGAACATACAAAATTCCTTTGAGCATGTCCAAACATTAGATATCAGCCAGTGTCATTTTGTACTCACATAAAGTTCCTCCTCTTATTTCTGTTGGCTACTAATGGAAATAGGCAAGGACATTTCCAATGCTTGACAGGAGGTTAAAGTATACAGAATACAGGATCAAGGAAGACGCAGAGTGAACAAATGCAAATCTCCCTCATGGTTAGTCCAACTAGACCAATTCAAGCCCTTACAAATCTTAAACCAATCTTCCGTTGAGCAAAAGTGTAATCCTTTATTTATTAATAAAATCAAATTGAACAAATGAGACTTTGGGTTGCTGTCTTGTCTATTATGCTGAAACTTCAAACCGTGGAGTTTCTTTCAAACAAATTGAAGCCACGTCTTGACACACTGGACATTTTATGGTAGGTTTAGCATGGAAATCTCAAAGGCTCATTAGATGTCTTCTGGCTGTGCTGGGTAGCTAAAGGGTATCTCCAAGTCTTATCTGAAGTGGCAGGCACCACTCAAATAAGACAAGAGCTATTATGAAACTAGTCCTTGCCAAACTTTAAGAGTCATGTCAATGAAGAGAAATATCTAATACCCTTCCCATTCTGGAGGACAGAGGTACCCATGACAATGCCTCCAGAGTGTTGTGGCCCTGTCTCCTGTTAAAATGATAGGCCACATCATTACTGGGCTTCCACACCACTGTGGATAGAGGGAAAGTCAGGTACTGACTGGGTGAAAAGGAAAGAGCAGTGCCTGGGATCAGCTCAGCGTAGCTGCTGGGGCACAACTGCCCCTATTCTGATTCAAACGTAGAGACTGGTGAGCTGCGACAGGGCTGTACCGGACCAGGTACATCTGTATCTCTTCCAGCACATTGTGGAGGAGGTGGTGAGTGACAGCAGGTGGGGACGCAGCCCAATTAGAGCAGGGCTGTTGGAGGATGATGAATGGGGCTGGCTTAGAGAGTCTAGGAGAAGCATAGGCATAGGCAGGCTTGAGATGCCCACAGCTGTCTCACTGAATGAGTATAAACATGCTGAGGGGCTCCTCCATACAGAATAATACAGCCGGCATCTGCAGGCTGGTGTGTGCTCCCTTGTCTCTTTCCACTTCTTTTTCACAGGCTTTGACAGTTATGAGCTCACCTCCTTGACTGGCATGGCCTTGAACTAAATTTAGAGAATCATGGAGCTTGACACTCACCCCCCTGTAGAATCATATGGAGCTAAAAGTATACGTTGTGCACTGTACAAAATGCTTTGCGTGTGTGTGTGTGTGTGTGTGTGTGTGTGTGTGTGTGTGTGTGTGTGTGTGTGTGTGTGAGTACAATGGTTATCACTGTGTGGAGAAAAGGCTATTGTATGTGAGTACAGCCCCATCACCTGTTGCTAGGGGATATAATCGAGCTGCCACTGAGATGTCAAGCTGTCATAATGAAGCCAAAAAATTCATGGTTTTGGCTTACGAAGGACAGTTCGATTAGAGCATTGAGTATTTTTAAATTCATATAAAGGTCAAACTGTGATTTAATATAAAGAACAAATGCTTGATTTTGGGATTTAGTGTAAAATGTCACATGTAAGATTAGATAAATAGCATTCAATGAAAAGCAAAATTCACATAGAACATGATAAATCACAGTATTTGGAGCAGGAAATACTTCTTAATTTAAACCATGTGCTGATTGCAGGCTACTGACATGCCTGCAGGTAGAAAATATCTTCTAGACCTTTGTGGGAGAGATTAGTAGAGGTTTATAATTCAATTTCATTACTGTATAAAATAGGAGGAGACTTCTTGGAGGCCACCTGTCTCCTCCTGTCTTCCTGTGTCATTACCTTAATCTCCTGCAGTTATGGGGGAAAGGCGCTTAGCTCTCTTTCTCCTCTATAATGTAAAGTTGTTTTAAAAAATGTCAAATGTTGATTATATAAACTTCTGGTGTGATCAATGTGAGAACGATACTGGTTTGGTGTGTACAGGAAAAGGAGTAATGCAGCACAGCAGTGCTTGAAATATAGAGCATACATTTCACCTGTTAATTCCCCCGTGAGTTACCTTGCCTTGCATCAGTTGGTGGATGCGGGTGAATGAGCACGACGATCGAAGAACAGATACAGTAGATTAAGAAAGATAAACAGCATTAGATGACTGTAAGTGAGGAAGGAACAGGAAGATAAGTGTGAGATGGGATGAGGAAAGAGTGCACATAAATGAAAGTGAGATAGAGAGAGATGTTGTAATGGAGAATTGTATGGGTGAATAAATTTGTCTTATTGCACCACCTGCCACGGAAACTAAACCTTTTAATAATCTATAATTCCATGACTTATACTAAACAAAGAAGTACTATAATACATGTGGAGAGCGAGCACTGTAGGGCAGATTCTGTAAAACAGAGCTAAGAAATGAGTGAAGGAGCGAAATTTACACTACCCACATTCACCAAATGGGAAAAAATGACACTGCGCAGAGGATGTGTAAACCCAGCAATCTCCCCCAGTTTCACAACAGCAGGTCTTATGAAAACCTGGCAAGCCTACCAATTCAGCGCTGATGTGTACTGTAAAATAATGCAAGCACTGTTGCAGATTTTTTTTAAAAATCCAACAAAATTAAACAAACAAGGCAAGCTGCTTAATCACAACAGTGCAGATACCCAAGTGCACAGAAACTTGAAAATGGATACATCATAACAAATAAAAATGAAAACACGTTATTGTAAAAAATAGACATTTAAATTATGTTAAGTGATTATGTTACTTTGCTATGAAAGAAACATAATCACTCAGTGTTGTATAGTTCCTGTACTACACAGAAGTCATATGTGGAGGCAGTGTTTTTATTTAGTCACACGTTATGCCTCACTCATACTTGACTTGACTGCAATCACTGCAATCAATCATAGATTGGCAAAAATTAGCAAATAATTTTCATGTGGTACTGCAGACAGGTTGCCATCACGTTGCAGTCAATATGAGTCCATTTGTGCCAGTGGATGCAACTTGTCTGGGGTGATTTGACTCGATGCAAATGCTTGTTTTTTGGTTATATTCAGACCAAGGTTGCTGCACTTCTATGCCCTTTCGCGGTCCTCTTTGAAATTGCTGCCCTATTGCAACCACATCACCATGTGGAGGAATTTCTGAATTTCTGTTTAAATTTTTAAAGTTTTGGCTGGACTCTGAATGTAGGTAGTTAATGTTTCTGTTTTACAACAGATGCAACAGATGGCAAATTTTGCTGATTTATCAAAGCTTATCTCTGCGTTTTCACAAATAGATTCCATAGTATTGCCATCTCGACTCCACTCAATCTCAAACTAATAGCAGACTGACTCTGTCTTATTGCCATTTTATTACCATGTCATACTTTAAAAGCAGCAGCTGACCAAATCAGTTGTCACTGTTCCCTGCCTGCAAAGCAACCAAGTCAAAGTGAACAGAGTGAAATAATTTTGGTCATGCCATCATCACCACCACTGTTGTCCCTGTGAATGTAACATTGTATATAAAGCTTTTCACACAATATATTTGCTGTTGCATATTAGTACCAAATAAATGCAATTCCTATTAAAATATATCCCTATTTTTCATAAGCCCAAGAGTAAGCAATCAAAAGAAGCAATATTTTATTAGACTTAATCATTGTAGATGCAGCAACTAATTAATTCATCAACCATATTTATAGTTAAAAGATTAGAACCCCCTCACAAAAACACATTTGGTTTTGTTCAACCAATTTGATTTTCAGTCCAAAGAAAATTACATAAAAAGAAAAAAACCCAAAACAAAACCTTCTGATTTGTGAAGTGACGTGTTGGACATGTATTAGTTTGTAGCTGCAATAAACTGTTGTTTACAGCATTATATTGAATTTAAGTCAATTTTTACTTGTTTCACAGCACTTTATAGGTATAAAGAATTCTAGTTCTGTGGACTCACCTTGAATCACCACTGTAGGTGATTACATCTAACAAAAAAAGCAAATGTAAAAATGCTAAAGTTTATTATTGTATTTAGTGGTCTCGCAAAACTCAAATGTCTGTCTCACTTCTACGTTTCGCTAAAGTCAAGAGTTTCACCTTGTAAAGGTGAAGGTTGGGGTCCTCTCTTGCCTGACAGGGATAATCCCCACCTCCAAAACGGTTGTGTTCAAACACTAATCACCACCCCCAGCATAATTGACTGATCCTAGTTTGGCACAGGCTAATTTATGTGTGCAACGCCAAGAAAGCTTAAAGACAATCCTGGGGTGTCATCTATGTGATAGATATCTCTCCCCGTGCCCTTGTTGCTGTGTAAAGTCTCGTGTGTTTACATATCTAGATTTGACAGGCTTGAAGTGAAAATGCAGGCTGCTGGGCATTTTCATGCAATGGTTCCACCTACAGCTCAAAGCGCCAGAGAACGTGTGTCTTTGAATATTCTGTGTAAAATTATGCTACTGGTGGCCAGCATATGTGATACCACATAATAAACCAGTTCAACTCATGACCATGCATGCAACATATTCATTTCCTCATTGTTTAGAATATTTATTAATAGGGATCTAAAAGATAAATTAGTGAAATGTACTGGCTCTTATTCTGCTATAAGCCTAATGTGAACCAGCATGTTAAGAATATACATTTGAGATATGAGGGCTGGATGTGTAAATTATATATTAAAGGCAACCTTATTTAACATAACTGTAGCCAGACCAGTGGCTCAGGCAGTCATGCATACATTTTTCAGTTCTAATATGCTAATAAATGCAGCACCCATGTTTGAAGACTGCTACATCTGTTTGTGTCTAAATATTTTCAGCAGTCATGGAACTGAAGTGCTTACAAGTATATTCAACAACCTTATAGTTTACTTGGAATCTACTCAGATCAATAGCAGCAGAGATGACAGTGGCATCTTCATACGCTGGCCATGGCCTCTGCTGACAGCAAAGATCTTATGAATGAGTGACAAAGTTCAAACAAGATTGAACAGATAGATTTAAGCATTGAAATTACTGGGTTAGCAAAAGATGATGGTTTCAGTTCATCATTACAAGCATTTAATGTCCTGATATAGTAGCGTGCTTACATTTATTGTATTCATGTTTACACATTTCATGTGTATTGTTTTAATCTAGGAGAAAGACGAGAGAATATAAAACGATACAGGCTTTGGTTGCATCAGCAACATGTGTTAGCAGCAAAAGCATTGGTGGTTTATTACGTTTTGATCTACTAAGAAATATATAGTGTTTACTACATCTAAATGATCTGCACCTAAATACATTTCAGATAAACCCTTAATGTATGAACATAGCCAGATTGTTATCTGTAGTGGCTGCAAGCAAATAATAATTTCAGCTTAAGAGTCAGCTGGGGTTGCTGTAAGGACTTGGAGATGTGGTTTGAGTTTGAAAGATCATCTGGACAAGTGGCAGAATCCTGCAGCTCATATCCACACTTTCAGTGATTGCCTTCCTGCCTAACCGTATCTCTGAGAAGACATACCGGTAACTATCAAATGCTTTAATATTTAAGTTTGCAAATGTTTGTAAGTAAGTAAGTAAGTGAAATTTTATTTATATAGCACCTTTCAAGACAAGGATCAAAAAGTGCTTCACAGCAAAATAACAGCCAACTAAGACAAGTCTAAAAAGATGAGGTTTAGTTAAGAGATCACTGAGTCCACAGATCTCAAACTCAGAGGGAGAGAGTCCCACTGTATCTGCTAAATGATTATCAAAATTCTATCTGGTCTCTTTTCTTTGTAATATCGACTCTTGCAATACAACCAACAATTCTATCATATAAATGTAGGTTTTGTTATGTTTAGAACTTGTGAGAAAGACAGGAATGTTGGTTACAAGTTTAAATGTGACTTGAAGAATTGTTAGAATTTGTCTGTGATTTGTTAATATCAATTTAAGTTAAATTAACCCATCATGCATTGCACACCATTATTTCTGTAATTAACTCCCCCATCCTGACATCCTTTTGTTTTATGGTTCTTTGTGGGGGGTTTTTGAGTGACACTGACTTTGGCAAAATGCACACAGTGCAAATGGGAAACTGGGAAGCATATGACAAGCAAATGCTTTTTGTCTTGTTTATACAATATTAATGTGATGTGTCATGTATATATTTGTTTTGATCTACCAAAAGACCAGAACTGGGTCGCTACCTGCTGTTTGCAGCCATGTATGTTGTTTATCTGGTTTGGGTTATAATTAGTTGTCTGTACTCTGGAGGTGAACATAGTCCATGATGCCTGTAAAGGTACATATAAAGAAAAGTTGATAAAAAGGAATCTGTCAAATTGCCTGCATCACATACAAGTTGTTACTAGTGGCCACAGGCTCAGTTCACTTTGTATGGGAGTAAAAAAAAAAAAAACAATTACATCAGCTACCACTTTGAAAAATTCAAACCCTGGGCACAACACTGACCTGCCAGAAAATTGTTGTTTGGAGAATTAAATGAATTATGAAAGTGAAGAAAAACAATTTAGTCTTGCATATCCAGCTGCCGTTCTAATAAATCACTGCCACCCAAAAAGAACTAATTTGTGTTGTTGTACTGTGAGCATGATTGATGAGTACGCATTGGGTTGCAGTAAAGGAGACACAGTTCAACGATGCTGTACTATATCTCAGTCTGAAGGGAAAAAAAATCCAGTCTTTAATCTCTTTAACCAACATCCATTATTGATATTGATACACCAGTACTTTTACATATAAACAAAATTGCTCCCCAGCAAAAGCCAAAACAATTATTGCCTTCCTTGTTCTTGTTTAACACCCTGCCTCCCCCCCCATCCCACTTCCAAAAAAGGCGAATGCTACATCTTGAAAGGATGTGTAGCAGCTGTCACTTAGGATGGTACAGTCTAAATTTATTCCAGTCCCATTTTTAGTGTAGCCTTGTTGAATCTTTATTGTTGCCGACTATAATGAATGACAAACTTCTTCATTTCCCGTTTTAAATAATACCTGCCAGAAACAAAAAGCGCCTCCAACTGAGAACATGTCCTAATGATAATGAGCATGGAGTGCATTAGCCTTGCTTGTTGTCACACCATGTAATTATTTCTTTTTTTTTTTTTTGTGAATGCTTTGGAGTCATTTGGCAGATGTCCTGTGATTCTTAAACTGCTGTTACTCTCCAAGAAAACTGACAGAACTTGGGCATTGCTACATACTAATAATAACAATAACAACCACATGCAAGTGTACATGAATCCTGCAAGAACACAGAGACTCTTTTCTTTGTAACTGATAGACAAAGAAAGTGTGGAGATGCTGAATAGCTCAGCCCTATTGTTGAGTAGGGGCAGACACCACAGACATCAAATTGATATTAATATCTATGAGAAGCCTTTACCTTTTGAGTTATCGCTCTAGCGGTCAAATGCCTTCTAGGACCGCGGCACAGCTGAGAACATGAATGTTTAACAAGACTGCTGCATGGTTCACCTCAATGCAAGCCTCCAGCTCTGAGCTGAATTATTAACCACTGCAAGCCTGGTCCAAATTCCTACTGAGATTACATTATAGGCCTGCATTCACAGTGTTGAGAAACAAATGAATTTGAAATATGAGAAATCCCTGATGTAATTATACACTGTGCAACTGACATTGGTAACAACTGGTTATATTTGGAAGGAA
The DNA here is from genome assembly GCF_057381845.1 of Rhamphochromis longiceps. Taxonomy (NCBI): domain Eukaryota; kingdom Metazoa; phylum Chordata; class Actinopteri; order Cichliformes; family Cichlidae; genus Rhamphochromis; species Rhamphochromis longiceps. The sequence goes on from NC_140558.1 coordinate 39,932,885, forward strand.
CAGAACGCACTAACTACAGCAGTGACAATCCACACGCATGCCGGCTCACACACACAGACACACACTTTAAATGAGTAAGTCGTTTGTTATAAGAATGAGATAAAAAAATAACATTTTATATTTATGGTCCAAGCACGTTTCATTTTGTGCTTGCAAGCCTTACAAATAGAGTGACAACAAGAGATAAAATGTTCATTTTATACAACAGTGTAAGCATCGCGACAGACAGTGAAATCTGTCACCTGTCAACAAGCGAATGCTGAGTTCAGTTTAACTTTATCCAACTGCATTAAAATCAAAAACTGCCCATTTCAAGGTTAGTTGTGTTAACCTTGTGTTATTTCACTGTAGAGTTTCCACCACACCTTTCTATCTATTGCTTATTCTTATTGAAGAATGAGAAAGTATGTGCCCCTGTCTGTTTATTTATTAAAAAGAAAGGGGATAACAATAAAAATGTCACTGGACAGAATAAATCATTGAGGAGGCATCGGGGGTGAAAATCATTTCTCGTATTATTTTCTTAGTGCACTTTTAGGGGTTTTTTGTTCTTATTTTAATTTTTTAGAGCACTATGATCATAAGGCATAGTTGTAGTTCTGTGCAGATGCACACTGTTGTGACAATAGGATGCACAGCATTACATTGGCCATGTGTTACATCTATGCAAAGATGAATGTCAGTTGGATCTGCATGACTGGATCATGTGACAAGTAGTCTGTGATTTAAGGTGGCAGAGTTATTTGTTATCTATTTCCCCATCACAACAATTGTAGATTGGCAAAACAAGACTGTGACGGCCAAAAAACTCCAATGGGACTCCTCTAACCAGTGGGCGGCAGCATGGTGACTACTTCCATCTTCTGAATATTATTGCAGGCAGTAAGTTTATTTGCCAGAAAAAGAGTTTAGAGAGGGTAGAAAAATCCAAGCTCTTCAGTCTATAGCAAGTTGCGACTGGACATCTGCTTAGCAAATTGTCCAATAGTATATGCATTGACAAAATGTGTTAATGCTATCAGTAAGCCTATGATATATTATTGCTGTATATCAGACGGGTTATTTTGTGTCTGTCTTTTCTTCCTTCCACTGATGCACACACACACACACACACACCTGCGCGCACACACACTTGCAACCATCTGCACAGAGTACTGAAATCTTGTAGCATTCAGTTTACCCACTGCTTCTCTAGAAACACAGTGAGAGTGGGATCAGGGAGTACATGCCACGCATAATGAAGTACATAATGCACTATACACTATGTAGCATTTACAAAGTCACAATAAAATGGGTAAACCAGAACCTCGCCTGATTGGCAGCTGCACTGATAAACAGGTCTCTAATAGTCTGTGGATAGGAACAACCCCATCCATGAGTGACTCTGCTTTAAAGCAACACATCCGCTCTATTCACTCTAGTACTAGCACTTATGGATGGCAGCCAGCCCAACTCCACTTTATTCCATCCACAATAAACTTCAAACTGTAGCAATACTGTTGTTTGTTAAAACTATGAGTCACTTTAGAAGTGAATACCACATTGTACTTCCATGACTTGGAAGAATCTTAGTGGCTTCTTTTTTGTTTTGTGTGTGGATGTGTGGCAGGCCAGTGAGATGGTAAGAAGTGAGGGGCCAGTGTGGTATAGGAAATCAAGTACACAGACACATTGTTCATAAACCATACATTCTCTGTTTGGTACATTGCTAGAAGCATCTTGTAGTGGAGCCTGAAATACTGTTAGATTCCCAGGGTGCTGGTGCAAGTGAGCTATGGTAGTGGCTGGCCTTCTCCATCAAACAGCAGCAAATACAGTACTTCACCATGTGCTATATGTATTGCTAAAGGGGGTTGCACTGCTTTCGAAATATTCACCGTAAAGAAGATACATGTATTGCTACTGCTACATTTATTACTGCCTATAATGTTTGGTGATACACAAAACCTTCAAGTGTGTGATATCACACTCTTTAAAGCTAGAATGGCCCCTGCAATTAGTCATATGTTCATTTACACAGGAAAGTTATGACTTATCTTTCCTTCATCACATGTAAAAGCCTGGCATAATCATCATTCCTTCTATGGCGTTACTGCACATTCATTTACTGCACTAGAACTTAATCTATTACTGTGGGGGAAAATGTAGTTTCACAGCAAGAAGGTCCTGAGTTCAAATCCACTGGATGTCAGGGGCCTTTCTCTGCAGAGTGTGCATGTTCTCAATGTGCTTGTGTGGGTTCTCTCTGCGTACTACCACAGTCAAAGGGGTTAGGTTAAGCAGTGATTCTGAACGTGATTAATTTCCCATCTCTCTGTGTTAGCCCTATGATAGACTGGTCACCTGCTCAGGATGGACCCTGACTTTTGACCTGTGGCAGCTGAAAAAGGCTTCAGCTCTGCCACAACCCTGACTTGGATATGTAGAAAAAATGGATGTACAGATGAATGAATGGGGTTAAAAAAAATTCAATATGTTTTGCTTTGTTCTGTGATTCTAATAATTAGTATTAAGGTTGTGGAAAAAGCCAACAGTGTGTGTGGAACCATGCACACTGAAGTTTCTTTGATAAGGAAATGCTGCAGCATCTTTAAACATATAAGATTATTGAGTTTGCATCCGATGGAAACTGTGAAGTTAGGCAACATTACAACCATCAAATTAAAAAAACAAAACACAGTACTTACAGTAGAACAAGTGGGTGCAACGGGACTGACTTTGTCACCTGTAGATGATACTGTTGTTTGCTGACCTGAAGAGAATTGGCCTATTTAGGTTATCAGTCGCCTGCAGCCACGTTACTCCTTATAGAGTTAAAGAAGGGAAGAGTTTTTGTCAAAGTGGAAAGCTGGTTGAAGTCTTTGTGCTGCTCAATAAAACTGAATGAACTCTGAATATATGAAATGCAATAAGTGCGCTTTTCTGTAACTGCTAAGAAGAATCATACTGTATAATGATCGTAGCATATATATGTATGCTTGTATATCGCCTGGCTCTTCTTAGATTGCGTGGCCCAGTCATTGTGTAGGACACTGTAAGTGCCGACACCTGTGATATATATAAATATTTTATAAAAATCCCACAATTGTATATATTTGTACATTTGACAGTTCATTTGAGAGCTGAATACTGACCTGCGCATCGCTTGAAGGTTTACTAGTAAAAATAATGATGTTCACATCCAAATAATCCAAAGCCTATACCATTCATAGTATTCATCAGATACGGCTTATTCCACTTAAATTTAATCTAATCATTTATCAGTATTATTTAAACACCAGGCTGATTACATCACTGCTGTGTTGCCCAAAGGACACACAGAAAAAAAGAAAGTGGTTTGATAATGAACTGGGCAGCTGAGCTACATTAAAAACAAAGAAAACAAAAAACAGTGCTGCAAAGTGCAGGTCATGAATCTGTTTTATAAAACAACAGGTAAAACATTTACTCTGTAAATGTCAGATACCGTGTTTATTTCACTAGCAATGCCAGCGATCAAGCTGTCGGCTATGATATGTTAACAGTTTTAGTACAAAAAAGCTAAAAGTATTAGCTTTTAGATTCCTTTTCCCTGCTAGCTGTGCTAACAAGTCGAACGGCAGGGTCCCGAGTCTGAGTTGTATGTTCAGCAGAGCTGGACACTCTAGACTCATCTGCTCTCTAGGTTAATAATGTTAAATGTCAAAGTAAACTAAAAATAATGTGGTGCACATGGAAGTTACATTATTCATGTCTCTTTCTCGCTCTCCCACAGTTAAAGCTTGACTGGTAGTATTGAGTTCAGAATCAGAATCAGAATCAGAATACTTTATTGATCCCTGGGGGAAATTATTTTTTGTTACAGTGCTCCATTTTAAACCAACATTAAGACAAGACAGACAATACGCTAACTAAGAATAGTACAATATATACATATATATACATACATACATACATAAGTCACTTATAAATAAATATTTGGAAAAGAAACATGTGTAGTTGTAGCAGCAAACAGTGTGTTAAGTGGATGCGTTGTACAGGGAGATGGCCACAGGCAGGAATGATTTCCTGTGTCGTTCAGTGGTGCTTTTCGGTAATCTCAGTCTCTCACTGAACGAGCTCCTGTGACTGACCAACATGTCATGGAGTGGGTGGGAGGTGTTATCCAACATTGTCTTTATCTTGGACAGCATCCACCTCTCCGACACCACCTTGAGGGAGTCCAGCTCCATCCCCACAACATTGCTGGCCTTACGGATCAGTTTATTGAGTCTGTTGGCATCTGCGACCCTCAGCCTGCTCCCCCAGCATGCAACAGCATAGAGGATCGCACTGGCCACAACAGACTCATAGAAAATCCTCAGCATTTTCTGGCAGATGTTGAAGGACCTCAGTCGCCTCAAAAAATAGAGACGACTCTGGCCCTTCCTGTAAAGTGCTGTGGTGTTTTTAGCCCAGTCCAGTTTATTGTCAATGTGTACTCCAAGGTATTTATAGTCCTCCACAATGTCAACACTGACCCCCTGGATTGAAACAGGGGTCAAGTGTTTCCTGGTCTTCCTGAAGTCCACGATCAGTTCCTTGGTCTTTGCCACGTTGAGCTGCAGATGATTCTGCTCACACCACGTGACAAAGGAGTCGACCACAGCCCGGTACTCTGTCTCATCATCCCTGCTGATGCATCCAACCACCGCAGAGTCATCAGAAAACTTCTGAAGATGGCAGGTCTCTGTGCAGTGGCTGAAGTCTGTGGTGTAGAGGGTGAAGAGGAAGGGGGAGAGGACAGTCCCCTGTGGTGCCCCTGTGTTGCTAATCACCTTGTCAGACACACACTGTGGGAGACGTACATATTGTGGTCTTCCTGTCAGGTAATCAACAATCCAGGACACCAGAGAAGCATCCACCTGCATCGCTGCTAACTTATCACCCAGGAGGGTCGGCCTGATGGTGTTGAAAGCACTGGAAAAGTCAAAAAACATGACCCTCACAGTGCTCGCCGGCTGGTCCAGATGGGTGTAGACACGATTGAGCAGGTAGATGATGGCGTCCTCTGTTCCGAGACGAGGCTGATAAGCGAACTGAAGGGGATCCAGATGTGGTCTTACTATGGGTCGCAGCTGGTCCAGGATGAGCCTTTCCAGGGTCTTCATGATGTGGGAGGTCAGTGCCACGGGCCTGTAATCCTGGGGGCCACTGGGACGAGGCGTCTTTGGTACAGGGACGAGGCATGATGTCTTCCACATCACCGGGACCCTCTGCAGACTCAGACTCAGCATAAACAGTTTATGAAAGACTCCACACAGCTGGGGGGCACAGGCCTTGAGGACAAGGGGACTCACTCCGTCTGGTCCAGCAGACTTGCCTGAGTGAAGTCTCCTCATTTGCATCTCAACCTGGTATTGAGTGAAGGTGATGGGTGGGGGAGGGGTGTCAGGAATCTCACAGGAGGCAACATGTGAAGAGAGAGGCTGGCACAGTGGTGTGGCTCTGGATTCCAGGCTGACTGCAGGTGAGGTTGTGGGGGTGGGAGTTATTTACCATTAAAGTTAATCATTATTATCTGCTCCACTCACCACCGTCTTGCTTTTTTCCTCCTCTTCCCTTTTTTTTTTTTTACCTCCACTCCAAGAAAAATAACTCTTCTTTGTTTCTACTGAGTGGTTTTTGTTGTTGCCATTAGGGTTGTTTAAACAGAATGGAGAGTCTGGTGGGGCACCCTAAGGGCGGTCAGGCCTCTCTTACTGCCTTCACAAACTTTGCACATGGCCACTGCTGTAGTTTAAAGCTTGTCAGGTATCCCACTGGCCTGGGGCCCTAATCTGTTGTCTGCCTTGCCTGGTGGCAAATACAACCTCTGGGGTTACCCTGTTTGAAAGGTGATGCCTTTTATGACACATAGTTTTCCTTTCACGTGTGAGGTGCAATTGTTATCAAAACCTGCCATTTTTATACTTAAATAGCTCGCAAAGCTTATAACATGCAAAGAAATAAATAATTACAAATGAACTAATTGTTGGTTTTAAGCTTTTCCCATAATTTAAAAATGTATTCACCAAAATGGGCATGTATAATGCCTTTATAATATCATTAACTCTACCCTTTATCACACATTTTAAAGCACACAAAATATTTTAGTTGACAGTCCCCCCACTGCACCTCAGCAAGGACTGTCCTGGGAAACACATAGAGGGAATTTTAGACTGAAAAGAGAGAAGTTTTTAAAGACTCCCACTGGATTTAAATTACCCAAAAGCCTCAGGTTATGTTTGACTCAGATTTTGAATGAGTTTCCCAACACTGAGAATTTTGTTTTTCATCTCTTCTTTGTAGCTCTATTAACATGTAACATCTTATCAAGCAGGAGCCAAAAACTGTATTTACAGTGGGGAGGATGCTATAAGACAGACTTGACCAGTATGCACTTATACTTTAATGTAACAAAAACTGGACATGCAAGATTTAAGGAATAAGTATTTGATCAAACATCAGGTATCTGGAATTCAAATGTTTCCCCTCACAGTTTTTATACATTTACTACTGAATCAGAGAGAGCTGGCATTTTCTTTGTAGGTTTTCTGTTTTTTATTTTTGTTGTTTTTTTATTGTAGGTGTGCGCAAGTGAGAAGTGTAGAGTAAAATGAGTGCATACTTTGCCCAGCTGTCAGGTCACTGCCCAACTGGGAGTCCTTAATTGAGTGCAACCTTTAAAAGAACTCTTGTTTGCTGGACCAAAAAGGCTATGGTCACGGTGGAAATGAGAACACAAGTACTTTTTCTTGTAAGCACTCAGATATCACAGCCAAGAACCTGCTACTCATATTGCCTTTGAGTCTGGCAAGGTCATTTGACAAAGGGTTCTGGATGAATTGAGGTTTTGCAGTTTGAGTTGTTCTATGCAACAGGGTATTTGTTTTGGGTGTCTTTTTGCTATTGCATTCTCTTCTGGCTTTTGTACACCTAGCCCCTGTTCAAAATTTAGACTAAATTGGAAGTGTGAAGGAAATGAGGCATTTTCTATGAACTTCAATTCTTAACGACAAGCCCTTGACTATTATTAGAGTTTTCATGCTGTGATTTTAATTGGGTTTCAATTAAATTCAGACCCACAAGCATTTTCCAAACATTGTAAGTAATAGGCTAAAGCACTTCTTGGGTAAGAATGGTGCAAGGACACACATACAAACACATTCCTGTGTCTTGGTGAAATTTTTTTTTTTGCACTCTTCACAGTAATGCAGTACTTACAAAGAGAACAATTAACTGAGTTTAGGACCTCTTGTGAAGTTTTTTAAAGTAGCATTATAATGGGTGACAAGCAGACAGAATATAGAATCCAGCTCCTCTCTCTTTACCACTGCTCTAAAATCCCCCGATGGTGAGCAATATCAGCTACTTTATCAACTTTTCTCAAATACTGCAAAGCATTTGTTAATCTGCACCACAGATTACATTTATAAACAACACGTTTTAAGTAGCGTTGTGTTACACTATTTTATTTTTTCAAGGTATAAAATGACTCAATATTGCTTTGGACCTTAAAGATGAGCACAAGGTAAAGTTGTTTTGCCATCAGCAGGTTTTAGACATTTTATGTGTTTGCATGGATTTATGTATTCATGGACCAAGCTAGTAACTGTTAGGTACCTGGATTTACTTGATTAATGTTATAATTTCATGTTAAAATTGTTCTGTAGTAATTCTACAATTTGTCTTTTTCTGGCACAAGTCTACAAATCTGCTGTAACCTAATAGAAGTGATTCTTAGAAAACCATTCTGTATAATTAGGATTAGATAATCAACAGATTTATTATGTGTTATCTAACACTGTTTTCTCAGTCTTGTACTTGCTCTAGTCCACTTCTGCCATTGTCCTTATAAAGTAGACTGATAGTCTACCAATTATCCACGACAGTAAAACCAATAATGGGTGAAGAGAAGATGTACATCATCATAATCATTTGATTAAAGATATTGGAGTTCTCTTGGTTTACAGTAGTTTGTCCCAAATGGACATGTCTCCAAAGAAGGGCCAGATGTGATAGCTTCGTGGTTAACCATGGCTCATGGAGAACATAGACTGTACAACAAATTACTGAAAATCCTAATCCTGTCCATCATAGAATGGTTTCTGAAGCATAAAAAGCTGAAAATCTTGATGTTATGTTTAATATACTGTCATAACACACAGTGCTTCACAGCATGCTGCTGGTAGGGCCGCATAGCAAATTAGTCAGAGTGCCCATGCTGACCCCTGTACACCACCTACAGTAAAGCACCTGCAATGGTCACATGAGTATCGAAGCCACACAGGGGAGCAAGGAAAGATGTAGGCGTTCTGATGAATCAGCTGTTCTTTCACATCATGTGGACAGCCCTGTGGGCCATTTACCTCAGGAAGCAATGTCGGCACTATATCCTATGGGAAGAATTGTGTCCTAGTATTCATATGAATATTGCTTTTGTTGTTCCGGCTACCCAAATATTATTGCAAACTATGTTCCCCTTCAAGGCAACTGTATTCCCTGATGGCTGTGGTAGAGAATGATAAAGAATGGTTTGAGGAGCATGACAAAGTGTTTGAGGAATTAAAATTCTGCAGATCTCAGTTCAGTCGAGCATCTGTGGCGTCTGTGGAAAAGAAACACGTCTAGTCCATTTATGCCGTACCTTGCAGCTCACGGAAAGGACCTAAAGGATCTCCTGCTAACATCTTGATGCTCTCTATCACATTACAGTGCAGAATTGTTTTGAAGGCTGGAGATAGTGGCATTGTCACACAAATGTGCAAAAACAAATTGGTTTCAGTTCAGTTTTGATTTTCAAGGGACACAAAATAAACAGACTACATCATTCATCACGTATCATACCTTCATCCAGTTGGATATAGATGGGATTAGCCTGGCAAAAAACTTGAACAGAGGAGATACACTATGTCAACTCCATTGCACCATTTCCTTGATTGCAAAAGCACCAAGCTCTTGAAATAAAAAAAATAAAACAAATAAACTTTAAAATGGTCTCATTCTTTGACTGACCATTATTTAGTTTGTGTTGCTATCACTAATGCATGGTTTGATAAATTTTGGCTTGGTCATTTGTTCAAACAGACATAACAGGCAGTACTTAGGGGTTGAAAGCCACTAAGGGCTCTCATCTTTGTTGTTGCCCTTGTGAGTTGTGCTGGTTGATAGGAGCACCTGCACTGAGTAGGATGGGATCTGCCCGTTACACTGTTGTAGTGGAGCTAATTGGCAGCAGATGGGGAAAAAACATAATTTTGAAACACTAAATGCATTCGGTTTTACAAAGAAGAAGCATAATTAGGCTGTGTTATATGCCTATGGTGAAAGGCATCAGGATTTTCTTTTTCTCTCTTGCAAGAATATTCCATGAATCAGCGGGTTTGTCTTTCCCCAGTTTTTTCCTGTTAATAAACCACCACATTTTCAAGATCAAATGTTTTTCTGCTGCTTAAATTTGATCCATCAACTATACTCCAAATATCTAACATTCATATCCATATCTATTTGACAGCTTTCGAAAAAGGCGGAAAAAAAAAAAAGGATAATCGCGGGTGAGTTTAAGACAGGATTTTTTAAAAAATTCTTGACATCCTTAAATTATTCCACTTGCTCATATTCAAGGCTAAATAGCTCAATGAGGGTTGATATGAAAAGAACGGATAGAGGAAAGCATGAGTTGCGATGCTGATACGTTAGTGCTGCAGGCCCTGAGGCCGCTGCTCTTCTGCCTTCCAGTGGGAGGCAGATAGAGTCATCATTAGAAAAGGCTTGAGAGAGGGAGTTGGAATCAAACAGAGAGAGGGGGAGAAAAGAGAGAGAGAGAAATAACAGGTTTCACCTCAACTCCCCGCTCTCACTGATTCTCTTTGAACTCACAGCCAATTTTGCATGCTTGCACAGACCTACGCCTCTAAGCCAGAAGAGACCAGCGCTTCCGACATCTAACCTCAGTGCTCAACCTGTGGCGCCAACTCCCGCTCGTTGCTTTAACTGCCTGCTTCAGAACAAGGGCCAAAGTTGAAGGAGAGAAGCTGACACACCCCTTAGCTCCAGTAATCACCTGTGGCATATACTCCTTTTTTCTGCTGCCTGTGTGAATCAGTTTTAGCCTGAAGATAAGCCGTTTTACAACCATAAGCGCAGCAAAGCACATTTTGACAAAATGTGTTGAATACCAAGTGGGAATGTACTCATATTTTAAACTGAAACAAAGCCAACTAATATTTCACTTTTTTACCGATGGATATTATGAGCACTCGAGTTACTTTTATACTTTTATCTTTATTCTTTGGACCTTTTGTATTTACTTTTTGGAGTTAAGTGAAAAAAAACCCTAAATAGATAGCTATAGCTATAGTTATTGCTAAAAATAACTACCATCTACCACTGACAACCAACTTTAATTGTCTAGTTTTCAGTTGCAAATATTAGTTTATCTGAATCTTCTCATTTCAGTCTACATTTGTTTTTTTTAAATGATGTAGCCATTGAAAGTAGGATTGGTGGGACTAATTGATAAACTCTGCTAATCTACTCGATAACTTTGAATATTATTCGATTTTTCTTTCAATTCAGAATGGCTTGGAGATCTGCTGGAAAAGAAAACTTTTACGTCACTACACAATGGCTACCCTGCAATCTCGTGTTGGCGCTGAGCAGTTCAGTATGTATGCCACGGCCCCATGATTGTCCATTTTGTACGGTTGGAGACAAAATTTGCATGTAGGGCCTCAATAAATCTTTACTCTTGTAACTTAGGGTTGGAATCACAACATTAGCATCAGCAGTACCATAAATGAGTTGGTTTGATGCATAAAAATAATGAAACAGAGTACAACGGGTAAATGTGTAAACATAGATGAACCATTCAAATTTTTCAGTCTTTACTCTTGTAATGCTACCTAAGAATATGCTTCTGCATGTTCTGTCTTGTCAACTTAATGGTATTAAGTAATACTATTACATTTTTTTGAGCATTTGTGAATAAATTAGACTTATTTGGACAGGCTAGCTCGCCACAATCAAGTATAGAATCTTAACTACACAGTTGCATTGAATATATCTTATTAACTTGTACCTCAGACACTAAGCAGAACATTTTTCTTCTTCCACCACCCAACAAAGCTCTCCTTTACATACATGCTGTCTTTTATACTTACCTTCACAGCTGTATTCCAACAGTGAGAATGGAGAAGACTTTTCTGGAGGTGGCATTTTCCTTAGCTGGATCTCAAAGTGCTGGAGTTGAGAATGAACAAGAAAGGTGACAGCCCATAACCATGAGTCACTCCTTGGTAAGTCAAATACGGCTCCAAAGACGAACAAAATGCCACCAGATTGAGAGGAATTCATTTATCCTGTAGTTGAGGCGCCTCGTCAGATTCTAGGGCTGCATTCCCATTTAAGCCTTTTATGCTCTGTTTTGATTTATTGCTTTGTTTTTTTTGGTCATCTTTATTGAGCACATTACTTTCAGTCATGGTTATGTGAACAAAAAAAGATGTATTGTCAAGGATGGTTGTTCATAAAATGATATTCACTCTGAAAAATTGTTTACTTTAATTTCATTATTTATTTGAAATTTAATTTTAAATCAGGACGGTTTTATGGTAAAAAAAATGGCCTGTATTTGTAGAGCGCTTTATTAGTCCCTAAGGACCCCAAATTTCCAACAGCCACCTAATAGTGCAACACTTCAAACCACCTTCTGAGTAAGAAAATGCTCTTCTTGTTAACAAACCAAGCGTTTAATTGTAAGTTTTATGGTTAAAGGTTGCTGAAATTATTTTCGAGAACATCCTTTTAAATATCTTAACCCTGTACTGAAACAGCACAAGCATTTTCCAGCAGCTGCAGCTTTTCTATCATCAGTCAAGTTGTTCTCTTTTTTAAAGGTCTAGCACAATGTTTATGTGATTTGAAGGATCTACTTAGTTCACTATTTATACAGTGGATTGTATGTGCTAAGAAAAAGCTGGAAAAATACGATAAATAGTAGAAGCCAAATTGCAAAAGTATCTTCCTACAATTTGTGCATGTCTGAATGGAAGGAAGGGAGTACAATTTTCTCATTTCAGTTTGCTTTTAATGCAACAATTGGGGAGGATCTGTGCAATTGCAGCTCCAGCAGTGGTGTCAAATCTCAAACCTGGAAACAAACTGTTTGCAGACTAAGAAAACCTTGAATTCATGAAGAGAACCTTAACCTTAATTAACACAGGTTTCCTGAGATGTCAGAAATGGACACACAGAAGGTTTTGTTCAGGGTTAGAGGGGACAGTTTTAACACAGTGAAACAGGTAACATTAGTGAACACTGCTTAGCCTGCTAACATTAGTGTGCTAAGATACTCCATCGGGGGTTTTGACGGTTGCACGGAACAAATGAAGTCAATCAACTATGTGGTGTTATTGTAGCATGATTTAGTCTGACTAGGGAAGCCTGATAACCACAGAGTCAGCATTAAAAAAGTGAATAGGGACCACTTGCTAACAGATTAGTTTATTACATCTAGAGAAATAGTTATTGAACTGTTCACAATGTTACCTTTGCAGGTGAAGACTGTTCTGTTTTTCTGTTTCTATCTGAGTGATAGCAGTGGGGAAAAACAGAACAGTCTTCACCTGCAGTGCTAATGTTAACCAGTACAGGCAAGCCTAAAATTACTGGGAACAAAGTTTTACTATTTGTCTTTATTGCATGGGCTGTTTTCACAAGGGGGAAAAAAAATCCATGCTTATAATTAGAAATATAATTGCTGGAACATACTATTTATGCAGTACAAATGTGTGCATGCTGGTGATGTATTAAGTGTGCATACAGCAAGACTGATTAATGCGTGCTCAGAAATAATTCACCAAACCTTACATGTTTTAGAGAAGAGTGGAAATACAGTGTGGCTTGTTTCAGCACCGGTGTACACTGAACATAATTCCTCTGAATTCTTTTTTTGGCTTAAGCTGTGTTTGTGCCACAGTTATTCATTTCTTTTTCAATTTGATATGGTTTTTAAAAGAGTTGCCTCAGCAAATATTTCAGTTGTTTCCACTAACTGCTGGCAAGTGTCCACCATGAATCCATGAATCAGATTAAGCTTGAAATCATGTGCTTCCAAGTAACACAGTACCACTATGATGAAGTCTTTGCTTAAACAGAAGCTATAAATTTGTTAGGTGTAAAGGCAATAAAAGGGGCGTTGCTTGGAGTGTTGCATGAAAGATATGATTGCAATAAAATTCCTTCGACTTGTTATTTTCCTTATTTGTGATCTAGGATTTTAGAATTGCCCATTATAACTTTTCACAACTCACTTTGACAAATTTTATTGTCTTTTCCAATCATCCATCCATTTATCCATTCACCTCCTCTTATCCTTTTTTCAGGGTCGCCAGGGGGCAGGAGCCTATCCCAGCTGTCTTAGAGCGAGAGGCAGGGTACACCCTGAACAGGTTGCCAGTCTGTCACGTCACATAGACACTTTAGAGTTTCCAGTTAACCTAGCCCCACTAACTGCATGTCTTTGGACTGTGAGAGGAAGCCGGAGTACCCGGAGAGAGCCCACGCACACACTCTTTTCCAATCAGCGATTCAAAATCTGTCACAGAAAATATTCTAACATAATCAAAACCATTTTGTTTTTGTCATTTGTCCTTAAATAAATACTGAAATAATTAATTATCAGAAGACTAATCAAAGAGTCAAGAGACAACAAAATCCTCGTGACAAGATTTAGAGATTGAGTGATAGCAAGACATTATAAAACGAGACAGACATGATATGATATATTTAGAAACATATCATATCATAAGTGAAAAACAAATTATACATGTAATTATTAGGGTGGCTTCATTGTGGCTGTTTTCATACGTGATTGGCCACATGCAGCAAACAATTGCTGGTTCTATTCTTGCCCTCAATCAGTTTATGCATGCACACTGCTGGCAAGGTAAAGTCTGTTTAATTTCCAAACCAGCCGAATCGAACTGTGAAGGGTACATCATACAACATATCGTTTCAAGGGTAAGGTTCACAATATTTCAGTTCATGTATGAAAAGAGCTTTACAGGTGCAGCTAAATGCTAGAGCAGGAGAGCCGTCCGTGCTGTGGCCTAGACAACTAATGCTAATTACATTCACACACCATTCCGAATACATTTGACTTTCTTTTCTATCAAAGAAGGCAAACATCTGGGGGGCAGAACATCCACTCTGTACTCTCTACACTCATCCACCCACATGTAGAGCGTCTCCATACTTTGCAGACATAGTGTATCGTGAAAGGAAGCCTCTATTACAAATGGTTCTATTAAGTGCCCTCAGTGGAGGATTTTTAAGTAGCCTTGTGGTAATGATGGCTCCCACCTTCTCTCTCTGCTTTCTCTCTTACTCTCTAGCGCTTTTCCTCTCCTCTCTATCTTTTTCTTAGCACCAACCGACCCTGAGAGCACTAAAAGACACTTGTCTCTTCATCTCCTTTCAACGACAAAGAAAAGAAGATGACTTCTGTCTCTTATTCTCCCCCCTTATGCATATCTTAGGCACTGTTAAAAGGGGGCCTTCAGAATTTAGCAGGGACGTTTAGTATTCAGCCAGGCCGGCTTATGGTAGGAATGAATGCAGATCAGTGCTTTTACATGAGAATGTTTGATACATCCAAAAATCCCTCGTAGAAATGATTATGGATTCTGGGGGATACTTGGGCCCTGTTTGAATAGGGTGAGCTGTAGGCTGATTCCACTGCTAAGAAGAACAGAGGAGATCAGCCTTCATTGTCAAGCCTGACAAGATTAAGCTGACTCAAAAAGATGATCAAACCAAGCAAGATTCTGCGTGGTGAGGCGAGAAGTGGTGGCATAGGTGGCTGCTCTGAGGTGTAAACAGAGTTCTGACATTGACAGGGACACTTCTCATCTTGCCCTGCAGGAACAGCCAGAAGCCATACCCTCCCTTGCAGCACCACAACTGCCTTGTGAGCTGACGCGATGACCATGAAATCCTTATCTCGCTCACTTCAGCGCTAGTAGATATTGCTGCACAGTGGCATAGCTGCTGTAGTACAATAAGTGGCAGTCAGGCTTTATCTGTCTGCAAAAGGATGAATCAACTGGTTTTGTTTCATTTTCTGCAAAACCTCATTAGTGTTTTTGATATATGTATGTGTATATATATATAGAGAGAGAGAGATAGATATAGATATACATGCATATTTTTTTTCACTGTGTTAATCACTGTCACAATGGTAATGAATGGGGTTATTAAAGGAACAGCTGTACAGAATAGTATAAACATAAATCGGAATTTCTGCTGGAGCAGACAACCAATTTAAGAGCACAACAGATAAATACATCTCATTTGAAATGTCATCTCATGTGCCCCTCACCCATCTTCACTTAGTCTGTTTTATGTGTGGTCTCTTATGACCAGCCATGCTAGCTGATTATAACATTAGAAGAGTTGCCTTCTCAGCAGTCAAAAGTATTATAGCTCCACTACAGTAACAGCCATGTGTCTTCCCCTCGACATTTTCATCTCCTATGCAAATACAGACCCAATGGAGCCAGTAATCATTCATCAGGAAACTGTCTCCAAATGGTAACTGCTTCTGTCCTGCTCATTTATTATTCATCACCACGGACGGGTCAGGCAGCTAGAGGCTGCACTAGCACCACATACACAGTCAGCCTTGCTCCACTATTTATCTCTCTCACTCTATTGTAATAAGGGAAAAGTCCAGTGTTCTCTTACTTAGCTCTCTGTGTCAGACAGATATTAAGCTTGTTTGGTTTACTTCTCCACTCCTGGTTTTGATTAAAAACAAAACAAAAAAAAACTAACCTGCTACTGATACACTTGTTCATTACTTTGTTTAATGAGAAACTTCTGCATACACCGCACAAAGCACACAGGGAGCGCCCATTTCAGATAAGACGAATATGCATTTAGTAGGAGCTGTGGGTGGAGTTTTCTCACAAATGTGAAAGGAGATTAGCCATGTAAGGAACACCTTCATAAACAAGTCATTATAAAAGAAACAGTTCGATGGAAATTCATTCATATCTGTTGTCATGTGCAGTTTTTAAACCAACATCACACAGCAGCATCAGAAATGTCAAACCAATATGTTAACTTACCAGAATAATACTGTCTTTCTGGTGTCTCCTCCTGATACCAGCAGAAACCTTCAGTCTGCGTGATAATAATCACTTCAAATAAATATGCTCCCTTTAATGTGACTCACGTTCATTTAGAGGTTGTCGTGCTCTGTTACGAATCCCCACTGCACACTTCATGTAAACATATCAGACGCTGCATGCTGACCCGTGGCTGCAGTCTGTCATCGAGTAAGTCAGCGGTTTGGGCTTTGATTTTGATTTGTTTTCCTGCAAGAGCCCACACTTATAATGGATGATTTTCACATGCAGAATTCATCAAGGCTTGACACCATCCAAATGAATGGTTAAAGAAACTATTTGTTTAATGCTATGAAACTATAGATTGGCAAAACTTGACTTTACTTTGCTAATGGAATACATCCAGAAATAATATATGTTTTCTGTTTTCAAGTTGCCTGATAAGCTAAAATTTATTATAGTTGACTTTTGCCCTATAGCGACAGCTTCAGCAGGGGATGGCAGGATTTTTAGTTTTCAGCTGTGGGGGTTTTGTGAAGTTTATAGAAAGGGCCTGGGTACATCCCCTCTAGTCTGTCATCATACTTAAGTGGAGCATTGTCTAGGCCCTGCAGCTCCCCCAGATAAAACTGCCAGTGGTGCAATTTCCCCAAGACCCCTCAGGGCCCATAATTCTCTTTGTAGGTTGTCTGACAATTTGCTAAGCAGTTGAGTCGGGGACACAAGAAGAGTGAGAAGTGCAGTAGCTTCCAGAGCGTTTCCTGAATAAGAGGTTCTACAGACAGTTCTCCAAGGTTATAGGGACCCTTTAACTTCAAAATTTCACAAATTGCATGGAACATAAATTCACAGATTTCCCGTGGGAGTGCATCCTTTCACTGAGTGTCCAATGATATTTTGTCTCAAATAACTAATATAACAGTTTTAATAGCTGATAATATAATATCACTGTTATCTCACAGAGGAAATATATTTTTGGTGATCATCAGAAGAAAATAACGTCCTAAAAGGCAAAAGAAGAAAAGGATTTTGAGTCCCGCTCTATCAAGCTCTGATGCTTTCTGGGCAACCCGATTCAGTGCATCACAAGCGTTAATCACCCTGCAAAGTGTAAAATTTGCACCAAAGGAGTATGTTGGCTGTAAGCTAGAATGACATACATTTAGCATGCATGAGAGGCTTCAGTTGATGTACAACTGTACGTGGAGGGAGCCAAGTCTTGCAATGATGCTCGGCATTCTTCACTTGTCATGTTGCAGACATGATTATGAAGGAAGTGGGGATTTTTTTTGAGTTCATCATATCAAGCCATCTGTAATGCTGCAAAACTATCACTGTGCCATTCACAAGGACACTGGTTACTCTGGAAAGTGAAATTTATGCAAAAATCTGTTCTTGGGCTTGTAAAGAAGTTTATACTGTGGTGATTTGTGTGTCTGACAGGAAGAGAGGGACAGCAAGAGACGGTCATAAAACCGCTTCTCACCCCATTTTTTCAGTTAGCCATGGAAGTCAAATCATATTTCTAATCTTTTCACATTTTTCCTCTCACTGTGGACCATTCACAATCAACCTGTAATTGATTGTAAGAATGAAATTGCCTGTTACAATTGGGGATGGAATTGCCGGAGGGTTGGTGGTGGTGGCGGTGGTGGTGCTGGTGGTGGTGCTGGGACTAAATAACAAGTGAGAGGACAGGATGAAAGACACTACTTTAATTCACCACAACTGATTTGATAATAAAACTCGAGCCTATTTCACAGTATAGCCAATTACGTCGTCAGTGAGCTCTGCCATCACGGGTGTTGGAGTTTTATGCCTCACAATCAACTCGGTGGCATGCTCGAAACCAGCATGTTTGCACTTCAACGACGTGATGTGAAAATACAGATAATTAAACTGAATATACTAATTAAAAGTATTGCCTTTTCATAACCCTCTGCTATTTCCAAAGTTTTATTTTATAGTGAACTCTCTTTACTAATTTTGCAATTCAAAACACACGAGGGCTCCAAGGTGACATGAAGTATGAGTCAATTCCTCATGTGAAGGAAGTAATTAATTAGGATGTCAAATTCAGGGAGCATCTTTGCTTTCATTTTTCTTCTTAATAGGGGAATAATTTGGAATTTGGAGAGGTGGCAGATCACATTTAATGAAGATCGACACCTGTTATTTCTCCCAGTCTCCGCCACCCACCACTGACTATGATTTAATAATGGCCGTGCCCTTTTGTAACATACATGCAGTTCCTCAGAGCTCGCAGTCACCAGGGTCATGTCCCAACAGACAGTGACGATAGGTGGGCTGCTGGGAGCCACCCTTAAGGGCAGACCTTTGTGACTGAACAGGATCGCTTTTGGGCTCAACTCCTCATATCCTGTGTAACATCTGTCTCTCTCAGAGTGAGGCCTTCAGTTTGACAGAGATGATCGCCCTGAAAGGTTCCTCAGCGGCACTGCCCCCCCTTAAACTAATACCAGCTTTAACATACTTGGAAAGGTCAACCTTGTGTGTTTTTACCTTTCATGCCCACACCAAATTTAAGCTGCTGCCTGTATGTGGAAGGAAGATTAATTGCCCTCCACAGTCAGGTTGTACTTAATCTTGTGTCCTCAAAGTGTGGCTATGTTAGATTAGGTTGCACTAAGCCACCAAGCATTTGGTATACAGAGAGGGACATATTTAGATACACACACATATGTTAAACACACACACACATGCGCATGAATACACACACAAGGACAGTGGCACAGACAGGATCAACATAGATCAACACACAGCCAAACACACACATACACACACACACACAGCTGCAAAACCACTAAATGTCAATCATCAATCCAGAGTAATTCACTGGAGACAGTCCCGTGCGGCGTTGTCACAGGACAGAGAATCTTAATCAAACCTGAGCTCTGTCAGTCCACCGCTCACCTGTTTTTTTTCCCTTCGTTCATACAAAATCAAATTAAATGAGTGGGAGGGATTTGTGTGTGTCTGGAGAGCTGCTGGTCTGAAACAAGAGCAACGGTTCCATAAAAAGCAAGACTAAATAATCATTGTTTGGGTGAAGCAGATTGGGCAGCTTCAAAGGGTTAAGCATGAGTGGATTAAAACGGCAGCACACATCCGTTTCCATACACTAATCCTCTTAGTGCCCACTCCTAATACGTTTTTATATCTTTCCTATCTTTCACTGAGGTGAAATATCAGATTAGTTGCTTGGCTTTCACTATATCTTATTACAACCTTATCTATCACTGGAGTAGTGAGCTTTCAATGAGGCTGGGTAGTCAATGTGCTGATTGGCCTCACTACTCCTTGTAAAAATGCAAAATTAAAGTTTTATTGTTAACGCGGTGTGAATTAGTTGATTGGTCTATCATTGTCTCATTTGCTCTGCTATTCTGCTAAGCTTGTGGTCTGTTTTGTTTAAAGTGTAACATCAGAAGTCACGTCTTTTCACAAAGGCAGTGGCAGGAAGTGGCACATACTTTTGGTGAAGCAGGTGACGAAGGTCAAGCCATGTCTTGCTCTTAGCCTCTGCAGAGTACTGTGCATCAGTTTCAACAAGATCCTCAACACCACTGCCAGTATCAAACCATGACAGAGCCTCCACCATGTCCACCACTTGTCCAGTTTTCTCAAGTATTTTGAAGGACACAGTGCACAGCATATTTTTTGATGCAAAAATACTATTTAACGCCTGACAAACGGTGTTATCCTTGGAATTTTATATCGATTCAACTAATGAAATGGGAGCGAATTATGCAACAGGCCGCTAATAACAATGTGCCTAAAATGTAATATTGGTTCTTTGCTAAGTTTTCTGTTATGTGTAAGATCTAAGAGTTTTTTTTCAATGCTTGAATGATTCATGGGTCATTTTTAAGACTCGTGAAAAACGCAAGCAAAGAAAAATAAACATTCATCAGGACCGAAATGAATGGAAAAGCAGCCGATGTCCAAACAAAAACTTTGAAAGACCTTCAGACACACTTTAAAAATTATTAGAAATTCTAATTCTTTGAAAGTGAAATATCACCAGATCAGCTCAAGACATAGTTGTGTTTCCATATTAAACGTAAATATTTTTAATATCTATTAACCAGTTGTGATGTTTTCAAAACATGCATGTTGTTGTTTATGATTGTGTATTTTTGTCATGTTGTTATGCCCCCAGAAATGTGTTCTTTGTGTTCTCTTTATCTCGCTATCGTAGCTTAGAGCGGTGTGTGTATTTTCGTAACCATGACAACACGAGAGCAGTTTACGCTGAGAGTCAGGAAGTGAATCTACTGTGTGACTCGGGATATTAGCGTGTGGGCTCATTCAACCGCCAGCTCCGCCGTTACAGGATTAATCCTTTTCTCTTCGCTAAGGCATAGTCTGTGAGTATAATTCATTTTGTACAATTAAGCGGTGAAGCGTTTTGAACCGTTGTCTGTTATTCGGTTAACTTTATTGTGTCTCATATAAGCTATGCGGCTAGGCTGTCAAGCTGTGATAATTAGCCAGATGCTTTGAGCTTATTGCATCTATAATACATTTCATATATTTCATTGTATTGTGTTTACAGTATATTTCATTGTATTGTGTTTACAGTTTCACAAAAGTGCCCAGTAAAAACTTCTGGAATCCAATCGTCTGAGTCCTGGAGATTTTCTTGGGAGTGTTTAAGCTGAATGGAAACTTAGCCCATTACAGTGAAAAGACTGCAACGCAGCTAATAGGGATACGAGGATCGCCGCTGTACGGAGCTACTCATTATCGAGAGATAAGCAGCCTCCAATATAGCCTCGGAAAACTTCGCCGCAGCCGACATCTCCCGATACTGGAGACCCAACGACACGCAATGTCACAACGTAGCAATGCTGACAAAGGAAATGGAGACAACCAGTCAGAGTGTGTGCGCTCAAGGAGCAGTCGCTCATCTGGTACATCGTCTGGCTCAAAAATCAGCATAGCCATTGCCATGGCAAAAGCAAAGGCTGAAGCCGCGCAAGCTAGAGCGGCACATTCAAAAAGAGAAATCGAGCTTAAAGTGGAGCAAGCACGTATTCAAGCCAGCCTCGACGCACTAATCGATGAAAAAGAAAGGGATGCCGCCGTTGCTGAGGCGAACTCCCTAGTAGCTGGTCTGCAGGATATGGGTCTCGAAGTACGCAGCGAAGTTAACAGCCTGGTCCGCCAGTCTGTCAAAGACCAGCGCGTAGCCGCCTTTGTCTCCGAACAGGCCAGCCTGAGCGCCAAGGGTCTATCGGCTACAGAAAATAACCTTCCCCCTTCTCAGCCAGTCACTCACCCGCATAACGCGGCTCAGACCCAAGCTGCCGCTCCTGCTGCTATTACGCCACACCAAGCTCTTCAGGGCCCCTGGAGAAGCGACGCACCAACACGACAGAGCTCCAAGTCACCCTTCTACCCCCCTCCAACTCCACTCCTACAGCAGAACCCCAAACGAGATTCTACGTTTCCCACGCATCAGCCCATCCATGGGACACTCTACGGAGGTGATTACGACCATTCTACAACCACTGACCTCATCAAATATCTCGCTCGTAACCACTTGGTGACTTCAGGTCTCACCGCATATGACGACCAGCCAATAAACTATTGGGCCTGGAAAACATCATTCCAGAACGCCATTGCCAATCTAGACCTGTCTGCTGCAGAAGAACTCGACCTCCTAACCAGACACCTGGGAAAGGAGTCAACAGAGCAGGTAAGAAGAATAAAAACGGTCAACATCAGGAATCCAACTATTGGACTGTGCTCAGCATGGGGGCGCCTCGACGAACTATATGGCTCCCCAGAAGCCGTCGAACAAGCTCTGTTCAGCAAACTAGAAAGCTTCCCAAAGCTCACGACAAAAGATCCACGGAGACTCCGGGATCTAGCCGACCTGTTGTCAGAGCTACAAGCCGCTAAAGAAGATGGCTACCTCGCGGGCATGTCGTACTTGGATACCTCCAGAGGAATTAAGCCCATCATCGAGAAACTTCCATACAGCATACAAGAAAAGTGGCTATACCACGGGACGAGATACAAACAAGAACATTTCGTCAGCTTCCCACCTTTCTCCGTGTTGGTGAACTTCATCCGCACCGAGGCGAAAGCACGTACGGACCCAAGTTTCAACCTCTTCACGCCAAGCCCCCCAAACGAGAGAATGAATAAATGGGAGAGGCCCACGAAGACGTCCGTTCACACCCACAAAACACAAGTCTCAGGCACTGCCAAGTTCGAGTCTAAGGAAAGCAGGGAACGTATTGACCCGAATAAACATTGCCCCCTGCACAAAAAACCCCATCCTCTGAGGAAATGCAGAGGTTTCCGCGAGAAGAGCTTAGATGATCGCAAACAGCTTCTGAAAGAACACTACGTCTGCTTTCGCTGTTGCTCGTCAAAAGAAAACTTTGCAAAGAAATGCACAGCCAAGATAACATGCACCGAGTGTGGTAGCGCTGCCCACGTGACAGCCCTCCACCCTCACCCACCTACCTGGAAATCTAAATCGTTCCCCTCCATCTCAGAGGATAGCGGGGAGGAGGACAAAGCTGATAACCAGGAGGTCAACGCAACGTGCACACAGGTATGTGGGGAAGGTCTGAGTGCTAGAGCGTGTGCTAAGATCTGTCTCGTCAGGGTGTTCCCAAACGGACGAAGAGAGGAAGCCAAGAGAATGTACGCTATATTGGATGAGCAGAGTAATCGCTCCCTCGCGCGGTCAGAGTTCTTCGAAGCCTTCAAGATCTCCGGGCGCTCGTACTCATACACACTAAAGACCTGCGCGGGACGTACGGAGACATCAGGAAGGAGAGCCAGCGGCTACACCGTAGAGCCGTTGGACGAGAAACTGAGTATCTCTCTGCCTACACTCCTCGAGTGTAACCAAATTCCCAACATCCGCGCGGAGATTCCCACCCCCGGTGTGGCCTATCATCATACCCACCTAAAACGCATCGCTGACAAGATACCACCTCCGGACCCAGACGCCAGCATTCTTCTCTTACTGGGCAGAGATATCTTACGGGTCCACAAGGTCCGAGAGCAAATAAGCGGCCCAGGAGATGCTCCCTTCGCCCAAAGGCTTGACCTGGGATGGGTCATCGTCGGAGACGTGTGCCTCGGAGGTGCTCACAGACCACCGGAGGTGAGAAGCTACAAAACAGCCGTTCTAGGGAACGGTCGTACAAGCCATCTCCAGCCATGTAACAACCAGATGAAAGTAACAGAGGTGTTTGAACAAGCACGTGACTATCAACAACATCCAGCGCGAACCCCGACGACGCTAATCGGAGGCAATTTGGGGCAAACCGTCTTCGCTCGCACTCCCAACGACCACAAACTTGCTCCATCCAGGGAAGATTTGGAGTTTCTAAGGATAATGGAAGCCGAGTGTTGCCAAGACAGCTCCAACAGTTGGGTCGCACCTTTGCCGTTTAGGTCACCGAGGCAGCGACTCCCTAACAACAGGAAACAGGCTCTCGAACGCCTCGTCTCACTTCGGCGCTCACTGGAAAAACGACCACGGATGAAAGCCGACTTCCTAGAGTTTATGGAGAAGACGCTCAAGAAGGCGCACGCAGAAGCTGCCCCTCCCTTGCAACCCGGTCAGGAGCGTTGGTACTTGCCCCTGTTCGGCGTGTACCACCCCCGGAAGCCGGACAAGATCCGCGTGGTCTTCGACAGCAGTGCATCCTATGAGGGAGTATTGCTCAACGATGTCTTACTCAGTGGTCCCGATCTTAATAACAGCCTACTAGGTGTTCTTATGAGGTTTAGGAAGGAACAGGTTGCGATCACCGCCGACATCGAGCACATGTTCCACTGCTTCATCGTGAAAGAAGACCACCGGGATTTTCTCCGCTTCCTGTGGTATAGAGACAATGACCCTACCTCTGACGTCGTGGATTACAGGATGCGGGTGCATCTCTTTGGTAACAGCCCCTCGCCTGCCGTCGCAGTGTATTGCCTGCGGCGGGCGGCTAAGGCAGCAGAGGCCGACTACGGCAGCGATGCTAGGAGATTCGTCGACCGCGATTTCTACGTCGACGATGCCTTAAAGTCTTTCAGTACAGAGGAAGAAGGCATCGCAGTTCTCCAGCGAGCGCAGAAGATGCTCGCGGCTTCCAACCTCAGGCTGCACAAGGTTGCATCAAATTGTTCCGCGGTCATCAGAGCATTCCCCTCCCAGGATCGCTCTCAGGATTTCAATGGCCTGGATCTCTCCATCGATGATCTGCCTATCCAGCGTAGCCTGGGACTGTTCTGGAACATGCGCACGGACACTTTCACGTTCCAGATCGAGATCGATCAGAAGCCGTTCACCCGCAGAGGGGTACTCTCGACCGTGAACAGTCTATACGACCCCCTAGGGTTTCTAGCACCCATCACAGTTGATGGAAGACGGATCCTAAGAGAACTCACCTTGCAAGCGGAAGATTGGGACGCACCCCTTCCCAAAGACATGGAGACCGAGTGGACTAGATGGAAACAGTCTCTTCAAGACCTGGAGGGGCTCCAAATACCACGGCCTTATACGTCCCTCTCCACCACAGGAGCCCTAAGGAGAGAACTCTGCGTCTTTGCCGACGCATCCGTCAGAGCAATAGCGGCCGTAGCCTACATCAGGGTAACTGGCAAGCAGGGACAAACTGAGATTGGGTTTGTCTTTGGGAAATCGAAGTTGGCTCCCCAACCTAGCCTAACTGTCCCTAGACTTGAACTTTGTGCTGCTGTGCTCGCCGTCGAGATCGCCGAGATGATAGTCGCAGAGATGGACACAACGTATGACAACATCACCTACTACACAGACAGTAAGGTTGTACTGGGATACATCCATAACCAGTCAAGGAGATTTTATGTCTACGTACACAATAGGGTCCAACGTATCCTTCAGTCACCCTGTCCCGGCCAGTGGAAGTACGTTCCAACGCATCTTAACCCAGCTGACGTTGGGTCAAGAGCTGTAGCATCAGCCCTGCTCAGCAGTACACCATGGCTCAAAGGACCAGCCTTTCTTTGCGACGCATCAGGGCATCCATCCGAGCTTCAAGAGACGTACAATCTTGTCGACCCCGACATCGATGCCGAAGTGCGTCCACAGGTGACAACGAAACTCACCCATGTTGCTAAAGGCGTGGTACGCCCTCAACGCTTTGAACGCTTCTCCAAGTTCAGCACACTCCATGCAGCCATTGCACATTTGATCCACGTAGCTAGCTCCTTCGCTCGCTCGACGCAGGGCGAATGTCGAGGCTGGCACATCTGTCGTCCTACAGAAGAGGAGCTGCTGAAAGCCAAAGTGTGCATCGTAAAGAGTGTCCAGGGTGAGTGCTACGCGGAAGAGCTCAAGTGTATCGGTTCTGGAGTCGACATACCATCTTCCAGCAGCTTGTGGAGATTGCATCCCATTATGGACCAGGATCGACTACTCAGGGTAGGAGGTCGGATCGAGCAGTCAGGCTTAGGCATGAACGAGACTCATCCCATCATCATTCCTGGCCGGCATCACCTCGCAACTCTGCTTGTGTCCCACTATCACGAAGCAGTAAAACACCAGGGGAGACATCTTACTGAAGGTGCCGTTCGGGCCGCAGGTTTTTGGCTCGTGGGAGCCAAACGCTGTATCAGCAGTCTGCTCTACGGATGCATCACTTGTAAGAAGCTGCGAGGGAAGGCCGAACATCAACGGATGGCAGCCCTGCCGGCAGAACGGTTACAAGTAGCACCTCCCTTCACCTACATAGGTGTCGATGTCTTTGGACCGTGGGGCATCGTTTCACGCCGCACAAGAGGAGGAGTTTCGAACTCCAAGCGATGGGCGGTGATGTTCTCGTGTATGTGTTCCAGGGCAGTGCACATTGAGGTGATCGAAGCCATGAGTGCCAGCAGCTTTATTAACGCCTTGAGGAGATTCTTTGCGGTCAGGGGCCCCGCGAAGCAGATACGCTCGGACTGCGGAACTAACTTCGTCGGCGCTTCCCGTGAGCTGGGGATGGACAAGGAAAACTCAGGGTTCGACAGGGTGGAGAAGTACCTCAGTAAACAGAGCTGCACCTGGGTGTTTAACCCACCCCATGCATCCCATATGGGTGGCGCATGGGAGAGGATGATCGGCATTGCCCGCCGTATCTTGGACTGCATGCTGCTTGAACAGAGAAAGTCTCGCCTGACGCACGAGGTTCTGACCACGCTTATGGCCGAGGTAGCAGCAATTATGAACGCAAGGCCGATCATTCCAGTGTCATCCGACCCCGAGTCGCCCTGCATCCTCACACCAGCCATGCTCCTGACTCTCAAAACAGGCTCCGCGCCTCCTTTGCCGTCAGGCAAGTTCGAGGAAGCAGATCTCTTCAGGGAGGAGTGGAAACAAGTTCAGGGCCTGGCAGACATGTTTTGGAACAGATGGAGGCGTGAATACCTCAAAACACTGCAACTTCGACACAAGTGGCAAGGGAAACAGCCGAATCTTCAAGAAGGGGACGTAGTTCTCCTAAAGGATGATCGGGCAGAGAGAAATGAGTGGCCCATGGGCATCATCACGAAAGCCTTTCCAGGGAAGGACGGTCTGGTCCGGAGAGTCGAAGTGGAGGTCGTTAAAGATGGAAATAGAAGAGGATTCTCTCGTCCCATTACAGAAGTAGTTCTGCTTCTTTCTCCAAAGTCTGACTCTGCCAATTGATGTGGGCTCTTAAAGACCCCAAGCGGGGAGTGTTATGCCCCCAGAAATGTGTTCTTTGTGTTCTCTTTATCTCGCTATCGTAGCTTAGAGCGGTGTGTGTATTTTCGTAACCATGACAACACGAGAGCAGTTTACGCTGAGAGTCAGGAAGTGAATCTACTGTGTGACTCGGGATATTAGCGTGTGGGCTCATTCAACCGCCAGCTCCGCCGTTACAGGATTAATCCTTTTCTCTTCGCTAAGGCATAGTCTGTGAGTATAATTCATTTTGTACAATTAAGCGGTGAAGCGTTTTGAACCGTTGTCTGTTATTCGGTTAACTTTATTGTGTCTCATATAAGCTATGCGGCTAGGCTGTCAAGCTGTGATAATTAGCCAGATGCTTTGAGCTTATTGCATCTATAATACATTTCATATATTTCATTGTATTGTGTTTACAGTATATTTCATTGTATTGTGTTTACAGTTTCACAAAAGTGCCCAGTAAAAACTTCTGGAATCCAATCGTCTGAGTCCTGGAGATTTTCTTGGGAGTGTTTAAGCTGAATGGAAACTTAGCCCATTACACATGTTAATGTCTTTCCAAACATTTTGTTTGTTTTTCTTGTGGATGAGCAGTTCCCCTAGATTACATACATTCATTAATATAAGGTCACATAAAATGTGAGTCTCTACCTCTGCCACATGTTCACGTTTTTTCTATTCAGCACATTAAGGCCATTAATACCC
Organism: Rhamphochromis longiceps; assembly: GCF_057381845.1. Classification (NCBI taxonomy): domain Eukaryota; kingdom Metazoa; phylum Chordata; class Actinopteri; order Cichliformes; family Cichlidae; genus Rhamphochromis; species Rhamphochromis longiceps. The sequence goes on from NC_140558.1 coordinate 39,960,437, forward strand.
AAATAGTTAAGATAATTGCTCTTAAGAACCTCTTGCCTTCATTGTTTCTTTTACTATGTAGTCGGATGGTGGTGCTTACTTTGGCAAGAGGCAGTCCTGCCCCGAGGCTATGGGGATTCCTTTCCCCCATGTGTCAGCTAATGTTTACTGAGGCCTGAGGACTGAGGTTGGATCACAGGATTTCATAATCCACTGCCCGTACAGTGGAGCAAGGGCAAAAAAATAATTCTCTTTGTGTCAACAGTTGTTTCATTCATGGGTAATTTCCCCATAGCCAGAGACAGGGATAGAAAGGAGAAAAGAAATGGAGGGAGAGAGGGAGGAGATAGCAAGAGAGATGTCCGCACTCAAGTGTCCTGCTTCCCCAGGAGCTGCTTCATGATTTGGTTGTGAAGCCTCGCTGTTTGTATTCCACCTGAGTTGTTTCGTCTTATTCATGTGTTTTAACCAACTATGTATTTGAATTTATGAGAGCTATATAAGTCACGAGATGCAGATGATGTCAGCAGTTCTTAAAGAAAGGAGGGACATCTCTGGAATTGCTACTCAACAGTTTTCTTCTTGCTCTTTGGACTCTGGCTATGTTCCAAGAGGATCAATGCACTGTGGGAGTGAACGCTGAATGGCAGCAGTGGAGGTAAAACTCGCTGGGACCTGAGCGTTGACTGTGCAAGTGAAATGTTGGAAATACAATATTTTGTATGTTGCAGAGCAGCAGTGCACCCTCTTTGATGCTCGTTTATTTTCTAATTATAGTAGCAGTGCTATTCAGGTGTTTCGCTTAGAAGACTTACACTTTACAGTAATTTTAGAGCTTTTGTGATTTCAGAAGGAAAATATTGTGGAATCTTTAGCACTCAAAGGCATCTTTATCCAACAACATGTTGGTGTGGCTGACTTTTCACTGGCGTAGCCGACTGTGGTTGCTTAGATAAATGATTTGATTAGCAAATAAGAGGCAGTGCAAATTCAGAGAGGGAAAAAAACATCACTCAAAATTTGACCTCGTGCTTAGGAGTGAACAGAGACAGCTCCTTGTAATCCCTCTTAACATTAATAGGCTGAAGCAAAAAAAGGGGCAACTAAATGACGTATATTTGACACTGATTACAGTGACATTTATTTTGCAGCTCAACATGTAACCAGTCACTCCCAAACACTGTTTGTAAATATTCAGTTTGTTTGTGCTTGACATCTAACAGAAATGTTTTATGCTTTTGCTGTTTTTCAAACTTTTAAAAATAGTGTATTGTTTACATCTTCGATCATTTGATTGCACCTTTCTGCCTGTGCGATACCGCAGGGTACTTTTAAATTATGCACTCTGCAACTGTCACACACCAGCCATTTTTCTTATTGCTGCCCACCTTATTAAGTCTTGCCCGACAACAGAGCGGCTAAAACAACTTCTTCAAACATCTCCTGTAGTCAAACTGTTAAACTTCCCCCATCAGTATGTGTTTATACTGCTATCACAACTACAACCTGGTGCTCATCTGCTATGTTCCTCAGTGAACACAAAGGTAACAAAACCCCATGTTTTTTGTGGGCGAGCCATCACGGCCCTTTGCAGCATGTACATTCAACGCATACCCGCGTACTTTTTCTCTCCTCAGCTTTTCCCTGTTATCGGGGCCACGCAGGACTGCAAAAGCAGGATCATCTTAAGGTGGATAAAGAAGAACTTTCCTATCATAACCCTCTGGATTAACTGGTCCCTTCTCTATGCTGATATGAAAGTGCACTGCGTTGCAGGCATAGCACATGAGTATTCCGGGCAGACTGTGCACTTTGAGTCAAAGGTGAATTGTTTAGCATTGTATCACTATGAATAGGTAACTGATAGTGTTTTGTTGGTTGACTGCTGCACTGGCAGAAGTCTGTATTCAATAGTTTCTTGTTCAACCAGCGCAAATATACATAATGAGAAAAGAACAAGTGACGGCAAGAAAATGAAAACAGTGGAATTACCACCCCTGTTCCATAAATAGCAAATATGGCGAAATAATAAAGGGGGAAATGAAATATTAAAGCAATAACAAGAAAGCAGAAAACAATAAGAAAACATTACAAACATGCAGCACCATTTGTGAACATCACTCACCTGTACTAGTTTTATTCTCGTAGTACTGCATGTGTTTATTATACTGGCAATAAAAGCGAGCATTTGATAGGGAGAAAAATAACGGCATCAGCCTCCCAGTGGTTAGTGCAAGAGTGAGAATTTTTCTGACAGCTGCAATATCTCCTGTTTGCCCGAAAGTAAGTACACAATAAACAAATACCGACACTTTTGTAAACCCACTCTAGAATTGTTAGAATTAAATATTAAAGTTTTAGCTAATTTCAGTAATTGAAAAAGCAGCAGTGGATTTAGTCTATTAAAAAAATCATTTAAGTAGAAATGCTAATATATGAGGGTTTTTTTATTTCTTTCAATTATTGGGTTGATAAAGCGATTTGCTGTTTTTGAGTAGTGCGGGAATGTTTTGAAAAGTGCACCTCATCACCTTTAGTGTTGCTGACAAGTTGAAATACTTCACTGCACAGAGCTTAGCTGCTGGCCACTGAACCTAAACCTAACTCACTAATTAACTTAGTCTATGGTTAATTATGCCAGTAAGTTTAGCATACGGGCATACTGTAACGCTGCTGTGAAATGAGAATCGCTGAAAGACACCTCCATGAAAACACTTTCATTGATTTGACTCCTGTGTTCTCATATGTTTCATTAACTTTTGCAAGAAACTGATTGATTTCAACTGTGTGAGATCTAGTTCAGCTGGGGGCAGTGTTAAAATAGAATTCAGGTCTCAGGCTGATAGACCCTTTGTTTACAGTATTTACTGTAAGGTGTGCATTATTACATGGGCTTGTCTGAGTGTGTATGTGCGCGCATCCAAATGTGACGCTGGATGCTGTTAAAAAACAACATGCGGGCTCAACCTTTTATTGCTCAAATGAACTGACTGTCTACATAAGAGTAAAAATTTGTATCCACTTCAGTTCAATTTGTGTAAATAAGCATATGACCCCAAACATTATCTCCATTATAAGCTACTAAGAGGTTGTGAAAACAAGTCAACAACCAAGCATTACTCCATAAAACTATAAAATGTTGCTGAAGCACAGCATACAATTATCGTATATCTGAATCATAACATCCCATGCTTCAAATGATGGGCCACTATTACACTTTTAACACATTACCTCACTGTAGTAAAATGCTCAGTACAGACTATATCACATCTCAAAACCACACTGATCTCAAGGTCAAGGTCAAATTTATTTATATAGCACATTTCAAACAGCCGATGCTGCACAAAGTGCTTAACAATATAAAAATGGTATTAAAAAGCAACAATGTAATACAATAGTAACATTAAAAAGACAATAATATCTCCAATCTCCAGCATTAACTGGCACCAACCCTGTTTTAGTAATATGCATAAAAGTCAAAACTACAATGACTTCATTAATTGATTGCCGAAAAACTGTTTTGCCAATTTTCTTTATTTTTCTAAATAAAGTTTTAATGTTCCCTTGAAACTATTGGGGGTTCTGTTTATTTTTTATTTATTTATTGCCATTTCTCTCCTTTTTGCACTCCCCAGAAGGATGTCAAGCTTAATGGCTTAATGTTTTACTTTTTCATCAACTATGTCCATTTATTCCCGTGTGTGTTCTGTAAGTGTCAACCTCATATTTAACGCACCAAATTAAAATGTCAGAGATGCTGTCAGATTTTTTTTCAAACTTATAAATTGCTGTGTTGATTTTATGGTTTAAATCCATTGGATTTAAAAAAAAAAATTAAATAAATCTTCTGATGCTCTGGAGACCCCACAGTTTACTGCAGTGCATTTTGAATTTGTGCTAGTTTATCACCAACGATAACACCAAGAAAAAAAGTGAGCGAAGGATGCGAATGCAAACCAGACTCATTTCTCAGGCCTGGGCTTGGTTCCATTAGGTAAACATTACAAACGTTCAGGAGCTCCAACCCTCTATGGATCAAAAGTCGGTGTGTGATGCTAAAATACAATCTGCTACCCCAGACCACTCTGTACTGAATGCACAATTAAAGTATACTAAACAGCATGAACTGCCTTTCATGTGCCATCTCAGTAATCGCACTTTGCACAGGGGGATGAGTCTCCCACGGAAGCCAATCCTTCTGTATCCCTACATTTTCTGTTACCCAGATATCTGCAAAGGGAACTGCCACCTTCCTGTAGCACCTTACACCACCTTTAACGCCAAAGGCTTTGAAGACAGCTAATTTCCATACTAATTTCTTTCTTTTCTCCCCACCCCCCCTCACCATAATTCCAGACCAGGCACGAGGCAAGAAGACATGTGTTGCTTGATCTAATGGTGGGGACTAATTGCATTCTGGGATACATGCCTGGAATTCAAAATGTTCAACAAAAAAAGCATGTTGTGCAAGCAGACCACATACAACATCGAGACAATTAATAACCCTCCTTCAGGGAAGAAATTTTGGACTGTCCAGCCTCCCAGAGGACTGCACTGCTGCCTTTATTGATATCTGTGGTCAGATAGAGACAGGCCCGCCATCCTCAGGCAGCATGACTCCACTGGGGCTCCACTGTGACTGGACTGTTATGAAGCCAACTTAGCCAGCCTGCTCCAATCATAGGAGCACAAACAAGCTCCTAACCACACTGAATGCTAAGCCAGATCAGTCTCGGGGGTGGTTTGTCAGGTTTTGCAGGATAACATAGCATGAGATTATTTTTTTCTCTCTCTCGCTCCCTCTCGCTGTCTCTCTTCCTCTATTTCTATCTCTGTGTCTGTTATTTTGAATTCACATGTCTCTGAGGAGGAGAATGCCTTTTCGACACATGCTGGCACGCACACACACTCACATCCATACATAGTGGCATAGACACAAATGCGCCTGTGCGGTTACACCCACACGCACTCTCACCTCCTATCTCCCCTCGACACAAGCAGCCAAAGCGTTCAAGGTCTCCATTTATATGGTTCAGCTGTGAAATTAAGATGAGGTGTTGACAAGCTAATGTTGAAATAACAAACCTACTAATTTGCGGCTAGCCTTCTGTACCCTGTGCCATCAAATGTTCCTCAAACCCAGTATTAGGGTGCTGAAGTGTAACATGTTAAACTGGCACAATGATAGGGCAAAGTCCTCTGGTGGCACATTACGAGAAGCAATAAACATGACCCTCCTGCGTGCTACTGCATCTATCACACAGACAACATATGGGTGCCTGCAGGGGTGACTGTGCTTACCCACTGGGGTTTGCTAACAGCACTGTCATGGTCACTAAAAAAGGAAATGTAATTTGATGAAAAAAAATAAATGAATACTTTTTTGTCAAAAGGAAGTCAGCAATTGTTTAAGTGAGAAGTTTCTGTCTTAAGTGAAAACCACTGCAGAAGATAGAGCAAGGCAATGGTAGGCAGAGAGGATTATTTGTTAGTGTGGCCATGCTGTGGAGGGAAGTGTTCATCTGTGAATATAACCTTATTGTCGCATTTTAGAGCATGCAGTCCAGTAAGGCTAGTCGGGATTTAACGCATTACCACGGCTAAGTCAGGCACAGCAGCTCAAAACATTTTTGGATATTAGATTAGATGGACAGATTAGAGAGGAATTTAAAGCCCAACAATATGTTTTTCCCTTCTTGGCTCCCCAGGCAGTGAATGCAAAGATCAATCAACACATTTACTTAACACTGGCATATGTCACCACCTATTAAACGCAGCTAATCACGGCCACACATGCATCAATTCAGAATCACAGCCAGACCCTAGTGACCATGACGTCTCCGTTCACTGCTTCACTCTGAGGGGGTGAAAAAAGGTACGCAGCCAAACTAATTTGTCTTGACGAGAAAACAGCTGTAAACACCCCCAAGAGGGGGGGCGACGAGATAAGTGCCATGTTGTTGAGATGGTATCAGATGGCGACAACGTCCCACCCAGGCACCACACACTATTTTCAGGTGTTCTATCCACCATGTTGTGCCTATTAATCAGAGCTGACACTGAATAGACACAGTAGCACAAAGCTAATTGACCATACACCACGTGAACACATGTTCACAGATCCTGTCTATTGTCCATTCAAAGCCTTAGGTTTGTGTGTCTTTGTTGTTTTATATAGATAGATAGATAGATAGATAGATAGATAGATAGATAGATAGATAGATAGATAGATAGATAGATAGATAGATAGATAGATAGATAGATAGATAGATAGATAGATAGATAGATAGATAGATAGATAGATAGATAGATAGATAGATAGATGTGTGTGTATTTTGCTCCTTGAAAAGGCCTAGACCTAACAAAGACAACTGATTTTGCACGCTGTGGTAATCAGATCAAAAGGAAATCTTTTGGTATTGTGCCCATGATTGCGCCTATTGTGCTTCATGCTATGGAAACAGGAAAGAGATGCTAAATATCATGATTCAAATGATCAAGGATTCAAAAACATGAAGCTCTAGAATTTTTAATCAATAAGGCAGATTTGGTCCAAAGCACACTGACAAAAGAGTATTTCTTTACCGGCTCAGGTTGCCTAAAGCATTCATAGCTCTAAAATACTTGATTTCCCAATACAGAAATGTTTTAAAGAATAGGTAGAGGTCAATGCTTGTCAAGGGAAAAAGAAAAATGTTAAAAAGAAGCATTTTGTTGATTTTGGAGGAATGCTACTATAATGGCAGATATGACTGATGTAAGGCTAAAAATGGTCGGTAAAGTATATCCTGCTTTTTTCTAAATGGATTTCCATCAGGCAGAAATGAGAAAATCAATAGATGGAAAAAAAATAACTATATGCCCTGTACTTTATATTTTTCAGATTTTATCCTTCATCTCATTAACTGTTCTAAAGTTTACACAAGCATATTCCTTTATTATCCAACCTGTTGGGCTACATTCAAAATTTTAAAAGAGGAAAAAATGATCAAGTAAACTAGAATGACAACAAATTGTTTATATTTCACTTCATCGGACTATACAGTAATTTTACAATAAGAACAGACTCAAACATAATTTAATACAACGAATTGCTGATGTTCTAAAACTGTAATTCCACTTGAACAAAAAAGCATTTAAACTGTTATTTATCATACAGACGTTCAAATAGAAACCACGAGAGAACATGAGAGGATTCTACACAAAGTCTGTTAATTGCCATCTAACAGCATAAATAGCTAAACCAATTATGCATAAATAGAATAAGCTTCTCTTAAATATGTTTCATTCAGAAGCAAATGGGTCATTGGGTTACAAATTATTAATTGTTTAAACATCAACAAACTGCATATTAAAATGATGCCGCTTTTGATGATCCGGAGCCCCACCAACCAACCCTACAACTTCAAACAGCCACATTCAACAATCCTTTCATTCATTTGCATCTGTATATAACAAGGACCGTATCCATTCTAATGCACGGCCATCTGAATCCATTTTCTGCTTGTATTGAGCAAAGCAAGGAAACAGCTGTATTTCCATTAAACCTGATGGAGGCTATTCAAGGAAGCCTTGGACATTCACAGGAAGGCATAAGATCAGATCTGTGAACACCAGCTCTTAAAGAATGAGATAATGTTTGTGCCTGAAATGTTTGTCAGCGAAAGTCACAAATCCAAGGGTTTTTTTTCAGCTATATGACAACACTCCAGCAAATAAGAGAGGAAAGTATGATGCCATAGAAATACTTGCATTTTATATCCACTCACTGATTTGCAGAGAAGTGACTGGGAGGGAGGGAAATGGTATCGAGTGGTAACAGGATGAATGACATAAAACAAAGCTGCAGCCACTGTAATCTGCCACTTTTGGGTCCCATACCAATGCTTTGGTAAACTCCGGATTCAAAATGCGATTCAATTAAAAGTCTCACATCAGCCACCAGCATTTCAGACAAAACAAAGTTGCTGAAAAGCAGAAAACCCGTCAATTTTGCCGTTGCATTGTGCACACAGCCATGTTGGTGTGCCCAAGGGACTGTGTGAACACTCAGATGGATGGTGAGAGTTGATACTAATTGATGTATCATGGACAGGCACAGTGTGGAATGGAGTGGAGGGCGTATCGTCATTGACGAGAGGTCCATAGATTAAGCTTGTCAGTTCCCCTTCCTTTTTATGCCTCTGGCAAGGGGTGCTCAGGAGGAATCAATTTTTTTGAGAAGCCGTATGGGTGAGGACCATAATAATAACATCATCCTCAGCTCCAGCCAAAATAAGCACGGCCATCTTGCCCAGTCTGAATCGATGTACCACTGTCTCTGCTGTCCTATGGTCGCTCCTGTAAGTCCATTGCTGTGCATGGGCCAAGATCCAATGCTGGGCAGGACATCGAGGTGATAATGCCAGCATCTGTCAGAGAAGCTTAGATATTCCTTTCCCAGCAAGCAGCAGGGACAGACTATAGATCTGTGCCATTCCTTGGCAGCAGAGGAGAAAAAAAGGTTATCAAATAAAATCAGTCATTCTCTGTGTGGACTGGTTCAAGCTTCCCACCATAAATGCTTCAAATAAACTCAAAAGTGATGTGAGGTTGTGAAATTCCCTTGGATTTAAGACTGCTCTGCCTTCAGACTTCAGGTTAAAGAATTAATCTCCACCCAGCTTTAATTCACACACAACACGGCGCTACATACATGTGAGGAAATAAATGTATGTTACATTTTTAAAAAAAAGAAAATGATATTTTGGTTAAAAAGACTGAATTTTCTTCCGAATCACAAACCTATTAATAGCCAGTATAAAATGAAACACTCAGTGCAGCTCGTGGTGAATAGTTTCTATCAAGAATAAATGCTGCGTGAGTTTAAACTGTGACACAGATGTGTCACGACTCAAATAAGGGCATAGTTTTCTATCTTTTCTGTTAGGTGTTGAAATGTACTGATTATCACTTTCCTATTTTGATGTATAATATATATTTTTATGGTAAATGTATCATATGTTGTTTCAGAGTTAAAAAGACTGTAACGTGGTGTAAAAGAGAACTTAGGCTGGAATATTATGTGTGCTCCTGAGCCTGACTGACAGTTTAATGAATCGGTGGACAAGTAAACACATTACTTTACTTTCTCGCAATAAGTTCTCCTCTTTTTCTTTTTCTTTTTACAGAACAAGTAATTGTTGTGGTTAAAGAAAAACCAAACACTAATGTTAAAGCAGACAATGCATCATCACTCACCCACAACAGAAAATTTAAGGATTTTTAATGTAGCTGTAAAATCAATAAAAGACACAAAGGTACGTCAACAGCAGGAAGTATATTGAGGTAGATTGTAGCTCATAAATGAAACATGCCATCGCTTTCTGAGAGAAAGAAATACATTGTGGCTAAATTACTGCTGTAGTTTATGATCTACCCTGCTGCTCCAGGCAGTGCTGTTGCGTTTATTCACACAGCACTCAACTGAAGGGTGAGAAACATCTCCAACATTTTTAACCTCTTAGCCCTCGCCACATACTGCAGCTCTTCAATCAGAAAATTTTCATACTTAAGGTTTTCTCTTTAACCTTACTGTACTGGGTTGATGGCAGAACTCAAGCCCTTTTGCAATTAGTAAGTCAATCTCTTAACACCTAAAAAACACACAAGAAACAATAAGTCCATCTTCACTTATTGCAAACTGTTGCTCACCCACTTTCCACCATATATGAGCACAATCAAAGCAGCAGTTTTAAGTTGCTCATTACTTTAATTGACAGTTTTTGTGAAGAACTTTTCTCTCTTTTTTACTTACAATCAAGCAAACAATACAAGCCTCTGCATCATAACCTCAGACTGACAGAAATACAAAGCGTCCTCTCCACTGTTTTGCACATACAGTGATCAGAAAGCCCGGAGGAGAAAAGAAGTCCCTTGCCATTGCCTAAGGTTGTTTAACTCAACATTAACAATGTATGAGCTTAAAGATTCTACTGGCACCGTCTTTGTACAATTGCAACACGTCTTAAAGATGTTGCAGCAAAGCAAACAAGTTGGTCACACTTGATTTTTTTGTCAAAATGTGATTTCTTTGTGCAAGAGAAGTTTAGACGTCCATTAAGACATTAGGGCATCTGAATCGCTTAAACATTAAGTGGTTCTTTTTTCTTTTTTTTTTCTTAATCTCAACATTTAAAGAGTATGGAGCTGATAGTAATTCTAAACTTCTAAGGACAAAAATTTGTTCTGTTCTGGTGCGGGAGATACAGTAATGTACTCTTTCATATCCATGTATTCTGAAGGGTTTTTGGTCAAGAGAGTACACAAAATCAGGCTCAGTGAAGCTGCTGTAGCTTGATTTTTTATTAAACGGACACAGCTGAAGCTTTTGTTGTGAATAGAAACATAAATGAATTTAGTAAATTACATCTTTACATTGCAAAACAACGACCGCATTCTCCTTTCCACATGCAGTTCAACAACCCTATATCGATAACAATGATTGGATATGGCTCAGAACTAATTCTCCTCCTGGTCAGAATATTAATTGTGGTCAAACTCTAGACTTCTGTTCCAATAAAGACAGGGAATTGATTTGCCGATGTGCTTCATTGTTATTCTTGTGGCACGCTATTTGTTTTTCGTGGGGGTGAAACAGTCTGGGGGTAAAATGGACAAGCTGGAATAACAGAATCGAGCGGAGGCTGCGGACGCTAGGTGTCACCCTTGTGACTTTGAAATCTGCCAGCCCTAGACAGGATGTGATGGCGGCTGAGCGCCGGTTAGAGTCAGGCAAGCAGCCTGGCTGCATGGGAGGAGGTGTGCGTGCGTGTCTGCGTGCAAAGGGCCGGCTGTAAGCGAGTGTCGCTTCCATCTGAATGAAAAGAGTGAGATTTCAAGGAGGGCGATGACAGTCTGCAATATGTGCAGAACGACTAAACTTCATATTCAATCCTTTTTTTCTTGCCATAGTTTCCTGCTTGTGTTGGCTGAGATTTAATGGTGGTAAACTGGTCACATTAGATGGAGCCATAATGTCAATTACCCATTGTGGAGATAGCACAACGGGCGCCTTGAATGTGTTGTTCCATTATGACCATTAGCTGTAGGTAGGATGAAGGTCACGGTGAACCCAACTCATTACTGGCCTTATTAACAAAAGGTTTAATATTTACAGCCATTAAATGGCGTAATAAAAATCATTATCTCTATAATTAAAAACACTCTGTTGTAGGCTTTCTATGGTTCTCGTGTTCATTACAAAGTATTTAACAAAATAATGAACTAATAGCGATAAAAAAAAAATACAACAACGCTAGCATCAAGGAGGTATGAAACAGACAACTGGCTGTGACCGTTCGTGGGGTAAAAGCTTGAGAATTTCTTTTTATTTTATATAAATCTGAGTTACTATTGATTCCCCCCCCCCCCCCCAGCTTGTTGTTACATGGAAGCCATCATCTAGGCCTATAATATTTGTTCATTATTGGAAATTGCCTCACCGTGGTGCCCGGTGTTGCTGAAGTTCAGAACATTAGATGCATGACAGCCACGTCTAGGGTCTAAATGATGCAACACGATGCGTGCACTTGCAACGGTTGTGGGCTATAGATCAGCAGGCCGTGGCTGACTCTAAAATATGCAGCATAAGCCAACAGTAAACACTGTCGAGTAGTTTCGATGTCTGCTCTGGCACGGAGGTGACCACACCTTGACGTATCACCTCTTGTCTCTAACAAAAGTCAAAAACAAGAGCGAGTATTCTCCTGTTGAAGATCTGTATAGTAAAATATGACTTGTTACATTTAATGGAGCACAACAGTAGAAAGGAACGCAGGGGCAAATCTGTGAAAACTTATCCGTGGGTTCGCTTCTCCGCTTCTGCTGGAAGAAATTAGTCTGTTACTCTTGTCTGTGGCATTCGTGGGAGTCTTTTCAAAGACCCCCATGGGTCCCCAGACCCTACATTTGGAACCGCATTCTAACGATCATCTAATACTCTGCTTCGTGTTTCGGCGTGTACGACGTAATTGCCCGTCAAGTCGTCCATCTGCAGGAGAACAGGTAGTTGGCCGCGTTTCATTGCTGTACTTTGCCCCACCCACCAGCAGCTCCAGCCCTCCTGTGTAACCCCTGATTGGCTGAGGGGATTGCGGGTCCTCAGACCGAGCGCTCGCCTCGGAGCTGAGAGTTCGCCAGTGTGCACCAGTGAAGCGAGAGGAGCGCTTGTTGGAGTCAACTAGACAGCCTTCTGGCAACGAGTAGTGATTTCTTTTTTTCTGCCTCAACCAGGCTGGATATAGGCGACTGTGCTTCAGTTTGCTGCAGCTAAACATGAAATGCGTTTTGAACATACAGTAGTGCTCTGACAAGGTTTCCTCCCACAGGCTTTTGGCTACATTTTCATCGGATTTTTTTTTCTTTTTTTCTGTGTTGCATGGACTAATAATCGGGATATGTGAAGCCTTTTCCAACTGACACAGAAGGAAATCAATTAGTAAGTAAAAGCTTGAAGACTTACGGAGGGGACGAAAGACTAAATCTGCTGGAAATAAAAAGGTAATCGGGACTTGAGTGATGTGATGAGACATTCCTGCAATTGCACCCTCTTTTTTTAAGCAAAGCTATCCGGACTTAGGCTGTTGAATAATTTTGCGACTGCTGATTCTTTATTTTATTTTATTTTTTTCATCAATTGTGCAGTTTAAAAGCCTATAGCTGTCTATCGATAAGGAAATTTGACCACTGCCTGTATTAAATTGCACAAAACAAGATGTTTATTCAAAATGCGACTTAAATATTGACTGGGATAAAGGCTGAAAATCTAACACGGACTTTTAAGCTCCTTTACTTTATCAACAAAGAAGATTTTTTTTTAAAATTGTGGACTTACTCAAAGGAATTTTGTGTCTATGCAGTCCGAACATTTATTTCTAGTTCCAGCCCACTTGAAAATGGACGATTCATCGCACGAGTTCTGTGTAAGACCACTTTGCCGCTTGATAAGAGCAGCACGGATTTATTCGACTAAATCAGTACTGTGAGAAGATTCAGCATGTTTTCACAGATCTGTCGTCCCCAGTGTTTCGTCCGCTGCAGTAGACCAGAGGATGTTCCCTGCCTGTGGAGAGTGAAATAGGCTAAGGCACTTGTTAGAATTTTAGCTTTCACACCTAGATATAATTTTCATACATACGAGATTTTCATCACTCAGATACTTTTTGGACATTTTAATGAGATGGTTAATTTGCATAATTTTTCCAGTTGTCTCTGACGTGTACCTCTGTGCGTAATTATCAAGGTCTTTGTTAGGCACAGGAAAAGTCAACAGGTACAATGCAAACGAAGGAGATGGAATTAATACAATTAACTGCTGTGTTCCTCCTTTTTTGGGTCGGGACTGAAGCTGTTATCAATTTAAAGTATGGAATAAACGAGGAAATGAGGGCCGGGTCAGTGATAGGAAACGTGACAAACGACGCACTAAAGCAAGGATTTCAGATTGCACCGCAGCCCCCGTACTTGAGGGTCATATCCAATTCACATCCTGGATATGTTGAACTGAGTCCAGCAGGAATTCTTACAGCCCAACAGAAAATAGATCGGGACGTATTTTGTCGACAAAACCCAAAGTGCATTATATCCCTAGAAGTGATGTCAAACTCTATGGAGATCTGTGTCATCAAAGTTGAAATTGAGGATTTGAACGATAACGCACCCAGATTCCCTACGAGCCACATTGACATAGAAATTTCTGAGAATGCTTCCCCTGGTACCAGGTTTCCCCTAGAGGGGGCAAGCGATCCGGACTCGGGGATCTTTGGAGTGCAATCATATTCTATCACTCCAAATGAGCTTTTCGGACTAGAAATAAAGACCAGAGGGGATGGGTCGAAAATTGCTGAGCTTGTTGTGCAAAAATCGTTAGACAGGGAAACTCAGTCCCACTATACATATGAAATCAGCGCAGAAGATGGAGGAGACCCACCAAAGATAGGTGCGGTCCAGTTAAATATTAAAGTAATTGATTCTAATGATAACAACCCCGTTTTTGACGAGCCAGTGTATACAGTTAATGTGATGGAGAATTCCCCCCGTAATTCATTAGTCATAGACTTGAATGCAACGGATCCCGACGAAGGCACTAATGGAGAGGTCTTGTACTCGTTCAACAGTTACGTCACCGAGAAAACGAGGGATGCTTTCAAAATTGACCCCAGAACCGGGGTTATCACTGTCATTGGTGATTTGGATTATGAAACGACGCAAATATATGAAATCGACGTCCAAGCCAAAGATCTAGGTCCAAACTCTATCCCAGCTCACTGCAAAGTCACCGTGAATGTGATGGATACTAACGATAACCCACCTGTCATCAGTTTACTCTCACTGAACACAGAGATGGTGGAAGTTAGTGAAAACGCGCAGCGTGGATATGTCATTGCGCTGGTGAGGGTGTCAGATAAGGATTCTGGGGCAAACGGCAAAGTGCAGTGCAGGCTGCAGGGTAATGTTCCGTTCAGACTACAAGAATATGAGAGCTTTTCCACTATACTTGTTGATGGCAGGCTGGACAGAGAGCAAAAGGACACATACAACCTGACCATCCAAGCAGAGGACAGTGGCATCCCCCCTTTACGCGCCACAAAGTCGTTGGTAGTAAAAGTCACAGATGAAAACGACAACCCTCCCCACTTTCTTAAGCCACACTATCAAGAGATGGTGATGGAAAACAACCTCCCTGGCTCATGCCTGCTAACAGTATCAGCTGAAGACCCTGATCTGGGGATGAATGGCACCGTTTCATACTCAATAGTCCCTGGTGAGATTAAGCACATGGATGTAAACACATATGTCAGCATAAACCCATCAGGCCGCATTTATTCAATGAGGTCGTTTGATCATGAATACACTAGGACTTTTGATTTCAAAGTGCTGGCCAGAGACAACGGCAATCCGTCTTTATCAAGTAACGCAACAGTGCGCATCGTCGTGTTGGATGTCAACGACAACACACCTGTTATGACAAACCCTCCGCTGGTTAATGGCACAGCGGAAGTTTCTATCCCAAGAAACGCTGCGAAGGGTTACATGGTGACCCAAATTAAAGCTGACGACTATGATGAGGGGGAGAACGGGCGGCTGACCTACACTATCTCAGAGGGAGACAGGACTTTCTTTGAAATCGACCAGGTGAACGGAGAGATACGCTCCACCAAAATGTTTGGGGAAAACGCCAAATCCACCTACGAAATCACAGTTGTGGCGAGGGATCACGGCAAGCCCTCCCTGTCCTCTTCGGCCTATATAGTGGTGTACCTCTCTCCAGACCTCAGCGCGCAGGAGTCTATAGGACCTGTCAACTTGTCTCTCATCTTCATCATCGCCTTGGGCTCTATCGCAGCTATCCTGTTTATCACCATGATTTTTGTGGCGGTCAAGTGCAAGAGGGATAACAAGGAGATCCGGACGTACAACTGCAGGTACTGACTAAAGCCCGTGCGTGCTTGTGTGTATGGATGTATAGATTTGTGTATGCAAGAGGGAGAGAGAGAGAGAGAGAGAGAGAGACATTTTGTGTGTTCGCAGTCACGCTTGAACCTGTCAGTTGTCAGTGCATTGCTTTTGTTATGCAGCATGTAAAGGCTTCTAATCTGAGGACAGCAGATTTCTTTCCACAGCTGAAATTGAGTTATATCTAAATAATCTCTACTGCATTAAATCAGAAACATTCGCTAAGGCCCACTGTTCCGTGTTAGCGGAACATGATTGATGGATTTAATTCTTTCATTGTAACCAATTGACTCATAAATATGACGGTTCAACTGTCATGTTCAATTTGCAGATGTGTTGCCGGACAATTAACGCCCCACTGGCTCAATAGCAGAACCAGACATTTATTATTTAACCTCCACCGTGGCTGATTGGCTGTTATCAGCTTTAATCTAGTGTGATTATGGATAGTCCTCAAGGATCATTCAGGCTCCCCTCTGCCTTTCTCTACAAAAAGTATAATAATGTAAATATAAATATAACATAAAAAGAAAAAGAGTTTAGATTCTATGAGAGTATGTAAGTCATATCCCACTCATTAACTATGAAGACTGCTTCATGGAAAGGAGCAGATTATTGTGTTCCTGAACTTGCATAGCGGATATTCTGTTGTGTTCATCAGTCTGAACATCAGTTCTGGCTTTGATTTCCCCGTGTCACATTACCACTAAATTTACATATAGATTGGATTTGAGAATTTAACCTGAAGCTATAATCATATTTTGCTCCAAACATTATTTTGTTGATTTAAAGTTACTTAATTTTTTTTAAGCAGTGGTGGTCATGAAAACGTGAGAACTGACTTAAGAATAATTGTTGTTGTTTTTTTCACCATTAATTACAAATGATGTACATATATGTATAAAAAATGTTCCCTTGAAATTATCACAGGCGTGTTTCAACACTCTTAATTGCAAAGATTGGACTTGGACTAGAGAGTTCTAAGAGGAAAACATAATCACAAACTATGTCTCCATCACAGTCGACCCCTTTTTTTAATTGTTAACAAGAGACACTAATATCTCCTGGAAAAATGTTATAAACGTGTTTTTATTTGAGCCTGTTTGGAAATACAGGGAAATCTATTTATTGACATCTCGACAGAAACATTTCTCACATTTTTTTTAATGTCAGTTGTGCATTTTCTTCAGAGAAAAAAAACCCCAATGATAGACAACAACAAATTCAAAATTCAGAACTGCTCCCAGTACTTTGCTCTCCGAGTGTGCGACACTATCCCTGCTGGGTGCTTTAATCAGCACTGATGTGCTCTGCTTCTCAGTCGCCACCTCGAATATGAGGAGCAGTTGTCTCCAATTTATTGCTTGTCCTCTGTCAGTCTTTCTGACTCTGAAGATTTTCCCTCCCAGATTTCATTGTGGGCACAAAGTAGAAAGAAAACATGTTAAAATGATAAATGAAACAGCGATGAAGCATTTTCTACCCTTGCAGCTGCCCATTTTCTTTCCTCTGAATCAAGGAGGAGCAGAATGGGGGTTGTTTCAAGATGCAATCTGAAAGACAAAAAGGAAAAAAGGAAAAAGACAAACTACAGTGGTGCACCTTCTTAGTCAGTGTGATTTTAGGAATGATAGAGGATAAGCGCTGCCTTTCAGAGAAGAACAGAGGTCAGTGAGGCCTAGTAAAGCAGAGACATGTTTGACATCAGAAAGGATCGGATACATTCAGGTAATTCAATTTCCTTGGCAGCTATAGTTTTGTTATCAAATTATTGTGGGAAACAAACCATATCCCCCATGCCATAAGGTTAAAAATGACCCTTTCCAGTCTTTGAGGTAATGCAGGTGGTAAAAAGGATCACATATTTTCTTGAATATGTCTAGTGAGGGTTGCACTGATCACTGCAGAGTATTTAGCATCTGTTCTCCTGTGGAAAACTGCAGGGCTGTGTGAAGAATGGATATTTCCCCCAGTCTGAGAATCCTTTGATAAAACATGGCTGTGTTGCTCATTTGCTCTCGTTAAAGTCAAAATACTCAGTTCAAGTTTGCAGCAGCCACTGAGAGCAGCTAAATGAATTTGAATCTGCAGTTCTCCTGCACTCCGTGTTGCTAGTGGGCTCCCTTGATAATGAAAGAAAAAATGGAATTAGTGTGGGATGTGTGCTTTGAATGTGATTGCATATACTGCCGATGCTGCTCGGTATCAGTGTGCTCTTTTTGCTGTGCTTCTGTGGTTTTGGCATGTTTGCATATTGTCTGCCTGTTTGTGACATGTCAATTGTTGAGCATGCAAATGCAAACAAACAAGGGATAACAGCTCCACTGCAAGCTTCGAGTGGAAGGTCACTTACATGCGCTGCTCCACCTTTGGAAAAGGGCAATTATCCCATGGTTGAACAGTGTCCTAGCTGGCATGGTGGGGAAACTTTTTGACCATATGGGCAGGGGAGGGGGAAGGCAGAACACTGCTTTATTGAGTCTGTTCAGTTTCTTCTACTTGCGCAGGGTCGCGGAGTACTCATACGGCAACCAGAAGAAGTCCAGCAAAAAGAAGAAGCTGAGCAAGAACGACATCCGCCTGGTGCCCCGAGACGTTGAAGAGACAGACAAGATGAATGTGGTGAGTTGCTCATCTCTCACCTCCTCGCTCAACTACTTCGACTACCACCAGCAGACCCTGCCGCTGGGCTGCAGGCGCTCTGAGAGCACCTTCCTCAACGTGGAGAACCAGAACTCACGCAATGCAGCTCCCAACCATGGCTATCAGCACCCGTTCACAGGGCAGGGTCACCAGCAGCAGCCAGACCTCATCATCAACGGCATGCCACTGCCAGAGGTGAGATAAAATCCACTGTGCTCTGTCCTTGATCCTTGGCTGGGCTGCTTTGGCTTTAGAATACATTTTAAATTTGAAACTGATTCCTGTGATTAAATGCAATGGTTTAGGAGAAACAAAGAAATTGTTACTTTTGTAATTTTAGCATTTAGTTTGCTTGATAATAAATAACAGGTATATGTGGGCAAAAATATCTAAAAAAAAAAAGGGTCCAGGGATATGTAGCATTCCACTGTACCAAAGAACACAGTGCCAGTGAAATGTTGGTCTATTATTGATGGAAAAGCTGAGCCACTGAAATGGCAATATGTCAGTCGATCTGAGAGGAATCCTTCAAGGCATTTTAAGGTGCTGAGGCACTGAAGCTGTCCTTTGATGAGAGTGCTTTGCCAAGCAGAAGTTGGAGGCCTAACAAAGTGGATTATTTGGCATCTCTTACTCCACTTGTTTTTTTATTTCTATGTGCTGAGCAATTGCAAAAAAAACCAGGAGTTTGTCCACCTGCCAGATGTATTGACCTGGCTAATCACCTCTACCTCACAGCATTTCAGGTGCTAACAGAAAGAATAATCATTGCTTAAATCAGTATGTCGTCCATTTGGCTACAGCATTACCGCATGGCTGCTCTGCACAGCCAGCCATTGAATTACCCTGACACACCATGCATGGCTCCAGCAGATCAGTGAAGGTCTGACTTGAAAGGCTATTCAAGCTGACAGGTGTATGCCGACCAGCTGATCCTTAGTTTATAGATCTTTTTGTATGTATGAACTCATCTATTGGATTCTGTCGTCAACCTTTCTTTTTTTCTTCATGACCCACTTCTCCTCAATCCCATGGGAGAGGGGGACATTTAGATTTGTATGTGTGTGTACTTGTATCAGAGTATTTACCACACCCACTCATATTAGTGGCAAGCTCCACATATACACACACACCCTTGTAAAGGATGGTTACAGTCTCCATTTGACATTCCAGTGAGGAGAAGGTGGGGGTAGGGGGTCTTAAAACAAGGAACACAACATGGATATTGATATATTGACTGGATGATCCTGAAAGATCCAGGCACCAATGGATTGTGAGAGGTCAATGAGACCTACTTACAGGCATGCTGATTTACTGAGCCTGTCTGAGCTGGTTCCAAGTGACTGTGTGTGAATAACACAGGTGGAAAAAATGAAAAATGTAGTTGTGTCAGTGGAGGCAGAGGTGTGGGATTCAGCAGGTACATGAAGTGACCAGTTTTCTGTGATTGTGGCAGCTGGTAGGCAGTGCTATGCAGGTCAACACAACCCTCTCTCTCTCTCTCTCTCAAAAAAAAAATCTACAAGATATCCACTAACCTGGTAAAAAAACAAAAACTTGAACAGCATCCTGTCTCTTTGGCTGAAGCATCCAATAAAAGCCCGTTTGCCGCAGGATCAGGACACCCTTTATTTGTTTCACCTAATGAAAAAGGGGAGAGGGAGCAAGTAAGGAGAAAGATTGATTTTGATGATTCCATATGCAAAGCTTAGAGTTGTCTTGATAGAGCTGTGTGAGGCCAGATAAAGAGATAAGGAGTGAGCCAGGGTGAATATTGAGTCTTAGTGCCAGGTGTCTGAGCCTCGACCACGTTTTCTCATTTTCTTGGAGGCAGTTGGTTGGCCTAATAGAGGCTGGGGCTGTTTAGCATGCAGCTTCCCTCTCTCTCCTTCTTCCACTAGATGCTGACAAACATCTCTTTGACCCGACATTTGCACATTTTCTGGACCGAGAAAAGAGAGTGTGTGTGTGTGAGATTCACTAAGTAAAGAAAACAGTATCAAGAGCATGCCTTGTCCCCCAGCAGATAACCCAGCACAATGACATTGTCACTGTTTTCTTGGCTCCTCATTGTGACACTTGCAAGAGACAGAGGCTATACAGGATGTACAAATGTTACTCTTAAATTAAAAAAAGAATGTTTTGGTATAATTACAATGCCATTTATAGCACAAACAAACAGCAGTGGGATGACTGTTAATTGCTTTGTTACAATGAGAAAGCTTGGGCTTGAAACCACTTGACTCCACAAGCCCTCAACCCATATCCCATTGACTGGCTAGGACACACGAGTGGCTGCACTGTTGTGATTACTAAGGCTGCTTTGTCCCCAAAAATTGTTTTCATCCTGAGGGCAACCTCGTAATTATCCATGATTCATTTATCCTTTGTTTTTACACCACGGCACAGTGATGTCGCTGCATTTGTTTATTTTCCAAACGTGTAGTTTAAAATTATCAGCCATCAGAACCTTGTCAGATTTGGTTTGTTAATGGAGGGAAACAGGATATGGGCTTGTATCTGTTTGTAATTTATGCTTTTGATCAATAGAAAGTTCTCCTCTATTGTTAGTTCATGTGGGGCAGCGAGAATCCTGCTTATGTCAGAGCAGCTGGAGTCGAGCTTTTCCTGCGTTAGACAAAGCATGCTGGCACACACACACACACACACACACACACACACACACACACACACACACACACACACACACACACACACACACACCTACAGCAGACTTTGCCAAGATAACAGTGACAGGTCTCCCCAAAGGCCTCATACCTGTAGTTGCATTGTGTATATTGCATTCTCCCTCGTGAGAATGTGGACCAGTATATCATCCATATACATTACTGTCCATTGTTTGGAAAAGCATCAGCTGTGAGATGTTTGTTAGACCTGCCTGTAGTAGCACTAATATGAATGCTCACAAGAGAATAGAGCTGTCTTCCATGGCTTAATTATAGTGAATCACTTGGTGGGGGAGACAATTATACAGTAAAGAAATAGCCTTTGGCTAGAATGTGTTTTTGAATTTGTAATGTGTACTAAGGCTCCTCACACCTGTGATTCCAGATAATGAGTATAGCAGGAAAATGAGTTGTCTTACTTCATCGATTAGCCTTATTCAGGTAAGAGATCTTTTTTTTGTAGGGAGGATTTATCAGAACAAGGTGATGTGTAAAATTGAAGAAAAAAGCGATTTGACATTGTGTTACACAGTGTAAAATGCATTCGGTCAAAAGTATGTTTTACAGGATAAATTGATTGATAACAGAAGCAGTCATCCAACAACCCAGCAATCCATATGCCCACCACACCCCTTCAAATACACTGTCCAAGTTTTAGTTATATAACAAGAAAAAAAAGTACCTTTTGTGTTTGCACTCGCAGTCAATCAAAGTATGCTAAATAAGAAAAAAAAAGAAAGAGATCTGCGTATCTGTCTTGCTGTTTTTCCCGTTAGTAACGAAGACATTTTGATATTGATGTAGGAAAGACAACAGGGAGTGGTTCCAGCGAGGATGCACATCCCTTGCTATCACTTCACATCGGGACAATATGCATGGGAGCATTCAGACGTGTCATATTGAGCATGCAAAATAGATGTCATGCTGTCAGTGCATACTACACATCTGTTGAAACTGCCAATCTCCCCCCACACATGTACTCGTGAATACACAGGCACACACAATATTTCTTATGGAGTGTCACATTTATTTGAAATATGGGCTGTGACATTATCATTTACATCATTATGACTGACTCAGAAATCTCAGAGAAGGAGGAGTGAGAAGCATATTTCATATTTTCAATAATCAAACAATGCTGTGAATTTTGCATTTAAAGTACACTTTTAGTGTCGTGTACTGCCGGCGCGTGGAAATGTTGCTAAAATGTTTTTATTTTAGTGTCATGTTTAGTGTTTGATCTCACAGGACAGTTCTGGTGTCACAAATTTACTGGTGTCTAGTTCTGGTCACAGATATACCTCTGCAACTCTGAATAGTTTGTCAAAGACTAATCGTGTTAGGAAAGAGAAAATGACAGTTATACAGATGTCGTGCAATAAGGGGAGGGATACATAACACCTTGATCTTGCATTTTATTTCATTTATTTATTTATTTTTTGATGCGTTGGAAGACTTGGGTGGGGTATGTTACATTCTTTAACGTCTCCTATTTTCAGACCGTTTGAAAAAGAATCGTTTCATCTACAAAAGCCTCAGAAGCTCACTGATTGAGTGGCAGTTGAATCTGTTAATTATTTAGAGAGGTTATTTGTAAGGTAGAGACTTCAGAAATCTTGTGCTTTTCAAGTGTCAGTGTTTATAAAGTGAAATAAAGCAGCATCTGTCAAAGAAAATTAAAAGTGTGATGTGATGTGCTTAGTGGCCTCTTATATCTGATTGTAATTAATTCGCCAAACTGGTCAAGCTGTAGCTGACAGAGCAGCGTTACTCAGCAAGATGGTTTTCAGTTCATGTACAACTAGTGCTAGTTTTACGCTTGGTTAGGTTTTTATAGCCTTGACCCTAACCCGCAACACCCCATCACCGCGTGTCATTCTCGATGTCGCAAAGCTACAATGAAATGACATAACAACCCCAGGCAGCCAGACAGAAGCATCCAGCCCCGCCGGGTTGCCGCCCTATCGTCAGGATCAGAGCATCCAGCCCCACCGGGTTGCCGCCCTATCGTCAGGATCAGAGCATCCAGCCCCGCCGGGTTGCCGCCCTATCGTCAGGATCAGAGCATCCAGCCAAAAGAGTTTAAGAGTCAAAACACACAAGTGACAGCATCTGATGTACACATGTCACTGCATGTATCCTTAACCACATGTGACTTGCAAAGATTGTACAGAGGGAGTTATGCTGCAGAAAAATGGCAAGGCCTGAAAAATCGAGTCCAGACAGAGTGGGAGGGGAAAGGGGGTGATATCTATTTATAGGATGTCAATGATTTTCTTCAACCTGTACTGCTGCAGCCTGAAACATGTTATTTTTCTGTCTAAAATACTGCATTGGGATGAGGAAGAGATTTTATTGCCCAAATCGTATTAACCGCGATACAGATAGCAATCATGTCGCTTCTTTATTGCATGTACAAGATGCTCTTCCCCCTTGAAAACACAAATATTATGATTACATTTGTGGACTCGTGAATGTGCTCCGTGGCACAGACGAACGACGGTGTTTTGAGTTTTGCACCACTCGATATCTTTCCTTTAAATCTCGACGGTCTTTTAAAATCAATCCTTTGAGGCGTGTCAGATTCGTTCAGCAGTTAAAAATCTCGAGTCAAATAACCGCGTACCGCAAGAGGCACGTGTCAGAAGATTGCACGCACACAGTTACTCTGAGCTAGAAAAGTAAAAGCATATCTACGTAATTGTTCCTCAATCTTTTGAGATGATTTTACTTAATCAGCTAAAAAAAATTAAAACCATGTCGACATAATCATTCCTCAATCTTTTGAGATAATTTTACTTAATTTGAGGAAGATACACTTTAATTTAGCTTTTTTCCCCCTAAATCCTTTAACCAAAGGGGTTTTTGTGAAACAAAAATATTTAGGTAATGGTTGTAGTCATATGCTAATTTCAGTAAGCTAAAAGAGGTATGACAGCACTGGGTTCGTACATTGATGGGTCCACCCCTAAATGAGAAATGGCAAAATGAAGAAAATGGACAAGGCGATGACGTTTATCGCTGGGGAAGGGGACCCTCATTACGCACCTTGTTAAGTCCTGCAAGCGATGCTTCGTGGACGTAATTACCCATTTAAATGAGTTTCCTCTGGTGTTGTTGTTTTTTTGTATTTTTCAAATTATGCTCTCTGACACAAATATGCCACATTTTGTTTTCTCAAGTGGAAATCCTGCAACACGAGGAGGACAACAGAGGTGTGCAAATGTACCATCACCAGTGATTTACTGAGACGTTTAAAGTGGTCATTCCAGCAGGTCACACTTTAAAAAAATTTTTTTTTAGCAAAGTTTATGTGCCAAGTCTGGCTGTTCTCGAGTGTGAAACAAAGCGGGGGTGAGGTTTTTCAGAAATAAACATGGAAATCAAGTAATACAAGTCTGAGGTAACTTTTCACACAGCTTCGGGAGCACAAGAATAATAAAAAAATATTATTAAAAAAAAAACTTTCTCTCGTTAATTCAGATTTTGCTGCCTTTTGTGGAAATGTCTGTATTTACATTAATATAGGATAGGAAAGGTCAGCTTACATATTTAAAAAAATACAAACCCTAAGACTTGTTATGGCCAGAAGTGAAATCTATTTGCTCACAATATTATTTTCTTTGTTGCATTCAGTGTGTGTCAAGAGGAATGTGCCGATTGCCATCCCTGTGGCTTAAGAATATTAAAACAGAAGCATATTTACAATGTCTACTGGCATGCACTGGAAGAAAACATAGACACTGCTTCAATATATTTGTTCCCTCTTGCAGATAAGAATAGCAAAGGGCTTGCCATCCATATTTGGAAAAATAATTGTTTTCTTTCCAGATGTGGTATTGAACAACAAAAGCACAATGTTTTTGGGAAAGTAAACGAAGTGAGAAAAAAGTAATTACAATTCTCCTGTAATGACCGTTACGTGTGCCAAAAACTAATTTTATCCAAATGCACAGAGAAAAGGTATTAATTAAAATTCATAGATATCGGGCTTCTAATTTTCCCCTTGTCCTGTTTTAGTTGAACTGTGGGTTGTCAGACTTGTTACCACATTGTTAAAAGAGTTCCCAGGGCTTTCTCTTGAGTGCTGATGTTGTGCCTTTTGAATGACAGGGAAATGGGGGAGGGATTCTGTGAAACGTAACAATAGTCGCTGTGAACAGAAACTTTTCCAAGCAGCCAGCTCTGACACCAGGGAAGAATGACCTTTCCAAGTGTCCTGTTTTTTGCCTAAAACAAAGAGGGAGCAGGAGGATCTTATGTAGCATTTCCCCCATCAGATTAAATGTCAACTTCTGCATGCATAATTGTAGAGTGGAAAGGAGCAAGACTTGAAGTGAACCAATTTGCTGGTGGATAGATGAATCCTGGGCTCACTTATTCACTGCATTGCAGATATTGTCACAGCAGTTTCAGGGACTCTAGTTTTCTTACACTTGGATCTATATTTTCAGACTGCACCTGGATTCGCGATAAGTCTTACACTTTGTGAAAAGAAAAGAAAAGAATTATCCATTTGTCGCTTGTCTGGCATTTAATACAATTTAAGGAAGGTGGATTAGACATTAGTCATTATATTACTCACACAAATGCTGCATTGTGCCATTGTTTTGTGCACACCGATGGTGAGTAGACCTTCCTGCTTCTCCCCTTTTTATTTTAGCACATTCAAACAGCACTTTTGTTTCTACACATAAACCTGAATTTGCGTTAGGGAGTCCATGTATGGGATGTTTGATGAGCACGGGGGCTGTTGGCAAGTGAGCCGCTATAGCAGCAATATCAGCCGCCTCAGAGGCATGCAGCAGTATGGCTAGAGAAGCAGCAGGGTAGCGTAATTGTGCATTGTTCATCCACACAACAGAGGCAGAGCATGTAATGAGCTGTAGCATTTTCACCCAACCGGGCTAATGGGCTATGACCGAGTGTAGGCCTCTCAAAGCCCCCCATTCCCTCATGCCCTGTGTGGCCAGTGTCTTGGGCCTCCTCTTTTCTTTTCTCCCACTCTGCCCTTCTTCTCTGCCTGATCAACGTCAGCAATTCATTCACCCCTGTTATCCCCTTCCTTTATCTCGCCTCCCTTACCCATTGTACCTCTGTCTAAGGCGATGGTAGGACCCCTAATGTGTTCAGTGTGTGGGTCCTTTTCTCATTCATGATGTCTGCAGACCTCTAAGCAGTTAGTGTGATTCAGCCTGACGCAAATCAGAATAGCTCATTGATGGAGCCCCGAATGCACTGTGATTACATTAAAAACCCAAACACTGAATACAAATAAAAGTTCAGGAGGCGAATATGCTGATGTTGTTTGTAGGGGATTTGATGTTAGAACTTGGCAAATTTTTCTATCAAAGGCTGTTTTGCATTTTGATTATCTAGTTTTCCTGAACGCAAATCAGGTGGGCCTGCTTCAATCAGGTTTGTTTTCTTGGGATTAAGGCTTTTCAGAAAGTGTCCAGGCATATTATTTACACCCATATCCATTTTCTAGAGAAGATGAGAATCCATTTCTTTGCTTGAGTGAGATTAGGTCAAGTTATAAAGGCAAAAATGCTTGGGAATAAATTAGATATCTACTCTGGGCTGAGTGTGGAAGATGAAAACAGTACCACTGATATTTATTATTCTCTTCCATGGGAATTGGTAACAACTTTACCCCCATCTCGGGTCTCTCTTTTGGCATTATAAAACAATGTTCAGGGTTCAGCCGTCTGGCCGTGGAGCACAATAGGACAACAGTTTTGACTTTCCCCTCACGTCCATGATTTGACATACCACAGCACAGGCAGCCAAGTAGATGAATGAAAAGCACTTGGCCTCTGTCAGACTGCTCCGAGAGCAGCGCGTTCCCCTGTAACCTCCTTAGTTCAAGATTAGCTGTTCCTAGTTCAGTTTTATGGGAAGCTAGTGAACGGAGAAGCCAGCATGTCTGCACTTGTTAAATTAAAGATTGTTTATAATTTCTGTGCTTTAATGACAGACTGACTCCTCCTTGGGGGAATAAAGCAGGAAGGTCACCGTGGAGGTAAATTCAAGTGCTCTTATCAAGTTTGGGGACTATTACATCAAAGCAGACTCTGATGTATCAACACAATGCATGTACGTGCATGCACAGAGATGAACACAACATGTTCGCTCTGTAAACAGAGGGAAACATTTGTCCTCCCAGTTTGGTGAAATAGTCTCCTTAAAAGAATCAGTTTGCAAAATCTTTTGACAAAATTGACTGTTGGATCTTTGAAAATAAAGAAAAACTACTCTAATATATATTTGCTCCATGTTAAGATTTAGCCAAAGGCAGATTACGACTGTCATTTTACCACTGCTTGCATTTTTTCCTTCAGTAAATGGACCTAACAAGATATAACACATTGCTTTCTGAGGTTTGTCATTGGTGGCATACACATTTTATTACATTTGCATAGAACTAGGCTCCCTGTTTCCAGGTAGCATATCAGTTGCTTGCTTTAACTTCATCTGGGAAGCACTAGCATGAGAATGGTATCGATGATCTTGAGTCCCAGTAAAAAAAACATATGAGCATATTTCCCAACATGTTAAAATATTCCTATAAATTACTGCAGCATGAATTTGTATATCTGACAAAAATCAATCCAAAAGAATGTCAGAGGGAGGCAGACATGGGAGTAGTGTTCTGACTTTTCATTTGTTTGCAACCCAGTAATGATTATTTTAGCCTCTAAGCCTCAGATTTGGCCTTGTTTTGCTGTGGGAAGTGGCATCAATGGGGACGTAACAGCCCTGCCCTGGTTGAGAAGCTTGTCTGTAGTTAAGCTGGCCGGCAACCAGAGTCAGGTACGAGTCAAATCACAGGAGGTCAGAGACAGAAAGATAGAATAGTCACTTTAGTGGGGAATGGGTCAGGCTTTGTTGCTGTGCTACTTTTGTTAGTTTATCTGGTGGCTAAGTGAGAAAATGTTCTAATTATAGACCTTCATCATTTGCCATGTTTGTAGAGCTGGTAACAAGCCAGTTGCCAGCTTGCATGAGCAACTGCAGAAAGCTGACTTTTGGTTTAATTTGGAGGACTAGCTATAATCCAGACTAAGTCCCTTAAAGCTGAAGCCTCCCCCCCCCCCTCCTCCCACCGCTGATGGATTACGGGAGTGTCTTTAAAAGGATAAGGCCCCGCTTATCGCTGCTTTCCTCAACACTTTTTTTTTTGGACTTCAGATGTGGGGGTGGACAGTTCATCGTCACCCAGTGGGGCCAGTGTGGATGTGAGTCATAGAGATTAGGCATCTGATGAATGAGATCAATGATAATCACAATTTACAGTTTTTAAATCCCTGCTGTCACAAAGACATATGGATCCTGGTGTATGCCTCTTCTTCCACTGCATGAATTCCATTAGTGTGTGGACTCTAATTTAAAAAAATATATAAAAAACTAAAAATAATAATAATAATTAATTCGACATCCAACAACAGTTGATGAGTGCAGTTTGTATTGCAGTCAAGTACTTTTACACACACATTTATTAACTATATGACACAATGGCTTCAGTCGCTGTTGCTGAAAAATGTGGATTCAAGACTGCCTCAGAAATCATCCGAACGTATATCAGGATAAAATGATCGAGGTGACAAATAAAAGGATTGTGTGAGTTTTCCTGTAGTTTCACTATTAATTTAAAATGGTACTTGATTGCAGAAAGCTTTAATTCTCCCACCTGGTGTATAGTGTTTAATATTTGCTCCTGTAATAATATTTATTGATGGATTCGTTTTTTTTCTGCATTTATTATTAATTA
Organism: Rhamphochromis longiceps; assembly: GCF_057381845.1. Classification (NCBI taxonomy): domain Eukaryota; kingdom Metazoa; phylum Chordata; class Actinopteri; order Cichliformes; family Cichlidae; genus Rhamphochromis; species Rhamphochromis longiceps. The sequence continues at coordinate 39,989,015 of NC_140558.1, forward strand.
AATTATTTGTTTTGATATCACTATATATCTGATTGGCATACATAGAGGAAAGCTAGGAAGTAAGGCAATGTGTGAAGGAAAAATATGAGCTCACAACTTCCTGTAGAAGCAAACACTAAGATGTTGATTTGTATGTTTTCGAAGCGTGTGTGGCTTCCCTTTGGACAGATCCTATTGTTTGCAGTCTTAATGGCAAGCTTAGCTACCTGTCTTCTACTTGAGCTTCATGCTTATCGAGCGAGTGTAGTTTTCAAATCATCTAATTTATCTAGAAAGCAAATTAGGGTAATTTTCAAAATTCTGAACTATTAGCTAAGTGCTGTGTGCAAATTAATGCAAATCACGAGCTCTTAAAAAGCTAGGTAAAGCATGCCAAAATTTAAAAACATCCCAGTTTTGTCGACAGTAATGTGAGGCACTTTGCTGTAATAAATCAACTTCAACATGCAAAACAGTGATAGTTCAGGTGACAGACAGTAGCTGCAGCAAAAGTCTTATACTACCACTTTAGGGCTGTTTTGCATCCCTCTTTGCTAAAGAAGTGTTGTTGAGACTTGTGGGAGTACGAGGAGGTGTGTGTTTTGCAGCAGGGGATGGAGACCAATCTAGCACACATAAGCATATGTGTTGTTTGAGATGCTATTTTTGAGTACGAGGCTGTTACTTATCTCATCGGGGTGTGATGGTGGCGAGGTGAGGGAGCAGAGTGAATTCCTGATGGATCAAGACTGAGAACCCTGAGCTCTCAGCTTAGGAGCAATCTGGGAATTGCAGAGAGAGCCAAGCCACATGGGGGGAGCATAGAAATAGAAGAACCTTCGGTGTGAGTACTTGTTTACCTCTGTGTCAACATTTTTGACTCAGCTCATTAACCTGTGCACTTGGGTAGATCAGAACATCTCTCGCCGTCTCCCTCTCTTCCACAATTAATAGTGATAACTAAGGGTAAGCATAAACACATTAAACTCAAACTAATGAACAGATGCAACAACAGTGCGATGGGGCGGCTATCACACCTCTAAGGCAGCGAATCGATTTCCGCTGATACCAGTTAACAGATACACCCTGTAGCACTTTCCTCGAATCTAATCATGGATCCATTTAAACTGTGTTAGCTGGAAGTCTACTTGCCATTAAAATGGGGTTTCAATTTTTATTATTTTGAGAGCATTGGTTAAAAACGGAGCAAATGCAGAGGTAAAGTAACAGCTATACGTTTTCGATCTCTGAAAGACAGAATAGGAGCTCCGCCTTCCTCCTCCCATTACACAAGCAGCCAGCATCCTCTCTAAATTGTTTTGCATGACCTTTGCTACAGTAGCTCTAATTATTACCATCACACAGGCCCTGTAAGGCACACAGCTAATTATACTGGATTTATCTGAAGGGGCATTGGTGCCATTCTTCATAGGCATGTCTTGGCTAGCGTCAGCGCGGGTGATCTAAACCCAGAATAAGGTTAATTTGGGTAATACAGTAATAGTAATTAGAGTCACGATAATTACAAGCATAGTTGTAATAACAATGAAGACCAGCCTATCAGTTATAGGGATACATATGGAATAACTTATGTAATTGAGAAGAACAGCACTGCCAAAAAAAAAGGGTAATGGTGAGAAGTGCTGTGCAATATGCATAATGACATTATTACAGAGCCAGATTGTTGCTGTTTCCCTCCCATTGCTCAGAATTGATGTTTGACAGTAGAAGTTGAAAGATATATTTTCAAAGGCATTGTGGGATTATTCGTTAATGTAGGTACCAGGACCTCTAGTCATTGCATCTCATAAAGAGTTGTTACTAGAGGAAGCAATATTTTTCAAAGCTCTAACATGAATGAAGAGGGGCAGTTGGAGCCGTCTTTTGGCTGGCGGGCAACTCTTGTAATGAGCCTAAGAGGGTTCCAATTATTCCGCTTGCGATCAAAAAGGAGAAGGAGATTACTTCTCTTGCTTCTTTTTTCTTTGACATTTTACACAGTAACATCTTTTGATAGGGGCTGGGGGAGAGAGGAAAAACGAGTGCCTGATAGTCTTGAACAGGCTCCAGCAGTACAGTCCTTTCTGTCTCACACAGACAAGGCGATATACTTTCTTTCTTTCTTTTGACGGTGTTTGTAATAAAATTTCTTCTCCCAGTGCATGGTACATTAGCTTTTTCTCTGACTACATCACCTGCGCAAGACTGAGAGGAAGCTTTTGCATGACCGCAGGCTTTGGCTACAGCAGACTTGATAGCTGATCGGTGCCATATTTTTCCACAGAGCTAGTGTAAATTGTAAGGAGGAATCTTGGGTACTCACTCACTTACTGGATTTGTTTTCCTCTTCTACTTTGCATTGTAAGTCATGTTGCACTGAATACAAAAGGGAGTTAAATTATTTGATTGTGCACAGATTTTCCCCCTCAGCCTTTCCCAGATTACAAGTAAAAGCACATTAGATGCCTGGGGGTAACTAAAAGGATTTCTCCACTATAGGACATCAAACTATATCAGCCTTGGAGAAATAAACGATGAAAAAACAAAAGACAAATAATATTATGTACCACTGCACTGAGACAAAGAGAACTCCTCCAATCTGCATCAGCACAGATAAACATCCACCCCTAAGATATGTTCTTGGTAGATAACAGCTTAGTGTTTGCAACACACACAAACACAAGCACAGAACTGCACAGAGCGGAGCTTTGATAAGCAACGAAAATTACTACATGTTGTTCATGGTGGCAGAACAAAAGGATTAAAGGCCTTCATTTCAAGAAATTGAGCTATGGAAAGGTTGATGCAAGGTTTAAGATGCATGTCAGTTTGAGAGATTTGACTTGATAATATAGTCATAATTTGAGGGAAACAAGTCATTTGCTCAGGTGTATTTATTTGTGCGTGTGTGTGTGTGTGTGTGTGTGTGTGTGTGTGTGTGTGTGTGTGTGTGTGTGTGTGTGTGTGTGTGTGTACGTCTGAGAATACAGTGCGTCCCGTTCCCCTGTTGATGCACTGCGGGGGTAGGAGGCAGAGATCCACCGTCTGTTGCTGTTTTCCATGACCCCGTATGTCCCCTCGCAGTTAAAAACGATGTTTGCCCCCAAAGACGGCCCTAATACAAATTAAATTAAATGAAGTCACTGTGGCTAATCCCTGTGTGTTTCAGCTGCTGAAATACCCCCCATCCTAACTCTACCCCTCCCTTACAAATGAGTGGGTCAAGGCTGCTACATCTGGACTCCTATCCACTGACCCTGCTCTCAAGCTGCTGCGCTCCCAGTCCCCGGTGGAGCAGACATCAGGCCCCGCTCAGACTTTCTGCCCCACTGCGACTCTGTGTGCGTGTGAGTGTGTGTGTTTCTGCATGAAAAACAAAGTGTTTTAATGTAAATCCGTGTCGTGCAATTCTCTTTCTGACTCACATAGTATTTATTCCCCTTTGCCTGCTTTCCCTGTGCGCCTGTGTGTTTCTTCAAAAAAAGGTTTATTTTAGTTACTAGCTTATGCGTTTCACATGCGCTCCTTGTTTACTCCTTTTTAAACTTTTTTCATAAATTTATATTCAAATATAAAAGACAAAGAATTCACATTTAGACATTGTACTGAACATTAGTGGTGAAATGGAAAACAAGCACTGGTGTCGTCACAAAGCATTAGTTGTTGTTTTTGTTCCGTCTCCGTCCTGATGGCAGTCTGTCACAGTCCTGTTAACAAGCTGGATTTACAGATGCAGCGGAGATGTGCGTGCGGCTAATACTCTGCTGTCAATCCCAGCACCGATAGCTGTCTAGAAGGATTCATCCCAAATATTATCACCAGATGTGAGTCACACTGGAGCACCAGCAAATAGGATCAAAATGTTAACTAGGCCTCCGTGGCCGAATCGCTGATAGGAGTGGCCCATCTCTGACAAAAGCTAAAAGATCCGTTAAATAAAAGCCCCTTTTTGCTCTACATACTTTGGCATCAAGCCCAATCAGTAACCCCTGATCTGAGCGCCAGCTCTGATGTGCGAGACAAAGTGCATCAAGTGAGTTTTAGCAGCTGGTCTACACAGATAATGTGTTTGGGGGCTTGTGGGTTATGAGGGCGGGAACGTTTTTCATGAGCTTGAGGCTAGAGTACCTGTTTGTACGTGTGTTTGTGCATATGTGTACGTGTAGCAACAGTATGCGCATTTGTGTGTGCAGTTCTCAGCACCTGCACACATGCCCTTTGAAAAGCTCCATCACCCCTCCATCCAGCCAACATGCAGTGTAAACATGGTTTGTTTGAGCGAGTGGCCTGGGGTTGTTGGATTAATGAGCACTGATGAAGTTCCACTTGTATCCTAGGTGCTGCCTCCCTATTTGCTGGAGTGGCTGTGATGTGGTAGTGTGTCTGGAGGCGGTGACTCATTCCCAGTGTCAGATTAAGGCATGTCAATAAACAGACCCACTCAATCCATCTCCGAGTGACTGCATCCGCTCACAGAGCCTCCCAGTCTGTAATGAGCTGCTGCAAATCTCCATCCAACTAAAATGTCTGCAAAGATGCCTTGTCACAGTGAGCAAGACAAAAAGAAGAGAGAGCGAGAACACGAACAAGAGAGGCTACAGCAGCACCGATGTGACTGGCAGCCGCCTTTATGCCGCTAAGTGAGATTGTACAAGAGTTCAAGTTGATCCGCTCGCCACGCACATTGATAGACTTCTGTCGTCATGTGCATCAAGTTATTCAAAAATGAATTCCAAGTTTACTGATTTTGAAAGTGACTGAAAGTTATGCTGTTTATTCAGTCACTGCTCTCACGTAAGCATTTAAGCAGAATGTGTTTACATAATCTGCAGTGTTTCTGAGTGTTTATTTTTAAGGCCCAGCCCAGGGGAGGTGGGGAGAACCTTTGGGGATATCTTGTGCTCTAATTCAGCCGCCTCCCCTCCACCCAAACTAACTCAACACTGGCTAATGTAGGCCACAACTGAGCAGTGAAATTGCTATCTAGTAATTCTCTCAGAGAAACTAAATGACTGCTTAAAACATGTGTTTGTAATGCTTATTCCTAGAGGGCCGGAAACCATAAAGTCTACCTGGATTAGATGTTCTCATTGATGTTCGCGGAGTCTATTCAGAAAATCACCACCTACCTTTCTCATGCGGCGCCATACACACATTAACGGATTTTGGGATGAGAGGAGTGAGAAAACTTTTCAGTCTGACATCCAAATTAAAGAAAATCCCTCAAGACTTGCCTAAAGGGGAAGTTCCTGCCATTTGAGTTTGATTGGGCTCCACAGGCTTTAAGAAAAGTAAGCCGATTTCTTTGAGGAAACAGCATTGATAGTCGAGGCTTTTTCTTTCCTCCCCCTTATTTACTATGTAAAACCATGGATCCTAATGTCATGGAGAAGCACAGGTTTTCTTTGTGACATGCACGTAGCTTGAACAGCCCTGAACGCTGAACAGGTGTTGAATGAAACCTTATCCACTTTTATGTGGCTGGTTGAGGCAGTAGACACCTATTCGCTCTAATTGGAAGCTATAATTCCATCGGAAAGCCTTAAAAGCAGCAGACAAAAGCAAAACAAAAGCACCCCCCCAGGAAACCAAACAGCCACCAACAGTTTGAAACATGTTGGGCCCAAGCAGTGATTCCCTGTAAGACAACAGCTCTGACTTAAGCCTCTTTAGCGTCAGCCGACTCCGCTGGAATGCAGACATCTGCAAATGGGGGCTATTATTTAAAATCTTTTCATCATGCTGAAAGGGAGGGAAATATCTTTGACGTTGAGCAGCTCATGAATAATGAATGCTGTTTCTATCAATGTATGTATAATTAATCACATCTCTACTAACTGGACTTGTGTGGAGCCTGTAGTCCTGAGTGACATGGAGACTGGTCTGGGCTATTGTCTCTGTTTCAGAATAGAAGACGGCCACGCGGTCTGCAGTTTTCTTTAGATGTTATATACACAGGTGGAGGAAGCAATAGAATTGGACTCTGGCCGTTTTCCCCGTCCTTTACGCGGACGGGTTGACGGGGATTGTGTTGTTTTGAATGGGCAAATATTTGCTCAATTTCACACGGGAAGACGAGGAAACACAGGCAGGAAGGGCTGTCGTAGTTACGTATCTGTGTCATTGTTTTTCAGAAAAGCTGTTATTTAGTTTGCTGTGACAATAATGAACACTTAACAAATGTGTTGATGGATACAAGTGACCTCGCAACAGCATTTATTTCACCCTTTTTTTTCCAGTTACAGAGAGTGTAGACATGCACGAACTACAGCTGGGCGAGAGGAAGTCTTAAAAACCTTTCTCCACAGAATCACTCAGTTTCGTGACATGATTGATTTTCAAATGGGCTTCTGGGTTTGGGGTGAATTGATGGCTGATGAAGTGAAATGATGCAGACAATGTGGCAGGTTATTTGTCACACGTGCTCCCCTCTATCACAATTGATTGTGTATAATTTGAGTTTACAGGAGAGTCAGTTAATATTAAATAGTAACAACTCTCTGTATTCATCACAGCAGACCCCTTTAAGCAGGCAGAAATAGAAAACGTAATCTCATCCAGGACCACGGCTGTGCCTCAGGCACTCTTTCACCCTTTTTACCGCTGATCCTCCCTCAGGGGCCGGGGCCTCTCTAAAGGAAGAGGGAAATCTATAATCTAGCAGATGGCAGAGGGTCTATGGGAAATTTTATAATCAGGAAGAAAGTGGTGATGGTGGTCACTGGGTTAGAGGGCAAAGGTTTGGAAGCTAGTGAGGGTTATTGCATCTCAGGAGCCGAAAAACTTTCCTTTTTTTTCTTACACGGTAAACAATATAAGAAGCAGACTGAGTCTGAGCTGCTTAGAGACGTTCCTGGGTGCAGACCTAAAGACGAGGACAGCGGGCGCCAGCACAGACCTGCAAGTCAGGGATTGCTGGAGCAGTGCTTTTGTAGGGAAGTGCAGATAGAGGGTGTGTATGTGCGAGAGGATGAAAGCTCATATTCGCAGTGTACATTTAGAAAAGAGTATTAAGAAATAAAAAAGGAATATGAAACTGTCGGTGTCAATATGAAATATATTGGGTTTTATAAATAAACTTAAAAAACCCCAAATTTATATATGTGTTAACAGTCACTTTCATAAACTTTTATTCTTTTCTTTAATTTCCTCGCTTTCTTACTTTTTTCAACTCTTTTAGTTGAACCTAGAGGGATAATGAACCCATTCTTTCTTCCCTAATTGCAGCTGGTTTTTCCTTTAACCTGCCCGGATTGCTTCCCTCTCATCCCTTGCTTTAGCAATGGGATATCAATAACAGGGAACATTATGTTTAACATTTCCTTGTGAGGCCAAAGGGAGTCCTTGATAAACAAAGACTGAGGCACAACCACAGACTGCTCAAACACAAAGTGGAGGTCTGCTCAAATGCAAAATTTAATCTGACAGTTGTAATAGATTCTCTCTGGTCTGTTTTTCTTTATCTTTAAACTGTGCATTTCAGTGTGGCAGTAAGAGCATTTTGTGTCCACATGGAGTACGGCTGGATGTTTTTTGTCAGCTAAATTGATGACATTTTAGAGTTGCATCCATGACAGATGCGAATCGCTCATATCTGTAACCATGTTGTCTTACTTTTAGATGCGTAGCCTTTTTAAAGCCCCCGTCACCCAAATGTCTTCAAGGACATGTGTCATTCTTGCTGTATTTCAGAAAAAGGTTGATTGCTCTGGTATTAAAGTGAAACTTAATCTTTTGCATTTTTAATTTTTAACACACACACATATATATATGATATGTATATATATATGATATATATCATGTTTCATTCCACTTGTTTTCTTTAGATTGTAATGGAAAACCAATTTAAGTATAAAGCAAATAGCTGTTAGCAGCATCTTTTTTAAATAGCATGTCATTAGTGCATGATGTTTTTTCCTTGTTTAAATGTTACTCTGTGCCATATCAGCCTCAATAATACATACAGTAGGGCAGCTGTGTGACATTTTTTTTCTCTCTTTTTCTCTCCTATCTGTGTGACATCTGCTGAACTTGTCGGGTGTTTACTGGTGTAACAACTGGTGTCTTCACTCCCCCACTCCTCCTCTTCTCTCTGGTGCTTCCCATGCCCCCACACAATGAATACACTTGCATCCAGACTGCAGAACCAATTGTCACGCTGGGAGGAAGGCAAATCAAATCTTACGGCAGCAACTAGGCGAGGAGATTGCTTTTCCTCTCAGCTGCAGAGAAGCAAGTCCACCGTCCCTGTGCTTCGGGTTTTGCTGGAGAGAAAGAAGCAAGGGGTGAAAAGGGGAAAGCTATTGGGCTGCAGCAACTGGACAGCAAGTCTCCCAGAGGTCAAGTCTCACCCATTTCCTCCCATCTTCACTGTCTCTCGCTCCTCTCTACTCTCTTTTCACTCCGCTCCCCACTCATGCTGACACTACCTATCAGTCACCCGGCGACACCAGGGACTACATTCCTGCCTCCAGCCCTCCAGATGAAACGGAACAATAATTATGGGGATAGAGTGGCTCTGGCCGCCAAACTGGGGCCGCTCAAATCACAACAACACATTGTCCAACCTGATTAAGTAGCCATTTGTGGCATCCTCGCTGTAGTTAAGCAGTCCTCATCCTCTTGCCTGAAACCTGACCTCCCAGCAAGATATATTGACATGTCCTCCAATTTGAGGGTGGTTAGAAATGTGGGGGAAGACATTACATTTCTTTACAGGAAGTTCAAGCTATTATTCCTCAGAATAGGCACTACCGACTGACTCATCAGTGGACAAGAATAAGCCTTCACATGATAGGCGTTCGCCTAATTCCACTAACAATTTGATAAGTGGAGAAAATAAACCACATTCTTGGTTAATGGGGAGCTGTAAAGTGGATGAAGAGCTGATGTGGAAGAGATGGTGATGCAACACTATCGACTAGACTATTATGAGGAATCTCTTTGCGTTGTACACTCTTGAAAGAGCTTGATGTAAAATCATTATCTGATATTTGCATTATCAAAAATACAGTTCATTTTCAGTACAGGGACAGCGTGAGAGCAGCGGCATACACTCCTCTCTAAGGCATGCTCACATAGAACATGTTAACCACACCAATTACAGGCGGCAGCCAGGGTGACATTTACAAGAAAATTTTCTATCTTGTCGTTTAAATTAAGTTTTCTCCTTGTTACTCACGCCTTGCATTTTCATTTCTGTTTTCCTGGATGCACAGCCGCTATAGCAGATGAAGCAGTTTAATGCGTGTACACTGCGATCAAAATGCAGCGTAGGTAATAATGTAACGCAGTAGCAGATCAAGTATCTGCACTGGAATCGTTACAGCAATGCGCAGAGACAATCTGATAGAGCACTACGCAGATATCCGTGAAAAATAGCATACTTCTTTAATTATTGATTTATTTGGTTTACAGGTTACCTTTGATATAAAAAAGACTCAAGCTGATCAGGAACAAAAGGAGTCAGGGGTAATACAAAGGAACAAACACTGCGTGCTTCAAATTATGGGATAATAATAAAATGTTAATTAAATTCCTTTTTTTAATGAATTATCTTCCCCATTTTAATGAGTTAAAGTTTAATTAGGGGTAAATGGTAAAAGGGAAAAGGAATGATGTTAACCTTCAGTGCATAAATATATTGCATCATAATTTAACAAACCCCAATCAGAAGCCCACGTTGCACTGTTGCTTATTATCATGCATTTTTCCTGCAAAAAAATAAAATAATGAGGCATAAAGGAGGTGAGAAGGCAAGCAGGAGCTCTTGTGCTTATTTAAGACAGACGTAGTGCACGTCAGACTATTTAAAGATAAACAGGCTTGTGCTATAGAAACGTTTTTATCCACTGTAGGGACACGACGTGTGTCAGACTCTGACAAATAACGACGGCACACTTTGTTATTAAAGCCAGGTGAGAATGGCATCAATCTGAACAAATTAACATTAACTGCAAATAGGTCACAGGAGCCGTTCGCCAGGGGTAAACGCTGTGATCTTCCAGCATCGCTTTTATTTATTTATTTTTATTTATTTATTGGGAGAAAAAAAAAATCCAAGAAAACTGGGACTGATGTTTGACATTTCCTCTGCCCCTCCCAACCTCACCGCACAGACTCATCTGCATTGGGGTTTCACTTCCACTCAGACGTTGAAAAAGTTCAAAATGTTCAACCCCATTAACATCTAATAAGGAGAGTGTTCGCACAGTTGCACACTGAGTTTTAATCCAAATCTGTCTGGTCACCACGTATGACAGCTGCAGGGCCACTGCTACCTCAACAGCAGGCTTCTGTCAAATGTGCAGCATTAACCTTTCTTACCATCAGGGTGACTTTTTTCAACGGGGCTTTGATATAGGTACACTGTAGACTTTCCTCGGAAGCCAGCCATGGACTCAGCTGTTATCAGGATACAGTATCTGCACAATGGAATTTTAAGTGAAGGGCCTCGCTTTCTTTTAGGAGAAAATACCTGCATCTTATCAAACCTTGTCAAAAGGGTCACGTCCCGGCTTTTTGCAGGACTGAGCGTGTCCTTTGAGAGGATTTGATATCCTATGGCCTTCTGGCATCTTACCTTGTGTAAGTAGACGCTTGGCAGATGCAGGGAGGGTCTACTTGCTTAGTTTACACTAGTTTCTCTGCCCGTGTGCTCTTCTCGTCAGACACTATCCTTGCTAAATAAATGTTGGGAAGAAAAAAAATGAATGTAAGATCTCTTTGAACTGCATTCTCTAATGTGGGTCAGAGATCTATCGCATGCATATTCTGAAAGCCTTTCATCTGCAATTGCAAAGTTAAGATTCCCCTGGTACATTCTTAATTTCATCTACTTCTCTCGCAGTTATTTATTTAATATATCCACATTAATGTCTTCTCAAACATGGTAAAAGTGAAGAGTTCAGAGGGAAACTTTTCTTCTCCCTCTGTCTGCATGATAGTCTGTCCTCCCTTATGACTCCATTTTAAAGACAGTGGGCTGACCGGCAGTGGAGGGAGGGAGCAAGGGATCGAGAGCAGGGAGGGTGAACAGGAGAAGAGAGGCTGCGCTCACTGCAGCACTCTCCTCAGCTCTCAACTCCCAGTCAGCCCCTCTGTGTGTGTGCTTTGAAAGAGAATAGGATTCAGCCCTTTGAAAGCCGAGGCTGCTCACCAGGGCCTTTGTGTAAAATAACATCTCTACTGAAAGCCAATTACTGGTAACATTATTTTGGTTGCTTCCATTATTAAAAGTACCTCTCTCTGTTGCCCCCATCATCCCTCCACCACAACCCCCACCCCACCTGCTCCGCCATCACTCTCTTACAGACGGAGAATTATTCCATTGACTCCAGTTACGTGAACAGCAGAGCCCACCTCATTAAAAGGTATGTCTTGATTAGGAATTGTTACCAGCACCTCATTACCATTGTTATCTGTAATTGTTTTATCTAATGAGTGCACAGCTACTGTTGCAGTAGTTTTCATGTGTTCCTGCATGTTCTTCATTCTGTATAATTGCAAGGGGAGGATAAGATTTTAGGATAAATAGTATTACTCTAAAATAATGCGTTTAGTAGACACTTGTTGGGATGAGGCACAAAGTCATACTTTCGGATTATTAAATTACACAGGGCAGCAGAATCTGCAAGTAATGATTTTCATATTTGCAGATAAGTGTGATACACTTATGCACTTTGCTTCATTAATTACACATAAACTTGAATTTTATCAGGTAAACGGAAAAAAGAAACAACTACCTAATCGTCATATTATGTTTAAAATATTTTTTTTTAAAGAAAACAGTCACGAATGGACCATAATTGCCTCCTTTTTTCCCGTTTGTCAGGGAAAGAAGGATAAATGTTTTCATTGTGCATTGTTATTCAGCTCACCCAAACCAAGATCTTGGATAGGGTTTGAGGAATTCAGGACTGGAGACTGGGATGGGTTTCATAATTCCCTCAAGCCAAAGAGGGTTTTGTAAGCAGTCTCACTTTGTAAACTATAGTTCTCCCTTCTTACCTGCAGCTATAGAACATTCCAGGCTTCCTTTTGTTTGAGGCCATCCCAGCCTTTTGAAAACCCATTATGGCAATTTCTCCCCAAAAGAATCCCTGCATTAATGTAAACAAAGAGCATTCAAGTGTGGGCCTCTGCAGCATACTACAAAGAAATCCCCTCAGGAGCCAGGGAGCCTCTGGTCTGAGACAGGTGCAATTACAGTGATAACATCAGAGAGCCAGCATTACCTCCACTGCAGTCCTCTCTCCCACACTGGAGAATGTGAGGCTCGCACTATGGAATGCAGCTACCTTGCACTGTCCTTTGCTTCCTTTACACTTTTTGTGCACATTTGTTTACTTTCATTTTCTCCTCAGTCTGTCTTCTTCCTCCCCTCTAACCTCTAACACCCTCGTCTGTCTTTACATAAACTCATTCATGTTTTTTCCCCTCTGTCTCTCTCTCGTGCATGAACACGTGTTCATATATTCACCCCTATTTAGTGTTGTTTGTAAAGCAGAATTTGTTCCAGTGGGATGGAAATCAAGTGAAGGGAAATCACGCTGTTACTGTGCAGCTGTTGATTGTGCCCCCACACCCCACCCTCTTTATTGACTGTGAGCCCCAAACAAGGCAGATGCTCAGTTTGTATGCTTCCAGCATTTTCTACATCCATCTTCCTTCCAGGAATTCCTGATTACTGCAGTATTTGTTTGATTGTAGTGAGTGAGTGCCTCCTGTTTGTTCAATGCGATGTCCTTGAAGTCAGTGCATCCATCCAAAATGTCCCTGGCTGAAACATCCTGTGGCTGGTTTGCTATCTATGAAGTTGAAAAATGTCCACTTAATCCAAGAAGGCTGTCAGGAGATTTAAACGCCCTTCTTATTACATGGAAGTGCAAACAGAAGCTGGAAAGAGGTTTTGTTCTTTGAAAAGGTGTGGTGCTTAACTTAGACTTAGAGCCAGTGTAAATTAGTATTCATCCACTTTAAATTGATGGAAATGCACCAGGTTAAAGAAAGCAACAAAAAGCACAAAAAGGGACACGAAGCGAAAGATAGACAAGTCGTCACAAACCATCACATTAGAGATGGATGAAAAAGAGCATGTTTTTAGGTGAGGTGACAGTTAATCAACATTTCCCTTTCCTCCCTCCTGGCCCCCATGTAGCACATCGACATTCAAGGACCTGGAGGGGAACAGTCTGAAGGACAGCGGCCATGAGGAGAGCGACCAGACCGACAGCGAACATGATGTCCAGAGGGGACACTATGTTGACACGGCTGTCAATGACGTGCTGAACATGACTGTTCCTCCTAATGTTTGCCAGCTGCCAGACCAAGGTAAGAAAATCTGTGTCTGTTTGTGTTTATGTGTGTGCGCACTGTGTGTGTTTAGAGGATCGCTACATCGTTTGGGATGTGTTTCAAGTTTCAAGATAAGACCAATGTGTATTTTTGTGTGCCACTGAGACTGTTTTTATGCTACCGGAGCATCTTTTAAGATGCATTTACCCATTGGAAGTCCCAAATGTGCAAGTATATGAATAACATCACAGGTTTTTTTGTCTTTGATGTTAGTACAGCTAATATGAGGGATCTGTGACGGCAAAGGCTACCCTTTGATACAGGCTTAGCCAACGTTATTGACTGATAGTAGCCATGTCTGCTGTTGAGGATGAGCTGACTTCAGATGTGCTTGAATGGCAGCAATTAGGCTCATAAAGGTAGAAGGTGGAAATCTACATATCTCCATGTGCCCTCATCCATTATTCAATTGGATCATTTAGCAGGGAATTAATGTTGATGTTTCATTTCTGACTCCCCATTTAAAAAGACATCCGCTTGGTTGGCAGAAGTCAGTGTAAGGGTCATGTTCATTCTTAACTACTGCCAGTCAGACTGAAGTAGAGAGTGGGTCAGTTAGAGGGAGATAGAGGGGAAAAAAGCAGGATATAGCTGTCTGGGAGTCCAGGATGTTACTATATGCACCTGAGGGTATTTAAGTCCTAAAGGAAGCACTACACGCACAGGTGCAATGGCAGCGCAAGAGTCAGTGTGTGAAACGCTGCAGATATTTTAGGATAGCCCCATTAGGAATTTCATTCATAGTGAGGAGGAAAGCGTGGATGTTTGAGGACACTCTTATGGATATCCTTTGCATCGGAACTTTACGTTTGCCCCAATTTGGAAACTGATGCCAAATTTAGGTTTTCCTTCCTCATTTAACGTTGACATATTTTTAGTTCCTTTTTTTTCTAACACTGTCCTACTAAGGCTGTGTACTTTCTCACTACTCTACTTTCTTCTTTCGTAGCTTCATATAGTGAAAAAATTTTAATGAGCAAGAGATAACGAAAAGGAATACGACTTTATAAAAAAAAAAAAGCGCAAAGAAATGAAGATTATGTGATTTTTTTAATAAATTATTTATCTATTCTGTCTATTTTTGTCAGTGGACTGTGAAGTGTGTGGGTGTGGTTGAAAAGGCGGCAATGGATATCTGTAGGCTCTTTCCTGTCGGTTCCTGGCATATCTAACTAACGAGTTTCACTGTTGATATTGTTCGACTGGGTAATAATAACATTAGTCAGCCCACATTTTACGTTGTTCAAGAATGGAGTCGTGCATGTGGATATGCCTTCCTGGCTGGTAGTTCACACCTTGTAATGACTTAGCCGAGAAATACATAGGGTCAGGAAGTATGACGACCAGAGAATCAGCTTGTGCTGGGTGTTACCCTGGTGGCATCAGACGATAATGAACAGTGAAAAGCGAATCTGCTGACTAGTGGTTGTCAGCTGTAATTACTTCAGAACCTGCAAAAAATTCCTGGGTCTCTAAAAAATGCTTCTAGTAGTGGGATCTCATTATTGGAGACAATTAGAAGTAATGTACATGAAGAATATTACGAGTGGGGAGAGCTCTCTGAGGCAGATCTTTTTTCATTAACACCACCAATGATTGTATCTGTTTCAGCCAAATGGATGCATGCCTCCTGAATTTGTAATGCAGCACCACATAGCCGGTAAACAGAACAACAGGCTATTTCACAGTGTCTGTCCTTTCCTTTGACCAGAACAAATAGATGATAATGAGGTTGCTGTTTGGAATTACAATTTGATGGTTTGGTTTTTCTTTATTTTATTATTAATTTAATCGCTTTTAGCTCCAGACTCACGTTTGGCCTCTGATTTTTCTTTAGCGACAACAAAATACCTCAGTGGAATCTATTTTCCCATTGCTTTTGGTAGTCATTCTGCAGCAGTGGTCACACCACAAAGTAATGAGAGGGCGGTTATAACTATTAAATAAATTGGGCAAAGATCGCATGCGGAAATGTAATGACATTCCAAATGAAATCATCTTTCTATTGCAATCTCAACGGTCTAATTACACGGGTAAAGGGCATGGTAGGATGACATTATGGGCTGGTTCGCCATGATGCATGGTCCTGTCTCCTGGCGTATCAGGATTTGACAATATCCTCTTCTTTTTTGTTGTTGTTGTTTCTCAGGAGAAGGCCAGCTTATTCGTTTTCACGCTCTTTTTCTCCCCTTCTGCTTAAAGTGTCTTGAGTACAAAGGCAGAAAGGTTTCTACAATATAGAAGTAGTTGAGCTCAAAAATGGACACTATCTGCCAGTTCTGGTGAGTGAGTGGAGGGAATTTTCAGAAAACAAATAGGCATGTTCACTAAACACCCCGCTGTTTAGATGTCTTCTGGGAGTAACTGTGTTGTATAGTGCACCTCTCCTGCCAGCAAAAGCACAAAACATGTTGAGAGACTACAATTGCCAAAGGACAACAACACGCACAAGCTGAGGAGAGAAGAAGCTTGTTTTTTGTGTGTTTTTTATTGTTCTGTTTTCTTGTGTTGATAAGCGCTGAGAACAAAAGGAAGGGAGGTAGGGTTAAACTCTCGGGCTTTTACAGTGCAAATGTTTACTATTCCCAGTGTCATGTAAAGATGTTGTTTGCCCAGGAGACAATCTGTTACGGTTACACAACGGCCCTGCATCCATGTCATCTTGTTGACTTTCATGCGGGAATCCATTCGCGTGATGAGATTCAGCTGCTAACTAGCCCGGCACCATATCAACGCGGGCATTTTCCCCACCTAAAGCAATTTAGGAGTTTCATATTTGGCTTTTGTCCATCTGTTGTATGCCTTTTTTGTCAGTAATGCCTTTTCAACAACATTATTCATTGTTCCTGCACGAGCAAATACCAAGGTAACTTTGAGCAAAGTGCTTGTGAAGAGACTTTTGACTTAAATCTGAGTGAATTTGCTGAATCGCTGCCAAGAATCTAAAAAGACGTGTGTATGTACTCTTTTTGAAAACCTGACCTTAACTATCCTCACCCAGTGGATTAGATTAAGGAAGTATCTGAAGAACAAATGACATTAAATCTCTTAAAATCTATAAAGGAAGAGATATCTTTAACATGTAATGGCCCCCCTCGTATCTGCCAACAGAATAGAAATGAATGATATCGCTGCAACTATAAATTGAGAAGAGCAGCTATATAAAATGAATTCTTCGTTATCTTTATAGGCATGTCTGTGAAGTTGGGGGGATTTGGTTGAACTGTGCGACATGCTAGCTTTAGCTCTGTAGAACTATTAGTGTCAAGGGAGAAGCAAAGGAGACGACTCTAAAGGAGCTGTGACAAAGGGGGCTTAATCAATTTTTTTGACATCCTTTGATTGTCATAGCTCACATTTTAATTCACATGGATATGGATGAGCCGTGGATTTCAAGGATTAAGATTCATGTAACGCTAAATCGCTCGAGTTATCTCTGCGGGGGGGAATGGTGGGGGCACGATGTCATTTTACAGTGTCCGATCTGTGGCTTTAGATTTTTGTGATCTCACTTTTGGAATTGTATCCAGGTCAACGTGTAAGTGTTCTTCAAATAAAATCACTTTCTCTTGGCTTATTAAACTCAAAGGGATCTAAGACTGCTCAATTAGCCAGAGCAGGGAACAGGCCTCTTTTATTTCTGACATATTCCTTGGCCTCCACCTCCAGAGAATATCTCTCATCTATCTGTTAGCTCCCTGTGGGGGTGTGCCTGAAGCTGGAACCCAGGAATGGAAGCCCCCTCCGTGGGCTGCAAAATTCTCCGTATTCCCTTCTTCCATCAGCAGATCCACAGGGTTTCACTGTTCCTAATTGATTTTCTTTCGCTTTTTCTCTCTCCCTCCATATGTCTCTCCATCTTTATTTTCTCTTCTGTTTCCATCTACTGACTGCAAACATCTCCAGCCCACATCTCCCAACTTTGTGCCAGTCAAGCAGTTCCCTTTCCCTGTTGAATTAAAGAAAGAGTAAAGGCATCTCACATGTTCCTGCTGCAAACTTGCCCTAAATTCACCACGGGAACATTTCTAGTTTGCAGTTCTCTGATCTACTAACGAAAATGCTGACAGGTGTCAGAATCAGGAAGGCAACAGGAACAGGGCTGTGCTGACAACACGAGAAGGGGAGAGCGAGCCAGAGTCTGTGTGTGAGGGAGACAGAGATTGAGAGATGAGCTGAGAGTCTAGTAAGCAGTCTTAGCGAGAGAAAATAAAAAGAGGAAAAGAAGAAACAATCTCTGTGACAGGTGGGAATGATTTTTTTCCCTTTCTCTCACTCAGAGGTAACGTGCTAGAGGGTTTGACTGATTCTCAAACAACATTTGATTGAATTAAGCATCAAAATCCTTGTTGTAATTCAGGCTGGCAATGACACGTGTTGCGTTATGATACTTTACGATCAGATTAACATATAAACTCTATACTGGGACCATCCATTTTGATTTGGATTTGTCTAATCTAATGTGGAACCAGTGGAGGTAAAATGGCTGACAGTGACAAAGAGCTCAGAGCATTACAAGCATTAAGGAAGATAGAGTACAAACACACTGCATGCTCAAGCACACCAGAGAGTGCTTGCAAGCAGGTGTAGTGAACTCTGTAATGAACAACCTGGATGTAGATTTTTGCCTCCGAGCTGCGGAGAATTAAAGAAAAAAGATGTAATTTCATGCTGTGTCCGTCTGGGCTTAAATTTCTTTCTATTTTTTTTTAAATCTTGTTTACGTCGCCGAATAAAATTCGGTGACTGTGAAGTCTTGGCTCTGTCACATTGAAATTACACCTAATAATGTAAAACAGCTGCCTAATTTTTGCGTGTTGTTAAAAAAAGGTCTGAGGATTTTCTTTCTGTGTCACACTGTGAAGAAGAGTCTAAATCTGTACTGAAAACACTGCTCTTATTTGTCCTCTAATTTAAAAGAAATCCTGAGGCCTAAACCACTCCAACAATTTATATACAAACAGCAAAGACACCCAAAGAGGAATTTAAGAAAACGTGGTGCTTTTTGTTAAATTTCTGCGAGCAACATTACCTCTAGCTGCTCTTTCTCAGCTACTGCAGACACACACAAAAAGGGCATGCAAAGGATCTTAATTTCCACCATCAACTGCAAACATATAGTAATGTTATAATTCTATAATGGCATCCCCTGAACCTACACTCTGCCAAAGCTCTCCTGAATATACCCAGTGTATTTAATCAGCTCAAGAGGGGACTGCTTATCTCTTTGCACTTGTCATGGATAGCGTATTGAACATATCAGAGAGAGAAATGGGAATAGTTCATTATTTTCTAGGGCTCACAATGAGCCTGATGTATCTCATTGCAGGCCCTCCACTGACAGCTCATTTTCTAGACAATCCTGGCATTCAGTTCACAACGCGGCAGGGCAAGAGAGAGAGGGGGGAGAGAGAGGGAGGAAACACAGAGGCAGAGAGAAAATAGAGCTCCGGATCTCCATTGCTTATTCATGATGCTGTGGCATGCTAGGTGTGTTAATAATCTCCGCAGAAACCAAGTTTGTTGAACACCTAGCAAAGCTGGGCCCCAATCGACAGCAGATGGGAAAACAGGGGGATCAGGATGATCCCAGACAGAGGGAGGGAGATTAAGAACAGGTAATGTGCAGAAGTTGATGGGGGCCGAGTGTGTAATAAAGAGAGAGGAGAGAGTACCTGAATTTTAAACCTGTTCGAGAGTGTGTGCACAGCGTGTTGAGTGTGTGTGAGGCTGCAAGTGTGTGTCTTTAAAGGTTAATCAGGGAAAGAATGGGAACGAGAGAGAGGGAGAGGAGGGAGAAAGATAAAGAGATGGCACAAGAGTGAAATACTAGAAGTTTGGGGGAAATAGAGTGAATTGCAAGATGCCGAGCTGTGGTGTGCGTGTCTCCAGTCTACCTGCTTTTTTGTGGCTCTGACTGATTCTGGTCCTCGTTTGAGGAACCGAGGCAGCAGCCATTTTTACAGCCGCGATATTGTCCTTATAATTCTCTGAGATCACCACATGCCATAACCTCTCCTGCACCGCAAGCCATTTTAAACACGGTGTTAAAACAGGGGCTGTATGACTAAACAACTGCAGCCTCATTTGTGCTAAAATGAAATTGTAAAAAATCAATTGCCAATTGATCGATTTGATGTTATTAAGTACGATGAATCATTTTGTAATTATATAACTAGAATTAAAACATTTTACACCTTCGATCTTTCTGGAGGGTGACATCAGCACGCCGCTCATTACTTCACTTTTTGTTGTTTCTACGATGTAATAATGATATTAAAAATTAAGATAACACCCTTTTTTTCATTTATCTTTTTCAGTATCTTCAGAATTGAATTGAATCCTTCCTGGATTTAAAAAACATCCATTTGTGGTGCTCTTTGTAAGGGGCACATGAGCTAAAATAAAAAAAACCCTCTAAGGCCTTGAGAATAAAGGCATTTAATTTTTACATAAAAACAGAGGGCTTTGGAGCTTTTTTGATGTTTTAGCTTATTGTTGTATCTTTATTTTGACACGTTTTTGTGATTTTCTCCCGAGGGGTTGGGAGATCACTATCTCACCTTATTTTCACGTAAAGTCGACTCAGCAAAACAAAGAGCCCTATTTGCACGTTTCACCCACAACCCCCGCCACAGTATAATGCAGCAAATGCAAAATGTAATTTCTCCTTTAAATGCACTCATTTACATCTCCTTTAAATGTACTCAGTTTCCAATTTCCATGGTTGCTGCGTGTTTTTGTTACCTGCAAAGTAAAAGTTATTGTCACTTCTTCACAAGGGCGACGGTGACATTTCAACAACTGACCGCGGACAAAGCTCTCGAGATGTTATGGAAATTTGTCAGGAAAATAAGCGATTTTATTTAGAGCAGCAAAATCTGTAGAGAGTAGAGCTGTTAATATCAATATTTAACAAAGAGGCCTTTTTTTTAAAAAAATTCCAAAAGATTGTTGTGGTACACGTAAAGACATTACGACAAAGTGCCCCCCAGGGATTTCATGACTAAACCTCCCCTAGTAAAGTAAAGTAAAAGTTTATTTCTACAGCACCTTTCAAGACAAAGATCACAAAGAGCATCACAAAGAAATACCAAGGCATTTGTCACAAGTCACATTTTTGATTAACCAAGTCTTAATCATGGCGCTGTCATGTCATAAAATAGAAGTGGACCTCCGTTTATACCACTCATAGTATTACAGAGTATGTTTTATACTTAAGGGACTTTAAGCATTTTTAGTCTTTTGTTGTGATCACTGATGTTTTTTTCATTTACTTAAATGTAAGGACCTGTTGCACCGTGCTGTCCCACCTGCAACGATAAATTAATGGGACTAGCATACCATGTTTTAACACTTGATGCCCAGCACTGCGGTAAATATCCTTATTGTGAAATTTAGTGGAAATAAGGGCGGGGGATTACTGTGTTAACCCTACTGGCTGCTGGTCAGCTGAAAGGTTTATGTTGGGGGGGGATGCATTCCCAGCTGATTAGCCATTGTTGTGTGTTGTGTCGGGAATGCAGTTTGTTTGAGTAAGTTCGCCACCAGAAGCATTCTACACTTTGTTTAGAAAACAGCTGATACTATAATTCTGCAGCAGAGCCTGATCCTCTGTTGACAACATGAGGTCCTATCATGAGCCCACAAAAGTCCTTTGAAAGCATGACTTACCACAGCTTTGCTGCTGAAATTGTACGACTCCAGTCTGATACTTTGTTGAGTAAACAGCCTGATGAGGACATACTATACACATAGACAAACTCAAAGGAGCCTTGATGTGTGGCTGGAAGTGGGCAGGATAGTCACAGAGTGACTGCCAAAGCAAGGCTTGTATTACAGGGATCCCAGGATATCAGACACCAGGCGGCCTGTGCTCCCTCCAGGCAGGGCAGAGTCTGGCAGCTGGCCCACAGCCCAGATAGCTATAATCAGCTCCATTACCTGTAGCACTGACTTCCATTTAGGAGCCCTCATAGTGGAACTATGGCTTCACTGCGGGGATTAAGGATGCTGAGAAATTTAGGAAAAGTACAAACAGCATGCAGTTGCACATGCTATATCTACACCTGCTGCTGCAAACACGTATATTGTACACACAGGAACACATTCATAACTGCGCGCCACACAAACGTGTAGTGAATGGAGGGAGATTTCCTGGGCTTTAAGTGTCTTGGCACGAGGCCTTTCTTTTATCTTCTCCCCGTGTGAAAGGAAAGATTAAGAATATATTCTGCTCTGTTTAAGGGGAAAATCAGCTGTCTTTTGACAAGTACATTGTAGCCTGCAGTTTTCTGTCCAGAATACAAAGAGACATTTATCACTGCAGCTGGGGTAAGGGAGGAAGAGGGGGGGTCTCCTGTGCTGCAGCGATGTGCATTTCTTTTTTTAACCCCTATTACTTCCTTTCTGTGGGAAAAAAACACAGCACTCCCATCCTCCTTAATCCATTTGAGATTTCATTTGTTTTATTTTTCCTTTCATTTCACTGTCTACCCCCGATGCCTTTGTCTTCTCCATCCTGATTTTTATCTTAGTTCTCATCACCTTCTTTCTCCTGACAACATTATAGCTCAGATGGAATATGTAGCGGTAATATGTAAAGTTATGTCGTCCTTCTCCGTCGTGGCAACAAAAAGGTTACTACCTCAGGCAGAGTGCCATAATATTTCCATAGTTTGCTCTCCTCATGTATATTCAGCGAGAATGATTTATTCTGTAACATTTTACTTTTAGAAATGCAGGATTTCTCTTCTCGAGACTTTGCATATGCTGTAAAACAACACGGAAGCTTGTGCGCACTGGATTTGTACTCTAAAAGTAGTTAAGCAGAGGTTAAAGGGAAGTCATAGAAAACCAGCACTATCATTACTATCTTTCATTTACCAATTAGTGTCAGTGTTCCCCTCTCTGTCCCCGAGATGACCTTGCAGAGATGAGCTCAGTGTGTTGTAATTGAACATTTTGAGTCAGCCTCAACAGTGGTAGGTACTGTGCGGCTGCTAGTAGCCCAGAATATAAACTATTGATGAAAGAGGGAGATCAGAGTAATGGAGAGGGGGAAGCTGCTGAGATATGTGTGGATGCAGATAGCATCCCCCAGCCCGTTCTTGGCCACCAGGTTCCACAATGCCTTGCAGGCATTTTGTCTTTCGACACGTCTTCATAATCCTCTGTGCTCTGTTTATTTCTGACTTAGTGAATTAATGCGCACCTTAGTAATTTTAGTCGTTCAGATTAAAAAAGCATATATTACTGCTTATCTTAAAGGGGTCTTCTGCGCTGAGTGAGGATCAGATTTTAGAGCACATAACCTGAACATCACATTGAATTTAATCTGAGCTACTCTGGCATGCACACCCTGGATTCACTCTGCTTGGACTTAGTTCACTGGTGAGAAAGGTCAAGAACTGAACTGACTCAGAGCGGTGTTTCTCCGTTGTGGTGTATCTGGCGGTGGTGGATAATCAAATTAAGTAAATTTATCAGCATTAAAAAAAGAATATTCACAAAGGCCCTCTATTTTTGTATTATGCCGCTAATAAGATATTTGCTTAAGGCTACCACATATCTTTCTGGGCATTAACCTAATTATCATTTCACATTAGTATATTATGTAAAATCAGGTTAGCGCGAAACATGTAAATACTGGAGTAACTGTTAACATTAATCTGCTTAGTTTCAGAGATAGGGTTTATAATATAAAGAAAAATGCTTGTGATAAATTCCAGGAGGTTTTTTTATGTTGTTCCTTTTATGTATAATTGAACGAGAGAGAGAATTCGCTGCATCTTGGCAGCCAAATTTGAGTTTTTATACCACTCTGTACCCCACCTCTTTAAAGGGGAGGTCGGTTGTTACGTTTAATGGCGGACAGGAATGTCCCAGAATGGCTTTTTTTAATGATGTGCCTCTTCTCGTGCAGTCCTCGTTAAGGATGAGTTCCAAATGCACGGAGAGGACAGCGAGGGGACCGCGGCCGTATCCTGCACGACCCCCCGAGATGCAGCGGGGGGTCTCAGGCTCCTTTGTGTGTTCTCCAGCTCATCTTAGAAATCCAGTGCTCGTCTGTATTCAGCTCACATCAGCATCAGAAAATAAATAAAGCAAGCAATCAGGCCATGACCTCTTATACCCACAGTGCTTAGAGACCCCCCACTAATACCACCCTTCCTCCCCCTCCTCCCCCTCTGTTCCACTTTACATAGGTTTAACTACCTTGGATTTGCAACTGAATGTCAAGCTTGTGTTTGGCTTTACCACAGGGCAAGTTGTTCCTCAGCTGTCTCTAGAGAAAAGGAACTCAAAGATGGAGAGGAGCAGGGGAATTGGATCTTTGACACCTGTCACTTCCACTCTGCTGCACCTTGCTCTCTTGCCACACATAAGGACTTTTCATGTTATCACGAGTGGGCACAGGGGCTGAGAAATCCAATTACTAGCACTGTGTCAGGCCCCTGCTATCATCCTTATGTATGCTATAGTCATGTTCCTTAAATCAGAAAAGATGTGCTTATTAGCTCTTTCTCTTTTCTTCAGGCCAGTCTTCCACCTCCATTTCGATCTGTGTCTTAGATACAAGCTGTAGCCTCACCAGTGTCACTCCTCTATACAGTGTAGCACTGGGTGGGTGGCTAATGCTACAGACATTGGTTCTGACTGTCTTATATTAAGTGGTATCATGGTGCAAAGCTCACTGCGGTGGATAATGGAGAACCTGGGAGAGGATCAGAATGCCTCCCAGATGCCAAACAGATTGGCCTTTGTGACAGAGAAATGGAAGAGCATTAGAAAGTGTTGGAAGGCCTCCTTCGTGCGTTTCTTCTACCCAGTAGGTGGAAATCTAATGCATCTCAACACAGTGGAGACCTTGCTGTGTTTGTCTGATTTCTTTTATTTGCTGCTAAGTGATGTTGACTATTCAGGTGGAGAAAACTGTGTAATTATTTTTTTCATTTGTTTTTTTTCCCAAGCCGTGACCCGCTTTTCTCCGTGGTGACCCACCTCCTCTTACTGTATTAATAACCTGCCCATAACACATACTGTCCTATTTTGCAAAATGTGTTTCTTTTCTTTCTTCCTTTTTTTTTTAAAGGAAGGAAAAATTTGAAAACACAAGAACACGAGAGAGCAGGAGTCATGCTGGTACTTCTATGACAAGATAAAATGGAATATAAAACAGTCCTGGCTAGCATAATGTGGCTTCACATTCAGTCAAGTTCACTTTATATTAATTATGGAAGGCCAGTCTTTTGAGGCAAAGCAGAAGCTCACAGAGGGAGAGGAAATCCAAGATATTGGTTTTCTGCCCGGTGTGCCATCCCCAGTTGTTTGGATACAAGTGTTGAAGGATAGTGGGCATTTCAGATGGCTAAAAGAAATAACACTTAAGAGGTGAAAAAGTAATCTTTTCTCACTGTGAGAAATGTTTGCACCAAGAATAAGAATAATAAATAAATAAAAATAGAGTTAGAATCCTTGATATTTGTGAATAAAGCAATGAATTGGACTTCCTATTCACTAAAAGCCCCATAGCACACAAAGCAATGTTTTCTGTGTTGCAGTGTGCTATTACCTTGACCTTAGCGCTTTATCTTTTCTCTTATGTGGAACCATTACTTTTTTATTAGACTTATATTTTGGTTTCCTTGAAGAATATTTAATTGTCAGCCATAGATCGCAGTGACATCTGTTTTTACCTTACAGATTGGACAAAATATAACAATAGTCCATAGTGCTTCTATCCTTAAGCCGACTCTCCGGCTCTTTTTCTCTCCATCCCCACTCACCACGTACAGTAGCTTTCATCTATGCTCCAACCCCATTCATTGATGTAATTTAAGAGTGTGCCCCTTTGCTTCTCCCAGACTCAAGGGTTTAGGAGCAAATTAGCTCGCTAGCTCGGTCAAGCTTAAACACAGAAATGCTGCATTTGTTCCAGTGTATTTAAAGATGTCCTCTGCAGATGCATTGTAGGGGAAACGAGCCAAGCAGACAGAGGCAGGCAGGCAGGCGGTCTGGTTGGCTGGCATTGTGGAGTGGGCAGTTTGCAACAGGGACGCCGGCAGCCTGCTGTGCTGAGTTTGAGGGGCGTATTATATTGTTGTTGGGGGCATTCAGCGCCTGAGTACAGGTTAATTTGAAGCTCGTCATTAGAAGGGCAATTTAGCTGCTCAGACTTTACAAGGCCAAAATTCACCGTGCGATTTTTGCAAAGTGCATCACGTCATGGTAAAACACTCTATTTAAATGCATACACTTGCCGATGCAGTCGCTTTACAAAGAGATCTTTAAATCACTCATTGGGATTGTGTTGCTTCTTGTTTGTAGGTTAAAAAAAACCAAACGCAAATATTGTAATTCTGAAACATGCTACCTGCTTTTTGAAAGTCGGGATCCAAGAGAACTGAGAATAGTACACACTAACAATTCTTACAATTTGTCTTGATAATAGAAAAATATGGTAATAATAAAGCAAAGCTTTTTAAATGCTTTACAGTGCTTTTCCAATTAGGAAAACTGCAGTTTTGTTGCTGGCACCTTTGAAAGATTCCTTCATGCATGAGCTCCCCCCTGCCACCAAATGCTTTTTCAATTGGAAATACATCAAATTATGTGAATGAGATGAGCCCAAGTTTAAGATTAATTTCGACTTTAATTGCATATTATATATTTTAAAATAATCATCCATTTAAAACACTTCCAATCCAGGTAGCTCCATGACCTCCTGGGTTTTAATTGCACCTTAGAACACATATGCATCAACACTACAATGAGCGGGTGGAGGGAGGTTTGGAGTCTTCTCCCACCCCCATTCTCTGCGGCCTGCTGGAGCGGGAGGGCTAGTAGGAGGAGTTGGCCGTCCGACTGCGGTCTGGGGTGTGGGGCCTCCCTGCTGCTGCGGAGTCGGGGTGGTCTGCCTCTCCCCACCGCAGGGAAAAGGGTAACACCACCTGGGTCTGGGTGCAATTCCCCCCTCCAGGGGCAAGGGTACCTAGACCCGGTTTGTAGAGTACGCTTGGGGAGTGTGATTGTGTGTACAGCGTCTCTTTATGTCTGTCTCCACGTTGGTTGAGTGTGGAGTGAGTGCATATGAGAGCATGAGGGTGGGAATGGATGTTTGTATCTGTGTGTGCCTGTATGTCTGTGTCTATATGTCAGGTTGGGTATCAGACGCCACCTCTCTGGGGACACCTCAGGCCCTCCAAGGTTTGGAGGCCTATCTCCACCCACCACCACTTCCCCTGCCGGTGGCGGACTCCCTCAGGTGTCGGTGTGTTGGTGGTTCTTTGTGTCTGGGGGTGGGCGTCCGGGTGCACACCGGCTCACTCCTTGGCGGCCGCTTGTCGGGGCCTGGGGCCTGGGGCTCGCTCGGGCCCCTTTGGAGGTGGGGTGCCCCCGGCCTCTCGGCCTGGGGCTCGGTCACTCAGGCACAGCTGGGGGCCGGCGGAGCTCACGGGCGCGTCACTGCAACTCCCCCTGACTTCTGCTCCGCGGCTGCTGGGCGAGCCCTCATCTGGGACTCTCCTCAGCTCTTACTGGAACAGTGGCGCGGCTGCCCCTCTGTTGGTCTTCCATGGTCTCTTGTGTTCTGGGGGCCTCTGGATGTCTGGAGTTTTGATCTCCTCCATACCCGCTTCACACCCTGGAGGACGGGGCTGTGGCCCCCCCACACTCCCTAGCAGATCATTACATGGAGAAACCTTTGGAATGCAAGCATGCTGATCCACACAGGTATGCACACATGGGTATTCACAGACGCGGACTAAAGCTTTCTTGGCTGCTGCCTCAAAGCACACTGTGCGCTGTCTATCTTGCGTGCTGCACAATATCGTTTATTATTTAGTAAATATTGATATCTATGACTAGCTAGTTTATTGTGATGGTGCTTTGTTTTCTCTATTATTATGTTGCTCTTTGTTGTTTGCTGTCTCCTCTGTTTGTTTTTTTTGTTGTTTGTTTTTTTTTTTTTCTCCATACAGGTGACCCAGGAGTTTTTTTTTTTTTTCTCTCTCTTCCCCCCCCTTCTCACCGTCTCTTCTCCCCTTTGGTTTTCTTTCTTTCTCTCCCCCTCTTTCTCTCATTCATTCCCCCTGTCCTATTTATTAAAAAAAAAAAAAAAAAAAAAAAATGACAAAGGATGAACTGAAGCTCTGCCATCACGTAATGTCGCATACTGCTGTTTCTGATGTCATTTAGAAGGAAAAAAAAAAAAAAAAAAAAAGAAGGGCAATTTAGCTGCTCAGACTTTACAAGGCCAAAATTCACCGTGCGATTTTTGCAAAGTGCATCACGTCATGGTAAAACACTCTATTTAAATGCATACACTTGCCGATGCAGTCGCTTTACAAAGAGATCTTTAAATCACTCATTGGGATTGTGTTGCTTCTTGTTTGTAGGTTAAAAAAAACCAAACGCAAATATTGTAATTCTGAAACATGCTACCTGCTTTTTGAAAGTCGGGATCCAAGAGAACTGAGAATAGTACACACTAACAATTCTTACAATTTGTCTTGATAATAGAAAAATATGGTAATAATAAAGCAAAGCTTTTTAAATGCTTTACAGTGCTTTTCCAATTAGGAAAACTGCAGTTTTGTTGCTGGCACCTTTGAAAGATTCCTTCATGCATGAGCTCCCCCCTGCCACCAAATGCTTTTTCAATTGGAAATACATCAAATTATGTGAATGAGATGAGCCCAAGTTTAAGATTAATTTCGACTTTAATTGCATATTATATATTTTAAAATAATCATCCATTTAAAACACTTCCAATCCAGAGATGAAATTTATCTGATGAAATTCATCACCAAATTATATCCCTGATTAGTTTTTCTGTTTTTTTTCCTCAGGAAAGTTATATGTCCACAAAATTATCCAATTTAGTTCAGTAAAGTTATTAAGCTGATTTCTTTTTTCCTATGACAGTGTTGCGGTTGGCATCATTATCTCGCAGAAGAAGAACCACGTGTACAGTACAGATTTTTTTATCGTCTATTCACTGTACAGAATTAGGGAAATATATAATTAAAATCCAATCTGCTTTCAGTAACTTTTCAGTATCTGAAATGCAACTGGAATTTTAAAGTCCAAGTGCTGTATTTATTTATTTATTTATATAGTTCTTTAACAATAATGCCAATTAGCCCTAAGGATGGTGGTTTGATTACAACAGCAAAACCTGAACAGAATAATTGTGGGATATGGATATCATAATGATATGAATTTTAGTGTCCACTTAGTGTCATCACATGTTGTATGAATTGGCACTGTGGCTGAAGCGTGGGGTACTTTTCTGCCAGACACGATCCTGGCCTTATTTTTATGGAATTCTGTGAACATGTAAGTGTATTGTTCTGGTGATGGAGCCTGTGTTAAGAACCTTTTTACTGCCTCTTTAACACAGTACAGCTGTGTACAACTGGGCTTAGCTCTTTATGCGCTTCTGTCTGGGTTAAATCTAGTCCAGAGTGCCTGTGGAGAGAGTTAAATGGTCACTGGCTGATGTACTATATGAAAACCAGGGCATAAATTCTGATGTCTGTTCTTTTTTTTTTTTTTTTTTTTTTTTTTTTTCTTAAATGACATCAGAAACAGCAGTATGCGACATTACGTGATGGCAGAGCTTCAGTTCATCCTTTGTCATTTTTTTTTTTTTTTTTTTTTTTAATAAATAGGACAGGGGGAATGAATGAGAGAAAGAGGGGGAGAGAAAGAAAGAAAACCAAAGGGGAGAAGAGACGGTGAGAAGGGGGGGGAAGAGAGAGAAAAAAAAAAAAAACTCCTGGGTCACCTGTATGGAGAAAAAAAAAAAACAAACAAACAAACAAACAAAAACAAACAGAGGAGACAGCAAACAACAAAGAGCAACATAATAATAGAGAAAACAAAGCACCATCACAATAAACTAGCTAGTCATAGATATCAATATTTACTAAATAATAAACGATATTGTGCAGCACGCAAGATAGACAGCGCACAGTGTGCTTTGAGGCAGCAGCCAAGAAAGCTTTAGTCCGCGTCTGTGAATACCCATGTGTGCATACCTGTGTGGATCAGCATGCTTGCATTCCAAAGGTTTCTCCATGTAATGATCTGCTAGGGAGTGTGGGGGGGCCACAGCCCCGTCCTCCAGGGTGTGAAGCGGGTATGGAGGAGATCAAAACTCCAGACATCCAGAGGCCCCCAGAACACAAGAGACCATGGAAGACCAACAGAGGGGCAGCCGCGCCACTGTCCCAGTAAGAGCTGAGGAGAGTCCCAGATGAGGGCTCGCCCAGCAGCCGCGGAGCAGAAGTCAG
The DNA here is from genome assembly GCF_057381845.1 of Rhamphochromis longiceps. Taxonomy (NCBI): domain Eukaryota; kingdom Metazoa; phylum Chordata; class Actinopteri; order Cichliformes; family Cichlidae; genus Rhamphochromis; species Rhamphochromis longiceps. The sequence goes on from NC_140558.1 coordinate 40,018,651, forward strand.
GGGGAGTTGCAGTGACGCGCCCGTGAGCTCCGCCGGCCCCCAGCTGCGCCTGAGTGACCGAGCCCTAGGCCGAGAGGCCGGGGGCACCCCACCTCCAAAGGGGCCCGAGCGAGCCCCAGGCCCCAGGCCCCGACAAGCGGCCGCCAAGGAGTGAGCCGGTGTGCACCCGGACGCCCACCCCCAGACACAAAGAACCACCAACACACCGACACCTGAGGGAGTCCGCCACCGGCAGGGGAAGTGGTGGTGGGTGGAGATAGGCCTCCAAACCTTGGAGGGCCTGAGGTGTCCCCACAGAGGTGGCGTCTGATACCCAACCTGACATATAGACACAGACATACAGGCACACACAGACACAAACATCCATTCCCACCCTCATGCTCTCATATGCACTCACTCCACACTCAACCAACGTGGAGACAGACATAAAGAGACGCTGTACACACAATCACACTCCCCAAGCGTACTCTACAAACCGGGTCTAGGTACCCTTGCCCCTGGAGGGGGGAATTGCACCCAGACCCAGGTGGTGTTACCCTTTTCCCTGCGGTGGGGAGAGGCAGACCACCCCGACTCCGCAGCAGCAGGGAGGCCCCACACCCCAGACCGCAGTCGGACGGCCAACTCCTCCTACTAGCCCTCCCGCTCCAGCAGGCCGCAGAGAATGGGGGTGGGAGAAGACTCCAAACCTCCCTCCACCCGCTCATTGTAGTGTTGATGCATATGTGTTCTAAGGTGCAATTAAAACCCAGGAGGGCATGGAGCTACCTGCCAAGGAGCAGCAGGTAAGCGCATAGTCCCTCCTGCTAACCCTCAATGACTAAGTGTATTTAAAATTGAGAGGTGGGCAACGACGTCAGGGGTGAGGTATACACCCTGATGTCTGTTCAAACAAGACCTGAACACTGTAAATCATGCCCCTTCAAATGTTCTTTATGTCATGACCCGAGCCGAGGGTAATACTTTTAGAGCCTTTAAAACTGTTCCTGAGACACTGCAACCTCTAGGAGCCAGCTATGGTAGGAGTAGGCCACAATAAGGTGAGACAATTCTCTCAGCAAGACAGCATGTGTTGCCAGGGCATGGAAACCAGCCCACCCACGTATGTCATAATGACAACCAGTTCACATCGTTTCCACTACATCAAGCAGTCCATTGGCTAGTGGTCCTGCTTTTGAACAAAACACTGCTCTGCGATGACATAGTGATTTATAAAACAGCATAGCGATCACTTTTTTCATCCCGCTGCTGTTACACAGCTGTTAAACAGATGCCGTTTGTACCAATTTAGAGGCAAGTGCATTGTTTGTCAACACCACTTTGGAAATTCATTCTTTATACCCAGACCCATTATAGAAAGCTCTAGCGTTGCTGGATGGGCCAGCAGCAAGGGAAGCGAGCATACAGTGGAAGTAAAAATTTGCAGAATTTGGCACGTACTGTTGCTAGCATTTAGAACAATTATTGACAAGCATTTCCAAAGAACAGAAAGCGTAAGACTGGCTCAAAATGAAGTTAACTTGCCATCTTACATCAGGTTTTCGGAAAGACATAAGTAGGCCTGGTAGTAGTGACAAGCTGTCAGACACTCAGTGCAGCGCGGGATGTATTAGGCAGTGAATGTGTTCTTGATAAATTGACTGCTACTAATGCTCAGAAATAGAACGACGGCCCTATGAACCCCCGGCTTTAACAGTCATAAGACAGTACTAACAAGGCCACACAGTGTGTCTAATTTTCTTGACAATTAATATTTGACCGGCAGAACTGAAGGAATTCTGAACAGATAGGCAGAAATTAGAGAAGGTTTTTGGGTGAAGGATTCATTTAATTACATCAACGTATATGAGACAGTAGAACTGATTAGATGAAAGAGCAAGACAAAAGGAGGGGACGCATAAAGGATGGCCTTGTGCAGGGAGCTGTGAGGGATGAATTAGACGTTTCGGGGGGTGGGGGGGATAGCTTGATGTGACTGAACCAGATGCTGTAGGGAGAAGGAGAGGACTCGATGCTGTGCAGAGAATGATGGCTTACGTGGCGCAGTAAGGGTGCCCCTCTACTGTTTGTAAAAACAAGACCATCACACTCCATCTTGCTGCTCCCGCAGGAGCCAAGCCTCAAGGCTGATTTATGGCCCACAGACTGAATTGGCTGGCTGGGATGACAGCAGTGCTTGGACTCTCCCTTGTGAGTAGTGTAGGAGGCTGCTTGGCCAAGCCTCAGCCTCAGCTGGCCGTAGAACTGTCCTTTGCTGTAGTTAGGACAGACTAGATGTTAAGCTCTATTTGTTGTGTTAGGATCGGAGAGGACCAAACCTGTTAGTTCTTGAGCATATTTTGAACTCTAACCAACCACAGACAGGCACCGTCTTTTCTGTTCGTGCAGTATTTTTTCTCTCCCTTGTGACGCTTTCATCAGCTTTTGCATTACAGGCTCCATCAAGACTCTGTAGTAACAATTTAGATTTAATCATGCTTTGCCATGTGACTGCCAGGATGGAAAATTAATATGGAGTAGCAATTAGAAAACAGCCCTCTCATTGTTAAAGATACTGTGGCATACCAAGATGAGACCAGAAAAGTGGACATTTTAGCTGCAAATGAAAAGCTTTAAATGAAAACACACACACACGACAAGAAATTTTGACTCCTTAGGCCTTCGATCGTGTTTATAACTTATGAGTCGATTTTTGGATTTTACACCTGTACTCCCAACCAATGAAAAGGGGCACGTAGCATAATGGCAGTGTTGTTGTGTGCTGTTTGATCTTTTCAGACTATTTGGTAGCGTTGTTACTGAATATTTAATGGGGATTAATATCAAAGACAATAAGGTAACAACAGAAAAACAAGCAAAAGAAATCAAAGGGAACTGGTAAAGTCTGTGGAGGCCATAAGTAAAGCATAGCGAGGTTTAAATTAGTCTACATTATTTCCTTTCATAACAGTTCCATCACAGGAAGCTGTGATGCTGTCTGGATGTCTGTTGAGTAGCATCTGTTTTCATAAGACCATCAGTTGAAATGCATTGTTTCTTCTGCATCAAAAATGTCACATATAGAGGAAGTACAAACAAAAGTAGTTTAAGCCACAAGTGGCACTCTTAGTAAGATGATTTATCATACCGTACTGCTGTTCCTGCACTGCTGTTCATAATTCTTTTTAGGGTTTATCATCCTGTAAAACCAAACTGACTGCATCGTGTCATACTGCAGTTCCCAGTTGTCTTGTGGTAGTCAAACTAAGACATACAGAATTATGATTTTGTCACCTGAATCTGGTTCATATCTACTCAACCCTGTCTCTGCCCCTCCAAACTGGTATTCTCTGTTTTGCCGCTGCTTACGCTGATTTTACAGGATTACATCATCATTTTCTACCTTCAGGCTGTGTGCGCTACTTTTGGAGGGATAAGCGTTTGCGTTTTCCGAGTCAGGCAAACAGGACGCAGAATAGCTGGCGAAAGCTCAGGGAACGCATCCCTTCCCTTTTGTGTCAGTGGATTTTAGTCTTTTTAGTCTTTAGTCTTTCTTCTTTTCTTGCTACATTAGCAACAAACAAATAGCACCTGCAGCTGCATAACATGAAGGGATCATTATACGCAGTGCACAAGGGTAAACTGAGCAACGAGCTTGTCAGGATGTGGGATTCCCTCGCTGAAACTGAAGATCTGTCTGCTGTAAGCTGAAGTTCAGACACCTTCATCTGATTGAGTCAAATAGACAGGACAGAATCGGCTGCCGGCAGGTAACAGATGCAAGATGAGATGGAAGGAAGCATGGGTTTTTCACCCTGTGTTGATGCAAATTGGTGCTATAACTACAAACAGAAAAAACATGGAGTCCTATCAGGAGACTTTAGCTTTTGCACGTTTTATTTTTTTAATTTCATATTTTCAATCCTATATATAAAGTCCTTTCTACTACCTTGGAGTCAACATTAGAGTGCAGCATGTTTGATATAATAGTAGTGTTGTGATCTTGATACATGATTAGAGTTGTACTTTATTACCATTATATTGCACAATATTTTAAATGAACAAATCAGACACACACACACACAAAATCTGCAGCCCAGCCTGTACCTCCTGGTGGAGCTCCCTTCGTAATTAACTTTGTGGATCGGAAATGCTCCCAATGACATCCTTCTCTGTTCCGTACTCTAAATCTGTTCCTGGAGCTGATTGGCAAGCTTATTTTCCTGATAACTTTGAATACACATGCACAGCAGGAGGGCCTTTACTGTCTTCTATTCTGTACTTGTTGACTTCTAAATCTAAGCAGTGCTGTAAAAGCCTTTAATTCATCTCCTGCCTTACACAAGCTTGTTTTTCTCTTATCTTTTAATGGGAGGAGATTACGTTTTGTTAAAGGTCGATGGCCTGTCACTTTTTTCATTTAAATTTTGTCTCCTCCAGTTTTTGGGGCCTTTTAGAGCAACATCTGCGTTTTATGAAGCTGCAAGGAAAGGCAGGATGTGTGAGTGTTAATAGCACTTGGCTTTCATAACAATGTCATTTACAACCCAGTTGTTCGCTCATAGACCCCTAAAGGAAAGGAGAGAAATGGCATTCACTGCATTTGCACGCACGGCGCAGTAGAGAGCATACAACTTGTGTATGTTTCTTTGTGCCTCAAGGCTTTTCACGCCTTAGAAAGTGCTTTAGGCTATAGAAATAAGCCAAAGTGTTTAGAGGAAATTGAATTCATTACCGAGATGCTTGTAAATTTTTAATCAGTGCAGCAAAAGATCTACTTTGTCAAACATGCCAAACAAGAATTTTGGTGAGATTTCAGATTGCTAAATATAGAGCTCAACTTTTGAATGAATGTAAAACAAAAGTTTTCAATAAGAGCACTAAATGCTCATGTGAACAATTATCTTTACATTGCCTCTTCGAGTTTATATTTAAAAAAAATGCGTTTTAAAGTGCCGTTACAGGTAAAGCAGTTACGCGGGGTTAAAAAGGCTTTGAAATTGTGCTTTTTTATGTTTATTTATTTTTCTATTCATCATCCTCTATTATGTTCTTGGTACCTGGAAAAAATTACTTTCTGTTGTGATTGCATTATTACATCCTGATTGGAAATGTTTAAACAAAACCCCCAACTCAATGCCTTTTGTCTCCCTGATTGCTGCCATTGCAGTTTCGTGGACCAATCAGCATTCATTGTCATTTCCATAGATGCAGGACTATAACTAGTGGGAAATATTCAGTTTTCACACATTATTGCTTCTTGGCCTCATCAAATGAGCTTAAATGTATGGTAATTAAATAAAGCAGCCTCGTTATGCCTGTTACGTATAATTTGGATAGTATTGGGTGATAATAATTCAAAAATGCATTTTACATATTATTAAATTGTGTGTACTTAAATTGTTACTGTGAAGTATAGTTCAGATGCTTCAAAGACAACGGGATTTCTTCATCCACATTCATTTGAGAGAGAATGTCATGTCAGTGCATGTCAGCCTGTGCACAATTAGACAGACATGATGAGAGAAATCCTCTTCTGTCATATGGACATTGGTAACTCATGGCTTGCGATTTCGGTGCCCATAGGCGATGATTCCTTCACAATTTTAAGACAGCTCGTGATATCCCTAACATACTCATTCAGTTATTCCATGACATGGTAACCGGTCATATCTGTCAGTCTCATCAGATTATACTTTATGAGAGACAACTCTGGCATATCTGCTCCTGAAAAGCCTGTCTCCAGTCTTTAGATATCGATCCCCGGGGCCTTAGCAGAGGTGCCTCTCATGAGTACAGAAAAGAAGAGAGAAAAACAGATCATTAGTGATTTTAATTAGGTGATCTGTCAAGCTGCGATTGCCAGATGTAAGTGTATGCATTTGGGTCGATCGCAATCCCTCTCACGATCCCTTCTTGTCACCTTGGGCCTCTGAAAAGTAGGATGGCTCTTGCTTAGAGTAAAACAAGCAGTAGGGGAGAAAAGAAATATGTCACTGTGCATGTGTGTGGCAGGTTTCTTCCTAAGAAGCAGGTGGGGGGTTCGGTTTCATATCGAGGTTTAGGAAAAATGAGTTTTGTTTGAAATTTTCCAAAAAATATCAACGTTCTGCTGCTAAAGCTAGAAATGTGACACCGTGAACATTTTCTAAATGAAATTGACAGAGGACAAACAAAATTATGTGTACATGAGATTTCTGAGTACTGCTCTTTGGACTGTTAAAGAACAAACAAGAATTAAAGCATTTGAGTTTGAGAGACTTCGGCTCCTTTTGTTGTTATAATGATGCAGAAATGTTCTTAAATGTTTTTCCCTCAACACAACAAAATGCAGAAGACGCAGTTATACAGACTCAGACAAATCTTTTTTTCACTTCAGCGTTAAACATCATTACATATTTATAACCCGGCGCCAGATGACAGAAACAAAGAGGGAGAGAGATATGAACCGTGCAGCGGCACCGCAACTCGTCTGGTGTCTTTGTGAGATATCTGATTGCAATGTTTAAACCTGCCTTTCATCTAATGTTGCTACAGAAAACTCAATTATACAACAGCTGCAAATGGACTTTTGATTTAACAATTCATAATTTAATTGGCATATTAGACGTGCCCCTAACATCCAGCCCTAGTTATCATGGAGTAGTGTTAAAGGGAGTGCAATATTGCGCTCATGTAGATTGCAAAAAAATCATTTAGTAATGCTTAACTGAGTTTTCATGTGTTTTTCAAGTCAATTCTGACATACTTAAATCGTGAGGGGATTATCAGAATAAAGACGAAAATCAATTAACTTTAAGAACAAATATAACAATTAGGTTGTCTCTTTATTTCCCCACAGATCCCAGTGAGGGCTTTCACTGCCAGGATGAGTGTCGGATCCTAGGCCACTCTGACCGCTGCTGGATGCCTCGCGTTACAGTCCCAGCACGCGCCAAGTCACCCGAGCACGCTCGCAACGTCATCGCTTTGTCTATCGAGGCCACCACGGTGGACGTGCCACACTATGAGGATGGCACAACAAAGAGGACTTTTGCCACCTTTGGTAAGGATGGGTCTGAAGATGTGGAACGAGGAGACATAAAGGGAAAGCGGACTCAGGAGTCTCAGGTGTGTAGCCCCAAGGCCAATGGAGGGGCTGTTCGTGAAGCTGGCAATGGGCGGGAGGCGGCCAGTCCCATCACTTCCCCTGTGCACCTGAAGAGCCCAATGTGCAAGCCGTCATCTGCCTACAACACGCTTAAATGCCGTGACGCAGAGCGAATCGCCAACCACAGCCTGCTGCGGCAGCCGGAGGGGAAGGACAGTGAGCCGGCTGTAAGGGAGATCAACACGCTTCTCCACGACGGCCGAGACAAGGAATCCCCCAGCAGCAAGCGCCTGAAGGACATTGTGCTTTAGCAAGCTTCTCTGTGACACACACCAACATGTATACACACATCCAGTGTAAACTCACATATATATACCCCGCAATAGCTGTGTATACACAGAAGAAAATCTGGCTGTGGCAGTAGAGAGACACACCCATTTGCAGTATACAAAATTGAAAAACCAGCCTGGGCTGAAGATAAACTGACGTATGCTGCAGCTAGTTGTGTGCTCAGGCCCAGGTAGTGGATGTGGCTTCGTTGTAGTCGCAGTACTTTTTCCTTGTTTGCTTTTTGTTCAGATTTCTTTCTATCAGCCTGCGATGAGTGGACAGGCAGGTTACTGCCGACTGCATGGACACGGCCAGTGGAGCTCTCCAGCCCTCGACCCAAAGCAGGACTTTACATGTTTGGACACCTGAGGTGCCAGTTCATACGTACAGTTATGCCTTTTGAACTACTTTTGTATCACGAACTGATATTTGCCTTCTTTGGTTTTGCAGTCTGTTTTAGCTGCCAAAATCGCTCTTTGTTCCTTTGTATAGAGTTCTGTCACTGTAATAAACAAAAACAAATACACACAGGATTCATCCAAAAATATCATCAATTTACTCCTTCAGAAGTTTGCAGTGCATTCAGGAGAAGGAAGGTGAGGCCTCCCGGTCTCATGTCTTCCTGTCCCTGACAAATAAGAGAAACTTTCTCTGCATGTCCCTGAGGACATCCTCGTGTCATCAGACTGTGAGGTCCTTACAGTATTTATATTTTATCACGGATGGAGCTGATTGAACTCTCGTTGTCTGCCAAGCCGCTCTGACTGCAGGAGGTGGGGACAGACAGATACTTGTGATCAAATTGCGTTGTATGAAACAAAAAAAAGACTTTCTGCTTTTGAAATCTCCTGTGCCCAACCTTGATTGTAGCCAGTGGAGCACAAATTAGAACTTTGTGCTTTGGTCTTGTACTTTTTTTGACTTTTGACTATGGGGCTAGGATAGAAGGGATCGTCACTCATGTCTTGCTATGTGAAACTCTGTATAGGGTTTACTATTATCATTTTTAATAACCTGTTGTTATGTGACAATCCCTTTAATGTTTTGTTTCAAGAGAAAAAAAATGAATAAACATTGGTGTTCAACTGAAGCTACAGTAGCGTTTGTTACACAAACACAAAAATAAAAAAAAACATATATGCCAAAATATATTTTATAAATAATTTAAAATGTATAATGAGAATATTTAATGCTGTGTAGTTATTTTATCAGTAAGTTATACTTGAAATTAACTTGCTTTTCGTTCATTTGTCTTTTGCTTTTATATTGAACCGGATTTGTTTTGGGGTTTTTTTTTTTGTTGTTTATGTTCAAAACTTGGATTTTTTTTTTGTTTACTGTGTGATCCCTGGCAACTGTTGACTTGCAGTCTACCTTGTTGTAAAGAGTTTCTTATTGGTCAGTTCTTGTGCCATCCAGTTTCTGTGTGGGCTACCAGAAAATGTAAAAAGACAAAAAAAATTACATAAAACAACAACGACAAAAAAAAAAAGCGATTTCAGCACCAACATTAGTGTGTCAGTTCAATGAGCTTAGAGTGAGATAGCAAAAGAAACCAAAAAAGATGCAAACACAACCTTAATGATTGCAGGATGTTGCTTCATCTCAGTATCAAAGGAGGAAGAACAGCTTCCAGTGTTCTCCAGGCTGCAACGAGGTTCCACCTATTTTATCTGTGTAATAGGTTGGCTTTCCTATATGGCCCAATCACGTGGGGAAAAAAAGACTTTTCCAACTTCAGATGAGGGCATTGTGATGTGCAGATTAGCTTTACTCAGCACTGCTGTCACCCTGTACCATCTGTGTTCTCCTGATCTCAAAGCTAAGGTTGAGACCACAGTGGCATAAGCAGGGCTCTCCCTTACTATGAGCACCACACAACAGACTGGGTGGAATCATGCGAGAGGGAACTAAGGTCTTGGAAGAACCGTGTTGCACATCAGCAATGTGGTTTTATGTTGCTTTGCAGTAAACTATGTACAATGTGGAAAAATATGAATGAAAATGGACAAATTGCATACAACAAACTAGATCTCTGTAGCTGAATGTTTTGCTGGTCTCACCCATGGCTTCTGGCAACATGAAAATCGGAATAATCACTGAATGTATACAGCAGCTTATAATTAAACTATTAAATGTTCTCTGCTTTGTTTTCTTGTTTTTACTCGACACCGGTGAAATTTCGGGTTGAACTGAAATTTGAATCCACTGCTTCTTAACAACCATTGTGTCTTTGTGTACTGAAAGAAGTTCTCAGCTGAACTTTATCCATCACAGTGCTGCCTAAATAAGTATAGTACTGTGCAAAAGGATTGAGCCACTTCCCCTTTTTTATTTTGCTGAGCTTTCTCATTACTTCTTTAGGTCGTCTTTGGGATTAGTTTTTTCTTTTGTTTCCTTCTGTGTCAAGATTACACCATACCGCTTCAATAATGTTGAGGTCTAGGCTCTGAGGCCAGGCCGTGACTGATAGTGTTCCATTGTGTGTTTTTCTATCCAGGTATACATTCACTGCACTGGCAGCAGTGTGTTCAGTATCATTGTCATGCTGAAAAATGAAGCCACTGTCAATCAGAAACTTTCCAGGTGGTATTGCATGGTGGATCCAAATTTGACAGTACTTCTTTATGTTCAGAATTCCATCAATTTTGACAAGATCCCCAATACCATGACAGAGCTTCCACTGTACGTGTACCGCGCCCTGTTCTCCTGTTTCCCTTTCTTAAGAACGGCTTCTTGACAGCCGCGCTTCCACTGAGACCATTTCCGAGACCATCTGGCCCTTCTCGACTGAAGAGCCAGATGCATTTCTCAGGGCCTGTGTCACTCTCTCAGATACTGCTGTAGATACTTTTTAGCCCTGCTACTTCTTCTTTTGTCATCCACTTGCCCTGTTTCCCCAGTTGGTTTAAGGACACACTGGACATGCCAACATGTGCCAAGTTTTCAGCTAATAGCTTTTTGTAAAACTGTGATATTTTTGGCATTTTTCATAGATTCAGCTGAAGAAATGAGAAGAAATTCTGTTTTTGCAGTAGTTTTTGATAGAAACAAATGACCTAAAGAATCTATTTAAAATAGGTTCTTTGCTAGTTAGTCTGAAATGTGTGGACATACCACTGGTCGTCTTTTCTATTTAGGTTTCTTTTTTATGCTTGAATGATTCATATGTCAAACTGGTCAGTGTCCACAGAAAAACAAAATTCTTTTGGAAAGCCTGGAAAACTATTGCCCAAGATGACTTAAAAATTTCAAAGGAAGTCTGTGTCCTTGGAATCAAAATACAAACAAATGAGTGGTGGCGCAACAGTTTTCTCACATTCAGACTGAAACAAAAAACGGAGACATGTGAAGATATTTCTCAGCCAGGAATTGTTGTAATTTCAGTTCATCCTTGACGCTGATGTTGTAAGCCGGTGTAGGAGGTGAGTGGAGAATGCAACAGGCTCTTTATTATGAGACAATTCAGTCTTTCCACAATACATTAACATTTTGTATTACAAAGTGAATTTCAGCACGCTGTTCTTGAAAACAGCACGATAACACATCAGCACATGTCCTTTCTGCTTGATATGTGATATCTGTTTGATATTAAGAGTTTTTGCTGAGGCTGGCTTAAAGCCTTCATTAATATTCCATGCATTCACTGTTGTTCTTTCCCATTATTTCCAAAGCAGACCTTTGGGAATCTTTCAGAAAGTGAGGCTAGTGTGTGTGTGTGTGTGTGTGTGTGTGTGTGTGTGTGCTAGTGTCTCTTTCAGACAGAGCGCCTTCATCCGCAACAGTGGGTCAAACATGTCACTTTTAGGAGATTTAACACTGTAAATGTCTCTCAAAAAAACTACAACGTAGACACTGATCAGGAGCACGAAGGCTGTCATCGAGACTCACATTCCACTGGTGGGTAATGTGCTTTCACAGCCAACAGTATGATGTCACTGAAACACTAGATCCCACTTGAAACATTGATTTATTAGTCGACTTTGAGTGGAAGGTTGTAAAAGCTATGAAATAAGTTGAAAAGCAAGACAAAGCTGGATTCTTTCTCAGCAAGTCTGAAACACTTTATATGAAATTTTCACTCAATAAAGGCTCCACTCTTCACCTCCCTCGCAGACAGCAGGTCTTTCTCACGAGTAAGGCGGTATGGATTGATAAAGGGAAGCAGAGATTAGATACAGAGCAGGACACTTTTTGCCACTGTAGCGACTGAACGAAGCAAACAAGCAAGAGGAAACACACATGCCACACAGCTGCCCTCTATGATAAGAAAAGAGGTTGGCTTCATTTCTATAATTAATTTGCCATTCCCTCTATACCCCCTGGTGGAGCCAACATGAAAGCTGGTCTGAAAGCACACTTGCTAACACATCCATTAGTCTATAAGGAGGATCTTGTTTCTTCCAGCTAAAGTCTCTCCTCATGGGCAAAACCACTATTCTAGCCCTGCCTCACTCATATGAATTACTCATGCCCTTTCAGCAGTGTTTAGACCCTTGGGTCCCCATAACAAACTTGCCTGAACCAAAGGTACAGTCCTGCCTCCAACTGAAGGGCAAAGTATGCATTTTAAAATCCATATTAGAGAACCCAGTCTCATTAGCATTAACCTGAAAAACAGACTCGGTGCCACAATACTGCAGTAATCCTTTTTTATTTTCTAACAAATACATGTAGCACGTTTGTCTCCTGCATCAATCCATTATCCCACTCAGTCAAACCTTATTTGCAATGCAGGAAATTCCCAAACTAGTGTTTTTCCATGCATATTTAATTACTCTTGATTCATGGTGGTCATGGAGAATATTCTCCATTAGGGTAAGATTTATATAAAAGGTTACTAGGACACACATCCTATTAACATCCTATTAATGTTTCAATTATCATTTAGCAAAATGGTGAGAGGGGGAATCTGAGATCAATTAAAATGATTTATTTTGAACACAGGCATCCGTTGAAAAAGAGCAGAAGGAGTGCCTGCAGCCTCACATTCCTTCAATACAAAATAGTTTGTCGCCGGTTCTTTTGAGTGAGACACACCCCTGACCAACCCCCATTCAGGCTCACTGATAGCTCACGCTCTAGTGACCTCATTTTATCAAAAGGGCTCGCAGCTGCTCTTGCCTCATTACGACCATCTATTCCATTCACTAACCTCTGGTGGAGGTTCACCATTGAAGTAGGTGACAGCCGACAACATGTTTGAGGTAACGTGCTAAATCTCATATTGAAACCTGTTGCAATCTTTAAACACCAGAAAATTGATGAAAAAAATATATATAGAAAGAAAACATTAATCAAATGTGATGTTTAATGCCTTAAAATGTAAACACTGGTGCCATTTGTTTGTTAGTTCAGTAACTTCATCCACAAATATTGTGTCTGCATATTAGAAAATCCACTCATTTTTGTCCACTGCAGTGTGCCAAGAGATTTCTAAATCAGGCATGTAACTAAAATTCACATCACAAGGTTAACATCTTTTCTCTAATGTTTCTACCACTGAAAAGCAGGTGAGCTGGTTAAGACTTTTTAGTCACAAGATAGAAAAAAAGCTTTTTCACCTTAATTTATGTAAAACTATTAATGGATAATAAGGAAAGTGCCACTTTTTTTATTAGTATTTAGGCATTTTCTCAATTGGGTATTTTTATATCCTCTCTAGGCCATTTGCCAAACAGATGATGGTTTGTTTCCCAGGTCCACACCTGAGCAAATTCATATCAGCACAGAGCCGAGTTCATCTAGCCTCATATGTGTCATCACACCAAGTCTGCACAACTTCCAACCTAGGCCTGGATGTAGATAAGAGGTCCTTGATGGATTCTGGCTTGCACTGCACTGTGGATCTAAAGTTCAGCCTTTGCCACCGTTAAGGATTGCTGCAGTCACAGTCATTTGAAAGTGGCAAGCTCCAAGAATGGGATATCAGCTCAGAGGCTATAGTGTGAGGCCAGAAAGTTTTTAGAAATTATAAGTAGTCTCAGAGACGTATTTTTCTAGTCAGAAGGTACTGCTATCTGCACAAAAAGAACAACCTCTTGCTATAGCTTCATATTGTATAGGAGAGGTTAGCCTTTGTCGTAATGGGCAGGGATAGCTCAGTAGGTAAAGTGGTCGCCCCATGATCGGAAGGTCGGCGGTTCGAATCCACTTAACGGCTACCCTGAGGTACCCCTGAGCAAGGTACCGTCCCTACACACTGCTCCCCGGGCGCCTGCTTAGTGGGCTGCCCACTGCTTCACTGAGTGAATGGGTCAAATGCAGAGAAAAACAAGTAATTTCCCCATGGGGATCAATAAAGTATCCATTAATGAGAAGCCGGCTGGTCATGGTATCAATAAGAAGACTGATTACCCTCTCCATCTCCCCACCACAACCACATCTAACAGGGTTGGCCAGTGGCCATTTCCTTTTGTGGTAGTCACAACAAAACTCTGATCACCACTGAAATGAGCGGCTCAAACAATAGTCTACAGTCAGAGAGCGCTACTGAGCCCTCACTGACATGGGAAGCAGTGTCTGCCACATTCCCCCAGCAAGCTTTAATTGGAAGTGATGCTAGACAGATCATATCATAACCATTAGTGATGGCCTGATAAGACTGACCAAGGAGCTGCTCTATAAAGCTTCTTTGTCCCAAAAAAAAGGGTCCAATGAGCCCCTGGACCCGACAGCATGCCATCTCCAGCAGCAATCACAGCCTGACCTTAGTCACCTCTCTCAGCCCTTAATGCCCAGGATGTCGGCTCTAGGGCTGTGGAACTGGGGCAGTTGACCTCCCCCTCTCTAGAGGGTAAAATCCCTGATAGCAGGGACTAGAAATTAAAGACTGTGGCCTTTGAAAGCCTCTATTATTGTCAGAGGGAGCACAGCAATGAATCTCGCCAGCCTCTCCATGGACATGCATTATCAGAGGGGTGATTGTTTGACCTAAACTCTCTGCTTGGCAATGATTTATTTTACCCTGGCACAGGTACATTCTCTGACCTCTCTGTCCTCTTGGAGTGACAGAAAATGTCAGGTTTTTTGAATATTGGCTCATAAGCGGTATAAACACCGTACGCATTTTAAAAGAAGAACTGAGAATCCATTTCTTTAGTCCATCTCAATCTGTTTTCTGTCTCTGTGGAATGATGCTTTTTACAGGAATATACTGGGAACTAAAAAGACTGGATCAATTGTTCCGGTGCTGTAATTCAGAAAGATGGATTGCAGTCCAGCGTGAGACCAAAATGTGCTGTGAAAAGCTAAAACCAAAGGAGCATGTCACTTCAAATGTCAGCTCCCCTGGTTAAAACTATTCTCTTGTCTGCTTGCTTGCAGACAAGAGAATAGTTTTCAAATATATGCAATATCTTCAAAAACCTCTGCAGGAGTGAAAAGGTCTTTGTTATTTTACGTGCTGTGTTTGTGTTTCTTGTGATCTTTTGACAACAAACTACACAAAATATAAAATGAGTGTTTTCAGCACTTTCTTTTTATCTTGTTGTGACTCATATTGCAATGCTGTTTGAATTGTTTTATTGATAATTTACTAAATAGCTGATGGCATATTGATTTTATACTTTTTTTTCCCTGAGCAAATGCGCAACACAGCATATTAGACAAACAATGCATGGTTTTATCACTGGGGGAAACAGTGCATCCATTGTGTGCACATAAATCTTTGCGTCGGGCATGCCTGAAAAACTCTGTATTCTTTATCAGTCACCAAGCTAAAGGGGAATGACTATGAGAACGCACATTAGGTTTTGCAGTATACCCAACACTTTGAGTTGGAGCTCTTCTGACACCTTTGGGTTGGTTACAAAATGCAAACTAAAGTGTCAGGTGATGAGAAAGAGAGCTGAAAAGATCTTGAACATTCATTCAGTGTCATTTCTCTGTGTTTGTCCTTCTGCCTTTTCTTTTGTGTCGGTACAAGGAAAGAATTATTTTCTGAAAACCAGCCTAGTGGGAATTTCTTGACCATTTAGCTGACAGTTATTTCTTGAGCACAAGGCAAGAACGAACAGCTCCGCTTTTTCGAAGCGGAGCTGTTCGTTCATTTCTGTCTTTGACACTGTGAGTTTTTAATTGTGATTTACTCATTAGAGAGATTTCTTTTTATCAGCCAGGAGATAAACATGTTGTATATGCACATGTTGTGTACTAGACCCGTGCATCTTTGGGGATTAAATAAAGCTCTTAAAATTGGCCATTATCAAAATACATCAGTGCCCCAAGTTGAATAACTTTGGTCAAAGAAGTTTAATTTTGGAAGGTCTAGAAATTAACATAACATATATTTCAAGGCCTCCTCGGCGGTAAAATGAAAATCACTCTAAATGAATGGACACTGCATGGAATGCACTCTTATTTCTTTCATAACAAAACACTGGAGCTGCTTAATGGGGAATAAAATCTTTCAAGGATAAAGACAAATATTATATTTTATAATGCAGAACCTTTATTGTTTGTTGCTGTTGTTTCCTCTACTATAACCTTGTTTATCTCTTTTGTGAGCTACTATTCCTTTTGTACCAATTATATGCTTTTGAGAATTATAACAATTTTTGAATGGACGGATAGAAATGAAATTTCTCAGAATCAATCTGTACTTATTAACAATGGTAAATGGCCTGTATTTGTATAGCGCTTTTCTAGTCCCTAAGGACCCCAAAGCGCTTTACATATCCAGTCATCCACCCATTCACACACACAGGTGATGGCAGCTACATTGTAGCCACAGCCACCCTGGGGCGCACTGACAGAGGCGAGGCTGCTGGACACTGGCGCCACCGGGCCCTCTGACCACCACCAGTAGGCAACGGGTGAAGTGTCTTGCCCAAGGACACAACGACCAAGACTGTCCAAGCCGGGGCTCGAACCAGCAACCTTCCGATTACAAGGCGAACTCCCAACTCTTGAGCCACGATCGCCCCAATGTAACAAAAACCTTTTCAAACCTCAGTACCATTGGCTGAAATGCAGTCTCAAACCATGTCGCTATTGTGCTTTACAGATGGGTGTAAGCACTCACTGTTGGACTACTCTCCTGACCTTCTCTGTACATATTGATGACGATTTGAACCAAAAATCTGGATACATCACTCTGTCAGACCTCGTGCCACATATTTTCAGTCCAGTTTATTTGTAATTTGCTGCTGTTGATAGCTTATTTAAAAGCAGCTACTTACTCTTTTCTCCTCCACTTGTCCAGTTTCCTCACATTTTTAAGGACACGCAGTACACCATGATGAGAAATGCCAAGTTTCTGGCTAATAAATAAATAAAGCGACATATTAAACAGCACTAAAGATAAATGCCTGGTAGCTGAAATTTAAGAACCACTGTTTTGCATTATATACCACCTGAATAATTCTGCTTTAACACACATTGTGACTTTTTTTTTCTTTCTGAGTTCCACTAAAGGATGAAAATATATCAAGTCTGATACACGAGTGACTCATTCTTTTTATTGCAAATATAGAATGTTGGACTTCTGGCTGATAATGCCGATAATGGTCTTTCTCACAACAACTAAAAGATTAAAGGAAATTATTAACAAATAAAAAACATGCACATGAATTACTATTACTATGCAAATGTTATGCATACAACATATATGCATAACATTTGCACAGGGCTTCTGCAAATAAATGCCATTAGGTAGTCAAAAAATGGCTGAATGGATCTCACCATTTTGAAGAGAAGAATGAGAGATTACTCCGAGAGCTGAAATTGGAACGGTGTGTAGAGTGCATGCTACTTATTGTTCTCTGTTTTACTTAAATCTCTCAACAAAAGTAAATGGATAGCTCGCAGCTTCAACGACAGACACGTGCAGCTTCCAGGCAGCTGCTGGAAGAAACTGGACCTTTTTTTTTTTTGCCTATTGTACATTTGTCTGATGCAGAATTGTCCTCAACATTAAAGAAGAAGAAGAATATAGGCTGGAATGAAATATTAAACTTGAAAAAGTGTGCTCTGATCTGGCCATTGTGGCTGTATCATCACAAATACATCTTCACAGATTTCTTGTGGGTGGTTTATGTAATTTGCTACTCGACACCAAGATAGTCAGCACAGCAGAGTGTATATCTCATGCTGTGATTGTATTGTATTGGTACAATTCTCTGGTAGCGCATACAATAACTGGAGCTTTATCAACACCTGTGATCCCTCTTTGGGTTTAATATTCTTGTAAGACTCGTTCATGTCCAGTATTATACTTGTTATATATTTGTTGTCAAACACCATGCTTAATGGCAGCATCATTTAAGTGTATGAGCTTCAGTTTTCACAGTTCAGTGTTCATTACACACTTTCCATTTTGGAAAATGCTATTCAACCTCATCTCACCAATGCAGCTCAATGCAATGCTTTTAGAAGTCACAGAAAACCCCAGGGAGTATGTGTCTTTGTTTAATGTGACCCCATGAAGAATAAGTAGCCTGTGTGAGTTTTTACCCCCAAAATGCTTCAACAATAGAAGGCCTGGGTGATAACACTGCAGGAGTGTGAGGGCAGTAAAGGCTTCCAGGGATTCAGTTTGACAAAGTGTGAGTATTAGAAATTCCACTCCTTAATATCTGGATCCTTTAGCCTCTCTCTCTAACTCACTTGGGAACTTGTTCTCAGACTCAACAGGATGGATTCTAATAAACCTGGACCCCAATTTCCAACGCAAACTAGCATTTTCATGGAACAATGTGCCACCATTATAAGAACTTCTAGTCTAAGAACTCCTTAAGGGATTAAGGGAAGTCTATATCACAGCTTAAGTGGTGCAGTTCATCAAGACTTTTGATCAGCAAAGTATATAAGAGAGCAGTGGAAGTGGGAATTAGGATATAGCTAATGTTTATTGAAACACAACCAAAGGTTAGGCCATTGTTCTTATACAAGGGTCTACATTCACTAACACAGACATTTTGAAGGAAATGGCCTATTGAATGTTTTTCAGTGCATTTAGAGACAGTAACTGTGGCAGGATTATAAGAAAGTCTTGCTCTTTCTGTCTCCTGACAACAAGTAAACCACCTTGTAGAGCAGCAATCAATCAAAATGCTCTCACAGAAACAAATGAATAATGAAATCTGCTGCATCACAAATGGCAATCACTATTGTTTTACCTGCATAACAATGACTGGCTGAACAAATAAATTAAACAAGAGATAAAAGGTCAAACATAATTTAAGGCAATGCTTTCTTTTATTATTCTCACACATTATTCCTCTCAACCAGCTTTAATAGGACACTTTATTTCTTACACAGTGGATATTGGTAAGCAATGGAATGACAGGGCTCCTGCTGTTGCATAACGCTGCCATAGAAATATGATTGTTGTCATGATTATAAATCAGAGACCAGTGTCTTTGTGCTGCAGTGATTTACATCAATACTGGGATAACAAAAAATCAGCTTTTTCCTATTTACAAAGAGCATGGTGGAAATAATAATTTAATTCAAACAAGCAGGTAATTGGCTATATTACAAACGCAATTTAACACAAGACAATTCAATGCTTTAGATCTTATTTATCTTTTTGTTTACCACTCTGGTCTTGCAAAATGGAAAAACAGGGTTCTTAAGAAAAATACTCGGGACTGGTTTAAAAAATACCTATCGGTAAAAAAAATGTATTAAAAAAAAGAATGAAGATTACAGACATTTTTTAATCTAACATTAAAATTTGCTTTGTGAGCAAATAAATGATATGAAAGTGGTTGACCAGGGTTGAAAATGCTATGTAAGAAAAACCAAAGTCATTATATTTTATAAAATCACATAAAATATATAAATGTAAAATCACATCTTGGTCCTGTTCCAGCAAAATAAAGTAAAGACTTTCCTCGGAAACAAAGAATGTTACTGGGTTTATGCAGGCATTCATTAAAACTGGTATTTGGCATGATTAATGATACTTGCAATTTGCAAGGAAAAGTGCAGGCTCTGTTGAGGTCTGAACAGAGAAATGTGTCTGCAGTGGGTAAAGGGGTGGGTGGTCCTTGCTCCTCTCTGTGAAACCCCACTTTCTCTGTGATGTTGTGCTGTGCTGCAATTCCTCTTAGGGATCAACGCTCTGCAACACAACGACTTGATTTCTTTCGACAAGTAGTCTCTTAATTTTTTTCTCTTTTTTTGGTGGGCCTGATCATTATTTCCTCATTTTGCATTCGTTTCATCAGAGATAATTTATCTCTGCCTGCTTTAATGAAGTGATAATTCCATGATAATTAACGTAATCCTGCACCAAAGCAAATTTGCCTAATGACTGTTGTTTTGATAGTCAGAGTTGCTGCATGGGAGAATGTCCACACTGGGATGAATCAAGGCTCTGTGCCAGGCAGAGGAAACGGGAGAAAGCCGAGCTGGCAGCCAAAGGACGGAGAAAAGTACAAGAGAATTTTACTTTATGACCTTAACTTAGCTGTGGGCTAAAGGACCCCAGCCCGTTTTATTCAGGAGTACAAACAATATGGTGCTAATAGGTGTGATCATTGAAAGAAAGCCTATTTAGAAAGTCCTCTTATACCTGACTAAAAATATAATGATGTGAGAATGATGGGCCAAGTGAGGAAAGGCTTGAGCTGAGGTATTGTCTCTGACATTTCATTTGATCAGGGGTACCAACTTTGACATTTCCTGTGTTTGATATTTGTTAGACCCACATCCCAGAAAATTTAACCTTTTCAAATCTTGGAATAAATGGCTTAAATACTCCTTCTCCAGTCTAAACACACACACACACACACACACACACACACACACACACACACACACACACACACACACACACACACACACACACACACACACATGAATTATGTTAATTAAGCTCACAATGTAGTTAGTAGCAGTGCATTATGCTTGGGTTTCTTTTTAAAATATATTTTGACATAAATACATCGCTGAGAGACAGCTAGGACACATACAACAAACAGAGGTTCACCCACATGGCCATACTCTGTCTCTAAATATACCTTGAATATATGTGGCTCTTGAACCCAGCTCTTCACAGCACTTTACATAAGTGAACAAGAATGGAGTTTGAGTGCATAACGCATACACATTTACACTTGTTAGGGATCCAGAATTGTAAATTCAAAACTGCAATTCATGGACATTACATGGTGTATATTGATTTGATTTGATTTGATTTAATCTATGTAATTACACACACTAAAATGTTTGGACACTGCCAAATTAACTAAAAAATAATTGAAAAACTGGAATATTATCATTATTATTACCATCAACAACTGCAAAGCAAAGGCATGAAGACTGGCCTGGATTAATAGCTTTAAAGGGAACGCAGAGTTGGAACATCCAGTTGGCTAGATCTATCCACTGGCTCACCCTAAATGTGGGGAAGACTGGCAGCCAACAAATCACCACCGTGTTTGTGTGTTTTACATGATTAAGCATATGGAAGGAGCATTAAATCAGCCTTACCTCACTTGACAAACTGGCATCTGCAAGACCCACTTCCTATCTCCATGCACATACTGACAGGTAGTGTTTCCATTAAAAAATTAATTAATTATCTGACATAAAAACATGACAATTACCACCGAGAGCAATAAATTAAACTTCTTTTAGCCAGTCTCAAGATTTAGAGTGCTGTGTTGACCAGCAGCTTTTATTGCTAAGTAATGATAGACTTGGTAGTTAGCATTAGCAAATGGATATAGCTTTTACCATTAAACAAACCACATAAATTACTTTATAATTGGTTTAAATTTAATCATATTGTATGCATTCACTTGTGCTGCAAATACTGAGATAAGTTTGAAAACTTATATCAATTACTCTTTGTGATTTGGATCCCAAAGTGGCAATTTGCTTCTCTTTGTTTAAAGGAGAGCATTAAAACGTTAAAGAAGCTAACTCCTGGGAGTCTGCTGGAAAGCTAATTGGGGTTAAATATAAAATATGTAGGAAAAAAACAGAACCAGGTACACTGTAATACTAACAGATATTCCTTTTGAATTTTCTTGACTGCTGAAATGCTTATATTGCGTGTACACAGGTAGCTAATATTCATATGTTGAATAGCGCTGTCCAGCCACTGCTAACGTGTAAACATCCTGTTTTTCCAAAATTACTTTTAGAGAAACTGTACAACTCTTATTTTGCTAAAATCGTAATGATGATGGAAAAGTAAGAAAACATAAACAGTATATGAACTGTATTTTCGTCGAGTTAAGATTCAAACTCGGCACAGCTGGGCTTCAACACAGCTCTATATTTGAACAAGGAGACCAGTGCAATTGCTTCTCTTACCAAAAATAAGAAATAAAATGCTGAATGCAAAGTTAACTCAGAAAGGCTAGAGAGTGAAAAAAAATGAATAAAATAATTAATACTGCAATCAATAATATACTCTTTAACAAATATAATTAGCTTTTTTTTTTTCAAGATAATTTCACAAAACATTACTGCGGAGTAGCAAAGTGCTGTTACTGATGCAAATGGTGTGTGAAAAGAACTACGAGGAAACTATAATTGAGAACTGATCTGGCACAGAAAGAAAACCTATTACTGCAGTTCATCTCATTTACTGAGGAAGCATAATGGAAGGTCTTCCAGACTCCAAAGTCCAGCTGTGGGTAGCTGTTCTGTAGACAATGTTGCAGAAACAGGGTGGTCGCTCATTAAAAACCTCCCATTTGCTGAAAGAACAATGAAAATAGGCCCAAAAGGCATCTGCAGTGCTGAGGACCTGCACACCCTTTCACAGCAGTGTCAGTGTTTGTGTGCGGGTATATCAATTAGGGAGGCTTGTTGGGTTCCTCTCTTCAAAGCACCTAAATAATTTAACCATCAGGGGTGAGATCCTATAAACCAGTTTGACACTGTTAGGTATTTTAGTACCATGGTAGCATTTACTGGATATTGTTTTATAGTGACATTATGCAGGAAAACTCTGTCATTCAATAAGGCCCCTTTGTTTTAGTTATTTTTCTCTTTGACCCAAGAATTGATGTGTGAGAATCACAGGCTGGTACAAGGTTGAAATACCACGGAGATCACTCCCTCAGCTACATTAGTTTCTTAATCTTTTAGATGCCTGTTGAAGGCCAAATGGTTTGTTTCAGACTTCACTAATGAAAGAACTCTTTGTTTTGTGCCTTGAAAATATGTCGCTGAGATAATCACAATTGTAGCTGAACTAATAAACTACACAAAGGATGCTTCTTCACCCAAGGGCAGGAAGACGCTCCCTTATCTTGGTCTGTACTGGTTTAAACTGATAATCTGCTGTCTCATGAATTTTACCCTCTATATAAACTGTTGTACTTGTGAATAAAGTTGAGTCACTTTGGGAAGACAATCTGAAGCAGTCTCTGTTTTCTTGTTCTCCCAAGCTGCTCCCGAGCTCGTACTAACACGCTGAATGGCATGCTTGAATATTACTTGAGAATATATTTGACTGTGTTACAGACTAAGGGACATTCTCTGCTGATAGGTGAAGGTACATTCTCTGCTGATAGACGTCCACGCCTCGAAGGAAGTCGATCCACGGATTAGGCCCTGGAAACCGTTTCCTTCAGACACCAGGTCTACACTGGCAGTTTTTATAGAGCTCCAAACTATTTAGAAAAGCTAAAGAGAATAAAGGTTAAGAAAGTTTGACACTACATGATGCAGCCTTCCACATTTGAAAGCTTGGAAGCAGTGTCGACCATATAACTACAAGTATCTGCTACTCACTGCTAAGGTGGAAGAAGCACAAATAGGCTCTACTGATGCTTTAACTGCTTCCATCAAACTAGATTAGGAAGGTGAGCTGGAAGACGGACCCCTGATGGTTAATTGAAGTTTTATTAATGCTACTGAAATTCAACTGGAAAAGCAGCCAATATGACCGCAGGGCTGGCAGGGAGCCTTCCACATTGCAGTGTTTTAAACCAATTACAGGTATTTTCCAATGTCTTTATCCTTATACATTTGGCAAAGAAACCTATTTTATTTGACCTTGGATGTCCCTCTGTGGTTGTCTGCTGTGAGGATACTGAGTAGCTCCCTGGTGAGAATTCTATGTATTCTATAATTAATAATTCATCAGATCATTGCTAACAGATAGCAGTCTACTGAGAGACTGACACATTAGTAGGTTGGGACAGTCTCTTCACTCTGCCTCAATGAGGTGTTTATAGTTGATTATGTAACAATACTATGTATATTCAGACTTTTTCTATTCTACTGCTGTCAGGATGATTCACAACTGTGATAAAAGACGATCCTCTCTTTTCAGATTAACTTTTTAATAATATTCGAATGCTTTTCACATAACAAATTTTATTCATCAGTAGATTTGAAGAATACATTGGTAATTTTGAGACTTCCTTAACTGATTAGTCAAAGGGACCTTTTACCCAAAACCAAAGGATTCCATTTTCTGAGTTCTACATTTGCATTTTCAAATTCTGATCTGTTGAATTCAAAACAGTTAGGACATAAAACTTATATCAAGAAAACAAGGAAACAACTACTGTGTTTTATAAGTGTCATTTGTATAAATCTAATCAGCTATGTGATTGGCCATGCAAAAGTCTTAAGCTACATCTCATTCTTTACATTTTGCAGGAAAATTGGTGGAAAGATGAACTGAAACATGAAACAGCACAGAGGACAAAGTTTATACAGTACAGTTTTTATTAGTGAGCTCAAAAGTCACTAGTTCCTCAATATACAGCCTTAACCTGAACCTGAAAATCCTTAGGTAAGCTTTCTTTGAATTTTTTAAGTAGTCTTTAGGAATAATAATAATAATGGGGAGGCCAATGTATGACTGAGTATTCCACTGTATGCTTTTCTATCCAGGTATGCTTTTACTGCACTGGTAGCAGGTATAGTATCCCATTTTAAGTATTGGTTGACACTTTTCTTTTCTTAAGCATATGACTTTTAGATAAACCTAACATTTTTTTTTTGTCCTACTGCTTCTAGGGATGGGTACCCGGTTCTGACATAAACGGTAGTAACCAGACTGAAAAGCAGCGCACATTTCTGTGCTTTATTTTGGTGCTTTTTTTCCTGAGATGTCAGACACTTTGGATTCTAGCCAATCATTTTACGTTTCCGAGGATAGTAGGCGGGCCCAGGTACGTACGTTCTTTTAGAGCAGAGCTACAGATTAAAAATGTCCAAGGCGAAGCGGTCAAAGTCTGGCTGTACTTCACAGCAAAATATGCAAACTCAGCAGCAACAAGTGCTTTAAGCTGATACTGTGATACTGTGCAAAGGAGCTAACACCTCGAATCTGATGAAACACCTGGCGACGCATAGCGGGGGTTTTAAGCCGAGAAATGCGCCGTATTTGATAGCTTGCTGCAAGACCGAGCACATCTACTGCGGGTGTGGTGCCTGTTATCGGACCCGGAGTTAGCAACATCCCCCAAGAACCCGAAGAGGAGAGTCCTGGCCCCTAGCCCTGCCAGTGTAGCAGAAATGATGAGGATGATGCAGCAGCAGCCGTTCTTCTCTGCGTGAGTAGCTTCATGTTGTTCGAGTGTAATTTACGTTGAGTAGGCTACCCACGTGATTACATTAATGCATGTAAGGTGAACTAGCAAACATCATCATAGCTACATGCGGCTGTCTTCTTGTTTGATGGCAGATACTCCCTTCACCCTGGCCAAAAAGGCTAAAATGACCAAAGGAAAAGTGGAAAACAGTTAAACATGAGAGGTTTAGGACAAAGTTTGTTTTTTCCATTGATTAAGCACTGCTTCCAGCCAAGAGTGATACCATATATGCCCCATAGCTGCAGAAAAGGCTAACATTGTTATCTTTTTACAAAAAACAGCTGAACATGAGAGATTTTTGGACAAGTTTGTGTTCTCTATTCTTTAAGCACCGGTTCAAACACCGTTTTAGCACCAGCACTGTTTCAAAAGTACCGGTTTGGTACTAGTATCGGATAAAACTTAAACGTTACCCATCCCTAAATGCTTCTTTGTCCTGCATTTGTCTAGTTTTCTGTATTTGTTTGTTAAACACACACTGATCACAATGCCAAGTTGCTTGATACCTCTTTAGCAATAACTTTGTTGCTGCAACAAAATACTATCTTATGCCTGAGAAACTATATTTTCTCTGGCATCGTTCATAGATTGAGCAAAATGAATGGGAACAAATCCTGTGTTTTTGTCACAGACTGCTAGTAACAAAGTGCCTGAAGATACAATTTTAAATTATTTGCTAAGTTGTCAGTTATGTAATGACACAACACAGGTTCATCTCTGAGTTGGGTGCCTTTATTCTTGAATAATTCAAAGATGATTGTTAAAAAAAAAAAAAAAAAGTACAAGAAAGTCTGGCTCCTTGGAAACAAAGTATAAATAAATGAGGGGTGGATTAAGACTTTTGCACAGTGCTTTATGTATACAGAGCCAAGCTTGTTAAGGAACAAAAGGAGTCTTCCCAGAATGAAAGAATAGGATCTATGCCCCTGCAAACATGTGCACATAATTTTGAAAGCTTTTTATTACAGATTCTACAATTTCTGATCAGATGTGTGTGCTCACAAGTTTGTCAGCTGCAGAAAGTGTGTATAATGCTGCTGTCTGTGGGTGTTTACTAATATCTGTGGATTAATTGACACTTCTGCTTGCTGGTGTTACTGGTGTCAAGTAAATTGAGAACAGGCAGTGGTAGCTGTCATAAATGTTAGGGTGGTGGTTCCACACGCTATTTGCAGCCTTTTCGGTTCAAGGTTTTGCTTCTCCTGCTGCCCATGTTTTGTCAGTTTAGAGTTTGTTCACTTTACTTTATTCTGCACCATGAATACAAGTAAATATTACAAATATTTGTTTTTAGATAATGGGAGTCCACTAATAATAGGAACATAAAACTATTTCTAGTGTCATTCATTTTAGATTTTGTGTTATTAATTATTTTCCATTTGTACCAGACGTGTCCTGTGCATTTATTAGTTGATTCCCTTTCCAGAAGAAAATAAGGGTTGGTTGTTGATCGAGCACGCAGTCCTGCAGGATCGGACCCTCTTGAATAGACCCCATTAAGTACACCTAGAAATCAGTAGTAACTGCCTTTTAGACTGACGACCCCTTCTACTAGTGAAGCTTCCAGTCTGTATAACATTAATATTCATGTTCTTGGTTTTAACGAAGCAGGCAACAAGCATGGGGTGCCTCGGGAGCACTGCGTTTAGCATTAATGGAGATACAGTCAAACAACCAAACACAGAGGGAGGAAGTTGGCTGTCTCCTTCCCCTGGGCTCCATATTAATGAGACAATGCCACACTGCAGCCAATTACAGCCACTCCCAGACAGATGCCTTTGGTCTTAGACAACCTCCCACTGTAGATTCAACCCCCACCCCGAGTCGCCATTCCTTTTCATGAGCATACATATGTCATTTCTCTCTGACAAAAATCCATTCAGGAAATGCATTCCACAACCTCTCAAGCTCATCAGGTTGGATGGTGCTCAGATCTGTACAGAGATGTTAGTTTGGGTTCAAGTTTAGGCTCTGGCTGGGTCAATTAAAAGCATTCACTGGGTGGTCCTGAAGCTATTCCTTTGTTATCTTGGCAATGTGCTCAGGGTTGTTGTTCTGTTGGAAGGTGAACCTTCACCCATTCTGAGGTCCAGAGCAGTTTGTAGCAGGTTATCATCAGGGATGTCTTTGTACATTGCTGTAATTCCTGCAGCTGAAAAACATCCTCACAGCATGATGCTGCCACCACTACGCTTCACTGCAGGGATGGTATTGACCATTTTGGAATAAGGCTATAGAGATTGACAGACCACGTGTCTTTCACGCATTGCATGCTGGGTACTCGTGGCAAAACAATCCAAGCAATGCATCAAACGCAAACATTTGCAGAACCGCAAAACGTTCATTCTCCGGTTCCAGTACCTTCTTGCTTTTTCTTTGCCCCCCAAAAAAGGTATGTACAAAACGAAGGAGAACAATGCCGGTCCGTACAAAGACAGACTTGATGAAAAGTCAAAGAAAAGATATGAGGAAAAAAATCACAGAATGAAAAGCTGTGAATACTTTCCTTATGCACTGTATATATAGTTCCAAAATATGTATATATCGCACAGGATTATCTGTGCCTTTAAAGTGAGTTTCCCACGACATTTGCACAAATGCACCCATTGCACTTACTGGTTTTTGAATTGTGCCCTCTCTGCTTAGACTGCTGCCCCCGCGACCTATCCATAGAGAGATGGACTGCTGAAACACTCTACTGCCAGTGTGATTTGTTCCTTGCACATTGTAATTTCTGAAGATTCTTTCTATTTTTTTCTGTTTTACATTGTGCTGAAATTCATCTTGGGCTTGATAAAAGTTCTAAACTACAACGTATTTTGAACACTGTAAGAAAATCCTAGTATTTTGACATTGTCTTATAATATGGAAATTAAAAAGGACTGAATCTGTCACAATCTGGCAGCCAAGAAGTGTGTGCAGACAAAAGACTGGCCCATTTCTAGAACGGATGCAGACAGATACCAATAGGGGCCTGGGGACCTGAAAATCGTTGGGCTTGGCTGGTATTCAGGGTGAATCAAGGCCAGTAGTGCAATGCATGGGCCTCATACAACTCAGGGGAGGGAGTGGCATGACTGGAATTAATTTTCTGTGATTGAGGCAATTGCCAAGGTTACTGCAGAGAATCAAACAGCTGAATGTCATAGGAAGTGTTGTTTTTAGAGTTACATCCTTAGTCACAGCTCATACAAAGAAGATGGTAATTACAGCTTCACGTTATATCTCCTGGAAAAAAATACTTAAGTTACATCATGTAGTGTTAACTTATGTAACACTTATGGTGTTACAGCACAAGAGACTTATATTAAACCAATCCAAATGATTCCTTGTGTGAACAATTATAAGATGCACACAAGGTGCACATAACAAACTGAGTGACAATAATTTATTTAAATTATTATTAATTTATTTATATGGCAAGGTAGCCATAGGTAATTGCACTGTAAGTATAAACGAAGCTAAAGAACTGAGACCGACTGAAAAGAGAAAATTTTGAACATGCTGAAAATATATAAATGAACAAATAACAAACAAATAAAAATAACAGATAAGTCCAAAGTTTTTGCTTGAGATTTCTCCAGATGGCAGAATGCCATTCAGTGGCGTATAATAAGGGCAGCCATCCTGGAAGACAACACTCAGACCAAAGGTGACTGGTGAAACAAACAAAACGCACACACACACACACACACACACACACACACACACACACACACACACACACAGTGGAAGTTGAGAGAGTTTCTCAGTGCATTAATGATTTTATGCACCAAAGCCAAATTATGACATTAACCAGTTTGATCTCACACTTCAAATACTGTATGCAGAAGCTGAAAAATACTAGTAAGAGCCACCTGACAGCGGTCACTGTGAACCACAAAATCCAGCTGCTTTTTATACATATACAAGCTTATATATTAATTGAACTGTGCTTCTAAGATCTGTTGCAATTATCATTTAGAAACATGAATAAAGTGGCGATGTCCAGTTATGAGAAGAATGCTTGTGTTTTATATGAAAGGTAGAACATCAGTATCATTCTATTTCAATTTTAAAATAGAATGAATATAAAATCAATATTACATTTGTAAAGTGAAACTAAAAAGTGGGTCTTTTTGTCTAAAGGAGATGTGAAGGGTAAAAAAATAATTACCTCATTCACCTTTATTCACTGAGCAGTATCTTGTGCCCTCTAGAGAATTAATGGCATTTCTTGTGGAATTGCATTAACAAGAAGTTAACTCTTTTCCTTGATCTCGGTGGAAATGTCATAGGGTCAAGGAAAAACTTTAAGGAGGATTCATAAGCAGTAAGAAAATGCAAGCGCTAGGAGAATCCAACTGCACTTCTGCTAAGCTATATGTCTGTGAAGGTTCTCAGTTACCCAGGTCATTGTAGACTAAGGAGCTTGGAAAGAAAAGCATCTGGACTTCTTTAACGTTCCTTGAAGATGTTTCACCGCTCATCCATTCAGTGACCTGCATCTAAAGGTCAAAGGTCACTCTTTTGAGGATGCCAATGTTCACAATTTGGACAGAGAGGACAGACTGTTTGAAAGAGGAGTGAAAGAAGCCATCTATGTCCACTGTGAGCGACCATCTTCGAACAGAGGTGGTGGCTTACAACACCAACTGTCTGCCATCTATAATCCAGTTTTGAGATCCCTTCACAGATGCCGTTAACACCCACTCACATCCTGGGCCTTTGGCCTCAGTAAATCACATGATAGGGTGGGGCTAGGTTTCACAATGGGTTAACCCGAAACCTTGGCTGATTGTGCCCCAGGGATGATCTGATATCGTTGTGTTGGTGTTGTTCCTGGAACAACATAGTAAATGTTGTTCCAGGAACAACATTGCAAGTGACCAATCACATTGTTGTGACGTTATTCTTTGGCGCGCCAAGCCATTCGTGCATTTATGAAATTCCAATGTTGCAAGGACAATATCAATTCTGCTTAGCGTTTATTAAAGGGTTAGGGTCAGGGTCCATTGATCGGCAGACAGAGGCAGTTTCTCGCAGCTTAAGTACAGTTTTTTGTTTTACGGCGGTTTTTCCCAAAGTCGCAAAAGTATGACGTCACAACATTCTGATTGGTCACTTGCAATGTTGATCCTGGAACAACATTTACTATGTTGATGTGGGAACAACACCAACACGACAATATGAGATCGTGCGTGACCCAGACCCATTTTCACCACTTGGCTTGTGTGATTAGGTAGAGGATCAATAGGAGGTCCATGACCCTCTTGGGGACACTCCCATAGTGCTTAAAATCTGGGACTCTCCACCAATTGCTCTTAGAACTGAAGAAGCTTCCCAGATGAGAGGTGAAACGTCTTCAAGGAAACTTAAAGAACTCCAGACGCTTTTCTTTCCAAGCTCCTTAGACTTCTGCTAAGCTATTTAACTATACAATGGTGGATGCTGGTGACCTGACTCGGTATACGTGGAAAAATTGATCTAGAGAGCGATAATAGGTAATTTCACATCATTCTGTGGATTAAAATGAAAAATGAGTCCCAAACTTCAGCTTTTCAGTTAGAAACACTGCAGAGTAGTGAGAACTTCTGAAATCACATAATGAGCAACAGGTGCCATCATCAGTTAGTGTCGCTGCTAGCAATAGTCACAGTCAGGCATCTGTAGTAAAGATAGAGGTAGAGTTGAAGCAGACACATTAGTCCCACTGCCAGCATCAGGGCTATCATCAGCAATGGAAGTAGTGTTTGCTTGGCAAGGTTTGTAAACGACAGCTCTCGAGGGTCAGATAAAGCAAAAATCAGAGAATGGGCCAAGAGTCAGGACAAGCCACAAGACGAACTGTGCCAGCAGAAGCTGTTTGCACACAGTGATGGTGGAGTCTGGAGAAATGGTGATGGCATCTCATCAGTTCTAACCAAGGAAAAAAGACTCTGAAAAAAGGCCCTGCAGCCTTATAGCTGTTTGAGGAGCCATTTCATCTCTAACCTGTTGCAGGTTAGAGAAAGAAGGCTTTCTTTTTCTTTGTGTGTGTCTGTGTTTTTTTTTTTTTTTTTTCTTTCTCCTAGTCTCATCTTTGACTCGCTCAGATTATATTAGCTCAGAACAAACTCTGCACTATCACGGTTTCAAACTGGTGTAAACATAATGACTTTGAAGACTGGATAGATATGTTTGCAAAAGGAAAAGGAATAAATACTTTTTAATTTTTGTGCTTTATTCAATGCTCAGCATAACTGGTTTCTGTGTGGTGTGCAATGGCAATGTCACAGATTATTTTTGTTGGTCTTTTTACTGGTGCTCTGAGGTTGCTTGACTTTTAATGAGCGGGTTATGAAATGTAAGATTTACCATTAATATGCTAGGCACTCTACTGCTACACCCATAACACACACATAGATGCGCACACACCTTCACATATCAGTACTGACTGTGGTAATTAGGGTTTTCTTTCTTTGTCTGACATGGAAACATAAGATTTGTGACCCTACCTACATAAACAGACCCTAGGAAATTGTCTCTCAACCACCAAAAGCAACAGTATAAAGAAAGAAAATAATAAAAGGCTTACCATGAGACCTCTACAAAAAATATATATTTGTCATTTGAAAATGCAAAGACATTGATGATTTTGTCACAGTCCAGGGGCAGTGTTTACTGCCAGCAGTGCTAGGTTACTGGTTCAAGAGTCCCCACTGCTCTTTTTCCAAGTAGTTTTTCAAATGGCACACTTACTGATGTGATAGGAAGTCTCAAACATGTTCTTTTCAATTCAGTACAAGCCTATAAATGCATCTTTGTAGGGCTTCATTAGGGAGAGCAACTCTTGAGGGCTGGTGATAGCATGTGCATGTTATTCTTTTTTTACGCAGCAGGTAGAGCTCTGCAAAATCTCATTTCCAGGTTTTAACTGAGGCATCATACATTATCCATTATGACACACGCACCTGCTAAACCAAAAAACTAAGTGGGCGTAGGTCAAAAATTCAACACCTATTACACCAGTTGGCCAATGGGTTAAATGAAATATTTTTGTGTTTTAGTCTAAATATTATTTTATTTTATTTTTTAATTATAGTATTCACACAATAAAAAAATGAGAATTATATTAATGAATCATGGAAAATCATTGGGGGTGCTACAGGGGTTTCATGACTTCCATACAGGTAGCTAGAGAATCCCAAAAGCCGTCCGTGGGGCTGCCTGTGCTGGGAAATCTGTGTTGCATATTTATATTGGTTGTTCTCAATGTGACATTGTTTCCACAAGACTGTCACGTCAGTCTGTTGTTGTGCTCAGTGATTCTGTGGTTGCTCTTTGACAATCTTTTACCTTTGCTCGCATGAGTGAAGTAGCACTGCTTAGAGCTCAGGTGATTGTGAATTGCAGCAGTCTTTCAGACAGACTCTCTTTAATTATGCTGTAAGTAAGATATGCTTGGTTTCCCTCTTTGTCTGTTGGCTGTCAAACCTAGAAAGATTCTGTGATGTGACTACACATATAACTAAAATGCAGTTCCAGCAGAATACGTTACAATATGCATAATGTCAACCATAGTAGTTAGCACACACAGCAAGTATGGGATAGTATATATATTTTACTGTAAGTATCCAGTAAACTGGACAGGACAAAACTTAATACATTCATAAAAAACTCTAAACTGTTACATTTAATTTTCTATTTCTACCATTTAGTTTTTATTTTTGATATTTATGTCTCCAGTTATCATCTGATTAAACAGTGGGGTATTTATGAATCTGAAATACTGAAAAATCAAAATATTTTGTGGAGGGGAATTTAACCAAATATACAGAGGATTCAGGTCGAGGGTCGAGTTGAACACATGTAACTTTTTTTTCAACAAGTGTGTGTAATGTTGCACAAAAGATTATTTTCGCTACTGAAAAAGTATTTTTCTGTACTTGATCAACTTTGTGTAATTACATAAAGCCAAATTACTTCCTAATATTGCTTAAGTGTGTACCTTGTTCCCAGTGTATTGATGGAGTAAAGCTATCTGGGGTTTCCATTAACATGATGCTACTTTTTTCTGAGATTTTGTGCAGGAATTTGTGGTAATACCACACTAGCTTTTTCAACTTGATTTCTTTCAGCAGCAGAAGGTGCCATCCTTAGGTTTCTTTTATGTGCAGGTAGAGCTGGGCGATATGAGATTTTTTCATATCACGATATGTTTTTTTCATTTCAGGCGATAACGATATCTATCACGATATAAGCCAAATAACTATATTTGTAAGATTTAAATGTGCCGTTGCTCACAAGTAAAATGTGAAATAATCAGCAGCTTGTTTTTATTTAAATATTTATTTCCCATAATAAGTTCAACAGGGTAGATGTACTTAAGGAACATGAGAAATATTACAAACTACACAAAAGGCAGCCGCTAAAGCGTTTAAGTTTCAAAATAGAACAAACGAAACAGACTACTAAATTGTCAATTCCACTTAGAAACAAAATATTAATTCTAAAAATAAATCTTAGTTTGTTTTACAGAAGAACAGACAAAACTGACTAACTTTTGTCAATATCAAATAAACTGAGAACTAAAAGGAAATTCTCAATCTCTCCTTGTTGTATAGCTTAGCTTTTCAAACAGTTTTAACAGTTACTTTAGTCTGACAAAAGCCGAATGACGAATTAGCGCTTCCAGTCAGAGACTGAGGCTACGTCCACACGTACACGGGTATTTTTGAAAACGGAGATTTTCCGTTTTCGTTTTAAAAAATAATCTCGTCCACACATAAAGGCAGAAATGAAGGAAAACGCTGCTATGAACATGCCAAAGCAGCAGGTGGCGCTAGATTCCTAACCGTGCAGAAATGTTGGCCAATCAGAAGTCTAGAAGCCTCGGTGGGAAAAAGTAAACAAAGCTGGGGCATAGAAGCAGAACCGAGTCGTATGTGTGGAGGGACAGTAACTGTGTGTATATGTAAGCATTTAAACACTGCAGAGAGTAGAATTAACAGTAACAGTATTGTAGAAATTCATTTCACCGAAACAATAACGTGGCGCACAGTGTGACGCATGCACCAGTTTATTGTATTTCCAGACTTGCTTTCGGCACAATTTACAGTGCACGCTACTCTGTTTTTTGTCAGACTTGAAATAGCCGAAATACCTTCACACTACGGAACTTCTATGGCTCTTCCGTTCGACAATCTCTCCGGCGTTGGAACCATCATCTGTTTTCTCTTCGGTCACGCTCGGTTGATTTTTCTAGTCGGCACACTCATTTCCTCCATTACGCGCTGGCTGCTTCCCAAACAAACACACGTGCGGCTTGGCACTTGTGCTGTATGTAACAAGTCACGCGACGTGACGCTGCGGCTGTGATTGGTTCGGCTCTGCGCTACTGAATTTGGATTGGCTGACCTTTTTTTTTTTTTTTTTTCTTTAAAGAGGACAAGAGCGGCGAGGTCTATCGCGATAGCTTAATTTCTCTAGGTTTGGAGGCCTATCTCCCCCTACCACCACTTCCCCTGCCAGTGGCGGACCCCCTCAGACATCGGTGCGTTGGTGGTTCTTTGTGTCCGGGGATGGGCGTCCAGGTACACACCGGCTCACTCCTTGGCGGCCGCTTATCGGGGCCTGGAGCCTGGGGCTCGCTCGGGCCACTTCGGAGGTGGGGTGCCCCCGGCCTCTCGGCCTGGGGCTCGGTCACTCAGGCGCAGCTGGCTGCCGGCGGAGCTCACGGGCGCGTCACTGCAACTCCCCCTGGCTTCTGCTCCGCGGCTGCTGAGTGAGCCCTCATCTGGGACTCTCCTCAGCTCTTTCCGGGACAGTGGCGCAGCTGCCCCTCTGTTGGTCTTCCTTGGTCTCTTGTGTTCTGGGGGCCTCTGGATGTCTGGAGTTTTGATCTCCTCCACACCTGCTTCACGCCCTGGAGGACGGGGCTGTGGCCCCCCCACACCCTCTAGCAGATTATTACATGAAGGAACCTTTTAAAAAACAAAAAACAAGGGCGTCCATGCTCACAGGTGTACACACGGGTGATCACACCCACAAACTACACCCTTTTTGGCTCCTACCTCAAAGCACACTGTGTTCTGTTGATCTTATGTGCTGCACAATAATGTTTAATATTTAATATTTACTGTCATATTCCCATATATCATTGTGATGTTGTTTATTCTATTACTCTTGTTCTCTTCTGCTTGCTTTCTTTTTTCTTTCTCAGCAGGTGATCCAGGTGATTGATATATGCATTTTTTTTCTCTGCCCGTTCTGTTGGTTTTTGTCTTTTGCCCTTCTCCCCCGTCCCTCTTCTCAGCTGTTTCTCTTTCCCTCTTTCTTTCTCCCCTTCTTTCCCCCAGTCAAGTCTGTCCCGTATTCAGTAAGTGAAAATAAAATAAACAATAAAAGGTGAATCAAATGGACCATTACGGCAAGGCTGGGATGGTCAGTTTGGTAAAGTAAATCCGTTGGGCATCTTTCTTTGCCTTTAGACAACAATTCTGATGCAAAAGAGCCAAACGGGACAGGCCAAAAAAAAAAAAAAAAAAGAAAAAAAAAAAAGCTTAATTTCTCTATCGAGTAAAAGTTATATCGCGATACATATCGTTATCGTTCTATCGCCCAGCTCTATGTGCAGGTATGAATGTCATGTGAAAAAAAGAGCATTCTTCATTCTTTATATTTCTTCAGTCAAGTTTCAGGATATCATGAGATCACTGTAAGACTCAGCTACTTTTCTTTTGTGGGTGCTTGACTTGTTGAAAATGAAACTGCAAGAATAATGGGAGTGGACATTACTCCTCCATGAGAAATTAATTTGTTGTAGTAAAATATACAGTGCATCAAAATCTGACATTAACTAATTGGCATGATTAAATGTCATTTTAAGATAATTGACTGCAAATTGTCTAACAAGGCCACTGCACATAATTGTGTTAAATATTTTTTTAATTTTCGCTATTTTGTCTTCATTTTGCTGTACTTTATCAAATGCAAAATAAAGTAAATAGCAACATGATAGTGCTGTTAAAATAATTACTCCTGGGTCACTGAAACTCCCATTACAATTGACCAGTAGTTAGAAAAGTCCCAGGAGGTCTCCAATCTACTTTTTTTCCCTAATTGTGTCACAGGCCTTGTAATGTGATGACCTTGTAATGCGTACTGCGCAACAGTACACGTTACAAGCTCCACAAAGATCTGTAGAACATACTAGTTAAAATTCTATTGCATCAATAATCAGATACACTTCAGATAGACTATAATTATAGTTCTGGATCTGCAATAAAATCTGTCTTTTGCATGAAAAATAATTGCAAAATAAAACAATGAAGTAAATATACTTTTACAACAAATATGGTCCTAGGACTCTCAAATCCAAATGAGGTTTAGTCATATGGAATGGTGATAAGACCTTGAAAAGTGAGAATGGTAATTACTATAGTCAGTAATAAAATGTAACAAATATGCACAAGTTAAACCAAAATTCTTGCTTGGAGTTTTTCTGACCTGTAAGAACATGCAGTACAGTATAAAAAGAACTAGGGCTGTGCTTTGGGAACCTTTCACACCTTTATCCACTGAAAACCAGACCACAAACTATGCCACTGGAATCAACCCCATTGGCAAGGACTGTCCAGCCTTGGAGAGCTTGTGTTTGGCTTTGTCCCTGAAACATCTCTTTGCAGCTGAGGTGTGTTCCATGGTGACAATTTGCTATTAGGTCTTAGTAATGCTATGTGGGCAGACAGAGGTGACCTTTGCCCTCCCACTTGCTTTCCACAAGGCAAAGAGAGGCTCCTGTCTTGTCTGGGTCAACTTCCCTTTCAAGCAGACAGGTCTTCAAACTGTAGGGACTGCAGTCACCTCTGAGTCAACTATGTGCCTCACTGAGAGCCTTGGCCCTCTCACCTTTTGCAATTACATCCTAGAACACTGTGCTGCTGTTGCATCTGCAGGAGCTGAAAAAGTGAGTAAGTGTAAACAAAGAGCTGGTTTAGATGTACCACTGACACTTTTGGCCAATTACTCATGTCTGTGGTCTACAATTGGCTGTCTGGAAAGAGAAAATGGGTCTGAAGTGAAACATCATTGAGGTCCAACCACAATAAATATAATTTTGTTTTGTTTTCCTCCATGCCTTTAGTGCATACAAACAATTGTTCAAGATTTTATAGTATAAACCTGGAATTGAAGATTATTTTTAGATAAATGGTTGATATGTCCCTCTGTGGAATACCATAAAACACTAAAAACAAACAAACATGTGCCTTTTGAAAGTGACAACGCCTGTACTGTCATCAAGATTTGCACTAGCTTCTTTGTGTTTTGGTTTTGTTTGTTTTTTAGATTGACTTTTGCCTATTAAGTCTCTTAAAAAGCATTGCTGTGTACAGGTAGCAGCACTCTTTGGCCAGGTTTGCATCCATGTTTTTTACAGTAAAACATAAGCCTAAGCAGAACTGCACAGTCGACACTGGCTAGTATGAGAGAGGTATTAGAAGAGATGTGCATTTGAGTGAATTTTTTGATTGTGATGCTGCACAGAACTGGAAAGAGTCATTTTTTCAGCTTAGATGCGTTATAGCCAGCTGCCCTCATGGTGAATTGAGGCTTCAAAATTGTAACTTACATTTAAATAGAATAGAATGGACTCACTGATGGTAGTTCGTTTGTATGGCAGCTAGTATGTTGTACAAGCCTCTGTTGTTGACACATTTTTTCCTAACATATTTGTAACACATATAGAGTTGATTTACTGTTTATAAAGTTGTAATGTTTAAAATATTCTTATGTAAACAAACGTAGCAGACACCAGTAAAGATTTAGATTTACCAATCAGCAAAATTATCTCCAAATACCACGGATCCATGGTATCACCTTGCACATTTGGCCAAACCTGAACCATGCAAAAAGGAAATGTTCATCATCCTTCACATAACATAAAAAAACTGACTTCCAGCAGCCAGTGTTGGGAAGGTTACTTTTAAAATGTATTCCATTACAGATTACAGATTACATGCCCCAAAATGTATTCTGTAATGTATTCCGTTACGTTACTCTCAGTAACGTAACGGAATACTTAATATATTATCATGCTTTTTACAACTACGTGAATGTACTATTGCTGTGTGATTTATTACTATTACTGAAGGTCCGCGGCTCCGAACCGTAGTAAAGGGACCTCTGACTAATACGGTGGGGTCCCTGTCGGCTCGTAGCTGAAAACTAGCTCTACTTTGTTGTGTGGGTCAACTTTGCTAGCAAGAGACAGAGAGAGGCGTTGAAAGACTGCTCCAACGGAGCTTATTGTTTTCGGAGGAAAACACGAACACGGTGTACAGTCGAGTCTTAATAGCTTACTTACAACTGGGCTCGTCAGGCACTCTTCTTGGCTGAAGTGGTTATTATTATATTTACATGCTTCCAGCTCCCGTTTTTGCTCGATGACAACTCGTACTTTTCCTTTTTCTCCCTCCCTCGCTCACAGACACATTAATGGGTATGGCAGTCCATTCTCCCTGCAGCACGGACTACACTGCCCATGATGCTACATTCTTTAGAGCTATGCCTGTAGCATTCTGCCTGTTAGCTTAGCACAACAACAACAACAAAAAGGCCTCTCTCACCCAGGAAACACGCAGAGAGAGAGCGTCACCCTGTAACCATGGCAACCGTAACGCTGCCGCCTGGAACAACAGAACGTAGCTGTCAAACAAACCCAAACAGTCCTGACCCGCCACAATATGAAACAGGGAAGTACCACCGTGTAATCCATTTATTTCAACAAAGTAACTGTATTCTAAATACCACCTTTTTAAACGGTAACTGTAACGGAATACAGTTACTCATATTTTGTATTTTAAATACATAACGGCGGTACATGTATTCCGTTACTCGCCAACACTGGCAGCAGCATACTGTAAATTCCATTTTTTGTAAGAAAGCATAATGTCATCACAATGATTCGATTCAACAGATCCTACTACTCCTATCATATAACAATTAATTATAATGTGTCGGCGATATCTGTCAAAGCCATTTATGTAAGCAGAGAAACATCCAATATAAATTCAAGTCCAACTTGATTAAGAATGAGAAGCTATAACTGTGGAATGTATGGAAAAATCCAGTAGCAAATCAGCTGCTGATTTTCTGGTAACTGACCAGCTAATTGCTTTAGCTCTAGGGCCACATTAATGCAGGAAAAAAAGGAATGACACTTTTAGTAAGAGTCCCTCAAAATAGTTACAATTAACTGCAGAATCTATAGCTGTTTAACGATATGTGTGCATTGTGTAACCAAGTTTAGTCAAAAATATTTGTTTCAAGTTCGTTTTTAATCAGAATATGTATTCAGAACGTTAAATGAATGTTAAAGTAAAGCCAAAGAAACAAGAGAAAGGTTGACAAAGATAGAAAACCCATTACTTCCATCCTTCACGGTTTCTGCAATACCTCCTGTGTTCTTGTGAATTAACTTTCAAGGGCACAGAGTTTCAGCAAATATTTCATTTCCCAAGATGGCCATCACTCAAGCTATCACTTGAACAACTCAAATCCGTCTTTTGTGAAGAAAAAGGGGGGAAAGATAGAGGGTATATAGAAAGCGGAAGATGACTGAGATTACTTTTTGCTTTTTTTGAGTGTCAATATCTGGAGAAGTTGGAAAAGTAAGATTGGAACACTTCATATCTATTTGATGTCAGTGGACAATACATGTTTTTACACTTCTATTGTGTTAAAATAAAACATTTTTTTTCTTAATATTCAAACTGTTCCTTTGCACATATTTTCAAAGGATTCATTTCTTGTAATTAAGATAAATGAACCTATTTTTAGGTCAGAAAAACTGCCAATGACACTGTGTTAAATGCTATTTTTTGCTTACTTCAAATGTATCTATTTTTAATTGATTTTGTCTGTTAAGTTGTCCATTAATCATTTGATGGCATGAGAAAAATCGCAGTTACCCAGCAGTGATGTAAATTGGCTTTCAAAGAGCAGGTTTTATTTTTAAAATCACAGAGCAAGCTGTTCTTATTCAAGTCGATTATATCTACGTTCAAAGGTTTAGTGAAAAGTGTTGGAGAACAAATACCACCATGTGGAATCGATGCATTCCATATAGGTGTGCTGGATTGTGATGGATTCTTTGTACCCAAAAGAGAGGGGCCTCTCGGGGCGCTTTGATTAATAATTTGCATGGTCTCCTTTACAACGTCGGAATGTAGGCTATTTAAACATCATACTTTATTTAAATTGCCTTGTACTTTGTCATACAGGAATATCATCAGATTTTTTTGCATATACTTTGGTGACAACAATTCTCAAGTTTAAATTGCATGTTGAATGGGGGTGGTGGTTGGGACACTGAAGACAAGGCTCTAGAGGTCAGTGTCTTACCGCTGGTGCTTTCACCATCTTGGAACAACAGGCAGAAGGTCAGAGTATCCCCACCAGGATTTGAAAAGAAAAGGCAATGCATTAGCCGGGCCTTTGTTCCTTTAACATACATGGGCTTCTCCCACCGGTACTGCTGGTTCATTGTCCCCAGGCCGTCAATGGGTCACAAGCTTTTGGAATAGAAAGGACACGGGGTCGTCATACTGCTTTCTAAAGGTTGGTGGGTATGTCTGTCATAGCCCTAAGCCATCAATGGGAAACAACTGTTGCTCCTCTATCGCAATACAGGGTTATTAAACCTATTTATCTAGATGTCCTGCCTCTGCAAAGACAGCTGGGACAGACTCTGATGCATGCTTAATACACTAATCACAGTTTCTCCCTAGGACCCCTGTTGGCTACCCTAATCTGTTTCTCTCACTGTTTCTCTCTTTCTCATAACTTTGATAGTCTATGTCACACAAACAGAAACTGACAAGTAGTGCACTCATAAAACTGCTGGCATCCCCAAATACATCAGTGAGTGCTTGTGCTGGCTTATGCTGCCTTTTACACAGAAACAAACTCAGAATAAGTTGACACTGGTGTGCCTTTAGGGTACCTGTTTATTTTTTCAGATTCCTATGAGTCCCATCATCACTAGCTTCTCCTGCATGTACATCTCTGCTCAACATATAAAATCATGCGTGGTTGCTTCTACAATTAGTATATTTACCAAGAATGCTAATGTAATAGGCTTGATGCTATTGTGTCAAGCTTTTTATCTTTTAGAACTAAAACATAAAATATTAATCATTGAGAAACATGAAAAGTTTAGTATTTTACTTTAAAATGTTCTGTTAAAATGACCAATGACATGACAATAATTAAAAAAAATCATACTTGAAAATGTGGCCTGAAGCGTAATCAATTATCATTTGTATAATAATCTTTAATTATACTGTGCAATGAATTTTTACTCAAAAAGGTTTTAGCAGGGAATTATTTCTCAGCTTTATTTAGCAGAGCTACCTGAAGACGTGTTGATAGTAATAGTCTGTGAGGCTCTCTGGGAGAAGGCTATATCCTTAAACATCTCTCAATTGTACTTGATTGGACTGATGTTCTGTATGTAGTTAACAGCAGGCTGACGGATCAATTGCTGCAGCAATTTTCATCTGAAGCCGTTCATAGCGGCTGTTACAAATCGATGGCTTTTAACGACTGATGGGTGGGATTGTGTCTTCTCGGTTATTGTTGTCAGTGATCTTTTTCCCTCCTTGAAGACAAAAAAAAAAGAAACTGACACTCAGATGGTTGGGCGCTAACCAATTCCCATACTCGTTCCAAAACCAATTTTCTAGCTAATTTGACGTTTTAGAGTTAAATATCAATACTAAATAGTAGAAAGTGAACAATTTAACTTTTCGTAACTTCCTCAATCTGCAATTTACATGTAAGTCAATAGTCAGAGCACCGACACTGGAAATGCTTATTTTGTCTGTTAGCTTGAATGATTGTATGTCATACATATGTACCAGAAGCTATAGTGATCAGCTATTTCATACACTTATGTTAGTGGCATAGTTTGTCTTCATTAAAAAGTGTGAGCATTTTCTATATTAAAATGAATGACACTCATTCATAATGACTGCACTGGCAGTTTGAAGGAAATTACATTGTGTTTAAAAGCCCATCAAAGCTCTGGACATAAAAATTCACCTGCAATCGTATTAGAATAGCTGTTTGCTTTTATGTGAAGTGCAACCAAATACATGAAGCTGAAGTCTATTTCTAAGGGTTTTGCATTGCCACACTTCCACAATGTCTTATTGTACTCTAGGAAAATAAGGTTGTATTGCTCTTGGGTCATTGCTTTTTCCTACATTGCATTAACTTGGAGCTGTTCTTCTTTTTCCTTAAACCTACATCTTTTTTATGGATTTGACATGATTTACAAATACAAATTTTTATTTGTCACATACACAGTACAACATATATTGAACATGTAGTGAAATGCTTGAGTCCGAACTGCGGACAAGCTACAGACGTAGCCGTACCATAATGATTTGTCAATCATATCATATATTCTATTTAATTTCTGAATGTCTCTTGTCATTAACCCTGATCCAGTACACGGATGTTGTGCCGCATGTCTCTTAAAGGTGATTAGGTAAGCTTATATTGCAGTTAACCTCTGTTTCCAGTACTGGTGCTTTGCATTTGGCAGGCTGGGTGGGCAGAACGAGTGACAACATTTCTGCCTGCTACAGTAGTCCCGTAAAATGTAAAATATTGCGCTTACATAACTGGGCAACACAGCTGTCCCCGCATAGGTTTTCTGTTCACTATTTAACCTCTCTTCTTGGCTTTCTTGAACTCATTTAAAAAAAAAAAAAAAAGGATAATTATGTAAGACCTTGTACTGAATGAATCAGTGTGTGTAAATATTTTTCTTTCCGACGTTCAGCCCCAAAGCCGAAAAAAGTGAGGCTGCTTTGGTAACAAAATCCCCTTTGTGTTATAGCCCGTTGTCTTTAGTTTCCAAATTATGGATAAGAAAGTTGCAGGTAATGTGTAGTTTCTGTTAAGAGTTTAAAATTTCAGATAAACATATTTTTAAATTCTCTGTCTTCAACATTTCAACAGATCAAGGCTATTATGTTTTTAATGCAATGTTAGGCAACATCTATGACTCAAACAGTGACAAAGTGTCCATGACACCCCTGTATAGTTTCATTCTGTGTGCTTTATCAGTAGCATGCTGTTTTGAATCACTTTTTTCAAACTGAAGGACGCTGAAGTCTTCCACAGAAATAAATATATTTAGAAATATACATACTGCAAAGAAGCATTAATGAATAAAGTAAGTAGAGATAGTGATTAGAGACAACACTACTGAGAGACAACTGAATGTCTTGATAACATTCCCCACCTTTTATACTTACTGAGGTCCAAAGTTACCAAGGCTGACATAGCTATTCATCACAGCTATAGCATATTTTCACTTGCTCACACTGGATTCTCAAAACCTCCTCTTACTGTATGTCCTATGTCCCCATGCACCACCAATTGAATAAGCCAGTGGCTTAAAAACTATTAACATCTTTTTTTTTTTCTTATTTAATCAGGGTTTGGTTGTGTGTGTAGTGTGTTGCACCAGTGAATAGGATAAATAAATAACCAAGGCAAAGATATTTAAAGTGAGTTTTATTTACTTTAAGAAGTTTTTTCAGGGTGTAATTTTACAACTCCAACTCCAAATAAGTTGAGATGCTGTGTAAAATTTAAATAAAAACTGAACTCAATAATTTCCAAATCTCATAAACCTGTATTTTATCCACAGTAGAACATAGAAAACATGTTAAATGTTTAAACTGAGAAAAATGTATGCTTTTAAGAAATTTGATGTCATCTCAAAAAAAGTTGGGACATGGACAAAGTAAGTATAATCACATTACATTTTTTCAGTAAAGCAGTAATGTAACATGTTACTGTACTAAATTCAGTAATTACGTTGCAGTTATAATTATGCCATTACTTGAGTTATCTGCACAACACAGAATGTAAAAAATCTGAGTAAACTTTTGTCTTCCTGCCTGCTTCCCATATAATCAGCCGATTATCGTTTATGTGCAGGGAGGAGGAAAATGATGGGGTAATCTACAGCGTTTGAGGAGTGAAGATATGGATATTATTGTTATCACATGAAAGGACAAGAGTACAATTTTGAAACTGCATCCAAGACAGGAAATATCTCATTATACTACAAATAGAACTTCTGTCAACAAGCATTTGCACTGACAGAATGCTAACACAAAGCTAGCCAAGAATTCAAAATGCTATTAGATCTGAGTGATTTACAACCTCAGCT
The DNA here is from genome assembly GCF_057381845.1 of Rhamphochromis longiceps. Classification (NCBI taxonomy): domain Eukaryota; kingdom Metazoa; phylum Chordata; class Actinopteri; order Cichliformes; family Cichlidae; genus Rhamphochromis; species Rhamphochromis longiceps. The sequence goes on from NC_140558.1 coordinate 40,062,791, forward strand.
TAGCAACCAGACTCTGAACTTCAACAGGTAACAAAGGCAGTGATGAGCAGTCAACCTTGCAGCATTGTAGTAGCCTCTGTTTCTGTACTTTTCCTACAGTAGCCTAACTGAGCCTGCTTTTCACCTTTGCTTTGTGTTGTTGGTTTTTGTGTTCATACCCTAAAATGAAATAGAAATTACTATGTGTGTCCTCACTAGAATAGGTATTTGTGTTGATGTGTGTAACTGGTAATTATGTGACAATGTGTTTCAGGTCAATTTCCGAAGTAACACGAATATGTTGTAGTAGTGTAACCACAGAGAAACTAAGGACCAGAAACACATACTATAGGAGTAGAGAAAAAAAATATGAGCCAGTAGTGGCATTACTCCACTATATTTCACCAAAAGACTGAACATATGACACCAGTGTCAACTTATTCTGAGTTTGTCTAATACTTTTGTTGTAGTGATGTTGTTTTTGCTGTTATTTGCTGTCTATATAATGGTAGTTTCCATGTAATAGATAAGAAAAAGTAAACAGTCATAACAGAGAATGGAACAGGCTAATGTCAGAAATCGTTTTCAGAGAAAGCTTTTCTGAAAGGTAGCAAATAATTCCCTTGCCCGCTGAATGTTAAGCCACTTTCTTTCAGCACTACTATTGTCATTTTCTAACTATGAATTTGTACACCTTTCCATTACCTTGTAATATGTCTATCCAATTGAATGAAACATTGAACAATGCCATCTACCGCTACAGTGGTAGTGCATTATCAATATAACTAGGACAAGTTTTAAGATATAAGCAATAGATCTTCACTATCGTCCAGGTTTTGCTGCCAAAAGCTAATAGGTGACAAAGACTAGAAAGTGCTTTCTGCCATCAGGGGTAATTGTCTCTCATCAATATTAAATTACTTAGTTAACCAAAGTTTAATAATTAAATGCACTGCTTGCAATGTCTTTAGTTCTAAGATATAACAAAAGCTGTACACCTCTCCCAGTTTCTGCTGGAACACATATTGCTTTGAGTAATTCTGTTGTACTTTAGAGAAGACGTTCTTTAAAATTAACTGTACGGTAGACAAATCAACAGAAAAATGTCAGTTTTCCTTTTTTTCACAGTTCTCACAGTGAAATAATTGAAAAGTAAATCTGGTCTTTCTATTTGCTATAAAACATTTTTTTTTATTGCAGTGCCAATAATGTATATCTATAGATATATACAGATAGCTAACATTAAGTAATGGCATGGACATCTGTACCGCTGCAGCTGACTTTCAGCACAATGTTAAGAACCCACGAGGCTGGTTCCTAAAGGAATGCTTTTAGGGGGAGAGCACAGGGGTGTTTATGCACCACTAGAGAAGGGTAACAACAGCATGCCATAAGAAATTGATACAACACAAAAGAAACTGCCTCCAAGAAATGTTCCCTCTGGCTCTTTATGTTGAGGAAATGGCCTTTTTCAAAACACCGCTGGGCAAAAACATTTCCAGAATTATTTTACTTCACTGTTGTTGAAGCCAGCAAATCTGCCACGCCAGGCCAATTTTCTCAGCTCACCATACATTATGGCATGTAACAGAATGCAACTTTACTATACAGATAATAAAAAAAATTATTAATATTATCTATTCTAAATGGCCTTTTCAAATAGATTGTGCGTTACTTTCTTAACAGCTTTTTCTCATCATTAAGAATAACAAACACAGTATAATCAAATGGCAGTGATTGCATTTTATTTATTGATAAAAGTAAATCAAAGTATAACATCACCAAACAATTACAGTGCCAGTCTTAATGAGTGCCTCAATTTACACTGGTTGATTGCCAAAGAGAAAAACGTTGTGTTGCTGTGCTCTTCAATCGATCATTTTAATTAATTCCTAAAATGTGCAATAAACAAACAACAAACTCTGTTTATAATAATTTGCTAGCTATGCACCACTTTTGACACACTATGTGACCCAGTTCATTTAAATTAGTAGCAAGCATTTCCATATGTAAAACAACCAATAAATGACAGTTAAACAATGGTTAATTTGGCTTTAACAAAATAGGAAAGATGTTGTAGTTCAAATCATTTTAGTTGCGCTGATATAAAGAAATTTGCTGTAACTGGAGATGCAATATCATGCATCATCAGCTCGTCATATACTAAATTTGCTATTTACTGTGTCCCGCCTATTGCTGCAAAACCTTTGATACTAGAGCTATCAGTGAGCTCAACTCACCTACTGACTGCAGCTCAGCAAAGTGATTGCTCTCAGTATGATCACAGCAATAGCGCGAAGCTGAAAACATAGCTGCTTACAGCAGAATTCCTAAATTGGCAACTGCATCACTAGATTTAATAACTTTTTAGACATTCTCGGTGACTGTATTTCTTGAAAGCTGACAGTGACAAATTTTTCAGATTATCTGCAAAAATGGTGGAGTGTAGCCTACATTCTAATACATTTCCCTGTAATTGACATGTCTTTTCTAACCAAAGCAGTTTCCAGCCATTTGCCAGCCAGAGGCATAGCCCCAATCCTGTCATGAAAAAAAAGCTGTGCACGTGGGCTCTTGATCTCCAGTGACCTTGCCCCTGGTCTCAAGTGAGGTGAACATTTTTGCCACTGAGTGAGCAGCAGGCTTAGGGAGAGGAGAGCAGACCTGTCAGCAGCGGTCCATAAGTAAAACAGCAATACAAAAACTTAATTTGCCGAGGGGTAACTTAAGGAATAATGTTCAAAAAGGTATTCCACTGGAGGAAAATAATTACTAAACTCCTCTAATTCATAATGACTTTTCAATCCATTTTCACCTTTAAGTTTATTGTTCTATACAAAAACAAAAAAAAACCCAAACAGACCATTTAGAACGTTATCAACCATTTTTGATTGTAAGAAACTATAGTTGAATTATTAATGCAACATTGGCCAACATTGTTGTTGGTATAGTTACTAATAAGTGAATCATAAAGTTGCTTAAACAAACCTGACATCACGAGAAACTGGCATTGCTGGTTTATTTAAGGGGATTCAAATCATCAATATTCAATCAGGTGACCTTTTGCAGCTTAGGAGTGGCACTGTTTATGTGATTTCCTTGTAATGTTTTATTCCTGTCACAAGTCTTATCTGCAAGTATCATCGTTTGCTGTTTTTGAATGCACTCACTTTATCAGTTATAAGGTGTTTTTGGATACCATTGGAGAGTTTGATTTGAAGATACTGAATTGGAGAGCCAGCCATTTTTAGTAAGAACTTTTTTTTTTTCATGTGGAGTAATCAGTTGACAGCAACAATTAGACTTGCCGTGTTAAAATAACATGTCAATAACCCCGATTTGTGGATGATTCATGAGTAAAATGCAGTACAGTTTGATAAATAGTTAATTAACTAAAACTGCAAAAACTGAGCCAGAAACTCTTATTACTTATCTTATTACAGTTTTTCTTGTCGTGTAAAAGCTTTTCCACTGAGATATCAGTCAAGTGGGATAAGGCCTGGATAACCGAAACTAAAGCTCACAGAAGAGGACTAGGTCCCCTGCAAGCTAATGGTAAATTGCAGTTTAGGACCCTTGTGACAGTAACACAGCTCTGGGATACAGGTAATAATGGAAAACTCTAAATGAGAAGAAGGAAACAACAAGACACACAGATGGTTAATGTTATATTACTAAATCCATCCATCTGTTTATATCCACTTATTCTGTTAAATAGCAAGGTGGACTAGAGCATATCCCAGCATGTACTCAGCAACACACAGGGTAGCGGCTCAGTGGGTTTTTAGTCTCTGACACTTAGACAGTTTATATTTTCCAGCCTACAAACTTGAACAAATTGTAACTTATAACTATTTTAAGCCAGCTAGATTCATGATTTCATTCTTTGAACGTGGTAATCTAATATGTTCCTGCCAATTAACCCAAGTACAAATAAATATATATATATATATATATATATATATATATATATATATTAGTGCAGAGCACAGTTAAAGTCACGCATGTTTCTCTCAGTGTACAGGGATTCCTTCTCCTTTCTTTTCCTTCTGATCATGTACAGTGGTGTTATCAGTATCTACAAAAATAATAATGAGAAGAAAAATCCATTGCTGAATTTAATTTTGATTTGCTATATTTGACAAACAAACAAAAGAAGAATAAAACAAAAAAACAAGCAAAAAAACCCCCATTATATATCCAGACTATGCCACAGAATGTGTGTTTATGAAGAGTTTGCTGTTCCTGGCTTCAAATACAGCTACGTCCCTACTCCTTGTGTCTAACATATGGGTCCCATATTGCAAAAGCAAGAAAAATCCCCATACTAAAAATCTTTATTAATGTCTCCATCTTTGCCAGATTGGTGGCAAAATGGTTTATGTGTGATTATTGTGTTTCAATCCACAGATGGTCAAATTCCAAGTCAGGAAGAGGGCTGTTTCTAATCCTAATAAAGATTCTCCTATTACTTCACTGGACTGATAAAGTACCAGCCTGTGACACTCAATTTTCAAGACGCAAAGCCTATCAAGGAACTATCAGGTAGGATAGCTGCAGGATCATTAAGTGAATGTCTAATTAACTTATTATAAGGCATTTCTGTGCTGGCTATCAAATCCTTCCTCTAAGCCCCAATGCATCCATCTGACCTGGTTTGATTGCATAGTCACATTAATGAGCAGCGATGTCCCACATACAGCTTCACTTCACTTCTCAGCTGCAGCCAAACCCAAAGTGGTATTTAGAGCGGGGACTGATTATCTGTGGAAACACAACAATCCTAATATGTGTAGAATGTGAGCAACCAGCATTTAAATGCCCCTTCTGGAGTCTAAAGGTTAATTTGTTTCTTTCTGTGGATATATGGCTCTTCATTAAATTTGTGTCCAATGTAAGAATCTATTCAAAAACTCAGCTAATGCTGAATTCTGCCAAAAATACTGAAGTGTTATTGTGTGTCTGTATGAACTTGGTGGAGTTTTTAAATATGGGAAGGGAAGGATGCAGTTGAGGAGGAGAAGGAATGTGCGTTATCAAAGCTCATTTCCAATCTATGGGTGTCATGCGTCTATGCTGGGAGCAAAGAGAAGAAAGGAAGAATTTATTTTCATGCAAAAAGAAATAATTTGCATAACACCCGTGAAACTCATTTGCAACACTCCCTCCAAACTTTGCATTTAAACAACACGGAAAACAAGCGGACATAAGACGTTATGAGTCGATCATGCACTGAATGAACTTACTGTGTGAAATTTGGAGATAGTTAAATTTATTCACCTGATGCAACGTGTGTGTTTTAAACCTTTGGCACTGACTTTCACCTATTGATCAAGTTGCTTGTTTAACACATTGTAAAGTGTATGTGACTGTGAGTAAAACTGAAGGTCACTTTCTTTAGTCGAATGTGAAGGACAGTGGTGGGAGATTGTGTAAGGATTATGGTCTCTGTGTAAATAAGCCCAGGGTTTAAAGTTTCACTCATCCATCTACTGTTCTTTTTCTGAATCCCTCTGCTGGTTGAAGTTAGACAGGTCACAGCACTGCCCTCTCCTGTATGGGAACAACTGTGAATATAAATAGGTGAGCTTCTCATCGATCGAGATAGTATGGGAAATTATTTTATAATTCTATAATATGTACATCTGTGTATTTAAAAAATATTTTGGCTATAATGGCTGAGGTTTACTGGTAGCTATTAGTACATTTTAACACACTGATACAACATAATGGAAAATAGAGGGGTTATTTATGGATGCGCTAATTAGCATTTTTATTTCTAGTGTTGAAAAGCTTGAATACAAAGGAAATTAAGCGTTTTTCATTTTTCACTCCTGTTGTAGCTCATTCTAAACTTAATTGTACATGTACAATATGCATTATACTGATTTCATAACCTGCCCATACAGCAGTCAAGTACATGGAAAATTCATGCACTAATAATTCAGGTTCAGTGTAATGCTTCTGCTACTAGCCTGACTGTTCTTGTGATTTCTCCAATGTCACCATGGTATAAGGAAGATTTCCAAACTCCAAACTTGTGTTGTTACCATTCTCTTTATGGGATTCTTGTATTTTTTGAAACATATTATGTTTCCTATTTTTCTCTAATTAATGAAAATGTATTTTAAGAAACTAAATTGAATTCCTCTAAGTTGAAAGTTGGGGTTATACTCAGTTGCAGATATGGACAGGGACAGCTGGAGACCTGACAGTAGTCATTCCTATTATACTTCTGCTTGAAGTCCGCTCCCTGGGCACATGCATAGTTGGTGCATTGTAATGTAAATTCACTAGTCCACTCAGTCAAAAAAAGAAGACAGGCATGCAAACATCCGCTTGAACCCTCGTGTTGACTGTCCGATGACGAAATATTTGTAACAGGGATCCAAGGCGATGCTTGAGGACCTGCAGACACAGAAAGTGTAAAATCCACTTAAATGTTTGATAATCAGGGTATTTATTTGTTTGGTAATCAGCCAATACATGTTTTGAAGCAGAAAAGTAATCTTTACGTTGTAGGCGTCTCCCCTTAGCATATTCTGCTTGCTATTTTCATGACAACACAATTTCTGTTAAAAGAATGTTAAAGAATGTTAAGTCAATTTTGTAAGTGGGCCACCAACATACCTGTCATGAAATAAATAAGCAAATATCAGCATTAATAGAAAGGGGAGGCAGTGAAAATATTCACTGACAAACAGGAAAAGACAATGGTACGGTTTTAGCAGAGAGGGCTATTAAAATTCCATTTGAATCGTAGCGGTCTGCAATTGTGAAAAGCAGCAAAGCTGGGTAGTGCATGGAGCCTGATGCTGGGACTGTGTGACTCAGTCCTCCCTGGAATTCAAAAATGTCGCTCCTTCCTGTGATCAGTCAGCCCAGGGCGAAGCTGGCACTGCTGGACTGTGCCTGGGTGAGAGAGAGAGAAAGACAGAGTGAGAAAAAGGAAAGGAGAGAGTGAGAAGAGAGAGATGTAGGTGTGTGTATGAGAGTTGGGCTCTAGGCCATGATACCAAACATCCTTTGAACCAGGCAGCTATGGGCTAGAAGACTGATATAATATTTAATAAAATAATGCATATACAGAGAAAAATGCATTGGTTAGGCAGTGTACCTTTCATTCTGGGGATCTGCAAAAATACAGTACAAACAGACAAGATCTGGCTAGTTTCCCCATCCTTTTGTCCCCACCCTACCAGTATAACACATCATGCAACTCAACACTGACATTACAATTTGTGCACAAAGTTAGAATTTAAGATGTTGGTAATATGTGACTGCATTAATTTTATTAGTTTCTGCAGGCAAAGTCTCATTGTCAGCAGTCTTACATAGAGACCATTAAATTTAGTGCATGCACTCACATTTAGAGCCTTCTAACAGAAAACATAACTATATTCACTTTACAAGTTGGCAACATATCATATGTAAAATAAACTGGATAAAGCCTCATCATTGCTAAGAAATCTAAAGGTGCTAAAAGATTCTTTTTTATATAAATAATACAAAATGTGGCAATATTCAAAAACAAATTTCCCCTTATTATCTAAAAGACAAATCTGAGTATTTTTTTTTAGTATGATACACATATTATTAGATAAAACACAATATATAATATCTACGTTTATTGAAAAGTGATGCAGCAATGGTGACCTTTTCTTTATTTCTTCAAAGAAAAGAGGAAGAAAAGAGGCGAGCCCAGCGATTAACACCTGTTTGGAAGCTTTTATTGCACTTAGGTAAAGAGTTGTCTTCAAAACAAAACTCGCTATGCAACAAAAAGAAGAGAAAAGAAACTAGATTCACTGTAAGAAGAGCAAGATGCAGCAGGGACTCAAATTGCACAAGCTAAAAAGACAAAACCAAAAAAAACCCACAAGGTAAATGCACCTTCTTTATGTTTCTTGTATTATTTGTGTTTGCACAAAGGTTACTTGAAACACTGCAGAAACATGCCAGTGACCATGCAAAAAAAATAATAAAAAAGAATTCAAAAAAGTTCATATCCGAAACATTGTATAATAGTTTTTATGTTCATTGTGTAGAATATTTGTCATAATATAAATAAAGTAGGTATTTAATTTGCCATAGATCTCAGGGCTCTTACAACTTTCAATATGATGTATGCTATGTGTCAATGCTCTCATCACTTCTGCTTACACCGCAACCTCTGCCAAGTGGTGCATATATCACATCTTTACAGAAACCCATAGCTCATCTTTCCTTGAGTAAACTACAAAACACTGCACACTTACCTGGGATTTCACATAAGATTAATCTCTTAAATCAGGAATGCCAGACAACTTAGAAGGCGCTGATGAATTTATGCTCCTTTAAAATGTGCCTTTTACCGTAGTTTCCACTTTTATATGGAGGCCAAATACTATCATGCGTCTTCAGATTTGAATGTATTTACGTTACCTGATCTTATGGAGTCTGAGGTGATCAATTTCAGACATTCTTGCAAGAATAAATAAAACCTTGCATTCTCTTTTTTTTTAAACACAGATGCAGCACCTTATCTGAAGTAGTATGATTACCAGTGATTTATACATATAATGGCCATATCCACAACAAGTTTATAAGGGATAGATGGTGTTGCCTAGCAACTGCTGAGTACCATAACAGGGACTAGTACCTGCTCCTGGAGGCAGACTCCATCTTGAAGGTTTCTCTGTCTTCTAATTGGCCAGGTGGGTAAACACTGATCCCTTGCTGCTCCATCCTTCCATTTTCAGCCAGTGTCTTAAATGACAGAGAGCATCAACATTATGCTAACATGTAAGACGTGTGCACAAATGCTCCTAGCAACAACTGAATTAAAATGAAATAAAGGGGATATTTACCCCAAAACTGAGAAGCCCAGAATTCTTTGCCTAAAAGAATCCCAGATTTCAACAGCTGACGTGTGTTGTTCCTAGTTCCCAATCAGTTAAAAATAAGGATATTTGTAGCATGTAAGGGCTAGGTAGTAATTACTAAACACAGGAACCGAGCTGGATATGAAAAATGATGTTGGCCTTACGCCTTCTCCTACTTTTTAAAGATAGTCAAATTTACTATTGAGTAGTACTTCCACACACAAAAAACGTTGGCAAAGTAACTTTGTTACTGTGGTAGATCAGAAAATATCCAATAAGTCACTAAGGCAACGCCAGACTCAAAAGCACTTCATCCCTCCTTTTTCAAAAAAAACAAACAAAAAAAACGGAATAAGCAAAAAAATGTTGCACTTCAAGAATACACTAATTTGTAGCGTCAGCAACGTCCTCTCTTGAACCTGTAACCTGACCCACGATGCTATCAATGAAACATCCCAGAGTGCACATCTAAATCAATACATCAAAATGAGAAGCTGAATCCCCAGATGTCAGCAGAGACAGGACTTTAATTTTGTCTAAGATTTGCGTTCTCATTAGCTTCAGTGTTCGGGATAGGTATTTCACTCCAGATTATTTGTAAATCTTTTGCCCTAAATGACGTGACTCCACTCAAGAAATCTATACTTACGCTTGATTACACATACATACTCTGTGTGGTTGAGAGAGACAACTTGACTCTATGTAATCAACAACTTAGTTATTTTTTTCAGACAACACAGTTTCGCACTGAGTGATGACTCTACCAATCCATACAAAATATTGTTTAAGCTGACAGTACATGTTAATTCAGATCTGTAGATTGTAGCTCAATAGCAGCTTAGTAGCTTAAAACCTAGCACAGGCACGGAGTCAATAATTTCAGTGTAAGGACTAAAAGGAAGAAAAACACTCAGGGTGTCCTGGGCTACCTTTTACCAGGTTTTGGCAGCAGATGTTTTGGTGGGGTGGGGCATGTTTGGATCAGGCTCTTTTTGGCTGATTGTTTTTTTTTACATTATTATGGTGTAGAATTTTATAGGTGCCATTAATTGTTCAGCTTGGATACATTAGACCCCCATCATCCTTGCTAAAGTTGCACTCAAATGACATGATATATGACACATCAAAATCTTTGTTTGTTTTCTAAAGTTGTAACATAGTCACAGATATGAGGTGTTTTGATATCTCTTTTTCTGCCTTGAAAATGTGTGTTACATCAATAGTCACATTGCTGCTAATTAGCCACAATTAAGTTTAGAATGAGCTACAAATAGGAGGAAAAAACAGAATGCTTAACTTTCTTTGCAGTCAAGCTTTTCAACACTAGAAATAAAAAGCTAATTAGCGCATTCATTAAAAAAACCTCCATTTTGCATTATGTTGTATCAATGTGTTAAAATATGCTAAAGGCTACCAGTATATAGCTACAGTATATATAATACAGTATAAGTAAATGCACATTGTAGGTGTAGCTTTAAGAATTAGCTATGTTTCCTCATGACTTCTTCATATGCATTTAATTAAAAGCTCAAAGTACTCATAAAAAAGTGCTTGAATCTCTCATTCAGATGTTAAGCTATTTATTGGTTTAAATTATAATCCAGTGTAAGAGTGTCACAGTGTTAACAGAGTTTTGCCAAAAATGCATATATAGATGAGAAGGCACTCATAATTGGAATTTAATAAGCACACTCTTGCAAATGTGGAGAATACATATTAATTTAACTTATTTTCCGCAACATATTCCAGTGTTTGTAAATGCGCATGTTCCTCTATTTTTGGGTGTGTACAGAAAAATAGAGAAACATAACAACGCCTACATTGTCTATTTTGTTACTCTCTCATTTAACGAGCAAAACACAGTTACTGGCCAGTGCAGTATTGTCCTATGGCAAACACACGGCATTTACCCCTAATTAGTCTTCCTTAATGTCTGCAACACATGCACAAATGTAGTCACGTCTCACCATTTGTCATTTTCCCTGTGGCATGCATCAGAGTAAATTAGAAGAACTTACAGGATAAATATATCTCAAAAGACAAGCAGTTGGTGGCCATGTCTTCCTTACATTTCAGTTTCATCCTTGGTAATCAAATGATATTTTCAGAGGGTCGCTCACATTTATTTAGCGTGAACGAAATGACATGTTAAGCAAACCCTAAGTAACATGCTAGAGATGCAAATTTAGTGCTCTGTGGACATTTTTCTTTCACCTTGGGCTAACATATGTAGCACAATTGTGCAGCCTATTTTAAGTGCATTCAGATGGTTTGCCTTTTCTCACTTCCTCTTTAAATCTTTCCATGACCTCTTGATGGTTTCCATTACAAATCACTAAAACGCTAAACAAAAAAGACTATTCAGCCACAACCAGAGACTAGATAACTGTCCCTCTAGAAGAATATAGCAGAGAATAAGAAAGGAGGAGAAATGGAGTATGGAAAAATGGTGGCTGAGAAGGATGGAGGTGTGTATCCGAGCCCCCACCAGCAGCATGCACGCACTTAGCTGGGAGGTGAAAAGGAGAAAAAAGCCATGATAGAAGAGACATTCAATTCAGAACACCAAGGACCTAATCACCAAAAGAAGAGGATAAAAAAGAGATGAAGGATAGGGAGATAGAAGGGTCTGTAGCACCATCATCAGTAAGTTTTATTTATTTGACTGAAGGACTTATATTAGAAAATAGTCAAATTCAATTAAGTTTTGTCTGAGTGGAAGAAATATTTGAGAAAGAGTGAATTGTGCAAGACGAAGCCTAAGGAAGAGAGAAAAGGAAAAAAGAAAAGTAGAACTCGAGGAGCTAGTTGAATGCTTTGGGGATTAGCCTGTAGACATGTCATGAGTTGCAACATTGCCTCAGTTTCTCTGTTGCAACAAAGTGTGTTTGCATTTTAAATCAAATCCAGATGGAAATGGGGTTTTTAGCCTTCAGTGCTGTTAGCCACTCTGAGCAGCTTTAGTTCTTCACATTTGACTGCTTCTTCAGCAGCAACCAGGAAGAGGCTTTTCACAGCACTTTTATAACTAGCAGGAGATTACTATGCTTTTATTTTGGTCTTCATTGTCATTTTATCTTAGAATAGATCTGTGTTGGGATAAAGTTACTGCCATCAGGATGGTTTAAAAAAAAAAAAAAAAAATTTAATGGCCACGTTTTTCTTCTGCTTATCCAATTTAGGATTTTGGGTGGGCTGGAGCGTACAGCAAAATAAAGGGAGTGAGGTCAAGCTCAAGACCTTTGCACATTACTGTACAGTTTGATTTTTGTTTGATTTAAAATCTGAAAATGACAAAAGTTAGCTGTCAGTTTGATATGTAATTTGAACATTTTAACTACTTTCAAGATGATCAAGCGTTTCCCTATTTTAACACCTTGTGTTTTCATGTGATGTAAATCTTTTTTTAACATCACATCTGGCTACTTAGCTGCTTATGGGGAAAATGGCATATTTTAAGCTAGTGACTTACTGAAGCAATATGCTTAATTTCACTGTTGTTTAAAGTTAAGGCTCTTTACAAGCAGCTTGCTTGCTAGGCACTGTTCCTTTCCTCTGAACACTGTTCTGCCTTGAGAGGCAGAGATGAGTGATTGACAGATGAGGTCCAGACAGACTTGGATTTGATAAAACGTGCTGCCAGAATAAATATTAAGTTGTAAAAAAGGAACAAACACAGCACTGGTTTGCAGTCTCTCATGATCTATAAAAAAACATGAAAAAAACAAAACAATGCTTAGCATTTAAGAATTCATATTTGACCTTGTATTTCCCACACCTTGCAATTTGGAGGGGTAACCATTAAACAAGTAGGCTAAGGGCCACCAAGGCCCAAATGTAGTTATGCTTTGGCTATTATACTCACGCTGTTTTACTCATCCTATATATATGTGAGAGTGTAGCTCAGATGAGCTGAGTGAAGCAAAAGGCAACAATCAGAACTCAGAACTGGAATCTAAATGACGCTATTAGGCCACAGCATGATTTTATTTCAGACTGATTTAGTTCAGCACGCTTCCTGCATGCCACCTGTGACCTCCGAGTTAAGAAATGCAGGGTTATTGATTCTATGATGTGAGGTTCAATAGTTCTAAAGTGTAAGTGAAGTTGCTAACTATCTTGTAGCAGAACATACGTTTTTGAATGTAAATATAGTTTTTATGCATACACTAAACTAGTCTGGAGTGGATTTCATCTCTTATATATATGTGTCTTATTTATCTGTTATATCTGCAGCAAACAATGAAAAGATCAGAAAAAAAACTTGGCAAAGGTGGAACTAGGGTTGTTCTTTTTCCACACAACAGTTTGCCCTTTAATGAGGTTGTTTTGGCAGACTGAGTGAAGCCTGATGATTGTGTTTTTTGTAAATCACTTAGTGGCACTACTAGGCTCTTCGTGGGGTTTTTAAGGCCACTCTGAGATTGAGTTTTCAACTTTGTACACTAAGAAAAGTCAGATTCATATTTTGGTTTTATTTCCACAGTATCTTTAAAACTGGAAGCATCCTGTCTCAGAGTGATGCTGAGAAAATAGTTTGTGCGTTTATTACTTCTAGGCTGGACTATTGTAATATATTATCATCAGGTCGCTCTAAAAGCTCCCTGAAAAGCCTTCAGTTGATCCACAACGCGGCAGCGAGAGCACTAACTCGAACTGGAAAGACAGACCATATTTCTCCTATATTAGCTTCTCTTCAATGGCTCCCTGTTAAATTCAGAATTGAATTTAAAATCCATCATCTCACATACAGTACACAATCATGAATAATCAGTCCCCATCACATCTTAAAGACCTCATAGAACCATATTAGCCTAACAGAGCACTTCACTTTCAGACTGCAGGCCTGCTTACAGAGCCTTCAGCTACAGAGCCCTCTCTACTATGGAACCACCTCCCGGTTTGCATAACGGACACAAGGTAAAACCTTCATTTTTGATTAAGCTTATAATTAGAGTTGGATCAAGTGACCCTGACCCAACAGTAGTATGTTCCAGTAATGGTGGGTCATGGGATTGGTGGGATTTCTTAACCTCACAATACAAGGTGACTGTTGTTGTGAATTGGTGCTAACTACATTTAACTTAATTTAATTTACATTTTTTGTATAGTGCTATTATGACTGTGAGTTTAATAGGGAAGCTGGTTGTTTTTTTTTTTTTTGTATTATTCATATTTATTTTTTTCATGGTTAATTAATAAATTGTTTTACCGATAACATTTCAAAATACAGTAAATTCTCCGAATAGATACAACATTATGCACAGCTGTATTGTAACCAAAAAAACAGCAAATAAGATTCTTGCAGACATTTTACCACTATTGTATATGTCAGGGAATGAGACAGAAATGCAGCTTTTCATTTGAAAAGTTATGCTGATTGTGCGCGTACATGTTTATTAACTTTTGTTAGGAAGGTCTGCACTACTGAATAGCAAAAAAGACTTCATTTGACCCATTGGTCATCCAGTTTGTAGTGGACAAACTATTGCTTTAAAATTGCTACATTATTAGGATGCAGTTTACCATCTACTGCCCACTCCATTTTATACTATTATTCAGAAAAACTTGTTTGCTGGAACACAGACGCATCTTTATAACTTATCTGTTAAAGCTGCGGCACACATTAAGTTTGAAAATAGAAAAAGAATTGTAACTGTTAGCATAATTTTGATTGGTCTGAATCAAGAAAAATAATTTGTAACCATCTAGTTAAGATTGTTTTTGTTCAGTCCACCCCAAAAGTAAAAAAATAATTTGAAGAGCAAAAGACATTTATTAAACTAAATCAGTGTCCTGCTGTTGGCAATACACATTGGTCACTGTCCTACCTGTATGTTCTGAGGGCCTTTACTCTGAAATTTGGGTGTTTTTAACTCAGTGAAACAGAAGCATGAACGGTCTCTGTCTCTCTGGGCAGTGAATGATTTATTTGCCTCCCACATGCCTTAACTATGACAACTTGTCAATTAAAGTCAAAATCATGGCTGCAGACACATGACACTTTTCATTCCATTCACTGCCATGCTGAGACACCTCTTTATATTTAATCACAGTCTTCCATGGAAACCTTGAAATGTGAGCGTCTGTGTGTGTTTGCGTGTTTAATTTCCCTGTGTTGTTCCATGGTCTGCCACATTGCCTTCTTCATTCAAACATCCTTGTTGAAGCCACAGTTTGATCAGGGTCTAAAGCCATCTGCCCTGGGTGAAGCTTTATGTGAATTTTATTACAGCTCCCTTTTTAATCCAGTTATACTGAAACATGAAGAGGAAGCAATATAAGCCATTAACTACTTACTTGTCTCTGTCATCTTTTAGTGGTAATGGAGTTTTGCATATGTTTGCACTGACACAGGATATTATATGCATGCATATAAGACCAGAGAATTTTAAGTGATGCACATTATGAGATTTGAAACTCTTACATTTACAGATTGTCAGAGCAATAAGGTTATATTTGTTCTGCGCATATAACAATGCTCATCACTATAGATGAAATGTATCCAAACAAACAGTTAGTTCAAGCTAAAACATACCAGCAAAATTAGCAAAGGGATAGACAATGAAGCATTATAAATGTTCAGTCAGTCCATGGCAAAACTGTCCTGCTCTCAGCAAGGAAAAATAAAAATTGAGACTGACCCAATTGACCGCCAGTTTACACAGTGACAGAGTTCATTGTCAAGGCTAAACTCTGTCAACTACACCTACATTGAATTATGCAGGAAGTAGGCAGGGGATCATTATGTGACATCTGCAGTGCCACCAAGTGCTGGCAAAATTATAGCCTGGAGTACCATGTGATTGGCACTTAATGAGCAAATGTGACTGACAGTCAGCTCTAGCCTAGGGGCAACAACAGCATGGGGCTATGGTAGGTCATGAATCTGGAATAATGAAACGGTAAACGGTCTCCATCACTGGTATTGATTGTTCTTAGCCTTGGTCGACGTTTTATGTCCATGACCATCTAACAACATTGTAGCTACTAACATTTAAAGTAAGCTGCACTTATAGGCCCTGTGCATGTAGTAAAAAGAAGGACATGTATGGATGAATGACCCATTCTTGGAACCACTTAACCCATATTTCCTATTACGGTTGAACAGACTTTATTAAACTGTGCTCGTTTTATTTTTAGTCCTGTTTTTAAAGGATATGGGGCTTAAAAAGTCCTGATAGAGGTATTCTGGCATCACTTTTAAACAGGAAAGGGATAGCTTTGCAAAAATTATGCCTTTGCTGAGGACTTGCACTTGACTCCTCCTTCTCTTTTGTCTCATCAAGTCTTTCATTAGCATGTTGTTGGAGTGCCACATAAATGTAGCTGGTAATTCACAGGAAGCACCCCCACCTGCTGAGGCCTTCTCCTCCTAGTCCCCAGCCATTATGCAATTCCTCATGGTTGTGTGACTCTTCTCCACACCCACCTGTCTTCCAGCCTACCTCCCCACATATCAGTCTCTGTAAAACTTTCATCTAAAACAGCCTCCTCTCCCCACAGCTACTCTTATTTTTCAATTTATGTCTCCATTCAAAGATGGATGTTTACAGTAACAGTGCTGCCAGATTTTGATTTTATGTTTCATCATCAAATTAGTGTGTGTGACATTTGAATGATGCATTCCTTCACTGTGATGTTGTTAACAGGGTGATATGATATTCTCACCAATACATTAAGGTTGTGTATGCATCATTACTAAGCTTTGAATGGCTATAAAGGCAACTCCATGCTGGGGAAAGATGGAGCTATACTCTTGCTTTACATGCTTGCTTGATTCACTGACATGAAAAGAATCCAACAATTTAAGTGATTATACATCACTTTATTATTATGATATGACTTCAAGTTGTGAAATGGTGAGGACTAACAAACAGTTGGAGAAAGTTGGAGAAACATGGTGTCACTCATTAATTTTTTGCTCATTCTCTGATAGATTTATGCAGGTTTTTCAGCGTAATGATTGCCTCCTTCACTTGCATCGACATCTCTTTGGACCTCATATTGAGAATTCCAGTGAAAAGTTACCAAACGCAAGTCCAGCTGAATATTTTCTTCATCATTATCACATCAGCCTTCTGCTTCTGTTATTTCCAAGTTCGTCTTCTTTCTCCGTGTCTTGTTTTTAACATGTTTTACAGCTGTAAAACCCTTTGAAACCTGCCTATGATATTGACTTGTCTGTGCAAACATAAAAGCAAAGTAAAAGATGAGGGGAAAATATCACAGCACAGATAATGTGCCAAATGAAAAACTAAGGCATTATGACACTTTAGCCCAGCAGGAGCCATGGTCTCTACTGGTATGCTATTGTTATCCTTTGCACCCAGCACTACAACATGCAAACTGACCTTCTGTACTGCTTAGGAAGCCAAGCTGTTCCTCTCTGATAGCATTCCACAAATTTACTACATGTTTTTGCTTTTTTGTTGTTGTAATATGAGTAATATGTGTGTAATACGACATCTCAGATGCAAAATTCAATAATTTATGACCTTACAATTTTCAAAGGATGTTATTCAAGTTAAAATCCTGTCATGCTTTAGTTGGCATCTCAAAATTAATTTCTGAAATTGTACTCTTAACACTTTGAACAAAGTTTATAGTTATAAAATTTTATTCTGTACAGGACTGATTTGAATATTGCAAAAGCTCGTCCGTGATTTTTGTTTTTTCTCTTACCCTGTATTGCAGCCGTAATGTGTGTCTGGCACACATGTGGGTAGGGATGGGTACCGGTGTCCGGTGCCATGATGGCACCGGTTCTGACATAAACGGTAGTAACCAGACCGAAAAGCAGCGCACATTTCGGTGCTTTATTTCGGTGCTTTTTTTTCCTGAGCTGTGATACACTTCTAGCCAATCATTTTACGTTTCCCAGGATAGTAGGCGGGGCCAGGTACGTACGTTCAGTTAGAGCAGAGCTACAGATTAAAAATGCCCAAGGCGAAGCGGTCAAAAGTCTGGTTGTACTTCACAGCAAAATATGCAAACTCAGCAGCAACAAGTGCTTTAAGCTGATACTGTGATACTGTCAAAGGAGGTAACACCTCGAATCCGATGAAACACCTGGCGACGCATAGCGTTTTTTTTAAAAGCCCAGAAATGCGCCGTATTTGATAGCTTGCTGCGAGACCTCACACTGTGCACGTTGGGTGGGTTGCCAGTTATCGGACCCGGAGCAACATCCCCCAAAAACCCGAAGAATAGAGTCCTGGCCCCTAGCCCTGCCAGTGTAGCAGAAATGATGAGGATGATGATGGCAGCAGCAGCCGTTCTTCTCTGCGTGAGTAGCTTAATGTTGTTCGTGTGTAATTTACGTTGAGTAGGCTAACCACGTTATTACATTAATGCATGTAAGGTGAACTAGCAAACATCATCATAGCTACATGCGGCTGTCTTCTTGTTTGATGGCAGATGCTCCCTTCACCCTGGACAAAAAGGCTAAAATGACCAAAGAAAAAGTGGAAAACAGTTAAACATGAGAGGTTTTTGGACAAAGTTTGTGTTTTTTTTCATTGTTTAAGCACTGCTTCCAGCCAAGAGTGATACCATATATGCCACATAGCTGCAGAAAAGGCTAACATTGTTATCTTTTTACAAAAACTAGCTGAACATGAGAGGTTTTTGGACAAAGTTTGTGTTCTCCATTCTTTAAGCACCGGTTAAGCACCGGCACCGTTTCAAAAGTACCGATTTGGCACCGGTATCGGATAAAACCTAAACGATACCCATCCCTACATGTGGGTGATGAAATGTTCTGTGAATGAGACCATACTCAAACAACCCCTTAGGCTCCTAACTGGCAGAGTTCTTGAAAATAGGGGGCATGCCACTCCTTAATTTAGTTTTTGGACTGAGTAATAGTTCAGATGATCCCTAAATCATTAGCGCCTACTCACCATTCTGCACCTCAGACCATTCACTAATCAACTAATCAATACAGGCATCCTAACATCAAGTCCGTCCCTTCTTTTAGCTTGAAATTTCTTTTTGTTCCTAATTAAAAGATGCTCTCAGCATCTGTGTAGATAATTACGAATAGTAAACATGTCTTGTTTTGTATTATTTAAAAGAACTCCTAGTGTGAGGTATTTTGAAAATATGGTCCCATGCCAAGCAGTGATGTATGTGACTTACAGTAAAGCAAGAAAAATTAATGACCTCCGAAACAAATGGGCTACAATGAAACTTACAATTTCCTGATTTACCTATCTTTTCCTAAGCTAGCATGTAACAATGATGAGAAGAAGACGAAGAAGATTATTATTCTGTAACATTGTGAAATGTGATCGAAGGCCTTAGAAAGCCCTGTGAAGGTGAAACACTGGAAATCCAGAGTAAGTTAAATTCAAACAGTATTGTTCCAAACCTCTAATGACCTGCTGAGTACACAAAAATAAGAACGCTCTATGTCCAGATGAGCAGAATGAACTTTCTGGGATTTCATTACCTGGATGATTTAGTATGCATTAAGAGAAAAATAAAAACAGTTCTCTACTCTCAAGCAAAATGTTTAGCAGTAATACTTGCAGCTAGCTGGCCATCTAACTGACAAAACCCAAATTGCTACCAGGACCAGATCTATTTTACCACATGGGACAATATTTCTTTTGTGACTTTATTTCTTTGGTCCAGTTTTGATTTTGCTATTCCTCAGCAAGCTCTTTAACTGGAGGCTCTTCTCATCACTAAGATTTCCTGGAGTTCACTTGCAAGTATAATCTCTTGTACACTCAGCAAAGATAAGCATCCCAGACACCAAATGACTTTCAGTGATTTCACAGTTTTTAATTGGATCCTATGGATAAAACAATTTGTTATCTAAGAGTTGGGGGTGTTTGTGACTCTAGGCAAAGACTGAGTGATCTGATTTGAATAAGAGGAGCATTGTAGTGTTGGCACATTTTCCAGTCTTTTGTAGAAGACTGACATTTCATATACATACCTAAAAATTATAAACCCATTCCAAACTAAATTGCACAATCTGTTACATTTTGAGCAAACCATACTTTGTCTCCAAATAAAAAACTTACAAAAATGATTTTCATCACAGCTACTGTGCTTTGACTTGTCTGTGGATCACTTTTTTATCAACTGTTTTTACATTATTGTGCTTTCTAGTCATTTGTCCATGCCACTTTTTTAAATACACTATCTATTGACTTTCTTAAGGGGATTTCTTTAAGTGTAGACTAAATGCTCACTCACAGATTGCTTTACCTTTGACACCCAGTGTGGTTACAGGACAAGGTCACCGTAACCTCAGTTCCTTCTGATTCTAATGAATACATTATTTTCATGAAAACCTTCAGGCAAAGTAAAGCATTCAATAGTTTTAGAGTTTTTAAAACTAGCAGGAAAAAGTTGATCAAAAAAATAAGTGTCACATAAAACATAAATAGCTTGAATAATTTATCTATTTTCCCTCAAAGTATTTAACAACATTAATGGCTGGCTTGGGACTGCTTAAGACAGCTGTTTAATTTTTATATTATGGCTCAGTGGTGTGAATTGTCACAGCTGAAGGTCTTTGTTTTTTTGAGTTAACGTGTAGGAAATCTACACACGGGCTTCCTCCAAACTAAAACAAAGTGCTTTAAGCTGGCCTATGGAGCTCCTCCCCTCACCTTCTCCGCTCATTTGCCTCTATTGGGGTGGTGTAACAAGATATGAGTTACTGTCCTTGGTTACGTCTAGCTTTCACACATGCAAAAATGGGCTTGTGTACATATATGGGCCCTGAGAGGGATCTAAATGCAGTGGTCTGTGAGACTGGGTAATGGAGGACAGTATGTGTCCTGGGATCATGGCGAATGGATCCTCCATTGCGAGGGCGATGAGACCTGAAGGGCGACAGAGAGATGGAGGCATTGAGGGAGAGAGCAGCCGCAGCCCAACGCTCTGTTAGGCACCTAATGGAGAGGCTGCAAGGAAGCAGCAAGCACTATAGGGCCCACTGCTCACAGAGGAACACAAACTCATAAACAGAGAAGAAAAGCCAAGCAGTATGGGGTGCTTGCAAGACTGGTGGAATTCTGATTGACAAAATCTCTTGCCTCCTGACAAAAGAGTTCTTTGAAAGTGCAACAGGATACCTGTGTGTAATAAGGTTCTGCTCTATGACACAACACAACCATCTTTTTTGGTACTGACAACAAATAAAATCTGAGGGTTTTTTTTTTTTATCATGAAGATTATATTTTTGTCTTAAAATTCACTCCAGGGCTCATCAAGCGTCAAGCTTTTAATTCATAGGAAATTGATACTTCTTTTTTTATTTTTAATCACATCACGAACTTTTCATTTTCTGGTTAGGACAACTGCACCTCGGATATATATAACTCATGGAAATCACTGACAATGGCTTTAAAAATATATACATTTGGTTTGGGGTTTTTTTTCTGGAATTATTGATGTTCCTGGATCAGCTTTTATGTTTCAGCTCAAAAAATATGCATTGCCTTTTCCAAAATATATGTCTTCCAAGATGGAAAAAGAACTTAACTATATTAAGACAGTGAGACTGCATATGTAAAATTTCCTTTGATCCTAGAGTCTGGGACAAATACAGATGGTGAGACCCATTTTTTCATTTTCCTCCATTTAAGAGAGAGACTGGGTTTCACATAGCAAATACATCTCTACCTTTACTCTACACATTATGGTTAATTGGATCAAAGTCTTGCATTGTAACAAAGCTTACAATTCTTCCTCAGTGGTGAAGCTATTTTAATGAGCTCCTTTTCAAACATTCTTACCTAGCAAGCAACTAATCTACATCGGTGCTATTTTCTGTACATAAAGAGAGCATGGAAAACCAGAGCTTCATAAAAAATATCATTTCTCTTTTAGTTTTGCATCACTTTGTTGTGTTTAAATCTTTAAAATCCAAGCACCTTGCTATAGTTTTCTCTGCTGATTTAATTCTAGTTTAACATGTTTCTGAATTGTTAAAGCGCAGCACACCTTCAAACAGATCTGAAAATCTGTGCCAAAGTTATGAACATGTATTTTTAAAGACCTTAGCCACGCAGAGCAAGTTACTGAGGAACAATTGAAATGAATAATTGAAATAAAGTACTACACCCAAACAACTGGATAGAGCATATTGGTTACAGAAAGGGCGTCGAGTAGGTTGTTCAACTGTCAGACCGCAGTAAAGTACCCTTCTTAGCATTTCATACGTACTATTGGGGGAGTATACACGGCACAAATTGATTGTAATATAACATCAAACCTCTCTGTTCTGCTTTCGCATACATGGCGCATTTAACATTGCTCTCAGCATGCTGCATGTCGAAGCCGTGATAGTCACTGCCACACCAATTAAGGCAACACACTAAGAAGAGAACTAAACAGCCAGCAACGTCTCCTTCTGTTTCAAAGTGCATTTGTTATGAAAAATATTTTATGACTGCAACCATGTCAACAAACATTGCTTCCCAATTACAGTTACCGTCATGCATCGGCGGTACACTAATGGGACTAAACAAGTCTTTAAAGACTAGTAAGAAAGTGTAAAAGTGTAGTCCTAATAATGATCGCTAGCTCCCTCCAATTAAAAAACAAAACAAAACTATAAAATATATATATGTACAATGTGATTTTTTTATAATAGGAATATAAGTATATATCCCTAACTTATAGTTACTCACCGGTGAGTTATTTAAAACAAGTATGGCATTTTATTGTCACTGAATGTATAAGGTGTAACTTGCACAACCTCCTACATGAAAAGATTATGAAAAGATTCACACTCAATTAGTCTCAGTCTCCTAAATCATTGGCCTTTCTGCTGCTTCTATGTAGGGAGAACATGTATTCACAAGTGGGAATGGGTTCATTGAAAAGACAGAGGGGGAACTAGGTTAGAGAGCCGAAGCCCCAGAAGGGCTCCACTACACTCCACTCAATAAGAAAAGCCCTAAACGGATTTCAGTGAGGGAACTGCTCAGGGAGAACTGAACAGATTGATGGATACACGTTCTGCATGCTATTGCTGGTGGGACAGCAACACCAAAAGCATCTCATCGACAATTACAGCAGAGAGAGCAGAGAGAGAGATAAGGCCAGGGGAGACGATGCATTTCAGGAAGATATTAGGTTTGGCTAGAAGAAAAATATATCCACACAGCCTTATTCACTCAGTTTCCAGTGCAGTGTGTCAAGAATGCTTGGCAGTAGTACATGAGTGTGTGCAATCCAAATCCTCTCATTGTATTTCTGCGGATTCAGTATGTTTCAAGGTCACTCATAGTCACCTGTAATTGATTATTATAAGCAAGCAGCCCTGATAAGCTCCTTTCACCATCTTAACGCTGAGCCTGTTTGAAAAAGACGGTATTCATCTCCAATGTTGACTGCCGACAAAGGAGGCATAGCCCATTAATACCCTAAGCTCAAGCAATCTGATGATCTACAATGCAATCTCAAGTCACGTATAATGGGACAGATATGACCGTATAGGCATTTTTTCCCTTAACAAAACAATGCATTTGATAATAACAAGTAAGCTGCTCAATTGAGCATTTAATGCAGCATCTTTGCATTTAGCAGTATAGAAGAGAAATGAAGAAGGTGCTGTGAGTGCCATTAGAAAAGAACAACAGGTTTGATGTAACGTAGAAAAAAGTCTTACATGTCTTATATTCAAGGCAACAGCGAGAAAAAGGCGCTCTGTCATTCCTGCAAAACTGTAATCTAGCAGTGTGAGACACAATCACTATAGGAGAATAGGCATGAGATGAGCCACCTTACAATTCTAAAGGACATGAGGCTTCGACATCACATCACAGGTACTATCTAATACATATGCTGAAAAATAACATCAGCTTCTAAGGGGCTTTGATAAGATATCTCTCTTTCGCTCTCCTTTCCACCACTACTTTCTCGCACACAGCAGGATGCGTGTGGCTTGGCACAACTTTTGAAGTCTCACTTGGACACCCGGCAAAGGAAAGGGTTGCAGGTGTTGATTAGACGTCAGCTTCACTTTGGGAGATAAGTTGCTGTGTGAACAGGCCATACTTGATTTTCAAGGACACAGGATGCATTTGAGAGACTGCCAAAGGTCCACCTTCATGCTGCTATTCACAATGAAAACAACCAATGGGGGAATGACACTGAGAATGCACTGCAAAATGACTCTTTCAATCATTTTGTCTAATACTAATGCACAGAGTATTTCGCAAAGGAGGTGAAAATCAGGCATTAAATTAGATGTGCTTATCAAATTAAATACCTATCACCAAATTAATGCATCTTAATCTCACAGATCGTATTCATCAATAATGCTTAAGGGCTGGATGACAAGAGGGTGTACAATCCACCCAAAATTTATAGCATCAATTAACCAGTTTCTCACAAATATCTATACATTTCTGCTCATTAAATTATCATTTTTATGCATTAGATATTCATTAATCAACTGCAGTGTATATAGAGATAGTACAGTTTATTGCATTTTGCTGAATGTTTGCTGAATGTTCCAGGCAGTTGTACATGCCGAAGACAATCACATAAACTTCAGCCTTCGCGTTTTAGATTTTACTGCAGGACTTGAACCCAGTAGTCATTCATCATGTTAAAACAATGTAGGTACTGATGATGTGGTTGCTAGGCAACACTAACTACTTGATGATTTATTGAATAAAAGGACATTCGTGTGTATGAGATGGGTGATTGTCTTAAATTACAGAAGTGAATTTTTGTGATGTTTTTTGCTACGTTCTGTGTCTTTGGGGCAAAACTGTGCACAGTACAGCAGATAAACATCACCTGCCGTAGAAGGAAAGTCTAGTGTATTGAACTTGTTGCTGCAGTAGACAAAGTAAAAAAAGTGTTTTCTTTCATTGCATTTTATTTGCAAAGCCATTGCATCCCATTTCTTCCATTACATCCCTGTAGTTCCTTTTCTGGAGGCTATAACATTATGAGACATTGCCCATGTGCTAAGTCCCTGCATTGCAACTGGTTTAGGAGAAATGTAGGTCATCATAGAAAACCCACCTCCAACCCCCCTCCAGCTCAAATCCAACTGACATCTTTGAGGCGAGAGAAGTCTTAGGCTGCACACTAATCCTTCCAGTCATACTGAATTTCAAATTCAATCTCGGTTTTCTCATTATTGGTTTTGGCCACACTGAGACCCCATATTGGTCAAGAGATAGTTCGGCTAATCTGATATGGCGCTGTAGTAAAGCCTGTATAAAGTAATGACTCCTGGATCCATCGGGTATCGATATTAACAGCACACTGTAGGTGAAAACGTAATCGTGAAGACGTTAAAACACAGCTTGGCAATTCTGCCATACCTGTTAGTTTAGTGCAATTTGTTTGGATGAAACAAAAATATTTACAGTTTACACCTTGTGAGATGGAAAATAATTTGCTCAATGGAATACAGAACTTCAAAAAGTAAACTTAGAGCTGGATCAGGTGACCCTGAAGGCTCCTTTAGTTATGCTGATATATGCTCCGTCTGCAGCAGCACTTCATGTGATACACTGAGCACCCCCCCACCCTTCTGATGAAGTTGCATAATTTTGTTTTCCCTCTCCTGATAATACAAGTGGCATGGATTTGTTTCATTCCTGTGAGATTGTCTCAAATGTTGAGGGAAACGCACTGTAATTGTATGTCTGTGTGACAAGAATCTAATTCCATCTCATAACAGACTGAAACCCTCCTCATTGGGGTGGGCAGTGAGATCAATATTGTTGACATGGTAGAAAACAGTTCAGGATGTGTCTGAGTCAAAGCAGCGCAGGGATTGCACATATCTAATACACAGTTGTTGTGTGAAACTCTATAGCAGCGCAACAAAATGGTCCTGAAAGTGGAATGTTTGGATAACCCAAAGCACATGACAGTGACTAATAAAATGTTGACAGGCACAAACCACTAGCTACACAGCACTGTATAATGTAATATGTCTGGGTAGTGTTAGTGATGTTAGGCAATCCACATTGCCTGGAAGTATGATGCTGATAGAAAATGTACTGCAGGTGTATTATATGTGGCAATTCTTTATATGTGTGATATGTATTCATTACTGTTTATATAACTACATATCACAAATAAAATATAAATTGTTATATTGTGCAATGATTCACATACACTAGAAGGATAAAGAAGTCAGCCACCTACACATAACACCTGCAGGAGCTCCTCGACCGTGAAAATCCAAGCCATGAAGCTCCCGGTGTGCAATTTTTGTGATGATGTTAACGCCAGAGGAGATTTAGAATTCAGCAGACTCAGCCACATTGTAGCTGAGTTGCTGTGGTTCTTAATCGTTTCCACAAATAATAACATAGTAACTTCATAATAATACCACTTAGTTTGTCGTGGAATAGCTACAAAGGAAGATGGAACTGTTGAGTCAACAACTTCCTGTTATAGTTCTACTCTCAAATTCATTGAGCGCTTTAGAGTAACCCATACTTTCACCAATGTTTGTAAAGACGGCTTTCATACAACTGTGGGAATGGGACTGATATCAGTTGAATTATAAGAATAAAAGGTGTGGTCCACTGCCTATGGATCCCAGATATCCTAAATTGTCAAATATTTAGTGTGTATGTTCAAGCAATACGTATATTTTAAATATACTTTTTATGCTTTCAATTAAATAAAACTCAAACAAACATACAGTCTGCCTGTTAGAGACTAGCCTGTTTGTCAGGCAACAGAAGCTCTCGTGCAGTGGGACGTTTCTTGTAAAATGCCTTTTTATTGGAGAATTAAAAATGACACAAAAGCTTGAAAATTGTTTTATTTTCTGTTCGCTTCTTCCATCACCCCCTTTTAAAAATCCTGGAATTACCCCTGATTCACACACATGTGAAAGAACAAACACACAAGCAGGGTAGTGGGAAAATAACATCGGAAAGATGGTCTGGAGCTTTTGTTGCACAACTGCTTAGCCTTTAACCATGCTCAATTTCATTTGTTCTTGGACACATTTAACAGTCTCTAAAGTGCCTTCCTTTGTAGTCTGTCTTTTTAGTATTCTCTGGGAGTATCAGGTTGATGGTTCTTTGAATGACTTATCTTTTCCTCTCCCTTTTCAAACTGTTTAAGACTCATATCCAACAGAGTTCTGACCCATTTAGAATGTTTTCATGGAGGCATATTTAGGAGGAGACATGATGCACATCAGTAGGATGTTGAGCATAGGGCTGACAGGCCAAGTTTCACCTGAAATAGAATGACAAGTAAAACATCTAGGATTAGGACTAAGTTGTGTCCCAGGCTGTGAGAAGCATAAAGTTGTGTATCACAGTTGGCAGTTTGGTACTGTACTATACCTTGCCGTGAACCTGTGTGGGCAGATGTGCTACTCTGATTTGGCCGTAGGCTCGCAGTAGTAATCCAGTCTGCAGGGTGGAGATTGAACATGGAAACAGATCAGAGCGCGTTCTGTGTACATCATGCAGATAATCGTGAGGGTCATATAAAATGTGAGAGCACAGTGAAATAATGATATATTCTGATAGCAGGGTATTTCTATAGCATTCTCACATTTTAACCTTTTCAACTTTCACTTAAAAATTGATACAGTAATGTTTGATACTCGGTTGATGATGTCGCAAGTTTTTAAAAGCAAAATGACAGAGTAGGAAAAATGGATATGTTCACTAACACTGCCTTGCTTCGGTTGCTTACATCTTAGAATTTATTTATATCACTTCTTCCAATCAGATGGTCTCAGTCTGTGGCACCAGAAATTATAATTACTCTAACTTGCATATGTTATTAATGTGATTCCTGAAATTATTTCACGTCTTGCACCATTTACTTATCTTGCATTGTTTTAGAAAGTACACAGATCCAGTATGTCTTTCCTTTAAGAAAGGTACAGTATTCCCCCCAATTAAGTAATAAATGTCCAAGTTGTCATACAAGAGTCTTATTCTGTTTGTGATGTTAAGTTAGTATCATTAAGGCCGACTTACCTAGAAGTCCCTTGGCTCACTGGTTAAAAATGTCTTTTACAGCAGTGCTATGCTGACATTCACCTGTACTGAAGGCTAATGCGCTGCCTGACTGAAAGTTGGGCTTTCTCCCCCTCACTCCCCAAAAACACACCGACACCACAACACACACAGTCACACAGAGGTCTGTAATGTAGACGCAGACCCTGAGCACACACTGATTAGCACGACGAGGCTACAAGCTTAGCACGCTCAAGTGCACAGCTATGGATTAGCAGTTAGGCTAGCAGGACTCCTTGATTATGCTCTTTGTGGTGACAACCTGAGCACAACTCCATTATAATTGACCTCCTGTTAAACCAAGCCTGCTCTTACTTTCCCATAATGGTTGCTCTGAATAAACCTTTAGGTTCTTTAGGTGATGCGTGGCCACAACTCACATGGCATTTCACTATGCAATTGTCACACAGAGGTAGACCTCCTGCTCCCCAGACTTTATTATCATGCCATGCTCTTTGGATCCCCCAAATGGCAATTATCTCACCATGTTCACAGGTGATTCAGCATGAGTTCCATTAGTCTCTTGGTAGAATGCTGTTACATCAGTTCATGGCCTCTGGTCTCCTGTTAGTTTCCAGGACACAGTAATGACAAACTGGAGCAGTCTCTGAATCAAATCTCTAGTAAAAGAAAAAAGAAAGACAGAAACATGATGTCATTTTCAATAAACATTTTATTTGAGTAGTTCTATAATGACATAATAGTACAAAGTCCCCTTCTTGTGTCTTGTGTGAGACACTCACACATAATTACATAACATTTTCAGTAAGATAAAAATCAGCAAGACTGGCAGGCTGGTTTCCAAATCTCATAAATTGTTCTCCATGACATAAATGCCTAAAGTCATTGCCTGCGCCTGCAAACTGGACGATGTCAAGACAATCACGGAGATATAGAAATATATAATGAAAACAACTGGGGATATTACAAATATCATCAATATGGGTATTTATAGAGGTCATGCTTTTGTAAATGTAACATTTTTTATTGTGTGTGTGTGTGTGTGTGTGTGTGTGTGTGTGCATGCCTGTTTTGATTTGATTTGGTTTTTTAATTTTTTTTTATGATTTGAACAGGCAGGGGTAATGAAGTGTCATTGGACTATAACTATAGTGCAATATCTTTAGCCCACATAAATCACAAAATGATTCCAATAAGTGGGAGCGATTGCTATTCACGGGAACTGGATCAGGACACAAGATTGGCAAATGTAATATTTCGGCTCTAATTTAATCTAGCTATGAGGCATTGTACAGGATGAAATTTAAAATGTCATGTCATGGTATATTCTGGAGGCATTCATGTTTATTGATAGGATTTCTGGGTTTAGACATGCTAGAACTAAGGTTTACCCAAAAGTTATTTTAGCAGGAAAATTGAACAATCGTGTTTCCTTTTGTGAACTGATTACAATCACAGAGTGATCCTCTGCGTAACAGTGTTAGTAAGAGAATTTAGATCGTTGGCCATAATTGGAGGGAGGTTCCTGTGTTGTGTTGCTCATCTATGTGACTGATGATGGGGCCTTGCTCTCTGTGGTCTCTGACAGGGCCTCAGTGGACTAGTCCTAGAGCAACTACTCAAATGTGACAAGCAGACCAAGCTGGCAGACAGTGGCCAAGGTGAGAGCAGGACAGATGGGAAGCCTCTCTCTAGAGTATCTTGCACAAAGCACAACCAAACAAACTGCTTAAGGATTCACTTTAGATTCCCTTCCCATCTTGCAGGCATGGTTTTCTTCTGGCCCCTACAACAAACCTTTATCATTTACATTTTGACACTTGTGTTCTTCACGCTTGCTTGCTGCACTCAGACCAAGGTCTTCAAGGGTAATCAGTTGAGTTGGTCGTTTAAGACAGGATGCATTTGTAATGTTATAGGATTGACCATAAATCACACTGAGATTGTTAGGGAAAGCAGGAATCCAGCCTCTCTCTATAATCAGGACCATGGACCTATAATGCATTTGGACAGACAACACTCTCCTGTGATTTCCTGTCAAATTTTACAAAAATGAAGAGCGGTGTGGGTTGAACTTGAGTGAGTCACCTGAGGCAATGGCAGTGCTCACACCACCAGTCCAACCAGACCCAGCTCCTCCTCTTCACGCCTGAATGCCATCCTAAACATGGCTGTGCTGACCTTGCGAGCAGCCATTAAACACCTGGAGGAATTCTTTCCATCTAATTACATTTGCCATCTAAAGCCCTCGTTTTCCGCTCAGTGTCTTTCTTTCCCAAAAGCACAGGCTTTTGAAAAATGCTGCTACAGAGCACAATGAAGTTTGTTGTTTAATGCATTCTGTGGCTTAACAGTGGCCACTTGAAAGCCGTGGTGAACTACACTCTCATGTGCCTTATAGATTTGTTTACTACTCAATGCAGCAATTTTTATAATAAAGTTGGTTGTTGAAAAAGAAATTTAAGTTCCATTCTTGGGTGCTGTTAGAAATATCACTTCTTACATACCTTACCAGAGTCCAACTGAATAACTCCAGACCCACATTAACCCTCCAGTATGCAGAGGTGCAACAAACTGGACTATGGAATAGTACATATTGTGTAGTGTTAGTATCACTTTAGTTAGATTGGTTTACAAACATTATTTTTTTAAAAGTAGCCATTTCTTGGACATTTGTGTTTTCCGTTCAGTGCTCCTCTGTTTGAGCAGCTTTCCAGTTGCCTCTTCTCCAGTACAGGAGCCAGCCTTAGCAACCAGATATTCAGACATCCTTGTATGGTGCTCGGACTGGTCCCACAGCCTTTCTACCAGATAGTGATACACAGCCGCCAGGTCAGCCACCATCCGGGCAAGCACCACTGCTGAATGGACCGTGGATCCGTCATGACTTTACTGGGTTTTGACACCAGTGTTGCACCACCTCTCCCCTGCAGCTGAGCTACAAACCAAACCGCAGCACGTACCAGGTACCGGGAGCCATCCTGCCCTGCCTACCCCCACCCCTGTGAGTGGGAAATCAGCTACAAACAACAGGCTGGAGAACCAGATACCACCAGGTGATCTGTTCATTGGCATCTTCAACCAGAGTGAAAGGGCAACCCAGAAGGTAACAAATAAATGGCCAGGCACTTTCTTTTAATTGCATTGTTTTTATCGTACTGTACCTGGCCCCAGATTTTGGTTTGTTTTGATTTGAATCTTAAAGAAAAAAAAGTACAAATAAATATATTTACAGTAACCAGTGTTGGGGGGAAAAAACATATTTTAATAGCAGTTTTTAATTTGTACTTTGTACTGACTGTTGTTTTCCCCAGTGGTTTATTATTTCAGCTGCAGCTAATTAATGTTAATTCTTTAACCACTAATTTAAACCTTTGTCTGTTGGTTAATGTGCTCTCTACAGACACCTGATTTTGTTCTTTCTATGACCACCAGTGAACTTTGTTTTTAACTTCAGCAGAGTTGTAATTTTCCTCTAGAGAAATTATCTAAGAAAACATGTACACAAATAAATAAGAGTTACAGCCATTAAATCTTTATTTTTTAACCTTACCAACCTCATAGCTCTAAATCAGGACTACGTAGGTAGTAGCTTGTGGAATAACTCATGTAACTGCTGATCATTCCAGTGTGCCAGAAAAATCAGCATCAATTTGTATCAAATGTTTTTATGATGCTCGCCTAATTTCTGATTTTAAAGGTTGTGAAAACAGAATATTTCTTGTGAGACTAT
The DNA here is from genome assembly GCF_057381845.1 of Rhamphochromis longiceps. Classification (NCBI taxonomy): domain Eukaryota; kingdom Metazoa; phylum Chordata; class Actinopteri; order Cichliformes; family Cichlidae; genus Rhamphochromis; species Rhamphochromis longiceps. The sequence goes on from NC_140558.1 coordinate 40,094,332, forward strand.
GTTTACTCATGCAGGAATATCGTGCAGGGATGTCTTGCGGAGAAGCATAACAACAACATATTTATACTTCTGCTATATATCTACAGTTTGTCTACCAAAGCAGTCTATGTTTAGTCATTCATTCAGCTAAGAGAGAAGCAGCCTCTTCATCTATTATCTAATGAGAGTAAATTATTTAAGCAGGATCCTGTCTACCTGAAAGTCACTTTAAGGCCTTGGGTTACTCATGCTATAAACCAAAGAATCTGTTAATATAGATCAAATTTCTAACTACAACTAAAAACTGTAGCATTTCAGTATTCTTGTGTAAGAATCTTTCACCGCTGAAAGGGGTTTAGAGTCGTCAGTCAACTGAAATTTTGAGTTGTGGTTATTTATGACTAACTTCAAATGATGAAAGCCAGGCAGTGAAATTTCATAAGGGGTTCAAACATTTTTGCATTTGAGAATTTTATACCCAGCTTTTAAAGATCGAGGATAGTATTTATATGAATCAAACAACACTTCATAGGTATGTGTTTGATTATAAAATCAGAACACAAAATCACTGTTCATGCGGAGCCATGGTAAACAAACTGCACTGAGGTCTGGCACTGGTGGGGCAAATAGGCCTCATGGTTGAATGAATGAAAAGCATTAGTAGCAGCACTTCACTGTAAATAGACATGATGCTGAGTGGTTTTTGATGGAACGGTGGTGGTATTTTGATATCGCTCAAAAACTCAGCCACGACTTCTCCAAGCAATTACTATGCTGTCATTTTTGAAAATGGGGTGTCAAATTCTGATCACTAAGAAGAGCGCAATTACACCCAGACCTGACCGGAATAACAATACTTTCTATTGTTAACATATGGTTTGACCAGTGCCTTATGCATGTCACAACATAGCCACAAAGAATTTGTCCAGACGACCAAAAACTCCCTACAGTGTTCAATTTTGTTACTACACAACAAAAGGAGGGTGAGAGAAATACAAACACTGCCAACAGAACAAAAGAATCAGTATAAATGTTCATATTTAAGAATTCATCTAAACTTTAAGCTGCCCTGTTAAACACCTTTTTGTGAGATAAGACTTTCCTCTCTCACCAAAGAGGGTAAAGAGTAGGTGGGGCATTCTGAGTATGTTGGTGATCGGAAGGTCATTCCGAGCACACAGGCTTAGGATATGTGATCCATTGCTGATTACCTTTTTCCACACCACGAGGCTCCACCACACATACATTTCTAGCATTAAGCACTTGAAGGAGCTGCCTTCACTAATCAGCAAAGCTTCAGTCAGGACTGGGGCATGCACTTGCAGATGTGACGTAGATGTGACAGGAAGGCAACGTTTTGAAATTGACTGACTTACTCCTTTAGGAAGGATGTCCTGATGGCCAGTCCAACTGCATGGTTCCTTGTTTAGTGTCTGCCTGTCCCTTATAGAAAAATATACAACCATGCAGTGGTTCACAAAATGATGCTTCTTCAGTGCATCTTACTGAGGGGAGCTTTACAGATATTGTACCATGCCTGTTCCCTGGGTATCAGGGCTGTTCTTCTCTCAGGTGTTACTGTCGAAACTATGACCTCCGGTAGTAACCTGTGCCTTTGGCTTTGCTCTCCACCTTTTGCTGCCCAAGAAAGCATTCACCAATGTTTTGTTTCCATACGTACTTCAGTACAGACATTGTAACATTCCCCTGATGCATTTCTCATCTAAATCTCATAACTCAACATAACAGTTTGTACTTCCGTCACTCATAACCGTAGATCCCTTATTTAAATACTGTCCAGCACTGCATTCGTACTTTCTGACAAATCACTTCAACTTGATTTAAGGCCAGTCACACATCGTCAATTGTAGTAGTGAAATTGTTCTCAGAATAAGTTTCGTTGAAACAATAGAAACAAATGCACTCTTGTATCACAGGTCATGGCACTGCGAACTACACAAAAGCATGGACTATACACAAGTTACATGTAGTGTGTGTGCAGCAGGCAGGAATGGAGGACCCAGTATGCAGACTGCAGGAGGCAAAAGGTAAACTCAAAACTCAGAAAACTAACTAAACTGTAAATACTCATGGATCCTAACAGGCAGGACACATAGTGGAGAACGAGGGAGAATGCAACACTGGATGGAAGACAACAAAAGGCTTAAATACACAAGGAATGACGAGTGAACACGAAACACACGTGGAACACAACTGTGGCTAATTGCACACAACGAGACAGAGGATGCAAAGCTGAACATCTCACATGAGACGAGGTTACCTTCAAAGTAAGAGAGGCAAAACAGAACATGGGCCACACAGACAGGAGACTACCAAAGTAGAATAGGAAGTAACAGGAACACACACACCGGGAAAGAACAGACATGGAAACGAGACACAAGAACACAGGAAAGGCACATCGCAAAACTAACAAAACTACACATCAGAAACACTAAATATAACTACATACATTACAATACTAAAATGCAAAGGGGAAACCTGAGAAAACACTAATATGAAACAGTGAATTTTTGCTACAGTAAGATCGAGTCAGATGATTTGAAGATATTCAACCTCTGCGTAGACGACCAAAGGGATATGACCAATTCACTTGCAATTTGCAGTTACTGATGCATTGATACAAAAGAAAGCATTTCCCTGAAGACAGACTTTCATCATATTCAAGCCACCGAAAAAGAATGAGTGATGATAAATGAGAATGAGGGCCCGTACCATTACTTGATCTTTCCCCATGACCATTTTGTATAGTAATAAATGTAACTTTCTACTGGATAACTGTTTTATTTCATGTTTAATGACAGTGTAAGCATCTTCTATTGCTGAGTTGAGTGGAAGCTGGAGAACACTGTTTATTGTTCCAGTGGTTGCTCAAATTGTTCATCCTTTTGATTATTGTCAAACTGTGGTTTGTTGTGCTTCTCCCCCAGTTGGGCTAAGACAATGCTACAAGCTTCTCAAGTTGTGAGGATGTAAACACTTCACTTGTTGACATGAGCCGAGCCATGTGGGATGTAAGTTCAGCTTACAGCTTTTGTCTTTTCTGCCAGTTCCACCACTTAATAGCATTTCATTTGAAAAAGCACTTTGATTCTTGAGTTGGTCTTACAGTTGCATACATTCTACTAAATTTTTAAGAAATAAAATAAAAACACTTAAAGTTTTTTAAAAAATGCAAAAGCCTTCAGGATACAAATTTATCTTACAAACCACATACTGGAGAGAAATAATGTCGGTGCCAGCTCATCCATTTATTCAAAATCTTGACCTTTAGTCAAACTGGAACAGTACAACTTGTTGACAGTAACCATCCCAAACATGAATTTATGCTTCAGCCATGAAAGCTGAAATGACTTAAAAAGTAACTGTTTCTTGGACACCTTGTGTTTTTGAGCGAAGGCTGATTGCCCTTCCAGGTGTCATAAAGACTGAATGGACCGGTGGCTTTGTGCAATGACATGGTAGCCATTTCATGGCACTCCCCAATGGTCAATGACTCTGCTGCATCATTGTTCCACACCATTGTGCAGCTCTTTATGATCGCAGCTGCCACCTGTCCTCTATACAGTGTTATCCAGAGTGGGAATGGCATTTTTGTACTGGTGGAACTTCAACTGACAAGCTTTGACAAGCCATTTGAAACCACTCCCATAACACAAATCTTTGGGCTATTCTACTTTAAGCTCTTTTGGGATAAATAAAGTATATCTTATCTTAAAATGGACATACAGTAGGACTCTACTCATAGGTACTGTGGACTTGCTATATTTGGAAAATCTGTTATACAAGAGGTTTTACAGCAGAACATCGGCAGTATTATACTTCTTGAGTAGTGTCCCTCCAGCTTGGCCATTAGCTTGCTGTTAATTTCATGCAGCGCTCGACACCCTCCCTGTGTGCAAGCACATAGTGCCTGCATATTAACTGCTGAGTCAAATCAGACATTTACAGAAAAGGGCAAGACATTTGTATTAATGGCTAATTGACATCACATTAGTTTTATGCAGAATACAACACTCGGCCAGTCAATAATCGTTTATCTGAGCAGAAGCTCAGGACTAAAATATGAAGGGTTTGATTTTTTTATTCTCAAAAATTTGGAAATAGTAATGTGGTAAGTCTCCAGCATTACTGTTTGAGAGTGCTTTTGTGATTAGGATTTTTTTTTCTTGATTTCAGTGTAATGAGCAGCGTTGATCTAAACATTGGACTAATTTTCAAAACTTTATTATTTACTGAAATGCTGGATATATTTACTTTGAAATATATAATATATTTATTTTAAAAAACATGTTCTTACATTTTAAGAATCATTCTGGTGTTATCCAATTTGTAGTATCATGTCATGACATCTTATTTTTTTTGCAGTGTTTTCAATCAGATCTCTTTTTCAAAAAGTGGTAAGGCTGTCAGTGGTAGCAGTGAAATTGGCCTTCAATTGAAAGTAAATATAAACATATGTCTTAAGAAGTGGTTTACGTGAAACAAATACAATGCACTCACACAAACTATTGTCAACCTTTACTGGATCCATGTGAAATGTAGCTTCAGTTTCCTGTTCTTAGCTGACAGGAGTAGCAACCAGTGTGGTCTTCTGCTGCTGTATGCCTTTTGCATTAAGGTCCCACGTGTTGTGGGTTCCTTGATCGTAACGAATGGTTGATTGCGTTATTGTTTTCTTTCTATCAGGTTGAAGTATCCTGGGCGATCTTCTTTGACCTCTGACATCAACAAGCTATTTTCACTCACTGGGTGTGTTGTCTTTTTCAGACTGTTCTCTATAAACCGTAGAGGTGGCTGTGTGGAAAAATGTGAGTAGATCAGCAGCTTCTGAAATATTCAAATCAGTCTGTCTAGCCTCAACAACCTTGCCACATTCAATCACCTTAGAATCCCAAAAGTGTGTCACAGCAAATCAATACAAAGTCGTATTAAACCATATTTATGATGATTGTATCTTCCAGAATTACAATACTTCCATTAATTGGACATGAAGAGTCCCTGAAGGACTTCAGTTTTTAAAAAAACAAATCTTATCCTTTTAAACACACTGCTATTGTTTCTACACATGCTTCAGTGCTAAAGATATTTTTATTGTGTTGATGCAATTCTCACTTAAATCGCTCAACTCATCAAAACAGTTTGTACATTTGTCAGTCACATCTCTGGATATGTCCTTTAGCTGAATACTGTCTAGCATTGCGTTAGCGCTCTCAGTCAAATTACTTCCAACTTTTTTCTTTTTAAATATGTATGAAAGAGCAAATCCAGCAATACAATATCAGAGACTTACTTGCAAAAAGAAGAAATACATACTTGCAATCTTCCTGTTCTTAGCTTACAGGTGTGACCCTGGGTAAGGTCTTATTCTCTTGCTGTAGCACTTCTGCTTCAAGGTTAAATGTGCTTTCAGAGATGTTCTTCTGCATACCTTGTTTGTAATGAGTGACTTGAAGTAGTCTGGCCATCAACAAGGTATTTGATGTCAGAAAGGTTTATATTCATTCTCCACAGAATCTTTTGCAATGTCTTTTACACAGGTGAGTCTGTCTTATGACAAATGCCTTTTGAAAGCTGCACTGAGAATGAATGATATTTCTGCTGTGAGAATGGTGCCAAAGCGATTGAGAAAAACTTATTTCTCTCATTTTTAAAATTATTATTATTGCTATTATTATTATCATCATTGTTATTATTAGTAGTAGTAGTAGTATTGTCCTTTTCAAAGTCTTTAGACCATATTTATTTCGCGACTCCAGCAAATGTCTGTGCCGGATACAAATTAAGGGTAAATCAGTGCATGTTGAACGGAACACTTGAAACAAATGAAAGTGAAGAATGTGACATCACATTTACAGGAGGATGAAGAAGTGAACATGTATGGGAAAATCAAAAGAAATGGGATCTTAATAAATAAATGTATGCAAAGTTTCACTTATTAATTAGGGGATAGCATACAAACATATATACATACTCATGCATATTATATGGCAAACCAGAAAACAACTGTAATTCTGATCAAATCAAGTCATTTTAGCCTTCTTTTCTTTTAAACAATATAAAAATACAACACATTAAAAATGAATTCATGGCAATGCCCACTTCAAAGTAACAGACGTTTCTCATCTGTGTGGAACTTCTCTGAAGAGTAGTTGCTTGCAATAGAATAATTTTAGTAAGACTATTCTTGAGTTTGGATTGAAATGTTTTAAGTTTTTTTTTAAAGTTTAAAATGATGCTCTGCTTTGGTACAGGTACTGTGAAATAAAACACGGGTGTTGTGTTAACCTTTGGGTCCACCTGTACATTCACTGTCAAAAAGTTCATTCACAATTTGGAAACATCCCTCAGTAGACACGAACTGGTGTTGCATTCATCAGTTTAACAGCAGCAAACAAGCAATTACAACTTAAGTTAGCCCAGACTCTTTTAGCTCCATCAACTACTGTTATCTTCTCTTTAATAAACTACTGAGCTCAAGCCCTGTTCAGCGTCAGAATTTCTTATATTATCAGGTTATTATGGAGTCAGATGTTGGATTGGGCTGAAGCACCACTGAGTTACTTGCAGCATTAACTTACACAGAGTTTGTGTTTGAGTTCAAAACTAGCCTTTTATCAACCACTGCATACAGAGAAAGCTGCTAAGGCCCTTGTTGTCTGTAACCTTTTGACTCTTAAATTTTAAGATTGGGTGGACTGATGAGGCTTTCTGGAGAGTGTTCCTACACAGTTTCAACCTCCAATTGAAAGTTGGGCTTTTATGTCCTCCTTTAGCAAGTTAGTTTCCTACTGTATCAAAATTGATAACCTGTTGTGGGAACACAACAAGGAAAGTGCTACCAGGAATGGGCCTCCTAGCCAGTGATGCACCAAACATCTCCATCTCCAGCCCACAATTTGACCAACAGCCCATTTAGCTGGGGCATTTCAAGGAGGACCCTTGTGGACCATACGAGTGACTCTGTTGGGGTTTTGCTAGGCATTTGCTGGCAACTTCCCTGGTCAAGCCAAAAGAGAACACTCACCAGTAGCTGTAGGGGTTCCTGTGAGTTATTTAAACTCTAACTCCGTTTCTCATCTTCAGTTTCCAGCTTAATTAAATTCAGGCCAGGTAACTTATTCCCTCCAGGCTTTGGTGGACTCAAGAGCTGAAGAGGGCTTTCTGGATAGGAATCCCTATTTACAGTTTCCATCTTAGAAGTCTTAGTCTTGCGACAACTGCCTAAAACCAACATTGCTCATTGGGTGGAACCTGCATAGCTCATGAAATCACCATAAGTACCTGCAGTTCTTTGTATTTTCCTCTCCTCGAATACCAATAGTGAAAATTCATAATCCTGTAATTGATTGGCCTGAAGGTTGAAATGCCAGATGGAGTAATTATTGTCTGCCCACCTGTTTGCAACCGCCCACCCCCACCAAGACTGTGCCAGGAGAATATGAGTATGGGAGAGGTTAGTTTGAGGTCAGGAGAGGTTCAGTAACAATAAAGCCTAATTCTTACCACCCATCACCCCTGTGACCTCCCTGGGGCCCCACTGCCACCTTGCCATCTCTGTAAACTGTCATGTGCTGAATGGGGGCGGGGCTATGGAAAAATACGTCAAGGATTAAGTGGCTGTGGGTATCATTAGTCTCTCTTCCTCTCCTCTTGGTTCTGTGTTTTCTTTGGAAAGATAAGACTTTACAGCCCTGCAGCCTTTATAGACTTGGTTAAAGAACATTACAATAAAAAACAAGTATCCTATCGTTTGAAAGCAGATACTTCTATGGAGGAGTTTTCTATGCTCCTGTTGGCCATTTTGAATACGTTGTTATGCCTTTTGGATTAAATCATGCAGCAGGACTCCTAAAGCTGAAGCTGCCTGTAAAGAACTCAAGGCTCAGTTTACTACTATCCCAGTTCTGGGTCAGCCTGACTTGTGTGTTTATTGTTGAGATTGACACTTCAGACACCCAGGTGGAAGTGCCCAAAGTGGAAGCTGCATCCTTGTGCCTTCTTCTCATGTCATCTGTCTCCATCCAAGCAGAACGCTGGGAACTTGGAGCTTCTGGCTATAAAGCTGGCATCAGAAGAGTCTCTTTGTTGTCTCCTCAGTCTTCAGTTATTCACCAGGCAAATAGAGTAAAGTTGTTGTTGCCATCTGTGGGGGAGTAGAGCTGTCCCCCTTCCTCAAATATTTTTTCTGGTAGCCTGTTGGTCTGCACAATCTATGCCTACAGAAAAGCTTCACATAGAGCCCCTGCATGTGTTCCTCGCAGGTCAGGCATACTGTGACAGACATCGTTTAAGATCGCAGCCCTCATTTTATATCTCAGGTGTGGAAAACATTCTGTTAATCAATGCACCTCAGTCTATCATTGGAGTACAATCCTCAAAGCAATGGCCAGACTGAGCAGGATAACCAGGAATTAGAAGCAGCTTTCCACTGTGTCACTGTCTGTAATTCCACCTCCTGGAGTTCACTTCTCCCCTAGATGGAGTATGCCCAAAACACAATGTCTCAGCCACTGATCTAAACCCCTTATAGTGTTCTGTCAGGTATCAGCCACTTCTGTTCCCAAACATGATTTTGCAGTCCCCTCTAGTCCAGTATCATCTCCACCACTGCAGGAAGCTCTAGAAGGACAGTGAGGAGGCCTTACTGTGCAACACAAAAACAAATGGAAAGGACTGTCCATGCACCGTCACATGCTTCAGGTCAGAGACTTCCTCTAAAAACGTTCCACTAAAAACTGACTTTGAAAGCTCATTTACTAGTAGACTGATCTGACTAAAAGTCTTCATTTCCTTTCTCTTTAGGTAATCGCATTCAAATGCAGGACATCAGAGGTTGAGTAAAATCCAGAATTCTCATCTTTGATAAACGGCAATGAATATAAATAAGAGGCAAGCAAACGGCAAATAAATAAACCAAAAATATCCAAAAAACAGCCCGGCTTCATTAACGGTAAGGAGCTGCAGAGATCCCCTCATTTAGCCAAAGTTCACCTCAGCTGTGCATCCCATTGTCTTCAGTTTTGTCTTTGTCTTTGAGTGATGCCTTAAAGCATGTAACCTTACATATGAGGTAATATCCTCTTGAAAAATGTTGTTCCAAGCTCAAGTAACATAAGTGATGCTGAAACTGTTCTGGCAGTCACCTTACTAAAGCGAATATTCATTCAAATTCCTTTAAAGTCTATTTTATTTCACTTTTAGAAACACAACTGAATTATTTAGTCATTGAGAGTCATAAGATATTGCATGTTATGTGAGCGTATAGCAAGGTAAAACTCATCTAGCACTGGAATCCATGCTGCTTCAATAGTACTCCAGCAGTGCAAAATGACTACCTCTTTATATGCTTCATATCCTATGAGATTGGCATTAATGCAACCCAACTGCACTCTCACCCTCTCACTATTTGCTTGTGCCAGCAGGTGATTGTATTGCACTCATTATAACCTTTTTTTTTTTTTCATTAACAGTCAGTTATAACAGTCTCACCTGCTGCTTTGATGCTCTTGCGTGGAAACGCAACACCACCATTTCCTTTTCCTCATTACTTTTGTACCGCTAGCATGTGCCTTTTGTTCAGGATTTAAAGGTGCAGTCACAGAAGCTTTATATTGCGGCTGTAATGATATGAAGATAGTTCAAGCTGAATCAATGCCCAGTTTAGATTTAAAATTAGCATTATTTTGCTTGCCTGCACTTACAGATTAAAAGATCCACAATGAACTTTATGGCACTGTTTACAAAGATCTATCACGATTGTAGGTTTAGCCTTTATAGTTGGGGACACGATGTGTGATTTTGCACTTGCAGGTTACATTTTTTTTTAATTAACCTGCGTGCAGGCCTGGAACCCGTGACTTCTCTGCTTAAACTGTCAGTGAAGCAGCTACAATGTGAAACTTTTGCTTAATGTAAGCATGGAAACTATAGTATTTTATTGCTTCATCTGAATTAAAATCCACTTTTCTTCACTCTTCTGCAATTTTTTATTTGTCATGTCAAAATAATATAAGCTACCTATAGCAACCAAAACTCAGTGTCTGTGGCCTGTGTAATGAAATTTGCAGCATCTAAGCTGTGTTTTGATAACAGGTTAATTAACCTTTTGCTCATTCTGGCACATTTAACAAATCAAAATTAACACCATACTTTAAATACATGAATGAGCATGTAACCCTCTGGGAATTTATCTGCACATTTCAAGTGAATATCTTGTGCATATTATGCTGCAATATGAAGCAGCAATGGCAAACTGTTCTTATGGGTAACTGATTAATGACACTGTCAACACTGATACTGTAGAATTGTATTAACTAGCAGTTTGTTATAAGCATTCAGTAGAGCCATGATGATATTATATCATCATGTCATTATATGAGTATGTAATGAGAAAAACAGAATTCAGATAAAGGCTTACATAAATTGTAATTAATTGATTGTAATTTGTGGGTACACAATGGGCACAAAACCAATCTGTGTGAGCCAGATTTTGGTTTGTAGGGGATCTAATTATTATTTCAATCAATGACATATAGATCAATTCATAAATTTTATGTAGTATGTTTTATTTTCCTAGATTGTTGTTTGATTTTGGTATCTTACAAAAGTGAAACTATTAACATTCAGCAGGGGCTGAACATATTATTTCCTCCACTGTATTAATATTGTCATAATAATTTCAACTTTGCAGTTTGTTCCATATGAACCCACAAGTTAGTTGGCTTTTTGTTGTCTCAATACATTGACATTCAACAGACATTCTCCCATCTATCGACTTGCACTTTTATTGTCCCTCGTCTTTGTAGGCTTTTGTGATTTTGTACAGGAGAAAACCCATTAGTCCACTGGTTTTTTTATCTTCTGTTTTTAAGATTAGTCGTGGATGTTTACATACCACAGACTTGGTTGATGTAGGTTTTAAAAGTCTTTAGAGTCTCTTTTTAAAGTCATAGTATAGGAGACTGTAAAAGCCTGACTTTCTTATAATGTTTTGCATCAAAAATGAGAACGGTCTCTTTCACGAAGTTCAGTAATTTTGGGGGGTTATTTTTTACATTTTTGTGGGCTTTTAGACTTTATTGAAATAGGATAGTGGAGTTACGATAAGAAAGCTTGGAGACAGAGCAAGGGAAGACTTGCAGTAAATGATGTTGGGGTGGATTCTAACCTGAGCCTCTCCAATAGCATCACAGCATATGGATCGCCTGCTCAACCTAAATAGCTACACCATCACCCAGGAATGGATTTCTTACTACACTAATAATTAATTCTTCAAGAACCTGATTAATATGTTCTAAAAAACAAAGAGTAGAAAATACAGCACATATTTTTAAAAAAGGTGCACAATGAATTTCCAACAGTGAAGTTGTTCTGCCCAGACCTCAGCGGGCCTTTTAGCTTGTTTAGATGACTGGTCCAGTGAAATGACCCAAATTAGGTCGTTAGAAGAATATCTTTTATGTGCCAAAGTGCCCCCAATGGAGATGCATGAGCTATTGTGCATGCACAGCTTTCAGTCTGGGCACAAGAAAGTTGTCCAATATTTCTTCTGGTCTATTAGATGTGCCAAAGGCTCAGACTGGGCTTAAACTCACTGCTCTGTAACAATTAAATGTGTACAGCGAAATATTGCATAAAACTATAGACTGCTTTGATAAAACCCGACAGCCATATCATGCATATTATATTTATTTTGAAGGTTTTGCAGGATCAGTGGTCACTGTGACGAACAGGTGTCAGCATCCTTATGTCTGTTCATGAAACATTTCTTTTTTTTTGTTCAAAGCAAATATGCCCCAAACTGCTGGACCCAAGTTGTCCCACACAAGGATGACAGCAGAGTGAAAGCACAAAACATTTTTCATTTCTATTGTTTTCTTTTTCTAATTACATTTCTGAAAGTTAAATCCCAGTTGAAGCTTTATCTAGTCTGACTCAAAATTATTTTTCACTAAATTAATTGCTTTACTCAAAGCAGAGTTATGGGAATACTCGGAGGCCCTGTCTTTACACAGACTCTGTCAAGACATGAACAATAAATGATGGAATCCACAAATAGAAAGACTAAGAAACCATAAAATGGAACTGAAGTACATAACTACTTTCATTAAATAACCACGTCACCATAACATGTCCACAGTTGCTGTAGCTGCATATGTTCTGTGAATTGTTTTAATTTGGAGTGTAATGAATGTGCCAATTACGTTTTCACTATGAAATTATGACTCTGTAATTTGAAGTTACTGGGAGAGTGTACTATATGGTTTACATGGGTTGGAACAGTAATAAGCCTCAAATGCTGACAGTGCATCAGCAGCAATGCACCATAGCCCTCAGAGAGCCATCAAGCAGAAAATGATAATTAATTAATCATGGAGTGTGAGGCAAACTCGGTTCTATTAGCCCTTTGGTAATTCTTCCCTCAGCCTTCCACTCTAACCATCGAGATCATGGCTCTCTAATAAGGCTTGTTTACTCAGCAGCAATTTGGTCAGTGCACTGATGACTGGTTGGAAAATGTTCCTGAACTCTAACATTTACATTATTTTGCAACAAAATTAAACAGTCTGCAGATTTGCTGGTTGCTTGTATACACAGCAGTGGGTTCTGTATTGCAGCATAACACACCAGAATGTCTCTTCACTGCTTCTCTCTGGTTTTGGTTTTTGTCCTTGTTGGTTTGTATTCCATCCTGTTCCAAAGCTGTCCTTTCACCACTGTGTTTACAGCACTCTTCTGCATGACTTGGTTTAAATATGATTCTCATACTTAGCAGTTAAGTGGATGGATGCTTTTGTTTGATGTCAAAGGTGGACATTGCTAAAGCATACGTCCTTTGTGTCTCAAAAACTGAGCTAATTCCATAAGTTTGTAGCATATACAGATATACACATAGATTTAGAGGCTAAGTAGTTTATGATAAAGACATTTTTAATCAATGCAAGTCGCATCACTGCACACTGTTTCTGTAATCTTATATAATACTGGTGCTAAACTATTTATTTCATTATTATAGCATTATACTTCATTAAAGTAAATGGAGGGTAAATACGATATAAGATCAGCTTAAAAAGTTTGATATAGCTTCATTAAGTCAAAGTCTCTACCTGGAATCATTACTCCCACAAACACACTGTCTATTAGAAAAAGAGATAAGGGACTGACTTTGATTTTCATGATGATAAATGGTTACAATTAATGTTAAATTAATTGCGATAATTAACTTAATATAGAGCCCAGCCAATTAAAGTTAAATCCCACTGTTTAAAAATACATAAGTGTGAGAATTCATATTTTGTTCTCATTAGAAAAGGTTGATATACTGAGATTTTTAAAAAAAATGCCTCCAGGCAAAAGTCATCACTATACACATGTTCAAGGTAAAGATCCATAAATTGGTTTCTATGTAAAATTGAGTGCTGGAATTAGCAGTGTGCAAGTCCACACTGAGTATCACTCACTGCTGGACTGTATGAATTGTATGCCTATGTAATTACAAAGCAAGACCATAAATTTGTCACTGAATTGGTCTTAAATCATGTGGTAACGCATCAAATACTATCTCTCGCCATTCAGGGTGTTTACTGCATAGGTATGTAAAGGCTGTGCTTTTGGTGCCAAGTAGTTACAAGGAAAGAAGGTTCTTTAACTTCAAAATTGAAAGCTATATTTTGACAACTTGGACCCCTAATGTTTTACATTAGAGGTCCAGGTTGTTTGAAGGGAATGACAAAGAGACAGAAGACTACAGACAATCCCATAATGATGTTAACAAGCAGAAAAAAACACCATGAACACAACATCCTGTGATCTTACCTGTAAGCTATTCTGATTATTCTCCTGCATATGCTTCGTAAATGTTTTCCATAAATGCATGCTCCTAACTGGAAGTGTTACATGCGGGCATGCTGTAACGTAGTTTTGGCTTGCCTAAAGCTATGACTGATATAAAGTACAAATACACATTTCCACTCTTCAACACCTGACAACCATTATCTCAGTTACTAAAAAAGGAGACAGCAGTATGTGCTTTTATTCTGACTCAATATCTCAAGAGGGCTATAAACACTGCCATGTTGCTACAGACCATCTCATTCATGCAGGTCTGTATATATGCGTATTTTATAGCCTGTGGTCTGGCAAGGACAGAGGAATTAGCCTGATCCACATTCATTAACCTCATTCTCATTCTCCAGAGCAACAGTGCTGTAGAACTGTCACCACAGCACAAAAATGATGAATTGGTAATCAGTTGAGAGCTGTCAAGAAAGCTCCAGGAATACAAAATTTACACACTTGTTTGCCCTTGCATTAACCGTTTGTAATCAAATCACTATTTATCGTTAGTACAGTTAGACATGTTTTATCACCCAGTGTTGTCATATATGTACAGGCAGGGAGACAATAGTGGCAGTTCTCATTAAACGCACTAAATATTGACTCTTGGTAGAGGTGGGGCTGGCTGTGTTTATTTCTTATAAGTAGGCCTCCCCCTAAAGCATACGATGCTTGTTGGTTGTGATTCATTTTTAATCATCCTCTTTAATTATTCATACATTTCATATTGAAAATAGAGTGCATGCAACAAATCAGTATGTTTAGCTGTTGTAATTTTTTAAGTAAGCTAGCAGGTAAGAAAATGTATTTTTAATTTGTACTTCCTTAATTTATTGCATATGTACAGAACAAGAATTATTGGTTACATTAAGCTTATGTGGAGCATCACTAAAAAAACAGTTTGACATCAACACCTAGTTATGCGCCCAAGGTGACCACTCTATGAGCAGAAGGATCCTGTGGAGAAATCAATACAGTGACAGCTGAGCTCCAGAAACTCCAAACTGTATCCTAATTAGGTGGTCGGTGTGTACCAAGAGTTTTCCTCACTTACCTAATTGTGCTTTAAAGTTCAGACACAGTGAAGAGTTGGAAAGGAGAAGGCTTGGGAGGCCAGTTGATGGGTAGTCTACCAACCTGTTGTTAATGGTTCTTGTTTTAAAAGTTAATGAGAGCTGGAGTTAAAAGCAGCATTAGCTAAAGGCTAGGTGGAGCTGAGTTATATGGATTAACTTTTCATTACCACCTCATTAGGTGGGCCTGGGGATTTGAGAGACCCTTGTATGAAATGTAGCATGAAAATATCCAAATGGGCTTCCATAAAGCTGGTTTAGAAGGGGGGAAAGTGGAGGAGTTAAAGATTGAGCTTTTAGCCCTCTCCTCATCTCTGAGATCACTCTACAGTTAAGCTGACATCATTTGCTCCCTATTAGCCAATAAGAAGGCAGGTTGTAGGAGCAGAAAAGCTACCTTTTCTTAAGGAGGTGACTTTAAAAACTAGACTGGGTCATTAAAAGCGGAATAAGAAGGCCATTATAATTCTAACACTGAAGTTGCCATTTATTTGCATTTGAAGTCCCTGGTGTAGTAGTTAAATGTCACTTGCCAACTTTAATGAGAGTAAAGTTAGAGAGTGTAGCCAGAGCTGATTAGTGTTTTCTGCAGCAATTTTATCCAATGCAGTGTCCAAAGGAATCATCAACACTTCACACTGAGAGCATACTGGGCAATGAGATTGTTCAGACCTCCCCACAGCTAGCCCAGCTATCACTAACACGTTAATTACCCTGAATCAGGAAACAGAAGTGCACAGGTCTTTAATACTTTCTGTTAGTTATGCATTATGTAGTGTGCCAATAGGATATGCTTTAAAATGTTTTTCCCTGCTTTCCCTGCTTGTGATTTCAAAATTGTTTGAAACAGGAACAGTTTCAGATGAACAGTTAGTCGACTAATGAGTTTGTAATTGCTTGAATCATATTTATTAATTACCCTAATTGTGATCCCTAAGGTTGAAGAAAGATATCTAGTAGTACAGAAGTGAACTGGGGGGGAAAATACCCTTGACTTTTCAAGGCACTGAACACTTTCCTGATGGGTTTATGAGCTTAGTTACATGTGAACACAAAATTAAGTCAATTTTTTGATTATTTTTAGTGTTTTTAAGGATTATCCAGGGTGTGTGTGCAGTTTGACTTTGAGAATCATCTGTTGCTCATCATATTTGGTTTCAAAATACCAAGACAGTGACAGTGCTCAGCTAGCATGGTCACAATAGGCCTTCATTAACCAGTGTGTGACATTATGAGACTATGTTGATGTTTTATGCTATTCACATGTATCATCAAGTCCAGCTGTTCCCAGCGTAGTTTAGGAGAACTGTGGTCCAATCTGGACTTTGGGCTTCAAACACAGTCAAACTTTGCATGACTTGCCTGGTGCAAGTTGGCTTGAACGTTTTACTTTTGTTTTATTTTTTATTTGTACCTGTCTCAGCTTTGGTTTGATGGTTTCTGCATTTTCATTAACAGCTGTGGAACCCAGTGAATTGGGACATACAGTTTCAGCTCTTATCAAGCGATACATTGTGATCACTGTAGTAGAAAATGTTGGTAAATCAGAAGACGGGATGTTTTATTGTTGGTGAAATGAAGACTCAACCGATTTTGATGCATATTAAGGTATCACGAGTCACAACCAAACCAAAATGTAGAACCAGAAATGCTCTAGAGATACTTGGCAATACCAGCAGTATAAAAAACATAATCCCCAGTAACCAGTGTGCAGGAAACAAATAGTAAGATGTCCAAGACATTGCAAATTAGCTAATGATATAATGTGGTGGCTGTGATGGACAGATGACCTGCCCAGGGTATAGATAGATATTGCTAAGAAAATGGGTGAATGGGAAAAAAGTGACAAATAAAAATCAATAAGGAAAATTAAACATTTAGAGCAAAATAACTAAACAAATCAAACCTAAAGCAACCACGAGACAACCCTAAAACAGGAATGGTTTTATAGGTGGAGACAACTGACAATTTTTCCTTCCTCACTAGTTTTGCATTTTGCTAGGATGAGTGTCACTACTGATAGCATGAAGCATTACCTGGACCTTACAGAGGTTGCACAGGCAGTCCAGCTCCTCCAGAATGGCATTGTGATGCACTGTGTAAGGCAAGATTGATGACCCAAAATGCTGAGGCAAAACTAAACTCAAACCTCAGCTTTATTGGTGAAATCCAAAAGTACAAAAAGGAAACAGGAAAGCACACGAACTAAACAAGCAGGCAGAACACACAACAGGGAATGAGAGAGATCGCACAAGAAAAAAAATACATGAGGGATTCCGGGTAGAGAGAAAACACCTGGGAAACATGGCTGAACACAATCAACTGACGAGACGAGGGAAGCACAGCTGAACATAGAGACTGTCAAACTAAAACAGGAAATATGAGACACACGCACGGTGATGCAGACAGACGAAATCCGGAGAACAGAGGAAGGAGATAGCGAAGGACAAGAGACATAGCAAGGGAGTGAGGGGCGAGGGACCAGAGAAGGCGAGGAGCAAGAGACGAGAGAGGGTGAGAGAAACCAGACAGACACACAGAGACATGACTAGGGAAACAGGCAGAGAAAAATGAAGACAAGACTGACGTAACAAGGGGAGGCAAAGGAGCTTGCAAAGAAAAGCGTCTGGACTTCTTTGAGTTACTTGAAGACGTTTCACCTCTCATCCGAGAAGCTTCTTCAGTTCTAAGGTCAAATGGTGGAGAGTCCCAGATATAAACCTAGTGGGAGTTTCCCCCCACAGAGGGACAAAAGGACCCCTGATGATCCTCTAATCGCCTGAGCCAAGGTGTGAAACTGGGTGTGGGTCACAATCAGCTGGATGACTGAGAACCTTCACAGACGTAACAAGGGGAGAATACACAGAGGCAAAACCAAGACAAACAGGACATAAAAGGAAACAGACTAAATAACCAGGAACCTAAGAACTAGGAACACAAACTGTTGTGGAAGTTTTCCATTAAATAAAGCCTGCAGACGAGCGGTGAGCGGTAGCTAACACTCTTTAATCCAAACACACAAAGAACAGACAAACAAGTTGGTGGAGAGCCTGCATGACCGCGGGGCAGACGGTCAGCAGAGTCTCACTGAGCCTAGCATGGCTCTCAGTTAAATACCTTCTCCAGGAACAAAAGGCAGTACACAGCTGTTTCACACCTTAAAGTTCACACTCCCTTGTTACCTCCCAGAGTCCTCGAAGACACAAAAGACTCTTCCTGTGGAGTTCCTGTTTTCCCCCAACTTCCTTACTACACCCCCACCATTTGTCTTACTGTATGAGTGTGAGACATGTTCAAATCCAGTGGCACCAAAGTATCATACAATAAAATAATGTGATTAATACATAAGTAAAAGAAATTCCTATACAAAACGAAGAAACACAGAGGCACAAGAGAACTAAACTATACCAACCCAAGACTAAGAAGCAGATCATCACAACAATAGGATTGCTGTGAGCCTCAGCACAGTCTCAAGAGCACGGAGGAGATTCTAGGAGACCTGGACAGGGTCCTTAACCCATTAACAGGATGGGTATCTGCTCATTTGTGCAAGGAGGAATAGGATAAGGAGTGTCAGAACACTACGAAATGTCCTCAAGTAGGTCACTGGTGTGAATGTCTCTAACCAAAAACCAGACGCCAATTGTTTCATTAGGAGTATGCTCCAGCAGTCCAGACTAGCCTGCCAGATAATTTTTTCACTTTGATTTTTAGGTAGTGTTTGAGCTCAGCCCTCTGTTGGTTGATAATTTTCATTTCCATCAAGCGATCCGGGATCCTTTTGTTCCTAACACATTACCCAGTCCATTATCAGTATAGATGTCGAACATGATTTTTATCCCTCTGAGATCTGACGAGTTTTCAAAATGTTCCTTTATTTTGAGCAGCGTATATTAGAAAATGATGTAACAGTCTACTGTAATAACAATCAGCAATAAATACCTCCAGCAATATATTGCGGGGAATTATGTTAAATGTGTGCACAATTGAACAGAAAGTCCCACAGAGTTTCTTTGTCCATCTGTGTGATCTATCAGAACAACAAGGGGAAAAAAGAAAACTATAACGTGTGAAAACAACTCTGAGAGGTGTGACTATAATTTGAATTAATGAGACCGTATCATATAAGAGGAACGGTCTTGGAGTGACTGTGGTTGAACTTGTATCATTTGGATAATTAAAGCAACTTACTTTGACATTTACCACACGTTTGTGAGATTCACACTAACGATAACTGACACTGAGGCTGGCCTCTCCAACTGTGTTTATGATAAAATGATTGTCCTAGTTTATTTCTGCTCTGATACTCTAATTCTGGTATTGACTGGAAGAGAGAGAAACTACTGACAGGAACAAAATATGCAGACCCATCATATCATTATGTTTATTATATTACTATCCTTGATGCTTAACCTGTGATAATGAGATGTTGGTAGGTGATTCATGGCATTCTCTTACCTTCTCTCTTACTGCCATCAATTAAGCTGCATAGTTTTTCCTAGAGTTAAGAAAAAAAACAGCTTTTTAAACATGTTGCTAATGCTGCCCCCTGACAACTTCCCATTACCATTTACTCGTTGGGGTAGCACACATTCACTGTGACACCATTTCCCATGATTTCCCTTGCTGGCCAATTAAGGAGCGGCACAAAGTAAGTTAGTTGTAGGC
The DNA here is from genome assembly GCF_057381845.1 of Rhamphochromis longiceps. Classification (NCBI taxonomy): domain Eukaryota; kingdom Metazoa; phylum Chordata; class Actinopteri; order Cichliformes; family Cichlidae; genus Rhamphochromis; species Rhamphochromis longiceps. Next base: position 40,113,909 of record NC_140558.1, read on the forward strand.
ACGCTCATGCTTTCTTTCCCATTGTGGAATAAAATGATTACTCACAAGCTCACAGAACAAAATGACCATGTTCCCTGAAACAGTCTGTTTTGTGAGAATATTCACCCAGTAACATTAAAATAGTAATCCACGATGTGTCATTTCATATTACCATTAAGAGTAGGGATATATTCTGATATATGCTGGTGCTATCAAAGATTTTCAAGGTCCTGGAGCACGGACCAGCCACATGAACTCCTTGTGCTTGCAACTGAAACTCTTGCAGGGGGTGTCATAGTTAATATACTGTAAAGGCCAATTATTGATCCTTTTGCATGTGAATATTTTTCATACATTGTAATCCCCAGGGTAATTAAATGCAAGTACTATGCTTATGATAGCCATCAACAGTTGCTTTGCCAGTGCGGTCAATCATTCTGTTAAAGGCCTTGCAGGAACTGAGTATGCTACAAGGCCAGTGGCAATGAATTGCCCCAGGCTAGCAGAACTAATTAGAAGTTTGCCCAATGGAATTCCATTACCACCATATCCAAGCCACCCAGCCCATTTCTGCTTTTCATCCCCATTTTCATCTTAATTTCAACATGCAGCATATCTCTGTTTCTCTCAATTCCCTCACCTCCCTCTCCAGGGCCATTAATTTACTTGATATGTAGACTGAAAAATGTGATGCCACAGTACAAATCAACAGGGAGCATTAGAAGTGAAGTTTGAAATTTCATGCTATTCTCACATGAGTTTATGAATACGACAAAATGTTTCATTTCTGCCAGTGTGAGACTTCTTGAGAAGATTTCCCACTACTGATAGAAATACCTTTAAAGTTGTCATCCTTGCTTCCACACATCATCACGTGTCTATTTTCATTTAGGGGGAAAAAACATCTCAGATTCTCTTTTAAACGGACCCTTTGCTTGATAAATGCAAACTGATAATCATGCCAGTTTGCAGTTCGTTTTCCATCTACGGACTGATTAATTGACCGATTGAGACACCTCTACTTTTAACTGTCTGTTACCTCACAACCATAAATTATCAGACAACCCACACCAAGTGAGGTTGACAGAAATATAATCACATGCGAACCTCGAGAACAAAGGTTTTTGAAAAAACATTCTCTAAGTTATTAAAATAAAGAAAATGATAAAAATTAAATGCTTTGAGATTTGCTAATGTATTACCTCTGTGTACACTGCAGTAGACCTTTTATTCACACTTTTCTCTGGGTGTTATTATTACAGTTATATTTAATAATTCTAAAATAGTCTAGAATGTCCATCGTTTAAGGAGGAATGTATGAATTCATTGTATGTATATGCACTTTAATATGACAGATCTTTTCATGTATTGTTAATACTATACTACAGCTTAAAATATATATTTTAATATTCCTTTAATCTTCTTGTAACCCGTCTAATTTTCATAAAGGGTTGCACTTTTTTCCATAACAATAGTGTTGTTCTTAAACTCACTTAAACTTGTTTACCTTACCTTTCGTGTAACTAACAGATAATAACTATAAGAAGTCTTATACTGGTTCTGGTATAAGACTGGTCCAGTCCCTTTTTCTTTAAGCCAGCTTAGTTCTGTTCAGCCGCCCATTACAAACAGACGTTTTGAACAGCAGGTGGGTGTTATGCCTGAGATGACCACATTATGGCTGTGTATGATTTCAGTGAGAGGCTGTTCTTATTGTGTTGATTCACAGGGCTTACTTGGATATACTCTGACCTCCTTATTTATTATTCACTTTCAGGCAGGCAAAGTACTCTGTAGATGAAAAAGATGCTTCATCGTGCATTACAATAAATCATTTTAAAAGTGCTCAATGTAAATGTGCTTTCTATATGTTACACAGCTCTTTGCAAGTCTAATCTTACTTGAAAGAAAAAATACATTGGGAGTTACAGATGACCAAAACACACTTGTGAACAGATGCCCTCCTTTTCTTTCACATGCACATAAACTGCTAGACACCTGCACATGTGTATCTTGATGAATGTTTGATCCACCCCCACGCTAGGGCCCAGCCAACCTTCAACTGTACACGATGAATTACTTTCTTCATTAGCCACATGTAAAATTAAAAACATTAAACACGGCTCTAGTAGTAATCACACCCAAGGGTTCATTCGAGCGCAATGTTTGTTTGTTTGTTTGTTTTTTTCATTTTCACCTGTGAATCACTGTATTCTGCACCTCAAAAGTTCTGTCATTTCATTGTTGTAATTTGCACTGCCTTATTGCCTCAGCATTTATGCTCCAAGTCTCCTGTCTATTAGAACCAAAACTGTTACACTACTTGTTTGCCTTTGATTTGAGAGATGTAAAAATGGACTGACAGATGTTGAAGCAGACAAACGTAATGACACAGACCGAATTAGAATGCTGACAGTGGCAAGAAGAAGCAAATATTTAAAAAAATAAACTATATTTAGCACATGTGACATGAGTGGTTTCTGTCAGTGTGAGGACTCCAGGCATCCTCTGGGGTTTGGGATTTTTTCTATATACCACCAAAGATGGATAATTGGTTATTTTGAGTAATTTTATGAACAAAGCTCAGCTGCTGCAGCTCAACCTCAAGTAAACAACATACCTTGGGAATAGCCTCTGTTCAGCTTGCTTCTGTTTGTAGATTCCTGTCTGCATGCATTTTTTTCTCTGCCAGATGTAAAGAAGCCTAACGTTTTTAGCCTAGATGGAGCTATTTTGATTTCTTCTGATCATCTACACCAGAGGAAATCCAAATTAGTTGTACAGACATTTAGTGTGTTTATTATATTAGCAGGCAGTTTCCAATGATTTTGTTAGCAACTTTACATACTATAGACAAATAAACTGTACATTTGTGATTCTGTATAAAACGTGAATCATGAAGTAAATGATTAATTACAAGTGGAGTCTTGGAAAATCTTTATCAGTAATAAGGTTTATTTATCTGGACATAATAAAACTCAACTGGTCCTTAGCAGGTTCAACATTTGATACAACCTCATTTGTATAACAACAAGTCAAAATGCAGTGTGTCAAAAACTAACTATACCCTTATTAGAATTAAGAGGGTAAATTGTAGCCACATGCTGATACTATACTTAATCAATTATCAACAAGCATAAGCGCCTCTATAAAAGCAGATGTTTTCGCAGTTTCAGGTCTGGAGCATTCAGATGTGAGTTAATGATGAGATTGTTGCAATGAGCAGCAATGACCTGGGAGGGGTTATAAGGTAATTTTTAAATAATTTAATCTATCAGTCAATAGTGAGAAAGATAACAAATGGAAAACATTCCGGGCCATTGCCAATCTTCCCAGGACTAAATGTCCCAGCAAATCTACATCAAACTAGTGTTTTGCTTAACAAGATATAATTAAAAAAAAAAAAAAAGTCTGGTTCTCATCAGCCACTATAGTGATTAAAATAGAACCTCAGACGAACTACAAAATATGACATATAACACTTTATTATTTAGTTAAAAGTTAAGCCAAGAAGCACTGTGTGAAAATCAAGTGCCTTAAAGCATCCATAGAAATTCACAGGGTTAGAAGCACCTAGTGCTGCGCTTGATTAACTGATCTATAAAAGCGAAGTTTTGGCAGTTTCCTGGTCTGGAGCACTCAAGTGTGTGTTAACACACTGCCAATGAGCAAAGGCATGAGCAAGGTCTTAAACAATCAAATGTTGCTGGGAACGATTACATGATTATTTCTAATGTAATGCCCATCATTATACAATGACAAAGATTACTGATACAATACAATAAAACGACGCAATCTAATATGTGATTTGTAGGTGACTGTAGCTCAGAAGGTAGAGGAGGTCATCTACTAATCAAATCACAAGGTTGGTGGTTCAGTCCCTGTCTGCTCCAGTCTGCATGCCAACTGTCTGTGGGTAAGAGTCACTGTTTTGCACTGAAGTGCATGTGACAGATGAGACCAAAGCATAGATGTTTAGCCATAATGTACAGCCCCAGATTGGCAAAACAAACAAGCAAACACAGCATATCAGCAAAAACACCTCATACTAACTGTCATGCACAGTGGTGGAGGGCTTACTTTGTATACCAAAGTATTCTAGAGTCACTTGTGGGGCCATTTATCTGACAGCCAAACCTTAGATCAGTGTTTCCCAACCACTGTGTCGTGGCACATAGGTGTGCAGTGAGAAATGATCAGGTGTGCCATGGAAGATTATCTGGTTCTACCTGTTTGATAGACTAAGCAATCGGCGTGAGTAACGGGCAGTACAATTACATTCTCTTCCACTAGAGGGCGATACAACTACTGGCTCTAATTAAATGGGGCCAACTGCCAATAAAACAGAAGAAGACAAAGAAGAAATTACACAATAGTCATGCTGTAATAGCAATAGATAAATGTTTGAAAAGAAAAAGCAGTCCATCTGACCTGTGTCCTGGACAATAGTCTGACCCAGACGAAGGCCCAGAAGAAAGCAAAAAAGGTATACTGGGGACAAACCGAGCCAATTCCGCTATACCTGGTGTGCATGGAAAACTCAATATGCTTTTTGTGACTTTTTGTTTGGTGGTGTGCCGTGTGATTTTTCTAATGTGAAATATGTGCCGTGGCTCCAGAAGCTTAGACAAAATAGGACAACAGAACAATGATTCCCCCCCCCCTCAAAAAAAACCCCCAGCAAATAGATGGGGATTGTAATGACACAGTCAAATCTAGACCTTAACCCAGTTGAAATGCTGTGGCAGGAAATTGGGAGCTGTGCATGAATGAATGCAAGCAAACATCAATGAACTGAAGCATTGTTGTAAAGAATAGTGGGTCAAAATTCCTCAAAAATTATGTGAGAGACTTATAAAGTCATACAGAACATGATTGTTTCAAGTTATTTCTGCTAAAAGTGGTTCTACAAGCTGGTGAATCATGTAGTGTATTCACTTGTATTTACTTTTTCACACACTTCTTCTGGCCTAGTATTGGCAAATAAATGATGACACCTTACAATATGTCATAATATGTTGTTGTACATCTGAGGATATAGTTACCTAATATTAAGACCTGCTAAGAAGTGCATGATTTTTTCCCTTCATTCATAAAAGGCTGTTGTGGCATTGTTGTCACTAACACAGGTGGGCGACATGGAAACCCAAGATTGCGAATGCGATTACTTGAGAATGAGGTGACATAAATCCACTATATAAACCTGACGGGTGACATAGGATTACCGTTGGTGCATCTATTAAAAATCTCACAAGAGTTTGAATCTCAGTCAGGTCGACCTCAATGTCAAATGTCAAGTCTTCTGAAAATCTCATGAATGCAATAACTCAAGAAGGAAGTCACCTAGGATTTTGTAATTCCTATCATAAGGGTGTTTACTAAAAGTCTCAGATGAGTTTGAATTTCAGTGATCGCAATCTTAAGGTCAAAGATCAACTTTTTTGAAATCAGCTAGGATCTTCAAATTTAGATCTTAGGTGCATCTACTAGGAGGTTGAGAGGCAGCACTGGCGGTACTTTCTTTTTTTTTTTTTTTATCATTATTGTGTTCTGAAACATAAAAACGTAGAATTGGAAGAAGATGCACATTAAGCTTTTCCCTGCTGAAGCTTAAAATTTTTAAAGTTAAGGGAATATATTTTTACAGCGCCTAATGTTTTTTGAGAAACTGAAGAAGTGTCCACATAGAAAATGATTGGCAGCAGTATGCCGAATAGGCATGATAGTCAGTCATTGACGTTCATCAGCTTCAAGTAACAATGGAGTGAAGACAACAAAACTATACATAAAGCACCAAATCCTAAATATAAATGAAAATAATGCAAACATAAAAGCAAATAACAGTCCATGTTGTAGAGAGACTAGTTGTTATATTGCTAATAGGAGGTTAACAACTAATTACACAAACTGAATTGATTAAAGTGATAAAGACATACAGACTTTGGAGAGCAGGCCAGGAGGATACAGCAATTATCCTCACATACAAATAGATTCCCTCTGGTATCCCCATACTGTAAAAGACTGCATGAGAAATAGGATTCCACATGAACATCTGTTATCACAGCTGGTTTCATCATCAGGATCGTTTTATGATATTCTCCATAGTGGATCCAGATCTGAACTGTTGCCTTGTTCTCTGCTGCTGGCCTTGGCAAAGTTTCCTTCCTGTGAGACATTATTTCAAGTAATAACAAAATATCTATGACTAGTCTTAACAAAGAGCTCATTGTTATCTTAATGGTGAATATGAGGGAAAAACAATAGTTAGTCATAATAAATATACTCAACTCGAAAACATAAAGGGGAAATTATTAAACTTGTTAAAATTCCTCATTGTTAACAATGCCATATTAAAGTCTTATAACAGTATATATACGTCATATACTGCTGCTGCTAAATGGAGAAAAGTACGCATCCAAAGAAATACAAAATAATACCCTAATGAAATGTTTTCATGAGGTACTTTCTATTTATTATGTATTTATTTACACTTACCAAAGAGCTCATTGTTAGATATGTAATCCACGATCCGTCAGTTTGTTCTTTCAGACATTATGATAACATTGATGTCACAAGTCAGAGGAGTCAATAGTGTGCACACAAAATATAACATTATAACAAATGACATATAATTCATTAGGTCATAGTTCTGTCTTGTTATCTATTATTGATTAATTATGTAAGTGCATTGTTGCTGTTACACCATGCTTTGAAAAACGCTGTGGAATTTGCTGTTGTCTGATTCTGCAGATACATATTGAACTCTTAAGACTCTGGAAACAACCTGTAGCAATGTGTATTTTTTCTGTCACGTTATTGCTGTAAGATATTGCATACAAGCTTAACTGTTAATCTCATAGAAGGCCTTCAGACGTGTGACAGTGAGCATGATACATCAATGTTACTACAGCCTATACCTTCTAAAGAAAAGTGGCCAGCATCCATTTAGCAAAAATCATTCAAGAAGGAAAAAAGCATCATAGCATCAATTTAGTGAGGGGTATGACTTTCACCTCTCATATAATACAGTTTACCTTGTCAACCAAACTATGTTCAATAATCTAACATCTGCTCATTCAGCTTTGAACTCTTTACTTAGTGAATGGCAATACTGCAAGTTCAGCGAGCTATTTTCTTTCAAGTTCCTTCAGCTTTTGCTGTGTAAACTCCAAGTCAGTTATACATGGAACATTTTTAAAGGAAGGCATCGACGGGAATCGTACTGGTTCCTGTTTTAGATATTATAGATTTGATTATTGGTTTATTTAGAAGCTACAACATACAATGAAATGTATCCTTCATGTCACATTCCACATTCCGTTTATTTACGTCTCAAACCTCAAGTTTTGTCTGGTTTAGAGTTCAAGCTAAACAGTTGCAATCTTAAGTTTTTCAAAATATAGGTTATACTCTGTGGGTGAGTGTGAGGACATGTTTTTAGAAAATATTGTCAGAAAGCTTGAATTATTTATTGTGCTGTAAAAAATACTTGCATAAAACTGTCAAAATTTAGCAATGAACCAAGAGTTCTCCGATGAAACCACAACAACAATTTAACATCACAAACTTCCCAAATTGTGTTCTTATTTATTAAATTACATTTCCATGTATTGGAAGTAACTAAAGGCCCTACTGTGTCACACATCAAACCAGCCCAGTGTCCTTTAAGTTAAAACAAATGAGAAAGAGTGGCTTAAATGTTGCAGGGTTTTGTTTTCCAATCGATTTTTCACGGTTGACAGTCTTGAGTGATATATAAGGACAGAAAAATATAAATGTGAAGTTACACTTAAAGTTTCAAAGTTTCAGTTATTGAGAGGTTGTACGTGTAGTTAAGTTCTGGCTATTTGAAAAATAATATATATTTTTTAATTTTTAAAAAGCTACATATACAAAAATTTTCAAAGAGATCCAAAAGATCAGTGAACCAATTTTAATATTAAACCCTGGCTTTGCTGACTCAAAACAAGGGCCATCAGTAAGCTTTCTGCAGTAACAGCTCCCTGGGTGAGTAGAAATTAGTAAATTACAGCTGTTTCCAGGTCATGTCCCAATATATACTGTGGGTCACAGGTGAAGTGAGCCTTCACTGGAAGATGGATCTCACCGACACAAAGTGGGCTTGCTCTGTATTTTCAATGCAGAGAGCAGTCCTCCTATTATCATTTTGTGAACTACGAAGCTCTTTAATTTGAAACAAAGGGAATACACGTGCCAACACCTGAAAAAAGTGAAAAGTATAGGGAAAAAAAAGAAAGAGAAAGTGAAAGCCCGACACAGTAAATGAGATCTTATACAGTACAGGCGCTATTTAGTGTGCAGATCAATGTATTTTTAACACTGCTATTATTCAGAAGAATAACCATGTTATGCATTTCATTATGCATTATATCTGAACAAGATGATGCTATTAAGTATTTTGTTTCTAAGTTTGCAGGCAAGTATCACAGTATACCATGTTTTCTATTACCTAATGATGGTTACTTTGGTTGCCACTGTACTTGGATGCATCAGAACACCTTAGTACTATGTAGCATTTATTAACAGTAAGTTGCATCTGCTCATATTTGTCTCTAATAGTTGAATTTTGGAAAGCAGAAATATCTGAAATGACTGAAATATTTAAAACACACAAAAAGTTCAAATTTAATGCTTAAGCTTCTAACATGAAAAATGCTGCTATAAACCCTAAAATCCAATTATGTATTTTCCTTATGGTCTAATAATTAGAGAGTACTACCTACTCTCTAATTTACAAGACTAAGGCACTAACCATCAAATTCACACCTTTTAATTTAATCAGTGTCGGTTTTATGGTAGGAATTGAGAGATTTCGACCTGCAATTTTCACTTCCACTGTATCGCTTCAGTGGTATAAAGTCAGATTTTCCAAAATTATGTCACTGTTCAGTTCCAAGTCAAATGAAACTCCATGGTCCTAATGGCTTATATTAATACCTGTGGAATAGCAGAAGATTATATAATTTAACATTGCAGGAAGATTATAAAGTTTCTGCTTGTAATAAGAATGAAAGAAAAAGAAAGAATTACCATTTGTATTTATTCAACAGCTGGTTTTGTAATTGGAAACATAGTGAAAATTGCTTCCCTGCCATTAGTAACTGGTTTAACAGGAGGTCTTTTTCTCCTGGATGAACCACTAATTACAAATAGTTCAACAATGACATTTTACCTTGATTTTGTGGTATAGCACCTCAATGCAAAAAGCAAATTGTTTCCCCATTAAGGAACTTTGTTGTGAAGCTCTAGCTGCTTTGTTAGATAGTATGCCTTCTCTCTCAGCAACATTTTCATCTGCTACAATTGGTGGGAAGCTGCAAAATGAACTCTAACTATCTGTTTTTCAGACTGATGTCATTTTTAACTGGGAATGTTGTTACCCAGTGTGAATGTATACCTCTGTGCAAAGCCAAAGGCACTGAACAGAACCATAGAATAGAGTGTACAGAAGTGCTCAGTCCACTGGCATGCAGAATATTGGACATCTTATTAGTAACAGTTACTGATGAAACAGGAAATTATGCACAAGTGCTCAGCGCAGTACTTTCAGCCTCCACACATATACACAAACTGCAATTACTGCAAAATGCACAGACTCACACATTCCCGCTCATTGCAATAAGAAGGTTAGCCCTGTCACTAATTATGACGCTAATTCATTATGAGAGAGAATTAAAACCTGGCCTCTGTTGCTGCCCAAACTCCAATCAGGCTGTAAATGAGGCAGAAAAAATGGGCTGAACCTGAGAGTGAAGAGACTCTTCAGACATGTGAATTCCAACACCTGCACATTGAAAACTCACTGCGTCATTCTACTAAAACTGCTAAGAACCAGAGAACATGTTTCCATGTTATTTTGTAACTTACAATAAAGTTTGTAGCATTGTACTCGATCAGTCTTTATAATTAAATGTTTGTTGAAAATTCTATAAACAGCATAAAAGCATTCAGATACGATTAAGTGGTGATTCTAAATGGGCCATTGGAGTCAACATGTCAGTGAATAATTGCTTATTTTTTTCATGTTAGCTCTATGATGGACTGGTGAGCTAGTCAAGTTGAACCACCCTGTTAATTTTACATTTACAATCACCTGCCACTTTATTAGGTACACCGTGCACTTTGAGATTATTGCAGTTTTTCTGACCCTGCTATTCTTTGACAGATAGGTGCACTGTTTTCATGGCGAGATGAACATGGTCAGTAACAATACTCATGTTGGCTGTGGTATTTTAAATTATACTCCACCACCAGCCTGAACCAGTGATACAAGGCGGGATGTTGTTTAGAGAAATTCTGACTGTACCAGCCCAATGTCACAGCATAAATTGATATTTATCAGACCAGGCAGCCTCTTTTTAAACATTTATTGCCAAATTTGGTGAGGAGATGAAAATTGCAATCTTAGCTTCTTTAGTTTTAATTGTATTCTTGTTGTTACTTGAAAGGAATGGCACCCAGTGTGGTCTTCTGCTGTTGTAGAGCCCATCTGCTCCAATGTGTTTTGTGTTCAGAGATGCTTTTCTGCATATCTCAGTTGTAAGTTGGTATTTGACTCGCTGTTGCCTTCCTATCAGCTGAACTTTGGAATCAACAAGGCATTTTCACCCACAGAAATGATGGTCAGTGGATATTATCTCTTTTTTTGCAAACACCAGAGAAAGCTGTGAATCATCCAGAAAATTATCCAAGAGTTTGTAACAACAAATATGGTCATGGGCTACTGTATGTGAAGTTCTTGCGCATTTAGACATAGCAGGGTGCTTTATTACATATTATATATTATATGTATGTCAGTCAAATGTCAATAGTGCACCTGAAGATTGAGTTCCAGTAAATTACTCTGAATAAATACTGAAAAGTAATTGTTTAACATGGCTGCAGACCCAACTAATAAAAGAAAAAAGACTTCTAACAACAGGCATCTTTCATATATGATGTACTGTGTGCCCAGTGAAGCATTTTCACCCCTTTCATTTGCACTTAAGATGGATAAAGCTTACACTAAGAGTACTACAGCCTTAAAAGAGACTGTGAAGACACTATAAAGGAAAACACTTGTGAAATATCCTAGAAACCACCCTACCCATTGTCATTATTGTCCTGTGTCAAGGGAAGAATCTTTTCTGGAACTCCTCTCGGCCATATTATGACAGCTAATTAAGAAGATGATGAGTGCTACATTGCTCTGATCTGATGGTGAAAAATTAAAGATGAAAGAGGAGATTATGTTTCTATTATTATCATTTTATTTTGTTCTTGCTCTACACCTCAGTCTTGTCATACACACTCCAAGTTCACTGGAGAATCAAAGGACATCATAAACATTTGTAGTAATAAAGCCTATTTTTCCTTTTTGTGTGCCACCTTAAGTGTATTTGGGGGACATAAGGGGTTCATAAGGTTGTTGATAAAATATTAGAGGGTCTTATCTAAACAAATATGTCTGTTCTAAAATGTATAATTCAGGCTTGTAGCTCCAGCTTTTAATTGTTTGTAGTTTAAAGCACCTGCAAAAATGGCAAACACAGGTAAAGTGACCGTAGTGGAAAAAGTCAAGCACTGTTTGTTTGTACACAGATGGTAACCAGATTTTAACATCAGAGTTTTAAAAAATGGGACCTTTTAGAATTTAAGTCCCACAAGCAGATTTTGAACAACTAGCAATTTGGACCGTATAACTCTCAGTAAACCTTTAAAAAAAAACGAAGAAGAAAATTGTGAAGCAGCAGTGATTGCTGTAGAGATCAAGGAGTACAACTCAGTTCACAAACCATTTGATATGGAATCAATAAGTCTGGATGTAGATGAATTGTGACACAGTAGAAAACATTCATAAACTAGTCAGTTAGGATTAGGAACATGGAAAAAAAATCATCCAGAGATACATTTTAGAAAATTGAGATATTTTTAGTTTTAAATTACATAGATTTTAGCATAAAATGTTGCAGGGGGTGGTGATGATGGAGTTACATATGCACTTTAACTAAGCTGAACAAATGTTTATATGGGAAGAATGATCACAAGTTTCCTGGTCTACGTCCACGATGAAGGATATGTCAGCTGCTGAGTTCTGAAGCCTCAGTGTGCAATGAAGTTATGTTTGTTTCCAATTCTCTCTCTCTCACACACACACACACACACACACACACACACACACACACACACACACACACACACCCACCCACCCACCCACCAATGGGCGGCAGAGCTGCCATGTAAGATGCTGCTTTGCCAATCAGGAGAAATCAGGAGTTACAAGTTAATGTAAATAATAATAATTGTTTCCAGGCATCATGTTGATGGGTCCAAATGTTGTGCCCATTAAACATATAATATATATGGATATATAGATATGTAACACAGAGGACAAGGCAAATTTACACAGCTTCATAGGACTGTGTAAAACAGCCATCTGTTCTTTCTCCTCCTTTATATCATTCTTGTATCATTAATGTGACTAACACTACCACACAAATATCAGGCTTATCGACCCCCAGAACCTCTGGAAATGATGAAATTCAATCAAACCTCCAATGAACTGAGGTTGATTGATGACTTGGTGGAGGATTTCTGGCAATTGCATTTACAAGTGAAATCACATTTACAAGTAAAAAACGACTCTTCACTTTCTCTAGTTGAGATTACTGTAAAATCAAAGGGTACCAATAGTATGGTATATCTGTATTGGCATGGTATATCTGGAAGAGGCAATGTTACATTAATATCTGACCACAAAAATATTCAGTGAAACTAATTCTTCCTTGTGTGCTCATTTTTTCTTACAGTGTGGATCAATCCCACCAGGATGTGCAATACCTTGACTTTTACTGTAATGGCACCAAGAGGTCAAAGTTTTTACTTACCAAGAGAAATATTACAGCATTTCTAATATGGAATGAGTTTAAATTTGCGATAGACCTTTATGATTCCCAGAAGATCTATCCTTAAGATTTTAGTCATCTGTCTTTTCTTTTGGCACCTATATTTGGTGGATTTACCAGTCACAGTAAAAGGTTCTCATGTTTTACTTATCAGGACATAATAAAAAATCTTAATCATAATCTGGTCCTTTCCAGGTACTAAAATGATTTAAATACAACCCCAGGTAAACTGCAAAATATGGCATTTAAGATATATGGCTTATTGGGACAAGCTGCCAGGAGTCTTTTTTCTAAAAAAGAGCATAGCAGGATGTCTTGGGTCTGAAAAGTTGCATCTGAATGAACCACAAGACTTCTGACATAACATCCTTTTGCCAGATATGTCCAAAGTGGAGATGTTTGGTCTGCATCAAACATCTCCAAAGTAGTTGTTTCTGCAGTCTCTGAGTCAACCGTGAATTCCTCTGTGTACAAACGTGTTCTAGAAACAAATGTGACAATAGCTTTAAACTTGTTTGTGCAATAGGACAATGATCCCAAGCATTGCAGCAAATCTACAACAGAATTGCTGGAAAAAATGAAAAGAATCAAAGTTTTGCAAGGACCAAGTCAAACTCCAGACCTCGACCCAATTGCAATGCTTTAGTAGGACCTTCAGACAGGTGTGCATAAGCAAATGTCTGTAAAACTCAGTGAACTGAAACTACATTGTAAAGAAGAGCGAGTCAAACTTCCTCCACAGCGATGTGAGAAAATGATAATCATACAGAAAACCATTACTTTATGTCATTGCAGCTGAAGTGTGGGTTCGGTACTCAGAGAATAATTCATTTTGGCTCAGGTTTTGTTGAATAAATAATGACACTGTTAAACATGTATATGTTTTTGTCCATCTCAGGTTGTATTTACTTAACTGTAAGACCTGCTAACGACCAGGTATTTTTTTTATGGTGTCTTAATATATAAAACCAGAGATTTGAAAGAGGGTGCCTTTTAAAGGAAATGGATTTCAGTCATGATGAAGTGGATCGCTAATTTAACTTTTATACCATATTTTTAAATTTGCACGGATGTCAAGAGAAACTGCTTTCAACCCTTTAGTGTTGTTTGTACACAGTTCATATGAATGTGGGTCTTAGCAATACTAAGATAAACTTTGAAAGTCACTTTCAGTCAAGGCTACCTCCAAATGTTATTTGAGGCTTGGCAGCAGAGTTCCATGACAGGTTGTGCCCCCGCTGCCCTAGTTGCCGCTTGGCCCTCCATTGCTCTGTATGGTGAAGGCACTGCTCAGTACTGGCATGCCTGCAGAGAGACTGTATGTAGGGGGTGTGGGAGGGTGTCAGTGGTTGTGTGTGCTGGGGTGAGTTGGCAGGGCTTGACCAAAAAAACTATCAAACAGCATTTGTGACTTACACTGGCTTAAACAATTTCCGTCATCCTTGAAAAGCAGATGAGAAAGAATAGAAATGAGAAAATAAAAAATATTTGAAAACTCTATCCGTTTTCAGATATTTTAACAAAGTAATTTCCACTAAATTTATTTGCTCATCACTTCAAAACATGTCACAATACACCATTGACATCCCGATGACACTTTAAAGGAAAAATTAATGAAATATGCCCTTCAGAAAATGACAAAATAACCCTGAGTTATAAGTGGCTGATGAGACTGTTGATACATGGAAAGTATCTTGTTGTTTTTTATAAATCTGCCTTTCAGAACATGGCTTTTGTTTTGCTGACAATTTTTAAAAAATCAAAATGCCTCCAGTGTGACACACGGATTCACAAAACAAGCCTTGCCAGACTTTCATTTACTCGGGCAATTAAAGCTTATTCTGAAATTTAAAACAAAAAACGGGGGGCATAGCCACATTGCTAATGTACATTTCCCAGTCCTCCTTAAATCTCAGTCTGCAATATAAAATAGGAACTTTTTTTGTTGGCATGAATAGCAGGAGCATTGTCACTCAAGAGGATGGGTTTAGGGGATGAGTGGATAGGGATGTAGGTTAATATTCTTCTTCTGGCACATGGCACGCCCACACATACGCTTGGTATGTGTGGGCGCTTGTTGACATGTTATCGGAGAAGTGTGCACTGGTGGCAGAAAGGCAGAGACTATATAACATTAGACAATGCAAAACCTACTTAGCAACCAGTCACAGATTGTCTTGGATTTCCTGTGTTTCATTCAGAAGATAGGCTTTGTAATTCTTTGCCGTGACAACAACTTTATTTATGGCCACTGGGCTTTGAGCTCTTGTGATCATTGTTCAAGTAGCGAGGGATGTTCTTTAGCACCAAATGACAAAAAAGCCAGTTCAGTTTACAGATTAACATACACACTATTTGTGATTTTAAGCTGTTAACTCAGCTAAAAGGTGAGGTTGAAACAAATGTAAGCTAAAATTTGTGATTGACACATTGATGTCCACACGCAGCGAATTTGTCTTGATAGCTGGCGCATAACAATGACAGGCATAGCACGAAAAAATAAGACAGTAAAATCAAGAACTGCAGGTAAAAGCTGCACTTGCTGACACATACGCTCCACACACACAGTCTCATACAGACAACGCAAGCACCTGCTGAGAATGTCTGTGAGTCTGGACATGACCCTGTCAAGAGTCTTCAGGAGATTAATTTTCCAGGCCTGTTTCCTTAGATAAAAATTGAGACTGAATTAGAAACGTGAGACAGGGGGAACAAATCTGAAAATGATATACATTTCAAAGGGATTAAATAAATCACCACATTTTTCAGTTCCTTCATTTGTCCTTTGTTTCAAGCCAGTATTTGTGAAGGAAAGTACACTGTTAGCCTTGTCACAATGTATGAAGTTGCTTCAAGAATATCCAGTAGAAATTGTCAATGGAAAATGAATCCAGGGACTCCATGCAATGGTAATTGGGAGGAAAGGAAAAAAAAACTCCAGGTAATTTATCCTCCAAAGTAATTTCAGTATTTATGGGATTCACCTTCAAAATGTAATGTGGCATGCAGGTAGAAAAAACATGGGAAATGAGAAATCCGCCAAGGAGAGGGAGGGAGGGGACGAGAGAGGCAGAGAGACAGGGAGGGAGAGAAAGCCAAAGAGGGAGTCATAAAGTAAGTCATCTCTACAGTCTGCCATCCAGACAGGTCTCCCGTGACCTCCAGCACCAGTGCCCTTCACATCTGACATTGTTTGGAGGACAGGCTGGAAATATGAGGCTGTTACAGCCACCCTCATATTTGAATGCACTTATTATGTCTCTGTCTGGATAAGAGCATCTGTTAAATGACTGAATAGTAAATTGTGTGCTAAGGACAGCAGACTAGTAGGGCAGATAAAGGAGCTTTGTCTTAGTTACATTTCAGCAGGTAGCAGCATGGCTTAGACTGCCAACAGGTTTTGCTACTGTGCAAGCTTAATGGTGGATGACTGAGGGGAGGAGAGGGAGTCACTGGTAGAAGAGATGCGATTTTCCACTTGTCCAAGCAGTTTTCTGTGAAATTACATATGAGTCTCCTTGCACACAAAACGTATTGGACGGTCTAGATTTTAAAATATGCATTAACTGGTAACTGTGAGTTTATTAGCAAAGAAAGTAGATTGCACCGGTTTGAAAATAAATCTTGGGTTTACGCAAACTTTTTACAATCGAATTTCCATTAATTATTATTAGATTATTAATATTCATTTGTTGTCTTTTTGCTTTTATCGGCTTTCTGGGAAGGCTGATTTGTGAAGCTGATAGAAATACAGAGTGATGTGTTAGAGGATCAGTTTGAAAACAGAACGATGCTGTTTGTTAATTGAATAAACTCATTACTATTCTGTGCCATTTAGAAAGGTGATATTTTCTACCAGGAAAGTGGGAAAAAAGAACCTGATATGAAGTTAGGAAATAAAGTCTAATAAAGCTAGCGTCACTTTATACTTGTGAATTCTCCTCTTACCCTCAAATCCTGCACATTTTGTACAAATTAGCTCCTTTTCTTTTTTCTTTGTTGCTTTTTTTTTTGTTTTTTAGTACACGTGCGAAAACCATGAACTCGACACATTGTTTGTTTACATTTATTTTCTCTTTAAGGAAAGACTCCTAATTTTTAAACCTGTTTGTCTTATGATGTTAATTTGCTTTGTTACACAGTAGAAAACCTTATTTTATTATATTGTATTTATGTATATATTATTAAGTTTTATAAAATAACTAACTGCTCCTACAGCATATACCTCTTTATTTACAAAATTATGGTAAGCAATTCATCAGAGTAATGATAAATATGTTGGAGAGTACTGGTTTAGGTAGCAGTAAAAAGCACAATGACTGTACAACCACACTTGCTGAGCATATAGACAATGTTAGGTAAGATGCTGGCTTACATGCAGCATTGGGAAAGAAAGTTGCTCCTTTTTTTTACTTCTAAAGATTGTGTGTTTGTACTTGAACACCACCCAGAACAGTTTTCTTTCAGCTGATCAGAATTCTTGGCTTGCCTTTCTTTTCCTTCAAATCTGCTATTTAAGGATTGCACCCCCTCCGAGCTATTGTACCAGTGCCACTGCTCTAATCAATCACAGACCATGCTGCGTGTGGTAGTGTACGGGCGTACGTGTGCGTGTGTGTTTGCACACATTCGCACACACGCTTGCATGCGCATGCTCTCGCACATTCTTAAAGGGGTGTTTAGCTAATGCTATTTGAATGATTATGAGCCCTTAAACATCAAGCCTATTGCCAAATTGCCCTTGACACAGAAATATGTTGTTAGCTAAGATAATGTGCTGCCCATTATTTTAGGCTATAGTTCTCTGCCAGAATGTGGGATTATTTGGAGCTTGCAGCGTGGCAGCATCTGCACACTTAGAGATACACAGAACACGGAACAGGGAGCATCTCCACCATTATGTTGCCAGTTATGGAGACAAGAAAGAAAATTATAGGTTATACCTAAAGGAAAAACTAAACAAATGCTGCAAATGCATATATATATATATATATATATATATATATATATATATATATATATATATATATATATATATATATATATATATATTTAAGATGAAATGTAGCAGTTTTGCACAAACAATATTATTTGTAGGAACAGCTCATTAAATAGTTGCTCTTATAATAATAACACACTGGGGGTTTAATGATCAAAATATGTTTCAAATACTCCATAAATACAAAATGTGTTTCATACTATCATATTTTTATCCCACAATTAAGCAACTATAATTATACAAGGTGTTTGAGTGGTTGTTAAATTGAGCCTACAGGCTCCACTATAATTACCAAAGAAAATATTTGTCTGTAAAAATAGTTGTTGTTAGTGTTAAACAGCAGAGACATACAACGTTTTCTCTCTCATCTCTATCACTTTCCTCCTCCCAGTCCCCACATCTTGCACATTTATCATCAGTGAATGAAGTAAACCAAGGGTCAGCTGAGAATTCTTTGCAGTTAAATAGATAAATACACAACAACAAGATAATTCACTTCTATCACAGGGACTAGCAAACTGACAAAGATAATCAAAAAAGAAAAAGTCAGTTATCTTGTCATGTACAATATCTCTGAGACACCAAAAACTAGATAGCATAATTCAGTTATGGACAGCAGAGTGGTGCGGTGGATTGCATCGTCAGCTCGTGGTATAAGTCTGTGCCTGTCCAAAGGTTCATTGGTGATTTTATGTGTGGTCTACCTGTTTTAGCCCTCTAATAGACTGGCGACTTGTCCAGGGTATTGTTGAATGCCTTTCACACTGTGATAGCTTAGATAGACTGAAGGCCCCTACAAGATGGATGGATGGATGGATGGATGGATGGATGGAGGGATAATTCAGTTATTTAATAACTTATCTTAATGGTGGATATATCCATGGCTATATAACCACTGTATGTGAACAGTAGCTGGAACCATTAATAATGGCAAGATGCAATTTATTTGGTATTGGTTGCAAAAATATTACCCTCTAACTGTATTTACAAAAACAAACATAACCTTCACCATATAGTTTTTTTTCTTTGATGTTATGCAAATACTTGTGATTTGCATGGCTTTTTAATAAAAATGAGAGAAAGTGTCACTGTGGCAAAAACAGAATGTTAGGGTGATCGCATTTCAAATGAATAAATATACAGTACACCAGGTAATATGTATTAAAGTGTAAATATTATTTATAAACTAGCACTAAATGTGCACAGTATCATCCAGCAGGATATTATCATGGATGGCTGTCAAAACGAGGACTCTGGAAATCTGCTGGTGGTTGTAGCAATTAAACCAGTTTGTGTTTTGTGGAAAACTGTACAAATAGGTGTCCAGTGCATGACAATAAATAAATGGGAACACAGCAGCTGAGGCCATTTCTGCATCAGAGGCTTGCCTTGGGTAAGGCTATGTCTGGAAGAATAACAAAACAGATGCATTGTACACAACCTGGCTGTAGAGAGAAGAGAGGAGAGCGGGGGGGGGGAAGAGAGACAAGGACAGAAATAAATGGCTCAAAATGAATTCTGAATCCATGAGAAGTCATATTCATATGAAGCTTTAATTTTAGAATCCTCATGAAGCAAAATGACCAAATGTATTATCAGCCAAGACTAATCCTTTTTATATAAATCCCTACTTTTTCACTTTGTCTTGCTATGAGAGGTCCTCTGTGTCTGCTGGATGCTACTCACGCTCTTTATTCTTCCATAAAAAAAACCATCAAATACTATGGGTGGAACAGTGGGGGGAGGGGAGGGGGGCGCAATCTCATCCATCATGATCAATGTCTCCATGTGACTATCATATCATTTGAAAGCTAAACCCTACTCACCTTACCTGCAGATCCCAATGAAGCAGAAAATAAGGGCGAAACATAGTCTGAGCAATACAGAGCATAAAACTGAATTGGAAAGCCAAGTAAAACAATAAATATCAAGTAAATAGACAACCCATGTAATGGATTGTGCACAACAACCTTTGGGATAATGCGATTCTCTCTTTCAGACAGACAACATACTTACTGCACTGAACTGCATTTCTGGTCACTTCATTTTGGGTGTGTTTATAATCCCATTATAGTCCTTCCAACTCCCCAACTTTGATTAAATTTGAGTAAAACATGACTTCAGAGGCAGTTTGACAGACAAGACAAAAGTAAGATAAAAGAAGAAGTGCCAAAAAGAATAAGTCAAACAGTCACATGACTAAATCCTCTAATAGCACTGAGGAAAATGCTTTGGCAGGGAGTTTTGGTTGGCAGGGGTCTAAGGAGGATTATTTTTGCTGAAGTGACAGCTAACGCGTGTGAATATTTAGCTGGTTAAGCTACCTCCAGGAAGAGTGATATCTAGCAGTGTGGCAATGGTGACCTTCGTCAATTATATTTCCCCAGTTATCGATTCCAGATTCCTCGCTAATTATGGTTAAAAACAAATTCCTATTGTATCTGCTATTTTTCCAAATCTTCTCATCCTGGTCATATAATAGCAATAAACTGATATATTGAATACTTTACTTGTTTATCTAGTATTAATTTACTGTTTTTTAAATGCAGATTATATATAACCTGGGAAAATATGTTTGAGGATGAATATGAACATAACACTGTGATAACAAACATGAGGAAAAATGAAATCTAAGCTCTAGCTCATCAATAATATGCCATCCATCATGGTTAATCGCTTTGCTTTGCAATCAGACACAGCAACATATTTGCAGACACAACCTGATTATGAATCATTTTAGCACCTTTTCCCACCGTCAACAGAAAAGATCTGCACTGCCCATGTAGTGTTAGAATCATTTAGCGAGGTTATTGTACAATCCAATAAAGCACATAAAGGTTGTTGAAGTCCAAACAGATTTAATCTTTAACCACTCATTTCGTCTCATAATCTCATGATCAACTGGGCGTGGTGTCTGTTTTTTTGGGGGGTTTTTTGTTAGTCTGTTAGTCAAATGAGGCCACTGAAATCAGCCTTGACAGATCTGGAGCATGTTACAAGCCCTGTTTGTCACAGGCTGTACCTGCCACTCAACTAGCAACAGAGAGAAAAGAATAGGAGAAAGAAAAAAGACCATTTTGTCATTTACCTTTTGAATATTTAGGTAACCTGAAAAGAAGCAATTTTAGGGCCCCCTGGGGCTTAAATGGCATGCCTTGATTTTGCTGAAAAGTGCTGCAGCCCACACAAAAAGACTGTACTAATTCCATAGTTTCGACTAATTGCTTATAACGGCAGTCCAAACTTTATATAGTTCATGACTGAAGTCTTAATGACAGGGTTGCACTGTATGAACGAGCTCTAAAGTTACCTATGGTGTGCATTAGATTTGTGTGAAAACTGAACAGTAGTTTTCATTTGGAGATTCAGTACTAGCTCCTTTTATTGAGCATCACTTTGATTTAAGAGCATCCACGGGATATACTTATCCTAGCATGTGCAATCTGCAGTTAAAGTGTTAAAAACCTTTTCATTACAATTGTTTTGTGCTTTAAGCCCGAAGTTGCTCAGTCGCTTCTTACAAAACCTCAAAACTGTGACTCTTTCAGTCGGCATGGACTGACATGGCAGGTGATGATTTCAGTGTGTGGGTGCTTATAAAATTGCAGTATTTTAAAAGCGTGCATCTATACTTACCTCCCGTTTAAGCTTCAAGGCGAGACATTGTCATACATTTGTTGCATGTTATTTTTCTCTTTAAAGCTTGGCTTTTGCAACATAATCATCTGACCACAATAACATTAACTGACATGTAACATTCATGTTTGTTCATCATAAACTGGCCACATTAAAAATCATTTCTATGATGATTCAAATGGACAGCTTTGATTTTTAATGTGTAGTCAAATTGGACATATTCCTTCAAAGAGCATCCACAGCAGGATACAGGAAGTATAGGGGAAGCTAGAAGGGGGTGTAGTCTTCTGCCTCTTTCTCATATTCTCTCCACATAATCACCTGCAACAGGATTAGTTCAGGGGCTCAGGGTCTGCCACTTGGTTCTAAAATATGTTTGCCAAAAGCCCCAGCTGGCCTTCCCTGGTATTTGGACCAGGTATTCCAAGTCCTCCCACCCCTAAGGGCACGCCACGCCTCCATCTTTCTGTGCATCCTTCCTTTTATCCACCCGAGCCCATCTACAACACTGACTTTACTCTGGACCATATTTTTAATGTAAAGTACTTGATATCACTTTGGTAAAAACTGTAATTTGTATTCAGAGAGCTGAAACAGACAGACCATTGAATGAAAGCTGTGTTTCACCAGTGAATGCAGCTTTACTGACTGTGCTCATGTCATGCAACTGAGGTCAGTTGTCATGCATTTTTCTTCCTGCAGTGTCATCATTTGCTGATTGCAGGCTGTAAAAGTGCATTTCTGTAGTTTGTAAATGACTGCGCTTAGCTAGCAAACTAGTAATCAAGCTAGCTAAGAGTTGCAAGCACAGCCAGAGTGACCATGAAAGTTGCAAATGAAGCACATTTGAGACAAAAACAAAACATGAACAGAAGGTTTCTGAAAAGCTCATTCTATGTATTGTATGTAGACAGATTCATGTCTACATGCAATAAAAAAAGTTGTTGTTGTTTTACTAAATGCTTTTTTTATATATTGATAGTCGTTTTTCTCCAAGAAACCAATCAGCACGGACAAAATTCTTTAACATTTAAGAACAATGGGAATATAAAAGCTTAGCTTTCAAATCATATGTAATCAAATTACTCTTCTTTCTATTCTTGCCTGCAAAATATGCAAAATTACATAATCACTTATTGGCTTTGAAGTTTTTCTAAGGTCTATGAGGGGGGGGAAAGGTCAAGTCTGTAGCCTTTTTTTAGTGTCATGCAATCGTCTTATAAAGCAATGTACTCTTCTTTCCATACCAATTATTTTGAAAAGTTCATGGTTATTAATTTCACATCTTCTTCGCACAACTGAAAGCCTGTAGTTGTGTGTGACCGAAGGCTTTCGGCAAGCAGTGTCTGGTTCTCCTTAAAAGTCTCTTTGTCCGAATTTGTAGCTCATGCAAAGCACAATGTGGCCGTAGTTACCCTGAGTGCATCAGCCCATTTTGCATGAGGATAAAGTAGGTGTAGCACAATGCATCAATACTATTAGTTTTTGGATGAAAATTAAGGTTTTGTTGTTATAAAACACTGCGTGGCTTTTAGCCCTCTAAATATGTTAAACCACACAAAGCAGTATGTGATTAGGATAAGAAAGCTGAGCAAGCATGATAAAATTATAATTGCAGCTCTTGGGAAATTCCCAATAATGCATTAGATACTTGATTGAATTTATTTAAGGGACAAAGTGTTTTTATTTTACTGTAAATAACAGTGAATTTTAAAAAGCATGAAATAAAGCATTTTCTATTAAAAAGCGACTCACAGTAGAACGTAAGTGCCTATTTATGCAAAACATAAAATCTGACTGTGTATGTCCAGAGCTGCCGTCAAACAGACATATGTACATCGATCTTAGGTCAAGCATAAAAGACTGTGACTCTAACACCTTTCAATCCTGATAATCTCTCTATGCTTATCAGCGCAGGAAGACTAGGGAAAGATAAGAGCGCCCTGCTGTTGCTTATCCCTTCGCAGCACGGTCACCACACTGATCAGAAGAGGAGGACTCAGGTGGAGACCTGGAACAGTGTCATCATCAGTGCTCAAACAGAAACAGTTTGGCCCAGGCACCGGGAGTTGGATTTAGCCAAGTTGGGAAATGCCAGCCAAATGCCTTTTTGCTCTTCCTGATTCCATGCTCCCCTCTCATAACAATATCAGGGCCTTTTCCATAGATGGAGAGAGGACTAATATTGAAAAGCCAGGCCGGACAAATAAGAGCAAAGTGTACTTAGCCACCTGTGAACCAGCTGGAGAGGAGATGGCCATAAGATGGTATTTGGTCAGAGATTTTGTCTCATAAACAAAATGGATGAAAACAACAGAAGCACTGGACCTGCTGTTACACAGAAAGTCATACAGATCCTTTATCAAAATTACAAATTAATGGCAGTGCCTCAGAACATCGAGGCATCTGTGACTTGATGAATAGTGTGTGCTGTGTTGATTAAGCTGTATTGATCAAAATAAATCTGACCACTGCACCTGTCAAATGAAGATATAATTATGACGTTTCAAGCTGAAGTTACTAGGTTGGTTGCTTAAATTTGTATTAAGCTTCTTGTTTAAGCTCATTTATTTAAATTACCTCACATCCTGAGCATGTCTGCAAACAATTTGTAGAGAAAGTGTCTACCCAGACCTTCCTAATCAATGCTCAGTCTGGGGTGATTACTCAAAGTACCTGTGTAATAAAAAAATACTCGGATTCAAAATACCTGCCTCGAGGCTTTGTTTCACAATGAAATTATTAAACGATGGACAACTGCAGGGTAATAACCACCCCAGGCAGTGATGCTGATTGTTGATACCCAAGTCAGGGAACTCAAGAAACTACAACCACTGGAAACATAAAGAAAAAATGAATGATTAGCCATGTAAGGCCCTTAAAAAAAATCCACAAGCTTCCCTGTTCTAGGAAAAAAAAAAAGTGACATACAGCTATCCAGTGTCAGTTTAAATACCAGAAATAAACATAATCATAAGTGACTAAACCGTGTAGTAAATAGTAGATGCAGTTTGATCAGCTGCTCTTCAGTGGAGGGAACCAGTAGCTGTGGAAGCATTTACACTTAACACTAGATTAAACTGAGTGCTTCTGTTCAAACAGTTTGAAAAAGCTACCAGGATTTACTGAGGAGAGGTTGCCTTTCTTTTCATGTAGAGCACAGTGATATTGATAGCACTGAGTATAAGAACAGGCGTGCACTAACCTTGTGAGACACAAGAACATATTTGAAACTGCAAAAAACTCAGGAGACTTTAAAAATGCCGGGGAAAAGACCATACAGGCAGCTGGACTTCTATTGCACATGAAATGACAGAGTAGACACACCATGTAAGACTAAAACTAATGAAAAATAAGTTGCCAAAATAAAAGTATTTTATCTAAAACTAGTGGCAAGTTAAAAGAAGCTACTGCTGGATTTGTGAATAAAAAATAGAATAATATATTTGTCATTGTGCATGTACAACAAAATTGGATGCAATGTTCAATTAGTGCAAAGGTCTGGAAAAAGTCTATAAACACAAACAAATATCTAAAATTACCTGAAAGGACAAAGGAAAGCAAAACACACATCATACCACACGTGATGCAAGACATTTCATATTCTACCGGCATTCGTTGCACAACTCTTTTTGGTTTCACAAAATTGTACAGTTTCAGCAGCATCTAGTGCAGCATTTAGATAAAAGCGTTATTTTTAATCAAATGTTTGTCTTTGTTTTTACTGTCCTGAAATGTCTGCCCCAGGGCAGCAGTTCATTCAAAGAGTGTGTTTGGGGTGGTGGGAACTATAAAGATCTTACAGGGAGGGGAGATGGCATCTGATAATGTTCTGGGCAGTAGTGATGACCCTCTTTTGTCTACAGGCAAGCTGGTAGTCAGGAAACCGTCATTAGCTATTCTACCTCCCACACGCATGGCATCATGTTACCAGTGGAGAGCAAGTCCACAGAACATGAAGGGGTAGTTTGCAAGGTTTGAGTCTGCCAGCAAAGCAGAACCAGCAGGGAAGCTACAAGCACTATCCTTTTCAGAGCTGAGGGCTGTGCTGATGCAAGAGAAGCCCACATTCTGTGAACATTAGTGAATAACGTACGGTCCGCTCATTTGAGGACCGAGCTCCAATATGACATCATGCTCATGCTACTATATCTAAGGTGCAGACATTTTACCTGTAACCTCACAGCTTGAACGATTGGTGGAACAGAGCTAACACTAGCACACAGGCATGGTGTTAGCACACCACAGCCAGGCCAGAAGAGAAGTGCTGAAATCTATGATTAAAGCCATCTTTGCCCATCAAGTCGCTGCTTTTTTCAAATGGTTAGGCCAAAATAGTATTAACGAGGATCAAGCTAATAGGTCGAATACAGTTATGAAAATGTTCTATCTTCTACTTTTCCGACAGAGTGGCTAATACTACAGAGGGAGATGATGATGATTATGTGATGGAAAACAAATATAGAACTCAAACAGCGTAACATGTCGTCACCATCATCAGAGTCTCTGGTTTGTATCTTCATCAACTTTCTTAACATGTTCTAGAGAACAACTAATTAAATCTGGGGACAAAATGCACCTATTTTGTAATTAGTGTAATTGAATTTTTTTTTCCTTTAGGATGTTCCATTCATTTTTACCAATAATTTACTACTAATTGCAAAAATGTTTAAAAACCATTTAATCACGCATAACATATTCAGGCTAACTCTATGTTCAATTATCTGATCTACCCTGACATCAGTCCACCCTGTGCTCAGTGTTTAGCACTGATCAGCATTAATCTAATCAATTATAAAATCATTTGACAAGCCAAAGGCTACACAAATCTTATACTAACTGAGCTCTGTAAAGCATGTCATGCATTGTAATGAGTGTAATTGATAGCATCCCACAGCCAGAGCCATTTGTGTGGCAACCAGGGCAGATGATTTCAAATATTGAGCATTCAGTAAGAGAAAACCATCATAGCATTGATGCTAATTATACATTTCTGAAGCTACAGGGGTATGCTCCCCTGAGGGATGACTTTCCCTATCCCTGATGCACATGCTCAGAGGCATCATATCTATGGTAATACTGGCTGAGCTGTGATTGCATTCTGCCTGATATACTGCAGTTCATTAACCTATAGCTAAAAAACTCCCCAGACAGTTGATCTAATAGAGAGGACACAGTGCTTTATCCCCTTTACTCCAATAACTAAAGAGTAAAGATAATTAGGGCCCAGTTAACAAGAGGAGATGCAGATTCTCTTTTGCATGATATAGTTCAATTATAATCTGCTCCCGGTGGGTTTAACATTCTTGGGAATATTCACCATGTATACCCAAGGGTCATCCAAATACAGTCCATGCACTTACATTGGATGGCATTTCCACAGTGAGATGTTAGTAAAGTCTAATCCTTTTGGTTATTGCATGTCAATAAGCACAACTCAGATGGAATCCTTCATTTAGCTCACACTGAGAGCAGCACCAGGGAAAGTTGACCCTTCTAATAAGGTGGAAAAGTAAAAAGGAGTATAACAACGCTGATGCATAATGGATTAGCTCAGGTTTGCAAGCTGAATATCAAGCAAGTCCTCTAGTGCACACAGGCCACCTGAGTTCTGTTACAACAGAGTTGTTTAGGTGAGAATAAGCCA
This sequence comes from Rhamphochromis longiceps, assembly GCF_057381845.1. Taxonomy (NCBI): domain Eukaryota; kingdom Metazoa; phylum Chordata; class Actinopteri; order Cichliformes; family Cichlidae; genus Rhamphochromis; species Rhamphochromis longiceps. The sequence continues at coordinate 40,141,075 of NC_140558.1, forward strand.
CCAGGTGAACACCCACCTTGACACTCACTTTGACATATGATACCGATAAATGAAGCATGGTAATGAGCTTTCCAGAGGCTTCCCACCAAAAATAATGCATAATCTGTTGGTACTCATCCCTTATTTAGATTAACTTTATAATAAGAAACTGGTGGTCAAAAAACAATAGATACTTCTGGCAACTCTAACAATCACAGCAACCAATAAAGGGATATTATCTGGTTATATAATTGTAAAAACTCTGTAGTTCACCTCTCCTTCTGCTTTGTGAAGCTCAAGTAATTTGTACAATAATTGCATCTAAGAAAAGCGGTGCTGCAGTATCATGTTTAAACTGGAAAAATTGATCAGGTGGTGTCACAACGTTGGTATTCTCAATGACTGCAGCCAAGATGTTCACATAAATACACAGATGTTGAATGGGTGGAGGATGTCAGAGTGAAAAGTTGCTACAGCTGGTGCCAAGATACACAGTGTTTGGAAATAGACACAGGTACACATACCCGGCACTGCCACGAGGTACTGGCACATGTTGAAGTGGACTTGGCACTCAGGCTTGCGAACAGATGTTAATCCAGGACAGATAATTACATCAGTGAGTGAGCAGACATTTTTCCACTTAATTTCCGTCTTTTAAAAGTGTGACTTTTCCCCAGAGGCGCTTGCTAGAGAGATGCCCCTGGATCTGTTGCCTGGGAAGAAGCCTAAAGCACCCCATTGAGATTCCTGATCACCGGGATTTAGTGTGACCTCGTCGTCAGTGGGGGGGCAGTCAGCACGTCTGTGTCACTTACACAGATGTGTTGCACGGTGGGGATGTGTGGAAGAGAGAAGGTAAACTGTCAGACTGTTACATTTCTTTCATTTATGACCTTGCACAGCTTTTTATTTATTTATTTATTTGGTGTGTGAGCCTTTTATTGATGATGGAGTAGAAAACAATTCCAGTGTCAAATGGTCAAATGACTCGTCATTGTTTTCTGTCTGCTAAACAATAAGCAAGTTAAATGAGAATAGGACAATTCATTAGCAGCTTTTGATTGCAATTTTGTAGCCCAGACCTACGATGGCACAACGGGACAATGGTTCTCTGTAGGCCAGGCCACAATATATCTCACTATAAATTAAGTTAGCATGTTCGGTTATGTTGCTTAATGAGCTGCGCTACTAAACAATATTGAAGTACTCTCACTGAATGATTGGTGACAACAGCTTTACTGCCTACACAAGGGCCTCGAAAGGACAACAGGGTTTGTTACGGCAGATGCTTCCATCACTTACCCCTTGCAAACAAATGTGGCGTTCGGGTGCCTTAATACTTTGTAAACTTGAGGGAGTCATCTGAGGAGGACCTCGATTGTCTCGTGATTGTGCTCGGCTTGTGTGCACACATGCGTATGTTTGTAGTTAAGTGTACAGGAAGGGCGCAGGACTGCATTGGGGAAATTTACAGTCCATAAGACATTAGATAATTCATGGTGTGGAACCACCCGATAAATAAAAGCACAAGCGCGAGTAAATAGTCTGCAGCAATGAGTGTCACACTTGAAAAAGACCTTCCACAGACCTTCTTGACTTTGACAAAGCAAGTGTGCACCAATAACTCCTCCCTGCCTGCTGCAGGTCTTAAAATATAAGTACCCACTTCTCACACTCTTCAGTAAGTCTTCGAAGGAAATTTTTCCATGAGTCACTAACCCAACGTACATCTAAAACCTCGGATTGTGTTGCCGAGTTTTCTCTGTCCTTCTAGTCCTTTTTTTTTTTTTTTTTTTTTTTTTTTTTTTTTTTTTTTTTTTTTTTTTTTTTTGAGGGCGATCGTGGCTCAAGAGTTGGGTGTTCGTCTTGTAATCGGAAGGTTGCCGGTTGGAGCCCCGGACAGTCTCGGTCGTTGTGTCCTTGGGCAAGACACTTTACCCTACTGCCTACTGGTGATGGCCAGAGGGGCCGATGGCGCGATATGGCAGCCTCGCTTCTGTCAATCCCCCTAGGACACCTGTGGCTACACCTGTAGCTGCCTCCACCAGTGTGTGAGAGTGAATGAATAGTGGTATTGTAAAGCACTTTGAGGGCCCCGAAAAGCGCTATATAAATCCAATCCATTATTATTTTAGTTAGATACTTTTTTGAGAGTTGGAATAAACATTTCTTCTTTACAGTGATGTGCATCTGTCATCTTCGCATTGGCAGCTATTAACTGTACATAGTTGAAATTAAGACCATTCCATGAGGTATAATTAAATGCAGGGCCTATGTTGTGGGAAATGAAGTGTGCAGTGTTGATATCCAAAAAACCCTTTCCAATCGATCCTCAGTAGAACTTAGTTTAATGTCCTTGGAAAGTGAGGCAGGTAATCTATTGAGTTATTAAACTGTGAAGGTCTAGGGAATGCTGCGGCATACTGTGATTCCTATGGGAATTCCTGTTGCTCCACATCATTTGCCACCACCAAACTCTTCTTAATCTAAACTCCTATGGAGGCTTTCTGTATTAATAGACAATTTTTTCCTGACTTTTGAGCGCTTAAACTATAGTGAAGGGGGCAAAGTGACTGTAACGGAGGACTGACTTGGGATCCTGAGGGAATAAATTTGCCATAACATTCCATTGACAGGAGGACATGACAAAGGGACATGCTCTGCTACACAGGAAACATGGTTAACACTTCCAATCATCTATGGTGTGAAAGTAGAATTGCCAAGATAACACTTGCAAAGTAAAAAATTATATATATATTGTGCTTGAGGGCTTGTCCTCCTGTCACAAAAAACAAGCAGTAGCACATGGTGAAGCACTTCACATACAATTTAAATTGTGCCATTTTTGACACATCCCCTCTGATAGTGTTCAAACCATTGAGCTCAAATGGAGGTGGCACTCAGCCGGGCACTTTCCTGGCCTCAAATATGTGACAAATTCATTTTATAAAAGGTGCAGGTGGCAGATGAGGCCCTGCAATTGAGTGAGAGCACATATCTCTCAGGTGCCTGGCAGGGCCTCATTGGAAATGCCAATATGCTCCATACGTTTTTATTGGCTCGTCAAGGAGGAGGAATCATACTATGCCAGACCACATGTGTTTTACAATGGGTTAACACATTCTATGTGTGCCATAATCAGGCAGAGAAGAGCAAATGACAGTGCAGCACTGCTGAGAGACCGAAAAAAACCTCATTGATGTGGGAGGAGGAAGGGTATAAGCTCGAGGTGTGTGTGCAGCAGATTGTGCTTCTCTGTCTCCAGGGTCAGGGTTGAGGGGTTTTTTCTCCATCTTCTCCCAATGGACCAAAAGAATCTTAAGCAACAATATGGCTCAATTTCAGCAGCCATTGCTCCTACAATTCTCCAGTCGCATGTAAGGAGGAATTAAAACTCTGTAATATCTGAGGAATCACAAACCCAGAAGCACTGACCTGATATGTGACATTCTAGATTTGTGTGTCTGGAACTTTTTTCTGGAGGACTAGTGGTGGGGAAAATTGGTTATCGTTTTCTAGAAGGTCTGTATTGAAAAACAGGAAGTGTTTCAAGAATACTTACATACATAGATAGACACAGGTTTGTATTTTATATCTTTTTAGAGAGAGAGGTTATCCTCAAAGGACAGCAATGCATGCTGCACACATTTATTCTATAAAATATGATGCATTACTGTAGATTTAACTGAATGTAAAGGATTCAAATGAGCTCAGTCTTAAATACCTAGAGCAATGATATGAATCCATATAACAGCGATGGGAATCTTTAAGTAGAGTGTGCTAGTAATACGTGGGAAGTGAGGTGTTTTCACAGCGAGGTTCTTTAATAAACGAACAGTTCAAAACAAATTGTCAGTCAGTTGTCATAATCAGCTAATAGTAAATCTTTTGATAGTTATATATGTACATTAATATTTTTACAGTTCATTGTCTACAGAAGCAAAAAGATGTCTGTATACAGTACGGGAAAATCCAGAATAAGCTGTCAGCATATATAAAATAATAATAACTTTTAGTTAAGGCAGCACAAAATAATGAAACTGTGTTTTTCTTTAAACAGTAGATACAGATTTGTATCCTTTTTGTGTAAAAGTGCAGCACGTAAGTAACTGCTGGAAGGTGTTAAGGGGGGATGTGAGGACACAAGTGAAGAAAACAGATACTTGAAGATGTCGTGACATGAATGGCACTTTACATGCAGACTGTTCTTCAGATAAATGAATGAGAAAATAGGTCTGACATTCGGAATACAATTTTATGTTTCAGGAGAAAGGGAAGTATGCCTTTACTTTAATAGTTCAGTTTGCTCAGTTGTAAACAAACAGAGATAAAGGAGGAACAAACACAGAAGCATTACCTCATTCAAAGCAGAAGTGCACACAGGTGCCATAACTACAATATCCCCAACACATCAGCTGCCTGTTTTATTGTTATAATACACATGTTCAGCGGCTACCCATATCAGTACCATATCATGCAGATAGATGTCATACAGCAATGTTTGTCCCTTAACAAAGCATTGTGACACCAGATAAGGACACAATGTAAATTAGGCCTGGGGTTCTACAGTACTATAAGGGAGCCTGTCATATCCAAGAATTAAATGCAAATCATGCATTATCACCGAGCACACTCCCTATCCAGGAGAGTGATGCCTTTGTGTTCTTATGCAGCAGCAGAAGGTGCATGGCCTTCTGGGGGGGTGGGGGGGGAGACAGAGGAAAAACAGGTCTCTGACAGAAAACTGCACTCGTAACTGAAAGGGACATGTCAATCGCATGAACAATACCCGTCTCTCAACCTGGTAATCATGGCTTTCATTACACAACCATGCACCTTTCTTCTGCTGTCACTATACCTCTCTATCTCTGTCTTTGTATGCACACACAGGCAGACGCAGCAGTCGCGTGCAAACACACATGCAGAGGCACTAGCTACAAACAGGACAGCATTTAGGTTGGGTTTTTGTAATCTTCTTAAGGAAATGTACACATCAAAACAAAATGTAGCAAATCCTCAGGCTTGGCTTTTTGGCTATGGGAGAAGAACAGCACTGTAACTGACTTGGAGTAATGCAAAGACACTGCAACAAAGAAATGTCAAAGGAGATTTTAATCACAGATTGTGCCTATGGAGGAATACATCTACATACAGGTACAACAAAACCAAACACATCTAGTCTTTTTGTTTAAAAAGCTCCTTAGATACACAGTCTGCATGCATACTGTTTGATATCTCAGTAGCTTGACGATTTAGGAACATCTTTTGTATGTGGGGTAAATGTACCTTCACGATAATTAAAAAACATATATCTAAAAAAAGACTATGAAGGAGGCCTTGGAGTACTTTTGAGTGCATAATTCCACATTCCATTTTCTTCTTGTTTGATCACTGAACCCTGTTGAAAAGAGAAGCTCATCATTGGGACATCGATCACCTCCTGAACACTGTACAAAAGCATTGAAAATTGGTGGTTTGATCTTGCAACTTCAAAAGCTGATATTGATAAATGTCTGCAAGGCCACAGTTGTTGTGTGTGCGTGAGATTTCCAAGGTTTTAAATAGAAACCTATTATTTCTTGACATCCCACACAAATATGCATTGTGTTTGATGGTGGCCGTGTAACATCCAGTCTTTGACATTTGACAAAGGACTTCAACATTATTTATAAATTCCCTCATATTAATAATGGGAGCCAGTGGCATTAGGGCAGTCAACTCAGTCTTTCATTCACTCCTTTATTCTCGTATGCATGTGGTATAATGCTTTGGTGGAGGCCATTCACAGCTAATGAATGGATGTAATTGAGAGGCTGGAGTAATACACAATTGAAGTCTTTCACGGGTTTTATGGATCTGAGGCTAATTAGTGAAAAATAGAAGCCGCATTGTCTCCCATCAAATCCAATCCTTAATTCACCAGGGTCCCAATCACCCCTTCACTGGAGCCTAACATTTTAATCATCCTACCTCTAGAGCATGAGGCCAGTCCCCTAGTCGATTATTGCAATTCAATTTAGCATATTAATTATAGCCACTGCCAAAGGGTATGTTCTTTCTCCCTACTCGAGGTGAACGTGGTCCGTGTTTTCCTCTTCCAGCATGTTTGCTTATCTCCGGTCTCGTTTAGAGCATGTATATATTGCATTGTTTCTATGGGAGACAGTATGGTAATTTTCCTCCCTGCACCCCGAGCCTGTCAGTATACATGAGTGGGCATCTCTACAGAGGAGCTCCCACTGTTAATCCCTCTATGAAGACTAATAAAATCAATAATGCCCCCCATGGGAGGTCATTGGGTTCAGAGGATTCTTGGTGGTGTTGCAGATGGCCTTGAACTTTCTAAAAGACCCTTATGTGAGTTGAAGAACTGCACAGGGGCAAGTCTGCGGTCAGCTCTCTTTTTGGCCTGTATAAATTGAATCACTCAGGCCAAGAGTGAATGGGACTTCTGCAGGACAGTGCATTGAGACATAGAAAGGACTACTGCTGTGCCAAGTGTAATGCAACAACATAAGATGATCTTTTTTTTTTTTTCATCGATCCAGTCTCTTCGGGTAATCTGTTGGTGCCCGGTGATTACGTTGACTTTTTTCATATTTGCTGACCAAATGTGACCGAATACACCCAGACGCACCTTCTTGGTGACCACTTGCAAATGCAAGGTGATTGCATAGGTCACCTGGTGGGAGCCAACCTGTCTCCACACAATCATGATCCAACCCAGACTGATTACAGACGCTCTCAGGCAGATTGGCGAAGGTTTGCAACTAACTGACATCAAATTTATAAATGCAGATTGCAAATAATTTCCAATTTTTGGACCCATTCAATCCAAACTGACAGCAGATTTATTAAGTCACTTTCACTTTGGTAGCTCAGTGTAAGTTGTTGCAGACCTGGTTCCCATCTTTGAATCAATCATTTTAAAGGCAGCAAGATCAGTTTCATTGCACACACGTTACATAGTAAATAACTCTGGTCGTGCCGTGGTCTCCAACCACTAAGTGTAACCATAGCATTAAAAGTTCCCATTACTTTCAAGTTTTAGGACATTATCTCGAGATTTTTTCCTACTTAATGGTTGATTTGTATACACCACATTAAGACTAAGGGCAAGCTGAAGCTTTGGACATGGCAGTGCAGAGAATATGTGATGTAAGGAGATGATAAAATGAGTCCCCTTGCTGTGGGTCTGTCCGCGCATGGCACATAGGACTGCCACCCCCTACTGACACCCAGTCTTCATCTCTGCCTGGCTGTCCCTACGCTCCTGGCATTCCTAACCAGACCTCTGTCAAATCCCAGAGAAGAGGCAGATGGGCCTGGCTTTTTATGTACTAATCAAGGAGGAATTTGCTCCCTCACAGACATGTCACCTCTGACCCATGTGTCTAGTCACATTTATTATTCATTCCCGCAGAGGTGAGCTGCTCTAAAGGGTCGAGACCAGCGTAGAGGATGAGTAGGCAGAAGCAAAGAGAATGTGGGGTGGGGTGATGAATGCGTGTTTCGCTTTGCTCCAGCTGCCAGTTTATCCCAGTATTCAAGGGTCCCTAAGACTTTATACGAGAAAGAGGACCTCGTGTAACATGCTGAATCAAAGCGTCTGGTCCACATTTTGCTTATATTGTTTTCACTCAGACTCCTAAATGATGCTTTCTCCTTTCTGGTAGCAGCTAGGGACAAAGCTGATTTCAGGGTATTTTTAAGCGTCATAGAAGATATTATTGTAGGTTTTATCTGCATGTCTTTGTCTGGATGAAATGAATTACATTAAAAAATACAATAAAGTAAATCTAGTATTATAAAGTATAATTCTTATAATATAATAAGGCAGAGCAGTGTCCTAACTAAAGATAGGAAACTGAATTTGGGTCTGGATGTCATGGATGGCAGAGCAGAATTAGCAGGAAGCAGAAATGGGTGGCGACTTCAGATGCTACTTTCTGAGGTGAAGAGGGAGAAGAAGAGGGTTGTACTCATGATGATCTGACAGGAAAAATACGAGCAATACTGAGCTTTAACAAAACAAGAGTGAGAGACTGATCGGCTCATAGAAGGACGGCAAGAATAAGATGGAACTGAGAACAGAGAAAATGTGACAGGGTGGGAAAAAATATCATGATGAAACAAACAGATCAACAGGTATAGTTGAAACAACCAAAGAAAAAATATTTTGTCTTTGCAGTGCAGACACAATAATTGCAGTGAAAACATAAATTTTAGTCCATTAAGTACTAGAATTACTGCCATCACCACTGTCAACAGACAGTGCTTTTCAGACTGTCCTTGAACACACCAGCAAGTTGAGTTTTCAACCAGCCACTAGCTGACAGTGTAAAAAAAAAAACCAATGACTGTGATAGATGCCTTTGCTTAAGCACAAACCACATTTCTGCAACATGATTTTAAAGCCATGCACTGTTTAACTGAAGCTTTAGGGAAGTTTTTAGGGGGCTTAAACTAGGAAGCTGCACCTGTATGGGTCATTCACACAAAAACATATATCTGCTGCGTCAAGTCTTAGTTACAACATACTTAAAATCTATGTTTAGACTGTAAACATGCTTTTCTCTATTGAATTCAATTCAATTTCTATATTGAATTGAATTGAACTCTGTTTAATCTGCACTGGTCACTCCACTTTATTGTTATTGATATTTATATTTAAAAAGTGCAATACTGTAATTTTCTGCTGCTCATTCCTGTGCAATATCCCATCTGCCCTCCCGTCATATTTCTTTTCAAGATTTTCTTACTTAATCACTAGTTGTACATATATTTATATTTATAGATACATATATATTTAGTCATCTTTTCTCTTTTACCACGTCTCTCTAATATTTTGCTCCTTACTATTTTTCTATTTTTTTTTATTACTTTATTTGATTTTATTTATTTTATTATATTTTATTATATTTTCTTCTACTGTATCATGCTGCTGAGTGACTGCTGCTCGTCAAACACATTTCATTGCAATGTTGACCCTGTGCTAACTTACATATGACAAATAAAACTGAAACTGAATTTGCTGCCATGGCTTCATCTTTTAGCCCCAGACTTGTGCCTCTGTCAAAATGTGTTTCTAAAATAGCAGAGAGCTCATAGGCTAACTGACAGTGGTTCAATGCATATGTGATATATATTTAACTAACTGAATATAATGCATTAGTAAAACTGGCATAATACAAGGAAACCATGGAATAAACGGTACATAGAGTTTATGCTGCATGAATATGTGAAACATATTTTAAAGTTTACTCTTACGTGAAAAAAATCTGGTTTCACTTTTCATTTGTAACACTATGCAAAAAGAATATACATGCTGGATGTACATTAGCTACAGAAACCTTCTCCTAGGTATTTATGACAACATCTATAATGTATGGTAAAATGGTAAATGGCCTGTATTTATATAGCGCTTTACTCGTCCCCAAGGACCCCAAAGCGCTTTACACATCTAGTCATCCACCCATCCACACACACATTCACACACTGGTGATGGCAGCTACATTGTAGCCACAGCCACCCTGGGGCGCACTGACAGAGGCGTATGATCAACACACAAAAAGTTTGAAGTGCATACAATAAGAAGCTATAACCAGAATGCTAGAATGTAATAAGGTCAGCAAGTACCAGAAAAATGTGATCACTTCTCAAAGGCTAATTCCATGTTACATCCATGTTAGCACACTAATCAATTTAGATTCACCCATCAAGCTTAGTCAGATCATTAGGAAGCAATTTTCATTTTGCCCGAGAGTCCATTAGTTGCTTGAGTAACATTGGACTCTAAATTGATGCACTCAAATTGCATCTGGACTGATTTCAGAACAACAACAGGCATACAGAAATACATGCAAATGCATCATTAGATCTAAAAACACGCTGTCAGTTACAGGCAGCGATGGTGTAGTAGCACCGAGTAGCACCGTCTTCAGATTACACCCAACTTTGCCAGCGAGTCCAATTGCTTCAGTTATTGATGTGTTTATGGCGGCTTGGGCACTCCTGCTCCTTCACATCTTAATAGATGCAAATAGCTGTGTGTATGCTCCACTGAACATCACAGGAAGTGACTTTCAGCTACCTTACACAAGGTGGGCAAATCAGTGGGGAGCGAGCCATTATGGCTGTGTTGTGGTTCATTTGAGTGCCATGCACTGTGCAAGAAAACATGATCTTTCCAAGTGGCCAGGGGATTCTGCACAGCAGGGTCGCTGGGGAGGAGTTGTCCCGTAAATTACGACTAATTACAGCTTCGATTGAGCTGAAATCCAGTCTGCTAAGGCCCACATTTTCACTAAGACACAGGGGGGATTTCACTCTTCCCCACTTAAAGCCCAATATCCATAAGCAGCAGTGAGAGATTTAACAGCTTTTAAATAAGCTTTCTAACATGCATAGAAATGTACTGTTCATATGGTGACAAAGGATGTTACAGTATTGTTTGTGGAATTAGGATTTGTCTGTTTTCATTAATACAGCTCCATTATTTTTACTTATTTCTTTATAGATTTGTGTTGACCAGAATATTTCTCAAATTACCAATAAGATCATGTGGCTTAGACCCACTTCTTTTTTCCCCAAAAATATGTTTTGCAGTACTGAACAGTCACAGCCTCATAGCTTAGCATGATGTAAGTGTGATGTAATTCCCTCAGCCAATGATTTCAAAAAGAAAAAAAATGGCAAAAACAGAAAGCTGTTTCAGAGTCGATAAAAATTTAAGCCTCTATACTGGAAAAAAAAATATTCGTCTTCTTTTTTTAAAATGTGGTTTTGGTTGTTATGTCATGGCAAAACAGAGAATCTCTCATATGCAGCTTCTACCCAAGACGGGACACTTTCGCTGTCACTTATAATCATTCATAATGTGCACAAGACAAAATATGCTATAATTCCTGTGTTGTGAACTCTATTTATATTTGTATTCTGGCAATAAAGCAAAATCCCACAAAAATACCCCCTGGTGGAGAAGGGAAAGTTGAAAGGGTGTGAGATTATAGTGTTACCTGGCATACTCAAAGATTTCAGACAAATAGCAATGCTGATAGTCACAGGGTGGTTGGGTTTATTTTTGCTGGAGCTGAGTGTGTTTTATGAAAAGAAAAAAAATGATGATAAATGTTTGGATTCCTTTTAAGCCCCTAATCAAAAACTCAACATAACCAACAGTGACCATAAATCCTCCCAGCCCTCTCTGCTTTGTTAAAGATGATCTTCAAGGAATTATTCATTTTACTGTTACCATGGGCACGGGAATAAATTGTTTCCCCCCCTCTTCTCTGCTTTTCCTCTTTTTTCCAATGTCAGGGTTACTGTCATTAAAACAAGAAAAAATAAAAACAACCAAACAAAAAATTACTGTGCAACTGCATAGTAACAGACTTACTGAGTCACTCACTCACAAGGACATCTCAGAGACATCCACTAAAAATGGCAAAAAGCGTTGAATGGACTGGAGGTGGTAACTGGGTTGTTGAAAGTGAGTGAGGTGCCCAATCTTCTCAGTGAGGGTGGCAGACAGAGCACACATTAACACCTGTGAGACTGGTAAGCCACAGCTTTGGCAAAGCCTCTTAGACCAGGCCTGTGTCATCCATTTTATATGGCTCTGGCACAGGGGCATTTATACTGTACAGCCTCAATGCTGCATCACAGAGCGGTTCAATGGCACACCATCTGTAGGAGAATGTTCTTTTTGTCTTGGCACAGAGTGGTCTTTAGTTTTACAGCGAGTTTTACAGATGGAGAGGCCAAGTCGGGTCAAGTCAAGTCAGTTCATCTATAGAGCACATTTGTACATCACAGAAAGCCAGTGCAGTGATTTAAGGATACGTGGACCACGAGGAGGAACGGGAGCATTTTAAACCAACTGCTGCTGAGGTATTAGAGCGGAGCTCTCTAAAACTCGAAGTAGAGCATGACAGCAGTCACACACATATCATAGAAAACCGTATTAGTATAGAATAAATGTTTACATAAACTGATCTACAAATAGCGGTACAGTGACATTTGAAATCCAACCTGGCGCTCTTGAAAATAGGCTTGTTCTTTGCACTGCTATGTTTGTATTTTTGCACGATGCCTTTGTTTTTGGTGTGGCATACCTGGTATGTGGGTGTCATATTCCTCTGAGAGTTTTCAAGATTAGTAAGCGCTATATCTGTGACAGTTAACAGGCTGTCACATACGTCTTACCTCTTTCTTGTAGAATTTATGGTCAGAGCACAAGCACTGATCTGGCAAAATAAACTAAGCCAGGAGGATAACATGTGCAATTAAAGCAGCTAAAATCCCATTATACTGATTAAACATCTCTTAATTGCCAGTTCATTAAGTGCACCTACTATAGCTAAAAGTAATTCAGTCTAATTCAACATTCTTGCAGTAAATCCTACCTTAATAAGGTTATAATGTTTTTTAATCGAGTTGTATTGGTACGAGGTCGTTATGGCATTTAGTCTCTTCACACTGACGATCGAGGTGGGCAAAATATTAGACATTCCCTCCTCCCTCTCTTTCTCTCTCCCTACATATAAATATATATTGTTGCACTGAGGTTCAGCGTAGAATCTCATCTTTCAAGTTTTATTTTTGGTTTCTGTGCTTTTTTTTTTTAACTGAATTGATGCTATCATGTTTGCAAAAAGTGATTTGGCTCTGTCTGATTCGAGTAAGCAAGCACTCACAAGATGCTGCCACATGCTTTTCCCAAACCTTTATCGTTGAGCTGTAATTGTGCATAAATACCCCTCCCCACCACCATCACTGATGCTGGTTATGCAAACAGTGCACTGATAACAATCTGAATGACCCATGGCCCCTTCAGTCTGAAGGATTGAAGGTCTATGATTTTGAAAGGACTTTTCCACCTAACTTCAGTTCCTTGATCATGTCTGTGTATTTAATTTTAAAGTTCTAACTTTAATCGCTGGGTGCATCTTATACGCGTATTTATCTTTCTGAAGTATCCTGATCCCAAAACGTGATGAAATACACATTTTTGTTTCCTGAGTGTCTGAAAATCACTTACATTTAAATTAGTTTTTCTATTTTCAGAAACTGAGTAATTTGATGAAATTAGCGGTTTTAGTGGTGAACTGCTCGTTTACTTCAACAGTGTTCAAAACTCTTTTTATTGAGTCATGTTGCTGACCTGCTGACAAAACCTAATTAGTTTTAAGATGTTCCACAAGGTGTCTTTTTCAACACTACACAAATCTGGAGTTTACTTTAAATTAAATATAGGTTTTAAATTAACTGCAAGTCTTTAGAGTCTGTTTTTTACTCCATTCAGCACAGTGTCACGTTTTTGGAAACAAGGTGCTCTGAGGCCTAAATTATGAATTAGCCTTATCCAACATGTGCTCTAAAAAAATCCTACTTGAAACACATTTCCTCACAATAAGTAGTTGGTAAAAACTCTTCACCCAGGCTACGGCTTTGAAACAGCAAATTACAAAAAGTCTTTATGAACTTCAAGAAGTCGATGCTCTAAAGTGTTACTTTTTCACACTGTTCAATGATGTGAAAAATAATGTTTTCACTAGACGACAGAGTCATGTGAAAACTTTCTTTTTCACATGACTTCTTCATACAGTATTAAGTCAACTCAGTATAAGAACTCAAGTCAATTTACTCAATTTACTCAATTCTTATCAAAATTATATTTTTCTGTGCTGCATGGTATTACTATTTGATAATGCAGCAAACTGTATACCCAACGACATCATTAAGTTCCATAATGATTGGCTTCTTTGTTGTACCATAGCAGGCATATCAGATGCAGCTGCTATGGAGATGAGATTCTCCTCAGGCTAATGTTAATGGGATTCCCACACAAACACGTATCACATGTCCTTAAAATGCTAGACACCTATTCTGTTTTTGTTTTTTGGTTTGTTTATTTTTCCCTGAAAATCTATTAAAACTATTTCTGCACTCTTAAATTCCTCTCAAATCCAATTTGAACTCAACAAAATCATTTAAAAAGGTGATTTAAATGCCATTATCCGGAGACCTGTTTGCTAATTATGGCAGTTTGATGGCACAAGATATACATAAAGTTAATACATAGAATTGATCATTTGAAAATGTTATGCACGCTGTTGCTTTCATTCTTGCAGCTTGACACAAGATGAAGAGATGTCCCCGCTACGCTAACAGCTTTACAAATGCATAGGGTAACAACAGTTGTAAGGAAGTGAGGGACACATATAAGATGATGGGAGAATATGCCTGACACCTGTGAAGAGGACGCTGCGATATGGAGACACATTTATAGTCTGTAGCCGGAGACTCATAGAGGCGGTAAAATGGGATGCAGCTTATGCCACATCGCTGTTGCATGGCTGCAGAGAGGAGTGGAGGATAAAAATGATCACTGCAATCATTAAATCAAATTGACAGGTGGCTGCAGTCAGTTAAATGCTGAATTTCGTCCAGTATCTGAGGGATTAAGGAGCGATGTGAATTCTTTGTCGGTAATTCTTCAAGACAAATAGCAGGGCTCCCTAGACACCGCCCCCTTCAAGGCAGCAGGCAGCCTGCACTAATTAGCAAGGGAGGTGTGAAGGAGAAATCATTACTTTATTCACACACTGTGCCCTACATACTCCTGTCTCTCTCCCCCCCACGGACACCATCAGTCCACCTCTCTCCTTTCCCTATAATCTGCAGCATATTCATGCATTTGCATATAACTGTGTGCAACGCTGGTACACAGCAATGGTGGCTTGTGACTGCTAGTTCAAAACAGAGGGCAATTGGAGGACCACACTCAAAGGCAAGAAAAAGAAATTTGGGGGAGGAGGGGTATTAATAGTAGGGCTTGTGGGAATAAATAAAGAGTGGCAGACTTGCGAACTGGATAGTGGGGGGAGGAATGAAGAGAAGGGTATGTGCTGCAAGGTGTGGGCAGCTCAGTGCGGTGCCTCCCTGGGTGTAATTACTATAGAATGGTCTCTGATTGATTGTTTGAGCTAGCAGCAGCTCCAAAGGACCTCTGTGATGTGGATGAGGCCTTTGTAGCACTGCTTAGCCCCCCCTCCCCTTCCCCACTGGACCTCAGCTGGGCTCCTATTCCCAGCAGCATGATTCATGAGCACAGGAGCACTCTTCTGACCCAGGCGGGCCTGCAGTCCAAACCATCAGGTAGCACTCAAAACAGTTGCCCTCTCTGCAATTAATTAGATACAGAAGCAGAGGGCAACCACCGCTGCCACCACCTTCCCTCTTTAATTCTCCCATTTTAAAGCCTGCATTCATAGCTGTTCATAATCAGATCTTGTTACCACAGAGCAAGGATCCACAAGAGGCAAAAATAACCACAGTAGGTTGATCTTGCTAGAAGCACCACAGTTAATACGCTAACATAATCTGCCACAGGCTTACCAGTAGGAGTACATAGTCAAAGCAATCAGATTTAGGGCTAGATTCCACAAGTAAAGTGATGCACTTTGTACATCCTGGCCACTGTCTTTTCGAGAACATCCTGAATATTTAACCATGGCTCAATTTTACATACAGGCTTTTAAAATATGATATTTATTTCATGGGGACAGAATGCATAAAAGCCACTCAAATTGAACCCTGTTGCATCCATACTCCTTTCAAAAATGCACTTATATTGAGCAGCACTTACCAACACAATGCACTCACTCTGTTTGTGCCTCGAGTTAACTTTACTATACTCAACCCTCCCTCACTAAAAAGTCAGTAGGAAAACTAAGGAAAAGTAGATAAGAACAGAATATATACCACAAGGTATCAAAAGGAATTCCATTGTCTGTAAAGGCCAGCAGTTAAAAAAAATTTTTTGCAATAGATCCTGAAAGTAAAACATCTGTGCAGGTGCTTTACTTCACTTGCACCACCAGCAACTCAGAGGGCACATGAAAGCATAAAACTGTGCTCTAAAAAA
This sequence comes from Rhamphochromis longiceps, assembly GCF_057381845.1. Taxonomy (NCBI): domain Eukaryota; kingdom Metazoa; phylum Chordata; class Actinopteri; order Cichliformes; family Cichlidae; genus Rhamphochromis; species Rhamphochromis longiceps. The sequence goes on from NC_140558.1 coordinate 40,156,985, forward strand.
AGATGCACAGAAATCCAGTCATGTGTGCTTCACAAGAAAATCTAAGGTAAATAGTAGCATTCCACATAAATCCCCCTCAACTACCCACCCACTCAGTCCCCACCCTTGAAAAAAGCACCCTTTCAGCACATATTCATAAAGGTTCTCTAATGGCTTCCAGAGGGACGAGGGGGCCTTCTCCTCAGACAGAGACATTTCACAGCCCCACAGGCAGAGCAGAGGAGAGCCAAGAGAAAAATATCAAGTCTGAGAGAGAGAGAGAGAGAGAGAGAGGACGTCTTCATCATGAGTGGAATAGAAATGATGCCCCACTGGGTTCTATTAGTGAGCTTTTACATACAATGGAAGTCTCACCAAGCATGGCAACAATGCAAAACCTCCAGTTACTATGGCAGGAATAGGAAGATTGTTGAGGAAACCAAACAGTACCTATTGTATATCCAGTCTAAATACTCGCTGAATGGGGTGGACCACCTTAGAGATAACTTATGGTATTCTGAAATCATGACATCCACTATCATATGACGTTATTATTATTGTTATTATTATCATTACTGACTTTTCATGTGCATACTCACACACACTGGTCAAGGAGCTCTGCAAAAAGCTATCGTATTGTAATTTGGGTTGAATGTTTGGTTCAAGGACACTGGACTAATAGAAGAAGTTGGAATTGAGCTATTGAGCAGCAATTAACAGCGGACATGCTGATCCTCCCAAGAAACAAAATATATGCAATAGGCCTTGTTCCCTTGTGTTTATGTTAAAATAATGATTCAACACCACAGTATTATGGATGTGCAGGCCCCAAGTGGAGGAGTTTAGGTACCTTGGACAGATAAACTGAGGTTGCATCTGCAGGAATGCCAATGGTGTACGGGTCCATTTTGGTGAAGAGAGCTGAGTGTAAAAGAAAAGGTGTTGGTTTCCCACCTACATCCTGACCCTCAACTCTAGTTACAATACTGGATAGTAATCAGAAGAATGAGATCATGGATACCAGTGGCAGAAATCAACTTCCTCCAAAGGGCAAGGACTTCAGTCAGGATGGATTCAGAACAGAGCCATTGCCTCTCTGCATTAAAAGGAGCCAGATGAGGTAGTTTGGGCATTTGACTAGGATGCCTCCTGGGTCCCTGCTAGGTGAGGTGTTCCAGGCACAGTCTACTGGGAGGGGCCCCCGGGGCAAAACAAGGACATGCTGGAGAAAATACATCTTTCAGCTCTCCTGGGAACGCCTGGGTGTTCCCCCAGATGGGCTGGAGGAAGTGATTGGGGACAGAGAGGTCTGGGCTTCTCTGTATAGTCTCCTGCCTCCACGAGCCAGCCCTGGAGAGACAGACACCTAACACATTTATATTTCAGCTCCTGATCATCCGTGTCAAAACCTTTGTCAAAACCTTGACTGACATTGAAAGATCGCAATAAGACTCTGCTAAACTATGTACCATGGACCAATTACAAGGTGCCTTTAGTTCAAGTGCATTTACCATTTTTTCCTCATTACTGGGAATCAGAGGCCCATTAACAATTCTTCATGAACAGAATCCTCTGCTCAACATGGTGCTCATTAAAGCTGCACTGGGAAGGTGCCATTTTCACTTATTAGCTTAATTGCCAGGTCACTTAGATTGGACAGATGACAGTGAAGGTGTCTGTGCCAAAGGATATGTTTCAGTCAGCCACTGCTACGAAGTGCAAGCCATCAGTTGCTTAACATATTCATACGTCACATGCGGTATATGGGCCAAATTAAGCCACAGACAAATTAAACATGCTTGCTCATAAATTAAAGGACAGGGAGTGGGGGCACCTATATATCATTGGCATGGCAGTCATGAATCATTGTGAAGCTAGAACTCTTAACTTAAATGAGCGTGTAGGTTATTCTTTTACCTACTGTAGTCTTACCTACTCTTCATCCTTGGATGAACTGACTGCTTAGATATCTGCAATTATCAGTCTTACTAACCTCAAACTGCATTAAACTTTTTAATTTCTGATTGCCCGCTTAAACGCTTTCTCCTAATTTTCATCCAAGAAATCCTGAAGAGCAAAGCAAAAATTACTTTGACCCTCCGATCCTCTAAAAGGGCAAATAGTCTGTTTTGATATGTGCTTGTAGCCACCGTGTCATTCGATGGCAGTATCCGCTTTTAGTGTCAACTTATTTCTCAGCTCAATATCATCTGTTTTTTCTTTGTGAACAGATGAAAGGGATATAAAGATTCATGGTATATTCTACTTATAGCTTAAATGAGCAGAGCAAGTGGACCCTGGAATGATTGTTGATGCCAGATGGGCTGATTTGTGTATTTCTTAAACTGCTGATCTCCTGGGATTTTGACAAGCAGTGGTGTCTAAAGTTTACTCAGATGGGTAAAAAAAAGAGAAGAAATGCACCCAGTGAACAGAAGAGATATTTCTTGTTGATGAGAGAGGTCAGAGAATGACCAGGGGCTACTGGAGCATTCTGTGAGTGCTGGACATGCAGTGTGTGCGTGCGTTTATTCTGCAGTTGTTATTCACTGTACTTTATAGACGGTGCAGGCAGAACCTTGAATTTTTACCATGTTACACAATTCTAACTCTGTTTATTCCCCCGCATTTGTGAAAAAGCCACCTGTCTGAAGCTGCTCAAATTTCTTAAAAACCAATCATGTAAATTTCTTTTTCCAGCACACTAGATCAGTTTTGGATCTAAAGCTACAGTGCTACAATTAATTAGTCAAAATTAATTTTAAAATTAATTCCCTTAATTAATATTAATGTGCTTCCAGGTGAGCAGTCTATGTGCATCTCGTGTTTGCAGAGGTGAGATGTCTCGTTATAGAATTTAGTTGCTTTATCTTTATTTTCCTTTACCTAGAGAGCAACAGGTGCTTTATACAAAGTCATGCAACCCTTAATAATAAATGGCTAATTTAAACTCAGACCTCCAAATACATCGTATTCATCACCTGAGTCACAGTCATTGAAATAATTAAAGCCTTGATAGAGTACAAGGCTCCAGAACATGCTCACAAATGACCATATAATGAATTCCTCTGGTTGAAAACCAAAAATCGATCACAAAAATTATTTCTATTCACCGAAGCCAGACTTTGACACCAAAGACACAAATATGACAAATCACTCAAGACTATTTCTGACACAATAACAGAAGCCTCCACTATTCTTGAGACTCGGCTTAATTCTGCGGCTAAATGTTATTGCTCCAAGCGTATCCTTTAATGTGACTCTGAAAACATCAAAGTGTTACCTTGCATGCTCTGAAACCAGTCACACATTTCTCACTTTACTCAGTCTACATGCACAAAGATATTCATCTGATTAAGAATATGTAAGGCCTTTTAAAGATAATCTATTTTTATTTGAATCTGAAACAGATTGACGTTTAAAAGAAAACCACATAAAAAGCACTTAAAAGTGGACTCAGCTGTCTTGAAGACAGGTAGACTGATTAAACATCCACATATTAAACTGAGGTCACACACGGGAACAAAGAATTCATGAGGAGGAAGAAAATATTCTACATCTTGTACCTTATCAAAAAGAAATTTTATATTACATATATCTGAAAAACCTAAACCGTACAACTCGGAACACAAAGTGAGAGGGCAACTTTGTTGTTTTGGCAGTAACAACAAAGAAGACACGGGTGTTATGCTCAATGCTCTCTTAAACCTGCATGATGACTCTCCAGCAGTATAAAAGGAAGTGAGAGGGTTGTGTACCATACTTCTCAGGTGAACAGCTGGACTGTGGAATATTTGGCGGGCAGAAAGTATGAGGCACAGCTGGCTTTTAAGAGGAAGAGCTCCCTTGGAGCCTCTGGGAGGTCACAGCCTGCTAGGCCGTGAAGCGTTGCTCGGCAGGAGCCGTGTGTAAAGGCAGAAGGCCTGTGCCACTGTGTGCAGATGTTCCAACCCCCATCCCCTACCCCGCTCTGCTGGCTGCTTCAAAACACACACAACAAACACACAATGCAAAAAACCTTGGTGCAGGGATGATTTAGCGGTTAACACGGACACCTTTCCTGAAACATACACACACGTTCATTCATACACATACATCCACTCTCCATATCTGCACAACCACGTCGCTTTCTTGTATCCTCCATAGCAACCAGCACCACCTCAGTGCTTCTGAGAGGTACTGCTGGAAACAATAAAGTATGTCTAAATGAGCTCTCCAAGGTCTGAAACACATAATCAAATGTAGGAAGGTGCCCCTCAAATGCGGCAGCAAACTGCTCCTCTTCACTTCATAACAGAGCAGCTTCTATTCATTACCCAGAGGAAAAGCAGAGTTATAGGACAAAGTAAAGATAAAAAAAAAACCTCAAGGCTCCAACCTTCACACACCTCAGTATCATACCTTGTTATGTATGTCTTTCACACTCTGCCACGTAGCATTCTGCAACAAACGCAATCAACAGAAAAATTAAAAAGGCTTTTCTTTCATTCCTGTGCACATTCATCAACCTGTGTGCACCTCTGTGATCCAAGATGCATCACTGAGGTCCAACTTTGCTAATGTTTGTGGCAGGATTATAAAAAACCTCACTGAATAATGTCAATCACAGACATGGAAGATTAAAAGAGATTTATCCAGGTGGAGTACGTAGCATGGGAGATGGCACCATAGGATAGGTACAGACACCGGGCAGCAGCATCAGCAGTCTCCTGGCAGTGATGAACAGAGAAAAAGACAGAATGAGTGGCAGACCCTAGTGAGGGACAGCACTCACTCTGCAATCTCCTCCTCACCGTCTGTCCAACCCGACAAACCCTTGCAAACCCAGGAGACAAATCCTGCTGCTGACACCAATGGACAAGCACATCTGGCAACTAAGGTCTGCCAGGGTCTGCAATGAGAAGCCCAATCAGCCACTTGATATTCAGTGTGCCAGCTTATTCTCTCAATGGGATGCCGGAGACTGAAGGAAAGAGTGCAGAATCAAGAGGAGGGCAACCTTTTAACAGAAGATTAAATATTAATCAGCCTGATCACATATCACCACAACAGCATTCAGTCATTGATATTCAGCCGCTCATAAGGCCTTAATATGAGGAGATTACGGTGAGATCAACAATAGAAGAAGGAAAAGTTAGGCCACACAGGAAGGGATTTGCAGCTCATCGAGATCATAGAAAGGCAAGACAGAGGAAACAAGCGCTGGCAATGCAAAGTTAGAGTTTCCTCAACTTTGACATGAGCGATTGAAGTGACAGCCAATCAGGCAAGGCAAGGCAAATTTATTTGTATAGCACAATTCAACAACAAGGTGATTCAAAGTGCTTTACAGAGACATTAGAAACAAGAACAAATAAAAAGCATGATTTAAAATTGATTAAAACAAGCAAACAAACTAACTAACTAATTAACAAACAAACAAACAAACAAACAAAACAGATAAAATCAGAACAATAGATAAGATCAGTAGTTAAATGTAAGTTTTGAAATTTAAGCTTAAAGTGTGGATTTGGTGCTTTATTCAAATGCAGCTGAGAACAGGTGAGTCTTCAACCTGGATTTATATAAACTGAGTGTTTCAGCTGATCTGAGGCTTTCTGGGAGTTTGTTCCAGATATAAGGAGCATAAAAGCTGAATGCAGCTTCTCCGTGTCTGGTTCTGACTCTGGGAACTGATAAAAGACCGGATCCAGATGACCTGAGGGATCTGGATGGTTCATACTGGGTCAGGAGGTCATTGATGTATTTTGGTCCTAAACCATTCAGAGCTTTATAGGCCAGCATCAGAACTTTAAAGTCTATCCTCTGACGGACAGGCAGCCAGTGTAAGGACCTCAGAGCTGGACTGATGTGGTCCACTTTTTTGGTCTTAGTGAGGACTCGAGCAGCAGAGTTCTGAATGAGCTGTAGTTGTCTCACTGATGTTTTAGGTAGACCTGTAAAGATGCTGTTACAGTAATCAAGCCTACTAAAGATGAATGCATGGACTAGTTTTTCCAGGTCCTGTTGAGACATCAGATCTTTTATCCTTGAAATATTCTTGAGGTGATAGTAAGCTGACTTTGTTATTGTCTTAATGTGTTTTTCTAAGTTTAGGTCTGCATCCATCACTACACCCAAATTTCTCGCCTGGTTTGTGGTTTTTAGATGTATAGATTGAAGTTCTCTGGTGACCTGTAATCGTTTTTCTTTGGCGCCAAAGACTATTACCTCAGTTTTGTTTTTGTTTAGCTGGAGAAAATTGTGGCACAACCAGTCATTGATTTCCTCAATGCATTTACCAAGAGCCTGTACAGGGCCTCGGTCTCCTGGTGACATTGTGATATATATTTGTGTGTCATCTGCATAGCTGTGATAGTTTATTTTGTTGTTGTTTATAATCTGTGCCAGTGGGAGCATGTAGATGTTAAACAGAAGGGGTCCCAAGATGGAACCTTGGGGAACTCCACATGTGATACTTGTCTGCTCAGATGTGAAGTTACCTATTGATACAAAGTATTTCCTGTTTTCTACGTATGTTTTGAACCAGTTTAGTACAGTTCCTGAAAGACCTGTCCAGTTCTCTAGTTGTTTGAGTAATATGTTGTGGTCAACAGTATCAAATGCTGCACTGAGATCCAGTAAAACTAGGACTGACATTTTTCCACTGTCTGTATTCAGACATATGTCATTGAACACTTTGGTCAGAGCGGTTTCAGTGCTGTGGTTCTGTCTAAAACCTGACTGGAAGGCATCGTAGCAATTATTCTGTTTTAAGAAGTAACTGAGCTGTTGAGAAACTGCTTTTTCAATGATCTTACTTAAAAATGGGAGATTTGAGATCGGCCTGTAGTTGTTCATTTGTGTCTTGTCAGGATTGTCCTCTTTCAGTATAGGTTTGATTACAGCAGTTTTTAGTGGTTCTGGAAACACACCTGATAATAAAGAAAAGTTGACGATCTGTAACAGGTCTGACTCTAAAGTCTTTGAGACCTTCACTCTGAAGCGATATCCTTCACTTCAGAGTGAAGGATATCGCTCAGTCACATCTAAACAGTGTGGTAAATATGTTAGAGGGTTACCCAGGCAACCGTAGCCTTGAATTTCTACTAACGACCGATCGTCAAAAACAAAACGATGTGCGATGAGCGACTTGCTTCCAGTGTGAAAGAAGATAACAGGGACGTTTTCTATTGTTTTTCCTAGAATTCTCAAAATTCTTTGTTTAAAATATCATCTCTGAATCAAAGTACTGGTAGTTGTATTTATAGCGGTACTCATATGACAGCAGTCGTTGTTTTATATGTGTTGTTAGCTCTGCTGCCCTTTCATTAATTATGTACTAGAAACTGGCCAAAGGCTATATTGTTGTCTACAGTGAAAATTAAATATTGAAGCTCCAGCTTTCACCCCAGATTTCATTGTGTTGATAAATATGTTTTGTTTGCAAAACAATTTGAATTTAATAATTCATCAAAAGTGGGGGAGGCCATTATCATTCAGTATGAGCCCTGTGCGGGGCTCCAGATGTCAGGGATCATGTCTTGGTACTGACAACACATGCAAAGTCTGTGCCCTCTTTTATACATTATTGGAAGCAAATTCTGGAGATGGGGTTAGACATGGGCGCAGAAACTGATACGTACCTGTATAGAGGTGACCTGAGACAGTCTGTCAGGGGGAAAAAATCGTGACAAAACTACAAAGACATATTTACACAAACATTCTGCGTGATCAATGTGCTCATTTGTTACTATAAAAGCAATTGCTTCTACTGCAAAGGGATTAATACTCAGAACAAGTTTCTTTTTGTAGCCTTGATTAATTTATGTATGTAAAACGTAACATTATAATGAATTTTGTTAATGTTATAAGCTTTCCATTGTAAGAGTTCTGGCTGTTTAAAGGTTTTTTAACCCATAGGTCCAGAAATCCAGGGTAGAGAGAGATCATAGCGTCCCAGCGGGCTATACCATTAGTCACCAGCCTCATGTTGGTCATAAATCTAACACAGCAGAATCCCGACTCTGCCTGGAAACATGAATGCAATCCTTAAAAGTGAAATTATTCTTTATTTGTCATTATGGGATGAAAGGAAAGTGAAAACGGTGGCGATTACAGCTTCAACCTGGAACATCCAAACCGTATTGACCACTCTGTCAGCCTTCGGTAACAAAGCTTGACTTGACATTCTGTTAGCAGCAGTGCGGGGGCTGCTGAATAGAAGGGAAGTGGTGGTTGATAGGCGTGACGGAGAAGAGAAAGAGAGAGAGACAGGGGACGCCTGTTTGGGATTTACAGCAGCGGCGTGCTCACCTAGCAGCTGACCGTACTGCTTCACAGGTCAGCCGCTCTAACCAGACTCCATTAATACGCCAGTCCACCTTGTGGCACACTTTATGCTCCAGTGCATCTGCTGCCTCAGGGACAACTTCACTGGCACTTTACTCTCGAACAAAGTAAGAAAGAGGGGAGGTCTGGTATTCAGGAACAAAGAAACCCCTTGAAAATAGAAAGGGGTAAAGGAAAAATCACACAGAAAGTTTGACAAGAAGATGCCGTTTCCTATGTACTTTATTTTATGGTCCTATATATGTGATGAATTTTGCATGCTTGAGCTCACACTTATAAAGGACTCCGTTTTAAAGGTCAAAGTGGGTTTTTTGCTGTTTTTTTTTCTTTTCTTTTCTTTTTGCCTTAAAGTTGACTCAAGTTCATCTGATATACCAGGGTTTACTTTTTGGCCCAGTACCCTGAAGCACGCTTTAGGGATGGGCATGGACATCATAGTATAAATGTGTTTTATGGCCAGGCAGCTGCCGGGTGCGGGCTGTTTTTTATGCTTTCTGGCCGAGTACAACATGGCCACCTGCTTGGTGTAAAAACTCTCACTACTATGCTGAGCTTAATGGGCACGTTCTGCAACGAAACAAAGATATACAAGGACGTGTGCGAGGAAAGCTTCCTGCTGCATATGGTGCGCACTTAAGCAATTCATTGGTGCCATAAGCATCAGAGGGCACAAATCCATGGCTCTTTGTGGATTTCAGGGCTCAGTGGGACCTGGGGGATACTCCCTGGTCTATGTCTCCCTTAGCTAGAACTACATGTGTCCCTTTCTGACAACTCCTTTTTTTTCCTAAGCTCCAGAAAGCTCACTGATTATGATGAGACACTGTATGGAGGTAGTGCAACTGGATGGGGACTCACAGATGATCACCCCCAGGATTCACAGAAGAGAGTGTGTTTTTGAGCTGTGGAGGGAGGTGAGTGGCACTCAACCACCTGGTCTTCTGATAAACAAGTTCATGTATGAGGAAGAGCGAAAATGATTATTAGAAGGATTTCAGAGTGTCATCCCTCCCTCTCTCCTGCTATCTTGCTTTCACTGCGAGCGGCAGAACAAAATTACTCCCCGCCAGTGAATAATAAGGAAGTTTATGAAACGTGACGAGTGCGGCGGCGCTCTACATGAAATACCAATGAGGGAGGCGCCCCAGCGTAGCAAATGCTACATCCTAATATCAACAGTCACCTTGTGTTACTCCCACTGCTCTACTGAAGGGCACATCACAGGCAGGGTAGGAGCACACAGCATAATGTAGTGACACCAAAAACTCCAGATTTGGTATGCGGGCCCATGCAGGTGAACGTGCACATGCAGGGAACATGCCACCACACCACCACAGCAGACTGGAACCAGGACAAGGGAAGCTGCCATTGCCACATGAGCACTGCTGTGTGGCATATTCAGTCACAGACGGGGGCCAGAGGAAGGGCGTGTATGACTCAGATACAGTTGTCACTCACTGTTTGAGTAAGTGAATCAGCTTGGTGTGACAAACTTGAAGCGATGTGTGAAAATGAAACTAATGCACAGGTAATTACTAGAAAACAACTGGCAGTTGTGATTTTTTATCATAGTATACATAATACAGACCTCGGGTGGCCCTTGACGACACTGTTTGTGGCAGTACTGTTATGGTAGATAGCTGCCCGATAACCCCTACCTTTAGGTTTGGGCTCATCTGGTTATTGACTTTTCTTGTTGTTGGATTTGTTTTGTTTTTTGGTGCCCCTTCATGATTCGCCGTTTTCTTGCACACTAGAAATAAATTACACTCTTCCTGTCGACACCATTCCATAAGCCCTACTTACAAATACATTTCTAGTACATTTACTATTCATGTCATGCTATGATATAGCGACACAGAACGTAAACTTGTTGCAGCCATAAACAGAGATGGGCAGTAACGCGTTACTTGTAACGCGTTACTGTAATCTGATTACTTTTTTCGAGTAACGAGTAAAGTAAGGGATTACTATTGCAAAAACGGTAATTAACCGTTACTTTCCTGTAGGAACGCTGCGTTACTGCGTTACTAAAACCGTGATTTTTTTGCGAGAATGTCTCATGACAGTGACGTAGGCGAGTGCGCCGTTCGTGGCAACAGCTGTGTGCAGATCAACAATGGATCATATATCGAGTGCAGAGAGAGTATGAGCGTGCAGCGTTTAAAGCGTGGAAGTACTGACCTTACTTTGAGTTTGATTCCATAAAAAGTGACAAAAACATTAGTGTCCGCTGTGCGTGGGAAGAAAACTTCTTTTTACAGCGAAAAAACCCCTAAACTTCCAACAAGCACCGAGTAGCTACGACGTAATGGGAAACTCACAGAGAAACTCGCGGATTCTTCCACTGACCGCTGCACCAGGGTAAACCTCCGCCTACCCCACTCCTGCTTTACAGGTGAAAATAGAGCAACAGGACCGCTGAGTCTTTGACTTTATTTATTTTCTGCTGTGTTTTACTTGCATCTATTTGAAAGACTGAGTGTAAACACACAAAATATTTTATTTTATGTGCTGGAATGTGCAGAAAATAGGTTTACATGTTAAACTAATTTCTTCCAGTCAGAGAATGTTGCATATAATTAAATTTTTGCTTGATGCATAAAGTTAAAAGGTTAAAACTGATAAAACAAGTTAAAAAAAGAGACGTTTCCATTTGATTACATTTTGTATGATGGATTATGCAGAAAAAGTAGAATTGGGCTGAAAGATCTATCACTTTATCACCTCTTCAGGGTGTAAATCATGTTTTTAAAAAGTAACTAAGTAATTAATTACTTTTGAAAACAAGTAATCAGTAAAGTAACGGGATTACTTTTTTGGGGAAGTAATCAGTAATTAGTTACTGATTACTTTTTTCAAGTAACTTGACCAACACTGGCCATAAATATAGCTGTCAAGCTGTTAAGAAATCTATGAATCATTCATGTTTTTTAAAATATAACATGTCAAAACAATTAAAATTAAAAGAAAAAAAAAACTGTGTTTTATGTACACATTTTGCCTACAGCACTAACTAAACTGACAATCATCAAAACTTTAAGATTGGTGCTTATGTTCATCACGAACATATACAAATATTTTCATTTGGATTTTATGTTGTCTCGGTTTTGGAGCTAAATGCCTTTGTGTAGGGCTCATTGTGATATTCATATCAACAATATGGCTGATTACGACTTTTTGTTTTGGATGACTTCTGTTTGCAGTCTTGACTCTGAACAAAACGAGCAGTATGGATCCTGGAGGTCAAACACATTGATCAATGTATGTTCTATCAAAGTTTGTTTCTCCTAGATTTAGAAACTTTTATTCTTTAAGTTTACGAATTGGAAATTTGCTCCTTTCTTTTCTTTTCTTGCCACATTTCCAGCCTCTGTTGATTATAGTACAGCGTAACGCTGGCAGTAATGCTCGTGGTGATTGTGGTGATGGTAGAGGAGAGTGAACTACACGTACATCTTGAGAGCATTCTATAAATAAGCCTCCACAGCCAAACCTTTTTCCATTATTTCATCAGTGGTGACACACTTTTTTCAATTTATGTTAAAAATAATCATCCCCTGAAAATCAGTGTGAATCGTTAATGGGCGGAAGTTCTTAACTTTTCTTTTTTTATATCGCTCAAAAATAACGCTACATTGTTTTACATCATTTTGTAGGTTTGTTTACAAAAGCTCCTCTTCATCTTTTCTGTATCCTCCACCTTGTCTACAGCTGAGTGACCAGAGTTTGTTTGTTAAATGAAGTATTTCCTTCTTTTTCTCATGGTCATTCCCCTCGCTTGCAGGTTATAGTTTTTCACGGGTCTACTTTGTTTGGCTGCGCACTTATAATCCCTTTCTGTGCAAAATGACTTGTTATGTTTCAACTAGAGCATTATTAATAAACGTGGGTTAAAATGCAAAACTTAAAAAAAAAGCCTGAATGGAATGGCCTCTATTTTTTATGAGTGCATGTAAGCACGTGTGCACGCGTGTGTGCATGTGTATTTATGCGCATGCATTCGTGGGGTCAACCCTTTTATCCTCGTCTTTCAGTGCTGAGTGCGTGAGTGTTTGTGTGTTTCTGCATTCTCCGCAGGGACTATTTCAGTTGAGGGCAAAGAACACAGAGAAACTTTGAAAGAGCTTTTATGTACTTTTGAGTGAAATGATCCTAAGAAAGGCTTTTTATAAAAATACTTTTATTCAGGCTTCCACATCCAGAAGGGCACTTACTCAATTACCAAGCTCCCTTCTTTCCTTTTTCCATCAATCCCGCCTCTATTCTTAGGCCTGTGTCTGCGTTGTGTGTGGAGGCACTGCTATGGGCAAAGAGCATGAGCTTAGTAGTAAGCTATGTAGGGCATGTCAGTGAGTATACAGTGAGTCAGTCATTTGAAACCACTCTTTGGTCATATTGTAACTTCAAAAGATCACACAGCTAGAAAAAACATATTTGATTACTAATCTTGGTTTTGTTGGCTATTTTTAAAGCAAGCATTTAACGGTCTTTTGTTTTTTTGCTTTACTTTTAAAAGAAATCCTTTGATGTAAAACACTGGCTGTGGTAAAATATGGCATGTACAGATAAGGCTGATACTGTATGACAAGCCAACTGAATGAGAGGTAAACTCATTCTGTCTCCCTCACTTTCGCATCTCAGCTCTCTTTTAACTGCAGCCTTGTCACTCAGTAGCCTGAAAGGCAAGACCTCATACAGGTTTGACAGATAAAAGTCTCCTCACTTCATTGCTGTTTGACATTTTTACCTCCAAGAAAAGTTTCGGCACTTCTCCTCCCTTTCTTTTTCTCCTTCCATCTCATAAACACACACACGCATACCTCGATGTGAGTCCGTCTTCTCTCCTCCTGTCCATCTGCCTGGCAAAATGGGGCGACAGACAAAGGAGACGCAGGCTAACTCAGTGATCTGAATCAAATGGCAAGAAGAGGAGGGTAGCAGAGGAAAAGAGGAGTGATGGGTGCCAGGGAGGGAGGAGATGTGAGAGACAGAAGGGTTGGATGGTGAAGAGAGGCATGAGGGGCTAGATGTGAATTTTTTCTGACAGGTTGAAGTCTCCTCTGAGCTGACCCTCTCCCTGCTGGGAGACATGTCTCCTGAGTGGGGTGAGGCAGGAAGAAAAAGCAGAAGACATACAGTAAGGTGAAGCAATGAACTGTGATCATGGAAATGCCACGCTGAATGCAGGAGTACCAGCAGTTCTCATCTGTGGGCATGCAGTATAATAATTTGATCCATTGCAAAGCACACACTCCTGCAAGAATATTTCTGTATTAAATTCACCACTTTCGGTATATTCTGCCATCACTCAACGTCAGGCAGGATTGTTGGACACAGTGCTAGTGCAGCCATTGAAGCTTAGCGAGGCAAAAGATACATCTGCTGTCTAGGTCATTTTACATTTTCATGTACTCAGAACAAACAAACAAACAAATAAAAAAGATGTATTGATTTATAAGTAGTAAAACTCTGGGACTGGAGTGGGAAAACTGCAGAAACACAGTGATAAGTGACTTCCAGTGACTCCAAGGCCGACAGGGGAAAAAAAGAGAGAGATAGAGGGCAGATCTGGGGAGAATGCTTGTACGTCTGCAAGTGAACAACACAGGAGTGAAAAATGTTTTACAGTCAGATAGTTGGAGGCACTCATACATCTGAATCTGGGTGCTGAGTAAGTCGGAGTACTTTTCTATGCTGTGGTGTGCTGGGGGAGCAGCACAGCAAAGAAGGACTCATCCAGGCTGGAGAAACTGATCAGGAGGGCTAGCTCTGTGGTCGGCATGAAGCTGGACACTCTGGTGACAGTGGCAGAGAAAAGGACATTAAAGAAACTGATGGACATTATGAACAATGCTGGGCATCCTCTGCACACGGCCATTAACAATCAGAAGAGTCTGTTCAGTGACAGGTTGCTTCTCCCAAAGACAAGAACTAACAGACTTAAAAACTCCTTTGTCCCACACGCCATCAGACTGTTTAACTCCTCTCTGGAGGGGAGAGGGAGGGGAAACAGGAGGACAAAGGAGGGGGGAACAACTAAGCTGTAGTGCCTCTGCACCTCACTGTACAATACCTTGTGCAATACTTTTTGTAAATAGTCAACAGTGCAATAGACTCAATACTTGAAATGTGCAATTCACTTGTATTTTTATTTTTTATTCCTATTTATTCTATTTATCCCCTTTGTATATTTTATTTATATTTGTCTCTGTATTTATATATATATGTGTGTGTGTGTGTGTGTGTGTGTGTGTGTGTGTGTGTGTGTGTGTATATATATATATATATATATATATATATATATATATATATATATATATATATATATATATATATATATATATAAAAAAAACACCCAGCACGCCCCTGCGGGCGGTTTATCCTTCAAGCTCGGGTCCTCTACCAGAGGCCTGGGAGCTTGAGGGTCCTGCGCAGTATCTTAGCTGTTCCCAGGACTGCGCTCTTCTGGACAGAGATCTCCGATGTTGTTCCCGGGATCTGCTGGAGCCACTCGCCTAGCTTGGGAGTCACCGCACCTAGTGCTCCAATTACCACGGGGACCACCGTTACCTTCACCCTCCACATCCTCTCGAGCTCTTCTCTGAGCCCTTGGTATTTCTCCAGCTTCTCGTGTTCCTTCTTCCTGATATTGCTGTCATTCGGAACCGCTACATCGATCACTACGGCCGTCTTCTTCTGTTTGTCTACCACCACTATGTCCGGTTGGTTAGCCACCACCATTTTGTCCGTCTGTATCTGGAAGTCCCACAGGATCTTAGCTCGGTCATTCTCCACCACCCCTGGGGGCATCTCCCATTTTGACCTCGGGACTTCCAGGTTATACTCGGCACAGATGTTCCTGTACACTATGCCGGCCACTTGGTTATGGCGTTCCATGTATGCCTTGCCTGCTAGCATCTTGCACCCTGCTGTTATGTGCTGGATTGTCTCTGGGGCATCTTTACACAGCCTGCACCTGGGGTCTTGCCTGGTGTGATAGACCAGCTGCCTGAGGTATTCACTGAGCACTCGGTCAGTTGGGGCCATCTTCCCAATGTATTCTTGGATGTTCGTTGTCTCATCCTGGACTGTGGTGCTGACACTCACCAGTCCCCGGCCCCCTTCCTTCCGCTTAGCGTACAGCCTCAGGGTGCTGGACTTGGGGTGAAACCCTCCATGCATGGTAAGGAGCTTTCTTGTCTTTATGTCAGTGGCTTCTATCTCCTCCTTTGGCCAGCCTATTACCCCAGCAGGGTACCTGATCACGGGCAGGGCGTACGTGTTGATGGCCCAGATCTTGTTCTTACCATTCAGCTGACTCCTCAGGACTTGCCTGACCCTCTGCAGGTACTTGGTGGTTGCAGCTTTTCTAGCGGCCTCTTCATGGTTCCCATTTGCCTGCGGGATCCCCAAGTACTTGTAACTGTCCTCTATGTCTGCAATGTTGCCTTCTGGTAGTTCAATCCCCTCAGTTCTGACTACCTTCCCTCTCTTTGTTACCATCCGACTACACTTCTCCAGTCCGAACGACATTCCAATGTCATTGCTGTATAGCCTGGTAGTGTGGATCAGTGAATCGATGTCTCGTTCACTCTTGGCATACAGCTTGATGTCATCCATGTACAGGAGGTGGCTGACAACTGCTCCGTTCCGTAGTCGGTATCCGTAGCCAGTCTTGTTAATGATCTCACTGAGGGGGTTCAGGCCTATGCAGAACAGCAGTGGGGACAGAGCATCTCCTTGGTAGATCCCGCACTTGATGGTGACTTGTGCTATGGGCTTGGAGTTGGCCTCTAGTGTTGTACGCCACATCCCCATTGAGTTCCTGATGAAGGCTCTTAGGGTCCCATTGATCTTGTACAATTCTAGGCATTCCAGTATCCAGCTGTGGGGCATTGAGTCATAGGCCTTCTTGTAATCAATCCAGGCAGTGCACAGGTTGGTCAGTCTGGTCTTGCAGTCTCGGCTGACTGTTCTGTCTACCAGTAGCTGGTGTTTTGCGCCTCTGGTATTCTTGCCAATTCCTTTCTGTGTCCCGCTCATGTATTGACCCATGTGCCTGTTCATCTTAGCCGATATGATGCCTGACAGGAGCTTCCATGTAGTACTGAGGCAGGTTATTGGTCGGTAGTTGGAGGGGACCGGTCCCTTCTTGGGGATCAGGACCGTCCGGCCTTCAGTTAGCCATTCCGGGTGTCTCTCGTTAACTAGCAGCTGGTTCATTTGTGCTGCCAGACGCTCGTGGAGTGCAGTCAGCTTCTTCAGCCAGTAGGCGTGAACCATGTCGGGCCCTGGTGCTGTCCAACTCTTCATACTGGAGACCCTTTCTTGGATATCTGCCACTGTGATGGTTACTGGACCCTGTTCAGGGAGGTCGCTGTGGTCTGCCCTCAGATCCTCTAGCCACTGAGCATTGCCGTTATGGGTTGCATCCTTCTCCCATATGCTCTTCCAGTATTGCTCCGTCTCCAGCCTTGGTGGTGCTGTTCTCTTATTGTTCCCTTGCCACTGAGAGTACACCTTTGCTGGTTCTGTGGAGAACAGCTGGTTTATTCTCCTGCCTTCTATCTCTCTGGTGTACCTCCTCAAGCGGCTGGCCAAGGCTGTGAGTCTTTGCTTGGCAGTTTCCAAGGCCTCAGGTATGGACAGCTTGCTGTATTTCTTAGGCACCTTATTTGTCGCACCTTTCTGCAACTCCGTTAGTTGGCTAACCTCCCTCCGTGCTACTTTGATCTTGCCCTCTAGCCTCCTTCTCCATGGAGGGTACTGCCCCTTGTGGCTGTTCAACTTGTAGCCAAGCATCTCACTGATCACTGCTGCCGTATTGTAGATCAGCTTGTTAGTGTCGGTAATCGTGGTTGTAGGTATTGCCCGTAGTGTTGCATTAACATCATCTAGCAGACCTTCTGAGGGTACTTCACGTAATCTTGGTAACCGGCTACGGGGTATCCAGGTTTCAAGCTTGGCCATGATCCTATTTTTCAGGTCAGTTCCTCTCGCACTCAACGATCCTTCTCCTATCGCACTTGGGGCTATGTACCCAATCTCGGGTGGGGGTGATGATATCGCCCCCCTGACCTGGCGTCCTGACTCCTCCTTGCCGTAGCATTTGTGTTGTACCTCGTCAATCTCTAGCTGTGAGAGCAGTCCCTTCTTTCGAATGTTGGAACACTGAGCTACTAGTTGTTTCGCCGTCATTGTGGATGTTGGGTATCGAAGAATCCATAGGTCCCTCATCCTATTCATGTAGCCCCTTCCGCCGGGGTTACTTGCGTAGTAGCATTCCAACAACGCCCTGTTTTCGTCTCTTGCCCACCGATGCCTTCTTGTTCCAGTAGCCCACTTTTCGTCAGGGTGCCCTGGTTCCTCAACACCTGACGCGGACCTTGTTGATCCGGGCGACGTCCGAGCCGGCATGCCTTCATATTTATCTGTCTCGCTCATGTCTGCGGTAGGCTTGCTTAGCATAGGGGGTCTAGCCTTAGGACCCTTACTGGATACAGACGCCCCGGGCAGGAATCGAACTTGCGATCCTCTGTTCCAAAGGCGTGTAGTCTAACCACTACGCTATCCAGCTGCTCTATATATCTATATATATATATATATATATCTATATATATATATATATATATATATCTCTATAAAAAAAAAAAAACACAAAACAATTCTGTAACTGTAACTTCGGTCGTTGCTGTGCTTTTTGGAAGTCGAATTTCCCAGAGGAACCCACCCGAGGGATTAATAAAGTCTTATCTTATCTTATCTTATCTTAAGTCAAAGAAGAGAGCAGACAGCGTTATTGCATAGAAGCCAGTTCATTATACGGCTCAGGGAATTAATCAGTCAGCGCAAAGTCCATCTGTTTTTGTCAAAAGTGCCAAAACATTCCATTGTTTTAATGTTGGTTTAATTTCTTTGTGACTTGAAGAATTTTTTTGCAGTGTTGGCCAAACAAAACAAGCAGCTGAAAACAAGCAGCTGAAAACAAGCAGCTGAAAACATCACCTTGGCCTTTTAAATTGTTGATAAAGAAAAATAATCTTTAGTTGCAACTCCTATTCCACATGGCTACAGTCATAGCACCTGTGCCAAACTGTTCTTTAGCACAGTGGTGCTCTGACATTTACCCATAGACTGTATATAAAAGATGGACACACCCTGGGACATATTTACACGACATCACCCCCACTAAAGTTTGCAGTTAGGTATCTGCTGATGCATGCATGCATGCATGCAAACACACTTTATGGGTGCAACATCGTAAAGAGCACAGACTTCTTGAAGTGGTTATAGTACAATTAATCACAAATAACCACATTAAAAATGCTCTGATGGCCAGCTGCACCATGAATACAGACCAGAGTTCCAACAGTGACTTGAATTGGTGGATACGAGGCTTAGCAGATAGCTAGCTATATGACTACCCCTGTTGGCAACCACCTGTCACCTGTGCCTACTAATGACTTAGCCTTAAGACTAAAACAAAATCATTTTGAAATATAAATAATAAAACCTTTGATGCAGCATGCTGTAGTAAGTTTTATTTTAACTTTTATTTTCTCTGTTCGGAGCCATGAGGAATGCCACCTCATGGCTTTGTATGAAAATTCCACAGTGATTTCGTCGTTTTTATGGTCAATTTTTCTTTCACCGTTTCTGTGACGCGGCATGCAGTTTTCCACAAGTTTCTTCATTTATGTGCCCATAAAGCATGAACAGTAGTTTTCTTTTCAGCCAAAAAATGACTCCTGCTAGATTATTACCCTGATTTCCCCTAGGCTCCACACACATATGAACAGAATTAGGTAATATAATCACACAGCTTTTAAGTCTTTCTGATAGTTACTGGATTAAAGGAATCAATTTCTGATAATGAAGGGGTCTTTGGGATTGTGGAGTTTTAAATGCTCAGAAAAATTTATTCACTGCTTAACAGCCCTTCCAACAAATGTAATAGAAATGCCTTTTGGGCAATTATATTACATTATGAATTTGTAGCGGGCAGCACGGTGGTTAGCATTGTTGCCGCACAGCAAGAAGGTCCTGAGTTCAATTCCACCATCAGGTCTTTCTGTGTGGAGTTTGCATGTTCTCCCCGTGTTTGCGTGGGTTCTCTCCGGGTACTCCGGCTTGTGGGGATAGGTTAATTGGATAATCAAAATTGCCACTAGGAGTGAATGAGAGTGCGAATGGTTGTCTGTCCCTGTGTGTTGACCCTGCGACAGACTGGCGACCTGTCCAGGGTGTACCCCGCCTCTCGCCCTATGACAGCTGGGATAGGCTCCAGCGCCCCCCGCGACCCTGAAAAGGATAAGCGGAAGCGAATGAATGAATTTGTAGCTACACAGTTTGGCCACTATGTTCAATTATAGCATATATATATATGCTTTATATTAATCATAAACGTAGTATCTGGGTCTGAGGAGGAAAGCCTTTGAACGAGTGCCTTAAAACAGCCTCTTTGTCCTCATAGCCAGCAGGTGGTGACACTCAAGATTATGTTTGGGAAAATTAACCATCTCACTTGATTCTTTAACTTTGTAAACATTCTCCTGAATGGTTTTTGGTCCCAGTCTCTGCTTTTCACTCTTATTCAGCATCAAATTATTTTAATTTGAAAAACTTATGTTCCCATTTAAAGTGAAATAAAAAAAAAATCCAGGGCACTGTGAGCATACAGTGCACGCATTTCTTAGTCAGCTCCACCTCCACTGCAGCTGGTTTAGTATTTGGTTGTATTCAAAGACACTGGGAGGAGACAGCTGTTCAGTTCTCTCGATAAGTAAGACTTTTTATCCCGTTGTTCACCAGCATCCCAGTTACTGTCGCAGTCAAAAACGTTTACACTTTGTTAATCAAAACTTTAGTTTGCAGTAGCGCTCCTGCTAGCTATTGCCCTTTCATTCAAGTAGTTTACATATCAATGTGCAGTCTATGCTCACGTAGCAGAACAGCGGGTAAAGACAAAGTACCATTGGCATCATATTTAAGTTTAGCTTCTAAACAGTGCAAAGCTGATGACTCCCATCCTGTTGAGTTAAAAGAAAATAGGCACCATAACATAAACTGTCGTTACAAGAATATGCTGTGTTTTCTTAAAATGCATTTTTCGGTGCAGCACTACTGTGATGGTCACATTAACTGTAAGTCTTACATGCTCATGACACTGAGCTGTTAATGGCAAATACACCAAGACAAATGTGCAATGCTGCTCAAGCTGCAAAGTACCAAACAGGCCTATAGGTAGAGTTGTTCCTTTCACAAATGGCACACACCTGCAGAACATTAGACAAGTAAATTCTTTTACAGGCAAATTTATTTAGACACCCATGCACCCTGGACATGCATGCATTTTATCAAAGTGCCATGGTTAAGCGCAAAGTGCTGCTTGAATAAGATTTCTCCTCAGACAGAATTAGCTCAGGTAAGGAGGGAATCGTTACTGCCTGCTTTGTCTCATCTCCATAATGTTTGCGTATTCCATTAGGCGGAAATGTGAAATGAAACATAATTATGTTGTATTCCCGCTGACAACTGATCTGTCACAGAGTGCATTAGAAACACGACTGTGAATAGCGTGAAGAAAGAAGGTGGCGAGAGAGAAAAAACTTGTGTGGGCCAGGCTCATCTCTCAGAGTTTGACAAGGCTACTTACCTGGAGGTTGTAAAAAAGAAAAGAAAAAACAGGATAAAAAAATAAGTAATACCTGCCACATCCACACAACTGTACCCCTAAGCTCATTAGACAAACACACTTCTAGTATCTCATTTCCAGTTCTACCGCCCCGGCCATGACAGATCTCTCAGCCCGGTACAAAGCGCAATTATACCGAACTAGACAAATATAGCAAGAGGGTATAATAATTCTGAATCACCTCGAAAGTCAAGAAGATAAAAAAGCTGTTCTTCTTATGGTTGCAGTGCTGGTGCCTCGTAAGGAACTAGGTTGGCCTTCTTTAGCACTTGCAGCCAAGTACAAATTAACCTCCCTAGATCAACAATAAACCTAATTAGAGTTGTGTTCTGCAGCACACATCTCTAAACACAGATCACAGCTTGTTGAGAGATGAATCTCCATCTGTCTGGCTGCACACTGGGAGGAGAAGAGGCTCAGAGAAGATCAGTCCCAAGACACGTCGAGAGAAGCGTCGCGCATTTCTGTGTGCGAGTGCACAGGAGGAGCGGGAGAGAGCTCCTTGTGACCCGAGGTATACTCACAGATATCAGCCCTTATTTTATGATGTCGTGCTGCAGCTGGGATGTGGGACATGGCACATGCAGGGAGAACACGCCATTACATGTGAGCAGACTTGGTGGTGGTGGTCGGTGGGCTGTAAAGCAAACGGTTAGGACAGGAGCAGCCCTGCCCTGCAATTCGACGCTCGCTAGTGAGACTCGTACAGACTGACACAAACTGATCGCACGGGAACACATCATGGAGAGTTCATTTTTTCCATAAATTGCTGCTCTAAAAAAAAAAAAGACTCTTATTAACTTTAAAGTCAAACTGCCTAACACAGATTTAAACTGCAAATTTTGTTTTGACTGCCTATAAAAGAGAAATTCCAGAGAAAATGTTTCCCCGGCTTACAAATTAAAATTCTTTAGTATCAAATAATAAACAAATGATTGGTTTGCTACCCTGATTTTCCCCGTTGTCTAACATAGGTGGAGATAAGCTGAAATCACAGTAGAGAGAAACGTCTGCAAAATGATTAAAATGAGAAGAATTCTTTGAAATGTGTTTTCAGACGCTAGTAATTTCCCTAAGCTGCCATTAGACATGACAGCATTATCACTTTGCCTTTGACACTGTGCAAGATAAAGCAGCGAGGACACCGAGGTCCAAATATGTTGCTTTTATAGGTAGGAGCTGTCTCATTTATCATGTACTAAAACCTGGAGCTCTCTGTAAGCTCTGTCCATAAGTCAGAGGAGCAGGTATCTTCTGCCGTGCTATAAAATGAACCGAAGATGTAATTTTAGACCCAAGTACACAGCAAGACAAAAGGTGAAGACTTGATCAAGAAATACTTGTGACGTGTGAATACAAAAAAACTACTGGCAAAAGAAGAAGAGACAAAGACGCGCACAGAAATTTGTTTATATAACAAAGTGGTTATTATTTAGTATCATATTCCATTACATAGTTTATGGAAGGACAGTGTGCATAACCATTTTGCTTCTTCATGTTTCTAAGGATACAAATAAACTTAAAATGTTACAAATATAAATGTTTCTTATGACAATAAAACATACTCGGTGACAACAAGAAAGGTAGGCAGGGATATGGCAGCTTACACACCATGGTTGGACAGGGTTTGTCAACAGTTATGAACATTGTTTGTTGATTCAGCCACAATTGTTCTTCCACAAATCAATAGTAAGCGCTAACAAAGTCGGAAAGAACTGGATATGTGGCAGCTGGGAACTATTTACCAAAAGAAATGCTTTGCAAATAGTTCACTCTGTTAGTGGCAATGTTGTATTTACGAATCTTAAACAAATCTTTCTCCGCCTGAGCAGAATAACTTGTGAGGTAAAGTGCGCAGTCAGTGAGTGTAAGTAACATTTCAAACTTTTCATTTAATCACTTGCCACTGCAGAGAAATGGCACCTTTACCTTTATACCCCTGCCTCGCCATTCTTACCATTACAATGAGAACACCATCAGCTGAGGTTTGTTAGTAACAACCAGTAAGAGGATGGGCCGATATGCTGATTTCTACAATAACACGGCAGACCAATTCGGGTTCATTGTCAATGGACTCTCTACTATTCTTCTAGGAAAAAACACATTATTCTGAATATTCTACGAGATGGTGTGGGGGAGAAACACATGAATCACTCACAGGAACGATGGAAATGTTGTCGTTGTAGAAGCGTCTTGTTTTCACTCATTGTTATCATTCAAAAACACCAAACGTATTCAAGGTGAACACTGATGATCTGGAACTTCTATAATGGCAAACAGTGTAGCGCTTAGCTCAGCACGGTGCACATCAGAATCATTACAAAACAGATTTTTAAATGACATCTCTAAAAAGATGCACCAGTGTTTTGATAAGAAATAACACTTGACTATCATAATAACATCAAATTTCCTACTCTGAATGACTTAATTGGATCAAAGTTGAAATAACAATTACAGTTTTAGAAAAGCTTTTGTCTGTACAGTCTTTTTTTATAGTTTAGAGAAAAAAAGCTAAACAAACACTTGGCAAATGTGGAAGGAAGTTGTTTAAAATGAGCAAAAAAAAGAATAATTCAGTCAAATTTTGTGAGAAAAACATACTGTTACTGCTGACCGCAAACCACTTGTTGTTTTAGCATACACAGTATCCAATCATAAAGCACTAAATATCACTGTAGTTGGACGACTGATAAAACAATAGCTGTTATTAATTGCTTGAAACTGTGCTGAGGGCAAAGGGCAAGTTTCTACTAGAAAGGGAAGAAAAATCACTGCAATCTCTGCGCAGTGTGCAACACGTCTTTAAAACTGCCATCAATGCAGAAACCTCATTCTCTCTGCTTTCTCTGTATGACTGCTCAAACCTTATATTCAGAGGAGAATTAAATATGCAGACGTCTCAGAGTATTGTGGGTGCACCTTGAGCCGAGATGATGTGTAAAATTGCATTTTTAGAAGTGCGCAGGCTGGGAGAGGAGGCATCATGAAACAGACACATCATAAGCTGCACTGGCAGATTGTTTAAATGAAAAAAATCTCCATCTATTCAGCCCAGGAGTCGAGCACATGGAATCCTATTTTGCCCGAGTTCCTGTTCAGATTACTGAGCTGGCATGGTGCACACAGACGATTGCCCCACACAGAAACACACAGACACACAAAGCCTACAGCTGAGTTCTGTTATTAGTATGGTAACCTGTCTTAAGGTAAAATGATTGCTCGTGCCCTTAGTGCTGGGGAATCGGAGGGCGTTTGGAGACTCGCTTTCCAAGACAAGGATCATCTTGTCTACTGTGCCCCTCAGTCGATAATTCTGCTCGTGCCCGGTCTCCATGTGGATTCAGCGGTTGTTTTTAGTAGCATCTGCTTACAGTTTAGGGAAGTAAGGGAACAAGGGCCACCCTAGGCATGAATACATGAATAAATAGTTCACGTGAAACTGTGTGACAGTGAGCCCATACAGAGAAACAAGCTCACAGCAAAGTTTCAACTATCACGTACACAAACGCCACACACCAGGTGGCTGTTTGGAGGAGTTTGTCCAGGTAGAAGAATTACACAAATCCCACCTCTTGGTGGTCTTAAAACCCTGCTTGACCTCATACATTCAGTCAGATGAATTTAAATGTTTTGGAACCTACGAGGGTTTTTACATATTTATATAAAATCATGTCTCATGTTCTACCAAATATATATTATGTTTTTCAGTTAGGTTTGGGAAAAGGTCAACATTTGGGATAAAACGGACCCTTTCACAAAGTTAACCACATGTTAGATTGCAAGCCTCGTTTTTGTTTTGTAGTCATAGAGACGAGTCCTACGTCAGGCACTGGTGACAGCACTGCCTTTCAGTAACTACTACAACAGGTTGCTTACATAAACACTTGTTATTTTAACCTGGTTCAAAATTTTTCCATAATTTCTTTCTTTCTTTTTCTGGAGATTCCAGTGTTTAAAAACCAAATGAAAGACAAAGTGCAAACCTTTTTACTGCTAGTTTACAGATAGATTAATTTTCGGCCTGTGCCTTTATTGTATTTCAAACAGATTAATAATAAAATGATGGTAATGTTGTCGTTTTTTTCCCTTGCTGAACACCTGATCACAGGAAAGGTCAAAAAGTTCATGTTAGCTCCTCCAGGCAGTTAGATGCATTTAAAAATGTGTCAGTCTCTCATGTTAGAAGCAAAAGCGACCTTGGGACAGATCAGCACCCAAAGGCAAAGTTAGATATTACACAACTAAAAATAAAATGCATCTTGTCAAAATGGAGATTACAGTTTCAAAATCCATGAGTCACAAGCTCTGAAATATCGGTACAGACGGGGGCCAGCTCTTGTGGCTTTGTGGTATATGCAATGAGCTGATTTACGGAGACAACTGGCTGTTGTGAAAACTGTCTTGATGTTGGTTGAAGGAGGTACTGGCAGTAAGAAATTTTAAACAACTACTCCCTCTTTGATAAGAGCTTGGGGAGCTGCTCGAGAAAACATCAGCAGGTTGAAGGCTTGCCAACACGGGTGTTAAATCCCTGTTTTCCATTTAGAGGACAGCTGCCCCGCTGCTTGTTTGCAAAATAAAGGGTGTGTGGTATGTTCACGGGAATGAACGACTCTGCAGTCCTTCTTGGCATTAGTTCTTTCTTCAGTACGCTGCAATGTTCAATACATGTTTCACGTCAAATCTGAGTGTGAAGTATTTTGATTACAGAAGGATTTAAGTGGAAGGCTTAGACTTGCAAGAATGAAAATGGATTTTCAAACAATCAAAACGTTTCATTTCTCTGCAGTAACCTTAAAATGTATTGTTTTTAATATCAAACCAGCTAGAGAGGACAAACATTTAAAGTGATGAACAATTCTTGAATAAATATGTAAAACGTCTGATGAACTGGATGAAAATGATTCTTCAGTTCTGTGTAGTTTCTTTAGGCTTGTTTGTTCTGTACTTGGTGCTGTGTGTATGTGGGATTCCTTGGAGTTTGTGTATGTGCCACAGTAAGGGGTGGTCTGTCCCTCTTTCAGATGTCTTCTAGGTCTCCTCCTCGCAGCCCTCTTTGGCACTTATCTAGCGTCTTATAGTAGGCGCGGGTGATCATCGAGCTTGGTGATTTGCGTTGTGCCGTGAGCGAGATCTTTCCAGGACTGCACGACGGTTGTCTGGTTAAAAAAAACAGGAAGACAAAGAATAAAAATACAAAATGTGAGAATCAGAAGGAACATGAAAGCGCTGGTACATTGATTCATACTAGCACAGGAGCTCAACCAAATCAAAGACAGAGGAGAAACGACGTGAAGAAAATCCAGGCTGATTGAGAGCAGAGCAGCAGGGAAGGAACAGAAGAAGCTGCTGGAGTGGAGGTGCTTGTCTCTGGTGTCATAGTAACTATTCAGCTCCTGATCCAGACTTCCACTCAAGAGCCCCTCAACTATTCTCTCATCAGATGCAGCAAATGCACAAAGTAAATGCACCACGCACAAAAACTAATACCACTACAAAAATAGTATACATATGGCCTTTTTCCATTCAAGCCTGTGTGCTCTCTCCATCGTGACACGTTTCCACCGTGGCCTCCCTGCAGGGGACAGCTGCACTGCAACAAGCTGCTACGGAGGTGATAGCAGAGCCGCCCATGGCTAAACTACGTGGTGTCCTCACTGTCTTTAGTGGCTAAAATGTGCTGGAGATTAGAGAGACGTCCTCTGGTGTTCAACTGTCAATACCTTTGCAACTTTTACCTGAACTCTAGAGTTTATTTGAAGCTATGCGGTTCATTCACATGTCAACCTTGTATTACTGTGAACTGAATGTTTTCAGCTGCATCGAGTGCACTAAACACTTCCTGCTTCACGAGAAAAGCTTTTGTCTGGTGAACTAGCAAAGGCCCTAATACAGCACCCAGACAGAAGCATTGTCTTGTAGGTCTTTAGCATTAGAAAGATCCTTTGAGAAATGAAAAGGATCAACCTAAGAGTCCAAACTTCAATGAGAAAAAGACCAACATGAGTCAAAATATGCAGAAAAAATTCAATCAGATATGATTCGCTGCTAGTAACAGAGAATATGCCACTGTAGCACTTGTGGTCAGAAAGCAGGCCAGTCACACTTTGGGTTTTTCTCTTGCCAGTTCTATGACAGAGTCATACAAACACTGCCTCCTATGCTATCCAACGATGGCTGCCCAGAAATGCCCATGGCATCTACTGGGCAGCCAGGTGGCAGGTGGGGCTGAACAGAACCAGGGAGTTGACTGCAGGCACACCCACACAGGACTCCCTGGTATTTCCAAGCGTGCCGTCGCCAATGTGCCCATTACTCAGTGCCAGCTGTAGGGTGCCAGGCGTCCCTGGCTGGGCGTTGTTTAATGGCACTTGCACCATCCATCATGTCAGGTAATGAGCTGAGAGTGACTGCGATGCCGACGAACACATACACAAACACGTTCACACGCAAGATCCACACCGACTCCCACATTCACAGCGGAGAACAGCAAGCACTCCTTCAGACTGGATACAAAGCATCATGCAGATGGTGCACAGGAGGAGAGGGGGAGAAAGAGGGAGGGATGAAAGAGACCGAAAGGAAGACAGCTCAAGATGTTTAAGGAAAACAGATAAAGGTCCTGCATTCTCAAATTATTTTAGTACAACATAGATTCATATACAATAGGCCACTGCAAAAGCTACCATGTTCTGGCAGCGCATCCAAACACATCACGACTGCTTATTCATGTACTCGTTTTTTCTGTTCACAAGTTGTGCTTTATTCTGTAAGCATGACTTACACAACCTCCCTCTTTTCAAAATAACAAGCAGCATTACACAAAAAAGAAAGCAAAAATGGGGACAGTTTAAAAGAAAAAAAAACAACTAGATCATCCACAATCTATCCCTGCCAATCATTTGCAAGCCCAATTGCTGTAACCTCATTTCTGCGCAAGCAGTCCCCTTTAACCCTCATTCTATCAGAAGAACATGAAAAACAGAGCTCGGAGAATACAGACCCACTGTCTCTGATCTGAGGTCATCTTGGGTTACATCTATTACTGTAAATAGGAAATGGGATAGAAAATAGGAATGGGAAAAACAATAGTGAAAGGGATCAAAGGCGGCTGTCTAAAGAAGGCATTATGAATTATTAGATGAGTAAAATGACGAAAGACAAGCTAAAAAAAATCGTTTTAAAATCGGAAGAAAAATTAAATTCGCAGTACAAATATGATTTTCCTTTTAATAGAGCATCATATCCATTTTTTGAGCGATGCCATTCTACACATTGCATTCAGGATACTTACCATCAACCAACTTGGTTTAGACAGTCAACGTTATTAGTTTAAAGTAAGCCACAGTGGTCGAAACAGGATTCCAGCCAGTATACATCAGGCAGGCAAATATGGATCTTCAGCCGTCCTCTCTGTTTATAGGACTATTTACAGATAACCACAATATTATTTAAAGTACAGATGCATAGCTAATTATATGAGAACTGTCTACATCACAAGTGCAAACCGTTGGTGGGCATTTGAAGAGTCATTTTGTATTCTGTGCAAACTGAAAAGAATGGAAACCATTAAGGTGGCCACTTGTTGAAACCCTACAGGAAAACTGCCCTAAACTGGAGGCAGCATTTTTGTGGAATAACAAATAACAAGTGCCCTTTTGGGGGTATTTGTGTCTTGCCTGACTGCCTGAATATATTGGAAAGCGTTCGTGAAAGACTTTGCAAAAAAAGAGAAAAACTTCCAGCAAAATGCATCTCCCATCAGACGATTCTTGAATGGAGAGCTACAGGCTTCTCATAAAGACTTTTCTGTTCCTATGTTCAGGTGCATAAAAGCCCATCTTTTCCCACCCCACATCAATCTATCACAACAATTGAACAAACAGCAGCCATTTCTACTGGGAGAGAAACATTACTAGTAGCCTCTACTGAATTGAAAGCTCACATACACACATACACACACACACACACACACAGGCGCTCACACACACACACACATACAGGAAGAGAGGGAAACAAAGTGAAACTGGGGAAAAGGAGAAGAGATCCACACAAAAGATGCTCTACAACTAGTTTTTTTTTTTCCTTTTGGTGCGCTGATTGCAACTCTTTCTACTTGCATTGGTTTTGATGGCTTCTTTACCTGCTTCTCCCAGAGGCGACATCTTTCCCTGTTACAGTAAGACCGACACAGAGCAGCACAGAAACAGGAGAGAAATTGACAAAAGAAGAGATATTCCATGTTACAACAGGGAGATGTTGGCATACCAGAACTTAATTAAATGCTGGCTGGCACTGTTTCTCAAAATGTTACTAAAAGCACCATGGATGGCAGATGGAGGGGGATGTCACTGACACACACACACACACACACACACACACACACACACACACACACACACACACACACACACACACACACACACACACACACACACACACACACACACACACACACACACACTCACTCCTTTTCTCTCTCACACCAACAGAGGGAAATACATTGTTCCTTTAGTGTTAGCAGAGGAAAATCCTTGCATGTATATCATGATGATCCCTGCCACAAGGGAGAGGCTCTGAATAAGACAAGGGTAATAGGAGGAGGAGAGGACGCCAGATTACAGAGCAGCGAAAAGCAGAGGCCTTTTAAGCCTGCAAAGTCAACTCCGACCTTCTCCTGACTCTTTGGAGGGCTTCCAGAGAGATGCCATTTCTTCATATGACAGATGTTGTGTTATGTTAATGGCTAATTGCACTGAATTACATCATGATGCAGTTCTGTTCACTGCTAAAGTAGAAAAAGCCATCATTCATTCACCAAATGGTTTTCACATCGGATACTCTGAGCCCAGTAAAAACCACAAGGCTTAGAAGGC
Organism: Rhamphochromis longiceps; assembly: GCF_057381845.1. Taxonomy (NCBI): domain Eukaryota; kingdom Metazoa; phylum Chordata; class Actinopteri; order Cichliformes; family Cichlidae; genus Rhamphochromis; species Rhamphochromis longiceps. Next base: position 40,186,868 of record NC_140558.1, read on the forward strand.
ACTAGACAATGTTAGGTAAATACTGTCTGGGTAGCAACTGCCCAACATCTAAACATGCCACTCATGTTCACTGACCCATATTCAAGGCCACAATAAAAAGCTCATAATCACCAGCCTTTTGTGTAAATAGCTTCAGCAGGAGAGTATCTGGAGTAAAGACTGGAGCTGGAGCTCTTGTGGTAGCTGTTGTGATAGCTTTGCATCGACTCTCTTTTTGGTTAAATAAGTTAGCGATGACATGATGCCTCTGACATGTCACTGCCTTTGTCTAATTCTCCCTGTCTGAGTTGCTCCGCACTTCATATTTTGATGAGTTGAAACATAGCAAAGGTGATTAAATCTCTGCTTGCTGCACATCAACATGTTGTTTGCTTCTCTGCTGAGGGGGAAAGCGTCTGCGGCACCAGCAACAGGAACAGCCGCAGCCTTCTATCACTCCTTTTCATCTCCTTTACCTCCCGCCTCCCTCCCCTCTACCAGCCTCCGAGCTACAGAGTAATGGAACTCTGTACACAGAAACAAGATACGGCATATAAATGGGATGCAGAGTGAGAGAAGCTATTTCTTCTAACTGAAAATTATGACCCAGGTATCTCAAAACTACAGTGATGGCAAACATAGCCCCTCGTTCGCTGGTAAGACTAATCACCACAAATAAAGAGCAAGAAAGAAAACATTGTGCAGCTGAGTAAAAGGTGAGAGCAGCTGTGATGAGGTGAAAAAATACAAACATTGTGTCACAGTGTCCTGTGTGATGTTACAGACACTCAATGATTTACGACAATCAGCTCAAAGGTATACAAACCAGAGAATTGTAGAAGATTAAAAGATTAAAGGTGCAACAAGCTTTGTTTCTCCTGTGTCTCTATGAAGATCTTCCCAAAGTACCGTATTTCCCGGACTACAAAGCGCACCTGAATATTAGCCGCACAAGCTAAAATCAGGGGAAAATCCTGTTTTGTACATACATTAGCCGCACCTGACTAAAAGCCGCAGGTGTTTCAATGTTGACTTATCATATGTAAGAGAATATGCACAAAGGGAATTGTCAGGAAAGAGATGGCTGTTTGGAGACACACCCCTTTTATTAATATTTTTGAAAAACAAGTTATGGGTACATATTTGCACATGTAGTACATAACAATAACCTACAGCACACCAGAAAAATAGATTCGGCCTACCTTTTAGGCTCAGGTGCAGTGACACGGCTTTAACAAGAAGAAAAGTCAGTCATTCACCATCTTTCTCTTCTTCCTGCGCTCTAAAACCACCAAAGTCCTCTCCTCCAGTGTCGGATACTAACAGGCTCAGGATGGCTTTGTCATCCACTCTCCGCTTCTCTCCTTCGTTGTCACTTTCAAAACCAAAGAAATCCTCGTTGTCAGTGTCAGAGTCGAACACCCTAAGAAGGGCCGTGGCGGTGTCCTCCTCTCCATCATGCAGCAGTCCAGCCCTTCAAAATCCGTTGGTGATCGTGGATGTTTGCACACTTTTCCACGCTGTCAGAATCCACCGGTGGAGTTGGGCATAACTTGCTTTTTGCAAGTTTATCGCCGCTCATCATCCACGACTCCCGCTGAACGCGTAGTGCTACTTTGAAGTTTGTTTTTCGCGCTACTTCGTACGGCACTACGTTGCCTGGCGGACGGACACGTGACCAACATACCACTCTTGAACCTCGATCCTTCCGCCAGGCAACGTAGTGCCGTACAACAGCGGAACAAACAAAACAAATCGTCTTACGATATGACAAAAATCACGGACAATCCATAGAAAAGCCGCACCTGACTAAAAGCCGCAGGGTTCAAAGCTTGTGCAAAAAGTAGCGGCTTATAGCCCGACAATTACGGTAGATTTTCTGTAGTTAAGATTTTTCTTTTTTTGTTGCCACAAGCGGAGAATATCAACTGTAGTTTGCAGAAAACAAAGTTCATCTTGCTTCTGGTAACAGAAGCTGAACAGATGCAGATGACTTTGTTGCAGAGTTGTTCTGAGTACCAAACCCCCCAAAACATATAAAAACAAAAGAAAACTAAATGGACTAATAATAAATGCTGTAAAAGCAAACCAAACAACTTTTGGTGTCCATTTTCAAATCTGTCTTTATGTACACTTAACCATAAAAATGTAGAATTTCCATCACTATACTTATCAGCATTTTTCATTTGTACTCAGAGGAAATGCTACATGAAAAACAAAAATGTGTAAACCAATCAGCTTTCATGCAAATGGACCAAAAAAGATGCAACCATAGGTAAAGTGTTACAATCCAGACATTCTACTCACATTTAATCTTTTAATTAGTTAATCAGTTAACTGTGTTGATATATCCAGTTTATTTGTGTTTCAAATGCCCCAAATGACATTCACAAATTTTCACACACTACTGTGAACGCAGGTATTTCCTTACAGTCAAAATGCAACACGTTATCCACCACAGTGCAGCCATTTACACATTTGCCTATCAAGGGGAAGATCCCTGGTTTGATTGTGGCAGGAAGTGCATCCGGCATTGTGAATACGGGAGCAGCTTAAAGTAGCTTCTTATCTATGACTTTTTATCCATCCATTCACCTCCGCTTATCCTTTTCAGGGCTGCAGGGGGCGATGGAGCCTATCCCAGCTGTCTTAGGGCGGGAGGCAGGGAACACCCTGGACTGTCGCAGGGCTAACAAATATACACAGACAACCATTCGCACTCACATTCCCTCCCGCATTCACACCTATGGGCAATTCAGAGTTTCCAGTTAACCTATCCCCACAAACTGCTTGTCTTTGGATGATGGGAAGGAAGCCGGAGTACCCGGGGGCGGGTAGGACCACGCAAACACAGGGAGAACATGCAAATTCCACACAGAAAGACCCCAGCCAGATGGTGGAATTGAACTCAGGTGTGCTGTGAGGCAACGGTGCTAACCACCGTGCCACCGTGCTGCATGACTTTCACATTTTAAATGTGCGCATAGTCAAGCACGGAAGTGTCTATAGCCAGTAATATACATTTTTTACCGTTAAGTAACACCCAAAGGAGTGGGCTGTACAAGTGTCAGGAGATCTGAGAGCGAGGGCGCTGCAATCTGGTGCTTGATGTGTTTTGGTGTGTTTTCTCAGCATGCCATAGCAGGCAAAGGCGATCAGACTGGCATGACAAAGGGAAATGTCTGAGACAGGTCTAGATAAACACGCTGAGGCAAGATACTGAAATTCTTCCACTTTCTGTATCTCTTGGAGCCTTCCAGTGTACACCGTGCTTTTTCATCCTGTATCCTTTTTCCAATTTTCTTCTCTCACTTTGTTCTACTCCCCTCCCCCCTTTTAATCCCTCTTATTACTGACATTACCTCCGCTGTTTACTACAAAAAGCTGGCCACTTGTGATTTCTAAACACCCAGGAAGCACAGGAAGCAAACCAAGCAGTAACACAGAGTTCTGGCTTAAAATGAACACTTAATCTTAAAGCATTCAGAGCTGGCAACCATGTATACGGGTTCCCATTCCTGCTTGACAGTTTGTATACAGAATCTGAAAGCAAAGTGAGTTCAACAGAGCCTGTTGAGATAAACAGTAATGAAGAGAGGTTCGTAGAGAGCAAGGTGGTCATAACACAAGGGATGTGGTTAATCTTTCCATGCCTCTATCACCACTCTATCTCTGTGGGTACTTTGATGTGCATGCTTGGTAATAATAGTGACTGACCCAGATAGTGAATACAGCCATTCTTTCTCCCAGTAGCCCACGACTCTCACTACCAGGATGCCACTTAAGTTCTAAAATCCTCTTTTGCAAAAACAGTGCTGTCCACCTTCACTGAGAAATCTCACCATTTTGGATCGTTGAAGCTCTCTCTTTTGCTGCTTTCTACGCTTTGCATTTTTTCTGCTTTTAATGTCGGGCATACTGTGCGTAAATGTGGTACATCCACGCAGAACATAATGCACACGCAGGAACTTACTGTCCCATACTAGCCCGAGAGAAGCTTGCTCTAAGAGAAATGCCTCTTGATTGCAAAGCATAAAATATTTTTGAGGAGAGTACAGGAAATCACTGCTCATGCTTATAAATGAATGTTTTTTTATTTTTAATATTACTTTGCCTTCTCACCAGTGAAACCTTGACAGCTCTCTACCAGGGACAAAACAGCAAGAGAGAAGACGTGAGGTTTTGCATGTGTTTGCGCACATAAAACCTGTCTGCACTACCTGCACTTAACTTTATGTGTGTGGTAACCTAAAAAAATCCATGTTTCTTCTTGGAGCTTGGCTCACATTTGTTAGGTTTTTGACTAAAGGCAACATGCCTCACAGACAAAGGGTAGTACACTTTCCTCACTGGGCTCCTCAGGTTCAAAAATCTCCTTAAAATATCTCTGCAGGACTTGACTCCTCAGTCATGGGACGGTGCCTCTGAGCATTCTGGGATGCACAGACAAACACAGCCCAAATGATCAGTTATATGAAAACACTTTTGCGATCGATCAGTGCCTGAGGCAAAACTCCCATTCATGATTGTCCTCTCAGCAGTCACGTTTCAGGAGGGAAGCTTAAACCTAAGTATAACCATGAAAGAAAACAAATATCCTTGAGAGCATATTCCTAAAACTGCTAAGCACTGCCCACCTGTGTGACTACTGTTTGAATTTACTTTATACTTTGACATTATCTCCCTACTTTGGCACAACACGTAAGTATACAGTGCAGCTTCCATGTTTAACATCTCGATCTGAGTAAAATGAGCAGGAGCATTTCCGCTTCATTTAAAAATTGAATCTATCCATACACTTAGGGCCACATTTACTAAATGGGGCACAATAACGTGTGAGAGCAATCCCCATATACCACCGATAATTGTGGTTAGTTTTGCCGGTGATTTACGAGAGTCGCACTGTTTTCTAAACACAGGTGCAGTCAGTTCATTTTAACATGACATGTCCAATCTGCCGAGAGCTGCGCATTTTAGAGCAAGGTCGCAAGCTGTGGGTAATCTACTGACAGAAAAGGCGCAGTTTGTTATTGTAATCAGAAAAGTGTATAATAACAGATCAAACACGTGCACGTTAACTGTACGCTTGGGATTATTATGAAGGAAACAGACTTCAGTAATTGACAGACTCCAATGCAGGACTGTAAATCATGTGACATCACGTATTTTTGTATTAAGACAACTTACATGACTTCAGGGTATAAAACAAACCGGAAATACCTGATTGACAAAAGTTTATTTCTATACTCTGCAACTGGGGGCGTTAACACTACTAACACAATTTTTCTGTGCTCAATTTGCCTCATTTCATGGTCTCGTGTGTGAAATCTGTGATTTTATAGCTCACGTGTCTCAATTTGTGTAGGTCCGCCACTAAAATCAGTTGTTTTAAGTGCCCAGCTCCTAGTGAAAAAACATGTGCCATGTCTTGGGTCCTGAAATCATAACTATAATTACATTTAAGTGTAATTTATTAAGGTAAAACATGTTTTTAAATGTTATTAATGTAAATGCATTAGGCCTGGTTAGGATAGGGTCCACAGCCAACATCAGTCGGTTCTCTTGGTTCTTCAGTTTTTTCACTTTGAACTCCGTTGTGCAGATTGTGAAATTCCTGCACAGGAGCCACAGCATGTTAAAAAGAACCCAACGCCAAACATCGAAGAAGTTTTGTTGCCACTGGTTTTGCATGACTTCTTAGGTGTGAGGTTTCAGGTCATCACTAAATTCACTGAGCAAATTTAGAATTAGGTGTTTTGGTAATGTTTGGTAGTCACATCTTCACCTGGCTGTGAGAAATGTCTCACTCTTCCAACACGTGCTCTTAAATTTCCATGTCTCCTATATGTAGCAATATCAAGCACATAAAATAAGACATCTTCTTTTTGGCATTAAATATCAGCATCATTTGCAGTGAACTGTGCATCACAAACATTAGCAAATCAGTTTGTGTGTTTGATTTAAATATTTTTTAATGTTGTGGTGGTGCAACAGATTTGTGAATTTATCCCTTAATATTTTAATATTTGATTTCTGGTAATAACATGCTTAGTAAATCAACATCTTCATTTATAAAATATCAGAAAACAGAGTCACAATCAACCCAAACCACCCTGACGCCATTGCCAAATGTTTACTTTTCTAATATGTTACATTTGAGAAAAAGTCATACATTCAATAATAAGCATGCTATATATGTTATGTTTCTGACAAAATATCTGAAAAATGTTTGTGGGTCTAATTAAATCTTTCTTTTACACAAGTCATGCATGGAGGCATGGTAGAAGTGGCAAAATATGCACACTGGACTGAAACTGAGATTCATTTGGGGCTTCACCAGCAGCCCAAGACTATGACCATGAGGCATGCAGGAGCCATGGAGAGCACAGATGGGGCCCACAGCAAAGGCCTGGGTTTCACATGCCTGAGCCAGGAGAGAGTAATCCATCAGGCCAAGGCACTCTGGTGCCTAGGGGGGGCAGTCACTGATCCTATAAGACTGATTGGGCCTCTGTGGGAGGCCAGACCTCCTGACTACACGGACATCAGTGGCCGGCTTGCTCCACTGAGGCCTGATCTGAACTGGACTGATCCAAAGCAATGACCTGTTTCCATTTGGATTCTATAGCGGCAGTTATGTAGATCAAAGATAACAGTCTGCACGAAACATGTTGTGTAAAATTTAATGAAAGTGGGCATTTGAAACTTGATTTTTTAAAGTATATATCTTACCTGAAACAAATGTAGGAAACATTTCAGGCACTGAAATATCAATCCTCCATAAGTAGTGTTCATATATGTTTAGCTGAATAACCCTGATGCTAAAACTCTATGCTAAAATTCTACTTCAGTGTATTTAATACAGTGTAAAACTTTAGATCAAGCGATAGAAATCTAATTACTTTATCCAACTGTCTCCTAATCAGACGAGGTCAGACACAGCCTCACCCAGATGAACAGCTGGAACCTGCGGCAGCCAAGGCAAGCTGCATGATTGACAGGTGAATGAGTAGACAGAGAGATAGTTAGACAAATGGAAGCTAAGATATAGTTTGACAGACAGATGGGAGCGTAAATGGATGGTTTGGCAGCATGATAAGGTAAATAGGCTGATGGATCACCAAACAAATGTGGGAGGAGGAAGGAAGAAAATATAAGAAGAGAAGAAAAGAATGCCTGTCTGCAGACAACAAAAGATAGGAAGCCAGATAGCCTGATAAACACAGATGGATTGTGTTGATACACAGGGAGGTGGGGCAAGATCGATAGATTGTTTTATTCTATTTTCTCTTGGCAAACTGGAGATTTGATGTGGCTGGTATCAAGGCGATCTGTTTCTGACGACGCCAGGCGTGACTGTTACAGATGGCAAGATAACGACACATCTCAATCTTTGGCTAGCCTCGCTGCAGTCGATCTTAGCTGCAATGCTAGCACCACCGGTGGCGTCATACTGCCCTGTGTAATCAAAAAGGCTCTGTGGAACGAATATGTCCTATAATAATGTCCTATAAAGCCCCTCCCCCTGCATAAGACTTCATATAACACGTGGGTCAAAATGAGTGCGTTTGAAACAAAAAGTGAAGCGACAAAGAGCTTCGAGAGAAAAGTGACTTTGTGTCTCAGAATGGAGATCGGGGAGGAATTTTTTACTTCTACTCAGTTTTGAGCAAAACAAAATGGATGCCCTGACAACCCGATGCCTCATTACTGCTGCTTGCGTTTATCATGTCAAAATGGAAGACAAGGGTATGAGAAGTTTAGAGGCAAGGGCTCTCCTAGTTAGAAAGGTGGCTTCTCTCTGCGGCTGCTTGAGGGACATGAGGGTGCACTGCAACAGCATTGATGAGTGTTGCAGGGCTTATAATAGACAGGAAAGGCCCAGAAAGCATGCCCTTTAGAGGTGCAGCATCTCTCACTGTCTGACAGCTTACAGGGTTTAGGCTTCACAATGACACCTTCACAGTGCGCTCAAGATGACACACAAACACACATGCTCACAGGTGCATAATTCGCACACAAAGTCTCAGAAACACAAATAAGTTTGGCAGCGCACACACGCACGATGATACACAAACAGGCATGTGCATGCTATCACAGTCACGCACTCTCACTAATCCATTTGCGATGTGGAGATAACACCTGACAAGTGGAATCTCAGCATCATGCTGACAGTATTAATACTCATAAAACAAGCCAAGCTATAAAAACATCCTGCATTCACTCCAAGAAGGGGGTTATGGAAACAAACATCTGTTTGTGCCATGTTAAGGAAGCAGTACAACTCCCTAGGCGTACACATAAATATAGCGAGGAATAGTCTTGAATTTCTGTCAAACCACATAGTGGGTCAATTACTGAAGTTACCAGGTGGTTTCTTTAATGAGAGGCCAGCTACACAAGCGAAGGACAGCTGTGTCGATAGCAAAACGTCGCTTTTATCGTTAGTATTAATTTACGGTAGTGTCGATGACAAGTTTCAAGAGATTGGAAAATTATTTTGACAACTGCATCATGTGAATAATGTATGCAGAAAACATCTACCAATTCCAAGCCTTTTCATTTTCAAGTGTCGCTTTTATCTTTCTCATTTTCTATCCGATCGTTAAGTGATGACGTGACGAATCCTACTTCCGGGCCTAAAGTAGTCTGCGTTTAATATGGCTTTTGTGTTGTTAACATGTTTAATGTTTTGTATTTTCTTCTATTTAATCTCAAAAAGCTCCTAAAACAGTCAGTGATCACTGTTGACCTCCCTCGGCTTTTATTTCCGCTAATCATTTATTTAAGCTCAGTTTTTAAAACCTTAGGATGTAACTACAGCCCAGCCCATGCAGCAGTATATGAATGACTAACCTCGTATTGTGGATGGATTATCTCAGTTGTTCTCCTGGCTGAAGTTTGGTCCTTTTACAGCATCCTGCCATGCGATTACATTTGTTCCTGACCACCGAGAACACTCACATTAACTTTTATCCAGTGGAAAAAAAGTTAGCTTGTTTATATTATGCTAACATAGCTGTGTCGCTAGCGGTCACGTAGCATATCATTAGCTACAGCTAGCCCAACTTCAGTAACCCTACAAACGTCACTGCTGTTTAGCTTTCTGTCTTCATTTATGCTGGAAGTGATAACAGAGCTGTACGTTTGAATTTGTTTCCAAAACCCTGCAGTCAGGACATGCTATATTGTATTTAGATAGAAGCTAGCGAGCTAACTTCCTGCTAACTTCTAACTCCATTAAATGTCATAAATTCCGTTTTCATGGATGCCTGGATGTTAAACTCAATTGTTACACCTGGTAGAGCAGAACGCTGATCATTTTATTAAAGAGGAAAGACTTTAGACAGTTTTTCAACTCTCAGTAATGCCACAGTGATCGTTTGATATATGGACCTGCAGCGGAGTTTAGGCCCAGACACGGCTAGTGACGTCAGACTTTACGACCGGATAACTAAACACATGGTGGTCAGGTTATTTTCAGCCCTACTGTGTTGTATTGCAAAACGCTCCTTTTATTAAAAGTGTTGACAAAAACATGGATATATGTTATGTAATGGATATAAATAAAAAACATGCATGGCTAAAATAGCTAACAGTAAAAAAATCTGCTCAGATCAGCAGGTAAGGCTACTGCTCTGCTTCGGGAATCTGAACTTGGTGTCTTCTGGATGTTTCTTAGGTGAGATGTTATATGTAGGTTCAACTGAGATGAGACCCCAGGGTGAGCCCAGGACACACTGGAAAGATTATCTCTCAGACAGCCTGGGAATGTCTTTGTCCCCCCAGATGAGCAGGAAGAGGAAGCTGGGGAAAGGGAAGTCTGTGCAGACTGCTGCCCCAATGCTCCAACCCTACATACATGTTGTAAAACACATATTATGAAATAAACGTAACTGTGTGTGTTTAACGATAGCCCAGGTTGGTGAATGATGGCCCAGAAGGATGCAGAGTTCTTCTAAAAAAATCTGAATGCTAGAAAACTGCAAAGTTTTTTCCAGCAACAATCCAAGCTTCCATCAAATCTCAGGATTCTCTAGGACTTTTACCCACTCGTGCCTTACCCGAGTTAATAAAACATGGTGTTGTGTGTTATTTATTTATTAATCCCCTTTTTGAAGTGTCCCAGCACACAGCGAGAGCAGTGGTGGAGACCGCAGAAGGCTTTGCAGCCAGTGAGCAGCCTCGCTCTTTCCTCCATGCGATCACCATCAGACCCATTTGGCCATGTGAAGATGCTCCCGTCTGTTCACATGGGGGGTGCGGGTGTGCTTCCTGAAAGACTTTTCACTTTTTCTTTTAATATAAATCATTCATACTGAGAGATGCTCCCTCATGTACACAAAACACCACAAGCTTCTCCGCGATGGGCTACACTTTGCTACCTTCATGTTTTTGCTTGTGTTTTTCTTGTGCTGCTGTCAACGTGCGTTTTGGTGTGCAAAACTTAAAGTAGAGGTGATAGATGCAAAGTATATAGTGGTACTGTATAAAGCAGCAGCCGTGTGACTGACTTCTTTGTAGTTTGAATAAAGTTACTTGAAATTTTCTTTTTAAATTTAATTTACCAAAAGCTATCCATCTGTTTTCTTCTGCTTTTCCAGTTCAGGAACGTGGGGGCATTCCCAGCCATAACTTGAATAGGTTGCCATTACATTATCACCTCTTAAACTTCAAAATCTATTTATTCCCCTTTCTAGATGTTGCTCTGTCTGCACTGATATGACTTAGAGTGAACAATAACTCATCGATATTCCACCACATTTCTCAGGCACTCTTTGTCGAACTCCTCGACGTCCACAGCTTAGATGGTGGATGTGCTTCTACGTGTGCGAGTATACATTTTGAGCTTATATGTGTGACTGAGTGTGTGTATGCGCTGGCATCAGATGAAGCGGGAGCAAGATGACTACACATACCAACAGACCAGACATCTCAAGCGACAATGGATTCAGTGTGGATGAAAAATTTATCCACCTCCTTCACTTATTCATCAAGGAGGAAGATTTTTCTGCAGGGATGCCCTCCAGAGATGCGGCGCTCACATGCCAGGCGGCCTGCCGCCACTTTACCCACAAGGTTTTCAATAAAACAAGCAAACAACACAATTCCAACACCTATAAATAAGTGATCGTTCCTGAATAAAGTGCTGTACACAGAGCCCCTCACTGAGGCCACTCATCACACTTTAATGGGGCCCTGTACCAGCCAAAGTTATTTCTCTCCTCTCTCCCTGCCTCTCTCTATCTTTGAGCAGAGTGAGGGAACAAAGTAGCTGGAGGTAGCTGAAACAGAAGAAGCAGAGTTGCATTCAGATCATCATCATGCCATCACCTGGCTCAACAGTGGTTAAGATACAGCACTATCTCGTTCATGATTTATGAGGCTATCAACATGCACTATCCTCCCCCTTTCCGCCTCCTCTTTCTCTCTCATCTCTTTCAAGCACACACACACAAACAAAAAACCCACAAACACGTAAGCACAAACAAAGTCCTTGAATTACTTTCTTAGTTATTTCTCCTTTTCTGGAGACAGGTTGTTCCCAGCAGTTTGAACATTCAGAGTGGTGGCCCGCCAGATGCTTGGGCGTCTGTCAACGTGGTGCTATTGTTAGCTAGTTTTTGATGAGATTTGCATGGCAGAAAAGCCATCAAATAAGATATACTACTGAGAATATGAGAAGAGATCACACCTAATCCGCACACCTGTGTCTTGGCAGCACTAAGTCTCTTTTCAGACCAACACACACACAGGAGCAGATACATCCAACCGCCCACCCACACCCACACAATCAAGACTGCAAACTTACACAGCAGCTTGAGTCTGATTTAGATGTGGGTTTTCCTGGGGCTCAAAGGCTCACAATTACCATACTTGTTCAAAAACTAACACACATGTACTACACTTCTTAAAATTGAGTATGCACAGAAACAAGAGCATTACACCGCGAGTTCTCACATATTTTCTCATATAGTCATTTTCTGCAAAAGACACTTGAATTTTAGGGAAAAACAACAACAAAAATTCAGCTGTGGTATTCAAATTTGACAAGATTCCATCTCTGACAAAAAGATATGCTTTTATTTTTTATTAGTCTTATCTTTAATTACACTTAGTTTAGGAGTTTCACTGAGAAAATACAATTTTATTTGAAGATCTATTTCCTGGGGCCATTTCTTTCTGGGACTAAGTGGCTGAAAAGGCCCATTATACTTTTTCTCTCACTCTGAGTGATGTGTATACTGTGCACATCAAACCTGTGCTGATTAAAAAAAAAAAAGAATCGGGTCACTAGCATCCTGGCTAGTGGCACTTTCTGCCCTGGCCTATAAGCCCCTTAGTTACCTAGAATCCCTTGGCATCCATGTTAGAGCCAGGGCCCGCGGCAACACACCTGTGTCCGCACTTCTTCACTGGGATCAATTAGCATTAAAGTTTCAGAGCTGCTCTACCGCAGTGTGGACATAGTGTACACTGGAGGGATACAGCCTGAGAACAGCCACAAGAAAGAGACATAGACGTGAAGAGAGAGATAGATTTGTAGGCACACAGTGGACTGACACACACACAAAGTCATTCCTCCAACTCGAACCCTCCATAAGCTGCATTTCTGGGTCCAAGTCCAGGGTTCTGTGTTATTTTAAAGTGACGACCAATAAAAAGATTATCGCATGTACCGTCAGCATGAGCATGCTTTGCTTCATGTTCTGCTGTAGCTTAACCTGAAGTAAATGGAACTGTTTTTTTCTGATTTCTTTGTCCTCTCTAACATTGAACTGATCAACCTATGAGCCACGCACTTAGAGGGACGGATGAAACTTTGAGTATATAACACACTCCAGAATAAATGCAGAAAGAGAGGGATTCTAAGTCTAATACTGTGTGTAGATCCGGGAAAACCGGCCCGTCAAATGACCAAAAACCAGTGAAAAAACTGTTTTTGATTGTAGTGCTATGAGAAAAGATCTACAGCCCTGAAATCTATGTGAGAGAAATCCATAAACTGGAAGATTTTCAAATTTTATAAACACCCTTAGGCTCCTAAGATGTCATCTATTTGAATTTGCAGTAATAAATGTTCTTTAAAATTCTGGTTGTATCCAGTTTTCCACTCACAGGTTATTGTTCACTTTATCAGCCTTTGCTCTTGCAAAGTTCACCACGCTGGAATAAAAACGCAGCTTTACCAGTTGAGCCACAGAGTCGTCAATAGTGACTACCTTTTCATTTAAAGGAAACCTCACGTAGTTGGTTCCAAGTGTGGCACCCCTGTGAGGGAATGACCACATTAATATTATTTTGTGTAAAACACTCATGTAACGGGACATTTTTCATTACTATATGTATTTATTTTCAGTTTCTTTAAAAGGATAGAAAATCCATGTAACAGGATGTTATGTTAGAAAGCAGTGAGGGCGGAACTTTGGTGCTTGCTCCGGAGTTTCGGGGTGCAGTAAGTGGAGCCCACCTTCTGCTGCTTCCTCAGACACGTTCTGGAGGAAAGCAGAGACGCATCGTGTCTTCCTTACTCTGCTCTTCACCTGCTTTTACAGGTCGGTAAATGGTGTTTATTGTTACCATGGTTACCCACGTTAATGTGAATGAGAGAGTTAAGGCGGTCCGCCCGAGTTATTTATATGTAAACACGGGAGAAACCAGAGGAGTGTCCCGCGCGGCCGCACCGCGAGCCCGCTCGTTAGGTGGAGCGCTCGTGAAGCAGAGTCCGTGCGCTCCTATGCTCTGTGCAAACGTGTTGTAATGCTCCAATCAAATCAGTTCTGTGAGATGTGAATGTTAATAGTTCTGTTAAAGTGACTGAGTAGGTTAGCTAGTGTAACACAAGCACTCTGAGCAACTCTGTGTAGCTAACAGAGGCATTCACAGTTAATTAAACAAACTGGGTTTCATGATGCCCTAAATAGTGATTTTGCCAGTAAATTACTGAAGGAAACAAATGTGATTTATTTACCGATGCTGTTACTGAATATAACTGTTTAGCCAGTAAGACACTGCAGAAGACAATGTGATGTGTTTATTAGGGGTGCAACGATACACAAAATTCACGGTTCGGTTCGGTTCGATACTTTGGTGTCACGGTTCGATACAAAAAAAAAAAGTTCATGCCGTTTTAATTTGTCATTTATTAAAATTATAAATATATATTTTAACACAAAAGTACAGTTTTTAAATTTAACCCTAACCCTTGTGCGTGTTGTTTTTTAGCTCGTCATATTGCAGCCACAGAAATTCTTTTGTCCATGAAACCATAAAGCTGCACTTTCTTTTTGCCTTATAGTCTGATTTGTCATAACTTCTCCGTTTTGTGGTAAGCTTTTCTTTGGCTGTCACTTCTTCACCCTGACCTGTCTTATTTGGCTCAGCAGAACTAAAATATATATCTGTCTGTGAAGGTTCTCAGTCATCCAGGTCATCGTAGTGAAATATATATCCTGCCGCACTCACATAAGCTCAGCGATTCTCTGCGCGATCAACCTCTCGCATGTTTAAGCTGCGGGAGATTTCACTTGTCATGTTTGCATAGTAAGCTAACAATTAATAAGACGATGTCAGAGGAATTGGTGCACAAATTATCATCACTCACAGATCAGTGCTGTCGCTCTCTATACACAGTTCGCGCGATTGCAAAGTGAAAGCAAAAAAACAAGCGCAAATTCAAACACGATTTCAATATGTCACATATTGACAGTGGCTCACCCAATGACATAATTACCCAGCTACATTTCTGAAAGAATGCAAAAGTATTGACATATATTTTTCCTTCCTACAATAGCCCGACAGGCAGGGCAGAGATAGCCCCGGGACGTCGGGCTAGCGATATTGCGAGCCCTGTATCTAAGATAAGATAAGATAAGATAACCTTTATTAGTCCCACACGTGGGAAATTTGTTTTGTCACAGCAGGAAGTGGACAGTGCAAAAGTTATGACGCAAAAATTAGAATACAATAAGAATAAATACAGTACACAGCTGTAGAGCTGGGCGATAGAACGATAACGATATGTATCGCGATATAACTTTTACTCGATAGAGAAATTAAGCTATCGCGATAGACCTCGCCGCTCTTGTCCTCTTAAAAAAAAAAAAAAAAAAAAAAAAAAGGTCAGCCGATCCAAATTAAGTAGCGCAGAGCCGAACCAATCACAGCCGCAGCGTCACGTCGCGTGACTTGTTACGTACAGCACAAGTGCCAAGCCGCACGTGTGTTTGTTTGGGAAGCAGCCAGCGGGTAATGGAGCCAGCGCGTAATGGAGGAAATGAGTGTGCCGACTAGAAAAATCAACCGAGCGTGACCGAAGAGAAAACAGATGATGGTTCCAATGCCGGAGAGATTGTCGAACGGAAGAGCCATAGAAGTTCCGTAGGGTGAAGGTATTTCGGCTATTTCAAGTCTGACAAAAAACAGAGTAGCGTGCACTGTAAATTGTGCCGAAAGCAAGTCTGGAAATACAATAAACTGGTGCATGCGTCACACTGTGCGCCACGTTATTGTTTCGGTGAAATGAATTTCTACAATACTGTTAATTCTACTCTCTGCAGTGTTTAAATGCTTACATATACACACAGTTACTGTCCGTCCACACATACGACTCGGTTCTGCTTCTATGCCCCAGCTTTGTTTACTTTTTCCCACCGAGGCTTCTAGACTTCTGATTGGCCAACATTTCTGCACGGTTAGGAATCTAGCGCCACCTGCTGCTTTGGCATGTTCATAGCAGCGTTTTCCTTCATTTCTGCCTTTATGTGTGGACGGGATTATTTTTCAAAACGAAAACGGAAAATCTCCGTTTTCAAAAATACCCGTGTACGTGTGGACGTAGCCTCAGTCTCTGACTGGAAGCGCTAATTCGTCATTCGGCTTTTGTCAGACTAAAGTAACTGTTAAAACTGTTTGAAAAGCTCAGCTATACAACAAGGAGAGATTGAGAATTTCCTTTTAGTTCTCAGTTTATTTGATATTGACAAAAGTTAGTCAGTTTTGTCTGTTCTTCTGTAAAACAAACTAAGATTTATTTTTAGAATTAATATTTTGTTTCTAAGTGGAATTGACAATTTAGTCTGTTTCGTTTGTTCTATTTTGAAACTTAAACGCTTTAGCGGCTGCCTTTTGTGTAGTTTGTAATATTTGCCTTTATTTATCTGAAAAAGTCTCATGTTCCTTAAGTACATCTACCCTGTTGAACTTATTATGGGAAATAAATATTTAAAAACAAGCTGCTGATTATTTCACATTTTACTTGTGAGCAACGGCACATTTAAATCTTACAAATATAGTTATTTGGCTTATATCGTGATAGATATCGTTATCGCCTGAAATGAAAAAAACATATCGTGATATGAAAAAATCTCATATCGCCCAGCTCTACACAGCTGTACAGAATAGAATAAAATAATATACTATATACAGTAGAATAAAATAGAATAAAAATATACAATAAGATAAAAATAGAATACGAATGCTATATACAACTGAGTAAAAATACAACGATGCCAGAAAGGATTATTGCACTTAGTGTTATTGCACATGTGTGGATGTGTGTGTTTGTTCAGTTAAAGTCTTTGTTGTGGAGTCTGACAGCAGTGGGGAGGAAAGACCTGCGAAATCTCTCCGTCCCACACCGTGGGTGCCGCAGTCTCCCACTGAAGGAGCTGCTCAGTGCTGTCACAGTCTGCTGCATGGGGTGGGAGACGTTGTCCAACAGGGATGACAGCTTAGCCGCCGTTCTCCTGTCACTCACCACCTCCACTGGGTCCAGAGGGCATCCTAGAACAGAGCTGGCCCGTCGGATCACCCATCTGATTGAGGAATCACTCATCTTTGGAAAAGAGAGTTTATTACAGAGAAATGTCTCTTTCCAAAATAAAAGCTATACTATCCGCTTCTTCTGGGCTATATTCTCAGCAGCATATTAAACATATCAGGTCTCCATAAGGAGAATCCTGTGCTAACAGCTGTCTAAATGACTCGGCTAAAGTTTGTAGCATGCATGCTTGTTGTTTTTGTCTTTGCACTAGGATGATGTCGGTGTAAATGTGCAGTCATATTCGTTGTGTTCCCACTAGTGCTTTCAGGTTAATCTCGTTGAAATAACCTTAACGCCACAACACGGCAAATCTCCGTTAACGAGCTACCCTATACAGAGGGGCTAGACGGCCAACACGTTAACGAGCTAACTGCGCTAACACACTAGCTCCCACCCATGTAATTGAGCATTGCATGGCATATCCAACATACTGTTTTACTTTAGTCCATGACTCGCTTACCTTCAGGGTCATACGTCACATGAAAACCAAAATAATTCCAAACGCCAGATCTGAATGAGGGTGGGGAGGTCCACTTCTGTCTCGCTAGCTTGCCCTGCGCTCTTCCTTCTGACCATGCTGTCTGTGTTGAGCGCTCAGTGAATCTGCGTTCGACTACTCCGCCTAGGCTGCACTCTCGAGCCTAGGCGGAGTAGTCAAATGCAGATTCACTGAGCGCTCAACACAGACAGCATCGTCAGAAGGAAAGTTGATAAAATAAATTACAAATTTTGTATTGTTCTTTTTTTTTTCTCCCCTTTGGTTTTCTTTCTTTCTCTCCCCCTCTTTCTTTCATTCTTTCCCCCTGTCCTATCCCACAGTCATGTCTGTCCCGTTTGCAACTGAAAATAAAATAAATTCATAATTATAATAAAGGTCAATCAAATGGACCAATATGATGATCCACTTAAAATAAATCCTCTTGGCATCTTTCTTGGCCTCAAGACAACAATTCTGATGGCTATAGATCCAAACGGGACACAAAAAAAAATTGAAAAAAAAAAAATTGAAAAAAAAAAAATTGAAAAAAATTGTATTGTTCGATACATATGCGTACCGAACCGAAAGCACTGTATCGAACGGTTCAATATCGATACGAATATCGTTGCACCCCTAGTGTTTATTGATATGATAAAGGATGTAGCTGTTATGGAAAGAAGTGTGAACTTGAGAAACTGAACCAGTTAAAAAGAGTATATTTCACTGAGGTTGTGAAATAAGTAAATGTAATTGATGTAAATGAGGAACCAGCTGAACAGTATATTGAAAGCTCATGTTTAGTGTTTATATAGCATTTATTTGTGTGAAATAAATCCGACTCAGACACCTTCTGGAGGAAAGCAGAGACGCATCGTGTCTTCCTTACTCTGCTCTTCACCTGCTTTTACAGGTAACATATTTGTCATCGTGGTCTTCATCCTTGGGACCCGTAACACAAGCAAACAGACAGCCAACAAGTAGGCGATAGCGTTTGTTTTGAAGCGAGTGCACAATCCTGGGGCTTTCACCCCACTTTTCCCACCACTGTGTGTCACTTTACAGTGAGCATGGATGTTTTTGGCTGCGAGTTCCCATCAATGTGTGTGTGTGTGTGTGTGTGTGTGTGTGTGTGTGTGTGTGTGTGTGTGTGTGTGTGCCACAGAGGAAAAAGAGCACTGAGGGCAGCTGTACCTGTGCTGCCTTGTGGTTGTCTCTTGACAGTGCCCTTCACATCACAGCATGGGCCTGGACATTGGATCTGACAGAAGTGACCTCCATGCCACATCACCCTTACTAGACACACAAACAGACCCGCACCCTACACAGACATATCTACACACACATCTGGTAACTTGATCACATGTAAGATCTAGAGCACAATGTTGACACAAAATACTGTATATTCTAATACATTCATATGATATACAACCACAGACTGCACCCCGCACTACACCCTCAGGGCTGCTTAGCCACCCAACCCACTGTCAGACAGCTATCAATAGGGATTCCAGCAGAGCGGCTGCTAGACAGCATGGGTAAACAAAGAAGGGATGAAAAAGAGCCCGAATCAAAGGCAGAGAAGGGACCCTGTTATTCTTCCTGAACAGGAAATCATTCGCTGGCAATTTGTGACTCATTTTGAAGCATTTTTTGTGGGGGTGCTTTTGACACATACGTAGTGATGAGGAGGTGGGTTGAAGGGAGCTTGGTGGTAAACTTTTACTTAATATATTTAAAATGTCAAGTTTGTTCTTTACAATGCTGCTATTTCTGGAGAATTGATGGCTAATCAGAATTTGTGTTGCACGTGTCAAACAGAAGGCAGTAATTGATGGGATTCAGTGCTGGCACAATTCAGTGATTGATAGGGAGCAGAGGAAGCACTGAGACTTGCATTTTCCCCCACTGTAAGTAATAAAAAATAAACAGCACTTGTGCCGCTGTTTGAAACTGAGTGGAGTTATGAGCTTACTTGGCATATTTATCCTAAACTGTTCCATCAATACCTTACTAGCATTACCATCTTCTTTAGTCGATTAGCCTTATCTTAATCCTCAGAAACACGATGCCATTACAAATAAATCAATTTCCCAAACACTTTCTCAGCACGACATATTTACCTGGCCTAATTGAAATTAAGTTGGGTGACCTTTGGGGTGCCTATGGGGACCTGGTCATTCCACTGTTCCCCTACTATATCTCATTTGCTAGAACCTCATCAATCAGCCCGTTGAACTGGGCTGAGATGTTGGTGTCGACCTTTCTCATGACATTTCCAAATGGTTACATCCTCCACCTAGGGTCATGGCACCATGAAAAGTACCCGACCATGATTCATCAAGACGAGAATGACTCCATACTGCCATGTGCAGGAAATAAAATAAGCCACCGGGATTGGGGAATTGCACCGATTGCCACAAGTGGTGTGCTTTGTCCTCAGCGTCACAGAAACAGTTTACCAATGCATGGCTGACATGAATATTTAAAGTGGTCTCAACTTTGGGAATACTCAGACATATACATCATCTTGACTTGAGCCACAATGAAGAAGCATCACTCTGTACAGAGACGCTTTTCATTCAGGTTCTCTGTTTATGTACTATGTAGAGTCTGATGAAGAAATCCTGTATATGTGTGCAAATTTGTGTGCAATACGGGGAGAGAAGTAAAGGTCCTCTTGTGACAAGCCTAGCGGGAATAGGAACATCTGGTGGACCGGCTGCTCCTCTGGTTAACATGCTCCTCCTCAGTGGCCCCCAACAACACACGCCAAGGTACCACATGCACGCACATATGCAGGTACATGCTGATAAACACACATACATATGGACACAAAAAAGTCAAGTGTATGTACGTCATGCATACCGATGTGCTTCCTTTCTTGGTCATTCCTGTCCTGGTTTAACATAAAACCATATTCTGTTCATCCCATGTAAATAATGGCTCCTCACGCCAACAGATTCAAACAAATCACAGTGGAAAGAGGTATAAATAGAAGGCCTATCATTCATGCAATGACGCTTAAGAGCAACTATGTCCAATTTGCACCAGATGCTCTTCAGAGCCAAATTAAGCCTGCATTATTACTGGTAGAAAATGTCATGTTATTGGCAAGGTGAACCCTTTCCGCTCCAACCCCTGTACTTGATGTAGCTCTGTGTGGATTTGTGCCGGCTCAACCCCATATCCGCCCTGTAATCGACTAAATACAGAGCCATGCCTTATTTTATCCATCTCAGTCTGCCACTTAGAGACGTGTATTTAAAGTCATCACTCATAACTCTGCCTCAGCTCCAGTGAAATGTCATTTGTGATGCGCAGCATCAATTAACACTTCTTCACCTTCGTTAACGAAGTAACGTTAAAGCCAGAGGTCATATTTCCAATGAGTGCATGGTCGTATAACAGGATAGGACAGAAACACTGGGTCCTTCATGAAAGGTTGAGCTACTTGATAGAAGTGGCAGTAGACTTACTAGAAAGATTGCTCACTGCCCCCAGGGCTGGCATTTGGTGCCCTAGGCAAGGATTTTGCACTAATAACTTCGACCTCCCTCACTCCCTTCCTCCACTCTATTTCTTCCTTACACAAGCAAACACACACAGATAAATTTTGGTGTCTCTTACCACACATTCCCACCTTAAAATGTTCTTTATTTAAGCAGTACATCTAAATACTCCCACTAACAGAGTCAAAAAGATGACTTGGTATAAATGAGTATTTTTCAGAGGGAGGGCAATGGGCTAACATCATTATGATGGTTTTGGCACTCCCAGTGATAGTAATAATACAAAAGCACACACATACGCAGACCTAATCTCCAGCCTCTGACGGCAACAGCCAGGTCTCACCAGAAAAATTGTGGGAGGAGGATGTGAACGGCAGAAGCAGACTACACATTGTGAGCGACCCTGCCAAGCCTGAGGAACACTCAGCTGGTCTCCTGCCAGGGCGTCAGCATCCTTCCTTCACCAATCTATGTAATGGCCGTGCTAATGATGGTAAAGCAGCCAGTACCTCAGAGAGCAGTAATTTAGACACCGCTAACACTATCGCCAGTGCAGTCGTTCCATGGTGATGATATGCTCCTGATATCAGTCATTCCAGCCCCCGGTGGTTTCTTTGTGGCAACATGACAAAACTAGATAATTAGACAAAGACAAAGAGCATGTGCACACCTTTTCAGTTACTTAGAAAAAGAAACACACTTGGAATGTGAACAGAAAGTATTACTTATTGTAACTGTTTACTTTCTCAACTGTTTCTTATGGCTGAGAAAGTGAGCGTATTGATTTTCCTTTTCAGAAAAATAATACTGAAGAAACAACCATAAATATAAACAAGAAAATAAGAGATTTTTATGGAGAAGAGAAGGGAGTTTGAATAGCATCAAGGAAGAGAAGAAATTACAAAACACGAAAAGGCTGTTTTAATGTTCCTGGCAAACAGTGAATAGAAGCCTAAAATTTTTACACCAGGTGCTGACAAGCGGTGCATATCCAACAGGTTCAAAGAGCACTGAACCTGTTGGATATGCATTGATTTCGCCAATACTGAAGAACAAATGTGGCATTTTAGTGGCATTTTAGCACTGCTTTACTTTAGCTGACTATCATAAACAACCTACTCCCAAAACAATGCATCTCTGGATCGTATGTGCTTATTTGTTTGCAATCTGTGTTGCTGCAAACATAATGTTGCTTGTGGGTGTGTACATTTATGCTTATAGTGGAATTAACAAAATACAAAAAACCCATCCAACTACGGGCATCACAAGCAGTGACATGTCAGAAGAATTTTACCACCCAGTTGGTGCTTAAACCTTTGGCTTTTGTTTCTTCACTCGCCTCTCACCTTGTTTACACATCACTGCTGTGTTTAATCTTTAGCAATTATTAAACTGTGGCTCTCTCTCCCACAATGTGTCTTTGGTACTGTCTCCCTCCTGTCACCACCAACCAGCCACGGTTTCTTCCTGTTAAAAGGGAGTTTTTCTTTCGCACTGTTGCCAAGTGCTTGCTCAGGGCCGTGTGATTGTCGGGGTGCTTTCTAATATTGGAGGATGTTTACCTCACAATATAAAGTGCCTTGAGGCAACTGGCGACGTGAATTGGTGCTATATAAAGAAATGTAATTATTATTCAAAGTTGTGAGTTTCAGCTACTCCTAGCTGCTAATGAGGGGACTGTGTGTCTGGAGATGAAACTATTGGTATTGATACAGCTGCAAATGAGTGTGTAATTTGATATTAATTTAGGTTAGTATCCTTGTACCACTTGACAACCCTAGATCCCCCAAGGGATGGACTCGGGACCTCTGGAGGTGTCCTGTGGTGTCTGGCATGAGCAGATCCTTTGGGTCCAGTGAGTCTCTGTGAACTGGACTTTTCTATCCTGGGGATGCTCAACTAAAACAATGATCTAGGGTACTTGGATGCCAGGCCAATGCCTTGGCTGTTCCTGCCCTCAACCTCCTTTGGATTGAAGCAATAAATTGCTGAAGGAGGATGCCGCTATCAGGGAAAGCTATTGCCGTGGGGGTGTGTGCTATATCTGCAGCATTGATGAGGTGGGTGGTATGTGTCAAGAAACTCAATCCTAAATGCCTGCACCAAAGGATTTAAAGCAGAACATTAAATTGTAATGAGATGATCAATGTCATTCACTCCATCACTTCATCTTAGTGATTTTTATGTTTTGTCTAATTGGTGTAAATTTATCATGTACCACAAAATAAAAACAACAAGGTTTATTTCCCAAAATGTTATTGTCATAGTCAAGTCAAAATAGTAAAACATCGATGTAAAATTTACATAAAATGTAATGTTCTGCATATCTGTTATGACGACGTGTGTACAAAATACATTCACTTCACTGATTGATTCTTCTAGATATCTGGTTTAGCATTCAGAAATATGTGTGGTTTTGGTGCCATATGTCAAATTTGTAGTAACTCCAATAAACAAAGCCACATGGAGATAAAGCGATGACTACTTGAATGCCTTAAAAGTCACATTCCAATGCTAAAATAACCTTCCAAAACCCGTGTGGAAATGCACAGGCTCTCATCAATGCCCTATTCAGCTGAGTCTTTATGGGGAGCACTAAAGGTGATGATGCTATCAAGCTGTATTATGTTCTTTGATACGTGGCCATAGTGTTAGTCATGGTAATGAGGTGTCCTGATTTAAGGAGATAATGAAATTGTGTTTTAAAGATCATCCCCTCAATCTCTCAGTGTATTGTTTACCTATGTGAAGTCATCTCTCTGTGCTCTGTCGCTTATTTAATCAGATCATCTTCACTAAACTTTTGGTTTTCAACCAAATGAGCATCTTTGCTGATCATCGTCCATGCACATGCTGCGTTAAAACGAAAGTTGTCCAAGTAGCTGCACGTAATTTGACTGGGATACATTTTGACAGAAAATCAACTTTTAATGAAGAGCCGTGTGGTGGGAGAAATTAGCCATTACCCTACAGAGCTTGCATAAAATGTTTATAAATGACAATGATGTCGGTACTGACTGTGAAGGAAGTGCAGAGCTTGGGGAACATACTGACGTTTAGACTGTCAGAGAACAGCACACAGACTTCTCATCTGGGGAGGTAGAGAGAAACGAAAGAAAGGGAGGGAGAAAGAGCGTGACAGAGGAAGAAAAAAGAGGAGGAGCACGAGGGGGCATGCGAGAGACTGCATTTATGATGTGCATGAGAAAGGGAGACAGTGAACGACAAGGCGAGAGAGTTTAAAAGGCATGGTGTCTGTTGGCTGGCAGAACGGACGCAGCGAGTGAGGGAGGTATGCGACAGCAAAGCGTGGCAAGTGCGGCAGAACAAACCGGCGGTGACTCATGGGCTTCTTCATTCACCAGCGTGATCAGATCCAGCAGGACAGCCCACCATATGGGATGGCACAACGTATTCATCCAATCAGTTGGACTATATACAGGACCAGGAGAGTAAAGGGGATGGTGTGTCTGCCTGTGTCAATGCGTGCATGTGAAAGAGAAGGTGCCCTGAAGGTTCCCTGAATATGCTGGCAAATGAAAAAAGGGATGTAAACAGGAATTTAAACAGGACAGTAATTAATGTGCTACAAACTCAATTCCTGAACAAATAATACAGGCACGTCACAGCAAATAAAACATTTTATAATCAAACGTACAATGCAACATGATTTGTTTTGAAATTCAAAAAATTGATCACTAAACAAAAAATATATAAGCACTCCCATTTTGTAGGTCACCTACGATGAACAGCTATTGTTCCGCTGAGTTATACCCAATTTACATCAAACTGTCCTACAAACCCAACCAATCGTGCATGCAAATTAACCAGAAAAACATAAAAAAAGTCAACTCAATGGGAAATCCTCAGATACTAAAATTATCTGTTGTCTCTCTCTATACTTGCAGATTATTTATTTATCCTCTTAAGAAAAATTAACATAACCTCTGACTCTGTCATCCAGATGACATATTGAAAGGAGTCAAATACATTTCAACAAATTATTAAATAAATCCTTCTGAGCATATAACATTGTGATAATCATTCCTGGCTTTTCCAGGCCTCCATTAAATGCAGATTAAGGCTAAGCTTTGAGAGGTGAAGGGCCTGGCAAATTGAGCCCCAACACACCAAGCACAGGAATAGAAACAGACATAATCTAACCAAAGCCAGATATTTTTGTGAAGAAAAGAATGTTTCTGCTCGGTTGGCAAGAGGCATCATAAACCCTTTTATAAGGTACCTAAAGTACACTGCGCTTTGCAGAAAGCAGAACCAATTTGCTTAACTTCACAACATGCAGGGCCCCGCCGATAAAAGTGTCTGTCCTATGCCGTGGCTGGCAAAGATATTGTTATCCACTTTGTTCCTCTGCCACCTTGCCAGCTTACACAATTTTTGCAAGACAGATAGCAATCGTTGTGGGGTAATTTAGGGATTAGACTGGAGGTGTATTGTGATCACATGCTTTTGTGGCAGCAAGAGAGTCATTTAGGATATAGGATGGCAAGACTGTCCAAGATGTACCTTTTGTTTCTTATCTAATACAAGGGTTCTTAGAAATCCTCAGGCCACTGCCAAGATTTTGGTTTTTAGAAAGTACCAGTATGTATTGTGCTCTGACTGATCTGGGAATAATTATGTAAAAAGGCAGATTGGAAGCATTTTTATACTAAATATGAAGCAGAAGGGGAATTTTGAGACAGAGTCAGCATCGAAAAAAATCGCTTCCCTCTCTGGTTTCACAGATTTTCAGGGTTGGAGCTGCATTACCGACACAATTTTGAAAACAGCGCAATATAAACATGTATCATTTTGTTTCTGTACTTAATAACCTTTGGGGTATGACAGAATTTAAACTGCAACTTAGGCACTTCATCATAAACTAAAATAAGCCCCAGCGATGTTGTGGTTCTTCCCTTTCAAGCGCTCGAAAATGAAAACATAATGAAAATGCACGGATCCTGTGGAAAGGCTGAAGATCCTTACGTTTTCATTATGTCTTTATTGTGTAGCATTTAAAAAGGAAAATAACCTCGTTGCAGCATTCCACTGTTAGTCTTATTTGCAGCCAACCCTCCTGTTTTCTTGCCATCTGCCAAACAGTCTCCTTTCTTTTTAGATCCTCCACTCAAAATTATCCTGTGCCCGTAATAAAGGCCATATAAGGGTCTTCCATTTGGCAGGTGTGACACTGCATTTCAAAGATGATATATGTATTAGTAGAATAACACGTGCTTGTCTCTTTCTTAGCTGTCAGAACCCAATGAAACATTGTCACACCACAAGGTAGCTTTAAATATATATACATGTATAGCTCTTTAAAATATCCTTTATGAACTTTATGAACCTGCTAAATGATGGTGATGAACTGTAAAACAACATACTGAAAGCAAAGACTGGCTTCATGGGTGACCATCATGAGGACAGAGCACCATCCAAAGGCTAGAAATATATTCAGTGCGCCCCAGGGTGGCTGTGGCTACAATGTAGCTTGCCATCACCAGTGTGTGAATGTGTGTGTGAATGGGTGGATGACAGGTTGTGTAAAGCGCTTTGGGGTCCTTAGGGACTAGAAAAGCGCTATACAAATACAGGCCATTTACCATTTACCATTAACATTTCCCTCATCTGACCACTGCCTCAAGGCTCACATTCTACACATTTTGCCTGTTGACCTATATTTGATGACAGTTGACAGAGTAAAAGACGGTCTGCATCAAAAAAATGGTCACATTCTGACTCTAGATAATAGATGTTGCCATTCTAAGCCAATAATAGTGTCTATAATGAAATCAGTGGAGCAGAAAAGAGGCACTCTTTCATTTCCTTATGCAGGGCCGTGTGTTTTGTACATCCCATTATTCATCAGGTCCTGGCTGCTGATAACTGTCCCATTTGCATCTGAATCAAGAATACCTTATAACCTCCACCCCAAAAACACCACCCCCATGCAAATGAAGTGACCTAAAAAGAGTGTGTACTGTATTTAGTTATTTGTGAGCAACTGTGACCTACTCTGGAGGTTATGCTAATATGGTAGCAGGGTGGAACCAAGTGTGCTGGCAAAGGTGCAAAAAAATAATATAAGGATACTTGCAAGTAGCTCACATCTGGATGTGATATTGTTGCAAAAATCTTGTGTGATAGAACCCTCTTTCTTTTTATCACAAAGCAGGAAGTTCTTTGCAGGATGCTTCTTTCCACGCTATATCTTGTGCTGCCCTTTTTCCCACTGACATGCCCTACTTCCATGAACAAAAAGACAGGACACGAGTGCACAGTATAAAAGAGTCAGTAATCTTGGCCTTGCCTTTCAGAGGATGCTTGACTCACTCCAGGACAGTTCAAAGGCACAAGACTTCCTTATTTAAAATCTCTACTGCAAGTCAGAAGCATGCTGTGTGATATTTGTGATCAATCACAACTGCTGAAAAAAGACTGCTCTGGCTCAAATTCATAAAAAAGATGCTATCCATAAAATGGTGATCTTTTGAGGGATGAACTCCTCAGATGGAAGTCTGTGCCAGACAAACTGTTCAAAACCCTAGTAGGCGTACAGATTAATGGAGTGTGCCTTCATATACAGTAGTCATATTAAATTCAAGATGAAGTTGGGTGCAATCTTCCACAACCCCAACTGGAGAGAGATATATATATATATATATATATATATATATATATATATATATATATATATATGCCTCTGTGCTGTCTTTCAGTCCAGCACAGAGGCACTAATCATGGCAGCACAAGAACAAGCTCTGAGTACAAGATCCATAGAGGCTGGGGTCTATCACACCAGGCAAGACCCCAGGTGCAGGCTGTGTAAAGATGCCCCAGAGACAATCCAGCACATAACAGCAGGGTGCAAGATGCTAGCAGGCAAGGCATACATGGAACGCCATAACCAAGTGGCCGGCATAGTGTACAGGAACATCTGTGCCGAGTATAACCTGGAAGTCCCGAGGTCAAAATGGGAGATGCCCCCAAGGGTGGTGGAGAATGACCGAGCTAAGATCCTGTGGGACTTCCAGATACAGACGGACAAAATGGTGGTGGCTAACCAACCGGACATAGTGGTGGTAGATAAACAGAAGAAGACGGCCGTAGTGATCGATGTAGCGGTTCCGAATGACAGCAATATCAGGAAGAAGGAACACGAGAAGCTGGAGAAATACCAAGGGCTCAGAGAAGAGCTCGAGAGGATGTGGAGGGTGAAGGTGACGGTGGTCCCCGTGGTAATCGGAGCACTAGGTGCGGTGACTCCCAAGCTAGGCGAGTGGCTCCAGCAGATCCCGGGAACAACATCGGAGATCTCTGTCCAGAAGAGCGCAGTCCTGGGAACAGCTAAGATACTGCGCAGGACCCTCAAGCTCCCAGGCCTCTGGTAGAGGACCCGAGCTTGAAGGATAGACCGCCCGCAGGGGCGTGCTGGGTGTTTTATATCTCCCAGGTGCCGAATCCCAGGTGCTATTTCTAAATATCCCATGTAACGAAAAATGAAACAAAAAATATTCACACATTGACAAAATGAGAAAAATCATCTATTTCACACATCTAACAAACACAAAACACACTCCTCTAAATGCCAGAGGGCAAACAGATAGAAAAGGGGGCGTGGGGGTCCTTTGTGCACTCTGAGTTCAGGTCCTGGCCATTAAATAAGCTGGCACTGCTGAGGTGAGCAGCATTGACAATGATGTATGGGAGAAACACAATCCATTGCTGTTATGAATTGGTTGGCTCTATGCGCACAATGCCTGCACACACACGCACATGCACAAAAAGACACGCAGGCGATCACAAGCAAGTGCACAGGCATAGACACACATACAGATTCAAGTGGTAGAGCCAAAAAGTATCTTCCTCTCTTCCAGACAAATTCAATTTTCATCCAGGACATATGTAAGCTGATTAAAATGGCCAACAAAGACTGGAGAAATATGTCACATCCTTCAGGACTGGACACAATATTGAGTGCTGCTTTGGCAATGGCATGCCTACTTCTTCTCTGTCCCTTTCTGTCTAAGTCGCTGCTCTTCTCTCTCATGACCTTTCTGCATCATCTGATGCCATCATGCATCCCTTCCTTCCTTCCTTCCTTCTTTTTATGACTTCCTTTTCCTTTCTTTACACAGTGACTCTCCTTCCTTCTGTCCTTCAAAAGGCAAACATATTATTCATGATACTCTATGAAAAGCACGTCAAGAGTGCACTCATTTTTTTCCTGTTCAGCATACATAACTAATGATTTAAACTATGTTTTAGTGATGAACCCATAAATGTATAGCTACAAAGGTAAAAACTGTCTGCATATGAAAAAAGTGTATAAATTGATCGTCCTGCAATAACCTGTTGTTGACAGGTTATTAGTGTACATTAAATTCATGCACTTTGCTCTACATGCCATGCACCATGTGGAAATAAAAGATGAAACTAAAATTATAAAACCTCTCACTAAACTGACAATTTTAATAAGACAAAGAACGGGCGCAAGAGCAGCTTTGTTTTCTGCTTTGCACTTGTGGCTGGGGTGGAGCTTTGCCAGTCTAAAGTGTGTCACGCAGACACAAAGACACACACACGCCCATGCACTCGAGGCACCTCGGTGTCTATTTAGCCACGGCAATAATGTCATATCACCAGAAGATGTGTGAAGAACACATCTGAATTATAAATGGGGGAGGTTAATTATGGATGGAGGGAGGGCAAAAATAATGCCTTAGACATTTCCCTGAAACACATGGTTGGATACATGGCTACGAACCCAATGCGCACTTCTTGGCAAGTATCAAGTCAGAGAGACTCCTTAATTAGCTGGCTGTTGCTGGTAATGGTTTGTCCTTGCTGTGTGTGGATGTATTCAACCTCATTTCTGCTAACAAAACACATCAGATGAGTGGATAAGATGAATGTGCTTAACTCAAGCTGACAAGGTAAACAATAAAGCAGCAAAATTAGTTTTTTTTAAAGAAATTACACAAAATTATATATTCTTATAGGATAATGTGGAAACTGATAGTGAGGACAGACCAAAGATATAGACGAGGGGAGATTGATGCTTACTTTCTCTCAAAATGCTCTTTTTAAGCAAAATATACCACTTTCATTATCTTTGGTATTTCAATGCACTTAACACACAACTATTCGACAGGCTTAATACTTGAAAAATCCACGGTTGTAAGTGTTATCTATTTGATGCAATCAATTGTTTGCATTTTTGTGAACCAGTAATTCCTTTGCAAGAGTGTTGCACCTGCAGCTCTGAAAGATTGTAATGGGCTGTCGACCACAAACAAAAGCTGTACCCTCCAAAAGGCCGTTGAATATTTGGTTTCGTAGCAAGAAACTGGGGGATGCAGACTGGGCTGTTAGGATGACTTAAAAAGAAAGAAAAAGGATCAGGGTGGAACTAACAAGGGGCGTGCTGTACCCTGAATTTCAAAAAAAACAATCCATTGGAAAAGAATGATGTTCCAGACACCCATGGAGACTTGTTTTGGGGCTTGTGACCCCTGGAGGTTTTGTAGAGTTGTAGGAGGATTAGTCAAATGGCCCCACTGCTTTTGTGTCACACTCATGACAACTCACCCTGTGCAGTGTGTAGTCATAATTAAACTTTTACTGAAAACAGCAGATTCCCCTTAGCTGCCTACCATCTATCCACCCCCAACTCAGCTTCAAAATAAAATAATGAAAATGACTGAAGTGCCTGCACATCAGTTAGTCATCCACCAGACTTTTGTTTTGCAGAAACACACAGTTTTAAAAGAATCTGAGATATGTACAGCTTTGAGATATAGACAAATTTTCAGATATCAGTTACATTTACTATCTATGCTGGCATACCTATGTCACCTCAGTTACAGATCATGCCCTGACTTTATGCATAATACTGCAATTTCGTCATAGAGAGATCACTGGAGCTGCATAATTTAAGTTTCTTCTGGTCTCTTCAGTGGGTATGTACACATTCCTCTGATTGTCAGCCAAATGAATACAGTTCCAATAATATAAGTGACTACTAGAAGCAAAAAAGTAAACCCTTTCTGTTTGGTTCAAGGTTTAAGCACATAATGGAGCAGAGGAAGAAAAAAAGGCACTTGGCTCTCATCAGGTTCAACTGATGCGGGATGGTGATGCACAAGGCCCTGTCTGATGTCTGCCCCTGTTGCAATTCACAGCACCCTGGGCCTTGGGACATCCACATGGCCCATTCACCCAACTCTTCTGAAACATTCAAAGCTTTGATTCCAAAGGGCCAAACTTTTGTTCCCTCACAAAAGGTCTGACCAGAGGTTCTCCCATAGATGGAAGCCCCGTTCAAAATCAGATTATTTCCAGTGAAATCCTCCTTTCTCCACCTGCCAGTTAACTATGTCAGTGCTTTTGTGTCTTCCCTGATAGAGCTCTCCAGTTTGGCATAATGGAGGCTGGATGTGCATTATTGCTTTTACTGCCATTTATTCTAGGAGGAAAGAGGCACACCCCACCCCCACACTCCTTCCTCCTTTCCTTATATTTTTTTTCTTTGAAGAAAAATCTGGGCCACATGCCCCAGAGGAACGCAAAGTGCTTTAATTCATTCGCACCTTTTCTCTCTGGCTGCCATCTCCAAGGCCTCTCTTTATGCCCAGAAGTGATTTGTTCAGGCTGGACCATCAAAGCAATTATGGTAGCGGCCTGCTTCCCTATTATGAAAAGAGATGACTGACAACAGATGGATAGTGCGGGGGTGGAGGGCACTTGGCTTCAATTTATTTGATCTGAAAACATTTTTCATCCACTTGAGTAACAAAACACAAACAGACTCGTCAGATTATGTTTTTGAGAATTTTTTTTGGACTAAAAACGTCTCATCCAATTCTGTATAAAACATTTTTCAATTACCTTTCTCACCTTCCTGGGCAAAGCGATTGTGGCCACAGTTAGGTGATGCAGGAAAGAGAATGCCCGCAATGTAACAAAATACTGAGAGGCATGGCAGCAGTGATGTGTAGGAATTAATGTAATGGACATGAGAGTCTTGTATTACACTGCAAATGCACAGGGTCACCAAGACTCCTATCATTACTGGGCTATAGGAGGATGGCTCACCACAAAAGGGGATACCTCCATAAACGGATAACGCGGGTGGAGAAAGCGGAGTATGGCGCCACTGAGCTGATGTTCCATCCAAGAGTAATAATTCTGCCTGGAGTGACACAAGGTCATTGGGATGGATAGAGAAAGGATGCAAGGAAAAGTGAACCATCCAAAGAAAACAAGGCACTGGGGTGGTAGAGAAGGACAGCAAAAGCACAAAGTGAAGCTGATAGGTAAAAATGGTGGTTTAAAAGAACTGTAAAGAAGTAGGAGTAGGGCTGGGTACCGGTATCTGGTGCCATGATGGCACCGGTTCTGACATAAACGGTAGTAACCAGACCGAAAAGCAGCGCACATTTCGGTGCTTTATTTCGGTGTTCTTTTTTCCCCTGAGCTGTGATACACTTTAGATTCGAGCCAATCATTTTACGTTTCCGAGGATAGTAGGCGGGCCCAGGTACGTACGTTCTTTTAGAGCAGAGCTACAGATTAAAAATGTCCAAGGCGAAGCGGTCAAAGTCTGGCTGTACTTCACAGCAAAAGATGCAAACTCAGCAGCAACAAGTGCTTTAAGCTGATACTGTGATACTGTCAAAGGAGGTAACACCTCAAATCTGATGAAACACCTGGCGACGCATAGCGTTTTTTTTAAAAGCCGAAAAATGCGCCGTATTTGATAGCTTGCTGCGAGACCTCACACCAAGCGCATCTACTGCGGGTGTGGTGCCTGTTATCGGACCGGAGTTAGCAACATCCCCCAAAAACCCGAAGAGGAGAGTCCTGGCCCCTAGCCCTGCCAGTGTAGCAGAAATGATGAGGATGATGATGCAGCAGCAGCCGTTCTTCTCTGCGTGAGTAGCTTAATGTTGTTCGTGTGTAATTTACGTTGAGTAGGCTACCCACGTGATTACATTAATGCATGTAAGGTGAACTAGCAAACATCATCATAGCTACATGCGGCTGTCCTCTTGTTTGATGGCAGATGCTCCCTTCACCCTGGCCAAAAAGGCTAAAATGACCATGAAAAAGTGGAAAACAGTTAAACATGAGAGGTTTTTGGACAAAGTTTGTGTTTTTTCCATTGTTTAAGCACTGCTTCCAGCCAAGAGTGATGCCATATATGCCCCATAGCTGCAGAAAAGGCTAACATTGTTATCTTTTTACAAAAAACCAGCTGAACATGAGAGATTTTTGGACAAGTTTGTGTTCTCCATTCTTTAAGCACCGGTTTGAGCACCGTTTAAGCACCGGCACCGTTTCAAAAGTACCGGTTTGGCACCGGTATCAGATAAAACCTAAACGATACCCATCCCTAGTGAGGAGTGACAGTGAAACAGGAGAAAAAAGAGGCAAAGGAGCATGTAAGGAGTGTAATGGGCTAAGAAAGAGGAACAGCAAGAGTAAGAGAGCAAAAATAGAGTTGAGAGAGCATAGTGTACACATAGCAGTGGGACAATATGACGCATTGGCTAATCTGTCTGCTGTCTTTCTATTTCACAAGCTGTCATCTTGGCCATCAAGCCATCAAGACCTTGTGCCTCTCCCTCGCTCATTGACCGATTCTCCTATTCAATTATTCAAGGTTTATAAGCAGGAAACATCTATTCTAGCAGCTAAACCAGTAAAAAAATGAAAGGGTAGCTTCTTCAGCCCATATTGACGGTCATAAAACTTTGACAATTGGCAAAAGAAAAATCAATTACTCAGACAGACACCATGTAAACATATTAATGGTGCTATCAGGCAAAAAGAGCCCTTCCGTGTACAAGACTTTAATAACGTGGACCATAAGTGGTTTAACATGCTATAGCAATAATATAATACTATATTTAGCCAGGACATTATACTAATCTATATACACAGTATGTGAGCTGTACAATACAATGCTGATGCCAGTTCATTTGAAGTACACCTCGGACAGTGTGTTTCATGTGATTTAGGCAACGTATTTGTGGTTCAAGTTTTCAGACTGACATTTTCCTTAAAAAGTGAACCTGTGGGAGCGAGCCTGTGACGCAGAAATCAGGTCAACTGCTGGCCTCCTAAGAAATGCTAAGCTTCAGTGAACATTCCCACAAAGCACACACAACCAACCAAAAACAAAGTACACACACAAAGAGATCAAACGTATAGACACACACGCCCAGACACACACTCTTTTCTTGTCGGAAATCTTAAGGAACATCACAGCTCCCATCCGCCATAATCTGCCCTGGGGCAACAGTGACCTGAGCCACTGGAATAAGCTCATCTGGAGTAGGAGAGTAAAAAATAACAGTTGAGGTAATGCAGTGTGCAGCCTCACCCTTTTATTAGTGGGCACTGCCTTCAGGGTGGAGATGCTAGAAACTCTGCAACCTCTACTAGCACTCAAGTAATGACCCTATGCTTCTCAGGTTATGTAGTTAACAAGAAAAACCCAATGACTAATATCTATCTATCTATATATATATATATATATATATTTATTAGGGGTGCAACGATATTCGTATCGATATTGAACCGTTCGATACAGTGCTTTCGGTTCGGTACGCATATGTATCGAACAATACAACATTTGTAATTTATTTTATCAACTTTCCTTCTGACGATGCTGTCTGTGTTGAGCGCTCAGTGAATCTGAGTTCGACTACTCCGCCTAGGCTGCACTGTCGAGCGCAGATCCACTGAGCGCTCAACACAGACAGCATAGTCAGGAGGAAGAGCGCAGGGCAAGCTAGCGAGACAGAAGTTAAGCTCTCCTTGCAAGATGGACCTCCCCCACCCTCATTCAGATCTGGCGTTTGGAATTATTTTGGTTTTCATGTGACGTATGACCCTGAAGGTAAGCGAGTCATGGACTAAAGTAAAACAGCATGTTGGATGTGCCATGCAATGCTTAATTACATTGATGTGAACTAGTGTGTTAGCGCAGTTAGCTCGTTAACGTGTTGGCCGTCTAGCCCCATGCACGGGGCGATCGGCGGTAGCTCGTTAACGGAGATTTGCCGTGTTGTGGCGTTAAGGTCATTTCAACGAGATTAACCTGAAAGCACTAGTGGGAACACAACGAATATGACTGCACATTTACGCCGACATCATCCTAGTGCAAAGACAAAAACAACAAGCATGCTACTAACTTTAGCCGAGTCATTTAGACAGCTGTTAGCACATGATTCTCCTTATGCTGCTGAGAATATAGCCCAGAAGAAGCGGATAGTATAGCTTTTATTTTGGAAAGAGGCATTTCTCTGTAATAAACTCTCTTTTCCAAAGATGAGTGATTCCTCAATCAGATACAGGGCTTGCAAACTCGCTAGCCCGACGTCCCGGAGCTAGCGATCTTTCCAGTCGGGCTACAAAAATCTCTCTGCCCTGCCCGTCGGGCTATTGTAGGAAAAATATATGTCAATGCTTCTGCATTCTTTCGGAAATGTAGCTGGGTAATTATGTCATTGGCATCGGTGAGCCACTGTCAATATGTGACATATTGAAATCGCGTTTGAATTTGCGCTTGTTTTTTTGCTTTCACTTTGCAATGACAGCACTGATCTGTGAGTGATGATAATTTGTGCACCAATTCCTCTGACATCGTCTTATTAATCGTTAGCTTACTATGCAAACATGACAAGTGAAATCTCCCGCAGCTTAAACATGTGAGAGGTTGATCGCGCAGAGAATCGCTGAGCTTATGTGAGTGCATGTGTAAAAGCATTTCAGTTCTGCTGAGCCAAATAAGACAGGTCAGGGTGAAGAAGTGACAGCCAAAGAAAAGCTTACCACAAAACGGAGAAGTTATGACAAATCAGACTATAAGGCAAAAAGAAAGTGCAGCTTTATGGTTTCATGGACAAAAGAATTTCTGTGGCTGCGATATGACGAGCTAAATAACCAGGGCTGCACATAAGTGGTCCGCAGGTGCGCATTCGCTGTCAAAATAAAAAACACGCACAAGGGTTAGGGTTAAATTTAAAAACTGTACTTTTGAGTTAAAATATATATTTATAATTTTAATAAATGACAAATTAAAAATGCATGAACATTTTTTTGTATCGAAAAAATATCGAACCGTGACACCAAAGTATCGAACCGAACCGAACCGTGAATTTTGTGTATCGTTGCACCCCTAATATATATATATGCACTCCACTCCCTTCCAACTCTGCCCTTTAACATGTATTTGCTTAATCCTCATCTACTGGAGGCAGAGGGTCTGTACTGTGGCAAACTGTCTATTTTTAAACTTGACATATTACTCATCTCTTAGGGGAGTAACATTGTAATTTATGGAATTCATGAATACCAAGCTGTTGTGTTTCCTTCTTGTTTATTTCCACCCCTCCTTCTCAGCACAGCAACTGCTTTGGATAAATTCAGATAAACTCACAGAGTCAGTTGGGTAGGATCCCTGTCTTTGTAAGCACGCAGATGCCAATCAGCCACTGCTGAAGAGGGAGCTTGGTAGCTCCTTTTAACATTTTGGTCATGTGTAAAAATATGTGACAAGTTCTCTTGTCTTTAGAGGGACGTAATTGCTACACAACCAAAAGATGCATAGCAAAACACTCCTTGCTCATTTTTGTTTTATTGTCTCTTCCATCCCATTAATACTGCTAATAATCGAATCTGTTTTCTCAGTCTGAAATCAGACCACTCTTCTCCATCCCCGTTTAGTTCTCCTTTAATTCTATTACTCGTTATCACAACTATAAAACAGCTAATTCTCTGTTTATAGTTTACAAGATTATTTTTGAAAAACTCAAAATACTACATAAAACTAAGCACTTTCTAGAAATTTAATGATCATGAATACTTTAGCTCCACCGCAAGAATGACCAAATGTCTGCTGGAAGACCTCTGGGCAACTATATTGGCTTTCAGAGCAAATTATTTCAAATTGTACACCTGTGGGTATTTAACCATCAGTGTTCTCGCAACAGCAAATATGTCATTGTGAGAATAAAAATCAACTATATTTGCGCTCATTACACTTTAATTGTATCATCAAGATCACAAATCAGAGGGCGTCTTATTAAAATCTGACAACAAACTAAAAAAAAAAAAGGAAAACCAAATGGAAGCAACTTTAAATGGAGGTTATGTGAACAGTGTGATTTCAAAAAGTGCATGCATTTAAAACCCTCATGGGTACTTTTTGGTCAACGACAACAGCAATGTGCTGCATGCATGCACTGTGGCTGAGAGTGCTGCCACTATAATACAGTGGAAGAAAATCACACAGGCAAGGGAGTAATTTGACCCCACTCAAATCCGTCCATCAGCCACTAACCAAATAGAAGTCAAAAGAATGAACGATAGAAGGAAAAAAGATAGAGAAGCAGCTAAACCACTGGGATTAGTGCTAAGTAACTAAATGGGGGATATCACTTTTCCATTACCAGAGACGAATAGCTATTTCAGCTGCTGGAATCTAAATAAAAAAAGGGAACTCTGTCCTTTCACAGTCATCTGTTCATTCATGTGTAAATGCCTTAACGTTCCTATATGAACAAATGGAGGTCTGCCATCATATACTTTAGGCCCATCAATAAATAAAGTTGACACAAATAAACAGATAAATAAATAAATGTGAAGAGCCTGGAAAATGGGCATCAGTCAGCATTAATGATGGAACCATGTCAAGCACAATCATGCTCGACTGGTGGGATTCTCTGAGTGTAGGAAGCATTAGTGCTGATTGCACTGCATTTTTGTTTGTGTTGGTATGCGTTTTCAGCTTTGTGCTGTCATTTAACTCTCTCAGTCTCTTTGCTTTCTTTAACTTTATACTACAAGCATTTTTCCTTCATTGCGCGGTACACCTACTCTATCCATTCCACAGACACTTTTCTATATCTTCTCCACACCTCTTACCACATACAATCACTTTGTGTTCCCACTCTGCTATTTATCCTCTTAATGTTAACTTGTGTTATCTCGTTTAAATAGGAACTGACTGATCAGCTGAGTGCATTTGCTCTTGAGAAAGTATTATGATAAGGACCATTACTTTTCATTTAATGTGTCTTAACCACTGTATAACAATTACCACACCCCAGAAATGGTCTACTGCATACATCCTTTTAAGCAAGCAAAACACCTTGTTAGTGAAAGTATGCACGTCCTACTAATGGTGTGACAGGGTTACTGTAGTTGTCACAGCTCTGAAACACCCCTTACTGTTAACTGAAGGGTCTACGCACAGGTGCTGTTAACAGTTTCAAAAAGAATTTGTCCGACTCATTTGCAACACACGAAAGGCTCTTATTCTTATTCTTACTGTATTATATTTCAGTTGGTTTTGCCATCTTTTTTTTTTTACTGCTTTCAGAATGCAAACGTTTAGTTTAGTTTTTTCATTTAATAACAGCTTTTGCTATTTGTGTGTTAAATAACTAACATAAGTGTTGATTACAGAGTTTTATTCCACAGGAAGGAAAACAGAAGTGTAAGTGAACTAATTATCCAATACACTTTATTGTCTAAAAATACAGAACTTCAAACTCGCCATCTTCTAATTGTTAGAACGATGGAACACCTTTTTGCACTCCAGAAAGGCGAGGTGTGACATAATTAACCTTACTGAAAAACATGTTAAATTTAGCTTGTAACACTATTATGTGAAGAATAAAGCAGGAAAGCAATGTCAAGCTGAGAGCATGTGATTTCCTTCTTCCCTGCAATACCTTTATTGGTGCGTCCTGTCAAACGGAGCATTAACCATTCTTTGACACATTCTCTCTTTATCTGCATTCATAGGAATTGCTCGTATAACTCACTCTTTACCTCCATGTTACTCAACACCACATCAAGCCTTCACATGCGAAAGTAAAACATTATCTGCACCTCATTCTGTCTGACAGATTGTAGATAGTTGCTGACAGATCAAATGCAAACATCCGTCTGGACATAATGTCTTCCGCTTTAATAATAGCCACATCATATTAAGGACTTTTTAAAAAAATGACAGGCGAGGAGGATGCATTTGATTCTGGCACCGTGTCTCATTGTCAAGGGAAGCCATAACCATACGAGATCTTATTCCACTGCGCATTATTTGCTCTCTAGCTGATCATCAGTTGGCCCTGCTGCATGCCTAATGAACAATAAATAAGGTTTAATTCATGCGAAACAAGTTTCCCATCCCTCAGCTCTAAGCATAAGGTTGGATGAGATTCCACTGGAATTATATGAGGGCAATTTTTCAGCTAGTGGGATGGTCCAATTGCCACCCCTATATTTGGCTTTCACAGGCATTCCTTTGGCTTTAAGCTCTGCAACTTTATAGGTCTATTAGGAATACATCAAACAATGAATGGCATCAATCTTATTGTGTGAATGTGCCTTGGGTAAAAATAAGATAAAACTTTCCATTACGGGGCCTCCAAAGCACATTTGCCCTCCAAAATTGATCCAGTATTGACAATTTACACTTAGGGTGACCTTTCATAACTGCCCACATACTTGAAAGCCAATATTATTTGGAAAGTGAGCAAGGAAATCACACATCCCACTGCAAACGCTCTAGGATGTTATTGAATATGATAAATTAGTACAGATTTGCCCTCTGCAGTTGTTCATTGATGATCCACTAGGCAGGAGAGCGAAGCTCTTCAACAACACCCTGTTCTAATTAAGAAAGACAATACTGGACATAAGTGTTAAGAGCTCTCAGGCCTCTTGATCACTGACTTTATTTCAAAAAGAAGAGGGAAAAAACGGAAAGAAAAAGCACGTCCGTAGGGGACGGAAGCAAAGTTGCAAAGGTAAGTCTTTTCAAACAGGGAGCTGTAAAAGGGGATAATGGCATCAAAAGGGCAGTCGGACAGCCCCCTGTTGACCTTGTAGTCAAGCAGATAGCTTTCGTGTGATTCAAACAGCAAAGGGGTTAGATGGTACTTAAGAACAGAGGCAGGGGCGAGAGACCCCTGGTGTCCAAAGAGAAGGCCATTATTAAGATTTGATTTATCTTCTCAAATGCTCTATGTCACACTTCACTTACTTTACATCCTCTCTTGGCAGAGTCAAGCAACAAATCAGTTATGTGCCAAGGGTACTCAAATGGTACATAAAATCTTCATCTATATTTCCGTGATGGGTTTTCTGTTGAGGGTGAAAGATGATCAGGTGTACAGAGATGCCCTGTGGGTCAAAAGGACGGACAATGGCTTTGTCCAAGTCCTAGGACGAGAATGGCTGTCCACGCCTCAGTTCCTTTCCATCTGCCTTTTCTGTTTGGCTGCTGATAAATATCCTTATCTATGAGAAACAGGTGATAGATTTCAAGCCGTACGTCTCCACAGAACTCTTCTCTCATCTGCTCTATTGATATCTCACATCTACTAAACCATCCACGTTGCAGTATGAGGCACCAACACCTTCTGGGCCTCTTTGCCTCAAATCATGTTAGCTCCACTTCCTTTAGGATTGCCTCTAGGGCTGCCCCAATGAATAACATCTATCAACACCCTAAAGTGGAGGCCAGGAGCTTGTGGAGGCAAAGAGCTTTAGCCCTCAACTCAGAGGCACCCTACAGCAATAGTCCCTATCAGATATGTCACACATGTTTGAAGGTGTGTGTGTGAAACAGCCAAGGAGAACAACTGCCAGAGAGGTTGAGAGACAACACAGAGAGATAAAACGATGAGTACAACATATGTGTGAGCAAATTAATTGCTAAGGGAATTACGATCACTATCACTTCCTGTGATGTAATTTAAGAAACAAATGGCTGACTTTCTCCCAGATCAGGGGAAAGATGAGAAAACAGCTGCCAGCCTGAACATACTGTGATTGTCTGCATACGGGTTATGTGGTTAACAAACAGAGGCGTAATATGCATTAGCCATCATTTATGTCACGAGGTGGTTGGAAATAAATGAAAACTGGAATATCCTTTACCAACCTCATCTTAA